>NC_135785.1:150513544-151748544 GCF_051106095.1 Pogona vitticeps
GTGGAATCCCCTCAGCAGTGAGGTGAGCTTGAGGTCCACTTCATAGTTGGCAAAAATTGTGTGCCTTTCTGTAGCTTTTAAACCCATTGTAGTTCTAGAACTTTGTTTTCTGCTCTTAACTGGGAGTTTGTTTAATACTGTATCACATTTTATTCTACAATTTTTATTATTGTTTCTAATGCACTTTTGTTCCGTATGTGCCACAATGAAGCATTATACAAAACCCATAAAGACTGATCTCTTGATCTCTCTTACTGACACATCACGCACACATGCACACACACAAACGTGTGTGTGTGTGTGCGCACACACACACACACATACAGAATCTTCTTTTTTCTGTTTAAAGAAGTTATGTCATCATACTCATTTCCAAGTTTAGATAATGACTGAAACTCCACAGTCTGCATCATTTATTAAAATATTTCAGTAGAAGATCAAATGTTTTAGTTTAAACGGTTATAATAATTTCTTCTGCCTGACATGGCTTGGCATAGCCAAATAGTGACCCTTGTAAGGTTTCTCTTCCTACTGTGCAATTGGAGTGGATACTTTTGCAATCTTTCTCATCCCAGATCCACATTTATTTTTAAAAAGGTGGAGACTGAGGAATTTCAAAGCTAACAATTTTCAAAACTAATGATCCGGGTAAAGGGATTAGAAGAATTTCCCTGTGAGGCCAGATCCACAAAGAGTTCATCATGTCAACAAGACTAATTCACTATTCAAGAGAAGAAGCAAGAAGACATGCAAAACAGATGGATAAGGAACATGGGACAGCAAGAATGTATTAATACAGTTCACATATGTTATCTGTCATGAGCTACAGTAAAGAAGTACCATCTAGCTCAGAGTCAAAGTAGATGATAAACTTAGGTCTGACTTTTAATGGGCTTTTCAGTGTTAAAAGATACCTGTTTGTCTTGCCCTGTGCTTTTCCTTACCACCGTGTATTTCATTCCATGGTGCTGTGCTTTGTGGTTGCTCATCAGAAGTTACACAGTGCATACACACCATCATACTGACACCTATACATACACAATTTATGATGTTTGCTAAAAATATTACAAAAATGGCATGGCTGGAGGTGAAGAATATGAAGCACTGCTCTTATGATTAATAAACATAGACCATGTGATAAAGAATTATTACGACTATTTAGTTTCCTTAACATCAATATCTGTACTGACAACTTTCCATTGGAGCCCAGTTCCAGAGACTTTCCGTGAGTTTTCCATTGCAATGCTATCTCAAACAGTTAAACAGATTGTTCATGTGCAAGTCTGATTACTCAGGCACTAAGCTCTAAGGAAATAATTTCACTGGATGAAAATGAAACAGAATACATATATATTGAGCCCATAGAAGGCATATGTTGTAAAGAGAAATCCACATGGGCCTCAGCACAAATAATAAGAGCTTGGAAAGTTATTTTTTAGAAGGATGGGGTATAGTATAGGTAAAGGTAAAGGTTCCCCTTCACATTTAGTCCAGTAGTGTCCTATTCTAGGGTGCGGTGCTCATCCCTGTCTCCAAACCATAGAGCCAGCATTTGTCCGTAGACGGTTTCCATGGTCAGTTTACGTGGCCAGCGCAACTAGACACTGAACGTTGTTACCTTCCCACCATGATGATACCTATTTATCTACTCACATTTACATGCTTTTGAATTGCTAGGTTGGCAGGAGCTGGGACAAGCAATGGGAGCTCACTCGGTCACATGGATTCGATCTTACAACTGCTGGTCTTCTGACCTTGCAGCACAGAGGCTTCTGCGGTTTAACCTGCAGCGCCACCACTTCCCGTTTATACTGAATAGTATAGTATACTGAAGCCATATATAACTGAGCCACAGATCTTACCACTGCTGAATTATGGATGGGTTAAGCATGATTGGGATGTTTTGGGAATGGGGTCTGTATGTCTTTTAACAGGTTATTATTTTTTGTTTCGTTTAGTCGTTTAGTGGTGTCTGACTCTTCGTGACCCCATGGACCAGAGCACGCCAGGTCCTCCTATCTTCTACTGCCTCCCGGAGTTGTGTCAAATTCATGTTGGTTGCTTCGCAGACACTGTCCAGCCATCTCATTCTCGGTCGTCCCCTTCTCCTCTTGCCATCACACTTTCCCAACATCAGGGTCTTTTCCAGGGAGTCTTTTCTTCTCATTAGATGGCCAAAGTACTGGAGCCTCAGCTTTAGGATCTGTCCTTCCAGTGAGCACTCAGGGTTGATTTCCTTTAGAATTAATAGGTTTGTTCTCCTTGCAGTCCAGGGGATTCTCAAGAGTCTCCTCCAGCACCACAATTCAAAGGCATCAATTCTTCGGCGGTCAGCTTTCTTTATGGTCCAGCTCTCACTTCCATACATCACGACAGAAAAAACCATAGCTTTGACTATTCGGACTTTTGTTGGCAAGGTGATGTCTCTGCTTTTCAAGATGCTGTCCAGATTTGTCATCGCTTTCCTCCCAAGAAGAAGGCGCCTTTTAATTTCAGGGCTGCTGTCTCCATCTGCAGTGATCATGGAGCCCAGGAAGATAAAATTTGACACTGCCTCCATATCTTCCCCTTCTATTTCCCAGGAGGTGATGGGACCAGTGGCCATGATCTTAGTTTTTTTGATGTTGAGTTTCAGACCGTTTTTTGCACTCTCCTCTTTCACCTTCATTAAGAGGTTTTTAAATTCCTCCTCACTTTCTGCCATCAGAGTGGTGTCATCTGCATATCGGAGGTTGTTGATATTTCTTCCGGCAATCTTAATTCCAGTTTGGGATTCCTCCAGTCCAGCCTTCCGCATGATGTCTTCTGCATATAAGTTGAATAAGCTGGGGGACAATGTATAGCCTTGTCCTACTCCTTTCCCAATTTTGAACCAATCAGTTGTTCCATGACCAGTTCTAACTGTTGCTTCCTGTCCCACAAATAGGTTTCTCAGTAGATAGATAAGGTGGTCAGGCACTCCCATTTCTTTAAGAACTTGCCATAGTTTGTTGTGGTCCACACAATCAAAGGCTTTTACATAATCAATGAAGCAGAAGTAGATATTTTTCTGGAACTCTCTGGCTTTCTCCATAATCCAGCGCAAGTTAGCAATTTGGTCTCGAGTGCCTCTGCCTCTTCGGAATCCAGCTTGTACTTCTGGGAGTTCTCAATCCACATACTGCTGAAGCCTACCTTGGAGGATTTTGAGCATAACCTTGCTAGCGTGTGAAATGAGTGCAATTGTGCGGTAGTTGGAGCATTCTTTGGCACTGCCTTTCTTTGGGATTGGGATGTAGACTGATCTTTTCCAATCCTCTGGCCACTGTTGGGTTTTCCAAACTTGCTGGCATATTGAATGTAGCACCTTAACAGCATCATCTTTCAAGATTTTAAATAGTTCAACTGGAATGCCATCACCTCCACTGGCCTTGTTGTTAGCCAGGCTTTCTAAGGCCCACTTGACTTCACTCTCCAGGATGTCTGGCTCAAGGTCAGCAACTACATTGTCTGGGTTGTCCGGGATATCCACATCTTTCTGATATAATTCCTCTGTGTATTCTTGCCACCTCTTCTTGATGTCTTCTGCTTCTGTTAGGTCCCTCCCATTTTTGTCTTTTATCATGTCCATCTTTGCGTGAAATGTTCCTCTATATCTCCAATTTTCCTGAACAGATCTCTGGTTTTTCCTTTTCTGTTATTGTCCTCTATTTCTTTGCATTGTTCTTTTAAGAAGGCCCTCTTGTCTCTCCTTGCTATTCTTTGGAAGTCTGCATTCAGCTTTCTGTAACTTTCCCTGTCTCCCTTGCATTTTGCTTCCCTTCTCCTCTCTGCTATTTGTAAGGCCTCGTTGGACAGCCATTTTGCTTTCTTGCATTTCCTTTTCTTTGGGATGGCTTTTGTTGCTGCCTCCTGTACAATATTATGGGCCTCAATCCAAAGCTCTTCAGGCACTCTGTCCACCTAATCTAGTTCCTTAAATCTGTTCTTTACTTCCACTGTGTACTCATAGGGGATTTGGTTTAGATTATACCTGAGTGGCCCAGTGGTTTTTCCTACTCTCTTCAGTCTAAGCTTGAATTTTGCTATGAGAAGCTGATGATCAGAGCTGCAGTCAGCTCCAGGTCTTGTTTTTGCTGACTGTATAGAGCTTCTCCATCTTTGGCTGCAGAGAATATAATCAATCTGATTTCGATATTGCCCATCTGGTGATTTCCATGTATAGAGTCGCCTCTTGTGTTGTTGGAAAAGAGTGTTTGTGATGACCAGCTTATTCTCTTGACAAAACTCTATTAGCCTTTGTCCTGCTTCGTTCTGAACTCCAAGGCCAAACTTCCCTGTTCCTTTTATCTCTTGGCTCCCTACTTTAGCATTCCAGTCCCCTAGAATGAGAAGAATATCTTTCTTTGGTGTCAGTTCTAGAAGGTGTTGTAAATCTTCATAAAACTGTTCAATTTCAGTCTCCTCAGCAGTGGTGGTTGGTGCATAAACTTGGATTATTGTGATATTGAAAGGTCTGCCTTGAATTCGTATTGACGAATTATTTTACTTTAGTTAAAATCAGAGACAGATCAGGATGAGATAAAAAGTTCCACTGATGCACTGAAAGTCTCTTTAGTTCAGTTCTTCAGCTGCCAATCATGTCAGGCCTCTGCCCACACATATCCATTACACAGGCATACAGTGCTGTTTATATACAAACATATTACAGGTAATTGTAATTTTTTACAATTTTTTACAGTTCAAAATGGATGGAATCATCACACACCTCTTCAAAAATGCTAGGAAAGCAATCAGGCAAATAAAGACAAAAGAAAAAAAAAATACAACCAAAGTCCCTGACAGGCAACATCAAAAATAACCAAAGACAGGAAAAGGAGAGAACTAAAGAGGGGGGGGGGGGGAATCCCCAAAGATACCAAGGAGGTAAAAAATAATCAGCAAAAATGAGGAAGGCCGGAGGCGGGGCTTTGTTGCGGTGCTGCCAGCAACTCCAGAGAGGAGCTCTCTCTGGAAAAAGCTGGAACCCTCCGGTCCGGGATCCCCCTTTTGAAATGGGGATCAAAGGAGAGTCTAGAAGAAGTCTCTCTGAAGCAGATGGTGAGCAGCAGAAGGAGAAGAAAGGGAGGCAGACCCGGACTTTTTTCTTCTGAAGAAATCACCGTGCACGGACTGGAGCGGGCGCCATTTTTTGGCACTGAGCCGCGAGGAACCCTTTACCGGGGGAGAGGAGAGCAATCAATATAAACTAAAAATATATAACAAGTAAGTAAGCCGAAGCCTCTGATTTATGAAACAGCCTCATTAAGCTGAAATAAGAATGAAAATATTTGGCTGAAAGAATAAATGCAGCGGCGGGTTTATCTTATCAGTCTGACTTAAAAGCGAAACTAAGCTTCTCCAAGTGAACTATTAAAACGCCAGGCTGATTCTAAAGCCGAGAGTCTGAGATGGAAAAATAAATCTTATGTTTCTGGAGAAGAATCCCAGACAGCAACACCGTCTGACTGGATTTAAGAGACTTCGGTGGATGCAGTGTGGCTGGGATACATTACTCTTTGCCTTCTCTGGACTTTGTGAACTATAAATAATAGAATCCGGTGGTTTTCGGGAGAAGGAGCTGACGTGGCCAACTGGACTAAGGAGCATTAAGGGGTTAATGAAGATCACAAGACGAGCTCCAAGGACAATCTACTGGACAGTTTGAGACTCTGTGACTGTTGTTTTGTTTGTGACCACGTGTGAGTCTAATAATAGAAGCTTGCTGAACTCAGGAGAAGAAGAAATAACTGCGTCACGGTTCTAATTGATATTGTATTTGCTGGGCTAAAGTTGATTTTTATACTATAATATTTGGACAAAGATTGGAGGGAGATCTAAGGGGAGGTTTATGATGAGGGGTTTGAATTGTTGATAAAATTGTGGAAACTGGAAGGATTTCTAGGGGGTGATTATTGTGGTATTTATACAAACCCCAAAGCCTGAGATGGACCCCAAAAATTCAAAAGAACAAATGGAGACTTGGTCTGTTCAATCCCAAAGTTCTGGAATAGTGGTGCAAGAAATAGAAAAGGAATGGCAGATTAATATACAAAGGCTAATATTAACAGGGTTTCAGCAAGTGAATGCAGGTCTTAGCAAAATAGAAAATTTGATGAAAGGGACGAAAGAGGGGACAGTAGATGCCAAACAAAACTTAAATGAAGTTGTACAGACTTTAGAATCGTCTGTATTAGACATGACACCAGGTAATATGAATGCAGTAGAGAGTTATCCAGTGACCCATGCAGCTTCCAAAATTAAAAAGCATTATGACAAAAATCTTAAGGAGGCAGAGATACTGAAACCAGATAATTTTATGGTGAAAATATGGGAAGTGAAAAAAATGGATATTCTGTCAGATGGGCTGAAAGACTGTTCAATTCAAAAAGAAACTGAACGATGGGATGTATTGTATAAATGGCAGCAGCTACCAGACAATGTTGGAATAACATAGAATAAAATTAAAATTAAATGATAAGATAAAAGCAGGAGGGTAATCAAACTGTGAAAAAGCAAAAAGTTGATATGTATTAGTAATATGAATTGATTGGATGATGTTATACTTTATGCTCTCCTATCCCCCAAAACCATTTTTCCTTTCCTATCCCCTCTTTCTTTCTGTACCCTCTATCCCTGTTCCTAAATAAAATAAAGAATTTAAAAATAAATAATCAGCAAAAATAATCCCAAGAAGGGACACTGGCACTGACATAATGCCTGGAAGCATAAAAAAGTACTCTAAATAAATGTGGAAAAAAAATATCCCAAAATTCTAGAAAGAAAAAAAAAACAGGCAAAAGAGGGAGGAAAGAATTCAAGGTGGAGACAGGCAGGCATCCAAGATGGGGAGGGCACTAGGCGCTCAGCACACAGTAATCCCACTAGAAATGACTAAAGCAAAGAGAGCACTCATTACTGGATTCTGGACCCTTTTACAGGTTCAAAATTTCCACTCCTAGATATTTCAGTTGGTTACTGACAGACCTTTCAAGCTCTTGGATGAAAAAACTTCTCAGGTAATCTGACAAACACAAGAACAGCAAAAAGTTATATGAAAGAGGAAGGAACAAAGAAACAGAAGACTTTAAGGTATACTTCTTTAGTAAGCATGGATCATTATTGTTTTAGGGGCTCTCTTTTGGCAAAAGAACACAAATAATGCAAAAGAAGGACTCTTTTATGTTTAGAGTATTTTGTTTAAACATAAATCCCATCTCTATGGGGTATCCTCCCCTCATTGTATTGATATATTTATCATGCTGCCCTTTCACCCATCCCCAGAAAGATCAGGACCACACACACTAGAAAGACCAGTGTTAACAATCCATGACAATGGGTGGAGAAGGACTGCAGAGGTGGGATTTTCACTCATCCCCTCTCCTTTGTCCATCTAATGATCAGATCAGGGGGAAGAGAAACTAATATGGAGGATATATCAGGGGTCTCATATTAGCTCTCCTCAGATTGAAAAATGGATGAGTAGCAAAACATTTTGGCCTGATAATAAATAAGCCCAGTTGCCATGACTCAGCTCACTTGCAAGTCGTTGGCAGCCAGCAATTGAGAAGTGATAAACCACCTAATTAACATCGTTATCATTGGATGAGAAATAGTTATAACTATTCAACTTTATGGCCATCCCTGGACAAGACAATCCCTATAACAGAAAAGTATCTCTTGGCCTCACTACTTAAAGAGCAATGGTGAATCTGAAGAGGGGAAGAGATGCAAAGAGAAACAAAGAAAATAAATTGGACTATAATTAGACATTTAATTATACTTCAAGGAAGGATGTTTGGTACTACTGTGGCATTAGAAACTTAAGAAATCTTTATCCTAAAATTATTAAACAACTCTGGAGTTAAACTGGTTATGTTATGGCTACAGCTATTTACAGCTATTACAGCATTGGCAAAAAGCCCAGAATATTAACCTTGAGGACTTCATGGAGATTCTGACTTTTTTTCTCTGACTGAAATATAGATAAATTAACCCTCGAAAGCCTAATTCTACAAAAGTGGATTTTTTAAAAAAAAAATCCTGAACTCTGAATTTGATTGGAGCACAAGCTAGGATAGAATTAATACGGGAATGGATTGTTTCTGGTGCTGGATTACAAAAGACATCAGGCTATGAATACAAACATTGAGGGAACTATTTGATGAGCAAATGTCCTTCAGTCTACAAGCAAGGGAAACCCTACATATCTGAGACTGGATACAAGTTTAACCCTAAATATGACCAATCTATTAAAATGGACCTATGGAAGCAAGTATTGGACTGATTACTACTAAGCAACTGGACAAACTTCACTTGGAATACAATTATTTGATATCCGGGACATAATGCTACAACAAGAAAAATTTTTTGGATGAAACAAAATCTACTCTTCAAACAATTTTAGAAATAGTGAGATCCCACAACAAAGAGGCAAAATTATTCAATAAGTAGTTAAAGAAAACTATAGTTGACAGGAGATAAGGAATAACAAACAAAGAAATGAGAGGGTGGAGGATGATGTATGCCAATCAAAGGAGGGGCTGGAGGCAATCAGAGGAGAAAATTTAGGATATCTAATTCTAACCCTGGACCCAAGGAGAATCTTAGGTGTGCTGAGGGAAGATAAGAGGAGAGAATCAGCAAATTTAATTAAAAGTAGCCTGGAAAATCTATTGGAAGCAGATCAAGTGCACAGATGGTACAAGAGACAGCAACCACAGATGGTACAAGAGACAGTAATTTTTTTAAAGAGATAGGAACAAGAATTGGGAAAAGACAAATAAGAGAAGGAATTACTTAGAAAGATTCAAAGGTAAAAAAATTTAGATGGCCTTCAACATTAAAAACATGTACAGTGGTGCCTCGCATAGCGAGGTTAATCCGTTCCGGATTAACCTTCGCTATGCTGAAGCATCGCTGAACGGGGCAGGGATTTCCATTGGAACGCATTAAACATCGTTTAATGCGTTCCAAATGGGCCAAATACTCACCGTTCAGCGATGCTTCAGGATGGCCGGCAGCCATTTTCGCGCCCTTGCCTTGCTTAACGAGGGCGCGAAAATGCTGCGCGCGGCCATTTTGGGCCATTTCCAGGCTTCCGGCGGCCATTTTGGCCGCCGAACAGCTGATCGTCGGGGGTCGTTTTGCGAAGATCGGTAAGCGAAACGCTTACCGGTCTTCGCAAAGCGAATTTTGCCCTATTAAAAAAACGTTGAGTGATCGCATTAGCGATCCAAAAAAACGGATCGCTATGCGATTTCATCGTTATACGGTGCGCTCGTTAAGCGAGGCACCACTGTATACACCTAACTTCTGGAACTGTAAGGCGACATATCATTAATCAAGATTAAGGTATAACAAGGTGGTTCTTGAGATAAATTGATAAGATAAATTGGGTCGCTAGAGAACACATCAAGCCGATTCTGTTTAAGTTACATTGGTTACCAGTTGCTGCCCGGGCCCAATTCAAAGTGCTTGTTTTGACATATAAAGCCCTAAACAGCTTAGGCCCTGGATACCTGAAGGACTGCCTCCTTCCATATGAGCCTACCCGGCAGTTAAGATCTAGCTAGGGGGCCCTTTTGAAAGAGCAATCCCTCAAGGAGGTAAGAGGGATGGCTTGTAGACAAAGGGCCTTTTCGGCAGCTGCCCCCAGACTATGAAATACCCTCCCAACTGCAATTTGTCTGGCACCGACATTGATGACATTTTGGCGCCACGTCAAAACCTTCCTGTTCCAGAAAGCTTTTAATTGAAATAACATCAACTGTGGGTCCTGATGGCAATTTTAATTATATTTTAATCATTTTATCTTTTATTGTATTTTAATTGAATTTTAATTGTTGTAAGCCGCCCAGAGACCTTTGGGTAGAGTGGGCGGCATGTAAGTTAAATAAATAAATAAATAAATAAATAAATAAATAAATAAATAAATAAATAAATAAATAAATAAAATTGAAGCTAGATATAAGAAAGAGATAAAACAATAGTAATTAACATATTAGATATTATATTTATATAGACATGACAGAAAATGTGAAGATAGAAATGGCTAAACAATTATATAAAGAAAATCAATATAAAATGCTTTAGATAAGATTTATTATGTGTTAGGAATCAATTTAGCTATTATTGGCATAAAATACAAAGTTGGTTGGTCAAATTGCCTCAAATTATATAGATTTGAAACCAGAATTGTTTGTATTATCTAGGAAACTTCTGCTTAAAGGTTGTTGCTTCATTCTCTTCTAGTGACATGCAAACACTCCTTGATAGGATGCAGCAGCTGCCAGCAGGCGGGGTGGCCCCTTCTTCTTGCCCTTTCGCTTAGAGGTAGAGCATAAGATCAAAGGATTATTGACCCGAGGAAAGCAGCTATTTGTTCCATAATGTCGGCCACCTCCACTAATAACATAAAATGGACTTTGTCCAGATCGGATTTCCCCTCCAGCTCTAATAATATTGAGGTGATGTACTTTTTGCGGCAGTCCTGATGAAGCGGACAGTCAAAGAGCATGTGAGTGAGGGTTAAACAGTTAAACATTTAAATACTTGGCAATTGTCTTCTCACGTACCCTCTCCTGGTCTCACCATAAACAAGCAGCAGTGCAGGTGGCTAATAATACAAGCAAAGTTCTCCGATGATACCACTATGTCCAGGGTGGGCAATTCATCCCTGCTTCTCTACAGATAGTTAAGTATAAAATTCTTGCTCAGCTCCTGTATGGTACTGTGATTTGGATAAACGGTTTCAATCCCTCACTTGAAAGTGTCCTGTCAAACTCGCTGCGACTCCTATTTGCCATGCGAAGAATTGTCTCTTCAGCTGCCTTGCATTTGCAGGCTGGCCTTCCATCGGTGGAATGTCAGACTTGGTTGTATGCATTCTGATTCTGGTTGAAGGTAGTATATGCTCCCACAACCAGTGGGTATTTATACTATTTACAAAAAGATGTCTTTGCCAGCTGATGGCATAAGGGATTTACTGACAAATTACATCTTTTAGGTTTTTCTATGGACTTCTTTCTGAGTCAGCCTTATTATAGTACCAAGTCAATATACTTGTACAATGCATTAAAGACATAGATCTCCTGTATTCAGTAGCATGTGCACACAGGACTTGCCCACCAATGTACTTTGGTTTAAATTTTAACTTTCCCAAGTTAGCAAATTATCTATCTCAAATCACAGCACCAAGGTATCGTTTTGTCTTCTCAAGGGCTAGGTTTAATTGCTTTCCCTCAGCCTTGTTAAAAGGGTGTTTTAATAACATTCGTTATGGAGAAAGAGTATGCCCCTGTGGGGAACAGACAGTTGAGTCATTGGCACACACCATTCTAGAATGTAGATGTAGCATTCCCCTTTATTATGTCAATGGTTCATGTTTGTTATGTTAATTTTTCAAGCATATTCATGTTGCTGAGAGGTGGAGCCGAGAGAGATGTGATAAGAGGTGGAGCATGAGAGGGAGTCAGTCAGAGTCAGTAAGAGAGACTATGAGTAGCATGAGGGAGTGGAGAAGGAGATAGAGTGTGGAGTATGGGGAAATCTGAGAGGTGATTAGTTAGGAGTGTATTATCAAACAGAAGATTGTCGTTAATAATAAATTTACCTATAGAAGATATTCATGAATCACTATCAATTTCTGTAATCAATAAACAAAAGTTATATTTAAAAGACTTTGAAGTGTGGAACTGAATCTTCATCTTCCTGAAGTAATTTAGTGATCACCTGGTGGCAGCAGTGTAAAAGAGGGGATTGTTTGCCTTTGAGTGCTCTGAGTCTTGATGGTCGAGCAAGGGGGCATGAGGGACGAATGCCACAGTACCTTATATAAGTCTGAATGTATCCGTTATCTCTACCCAATAATGTATAAATGTACTAGTATACCTCCCACAGACTACCTGAAATTTCTGCTGTCTGGTGAGAACCAATTAATAACACAGTCAGTGGCTAGGTTTTTATTCTCAGTTTTAAGAATTCGTAAAATGTTATACTAAGACAACCACATTACTCAATTTTTGTACTGCTGATATGTTCTAATAACTTACTTATTCTGTATATATAATGTTTTTATCTTTGTATTTTCGGGTCTATGACCGTATAATAATAAAATGAAACGAGTGAGGGTTTCCATAGCACCCTGTTCACATGGACAATACCCTTCGGAATAAGGGGTTCCGTTATATCTACCATACAATACAGCACCAGGCATGACATTACATCTGGTGAGAGAAAAGGCCCTGTGGTTTTGTGGATATTTAAGCAGCGTAAGGAAAGCAGCTAGCTGTCCCATTCGAAAGGGAATGTAGAGACAACGGGGAACATGTCTTATCAGCTGCGCTCCATAATTCCTGAAACTCAGTGTTCATAATTCATCTCTTAACTGTTTGAAACACTAGCTCTAGACTTAGTGAACCCGAAGAGCCAATATCTAGACCAATCAATTTCAGTTTTTTTCCAGCTTCGAATGAAAACGAGACCCACAATTTCATTTTTCCTGTTTACATACTGTATTTTTTCCTCAGAATAAATTGCCAGGTTCTGCACAGCTAAAGGCCATTTCTATGGAATTTTGCATAGGAAAGATGCTATTTGCATAAGAACTGTAAAAATCCTTTGAAGAACAGTGTTTCTCTTGGGGGGGAAATTATTACAATGCATTCAAGTGATCATTCGAGATTTGGCGCAAGATTTCTCACACAAAAAAGATTGAGCCCAGAAGAATCTCACTATGGGAAGAGGGATGTTTGTGTATATGTGTGGCTTATTGCTGAAAGAAAATACTGTGAGATAAGCATCCCTGGTCAAAAATTATTGACCAAATGAAGTTGATAAAATAAAATAAAATAAAAATTATACCGCAACTGCAGCTTGGACATTTAGTTGTAAAAACATTCCCAAATATGGACCAGTGCATACTGATCTAACTTTCATGACCCACCACACACACACATCCACCAACAACAATTCTGTTTGGATTGATTTTCAGTTTAACCATCTAATTGACCTGTGACCAACTCCACCAATCTGTTTTGCATATCATAATAAACATAAATGTTGAGTATTTTCTTCTGAATTAATTTTTTTTCATTTGCAGTCTCAAGATTTTCTTAGCCATGGCTCCTTTAAAAGTTATTTTTAAGCAGCTGAGGAAACATAAAATATTAGTCTCACTTTATGAAAAAACAACATCTAAGAGGCCACTATCCTTGACTCTTTCCTCCTTTCTTTCTCTGTCTTTCTTGTCTCTTTAAGAGTATGGATTTCTAACCTTTTGTCATGCATTCATATTTATTTGATATCAGAAGTCTGTGAACTCCTGACTTTACTCTGAGCCACAGCCAGAAATTTCAGATGTGCCTGTCAGAAAATGCTTACAGGATGCTGAAAGTTTCTGACATGCTCGCAGGGTCTTCTCTCTCTTCCTTTCAAAGCCTGTTTTAGATTGGAGGTACACCTTCTTAAATAAGGCTTCCAGGACTCTACTGAATACCTGGCTACGGGCGGTGAAATATCAATAGACCTGGGCCATTTCCTGAGAAACCACTGAGCTCAGAAGTTATTGACAGAATTAAGAAAGGCCTACTCTAGTATAGATGTTCTGTCCTCGTGCCAACCCTGTTTGGGACCTTTTTTGCTGTCATGCTGAAACACACCTTTGGAATTGCAACAGAAGGTGACTAGATCAGATGGAAAGTTCTTTAATCTCTCTAGATTGACAGCGAAGACCAAAATCCAGCTGAAATGCATGTGGGAGTTCCTTTTCACTGATGATCAGCTGTTGTTGCCTATTCTGCTGAAGAGCTCCAACAACGTATGAATCATTTTAGTACGGCCTGCCAAAATTTTGGACTAACAATCAGCCTGAAGAAAACACAAGTCATGGGCCAGGGCATGGACTCACCTCCCTCTATTACCATCTCCACACAAGAATTGGAGGTTGTTCATGACTTTGTGTACCTTGGCTCAACGATCTCTGACACTCTCTCCCTTGGGCATGTTGTGAGAATAGCTGACGGTTGGATTCCAAAAGATCTCCTGTACAGAGAATTAATGTATGGAAAGCTCCCCAATGGGACCACAGCTGTGATATAAGGATATCTACAAGTGGGATCTGAAGGCCTTAGGAATGGACCTCAAAAGATGGGAAACCTTGACATCTGAGCCTTCAGCCAGGAGGCAGCTGATGCATCATGGCCTCTCCCATTTTGACGAGACTCCTGTCCAGCAGGCTGAGGCAAAGAAGCAGTCCCAAAACCAACATAATCAGGGAGCTGGACAGGGAACAGGCTGTATTTGTTCTCAGCGTGGAAGGGATTGACACTCTTGAATTGGCCTCCTCAGTCACACTAGATGCTGTTCCAAGTCCTCCATTCAGAGCCTGTTACCATAGTCTCTTGAGTCTGAAGGATGCCTAATCTAAAACTAAGTATAGCTGGTTTGATTTCAAGAAACTTTGAGCAAAATGAGATGCACAAGGCTCCTGCTGGTAAACAGAAGTTAAATCATAAAATATGAGGTAAGTCACAGGGCTGCATGGGCCAGTGAAGAGCCTTCTGATGATGTTTCTGTCTGTCAGACCTGCCTGTAATCTACATGCTTTACTCACGTAAGAAGCTCCTTCACTAAAGTGTCTAGGATCCATATTCAGAAGGAGAAACAGGATTTGCATACATTAAATCCCAGATTAAGATGGATTAGGATGTATAATAAAGACATTTCAATGGAAGGATGTGTCAAAAGAACTAATGGGCCATTGCATTGATTTCCTATGTAACTAAAGTAATATGTATGCTTTTGTTACCAGACTTATCATGTATGTACAGTAATGTGAAATACTAAGTGTTCAAGCCAGATTTTGAAAAGGAAGAGACACTAGAGACCATATGGCATAAGATGTTATTTGAGTGTATCAAATAATTTCAAAAGGAAATCAGTTTTTATACAATGCAGAAAGCCTTTGACTGTGAGGATCATGAAAGAGTTATATATATAGTTCTAAAAGAAATGGGTGTGACATAATATCTCATTGGCCCAATACATAAAGTGTAATTTGGACAAGAACCTATTTTTAGGATAGAACAGGGAGAAATAAAAGGGTTTCTATTGGGCAAACATCTGAGACAAGGATAAATTCTGTCTCACTACTTGTTCATTTTACATGTAGAATTCATCATACAGAAATTTAAATTAGGTTCAGATGAAGGAGGTTTAAAGAGAGGAAGAACAATAATTCAAGTTATGTTGACCAATGGAAGTTAAAGAAGATAGTATAAATGCAGGCCCTGGGGGCGGGACATAATGACTAGAGAAGTGTTGCATAACTTTAATGATGACAATAAAGATATCAAAGAAATTAAAGAAATTTCTTTAAAGAAATTAAAAGTAAATATTTATATATCTTGGTCTCATCATTAACAAAAAATGAAGACTTCAACCCAGAAAGCAAAAAGAAATTAACCGCTGAATAGCTCTGCAGTTCTAAAATTATTACTGTGGTATTATTATTGAGAATTGGAAAGGCAGAATGAAGAGATTAGAAGCTCTGGAGGTGTTGCTGGAGATGAGAACCAAAACTGATCATATTATGGTATTCCTGATTATTATGTACAAATGTGAAAGCTAGTAGTATAATATCTGGCTCACTTGAAATGTCATGTTTACAGATATGATGGATTACCACAAGACAAATAAGTGGGGTCTAGATCAAACAAAGCCTGAGCTCTCACTCAGCATAAGAGACTAAACTGAGGTTATTGCATTTTGAGCATACTATAAGATTCATCTGGGGGGAAAAAAAGCAGTAACCGGAGGAAGACTTTGGTTATATTTTGAAAAAACAAGGCGCAGTGAAAAAGATAATAACTCTAGGAAAAGGTGAAGGAAGTAGAACAGGGAGACCTAACATGAGATGGATTATTTCAAGAGAGGGAGCCATAGTTGTAAATTTGAAAGACCTTAGCAGGACTTTTTCCGATAGGATCTTCTGGAATTGATTAATTCATAGGTTCTCTGTAAGTCCAAATTGATTTGATGTCAACATAGCACACATCCATGTTGACCTCATTACCAGCAAGAGGGTTAGTGAATTATTGTTACCCCAGTTAATGTTTCCTGAAAGCTCATGTACTATATATAATTTGATTATGCAACCTGAGGAGTGAACTCTTGTACTCTGAGTGAAGATATAAGTGAATGTCAGAAACATGGACAACTGTGCATTCACCAAATATTATCTCCCTTTTCTTCCCTGTTGGTATATGTCTCCCTTTCTATGAAGCTATCTATGTATGTCTCTCATAAGGAGACAATCTTATTGTTGAATTCAATAATCTGAAGGATCTCAGCTCTAAAGTGCTTTACAGGGTCTATTCTCTTCAGACAATTTCCCCTGCTGTATTTTTTCTCCAACTATGATTTTGAGAAAGCAAGGAACCATGCTATCCCTTATTAATGTAAGATATCATGTATGTTGTTTCTGACATCACCTTCACCACATCATCAGCATCCATCTAAAATCAAAGAACTGGAAGAATAAGAAAACCACTTTAAGCCAATCCACTGTGCTGCAGAGAGAGCAGTTTCTGCAGCCTAAGCTATCAAGAATATTCTGATGCCAAACATATACATCAATGCCTGTGTAGAGTAATTAGGACCAAGTAACTTGAACAAGCATGGAAAACTTTTAAAGTTTTGTGCCCACTAAATAGGGTATGTCCTTGTAGACCAATCTGTGCAACTTTTTAAGCTTCTTTTTTCCAGTTGCACTTAAAATTTGGCAACATTGACAAACCTTTCAAAGTTCTTGAATCATCTCTCCTATTCTCATTCTCATTATGGATGCCCATGTTTTCCATCCATAGATCATAAACACTTATAAGGCAAGTGCTTCCTATCAAGAATCACCAAAGAACCCTCTAGAATATACAAAAAAGCCCTTGTCTTGTCAGTACAAAAAATGCCAAGAAGCTTAGTTTGTTGTTTCTTCAGGAAAACTATAAAGGTTCCCTGCCTGTTAGTGGTGTACTATGGTGAGCTCATTCAGTGGCCTTGTGTTAGTTGCCATATCTGTGTCTCAATCTCACATATGCCATAAAAAGTTAATAATGAATTCATCTTGTAAACCAGAGTATGGGGCAGATGTCCCTGGAAGATGTCAGCAATGTGTGGCCATAACCCTTTTGCTTCTGGGCTGAAGTGCTGAGTGGAGTTTTTCCATAAGACACTGCCTCTAGTGAATGGCTTCATTTCTTCTCCTCTTTCCCTTCCATTCATGGGCCAAGCAGGGAACCTCTGCGGCCAGGTAAAGTTTCCCTGCCTTGTCTTCAGTACAGTTTTTAAACACAGGTTCCTTCTTATACTACTGTGGTAACCTGAGAAGCCCAACAGTATGGGACAAGTCACAAAAATATATGAGAAGCCTTGGTTCATTGAATCAAAGAATATTCCAGCTCAGCATTATGTTGCAAGACCATTGCCTCAAGGTGAGTCTACAAGTGGGACATTATCATAATAAGACTCTCCCACAGTTGCTCCTTAGCAATAGATAAAAAACATATTACCCCCAATATAGACAATCAAGACTGGCAGTGTATTGCAGTTACTTTTTTGGACCATAACTCACAGAATCTCTGAGCTAGAATTTATTTTCTGAAGTTTATTAATAAATATAGTATCCCTGAATTTGTTCAGTTCCATAAAAGCATGCTAGCTTCCTGGATACCTTAGTGAGTTGTGTACCCAGAGCCAAAGATTGAGACTTGATTCCTCATTATGCCTCCCAGTAGTAAATCCACTCTCTGTCCTCGGGCAAGCTACACAGCCCCAGAGATCCTCCAGTACACTTCTGAGTACTCTAGGCCTAGAAAATCCTGGAAAGAGTCACTTTAAGTGAGAATTAATTATGCTGTGGCTGCACATTATTATTATTAATTTTAAGAGTATTGGGGAATCCACATTGTGGAAACTACCATAATCTCAATGAAAGCTTTAGAAACTGGACTGACCATGATGGGAAGGAGCTGTAATGTATTTTCGTCCAGCATGATCTGAAGCTTCTGGTATTACATAGTATTGGCAGATATTATGCCAGCTTCCAGAACACTGGGGGAATATAAAAACGAAGTGTCAATAAATGGAGGTGAAGTGTTTAGAACATTCTATAAGCACTTTATAAATGGTGTTTATAGCTGTTATTGAAAAGGAGATTAAAGTTATTCATAAGCCAATGGGTAGTAATAAAACAGGACACAAAAGAGCAAATATGACACAGGTCGAGGTAATTGAGATAAAACCTCAAATAGATTTACACAGCTGATATTTAAACTTCAGCTTTCAATACCTCTGAAGAGATTGGCTTTGGAAGATTCCTGAACCAAATATGTTTCCAAAGTTTTACCAAACTCAGTAAAATACTATTTAATGTGTTACTGTAATAGATTTAATACCAAGAATTCCATTCCAATCTATTATTTTAAGAGGTTCAGATTGGTCATTTAGTACACGAAGTTGCAATGATTAATTTCACTATTTATTAATTATTTTATTTTATTTTATTTTATTTATACCCCGCCTATCTGGTCATTGCGACCACTCTAGGCGGCTATGTATTCTTTAGACCCACTTGTTTTTACCATTATTTGAAGATAAGAATCACCTTCAGATCCATGATTCTGAATGAAAATTTGCATTCAAATGGAATGGAACAAAATGTTTTTGTATACTTGTGACATATAGGGGTTACCTTAGCCAGTGGTGGAGGGGCTTTTAAGAAGCAATCAGGTTCTTCCTTAGATCTTGAGGTGGTTATCCTTCTATAATTGATTTTTATACAATCATGTAATAGGAATATTCATCTTTTCACAGATTTGACACAAAGGATACAACTACACAGCGGGAGGGAATATAAATTGATCCACTGTGAAGGTGGACCCAGGAAGTTGGGTTTCACTGGGTTAATTAGCTTCAGTCAACCACAGATATGTCAGCAGAAAAAGAGGAGGAAATCAGCCTTGTTTACAGCTTATTAACTATTTGAATATTCTCCACACTTGGTGCCTAGGTCTGCTTTTCATTCCCCTTCCCCTTCCCCTTCCCCTCCCCCTTCCCCTTCTTTCTTTCTTTCTTTCTTTCTTTCTTTCTTTCTTTCTTTCTTTCTTTCTTTCTTTCTTTCTTTCTTTCTTTCTTTCTTTCTTTCTTTCTTTCTTTCTTTCTTTCTTTCTTAGCTTGCCCTTTTAGCACTAGCTACTTTATAATAAATCAAAATGTGGTCCATCTAGTTCAATAGTATCAGCACTCATCCATGGTTCACCAGTATGGCAGGCAGGATCCTTTGGGCGATACCTCTGGAGCAAATAAGCTCGGCATCTTTTGCACGCAACACGCATGTTAATCTGAATTGTCATAGATGATATAGCGAGGACAAAGATGTAAGTCACCCGAGGTCCTCATTTCATGCAACAGCTTTTTGTCATTTTTAACTCTGTAAAGGGCTGGAATCAACACAAGGGCTTTGTGGGATGAGCCACCTAACCCCATCAGCAACTTCAGACTCTTTGCTCTCCTCTTTGTTTACCATATGAAATGCACAGATGGCTAAGATGTACTGAGATGAATTTGGCTGAATGCAGTGCACCAGGCCTAATAATAATTTAGTAGCAATGATTTTAAAGTAATCTTGTGAAGTTTTAAGCAAAGAAAATAGTTCTATTGTTCAACATTTCTATAAAGCTCTGGCCTAGGGGGTCTCAAACATGCAGCCTGGGGGCTATTTGTGGCCCACCAGACAATAGTTTGCGGCCCCTGCCTTGCCTGCCCCCCCAAAGTGCCCACGGATCCTCTGCTGTCAAGAGTAAAAAAAAAAAAGCCTTGCCTCGCTGGCCGGCTCTCTCCCAAGATAGTGCCTCTTGGATCCACCATCCGGAACTGCAGCCTGCCAGCCAGCCTGCCTGTCTGCCGGCTGGCAGGCTGCAGTTCCAGATGGAGGGTGCAAGAGCTGCTGTCTTGGGGGGAGAGCCGGCGAGCAAGGCATGCTGCTGGCCCTTTTCCCCAAGCGCCTGAGCCGCCATCAAGCAATGCCGAAGAGCAGAGCTCGCTCCCAGCCTGTCCTCAAAGAGCACCTCCAACAGCACTGCCAACACCAAAGATTGTAGGACACCTGAACTTTGCATGTGACACCTGGTCGTGCTTTTTTGAGAAGAGTATGTGATGCCATTAAGGGGCTCCATCACTCATTCCATCGGACATGGGTGACGTCAGGCATGAAGCAGGATTTGCAGATTTGGATCCAGTTTTTAGAAGGGTTTAATTGAGTCTCCTTTTGGAGATCCAAGATGAACCTCAGGGCTCATTTCCAGGTACAGACTGATGCTGCAGGCTCATCGGGCTTCAGAATATATTTTAGGGGTAGGTGGTGCACAGAAGTATGGCCGGAGGACTGACACCAGGAAGGGATTACCCAGGACCTAATGTTCCTAGAATTCTTCCCTATAGTAGGCACTTTGTGGTTGTGGGAGCACGAATGGGCTAACTCAGTAGTGCTTTTCTGGTGTAACAACCTGGCAGTGGTCTACATCATAAATAACCTCACTTCATATTCTGAATGTTTGATGACACTTGTGTGTGAATTTACATTGAAAGCCTTAAAATTCAATGTTCTTGTTCAAGCGAAGCCTAGATAACAGATATCCATGGCCTTGATAACAGCTTAGCAGATGCCCTATCCTGCCAACAGATTGATCGGTTCAGGGAGTTAGATCTGAGAGCCAATGAATATCCAGAGACACTCCCCCCAGAGGTTTGGCAAATTGGCAGGATGACATTGAAAGAGCAATAGGTTTGGCCTTGGCCCCTAGGACGTGAAAAGGGTATGCTGCAGTGAGTATAGAATTACAAGAGTTCAGAAACCTTATAGATTTGGAGCTCACATAGCCTGCTCCATTGGAACATCTGCAGCAGTTTATAATTTATTTGCACAGGAAATGGCTGTCACCTGGCTCCATCCAGGGTAGGATGTCTGTGTTAGCCTTGAGGCCAAGGTTCAAGGATATCAGGATTATATCTCTGACTTCCGCATTTGGAATTGGAGTAAAGAAAGGAGTAGGGTTAAAGACACAAGGGTACCTATCTCCCCAGCATTGTTGGGGGAAAAATCTGCCAGCAATGGAGTTTTCTTTGTAAGGACAACTATGACGCAACATTATTTAGGGCTGTATCATTACTGACATTTTTTGGAACTCTGAGGGTAAGTGAAGTGGTGGCAACAGGAAAGGGTGACATGTTTAGGGCAGCATTACAGAGGCATTACGTTAGGTTAGGGGATAATAATGTTAACATTCATATTCGCAGGTTCAAGGCTGATCAGCGTGGCAGATGAGCAGACATCACATTAGCCTCATGCTCTATAGAGGATTTATGCCCAGTAAAAGCGGTGGGAAGTTATTTGGGAGTTAGGGGCCAGGGGCAAGGATATTGTTTCATGCATGAATGTGGTTCCCCTTTAACGAAAGACCAGTTCTGGAAAATGACAGACCTGGCATTGCAAAAAGTAGGAATCCAAGGCCTGAGGTTTGGCACACATTCCTTTAGAATCAATGCAGCTTCAACAGCAGCCGCCCTAGGCTACTGTCCTGAGGATGTTAAGAAGTTGGGGCAGTGGTCATCAAACACTTACCGTATATATGTACGAACCCTTCCTCATGTCTAGGCAGATGCCTGGTTCTTTTCTTTCATTGCAGGTATGGTAGTGGCAATGTGGTGGCTGCATAGCATGGTAATTGCCCATAGTTATATTTTCTGGGCAGCATGTTACACTGCTAATTTGGCTTGGGGAAGCAATTTGGGCCTAGAAGCCAGAGCCCAGATCAAATGGAAAGGGCTTTGATGAATGCTATGGGGCCAACTTTGCAGAGCGACTGCATTTGGCTTGCTGTCCCCAGATGTGTTGCTAATACATCTTGGTGGAAATGATCTGGCCAAGTATGGTGGCAAAGCTTTGATATTGGATGTGATATGTGACTTCAGATGGCTGAGGGCAGCATATCCCAAGATGCAGATTGTATGGTCCATGATTGGGCTGGCTGGGCTCTCAATGTCTTCACAACCGTGCAGATCTTCTGTGTTTCTTGGGAGAAGAAATCAATTTCAAAATGTCTGAAGGAAAGGGTGATACTACTGATCTGTTCACAAAAAAAAGAGATAAATAGCCTTTCATTCCCTTCTCATTGCAATGTGTTATTATCTCTCATGGTTCTGTTTCTTACATATAGTAATTCACCTTTGATATACACATAAATAATTTCCCCTCCTGGGTGAGAGAAAATTTACCGTTCATTTCAGACTAGATACCTGGAGCAGTTCAGGGGACATAAATGAATTCAATCCCCCTCCCTTTCCGGGTAGTATATCTTGCAAAGATATACTGCTGCTCATTTCTCCCCTTTTTTGCATCCACACTTTCCATGCCTAAGAATCTAAGTCACTTATGTCCAGAGACATATCATGTCTGGGAACCCAATTGAACCTTTGCAGCTGGTGACAAGATTGACTTTTGGGAACTGCAAATAGATGGAAGAAATGCAAGGTGTGTTTTGGTGACCCAAAGAGAGGAAGATAAGATTACTGTTCTCAAGGAGATTTGTGTATTGCAGTGAGCATACAGCAACACAAACTTTCACATCATACTGGTTTTTGAAAACCATAGCATTACCCACAATTTATTTTAATGTATTCTTCTCTACTGCTGACAATAGGGAGCCCTGACTATTTGACCATAAGATAGACAGGATTAACACAGCACCTACCTCCTTCCTTAGCTTGATGTGGTTGACATGTGATAAGAATTTCAGCATCACCTTAATAAAGAGAAAATATTGAGGAAATTTGGGGTGAAATGAAACTCTAACAGTAGTCATTTGGTAGCAATTTTATGAGGTAATATTAAATATTTCAGGCTGTACTTTTTCAATTGAGCTATTTATGTGTGGTGGGAAAATTGATTATTGCTGCCAAGGGATTTTGCCTCATGACGAACTGATTCAGCTGGAGATGTTTGAAGAAATAGTAAACAACTGTGGATAATGAATGGCCAATAAATTTTTTTTCACTTGACTATGGAAGTGTTAATGACGAGACAGCCATGTTCAGATTGTGAAAAATAAAAGGAAATCTTCCACAAGTTATTTACCAGATATGGAAAAATATATGTCTATAAGTGGGGGTGCTTATTTTGTTTTATGTTGATAAGATTTAAAGGACAGATTGGGGAGAAATGGATTACAAAACTTTAAAAAATGCCAAAAGGGTTCGGGCCTAGTTCATTGTTTAGAAATGCCCACGATGCAGGTAAACTGAGTGGCTCTGGACCAAAACCTACGCACTTCCATGCAGCTTTCCTTGGGCAGTAGTCAGTAGAGTGTTGGACTGGGATTTGAGAATCTATCCATGAAGGAAGGAAGGAAGGAAGGAAGGAAGGAAGGAAGGAAGGAAGGAAGGAAGGAAGGAAGGAAGGAAGGAAGGAAGGAAGGAATACACAAATGTCCATAATCCAATTGATACTTGTGTTTTGCGTAATTTGCTGTGATTATTTGCAGATAATTGACAAGGTAACATAGCACTTCTTGGTCAGTTGCCTGGTTGTATAACCAACTGTGCAATAAAGTTGTGCCCTGTAGGTAGGTTGTGTGATGGAACAAATGAGTGGAGTGAATGGTGCGATATGAATTAGTAATAATTAGTAATAATTAAGACTATCATGGCATGCCTGTGGGGTGGAATATATCCACAGAGAAATATTGTTGTTGTTGTTGTTTTTGTAGCCAAAACGAGAGGAGGTGCAGTGCATGTAAGAACAGGTGAATACTTTAGAGAGTATGATGGGGCAGAATGAGTTAGATTTACAGTGTTGTAGGAGTGTTCCACTGAGACAGAAAGTGAGAGAAGTTTGATGAGTAGTGTAATCAAGTGTGATAGGGAAGCAGAGAGTTAGGATATGCCAGGTTTGCATGGCGGCTGAGAAGTTGCGATGGAGTTAGGTTAGATAAAAGGCTTTATTAAAGATCTTTGCACTTTTTTCATTGTATGCCATTCTAACTCTTTGCATACTCTTTTATGTTTTTTTATTTACATATCAAATATATCTTTAGTTACAGTTGCCCCACAAATCACCCACATTAGTTTCTTGGTCACTGCTCAAAGAAGTGTGAAAATGAAGGGAAAAATATGCACAAATCTTCTAAAAAGTTCCCACTTTAGGAACCAGTGCTGGCAGCATTACTTAAGTGTCTAAATTATAACAAACAACTTTAGTAAAGATCTACCACAGACTGAAGTGAAAGTCGAAGAAGAGGCCTAGGTGTCTCAAGTGTGTAGAGATAATACTGTGAGCAAATACATTGGGTATCTGATTGGATAGTAGCACAGTCAGATCAAAGGACGAGAGTTCTTATGTTAAGTAAGGTGGCAAACCAACTAGGATGGGCTTGGTAGTGTCCACACAAAGGCTGAATTCCTGTTGCTTAGCATAGTAAATTTCACTAGTCCCACTGAATCAGTTGTAAGCTGGTGAATCAACTCCTTCATAAGTCTCATAGATTCAAATGGGGCTACTCTAAATGTGACTTACTAGACTGAACAACAGGATTTCAACCAAGGTAAAAGAAAGCCAGGCAAAATAAAATGTGTGCTACTTCTATTATACAACTAACCTCAGTGAATGCCAGTATCTCCCCAACGGAAGCAGTTGCTCTCCAAATGGGGGGAAATGTCCTGAAAACTAGGATATAGCAATTCTGCCTTATCACATCTTAATTTGTAGGAAATTAGCATGGGGCTTTGTAGGTTCCAATATGTTTCAATTGCTGCAACAATAACTATTGCTGCAAAAATAACTAGATCTATTGGGATAATTTTTTGCTAGACATTTTTGTTGGAGCTGAGTTGGGGGAGGAAGAAACTGCATGGATAGGGGGAGGAAATTTCGGGATGTTGCTTACAACTATGCAGATGGCCAGGTCATACAAAGACTTACATTGTAAATTTATTTCTGTACATACTTTACAAGATAAAAGAACACTTGTGGGATAAGGGCTAAATCATATAATAAGGGAAATATGTATTCCCTGCTATCACATTTTGCTTCCTGTCATGCAGTTTCTTCAAAACGACAAGCCTAAGCAATCAGGCCTGCAAATAAAGCCCATGGTTCTTGGGTTCCCCAATGACCATTCACAAAATAACACCAAACATATTTGCAATTTATGAAGCGGAGGAAAGTGAACAAGCATTTTTACTTCCTAGGGCAATAGTTCCCAAACTTTGGTCCTTAGATATTCTTGAACTACAAGTCCCAGAAGCCTTCTCCACTGGTTGTGCTAACAGGATTTTTGGGAGTTGTAGTCCAGTTATATCTAGAGACTTAAGGTTGGGAAGCACTATCTTAGAGAATCTATGCTTTAACAATGCAGACTGTATTGTCTGCTTTGACACTTGGATGTCCCTATTTGCTCTGGGGCCAGTACAAAATATTCAAAGTCGTAAAGACTGCTTCTCCCCACATCATCCCTCAAGCATACTGAGATTAACAAAGGTTTCCTCCAAATGCCACCTCCATCTGATTTGTCACATGTGATAAGACAGAAGACATTTGGGGCACTTGCATCTGAGCTAGGGATGCTTTCTTTAGGGAACGTATTTGGGCAGTAATTTATCTGTTTACTGTTACTTTTCTTTTAAGTTCAGCAAGATATTTTGAAGCATTCTTATCCTCTTAGGTATTTAAGCTTGGATTTTCATTTGAACTTTTACCTACTAGCTGCTTTATGTATTTTTATTAGTTTTCTCATTTGCTTTTCGTTTTTTTTACCTTTTTTCTTTTTGGATGATGGCCCTCAAATTATTGAGAAAAGATGGTGTATTAAAAGCTTTCAATTAATAAATAAAAGAGAAATTCAGAAAAGTAAATTAGCTGACAACCAGAATATTGAATGAAGATACAGCCTAGTTCAGCTCTCAATATTTTCAGTGAAAAGACAATTTTAGTGTAATCTTGGAGAGCCGCAACCCATTTGAAAGGACAGTAGTGAGTAGTGGACATCTAGCACAACCTGCTAATAGGCATTTATTGTGCATAGCTATTTAGCCACCTGTAGTAGTGCCTACTAGATGGGTGGTGTAGAGGTTAGCTAGATCAATAGATCGATAGACAGATAGACAGATAGATAGATAAATTCAGCATTTCTGCAGCCTCAGTTGAACCTGATGATGTAGTTAAATAGAGATGGATGCCCATCCTGCTGATGTATCTTGAAACCCCAGATCTAAGCAACAGCTCTCTAATGCTAATTTCTAAAGTTAAGCTGAGGGCATGAGTGAAGCTAATCATCAAAGCCTCAGCCTTACTGAATACTATTGTTGATGGTATCAAAAGCCATTAGTGGTCAGGTCTTTTCCCTAGGAAGCTGGGCTGAGGGCGAAGGCCAGGTCTGTTTGCATGGATGCCATGCTGAGTTTTTTTTCCCCTGGGCTTTCTTTTGTCTCCTGACCACATGGCCTGGGGGTGGGGCCTAGGGGTGGGACTTCCTGCTGTAAAAGAGCGTGTCCCAGGACCCTGGACTCTTTTCCCTAGGAAGCTGGGCTGAGGGCGAAGGCCAGGTCTGTTTGCATGGATGCCATGCTGAGTTTTTTTTTCCCCTGGGCTTTCTTTTGTCTCCTGACCACATGGCCTGGGGGTGGGGCCTAGGGGTGGGACTTCCTGCTGTAAAAGAGCGTGTCCCAGGACCCTGGACTCTTTTCCCTAGGAAGCTGGGCTGAGGGCGAAGGCCAGGTCTGTTTGCATGGATGCCATGCTGAGTTTTTTTTTCCCTGGGCTTTCTTTTGTCTCCTGACCACATGGCCTGGGGGTGGGGCCTAGGGGTGGGACTTCCTGCTGTAAAAGAGTGTGTCCCAGGACCCTGGACTCTTTTCCCTAGGAAGCTGGGCTGAGGGCGAAGGCCAGGTCTGTTTGCATGGATGCCATGCTGAGTTTTTTTTTTCCCTGGGCTTTCTTTTGTCTCCTGACCACATGGCCTGGGGGTGGGGCCTAGGGGTGGGACTTCCTGCTGTAAAAGAGCGTGTCCCAGGACCCTGGACTCTTTTCCCTAGGAAGCTGGGCTGAGGGCGAAGGCCAGGTCTGTTTGCATGGATGCCATGCTGAGTTTTTTTTTCCCTGGGCTTTCTTTTGTCTCCTGACCACATGGCCTGGGGGTGGGGCCTAGGGGTGGGACTTCCTGCTGTAAAAGAGCGTGTCCCAGGACCCTGGACTCTTTTCCCTAGGAAGCTGGGTTGAGGGCGAAGGCCAGGTCTGTTTGCATGGATGCCATGCTGAGTTTTTTTTTCCCTGGGCTTTCTTTTGTCTCCTGACCACATGGCCTGGGGGTGGGGCCTAGGGGTGGGACTTCCTGCTGTAAAAGAGCGTGTCCCAGGACCCTGGACTCTTTTCCCTAGGAAGCTGGGCTGAGGGCGAAGGCCAGGTCTGTTTGCATGGATGCCATGCTGAGTTTTTTTTTCCCTGGGCTTTCTTTTGTCTCCTGACCACATGGCCTGGGGGTGGGGCCTAGGGGTGGGACTTCCTGCTGTAAAAGAGCATGTCCCAGGACCCTGGACTCTTTTCCCTAGGAAGCTGGGCTGAGGCCGAAGGCCAGGTCTGTTTGCATGGATGCCATGCTGAGTTTTTTCCCCCCTGGGCTTTCTTTTGTCTCCTGACCACATGGCCTGGGGGTGGGGCCTAGGGGTGGGACTTCCTGCTGTAAAAGATTGTGTCCCAGGACCGCGCGCCTAACGACGCGCGTAATTCTCAAACTTTGTATCTGGTCTTAATATGGTAAATAGGAAAGCCAATTAGATTTGCATAAGCCAGGGAGTCAGGAAAGTTTTAAGTATCAGATCATACTTTTGCACTATTAAAGAGCAGGCCGGGTAGGTGGGGCTCGTCAGCCATGGAAGGCAGCCCATCTAGGAGAAGGAAAACTCCGATTTCAAACCTCCACTGCCTTGTGGCTATATCCACCGATGGAAAAGGCTTCAGGAGTTAACCTCGAGGCAAAATCCGGAGCTGGAGTCCCGAAGGCAGCTCGTGTCGTTCTGCCAACTCCTGCGACGTTGCTGGAACCAGTCGTATTGGCTCTTGCCTTTCCATTGGACCATTTCAGCAACGTGGAGAGGGGGGATTTGCTGCTTGGGTAACAGCCTATCCTCCATATTACCTTACCCGGGCTTCATGCTCTGGAGAGGACAATCCTCGATTCAGAGCATGTTACCATAGTCTCTCGAGACTGAAGGATGCCTATGTAAAGTGGTCAGGTAGAATCCACAAGATTACATTCTTGTATTTATGTCCCAAATAGCATCCAACAGGGAGACCAAAGTCGTCAATGTGCTGAACTCCAGGCTGAACGCTATTTGGGATATGCCTAGATAGCCTGCTACTACCCTCTTGAACATCTTACTAAGTAAAGTGATATTAAAGCCTAGACAACAGCTATTAAAGTATTTTGGGTTCAGAAGAACACTCCTTAAATACAGAAAGCAGAATATCTTGGAACATGCCTTCTTGCAAAAAAGTAAGCAAAATGCACATAAACAAAGTACTGAGGAAATGAGTACTGAAAACAAGACAATGATAAAGTGCTAAGAATGATAAAGTGCTGGAGTAATAAAGTGCTGCAGTAATGGAGTGCAGATTTCAAGCAGTAGATGTTGTAATCAGACTCTAAACCTAATAAACTGGTATTCTGTGAAAATACAGTAACTACAAGAGCTTTTTTCATGTTTTCTTCTCTCTTACCTTGGAAGTAACTGACAATCCAAATCTTATCTCTGATAAATGTAAAACAGTTATAAATCATCACAAATAAGTGTGCCAAAATTCTTAATCTATGTCCACAGAATGTATATCAAAGATTCAGAGAGATCTAGTATTGATGGCAGCTAAACATTGAAATCAATTTCTACATCAAGAAAATAAATTTAAAAGAATAAATTACTTTTGTTTAAGGTCTTCACTGAACATGGGGACTTCATTTGGGACATATCATATCACGGGCAATATTGTGCTTATTCCCGATTTTCCATTTTTAAAAATAAGAATTGTATATTCATTGTGCTGCTTATATACTGTCCTGTAGTGCTTGAATAAGCACTCTCTGGGCCGTTTACAATTTAATTATGCAGACTACACATTGTTGAGTATTGTGAACAATAAATAAGTTTGCAAATATTTTTGATGTGGGGGTTGAGGAACATCAACTGTAGAAATCACAAATCTATCTATTTTAAGGTCAAATTAAATATTAAAGGAAATTTATATACCATACAATTAATCTGATTTATCTTCTCAGAATGTTTTCCCTCCTACATATACAAAGCCAGTGTTTACCTTGTAACAGCCAATCACAAAATGTTGTTGTTGTTTAGTCGTTAAGTCATGTCCGACTCTTCGTGACCCCATGGACCAGAGCACACCAGGCCCTCCTGTCTTCCACTGCCTCCCGGAGTTTGGTCAAATTCATATTGGTAGCTTTGATGACACTCTCCAACCATCTCGTCCTCTGTCATCCCCTTCTCCTCTTGCCTTCACACTTTCCTAACATCAGGTAAGTGAGAAGAATGGTGTGATTTCCCACTTGAGAGAGCATTTCTGCAAAACAAAAAAGTGAAAAGTCTAAACCCACAACAACCATCTAATGTAACTCTTTGTTTCTACACAGAAGAGTACTGGGATGAGGAGGAAGAACTCAGGTACTGGTCACATGAGGGAAATGTTCTTGAGTTCTTCCATTACTTTCCATATCTCTGTTGTACTGATTCTTGGTCATATGGTACGTATACTGAGAAGTGGTTTCTGTTTGGGAATATGTCCTTAGTTGCACTGGCAGCTCCTGCAGAGTCACATTGGTCCATCTATTTCACCCACCATCTCCTCTGCCTTTCAGCTTAATCTGCCATTTCCTTTCTGCCCCCCCAAACCCTTCCCCATGACTGTCTCCTCACAATGACAGGCAAAAGTGGTGTGTCGAAATACCAGTACTGAAGCAATGTCTCAAATTGCTTCATGGCACACTTTTACCAATGTATCAAGGAACTGGCGACAAAAAAAGCATGCCACAATAATGGCTTTAATTCAGAAAATAAGTGGGGCAAGTCATGCATACAGGCAATTCCAGTAAGAAATGCACCAATACAGCAGAGGTACAAAATAACACAACCCTCCCAGGGAGTAGGAAGAAAATTGTAGTTGCACCACTGGCTGGAGAAATGTTTCGATCTTGACTGTGTGTCATGTGACCAGGGAAAACAGCAACATTCAAACTGGGAGATAACTAGAGAATATTTTCCTGATGTGACCAGGACTTAAGACTCTACTGAGGGACAATATTTGTACTCTCAGTTGTAGCAATAGGAGGACATTTGTTCTGCACATATGCAAAACTACTCTTTATAAGTAACTTAGCATACATCAATTCTGACTTTTGCTACTAAAAACAAATTCTGGAACTGGTCTTTGATAAATACTAGGGCAAAGCAGTTTCTAAGTGGCCTTGCAACTGAAGACCAGGGAAAGCAAAATAGAGAAAGCTGGTGTTTCACATCATGCATACAGTAGTACTGTTTGTGACTAAGAATCCCAGTGGCTCTTAAAGCACCATCCAAAAGCTGTGTCTGTCACATTAAGTCAATTTCTTTAAATAGTGAGTGAAATGAGCAAAGATCACGGTGTCAGAAATCCAATATAATCTAGGTCCAAATCAGAGGATTAATTCATAGATTTTATCAGTTGCTTCACTGGGACAGGTTATTGCCTAAAACTGAACATTCCAGATAGATATCTTAATAATGGTCTGTATCAGTTATTCAAGGGTGTTTGGTGTGTGACAAGTAAATTTTAATAGATGTTGCTGCTGCTGAAGGCATGTGTTATCAAAATGCAAACGGCACTACGCCACATGGGAATAGCTAAACTATGTTTTATATGAAGAAGAATATTTGTGGAAAATAATTTTTGAAATCCACTGTATATTGCCAAACCATATGACTTTTAATCCTATTTACGTTTTGCTGGTCTATCAAAGTGTTCTTTTGGATACAGCCCATTTGAAGCTAATTTGGGGATCTTTACAGCCAAATTATTTTTGCAAACAGTAGTATATAGTATAGCTCATCAGAATGGTTAAATGAGCGCTGGAAAATTACTGACGTGGCAAAACACAGAGTATGTGACAGAGTGGAAGGGGGAAAATAACAAGTATGTTGAGAGATTATTGCTCCTTTATCAATAACTGGTTCTTAAATCAGAACTAAACAATGACAGAGCGATACAAGGATAGTAAAAGCTGACACTATTGGAGAAATATTCTTGCTAGTAAGTGGTACATTGTGGCTTGGGGACAAGGTATATGCAACAGCCACAGTTGCAGCTGTACAGAACAAGTTATTGTTGTGAGCTATTCCTTTCTTAGTACAAAGGCCAGATTCCCATTAATCTTTTGCGGTGCAACAAGTCCTGCCACCCTAGTGGATCACACAAGCATTGTCTTTGTGTAATTATGGGCGATTGATTGATTGATTGACTGATTTACTATCCCATTAGTCCAAACACTACACTGAGCACTTTAAATATTGAAACTTAAAACTCTCAAAGCCCACAAGAATGAAAAACAACAACAACACACAGAAACAATACAGCAGTACAACATATTGTAATTAAACCTTAAATATAAATAACCATAGAAAACTAGAATTAGGAGAAAAGAATGACAGCATCCAGAATATTTCATTATTAAAGGCAGGTTGAAATCATTTCCATCTTTATCAGCTTCTGGAGACTAGGGGCCACAACCAAAGAGGCATTATTCCTTCAAATCACATTTTTGGCCTCTCTCGGTGTGGCAACTTTTAACAACATGGATTGAGAGATGCAGGTGAAATAGCTGATTTTTGGGAAACACATTCCAAACACTTTGAGGTTCTAAACCATTAAGGACTTTATAGGTCATAACCAGTACCTTGAATTAAGCACAGAAACTGACAGAGAGCCAACGAAGGCAAACCAAGACTTGGGAATATATGATCAGTTTTGCTAGTTTATTAATCAGTCTGGCTGCCGTATTTTGGACCAGCTGAAGTTTCTGTACTGTTGTCAACTGCAGCCCTATGTAAAGAACCTTACAGCAGATTTCTTTAAAGTGTTCCCAATATATGCAGTGCTATTGCCAGTCATTACCTATACAACTAGGGGCACAATTGGGCAATCAGTCAGAGTTGAAATGAGGCACTCTTTGCCACAGCAGATATTTGAGCCTCCTTAGGAAATGCTGAGTCCAAGAGAATCCCCAAGCTGTCCACCTGATCCTTTGGGAAAGTGCAACCCCAGGTAAATTTCCCTCTAACTGATCCAACAGTTCTCCTAACTGTAGGGTCTCCATCTTATCTGGATTCAGTTTTAATTTATTGGGCCTCATTCAGTCCATTTTCAAAGTAAGGCAGTGTTCAAAGACCTATACAGCGTCATCTGTAGAAGAAGAAAAGATGAAACAGAGCTGCAGAATGGGGGCAGCAAACCTCAAATCTCTGATTTTTCCGAGTGGCTTTAAGGTGATTTTAAAAAGCATTGGGGAGACTGTGGTGCCCCATAGCAGAGGTCCCAGGGGATGGAGGGAACGTCCCCATCTTGAGATCATCATTTGCTCAATCGTAATTATTGAACTTCCTTCATGGATTGCTGCCTCGTTGTGGTGAAGGGGCTTGAGTAATTCAGAGAAGTTATGGGCTATGCTATGCAGGGACACCCAAGATGGATGCATAGTGGAGAGTTCTGCCTAAACATGATCCACCTGGAGCAGGAACTGGCAAACCACTCCAGTATCTTTGCCAAGAAAACTCCATGGACAGAAACAAAAGGCTGAAAGATATGACGCTGGAATATGAGCCCCTCAGGTCAGAAGGTGTCCAACATGATACTTAGGAAGAGCAGAGGACAAGGACAAGTAGCTCCAGAGCTAATGAAGTGGTTGGGCCAAAGCCGAAAGGATGCCACGAAATTAAAAGACGTCTGCTTCTTGGGAGGAAAGTGATGACAAACCTCGACAGCATCTTAAAAAGCAGAGACATCACCTTGCCAACAAAAGTCTGAATAGCCAAAGCTATGGTTTTTCCTGTAGTGATGTACGGAAGTGAGAGCTGGACTATAAAAAAAGCTGACTGCCGAAGGATTGATGCTTTTGAATTGTGGTGCTGGAGGAGACTCTTGTGAGTCCCCGGGACTGCAAGGAGAACAAACCTATTGATTCTAAACAAAATGAATCCTGAGTGCTCACTGGAAGGACAAATCCTGAAGCTGAGGGTCCCTGATGTTAGGAAAGTATGAAGGCAAGAGGAGAAGGGGACGACAGAGGACGAGTTGGTTGGACAGTGTCATCGAAGCTACCAACATGAATTTGACCCAACTCCAGGAAGCAGCGGAAGACAGGAAGGCCTGTCTAAACAACTAAAATGACTAAACAACAACAATAACAATTCTTGAACAAGTGGCAGAATGTCATGACACTACACTAGCAGCATTTCTCACTCAGCAGAAACTGAATAGGATACTGTCCAAAATATCGTGGAATGACTTTGTCTTCAATGAACAATTAAGATCCATTTATTTTTCAAAGGACCTGGTCCTGATGAAAATGAAAGCTTGTAGAACTGGTTTGTGTATTTGAATGAAGAGAACTGCCTGCATTCTTGGAGTTTCCTTGGTGGGCATGGCTCAGGAGGTTATGATGTCAAGATGACAATCTTCTAAATCATCAGCATTTTCACTGTTTCCATAACCTCCGTGTTTTGGTGAAGCTGGAGTAAAATCAATGGTCAACAGTCATATGTTGCTTGCTGTCAATCCTGCTGTTACATTAAAGGAGAGGTTCCTTTTAAAAGCAGAAAAATTGGTAAGACCAATTACATTAACAGAACAACAACTACAAGTCTAATAAGGTAATGTACACTAAATAATATAAGTGCCATAGATATCATATCCAATATTTTGAAAAAACCCCAATAATTTTTGTTCACTAATGATTTAAAAAGCACACATCAGCAGTTCTGACCAAGCATGTGGGAGCAAACAATTTCAGCAATTTATCCTCCAGCCTCCATGACTTGGATGTATTTCCATATAGTCCACCACCACATGTACTGAAGGATAGAACTTCTGAATCTGAATCCATTCTGACTCCCCACAAACTTAATCTGGAAGGCAACAGTTTATTTCTTTACCTTGACTCAGCAGTCAGTTGAAATCCCAGCTATGTTATTTTGGATGGTGGTAGCTGAAATATTTAACTTTAAATCCCAGCTATGTTGTTTTGGATGGTGGTAGCTGAAATATTTACCTTTATATCTGTCACCTTTTCACCATTCACTTAGATTTAATTCTTGATTATTAGTGCTTAGTAGTATCTTTCTATGATCCAGATCAATTATTTCCACAGGAAATAAAACCAAATAGCCTCAGTGTTTGATGGTTAAAACTAGACTTCTAAATAGCATGGCATTGGTCACCTTACTGAGCAGACAATAATGGTTTATTTCACTACTTGAAAATGAAGTGCTTAATGATCTATAACAGCTTGTAAAATTGATCTAGTTGTTAGGCCCACCTTTATACGTTCAGTAATCCAAAAGGGGCATGCTGTTGCAGAAAAGCTAAGCTTTCTGTCATGTTTAATCAGAATATATCTAAGCACTATGTGAAGTTAATACTGTAAATATATTTGTTCATTATTCAGATAATCTGTAAACAAATTTAACTAACCCAATTTATTCTGAGGTGGAAAAGGACATTAATAGCAAATACTTGTTTTAATGTGTAGAAATGGATTCATAGCTATAAGTCACATTCAAGAAGCACATCTCTTCCTGAGCTACTGCTCTTCTCCATTCACATTTTACTTTGAAATTATCATTGAAAGCCCTGGTCTGAGGTTGTGCCCCACAGCAGAGCAGTTACGGGAGTGGGGCTGCACATCCACCCACACTACATGTCCAATGCACATATAAGCAATTGCCATCCTAAGTCACTTGAAAGGGATTTTTAGCTCAGTTTGCTTGACTAGGACATTGAGGTTGTTGGGATATTTTTTTGCCTGATTATCCAGAGGGCACAATGAGCTGATAGCAGTGTGTGGTTCAAATTTAAATAGATCACAGTTGGTGATATTGTTAGTATATAGAGGTAATGGTGAGGTCCCATGGTCACTGTTTGTTGAAAGCAGGTTAGACACCTCAGACGCAAGGATCCAGTTACAGGCCTGGGTCCAGGATGACCTTCCAGAAGTTAGCCAATTGGTGCCCTATTGTAAGAATGCAGCATGGCACTGAGCTGCAGAAACAGACCATTTAAGGGCAGGAAAGGTGGTCAAGAAGGACATCTTCTCCTGCCTCAGGCTTCACACTGTAGACAGCCAAACTGAAGGAGAGGGTAGTGTTTTAAATGTTGCGGCCTTTAATTTAAGCCTATTAATTCTCTCACATGTCTGTATTTCTGGGTTACAGGGTACAACTGATTAAATATATTTGGTGATACGTTTTATATTCATTCAACTGGTAGAAGTTATTGCACTGATGTTGTCAGAATTCTTGTCAAAGTATTGTGAATTTTATAAGCCTGAACAGATCCAGAATGTAGCATTGATGAACTGCCATAATGACCACCTGTGTAACTGCTGAGTCACAGTGACTAAGAAGAAGAAGATGCAATATCTGGGGATGATGCAACACCCATGTGGAGGAAGGTGATGCAACACTTCAAGTGATTGGACAGAAGGATCAGTTTAATTGTATATAAGGGAACATTGTGGACAGTAATGTATCTCCTTCTTTCCTATATGCTTCTATCCTCTTTGCTACTTTGCCTATATTTTTGCCTGCCACGCCAAAGGTCTGCTACTTTGTACATTTGTATATATTTGTTAATACACGTGTCTTTTTGTAGAAGAAGAGTGTGTGTGTTTTTCTTCAATCAGAGAACTCTGCACATTAAACAGCAAGCGGACAATTCTGCACATAAGTGAATGTTCTGTCAGCAAAGTGAAGTCATGGCATTTCATTCCATGCCTACCATTAACCAGGGGCATAGCTTAGCTGTATGGAATGTGACTTGCTTTTAGGTAAGCTTGTATACAATTGATTTGCTTATTCTGGGCCAGAGGTTGCCTTCAGCTTCTTCTTTGTTTGTGTTGGATGCAATCCAGTGGAGCTTTCGAAGTGGAAAGATAAGCTGGCAGGGTGCTGTCATTGCTGAGGGGATGCCTGAATATGTTTACAGGTCTTGTATTCTTCAGGGAGGCTTGTTCAGTGTCCTCCTGCCTTCAGCTCAGCCATGATTATAATTGATCAAGTTCGTTGCACATTGATTTCGGAGAAGGAGGTCAGCAGTGCAATGGTGGGCACAATTGTGTTAGTATTCTTTGTTTCATTAATGAAAAGTGCAGGTATGTGTTTCTGTGACAGTTAAATTAAACATAAAAAACAACAACACACCTTCAGTGGGCTTAGAATTTTTCCCCAAACTAGATGGAGGCAGGTACAAAATGCTTTTTAAAAATGGCAAGTAATGGCAATGTGCTAATTCTGAATTTTATTTAATATATTCTTTATGATCCTAAAGAAAATGGGCTAACTGGTTTTACCAGTCTAGGAAACACTAATGGGAAAGGGTAAACCTGTCTATTCCCAATCTTGATTTCAATTCTTTTGACTGTCTCATGCCAGTAACTGAACTACAGTAGGGAATAGTTCTTTATTTTATTTTATTTTATTTAAAAAAAAACTTTCAGCAGTTGCAGCAATATCAGAAGTTACAGTTGGACAAAAGACAGAAAAGGAGCTTTTCCCAATTCATTATCATCCATACTTTTTACTGACTTCTCTAACATCTGAAATCTCTAGGTACTTCTCTATAGATCTCCCCATAGTAAAAAATATAGTCATCTCAGCATGAGTTCTCAAGAGGCTGTAAAATGTATCCAAGACATGGAATATCTGCTCTGGATATAATAGCTCCACATTTGTGTAAGAATCTTTTAAGAAAACCTATCGCAGAAGGTAATTGTAGTCTTTTGTGCTGCTACATTTTCAAGTATACAAATTAGTTCTGATTTTTCTTCTGTGCCATACAGAACAGTTCATAAAAATTATCTAGTCAAAAAGGACAGCAGGTTGTCTGTTCTCTTCTAAGATGAAGCTTCCCCATCATGTAGATCTAAAAAGAAAATTCTGAATTAAGCTAGTAGGACTTCAGAGCTGTATGACTTCTGTGACTATAACTCTCTAGCAGATCCTTCATTTTAATAAAAGGCAGAACTCTCTATCTACTAGAATCCATCTATTTTCCATACACATTTTCTCTGCTTCTCTGAAAAAAACTACAAAAACAAAAAGTACTCAGATCCAATATATGTGAAAATCCAGTTCCAGTTCTGGGTTGTGAAGTGATCCTGTAAAGATGAGGATTGTGAAGTTCTTTCTTTTGCCTTAAGCTTACCTTGTACAGTGATTAGCATAATTCACAGTATGTTGTGTTGATCACAATAACAGCACAGACTTGGTACACATTTTGAGGTAGCAAGTGCCTACATCCACTATTTTTAACGTTTCATAAAGCCCCTCCCCCTTTTAAGCAATGGTCTTGATCCTTGAAATTCGCCACTGCTCTTTCTACTGTAATAGCCATGGATTTCTGCAAAGTAAGACCAGGTTCTCAGAAGAGATGTTCCTCAATGTGAGACAGTCTTTTGTATCAGTCCATCCTGAATTACTTCCTATGATATACTATCAAAATGCAGGTAAAATAATTGCCCTTGTGGCACAAGATTATCCTCCTGGATGTTCCCATTAGCAAAATATGTAGTGTATTGCTTTGTATTTTAAGCACTTTTTGTGGAATTGACTTCAGGCCAAAAGAAAGTCCTTAAAACAGTGAATTATGTCTCATATTTATTTCCCACAACAGGCACATTATAGAAGGCGTTGTGAGTATCTGTTCCCAAGCAACTGATCAGGTAACCTCCCTGATAAATAGAGGGAATATTGTAGACATAGTATGTTTTAACTTCAGCAAAGCTTTTGACGAAGTGCCCCATGATATTCTGATTAGCAAACTAACTAGATATGGGCTGGATAGAATAACTGTCAGGTGGATAGACAGTTGGCTACAGAATTGTACTTAGAGGGTGATGGTTAATGGCTCCTTCTTAAACTGGGAGGAGATAACAAATGCGGTACTCCAGTACTCAATCCTGGGCTCAGTGCTCTTCAACATTTTTATTAATGATGTGGATGAGGGAATGTAGTGAATGCTAATCAAATTTATGGATGACACAACATTGGGTGGAATAGCTAATACCTTGGAAGAAAGGAACAAAATTCAAAATTATCTAGATAGGAAATTATCTAGATAGGCTTGAACACTGGGCTAAAAACAGCAAAATGAAATTTAAAAAGGATAAATGCAAAGTACTGCACATAGGAAAAAAGAACTTAGCACACAGTTACAAGATGGGATACCTGGCTTAGCAGTACTAATCTTGGAGTAGTTGTAGATCACAAGCAGAATATGAACCAACAGTGTGATATGGCTACAAAAAAGTCAAATGCCTAAGCTGCATTAACATTAACAGAAGTAGTCTCCAATTCTGTGAGGTAATAGTTCCCCACTATTTGGCACTGGTTAGGCCCCATCTTGAATACTGTGTCCACTTCTGGACACCACATTTCAGGAATGATGCTGACAATTTGGAACAAGTTTAGAGGAGGGCAACAAGAATGATCAGGGCACTAGAAGCCAAGCCCTGTGAGGAAAGAAAAAAAAACCTGGGCATATTTAGCCTTGAGAAAAGAAGACAGATAGGATAATACTTTTCAAATACTTCAAAGGCTGACATATAGAGGAGGTTGACGACTCACAAAATACGAAGTTGCCCCATGAAGCAATAAATAATGAATATATTTGTCGATTTGTGGGGGTTATTAAAAAAACTACTCCTGCCCCCCACTGCCACCCCCACCTCCACTGTTGCCACCCCCCACACCCCATAGCCTGCCTTAAGGGAATCCAAGCTGCCCTTTGCAAAGATGGCAGCTGTAGCTTCCCTACCCTAAATGAAGCCACAGCCAACATCTTTGCAAAGGGCAGCCAGTTTCTCTTTTTACACGCCATAGCTGCGGAAGCCTGATGGAGACCTTGGCAGCAGCAGTGACGATTACAGTAAGGGGGTGTTGGCGGGAGTGGGGGGATAAGGTAGGGAGAGGAAGGGGTGGGGTAGGCTGTGGGGAGGCTGTGGGCATGGGTGGCTGCCTATTGGCCCACCAATCAGTTGATTGATAGGCAGACTGGTTGTCTTTTTTAATTACGAAGGGATGAATAAAATGGTGAAATATTTATCCCTTCATACTTGTGTGTGTGGGGGGGGGTCTCTGAAACCCATGAATATGAAGAGATGAATATTTAATAGATCAGCAATTTTCCATGAATATCATGATTCATTTTTTATTCGCCCCCATGTCTAGTCAAGATCAATGTATTTTGCTGTGTGCAGTAGAAAACTAGTAACCAGTGCAACATGGAGAGTAATAAGTTCCCCTGGCCAACAGTCAGAACTCCAGCACTGAATAGCATTATAACACAAAATTGATCCTATACTTTAACAGCCAAAATTCTGTTGCATAGTTCCACCAGCATGGTGGGAATGAGTCCTTTCTCCAGCCTCAGGCTGTATTTCTTATATTGTGTTTAAATCAAGCACAACTTGAAATCAAACCAGGAATGGTTTAATTAGTAGCAATCTGCTATTGCTGGTGACATCATTCCTGTTACACTGGTACAGATATATGACAGGATAGTGGCCAATATATTTTGATTACAGGAAGCAGAACATCTTGGAGATTGTATATCTACACACAGAGAGGCACACATGCTATAAGCAAAAAAAGAATAAACAATCTGAAATAAAAGAGAAATGATCTAATTAAAATTCACATGCTAAAAGAGGTCTAATCCTCATTACAATTTTTGTTCTTCCGTTTAAATAATAAATAATTCATTATTGACTAATACATTTGTTTTCCGTAACAGTTCTGCTGAAGAGTTTACAAAGTTGTAATTTTACCTTAATTGGTGTTACCTAATGAAATGATTTTTCCTAATGAATATTCATCATTTGTTGCCCTTAATCCTAAACTAATCCACATCATTAAAGTTTGTCCCAGCTCACTGTGTTCTTTAAACTTTTTTTGTGTGTAACAGGGATATCTGCAAATATATTCAGTTCAGCCATTCTGTAAACATTATTTTGAATAATGCCCATGTTCAAATATTAAATGTCTTCATCCAGCAACAGAAGCAGATGCTGAAATGATATTCTAATGGAATCTTAGGCCCACTGAATCTGAACAACTAGTGCAGAACAGGATTACAGTCTAAATATGTGATTGTTTGAGCACAGCAGTTCCCTTTCCTATGAGAGCTAAGAGGAAAACGGTAGCAAATCAATCACTTAACAGGATAACCACCTAGTGGTATTTACTTACTAGGTGATCCCACTTGAGAAAAAGGGGTGCAATTGAAATGCTGGTGTGACTGGTTACATTGCAAGGGATAAGAACTACTATAATTAGTAACACATTTATTTTTTAGCATGGTAGGCAGAAAATGCAATCCCTCCAAAGTTAAAAATGGAAGTGGCAAATTAGAATGGATCTAAGCCAGTATCCTACTAGATCAATAGCTGGCACTGACACACCTCCAGTGCAAGATTCCACTTATAGTTGGTTCTGCTGCTACTAGCTACTGACACATTCCAGAGAGATGCCGAAATGCTGATAAAGCTGGGGGATCAAACCTCAGCTACTGCATCATCTGCCCAAATAATCTAAGATGCTATGACTGCCAAAGACATTATGGAAAGTAAATGAGTGTAATTAAACCATCAATTACACTTTAATGGGCTAGATCAGTTACCAAGATTTCAATATTAATGAAATTTGGATATCTTATAGGAACTACACTCTCAGCAGACGTTAGATTTTCCCAGCACTTGAAGGAGGAAATGCAGCCATATCCACTGACCCCATAACCAACAGCTGTAACCTCAGCTTGCATGGCCTCTGCCCATTTAGTAGATATCTGAGCTGTTACTCAGCTGTATTTATATATGCCTCTGTACAAGATGAATAACTTCATGCAACCAAGCCCTCAGCATCAGGATTCATTTCTGGACCTCCACTCATAACAATGGATAGGACTAAGGCATTAACAACCATTTAGTTCTCAAGAAGCTTGCTGGTTTAAATTCAAGAATTACAGTTTTCTCATGTTGGCTTGTATGTTACAAAATCAGGGAACTGGAAGCTAGTGAAGATCCCTTAATAGATGTGTCACATGTTCAGGAATGATATCGGGGAACATTGCCATTTCTTTTTGCTTTGAGTATACTCCTCATTCACTAACAGTTATCCTTGTTTTTTCAGGCCCAGATATAGATGGAAACTATGGAGTGCCTAGGACCAGCAAAGATGCCTGCTCTTACAGCATAGTTATCTGCAGTGAGACAGTCTTTATCTGTAGAAACCTTCACATGTATGACTGTGTGCATGAGAATCCTGCAGATATTCATGCCACTGATGCCAAAAGAGGATGTTATTCAGCCATTGTGCCATCATGATCAGTGAAACTACTGCGATGAAGCCAAATGTCCTCCTACTTTTTCCTTAGAAATGTGTCTAAGAAGACAGAACATGCCCACGCTGTTGCAGACCTCAATTTATATATCTCTATATCACAAGATGACTTCCAGCATTTCCCCACCCCTTTGATTTTGTCTCAGTCAGGTTAACATTGTCGAAATAACCTAAAGGATACATGGCAAGGTCCTCACAGGCTATTGATTCATCAGTTCAGATTTCTTTGTTGGAGACCAGCCCGGAGCCCATTGGAATACTTTTGACTTTCGTATGTTCCTTTGTCTTCATGTGGCTAGAGATGAGGCGACACTGGTGAATGCTAGCCAAGAAACCAGAGATGTAAGCTTTATTTTTTTCTCCCCATAATAGCATAATAATGTTGTTGAGGTATACTTAAGATTCTGATTATTAAGATTATCTGGATAATGTTTATATACATTTTATATCAAAACAAGTGACTATGTTTGAAATTCTCTCTGCTTGGCTCACTCAGGTATAGATATACTGTACATACAGTATCTAAGCCTGAGTTTCTCAAGAACAAGTTATGTCAAGACTAAGTATTCTTTTTTCAATAGAACTACAGAGTTGTTAGACTAATGGCATTCTCTGCATTTTGATTTTACTAAGGCTTTTGAGAAAATCCTTCATGGTTGTTTTTTTTGGGGGGGGTAGGGGGTTGTGTCCAAATTCATAAGATATAGATTCAGCTGTGCTACTGTTATGTGAATTTTTGGCCAGCTGATGGGCTGTACATCAGTTGCTTGCCAATTGATCCTCATTGCCATGGAAAGTAGTGACCAATGGAGTGCCACAGGGTTTGCCCCCTGTTTAAATTGTTCATCATACTTCTAATAGAAACCAGGCTAATCAAATTTGCAGACAACAGTGAAGAGGGAGGGGTAGCTAGTACCTCAGGAAACTGGATCAGAATTCAAGATGATCATAACAGAGGGTGAAATGGATCAAAATAAATGAAAGGTAAGGTAAACGTAAGTCAGCAGTGTAATGCAGCAGCAAAATTCACTAACGCAATCCTAGGCTACATCTACCAAAGTAAGGTATTCAGCTCAAAGAAAATCTGTCACTCACTTCTGCTTTGGTTAATCATTATTTGGAATATGTGTCCAGTTGGCGAATAATCTGAAAATCAAGTCCAGTGAAGAACTGTAGAGGGAAATAGATATGCTTAGGCTGGTGCAGAGCAAACCATAACGTGAGGCAATATCCATCCTTACAACTTCTATGGATTTTCTCCATCAGCCCAGGGTTGGACTAAAGCAGTGTTTCCTAGACTGGGGGTTGTGACCCCCAAGGGGGTCATGAAGTATTTTCCGGGGCGTCATGGATCACCTTATATGTATTTTAACCCTTGTTTAATAATTTCCTCCTTGATCTTTCAGACCAGGAGAATAAAGTTAGTGTGTATGTGTAAGTACGTGAAACAGGCCCTTTGGGGAGGGGGGGAGAAATAAGCCTCTACTTTCTGAGAAGGAATGAATTTTCCTCATTAAATATGCCTGTTTATGCACATGTGGTGGTTACAGGTTACTTGGATATTATACAAGGGGGGTCACAACTCAAAAAAGATTGGGAATGCATGGGCTAGAGGAACCTTGGGATAACATCCAGTGTTACAATCTTCCATATGCATATTAGCCAGCATTCCTACAAATGCAAGATATAAGAGTTATGAGGCATGCAATTGCGGGCAGATCCCTTACAAAGGGTAGTATACAATTTGTCTTTCCACACTCTGTTGGATGTGCATCCATACCATCTTTGTCATGACCCATTTATTTTCTGCTTGCTGAGTATCCTCTTAATCCTAATGCCTGAACATGACTATTGATACTCAGTCAAATGTGTTTTGACAGTTCCTCTGTTTCTGTGCATATTTTTTTTGCTTTTCAAAGCATTTTCAGGGGAAGAACTCTGCTTCCCCCTGAAAACTGACAGCATGACCAGTTTTCAAATTATTTTATATCTATATTATCCAATATATATATATGCTGCATAATATATATATATATATAACATAATTTGAAAGCAGGTTATGTAGATGGTCATCAGCAGTTATTTAGTTTTGTCCTTTTCCTGTTTTCGTGGGAGGTGGGAGCTGGGGCACACCTTATTATCCCTTCCCTGCATCCGTTCTCTATAATGCCTTTCAAACTGTGAAGGCTGTAATTGCTCATTCCCAAATTGGAGACTCAGCAAAGGATTGGAGATAAAAATTCTTTCTTCCTTGTATTTCTTTTTTTTCCCCTTTCAATAATAGGTAGCTGCAACAATCATATGAATTATTGGGCGAAAAAATTAACAACAAAGAAGCTTCTCAAATAAAGATGGGGAGGCAGGGAATCAGCTTCCATAGACTTGGTATTTATTTTATTTTCTAAGCTAAACTCATGCATTCAATACTGAGTGGTAGGTAGTCTTTCACAATACTACCAAAAAAGCACAGGCTGCTTCTTGGCAATACCATGCTTTCTTTTCTTTTCTTTTTTTTTTAAAGGAAAATTGAAAGTCCTGCTGCGAAAGAGATAAAGTCAGAAAAATAGACAGTATTCAATGCATCTAAATCTTCTCCACATTTGCATAGAATTAACTTTAAAAGAGTTTGTTTCCTGACCATCGGGGGGGGGGGGGAATTGATTATACATGCACAATAGGAATTGGCCAAAATGCATTCTTTACCTTGAGCGAATGTCTCTGCATGCAAAGTAACACGTTCTACTTTGCAAAAGTTATTTATGTTCTATCAAAAGAGGGGTGGGGTATATTTCTTTCTCACACACTTTGACAGAGAAGGAAAAGAGAAAGGGAGGGAGAAGTAGTCAGAATTACGATGACAGTATAATCTGGAATAAATAATCAGCAAACATGCCGGTGTCACTATGTGTCACTATGTAACCTTTTCTCCTCAATTGTTTTAAATATAAGTGTGTATCAGAAATGTGGATCTCTCCATCCCACCGGCAAGTATCATTGCTGGACTGTGTAGCTTCTTGATCTTTTTTGTTGGTTCTTCTGTTCCCATAATTCCACCCTTCCCCATTCTGTACACTGTACTCATCCTTTTGCCTGCTTTCAAACCAACTGTTAAACATTCAAGCAGCTTCTGTTCACATATGAGTTTCCGTGTAATATCCGTTTAGCAATATCTTCAGATTGTGTTTGGGAGCAAAGAGAGCAGCAAATCACAGATACAAAAGATAAGGCACAGCTGAGGAAATTGGATTAAGAGACAACTTTTTCAATTAATATGAGGCTCCTCTTTTGATGGGCACTATTGTTTGTGGTCCATTGGGCTTTTTTATTTGTTTTTTTCCCCTTCTTCTCTAGAGAACTTGCATCACTAGAATTATTTTACAAAATATGAATATAGTGGCTCTTACTGAAAGCAAAATATAGTTTGGTACACCATGTCTGTTCTGTATCTGAGAAGAGTTTTTAAGATTTCAGTTGCTTTTTCAAACTGCAAGGAAAAGGGGGGAAGGGTTCTAAACATGTAAGTTTGTTATTCTGTAAATACTGTATCAGAATTATCGAAACCAGGAATTATGTCAGCACTTTGTTTTGAGCTCCTAATTCAATTCTTTTTTTGTAAATAATTGGAAGCTTCAAACATTACTCCAGTGTGGGGTTAATAATAATCATGTGCTGTCAACTAAATTATGGTGACCCTTTCTCAGGTTTTCCAGGGAGACAATTCTCACAAGTGGCTTACTCTTCTCTTCTTCTGGGGGTGCCTGTGACTGTGCAACTTGCCCAAAGCTTCACAGGCTAGCTGTACTCACAGGAGGCACAGTGGATACCCCCAGCTCCTCAGGCAGATACCTGAACCACTTAGCTATCAAACTAGGTCAGTGTGGAGTTAGGCATATTTTAATAAGTCCACTGAAACTAACCAGGTTGAATTCTATTTTCCAGGATTTTCGCTCACATGTAGACTTGTCCTGTGAGCAGACATGTCACTTCCCATGTGTAGAAAGCAATGATGAACAGGGGAGGGGCTGGGGGATTTGCAGCTCTTGGCCCTATTCAGCTAGGGAATGACTGAATAGGGCCAAGAGCTGCAAATTTCACATTCTGTGAAGTGTCATATACCATCACAGTTTTGTTTGTTTGCTTATTTATTTATTTGCTGTCTTCCTCCTTGTAGGGAACCCAAGGTGTCTCACAACAGCTAAAACTATTAAACAACCAACAATTTTAAAATACCATATAAATGCCACAATAAAAACAATTAAATATATATATCAAGATTAAAAGCAAAATTAAAAACATTTAATTTTTTAAAAATCTCCAAGTTTAATCAATGTAGCATTCCTGAGATTACTTAAAAGCCCACCTAAAAAAGGAAGGATTTTGCCTGATGACAGAAAGACTAGATTGTATGCTCCCTGTAAGCAGCACCAGTCAGAAGTCCAGCTGCAAGATTTTGAACCCGCTGAAGTTTCCAATTCTGCTCTGCCTGGTCCTATTCAAAGAGTAGAATTTTGAGCTGACTTTTTCTATTCTTCTTCCAAGAGCAAAATTACCCAGTGAAAGTTCTGCCAATTGAAATTAAGATTCTGTTACTGCTGGATTGTTGATTTGCTTTTCCTGGAAATCAGGTAAGGGAACTTCAGACCATATAAATTTTGGTTCTCAGAAGTCCAAAGGCAAAAGTTTTCAAAATGTTGATTAATTGCTTCAAGGGCAACATAAATGTTTTGTGTCCATTTCTAGTTTTGCCATCAGTTGATTCAGTAAGCCAACTCTAATCAAAACTAGCAACTGGATTAAGATCACTGAGTTCCATGAACATGCTTCATTGGCATCCACATCCTTTTTTTAAAAAAATAATTGACAATGAAATATTGCTTAGCTAAAAAGCACTAGGAGTAAAATATTTCTTAAAACACACTTTACAAATTGCATTGTAGTCATAGTCCTTATCAGTGCATGCAGAAGACAGGCAAAAGAAATAGGTTTCACTCCCATTGTGTACATCATCAATGATGTCCTCCAGAAACACCCAACAACTGCCCCAAGGGACCAATATAAGCAACCACACCAGCCAACAGCAAGACAAAAGAATGTGCCCTACTGGGACAATTACTTCTGAGCAGACAGGTGCAGGAAATCACTGTTAATCCACTATAAAGAAGTAATATCTCAAAATCCAGTAGCCTCCTGCATATATTCAGATAATGTGTCCTCAGGTCCATTTTTGAAAATGATAGCTGGTTCCTTTTTCAGAGAAAAAGTACCCCTGAAAGGCATTGTTTAATTTTGTCTCTGCTGTTATTACAGTGTACCTTCAATAGTATTCATAATTAGCATTTGAAAAGTGTGTTGCTGTTTTGAAGATTTGGGAAAAGTTATTTTTTCAGACTTCAGTTGCAGCTTTTAGGGGCCCAGGAGCTCTGTGAAAAAAATGTGGGAAAAATATGATTAGCAGAGGCACATAGAAGAATTCATACACCAGGTTATGCATTCCTGCATTACATTCCAGGAATGTAAAAAACCACAACATTCTATTCCTTATCTGAGTATTCCTATTCTGATTGCATTCCTTTTAATGTGTGTGATATTAAATTTTGGAATATTTGCACATCAACCTTTTCATGATCTATCAGATTATCTACAAAATAAATAAATACTTTTCATAATGGACAGGTATGGTTGCTTGGATTTGAGAAACTAATCCTGAGAGTGAGAAAAACTCCCAGTTCTTTCAAATGGTTTTAAAGGAAGGTGAGGTTTGGGGGAAGGAGAAAGAAGATGATCAAAAGGAAAGGAAAATAGTGCAGGAGGAGGACCTACTTTCACAGCTCAGGGGAAATGGCCTCATTAAATATTGGAGGATAAATATGGCATGGTTCAAATGCTGCTTCACTTTTTGTTGCAGGCACTGAGGTGGCAAGAAAGTGGCTGGAAGAAGTGGCTGGTGTGTGGTATCCAAAAAATTAAAAGCAAATAAATAACTAACTATTCTGCTGTTTTTCTAATTGTGGCATTATTTGCTCTCTTTCCATACTGATATATATATTTTGTTTGCTGATTTTTGCTTAGCGATTTGTCCACCAGCATCATGGAAACATCTTATGAAAAAAATTCCAGACCTTGTTTGCAGCAGTTCATCCAGAGGGCAGAAATCCAGTAAGACATCAGAAGAGCCAGAGCAATCAAAGTTGACAAGTTCATTAAAAGCAGTAAATAAATTCCCCATGTTCACCAAATAAACAATCAATAAAAATTTACATTAATTAAAAGATAAACCCAGCCCAGATGCATTCAATAAATAACCTCTTTGGAGGAAAAATAGCAAATGCTGCTTTGTGGAATGAATACAAGATGCTTTCATGATCCATAAAGAATATCATTCATTCTGCCAAGTGAGAAGATACTATTTCCAGTTGTCTTTCACGAAAAGAAAGCCACGTTCAGATTTACCATTAAAAAAATCCATAGTGAAGTCTCCTTTCACCCATGTCATAGCATTTGCACTTTATTTATTTATTTATTTATTTATTTATTTATTTATTTATTTATTTATTTATTTATTTATTTATATCCCACCCATCTGGTATATTCTACCACTTTACAGATTAGAAGCATCTGAATCTTGGAATCTAGTAGTAAAAGAGTGCGTATTTCACAATCTACAAAAAAAAAAAAAAAAAAAAAAAAGAAACCAAGAGGTAACTTACTGGGACCCAAGGGCAGTAGCGTCTACTGCATGTCTGACTCATGTGTTTCTGCTACAAGTTCTGATGCTCTCTGTTACAGAAAAGTTGTGATTCCTGGGACTCTGCTATTGTTCCCACAATGCTCTACTCCCTAAAACACTTACTTTCCCTTGCTGGAGTAATCAGTCTCCAGGTTTTATATTTGTATCTATGAAAACATTTCAAGAAAATATGATAGAATTATTATTGTCATACATCATGAAAACTATCATAGAACACTTCTAAATTATTTAATTTAACCAGTGGTGTGCAAGTACAATCCAATTCAATTTGGTCCAAATTATTTGCCTTAAGAATGGGTAGCGCGCGCGAAGGGCGCTGTTGTCGCGCCATTGAGCCCCGCGCGTTGTTTGCTCCCTTGGCCCCGGGATGACGCAGGGCAGCCTGGGTCTCGCGTTGTTTGAAGCGAGATCAAAGGGGTTTTAAGGGAGCGTTGAGCTCATCCTGTGCTCTTTCGGTTTTGGCAGAGAGACAGGAAAGACGGAGTTGGCTGGCTGTTTCGCAAGGCTTGGATGACGGTTTGAGGGGGGTAGCCTGGAGCTCCCTCCCTGTTACTTATTGAATTTAGTCTGGGGCTGTGTGAGGACTGTATTGATTTAATTGTAGATTGCGATCAGGTGGCATTAGCTGTTTAAGGAGAGCGAGGGTAGCTTGCTGTGCGCGCGTGCACGCGCGCGAGCGCGCCCCACCCACACACAGAGTCAGTGGCTTAGCTCGTTACCTCCCCTCCTCCCTCCATAGTGTGCTTCAGTTCCTTTAAAAAGAATAAGGGAGCAGTTTTTCTGGGCTTCCCCCTCCTGTGTGTGGGGGGGAATAGAAGGAGTCAGAGGCTGGGAGGACGATTAGGCGAGGCGTCTACTTTTCCGCACTGGGTCTATCTTGCAATTAACAGAGCTTGTTACCTGGATTGCTGGTGGCTTAAGCTTGGGGGCTGGCAGTGGCGTCGCTTCTGTAGGGACATTGGGGAGCTTCGAGCCCTGGCTTTATTTTTCTTAAGCACCTCCCTGGTTTTTGATTTCTCTCCCCCCCCCATTGTTGCATATTCCACTGCCGTTTTGTATCTTAAAGGGTTAGAGAGAGAGAGAGATCTACGGCAGTTCTACTGTTCGCTTGGGGCAATTGGTAAAGAACAGTGGGGGGAAAATTAAAAAAAAAAAAAAGAAGACGCAACGGGGATTGCATAGCTGGGGCCCTTGGAGCCGAGGGACTGCAGGCAGGTAGGGGGGAGTAGTAAAAGGACCGGGTGTTGGAGGGCAGCGGGCTGTTGCTCATCTCATCCCCCGGCCCGTTTGATCGGTTCTTGGGGGAGCAAAGGGGGTGAGGTTTTATATTACGTTTGCCCGGCCTCAAGTTGTTCTAATTTTCCTGCCCCCCCCCGGAGTTAGGAGGAACGGAGTGAGGGATCGTCCCTTAGCTGGCCGGGTCTTTTCCAGGCTGGGTTTCAGTGCCTTGAAATAGATATAAAGGTTGGCTAGAGGCGGCCATTTTGTGAGCCATTGGGGAAGCCACATGTGGTAGCTCCGGCGGCCATTTTATGTAGTGGTTTCACTTTTAAAAATAAATAAAAAATAAATAAAAATAAATAAATAAAAATAAAATAAAAATAAAATGTGTGGGTGCTTTACTAAAACTAGGAGGTGAATTGGGCGCTTGGAGTTCATCTGCATTTAAAAAATAAACAAATAAATAAATAAATAAAATATTGAATTCCATTAGGCCAATTGAATGCGGGCTTATTTGGGGAACTGATTTAAATATATATTATATATAGTAAAAAAAAAAAAATCAAGTTAAGGAATTGATAAGGCGGCATCGAAACAAAGGGGGTAAAGGGCCTTAGAGAGAGGTGGAGGATTGATTATAGGGTGGGCATTTGCCTGCTGACCAGAGATTTGAGTTTTATTCCACTGGGCTCGCCTTGGTTGTGGTAAGCAGTGTCTGGGTAGGTTGGCAAAGTAGGCCTGGGGTATTATAATTTAATAATAATAATAGTAATAATATTAATAATATTAATAATTCAAGAGTAAGAAAGTTTCTGGTGGAAGAGATGCCTCCAAAAAAAGGAGGGGGAAAGAAGAAGGGAAAAGCCCCAGTGAGGAAGCAGACAGTTTCCCAGGTGCCCCCCTCGCATTCATCCTCTGATGAGGAATCCTGGGCCATGCTGAAAGAATTGCAGGCCAAAGTGGCAAGCCTGGAGGCCGAAAAGTTAGAAAGGCAGGCCCCGAGGGGCAGTGCTGCTGCACCACGCCGTTCTGCTAGGGAGACAAAGGGACAACGTAGGGCAGGAATGAGAGCCGGTACACGTGATTTAATGAGGCGTTTTGATGCCCTTGATTCTGAGCAGGATCACGAGGATGAAGGACGAGATCTGGAGGAAGATTCTACAGGAGCACCCTTGGGGACTGAGGGGCAGAAACGCAGGAGGATGGAGACAGCAGACAGCCAAGATGCAGCAGAGGGGACATCAGGCAGGTACAGCCCATATGATGAACCCTCTACGAGTTCTCAAGGGGCTGTTGAGGCATTGGGAACAGCGAGGGCAGTTTCCGGTGAGTATGGGGGTGCACACAACGCGGCCAGTCAATCGGCATCTTGGCCATGGCTTGGAGGCTTGCAGCAGCCATTTGCCTCACCAAATGCTTGCACAACACCTACTATGGCCTGGCCGGGTGGTTTTTGGCCCCCTATGGGCCCACAATGGTTTGGTTGGGGTATGCCGGTCGCCACCCCGTTAAAATCAGCATCGGCCAGCGAGGGTAAGAATTCAGCAACGCAGCCGCACCTGGTGGTGCCCGATACAGGTTATAATACAGTTCCAATAACTGCGATTCCGTATTCAGATTATAGTTCGCCACTGGGAGATCATTTGACCCCGGCGGTGAAGGAGAAGATTTGGACTGGACAGTACATTGATTTTTATGAACTCCTTAACCGGCAGATTGAGGTCCGGGACATAGATAAGGACGACGAAAAAATTAAAGAGAAACACAGGCGAAAGAGGCCTGATAGGGATTGGAATAATTGGGTCACTGGATTCACTATATATTCAGGGGTACTGGTTAAAGCACAACCCTGGAAGGCATCAGCTTTATTCCAGTATTTCGACATAATCCGTAGAGCACAAGCTGAATTTGAAGGCCTGGCTTGGCTTCGATATGACGAGGCGTTTAGAATGAGGAGTGCAATCAGGCCTGAGATGAGATGGGATGAGACACACCCTGGGCTTTGGTTGCAACACATGACGCCCGCCAAATGCAATTTGGGGGACAGATTTGACTGTGGTCATCTGAATATACAATCTACAGAGACCACCGATGCACAGCAGAGGGAAGGTCAGCCTCGGTGGCCATGCTATGAATTTAATAATAAAGGTACATGTGTAAGGTCCCCATGCAGGTTTAACCATGTCTGCATTGCATGTGGGGGAAAGCACCCTAAAATCAACTGCTCTAAAGCAGGGTCGCAGCGGCAAGACAAAATGGGAGGACCCAACAAGAAATCAGAAGGGGGTACTGGTGTTATGAGAAAGGGGAACCATGCCAACTAGAATTAGAACTGGGAAGAGGGATTAGCGAGTTTACCAAGGAGAGAGGGGTGGAATACACGATATTTGGGGATGAAGCAACACCGGTTATCATAGGGGGTAATGCAGAACAAATTACAGTAAGTAGTTCAGATTTTGGTCGTTTGGCTGATAATACGAAAGTATCAGAATACTAACTAATGTATGGCAGAGGCAGTTTGTATCATTTCAGGTGGCGAGACCCGGGAGTGTCGAAGACACATCATGATTAGTGGCACATTTTCATCCATTGGGCGGCACGTGGGGCTGCATCAGCCGATGTTTAATGATTTAGGGGCTTGGTGCCCATGCTTTGGAGGTTTTGGAAAAGCATGCCTGGTATGCATTGCTTACAGCTTGGAGGAATGACATCTTTGAAAACGGGCCTTCGGGCTTTTTGGTGGCACATTTGGATGGCAATGGTTGGCGCAGTTCACCAGTAATGGCACTGATGTCTGGTTATACTGGAGACTGACTGAGTCTATTGTAAGGCAGGTTTGGACATCTGCTGGAAGATGGAGGGGGCCTGGTTTTTGAGCTTGGCGGCTCGGTGGGAACATGGGACATAGCTATGCTAGTCCTCATGCTTTGGCGGGTAGTGCGGGAATAACTGGTTGTCACGGTGTCTCCCTTTGGTAATTTGCATAAAATAAACAGCGCTCCAGTCCTGACGGCACTGAGGATCGTGCGGTCACAGGGCCGAAGGTGATTGAGACGCTTGACCACTTACGGGCCAAAAGGTCATCAAATGCGATGGCTGGAGGTCCGGGGTGTTAGTGAAGGCCTTATAGGTTCCTGCTGTCGTTAGACAGCGGGACCCTGGGGTCTGGGACTCGCCCATTGACTAATAAGGAATCATTTGGCGTTATTTCCCCGCACTACCGCAGGCCCCCTCACATTTGGTATTGGTTACTTGGTTGATCTAAGTTGGTTCAATAAAGTGTGGCCCATATTTAAATCCAATATCGGTTGTCTTGCGTCGTCGTTTCGGGGCTCGGGGAGCAATGGGTAGCGCGCGCGAAGGGCGCTGTTGTCGCGCCATTGAGCCCCGCGCGTTGTTTGCTCCCTTGGCCCCGGGATGACGCAGGGCAGCCTGGGTCTCGCGTTGTTTGAAGCGAGATCAAAGGGGTTTTAAGGGAGCGTTGAGCTCATCCTGTGCTCTTTCGGTTTTGGCACCCACCCGCCCGCCCGATTTCTAGTGTGCTGTTTGGGGTCGCCTATTTTGGGGCCGGATAGGAATTTTTGACCTTCATCCTGATTGGCTGTTGGATGGGGGGATTTTTCGCCTATCCCACACTGGAACAGGGTTTTTTGTAGGGTGGCCTTGGAAGGTGGTCTATTTTAATCGGTCACACTGGCGGGTAGTGCGGGAATAACTGGTTGTCACGGTGTCTCCCTTTGGTAATTTGCATAAAATAAACAGCGCTCCAGTCCTGACGGCACTGAGGATCGTGCGGTCACAGGGCCGAAGGTGATTGAGACGCTTGACCACTTACGGGCCAAAAGGTCATCAAATGCGATGGCTGGAGGTCCGGGGTGTTAGTGAAGGCCTTATAGGTTCCTGCTGTCGTTAGACAGCGGGACCCTGGGGTCTGGGACTCGCCCATTGACTAATAAGGAATCATTTGGCGTTATTTCCCCGCACTACCGCAGGCCCCCTCACATTTGGTATTGGTTACTTGGTTGATCTAAGTTGGTTCAATAAAGTGTGGCCCATATTTAAATCCAATATCGGTTGTCTTGCGTCGTCGTTTCGGGGCTCGGGGAGCAATAGCAAGCAATTCACTTTAAGCCAATATGCATTCTGTCCACTTTAATTTGTATCTGAAAATTTAGAAGTGTTTGTATGTCATTTTTGCTGTGTCTGAATAGTGGGGGGGGGGACACATGAAAAGGGGGGAAATAAAGGGCACTGAACTGGGATGGGAGGTGAAACTCAACTAGTACTGGACCTCCAGTTTGCAGACAAAGGTCCCACCAGTTTCTTTTCTTCCCTCACTTGCTGTAAATTGTGCAAGTTACTCAACTTTACTCAGCAAAACCAATTTGATGAAAAGGGAAGAAGTATTCGATCCCCTTTAGAGCATAGCCAGGTAGAGTGTGGGGGGGGGGGGGGAAGTGTGAGGCATCCCTTGAGGCTGATATGGAAACTTCAAGAGGTCTAAAATGCAGCAGCCAGACTGACTTCCAAGGTGAAGAAATTTGACTGTTTCACCCCAATTATGGCTCGCCATCCTTGATTACCAGTCCACTTCCATGCCAGGTTCAATGTGTTGGTTTAACATATAAAACCCTAAATGGTTTGGGACTTCATTACTTGTCTGAATGTCTTCTTCCAAGTTTGAATAACCAGGTCCTCACAGACATTGCATCTGGAAATATTAACACCTCGAGAAGCCTGGAAAATGTCGGCCAGAAGCCAGGCCTTTTCAGTTGGCTTCTGGCTGACATTTCTGGGTGCCTTCTCTGTGGAATGTGCTCTTCACAGTGGCTATGCCATGTGACCTCCCTCTATGCCTTCAAAAAGCAGCTTAAAACAGAGCTTTTAAAGGAAGCTTTTGCAGAGGTTCTTCCCAGATAATTAGTGGTGGAGGGGAAGGGATTCTTCTTATACTGACTCTCTTTTTTTGCCATTTGCCTTGGAGAGTAGGCTTTAGTGCATTATAATTTGTCTTATATAAATTGTGTTTTTATTCCTGTTGTACATTGCCTAGAACAGCAATTTGCTAGATGGGTGATATTAATCAATCGATTGATCAATTGAACTAAGGGTGTAAATTCTTACATAGTTCCTGATAAAACTTAAGGGTTCCCCCACCCCTTGGGTATAAGACTGTGAAGATATTTTTTAAATTGATTAGTTCATTACTAACATTGGGTTTAGAGCCAAAACAAATTCCTCAAATTTAGGTGGAAATGAGAAAGTTGGGTGTCACCAGTATTCACGTGACACTGTAACTCAAATGTCCAGGTAACCTTTTGTAGAGCTTTTGTGTAAATGTTCTTTAATAAAGGAGAGAGATAGGGCTTTAGCAGGACTAATAGGGCCAAATTCCCCCTCTCAAGACCACATCTTAGATACTTCACCAAGGCAAAGATGTATCTTTCCCATAGAAAGGCACAAAGCCAGACTGAAATGGTTCTAGGTAATTTTCCTGAGCTAGGAACCTTGGGGCTAAAAGACTACTGCACACTTCAGGACTTTGTCTATTCATAGAATAGTCTTACCACCATCTCTTTAGGAAAGCTGGAACTGTGCCTTATAGAAAGATGCCCCTTACTTCCTATAATTAACAAGCTGGTTTCTCCCTGCCTGCCTTTTTTAAAAGCCAGAAAAGACAAAAGTTCAAGACACACTCTATTGAGTGTTCTTCTAATCCTGGGAATAGCTACGAGTCTCAGGTAGCACTATGGCATCTACCTTGTTTTTGAAAGTCAAGACAGGTGAGGCACCTCCCAGAATTCTGCCTGGGCAATTCCTGGGAAATTCACAGTCCAAAACTACAGAAAAGCACACCCCTAGTTACTTTTGCTGGGACTACATGAAGTACAGCGAACTAGTTAACATGAACCTGACCAATTTATATCTGCAATGTTTTGCAAATTGTTCATGGAGGTCTATTGAATGGTTTATCTTCTGCTCCTGAGTGCAAGCCTTTGACCATTCATGACAGCTCAACCGAGTTATTCTAGACCAGTGCAAGGCTGGCAAATAAATGTTGTTGTTGTTGTTGTTGTTGTTGTTGTTGTTGTTGTTGTTGTTGTTGTTGTTGTTGTTGTTGTTGTTGTTGTTTTCTGTTGTCTGCACCACCACAAAGTATGAGTCATAGCCTGTACAGTATTCAGTTAGACTTAACCTGACCATCCCTACCCTCAGCTGTGCTTCACACCACACTAGTTTCACATATGCAGTCTGCAGAGTCATTGAGGATAAGGATCAGATGACAGGTCTTTGAATTCCTGAATTGTCTAGGAAATATCTTTTTGTTAAAAAATGAAGTCACACAGTTGCCTTCCAGTGTTAAGGTAAGGCTAGGGGTAGATTTTATATTTATCAGTTTGTCTTCAGAAATTTCCAAGAAATCAAAAATTTTCAAGATTTTTTTCTATGAAGAACATCTGCCCCCAATTACTTGTTACTGTTTCATGTCAATGATTTCTAAAAATAGCATTTTAAAACAATTTATATCTGCTTTAACAGGAGTGGAGAGATCATGGTTCTCCAGATGTTGTCTGATCCTGTAATTCCTTATCTTTAGCTAAACTAGCTACAGTTGATTAGGGATAGCAGTTCAATGATATTTGAATGGCCACATTTCCCACCCTTTCTTTAGATGCATTGCAGGTGAGCAGTGGTTGTTTAGATAATGATATTTCTATGTCAAAATCTTCAATGAAGTCTCAAGCAAACAAGGCCTAATTTAAAGTCTGTACAGTTCAACCAATACTCCCCTTCATCAAAATAACTTCTGTCATCAATTTAATCTTCTATCCTTTTGAGCAGTTTTTTTTTGTTTGAGTGTTTTTGTTTTTGTTTAGTTATAGAATTTATGATAGTGATATCTCTGAGATGTAACTCATTGGGCAAAATCAAATGGTGTGCTTCTACTGGCAGAATGACAGAATCCAGCAGAATTATGAAAGAAATGATAAGCCCTCTCTCCCTACAGGACCATCCACTGCATCCCCAAAACTGACTCTGGAGGAATAGGAATTTCCTTAGAGTTTGTTCTGGACAGCATGGAGGGCTACAGGAGAAAGAGTGGAAGAAGGTTCCATGAATACACGACTAAGCAATCACAGGCTATACACACCTGTCTCTGGACCTTGGAAGGCCGCAACCAAAGACAAAAACATCCCAATATTTTTTGTTCTGAAAACATCCCCTTTTTTGTTGCTCTCTGGAAGAAAAAAAATTGAAAACTACTTTTGGGGGGGGGCAGAGGTGCATGCTTTGTACATGGTTTTTCAAAACATGACAAAATTATCCCCAAAGGTGACAAAGGAAATTTTGAGCCACATCTTCTCCTGCCCAATTGGGATATGTATGGTTTTGGGTAAGATTTTGTGTGCCTGCAACCACATTTGGTTCCCTGGGGGGCTGTGTGTGGCTCACAGGCTGCACATTTCCCACCCCTGCACTAGCAGAATGCTGGATTGACCCTACATATCTTTATCAAGGTCAGCCCTTCACATTCTTTTCTGACTGGTATTGTAGATTACATTTTCTTTCCAAGAATCTGCTCATGTTTTATGTCTTTCATTGTTCAAATTATGTCTTTTTAATAACCATCTTGCCCCTGTAACCTATCCAGTTGTGACTGACTATCAATGTTCATAATACTCTGCAGCTTCTTCAGAACAGAGTGTGGAAAAGTGGTATAAAATGTAATTCAGACTATTTGTAGGGAATTGTCTTGCTGTTGTGCATTTTAGATTGGTAGCAATTACTTTGATCAAAGAATCCCCTAAGGTCCATGTCTGATGTTTTGGCCTTCATTTAATCTGCTGCAACAGCACACTGAAAATTAAATATCTACTTGGCAAGCTAATTATGAAGTTTATATGATAAATTTCTCCCCCACAAAAAAAATCATAACATATACACTTTATCACTTGGAACATTTAACCATTGATTATGTATTCCAAATGTGAAGCATTTTATTTCAGAGATTCCCCAGGCATGTGTCTAAAATGTAAATCTTGCTAAAAGTGCTTCTCATCAGAATAAATTAATCCACCACCACCACAATCATCATCACCACAAGCTTGACCATTAATAACCACCAGTACCATCATAATAAAGGAAAGGGAAGCAGGTGGAATTAAGGCACACTCTGCACATAATTGGAGCTGAAAACGCTCACTGATTCAGGAGGAAGTCTCAGGAAGGACTCAGAAAGGACATGGTAAGGTGCTAAAAATCTGAGATATACATTTTGTGAGTATTTATCACATCACTGTTCAGTATATTATAGTTGTATGCGTAAGTGAGATTTGAAAGGTAAATAGCCACTCAAGTATATTGCCTACTGCAAATATCTGTTAACAGTCAACTGCTGGATAGCTCCATGTTTTAATTATCTGATGGTGGAGCCAGAGGTTCAATGACTTGAAATGACTATTAAGGAAAGTGAAAAAAAAAGAACTGCAACTAATTGTTAAGGGGGGAACATGTCTGAACTATCTCTGGAGACAGCAATGATGAAATTGAGGCTGTCCTTCTTTGGACATATCATGAGAAGGCAAAATTATCTGGAAAAGAAAATAATGCTGGGAAAGGTTGAAGGCAGTAGGGAAAGAGGATAATCAAATACAAGATGGATTGCCTGGGTAAAGGAACTACAGACTTGTGTTTACAAAAACTGAGCAGGACAATTGATTACAAAACATTTTGGAGAGCGCTCACTCAGCATTACCATGAGTCGGAGGTGACCTAATGGCACATAACAACTTGTGAATTAATAATATAAAGATGTTACAAATAGATAATATAATATAAAGACATTTGTTAGGTTTTGAATGTACAAATTACACAACTCTCCCAGATGCTGGGGCGTGGTGGCGCTGCGGGCTAAACCGCAGAAGCCTGTGCTGCAGGGTCAGAAGACCAAGCAGTCGTAAGATCGAATCCATGCGACGGAGTGAGCGCCCGTCACTTGTCCCAGCTCCTGCCAACCTAGCGGTTCGAAAGCATGTAAATGCGAGTCGATTAATAGGGACCACCTCGGTGGGAAGGTAACAGCATTCCGTGTCTAAGTCGCACTGGCCATGTGACCATGGAAGATTGTCTTTGGACAAACGCTGGCTCTATGGCTTGGAAACGGGGATGAGCACTGCCCCCTAGAGTCGAACACGACTGGACAAAAATTGTCAAGGGGAACCTTTACCTTTACCTTTTACCCAGATGCTAGTGTGCTCCTTGCTCCAAGAAGACCTTCCAAAATCTGTTTGTTTAAGGTGGTCCAGCAGAAACTGTAAAGCCAGGTGGACTGAAAAAGAAGGAATGACCAGTGGAGACATTTGAAGGAAAGACTTGCAGGTTGGTAGATGTCCCCTCCTCTCACCATCTCTGAAGGCATTCCTCTAACGTTCTTCTCTGTTCCATGGGTTCCTCCAAATTTATGGTGTGGGGATGCTGGGGGCGAGGACCCAAAGTCCAGGGGCATGTGTGCCTGTTGCTTAATCCTGCTGCAAATTCTATAACAATATTATGTGAGGATCAAGATAATGGGAATCATACATACATACATACATACATACATACATACATACATACATACATACATACATACATACATACATACATACATACATACATACATACATACATACATACATACATACATACATACATACATACATACATACATACATACATACCTTTATTGGCATTGGAAAGTACAGAATGCTTAAATCAACAGAAAAGCTGTGGAGAGTAATAAACCATGACCGAATTAAGTTGGGAAAAGTGGGAACCATTTCACAACTTCGAATGAGGTTATGATTTCAACAGCTTAATATGCACAAATAAAAACTTCATAATATAGCTTGAAAAATAGTAATGTACATATATACAATATTGAAAAAGTGTGTACAATTTGAATTAAAACGTTAAAAATATCACAAACTGACAAAAATCATTTTATATACTCCTGAAAATTTTGCTATGTATTTTTTCTTGTCCTTCTCCTTTAATTGTAGGTTATTTTCATCCTTGGAACTTTTGATGGTTCCTCAGATTAAATACCTTTGACAAATATTTGCATTTAAAAAGGACAGTCTCAGAATGTATTAAGTAGTAACCCTTTCCTGTTTGTTGCCTACAGCACATCACTGTTTCTGTCTAATTGGAATGAACATGACATTAATATTTGCATGCACTTTCTATGTTAGTTCTAAACACTGACTGTAACATCTTTGGAGATTTAATAGCATCTGTTTGCTGCTATTATGATAGGCATTGCAAATTGCTGGGTTGCTTAGCCAATTCACATTAAGAGGTATGTATATGTGTATTAGAAATACATCTAGCTTTGTAATTTTCCCACTGTTGCTCCAGATTGGTTGCATTAAGAAGAGAAAGTCACAGACTTTTGACCTGCAGAGCATTAGCTAGTACTGCTGTAGAAAGGCTACTAAAATATTGTAATAACATATTATTACTATAAGTAGTGTGAGAAGAAAGATATGTATATGTAAGAAACACTGAGCATACATAAAAATTCAGTAATAATGAAGTTACAATAATAAGCAATAGTCACATATCAGGAAGATTCATATTTTTAGCAACTCTTTACCTAATGCAAGTTTTTCTCTTTCTCTTTCTCTCTTCCGTTCTTCCTTCCATCTTCTCACAGCAACTATGGTACTGATCATGTGCTCATCTTCTGAGATCCCCTGACACTGGGTAATTCTACGGGATGGAAGCTTCTGTTGGAATTGCTGTGTAGTGTACGTATATTTAAACTTCCTTTTAAAAAAAAAAGCACCAGGAAATGTTTCTGTATTTTCAATTCAAAATACCAGGAAACTACTTTTTATTTATTTATTTATTTATTTATTTATTTATTTATTTATTTATTTATTTATTTATTTATTTATTTATTTATTTATTTGCATGCCACTTTTCCCCATAGGGGACCCAAGGTAACTCACAACAGAAAAAGCAACATATTTTAAAAAACACTATAAAATACCATATTCATTTAAAAATCAAGCATATATTAATAAATAAATTCCAAAACATCTATTATATTTATTTACAATATTTTTTACCTTGCCTTTCTCCTTAAAAGGGCCCAAGGCATCTAAAAGTTGTAAGCTAAAAAACATTAGTGAAATAACTTACTGCTCAAAAGCCTGCCTGCCAATATTGCTGGACAATATTGTGCCCACGTTGCCAGCAGAAAAAGGATGCCAAATTTTATTAGTAGTAAAGGGTAGCCTGAATGTTAGTAACATTGATGACAGCAGTCAGTATGGTCTACACTACAGGATACCGCTCATAACTATTCATCAAGTGCCACCAAGCAAGGGAAATCCCACGAGCTGACTTATTTTTCCATCAGTTAACCACTTATCACTCAAACATAAAGCAATTGCCAGGGCTGTTTTTCAACATGTGTGAATGGCGGAACACAACATTCAACATTCATAAACTGGAGTTTTTTTGTTTGTTTGTTTTTTGAGGAATTGGCTTCATATTCTTCAGGTGGAAGAGATAAGGGGATTACTCAGAATTGGTGCTGACCAATTTGAAAAAAATAAGAGTGTGAATGGTAACTTTTCCCAGATCCCTCTTGTGTTTTATGAAACAGCTCAGGGAGCACTGAGCAGCCCTCTCCTGTATTCTAACAGCAGCGAAGAAATTTTTCTTAGGAGAATAGGCATATATTGTTTGGCATGATGCTTCACAGTCTTTTAATAATATTTGCATGTAATAATTTTTTGTTTGCACCACCCTCAAGCCCAACTCCAGTTCCACCATCAAGGAGACTTGGCCAGCGCATGAGGCAAAGACACCTGGAAATGATATTCTCCCCACTGGTCCATGGTGAGGAGACTATAGGAGTTTCAAGGGATATGGGGCAAGGCATATGAGGTGAGGCAGGAAAATTAAATCACACAGAACAAAGAGCATCAGATTCAGAAAGAGCCCATCTGAGTCATCCCAGGCCAATATCAAAGCCCTAAGGAACTATGGAAGAGGACTGTAAGCTGACCATAGAACAAGAGTCCAGAAAGAGCCCTGAGACACAAAGAAGGGCCTGGTGGAAAAGCTGGTCCCAACAGTCAGCTGAAAACTGAATGGTGAGGCCTTTTCCTGAGGACCTGCTGAACCCTGGGGAAATTAAAGCATTAATAAATTAATAAAGTTGTGGCCCTAGTATAACCCACTTTATTGTGTCTCATTTTGTTATTCTGGGCTGGGTGGGCAATGTGTGTGCTTGTTTTCTTTCTTTTTTATTAATAACTTAGGATAACGTAAGGGATACAGAGGGTAAAGGGGGATATGGGGGGGAAGGAAGGGGAGGAGAAACACAAAATTGACTGTCATCCACTCTATTCATGTTACAATATCAACTCGACTTTCCGCTTTTCTATTATTTGATTGCCTTCCAGGTTTTAACTTACATTTACATCCTAGTTTAAATCTATGTTATTCAAGCACTATCTGGTGACTCAAGCCATTTATATAATAAATTCCATCATTCAGTTGCCTTTTGTATTGGACAGTCTTTCAATACTTATGAGAAGATACCAATTTATGCCGCTTCTCATATCTTCTCAATAAGTTCCTCTTGTTTCAGTATCACTGGTTTCTTCCAATTCTTGCCATAAAGAATTCTGGCTGCAGTGACTATATATATAAAACTAAGTACTGTAATTATTTGTCTTTTCTATATTGTCTGGCATAATACTCAGTAAAAACAGTTCTGGGGTTAGTGGAACCTATAAAAGCAATATTTTTTGTAAAACAGTATGTACTCCTATCCAATATTGTTTTGCTACTCTGCAAGTCCACCACATATGGTAAAAGCTTCCCTCATGTGCTTTACACTTCCAACAAACATTTGACACATCTGTATAAATCTTTGACAATTTTTCAGAGTCATGTTGTTTGTTTTCTTTATTGTTTTCTCATACTTAAAATGTATTTCACATGATTGGCTGTGAAGGATTAAGGATAAATATTTGCTTTGTAGGAGTCTCTAAATAGGATAGTGTGATATGAGTTTTAAGAGTTTTTTTTTAATTGTGTGGCACACCTCTGTTCACCAACACATGATTAATTATAATGTGCTCCATATTGATCTCCTGCTTTTAATTAATAAAAGAATGGTAGCATAGCCATTGTATACAGAAGCCTGGAGAAAGTCAAATATATTTCAAGAAAAAGTCTTGTGTTCGTTTCTGTCAGGAAAAAATGGATTAACATATACAAAAGCAAAGGCAAACAGTTGAGAGATGCATGGAAGAGTTTGTATACCATTCTCAAAGAAGGGGATAGATGAAAGTTAACATCCTAAAAAATTTTTATGAACCTTGTGTGATTGTTAAATATCTTTCTGAATATCTCTGCTTCTGGAGGTCTGGTGTTTCAATTTCAATTACTCAAGTCCTTCTTTTTTTAAAAAAAAAATATTTATTTTGGTCAAACTGTTTGGAATGGTAAAAGTCATGGGAGCCATGACTGATCAGTAGAAATGAAATGTGGATGGAACTTTCCCAGCACTGAACAGAGTTTCATGGATAGAATGAAAATGTTATGTGGTTGCCTAGGCAACATGACTAACTCTGTTTCCATATTACACTCTCTGAGTGGTAATACAACAATACAGATGTCTCTATTGCTGACCAAATTAGAACATATGAGGAAAGAATGTTGATTGCAGTTTGCACTCAAATTATAAGTAGGGATGGAACTTTCATTTGTAATGAATAAAAACACACAAAAGCCTCTCCCTTCCCCAGTTTTCTGGTCTTACATTGTTTTCTGAAATATAGCCTCTTTAAAAAAAAAAGAATGACTTCTTTTAATGAGGAAGTGATTCTTTTTCTTTCTTTTCATCTCTTTTGTTTCACCTTTCTGTTACCTGGTATCTGTTAAATTACCTAGGAAATTTTCATGAAAGAGCATCATGAGGGCTGCTGACAGTAGCCAATCAGAACATCTGCGGTGGAGCTGGAATTCTGAAGCTGTGAAAGGGCCTGGATTGGTTGGTCAAAATTAAACTTTTGGATTTCTAGGACTTCCAGAATTTATGTAGAATGTCCCAGAATCTGGGACTCAAAGTAGAGAAATCAGGAGAGAAAATATAAAGTCTTTGTACTGTCATTGCCTGTGTCATTCCATAAAGGAAGAAGAAAGGAATCCCTTCTCAGCCTCACTGATTCCTGAGAGTCACCCCAGCACTAGAGTGGAAAAGCAGTCTTGCTACCCATTAGGCTTCATAGGGGAAGGATTTCATTGCACTACCTGGGTGGAGTCATCACTCATTACTTAAAAGTTTACCCCAAAAGGGTTTTTTCCTCCTCCTCCCCCAGTGGACAGAAGAGAATTGGTTGACAACTCCTTCCCAAAGTCTTCACCCCATTTTTTTCTCTTTTTGGATTACTTCCAAGTGGAAGAAGGTTCATGAAGCTAACAGGAGGGGCAAATGAATAATAGTTTTATTTGCAGTGTTTATAATCACGTCAATATGTGGCAGAGGTGATAGAAAGCAAATCCTTTCTACTGAAATTCAATTGCCTGATCTGCTGTTGAGCTCTTTGGCAGTGTGGGCTGTCATTATCCCACTCCTGGGATAGCACGAGACAAGCAAGCCTCACAAGAGCACCTTGAGAACTCAAGGAGGGGAGCATATTTAAAGAAGAGCTCCTCCTACCTTCGACCTCTTCCCTTTTGGCAGAGAAGGAGGATGGAGATTTATTCTAGCTGTATCATTCCTGTACTCGCCATCTTGGACGGGGGGTTGCATTGGTGCCCCCACCCCACAGTTTGTGTGTCATGCCTCTGCTTGGGTTATTGAAGGACGATAGCCCGAGAATACCTTATTTTATGTTGTTTTATTTATTTATTTAAAAGAAAGGCAAGAAAGGGGTGGCGGACAGGTTGCAGCATGGCCATTTGGCCGGGTGAGTGTGCATAGGTGAAGCTGAGGTTTGGCAGGTGTGTGCGCATGTCCAGCCCTCCCCCATTTCCACCACCCCCATTTTATAATGTTGCTACTGTTTAGTCATTAAGTCATGTCTAACTCTTCATGACCCCATGGACCAGACCACACCAGGCCCCCCCCTGTCTTCCACTGACTCCCGGAGTTTGGTCAAATTCATGTTGGTAGCTTTGATGATGCTGTTCAACCATCTTGTCCTCTGTTGTCCCCTTCTCCTCTTGCCTTCACACCTTCCTAACATCAGGGTCTTTTCTTTTTTCTTTTTTTTTAATTGACAACTTGGGATAAGGTAAGGTGTACAGAAGGTAAAGGGGGATATGGGGGGGAAAGGAGGGTAGGAGAACACAAAATGTACTGTTGTCCACTCTATTCATGTTGCAATATCAAATCAACTTTCCACTTTTCTACAATCTGATTGCCCTCCAGGTTTTAACTTACAGCTATATCTTAGTTTAAATCTATGTTATTCAAGCACTATCTGGTGACTCAAGCCATTTATATATATTGAACAGTCTTTCAGCACTTCTGAAAAAAAATATCAATTTCTGCTGCTTCCCGTATCTTCTCAATAAGTTCTTCTTGTTTTGGTGTCACCAATTTCTTGCAATTCTTGGCATAAAGAATTCTGGCTTCAGTGACTATATATATAACTAGGTAGTTCTTTGTCTTATCTATATTGTCTGGTATAATGCTCAGTAAAAACAGTTCTGGGGTTAGTGGAACATTACAAAGCTGTATTTTTTGTAACAGAGTATGTACTGCTATCCAATACTGTTTCGCTACTCTACAAGTCTACTACGTATGGTAAAAGCTTCCCTCATGTGCTTCACACTTCCAACAAACATTTGGCACCTCTGTATAAATCTGTGAAAATTTTTCCGGAGTCATATGCCACCTATAAGACATCTTGTATATATTCTACTTGAAATTTACCAATTTCATGAGCTTAATGTTATTTTTTATATTTGCAACTATTGATCAATATCAATATTATGTCCTATATTTTGTGCCCACCTAATCATACATTCTTTGATCATCTCATCTTGCATTTTAAGTTCAAGCAAGTAATCATACATTTTCTTAATTACTTTATCATTTGAGCCCAGCTTTGTCTTTTCTGTACCTGGATTCCAGTTGTGCTCTGGACCACCAGTTTAGATATATGTTTTGTGTTTCTATCTCTTCATTGGACTTTAACTCACAATCATTTTTAGTAGATCTTTATATCTTAAAAGTTTTGCTTCTGTCATAAGTTTAGATTGTGTAAAGGCCTCTATAGGTGATACCCAACCTGATGTTTTTTGATAAATCTGCTGGATAATCTTTTTCCAGGTCCTTAGTAGGGCTCTTCTTATCATATGCAAATTAAGACTTTTATGCTCTTTATCTTTTTTGCACCATAGAAAAACATGCCAACCTAACTGTAAATCATGTCCTTCCAGCTTGAGTAGTCTATCATTATCTAAAGTTATTCAATCCTTTTTCCAGACTAATACACAGGATCTGTAATACAATATCCAGTCTGGCAGATCAAAACCAGCTCTTTGTTTGGCATCTTGCATTGCTTTAATCTTGGGTGTTTTTTTTTTTTACCTTGCCACACAAATCTCATGATTATCTTGTTAAGTTGTTGAAAAAATGACTGTTTTAATAGTATGGGAATTGTCTGAAAGAAAAATAGCATTTTAGGTAGAATATTCATTTTGCTGGTTGCTATTCTTCCCATCAGCGATAGCTGTAATTTGTCCCATTTCTCCAAGCTAATCTGTATCTTTTTAATCAACTTCATATAATAGTCTTTAAATAATGTACTCATTTTCTTAGTGATTAGGATCCCTAAGTATCTAACTTTCTCTTCTTGAAAGTTAGTCCTTTCTATTAATTTCTGTCGTTCTTGATTTCTCATATTTTTTTTTGTTTTCTTTTGGTTTATTTTCATTCCTGCTATATCACCAAATTTCATCAACATCTCCGTCAGGTCTTCAATTGAATCCATTGGATCCTCCAATATAATAAATAGATCATCTGCAAGCTTGGAGCTTCAAAGTATGTCCTCTTATTTTCAGCACTTTTATTTCCTTTTTATCTCTAATTTTCTCATTTAATATATCTATAGTAAGAATAAATAGCAATGGAGAGAGTGGGCATCCCTGTCTTGTACCTCTCTGTATTTGTATGTCTTTCATCAACTCTCCATTGATTCTAACTTTAGCCTTTTGCTGGGTATAGATTGCTTTAATTAATTCAAAAATCTTTCTCCAACTTGTAGCACTTCCAATTGGTTTAGCATAAAATTCCAATTCAGATTATCAAAAGCTTTCTCTGCATCCAAGAATATCATAGCCATTTGCTTTCCCGGGTGAGCTTCATAGTATTCCAAAGTATTTAAGATTATCCTTATGTTATTTTCATCTGCCTTTTTGGAAGGAAACACTCTGGTCTTGATGTATTGTCTGTTTTAAGAGTCTTTTCTATCTAGTTGCCAACATGGTTGCAAATATTTTGTAATCCACATTTAGTAATGAGATTGGTCTGTAATTTTTGATTTCTTTACCCTCCGTGTTTTCCTTATGTATGAGACAAATTATTGCTTCAGACCACATTGGTGGCAATTCTCTCTTTTCTTCAACATATTGCAAGAGTTTCTTATATGGTTTGAGCAATACATCTTCTAATTCTTTGTAATATTCAGCTGGAAGACCATTTGGGCCTGGTGATTTCCTTTTTTATTATTATTATTATTTTTTTTGCTTTTCTGAGGGCTTCTATTATTTCTGCATAAGTTAAGGGCTCATTTAAAGACTGCATTTGATCTTTAGTCAATTTCATTGTATTGTGTTTCAATACATATTCTTTCTTAGATTCTTTGTCTACTTCCTTTTAATTGTATACATTTTGGTAGAAGTCCTCGACACTCTTTAATTTCTTCTTGTTTAAATTTCTCTGTCCCTGTTTCATCTTTCAATGTTTTTATTATTGTTTTCTCCTTCTCTTTCCTTAATTTATATGCCAACAATTTCCCCAGCTTATTTGCATTTTCAAAAAAAAATTGCTTTGCAAATTTAAGCTTCTTTGCAGTTTCCTTAGTAAGCAATATATTTATCTAGTGTTGTACTAACTTTATCTTCTCTTTCAGTTCTGTATTTGTTGGATTTAGTTTCAGCTGTAGTTCATCTGAGGTTAATCTATTTTCCAAAATCTTATATTTTTTCTGTCTTTCTCTTTTTTTTGTTTTGATGCAAATCTTATAGCTAAAAATGCCTTACTTGCCTCCCAAACCATTGTCATTGGTGTTTCTGGCTTCATGTTCTGCTTAAAGAAGAAATCCATATCTTCTTTTATTTGCTTGATACATTCCTCATTTTTTTAAATGTGAAGTATTGAGCTTCCTGTTAAATCTGCTTGATTTGCTATCCAGTTGCAATGAGATTGGACTGTGGTCTGCAAATGTGTTATGTAATATCTATTTGCTCCAATTCTTTCATTAGGCTTGTTGAGATCCAACATGCATCAATTCTTGACCACAATTTATGTCTGTTAGAATAAAAAGTATAGTCTCTGGTTCAAAAACTTCCTGTTTTTCTAGCTCTGTGTCTGATTCTTATTGTGATGGGTGGTCTGGTTTCTCCTGAGGACTTTCTTCTGATTTCCCCTCCTTCTTTCTTTCTCCCTGTTTTATCAGATTCTTCTCATTTTTTTCATAAAGTCTTGTGCTTTCATCAGTGAAGTTATATTTATCTCTGTGTATCAATTCAAAAGAATAAAACTTTTGGTGTCAGCCATCTATATGAAATTCCATTTTGTTGAAATAAAGATGTAAGGGAGGAGTATTGCTTCGTTCTCTGCCTCATTTGCCAGGGAATTTGTTTTAAGACATTAATTTTCTTGTCTTCTATTATCAATTGTTTATCTTGTGGGGCTCTTAAAACCTTGTCTCTAATTGATTTCATCATAAACCTCATGTGGATTTCTTTTGGGGAGATTGTTTCTTTCTGCATATGCTGAACTCACCCTGAAAGCCGCTTCCATATATTGATGCAATTCAGCTGCTTCCATCCCTATTTCTGCAACCAAAGCTTTACACATTAATATCTCTAGGTTCTCCCCTTCCTTTTCTGACACATTTTGAAATCTAAGCATCTTCGATGCTCTCTCCATCTCTAACATTATTAATCTGTCATCACTTTGTTTTTGATTCTTCTCCACTGCCTCTAATGTTTCTTCAGTTTGATTCACTCTAGCATCTGTTCCTCTCACTTTTTCCTCAAGATCTTGTGTTCTTGTTTTGACTTCAGTTATCTGTTGTTTGGCATCTGTAATCTCTAGTGTCATCTCTTTCATCTGATCTGCTATTTGGCCGAGACGTTAATTTACTTGCTGAAATCCTGCTGTTAGTATATTTTGCATGGTAGTCTGCCATTCTTTGTCTGGTTCTTGTGCCACAAACTTTCCCAGACTTTGAGATTGGGCAGGAGAGGTTCCAGGTATTTGGGGCTTTGGGTTTTTGGAGGCCATTTTAATCTTTTCAATAACAATATCTCAATTTTTCTCCTACTATCTCTGCTCATTTGTGTAATTTATACTATACCCTTCACCAAAATGTCCAACCATCAAATATACCACCTGCTCTTTCAAAAGTTTCCATTGTTTAACCAACAAACAAAACCCACAGCCAAAAACCTCCCCTAGGATCTTCCTCCAATCTTTACACAGGTGTTATGATATGTAAATCAGCTTTTAGCCCAACAGTTTATAATACAACCGTGGCAAAATGTCTCTCAACCTCTTTTACCAGAGTCCCACACAATCCAAAGAGAAAGTCCAAGCTAACAACAATCACAGGAATTCAGACCTCAATATTTGTACAGTTCCAACCTCAATACGATGTTCCAGAATCCCTGTGGTGATTTCCTCTGAAGCCTCTAATCCTCCAGGTCTTTACAAGGTTCTCGCTCCTCTTCTTTCTTTGCTGCCACCAGATATTATTGCGTAAACACCATTCAATCAAGGAGACATGTGCGCTTTTAAAACTTAAGTCATTTATTAGATCAGGGAAGATAATATATGATTAATATTCAATAGGTAAATCACAGGTTACTAATCACTTGTATTTGAATCAATTCTACTTTAACTTTAACACTCTATTAACCCTCTGTTCTATTCAGCATTCTTACAGATTTCTAACTCCCTCTTAGTTTACTTTTGATTTTCACACTGTCTCTCTGTACCAGAATCTCTCTCTCAGACTCCATACAACTGCCTTTATACCCAGCCCCCTCCCTGCTTAGCTCCGCCTTCCATCCACTCATTGGCTCTTTCTTTACTGTTCCACTGTGACGGACAGCTGAGGGCAGGACTGTTCGCTACAATCCCAAACAACATTCCACATAATCAGAGCTAGGAAAACTCTCAGGCTTTCCCACCTCAATATTTGTACAGTTCCATCCTCAGTGCAATGTTCCAAAATCCCAAAAGGCTTTCCACATATCAAATCAGATATATTTGTAATCCATATTTGTAATCCAACTTGGTCCTTAGGCAATATAGGAGGTGTGTTGAGGTTATACTTCAGCTTTTCCTCCAGTAGATGTCCTTATAATCCACCATATGATCCTTCCATTAATCCAGAAATGTAATCAGCAACTCCAGTCCTGGTTTTCCCAGTTCCACAGTCCACTCTCAATGACAATATATCTCTTCTAGTATATAATATAGCCCTTTACAGCTGTAGCCTCGGGGGAAGGGTTCTTCCAAAATTTCCCCACCCCAGAAATATTTTACAATTCCAAAGTTTTGATAGTACTCTGTCTATACTGTTGAGAAATCTGGGAGCACAATTGACTCTGTTTTCCTTACTGATAACAAGTTTAAGTCCCGTCCATAGTTTTGTTATGTCCTCCTGAGATTTTTTTCCAAAATATTTTTTTTCTTTTCTCTCAGTCTCTCAGTCTCTCAGCATTCAGCCTTGATCAGCCTGCAGTCTAAAAGTTAGTTTCGGTTTCTGAGACAGCAGACCGGTAAGCAGACAGCCACTTCTCCCACTTCTTTTGGCCAAATATTTGCCCTCTAGTTTATCTTTCCACTTTATAGGGCTATTCATTAAACAAAGGCTTCAACTTTATTATTGTCAGTTTTCAATGCAGTATCGGTTCATTCTTCTTTCTTCTATAGGGGGTGGGTTACTCACAGCTTAACTGCCCAAGATGGCTCCCGCATCCAATCTATGCTTGGGTGATCTCTTCAGATGGAAGAAATACCAGGTTGCTGCCAAGCTTCCTTCTCCTCTGTTGCTCACCAACTGCTTCAGGGAGACTTCTCCTAGCCTCCCCTTCAGTCTTCCATCTTCTGAAGGACCCTCAGACCAGGTAGTTCCAGCTTTTTCCTTCTCCAGGGAGCTGCTGACAGCACAGCGACAAGCTCCATCTTTTTGGGAGTACACCTTTCCAATAGAGGTTTGGATATATTTTTGGCTGGCCTGGGGTGTGTGTCTGCTTTTGAAGATTGAGAGGCTCGATGGTGGGCATGTACCTTAAGCATAGCTTGCCCCCATGCCATGGCAGGTAGTGCAGCAGGACCCTCCCTTTTCCTCATGAGATGAAATATGAATATTTAATAAAGCATGGCCATGTTTATTCCATAACCATTGTCTCATGTCTTATTCCGGGGTAAGGGGATAATGTTCAAAAAAAATCCAGTTTATGAGTGTAAGATAGCATATGTCTGTATCCATTCTCACTTGTCGAGGAATAAGTGTGACAACTGCTTTGGGTTTGGGCAAGAAGTGGTTGTTGCACACCTCAAGCTCCCCTGTTTGTTTTCCCTAACACCCAGGTTTGCCTTTGGGCATGACTTTTTCTTTTCTTTCTTTTTATGCTGCCACCAGAGGGTATTCATCTCACTGTACCAAATATGAATAATGAATCAATTCTGTCAAACATAATTATGTTTATTTATATGCTAATAGTTAAATCACATAAAGAAAATTATGGATGGTCTTGTATTATTCATTCAGGACTTTAGATATGTTTACTTATATAGATTCACTTTAATCACGGTGTTACAATATCCCAACAGTTTATTTTATTTCTTATTACTTTTAACTCCTTCAATTCTCAAATACACCAACTTTCCAAGTCCTTGTCCTAATCCTAACCTAACTGTCTATCTTAACACTTTCAATCCCTCTCTATCTCTCTGTCTCTTCTTCTCTCACTCTCCAACTGCCCTAACTGTCCAAAACTATATTTTCCCCTAGTTCCATTGGTTCCACGCCTCCTGTCCTGTCTTAGGATCACACACCAGAGCTCTAACCTGACGGACAGGAGTGATGTGCGAGCTGTCAATCACAGTGGTTAACCAACGAAAAAAGGGAGTAATATTCTGGGATTTCCTCTTGTTTGGTGTCACTTTGTAAATGGCAGTGAACTCAAAAAGGTACATAACATCTTTAGAGTTTTTATTTTTTAATAACCAGACAATTGTATAGTGGCAAGACGGGTGGAAATGTTACAGGCACCTAAGCTCTGCCACCACCAGGTTAGGGGAGCATCTAAGGCCACTTGTTTCTGCATTGGTGGAATAAAAAAGTTTTACATTTTTAAAAAAATCATAGAAGGAAAGTCCTTTGCCCAACCTTCCCCATTTGTTTAACAGAACAAGAACAGAGAGTATACTACATTGGTGCCAAATTTAGTGGTGATCTGAAATCCAGTTTCAAAGTTGCAATTTTTTGTTTGGGGTACACAAATTCCATTGTAGAATGTTGATTTGCTGTGCTGCACAATAACATAGCTGCACTATGTGGGTTCATAATTAAAAGGGAAGCACAAGTTGCGAAAGATCATCTTCTGCTATTATAGTAATAGGCCACTAAGTGGAATAAGTGAGGTGAAGGGAAACTTGATGTGCTCTGTGTGTGTGTATGATTCTGTGTGTGTTATATGAACTTAAAACACCTCAGGCTCCAAGCGCAGAAGTGTAAAGCCTCTATCTACTGCAATGTTTTGGTCATATGCTTTCCAGTTTGCACTGTTTGTATGTAAAGTCTTCCTGGTGTCCTCCATCTTGTATTGCCTTTCTGCCTGGCTGCCTAACTTTGACTCTGTTATTGTTGTTGGTCTATCTCACTCTGCCTAATGATTGGGTCACCCTATTAGTACGGCTGTGACTTTTTCCATCTTTGTCTTACTATTCTTACTATTAGAAGACCTTCTCCTTGTTAGTTACAAGTTTTCTGGGAAAGAGAATTCTCTTTCTAACCTTTAAATGTATTTATTTAAAACAATCATTTCAAGGATGCAACACACAACTGGGAGAAAGGCAATGAAGCACACAGATTGCTTTCTCAAGCTAAGTTGCCAAAGGTAGTTTAGCTTTTGTAAACTGGGAAATAAATGCAGGAGAATTGGTACAGCTGAATCCAATGTCTAAGATCAGCTTAGTGGAGTGTGACTGTCCTCCAGGGTTGCAAATATCAACACCAAAAAGTATAGAAACTGGGAGAACAGAACTGAATTCCAATGCCTGTAGTTATAGGAACAATGACACCACAAACGGGGTTCTTGATGACTATGTGCCTTCCAACTTTGCAAAAAAGAAAAAAAGAAAGAAAAAGAACTGCAGGGATGTTTTTCTTGCTTCTCAGAACTTAAGGCTTAGAGGATACATGCAATGAAAGTAGACTTTTTTTAAAACACATGACATTTCTTAATCTGTCTTTATTTTTCCTATTATGTGACACAGTTGCATTCAATAAAAGACAGGCTCACGAAGACCTACTACTCATCAGGGCACCTGCGGCAACTGACGATCACTAGCCAGATGCGCAAACTTTGCAAAGTTTCCTTCTCTCTAGCACTTTACAAGTTTTTAAAATCTAGTTTCTTCATCAATACATTTACAGTCCTTACTTCTGCCCTCTGTTGTCACTTTCTTCACATGTTGATTTAGGTGTCTGGATAAAGGAGGTAGCTGTTTGCACACAAGCTTACATATGAGCAAGAACCCTGGAAAAATCTGAGTTCCTGCTTGCATATAGAGCCTATATATGTGCAGGATCATCTCTAGGGAGCCTCGTGGCACAGTGATTAAACTGCAGCACTGCAGCCAAAATTGTGCTCACAACCCAGGGTTCAATCTCAGGCAGCTGGCTCAAGGTTGACTCAGCCTTCTATCCTTCCAAGGTCGGTAAAATGAGTACCCAGTTTGCTGGGAGGCAGAGCAATTTGTAGCCTGCATAATTAATTTGTAAATTGCCCAGAGAGTGCTTTAAGTGCTATGAGGTGGTATATAAGCAGCACACTTTGCTTTTAGACTCCTAGGCCACTGTATGAGGTAAACTCCATTGCCTTCCCAATCCAGAATAATGAGGCAAGACTCAAAGATGGGATCAAAATAGGACCACACTTTATTAACCAAAACACTTTCGACTCTCAGGCCCTTCCAAGCAAATGGGGCCTGTGGTAGTGTGGAATGATGCTGCTAGCAAAAGTCTCATAGGACCCCTCCTTGCCAACAATGGGTGAGTGTCCAGCCCCAAGGTAGTGTGGCCCCTATGGCCATGTGCCCTCAGCCAGCCTGGTTTGACCAGCCCTGGGCCTCTAGCCTCCTATCTCTTGGTGACCTTTGGTCCGGAGGTGCGTCATCCCCCCCCGACAGTAATCTCATGATCAACAGCTCTGAGGGTTCAGATGCTCTATTCCCCACTCCATGGGGAACTCACCGGCCCATCTTCATTCCACACTACCTGCCACTGCAAGGCACTAGCTTAGCTATGTCCCCTGCCTGCCATGTCCAATTCCAACTGCAGATCCCTTTGGAGATCTTATAAAAATATTTCCAAACCCACATCTGACAAATGTACCCCATCACTCCGAAATAGCTCAGGCCAATGCAAGCTAATCTCTGGGTGCCAATCACTGAGCTGAACTCTGCTCACACCACTCTACAAACTTCCCGATTTATGCTCTGTCAAGCCTTGTTGAGGCCATGAGTGGGACAATCAGCCCTCTGAGCAATCCTGGGAATCATTGTGGGCTACAAAATTTGGATATGTGGGTGTGCTGACTTCCATTCATGCAAATCCTTCAGAATCTCGGCTATCAAGGTATTTGCCCGTCTGCCTGCCCAAGTCATTACCACCAAGATGGATCACAATGACATCTGGAGGCATGATCTTTTCAGAGTCCAAAACACTATTAAACTCCCTCCACGGCATTTCTCTTCAGCGTTTCCACTCTATAAAAGCAGAAGCCCTTAAACCTAAGTTGAACTCCCATGATGATTTGCTGGCATATCACACTACCCAGAACATGATGCTATGCCTGACGAGCCAAATCCTCATCTGCCTGCTCCTACTCCTGGGACCTGCAAGACAAACACACAGATGGCCAGCAACCAGCCTACATTTGTGGTAGCAAATATAAATAAATAAATAAATAAATAAACAAACAAACAAACAAACAAACAAACAAACAAATAAATAAATGAACGAACGAACGAACGAACGAATAAATAAATAAATAAATAAATAATTAAATGAATGAATGAATGAATGAATGAATGAACCTGGCAGATAATTCGCCCAAGAACGTTCAGGTTTCCTACGCTTACACCTTTCTTTCTCCCTGTCATCCTCCTTCTCTATCTCCTTCACCTCTACTTTTCTATTTAACAATTCAAAAAACACCAACATAGTTGCCTCACCAGATTTTTTATTTTGTGGCTGGAGTAAGGTGATCCCCCAAGGGCATGGCATAATCTTCAAATGGCAACACTTTAAGTGGAACTGAGTTGTACCCAGTGTCTGGCACTGAAAGCTATAGCCAGACCCCCCACTCCCAGGGTAAGTCAGATAGGAGCCTGGAAGGTGATAGAAGGATAAGGCGGACTCAATGTTCCTGCAGCCCATCCTTGTAATGGGAATGCCTGTGGCTGACTAAGAGAACACCGGGGGCTCCCCATACTTACCTTCTGAAACTGAGTAGGGGGAAATTGGTGCAGACAGACCTCCCCACTATTATATACAGGGGTGCAGCAATGCTAACATTTCCAGAGTGAATTATGGAGGAAAATCCAAGAGCAAGTGAATTTTCTGAGTAGGAGGCAGTATGATATAATCTGCCACACTCCCCCTCATGCACACATAAACTCTGCCTGTGAGCTGCAACTGATGGAGCATGCCCACACCACTCAGAGGATAATGCAGCAGAACATAACCAAAACATGAAGTGTCCAACTTCCCAAGCTTTCACTCACAAGTATTTACCCCATTTTTCCAAGTCACATTGTCCTACATTTCCTGTGGGTGAGGAGCTGGTTTCAGGTGCTGAGTTGGATCTCCACCCAATCCTGCATGGACTAGATAATGTTGAAGGCATGGCTACAGCTCAATACCATAGGTACTGTATGTCTATCTCCCTGATGCCACAGACACTTCTGTCACCATACCAGCTAGATCTTCTAGCTGGCGTTGCATCCTGGGATCCAGATTACTTTCATTCCCACTTTTCATTTGTAGAGGAGGGTGAGAAAGAGTGAACCCCAAGAGGACAAAGGTATATGTCAATCCAGCCACCACACATAAGGGCATTCCCACAGCTGACATTTCAGTCTCAGAAGTTTCCCCTGCCTTGCAGTTTTCCTTGTTGCTGGTTGGGGAGTATGCATACTGATTGGAAAATATGAGGAAATCCCTCATTCTTGCTGTCATCTTGTACATATTTCCCATACAATCATGTAAATGAATGCACACCCATCAGTATTTATGCACATTTCAATTCAAATCACCAAAACTTCAGCAAATACAAGACTTGGTATGCTGTTGTAAATCTGAAGCAGTATGGTCTTGCATTTGGAATGTAAGCAAACATCGGTGTTGACTGAGAGAAAAAAAAGCTGGAGATGAACAGGAAAAAAAGAGCTTGTAATCAAATATGATGATCCTTGATTAACACTGATAAAATGCAATTTATATCAGGATAGCTTTCATTAGAGCCGGGCACGACAGTCTGCAAACAGTAATGTTTTTGTAATTTAGTATTCATGAAAAGAAGATTGCAGTATTTAGAACTCATTGTGTCATAAACTTTGCAAGCCTGCAATAAATTGCAGAACCTTTTCTCCTCAGCCTGCTAAAGCAAAACAGCATGCTTTTTAAAAGCCTTCCTATTTTAATAGTGCACTAGCTTATGGCCTGTCATCATTTCTAACACAAACTCTGTTGTCAGTATTTCAGGAATGGAAAAAAAGGGGGGCGAACAAATCAGCAAAACGTCTGAAGTTTATTATTTTTGAAAATTCTCAATGCTTCTGGGAATTCAATACCTTTACTTGTTAAATCAAATTTAAGGGGCATTAATGCAACAAAGAAGCAAAGTCTCATGAGGGCTTTGAATTGTTTAATGCCATTTATCTTCACATTCCCACATGTGCTAAGCAACCACAAGCTCTTCCTTGGGGAATCCCAAAGTTGCTACTTACCCTTCTCTAAAACTTCTGAAGGTTCTTCTAACCATCCAGTATCAATGGGAGCAAGGCCTGATTTTTGGAATCTGTGACCTTTCATAACAAAACCATGTTAAGACATTTCTAATAAGATAATCAAAGACTGGGAGGAGTAATGTGTTTCCCTCTACATAGTGACCAATATAATGCTAAGAAAGAAAGAAAGAAAGAAAGAAAGAAAGAAAGAAAGAAAGAAAGAAAGAAAGAAAGAAAGAAAGAAAGAAAGAAAGAAAGAAAGAAAGAAAGATTTTTCATCAAAGTGCATGTAGGGCTTGCCATAAGTATACTTACTAAATTCTTTGTTTTCATTCATTTAAGCTGATTCAGTTTAATGGGACACCTTGACAATGATTTTTAAATTCACAAGAGATTTCTTTCTTCCAACCAACAGCAAGGTAAATAGCACTTCCCTCCAACAAAATCTCTGTAAAGTATGCAAAATGTCTCCAGTGTTCTCTCTCTTTGTGTGTGTGTGCATGTGCACATGTATTTCAGATGTGCACATACATAGAGCAAGCACAGAAAAGGTGGTTGATTGTTATGGAAGATCCATATAACCAAGGTCCTATTCACATAAGGGAAATGTTTTGTCATTATCCACCAGTTGTATCAGTATTTTTTTTCCTGGTCACATGATTCATTGTCAAGATTGAGGCATTTTCCCAGCTAGCAGTGCAACTGGGGAATATTTCCCCATTGCCTGGAAGGTTGTCTAATTTTGTACCTACTGGTGCATTCCTTACCAGGATTGCCTGTGTGCACAACCTGCCCCGCTTCTTTTCAGAACTGAAGCCAGGAAAGTGACCACCATTACTGCAGCGCACACATTATTTTTAAAAAAAATTGTGCCCAATACTTCAATACATAGGTGAAAATATGTCACGGGGGGGTGAGGGCTGCTGCAATTACATTACTGGAGAGTATTTTTATTTTATTTTATTTTATGGGAAGATACATTGAAATCTTGGTATGCCAATGTCACCCATGGGGGTGATTGCCAGTACTGCTACGTGAATATCCCAAGTTCATTCTGTGCAATGCATTTCTGCAGGAGCAGCCAGTGCAAAAGAGAAACACTTTCTTAAACTAAAACTACTTCTCAATCAATGTTCCCTCTAATTTCCATCCCCCAGGTGTGAGCCCACCCCTCCACGTGGGATTCCATTGTGATGGGAACAAAAAGGGCTGGAAATGATAGCTGTGGGTGAATGGGGGAGGAGGTAAGCTGTGTGGAGGGGGGCAGAGTCAAGTGCATTTGTGCAGTCACACATCTTAGAGGGAGACATTTCTGATATCGTTATCTATCTATCTATCTATCTATCTATCTATCTATCTATCTATCTATCTATCTATCTATCTATCTATCTATCTATCTATCTATCTATCTATCTATCTATCTATCTATCTATCTATCTATCTATCTATCTATCTATCTATCTATCTATCTATCTATCTATCTATCTATCTATCAAGGGGCTAAATTGCCACTTGAAGCAAGAGAGAAAATAAACTGGTACCACAGTGTAGCTTACCATAATGATTAATAGGAGGAAATAAATTGGTACTGCTAAAAGTTCTTAGGACATTCATCCTGGGATATAAACCACATTACCATGATTCAGTACAGAGGTATGGAAAGCATCAGAAGAACTAGAAAACATTTCCCTTGTGTGACCAGGGCCTAATTCACTGTGTTGAATTCTGAAAGAAAGTAGCTGTTGGGCCAGTGTATTCTCTGCCATTCTCACCAGCAAAGAGAATAATGTTATAGCTGCTTGTCCTTGTACAGTATATCAGGACAAGACAACAGAGCATTAACATTCCAAAGGAGAAAAATAACCACTCACTTCTATATATATATGCTCCCTTCACTACTCTGAACTGTTCTTCTATCCACCTGCCATTTTATATTATTATTTACTTGCTTATTTTTATTTGTTGTGTAATTGTCCCATTTCACCAGGGATGAAACCTTTCTCAAATACATGTAACAAAAATTATTTCCATGTCTGTAAAATCATTAGTGCTCGATATTCCTTTTCTTATTTTAAACTCACAAGTTAAATCATTGATAGTCATATTCCACATTTCTTTATACAAATCTTCTATGTTAAGTTGACCATTGTATTTCCAATTCTTTGCAATAATTGACCTTGTCACAGTCACAATAAAAATTAGTTCTTTTTCTTCCCAACTTAATTAGTTATTGCTAACCATATTCAACAGTTGTATCATTGAAGATATTTGAACATCCCTTCCCAGTATGTCATTTATATCTATATTTATATCTATAAAAACCACTTCTTTGTTCTCTTTTCAGACCACCACATATGTTAGTATGTCCCTTTTTCCTTTTTTTACATCCCCAGCATAAAGATGATTCTGTTTCATTTGATAAAGTCATTTTCACAGGTGTTGAGTACCATCTCCATGCAACTTTATAACAACTTTCTTTAAACCTTATCAACATATGTTTCATTATCCTCCTATTCCACATTCTATTCTAATCTTCCCTCTTGATTTCCTTAGCTAAATCTTCTTGCTATACTTCTTTTAAAGCTATTGTTTTACGATCTGCCTGTTTGAACATCTTGTATATTACACTTATAGTACCCATTCTATTCTCATTGGCTTTGAATTTCTCTTCCCCCCCCCCATTATTTCCTCAAATTTTATCAGTGGTCTTCCATCTCCTTGCTTAGCTTTCCATTCTTTTGTCCATTTGTCCGGTTGTAATATATTTAACCAAGAAATCCCCTTGTCCTTGTATATTAGAACAAGACAACAGAGGATTGACATTCCTAGAATCAGAAAATCCAAGAAATATAGTGGTGGAAGAGACTCGAACATTCATCAAGTCCAACACCCTTCCAAAGCAGGACCTCTGCCACTAAAGTATCACTAGTAGTTAGGCAACAGACAACTAAATTGTGTTTAAAAACCTCTAATGAAGAACCTTCACCACCCTTCAAGGCAGAACATTCTACTATTGAGCAGATTTTTACTGTCAAGAAGTTCTTCCTGTGGTTTAGGTAAAACCCTCTTTCTCTTAGTTTGAATCCATTACTTTGGGTTTTACCTTCTAAGGCTACAGAAAACAAACTTGCTCCATTTTTCATGGAGAGTCCTTCTAGTATTTAAAGATGGCTATGATAGTGCTTCTCAGTCTTCTTTTCTCCATGCTAAACATTCTCAGCTCACTGAACTCTCCCTGAATTGCTTATGATTATTCCTTCAGTACCTCACATTTAAGAAGTACCCTTCCACCATGGACTCTCTTCAGTTTGAATGTTCCTTACCACAGGATATGACCTAAAAATTTTTGAAATTAGCATTTCTAAAGTCCAGAGTTCTCATTACACGATCCTCAGTTTTCGATTTTCTCACTATAATCAATTACAAGACCGTTTTCACTTAAATTTCTCAGGATTTCTGTCTCACTGATCAGCTCTTCTCTGTTAGGACAAGATCCAGGACAGCTAATGTCCTTGCCATTTCTAGTACCTTCTGAAAGATTTAGTTGTTAGCGTTGTTCCTAATCAAACCCATTCTGAGTGTACAACAGTAGATTGTCATTAGGCTGCTCTGGGATTAGAGAGATATGGGTTTCAGAGGACTAAATGCTCTCTTCCTGAAGGTTCAACCTCTTCTTTATTACTTGTGAAGGGTCAAGGCACATTTTAGTCATGTTCAGGCCTTTCCTTCAACTCATCAGGGCTGTACACATTTAGAGGCAAGGGGTATACTTTGTCTCATTCTTAAAACCTTCTGCCTACAATGAACAGAGAGGCCTGAAGGAGTCATCCAACCATAATCCCCTGAATGTGAGTAGAATATTCCATGCAGGCACAGACAAAGTCTTATCAAGGTCCTCAGCAGCATGGAGAAATTTATACATGTGCAAGTTGACTGTATAATTTACCATGGCAGATTGCTACTACTTAACTCAATAGCTTTATAGACCCCTTCCAACTCAATTATTATATGAATTAATAAGATACTGGCTGCCTTATGAGGTGCATGATGATTGCCTTACCCTGATGATATGGAGGCCCCATATGGGATGTCTGGGATAAACAGCTGGGCTTCCTTCTGCTACCAGTTTTCATCCTCTGACTCGCTTTCAAAGATAACTTGTTTTGTTGTTTGATACCTTTCCAGTGGGAGAAAAACTGGACAGGAGAGGCAGGAACAGAGACCTTTATTTTCATATTTGATCTAAACCTACATCAACTGGGTTGAACTTGTTTGAAAAAAGTCACCATTTTTTCAAGTGGAAGACTTTCTCCACATTTCATCTCCCCCTCCAGCCTTTCTAATAGTTGTCACAAAACACATCCTTCATTGAGAGTAATGGAACTGTGACATGTTTCTGAAGTTCTCTAATCAAGTAAAACTTTATTTCAAACACTACCCTCATCCCACAGCATGGGGGAAAGCTTGCTTGCTTTAATAGCTTGAAATGCTATTAACTACTTTGTTACTATGGTTTCCATCTTTACACTCAAATCTCCTTTTGAGCAACTAAGTTATTATTATTTTTTTGCTAAATTCATTCTATCAGTACTCTAGATATATACTCGTATGTGAGCATATTGTCACACATATGAACAACAATTTTCTAATAAACTCGTTTTCTAGTGTAGCGTAGGGTAAAAGTACTAAAATTTCTTTCTTAACAATGCAGCAATGATATACAATCCTCTTTCAGAAACCCACACTACTATGCTGGGTATCAACCTGCCTCCAGCACTCTCTGACTGTTAACTCTCAACTGAAAACTCTTCCTCTCAGACTCCTTTTTTCTTCCCTTGACCCCACCTAGTGTATTGTGATTGGCTCAGCTCCAGCCAATCAGCTTCTCCATGCTGACTGTATGAGGCTGCCCATCACAATTACCCATCAAAATATGTGATCCCATGTGCCTCTACCAGTCACTGTTGTTGTTTAGTCATTTAGTTGTGTCTGACTCTTCTTGACCCATGGACCAGAGCACACCAGGCCCTCCTGTCTTCCACTGCCTCTCAGAGTTGGATCAAATTCATGTTGGTAGCTTCAGTGACACTGTCCAGCCATCTCATCCTCTGTCATCGCCTTCTCTTTCCTTCACACTTTCCTAACATCAGGGGCTTTTCCAGGGAGTCTTCTATTTTCATGAGATGACCAAAGTATTGGAGCCTCAGCTTCAGGATCTATCCTTCCAGTGAGCACTCAGAGTTGATTTCCTTCAGAATAGATGGGTTTGTTCTCCTTGCAGTCCAGGGGACTCTCAAGAGCCTCCTCCAGCACCACAATTCAAAAGCATCAATTATTCGGTGGTCAGCTTTCTTTATGGTCCAGTTCTCACTTCCATACATCACTACAGGAAAAATGATAGCCTTGACAATGCATACTTTTGTTGGCAAGGTGATGTCTCTGCTTTTTAAGATGCTGTCTAGGTCTGTCATTGCTTTCCTCCCAGGAAGCAGCATCTTTTAATTTTGTGGCTGCTGTCACCATCTGCAATGATCATGGAGCTCAAGAAAGTAAAATCTGTCACTGCCTCCATATCGTCCCCTTCTATTTGCCATGAGGTGATGGGACCAGTGGCCATGATCTTAGTTTTTTTTTTTTTGATGATGAGCTTCAGACCATTTTTGGCACTCTCCTCTTTCACCCTCATTAAGAGGTTTTTTAATTCCTCCTCACTTTCTGCCATCAGAGTGGTATCATCTGCATATTGGAGGTTGTTGATATTTCTTCTGGCAATCTTAATTCCAGCTTGGGATTCCTCCAGTCCAGCCTTTTGCATGATCTATTCTGCATATAAGTTAAATAAGCCGGGTGACAACCTAAAGCCTTGTCGTACTCCTTTCCCAATTTTGAACCAATCAGTTGTTCCATATCCAGTTCTAACAGTTGCTTCCTGTCCCACATAGAGATTTCTCAGGAGGTAGATAAGGTGGTCAGGCACTCCCATTTCTTTAAGGACTTGCCATAGTTTGCTGTGGTCCACACAGTCAAAGTCTTTTGCGTAGTCAATGAAGCAGAAGTAGATGTTTTACCAGAACTCTCTGGCTTTCTCCATAATCCAGCACATGTTAGCAATTTGGTCTCTAGTTTCTCTGCCCCTTCAAAATTCAACTTGTACTTCTGGGAGTTCTCAGTCCACATACTGCTGAAGCCTACCTTGGAGGATTTTGAGCATAACTTTGCTAGCGTGTGAAATGAGTGCAATTGTATGGTAGTTGGAGCATTCTTTGGCACTGTTCTTCTTTGGGATTGGGTTGTAGATTGATCTTTTCCTGTCCTCTGGCCACTTCTGAGTTTTCCAAACTTACTGGCATATTGAGTGTAGCACCTTAATGGTGTTATCTTTTAAGATTTAAAATAGTTCAACTGGGATGCCATCAACCCCACTGGCCTTGTTGTTAGCCATGCTTTCTAACGGCCACTTGACTTCACTCTCCAGGATGTCTGGCTCAAGGTCAGCAAACACTTTATCTGGGTTGTCCGGGATATCCAAATCTTTCTGATATAATTCCTCTGTGTATTCTTGCCACCTTTTCTTGATATCTTCTGCTTCTGTTAGGTCCCTCCCATTTTTGTCCCTTATCATGTCAATCTTTGCACAAAATGTTCCTTTAATATCTCCAATGTTCTTGAACAGATCTCTGGTTTTTCCCTTTCTATTATTTTCCTCTACATATTTGCATTGTTCATTTAAGAAGGCCCTCTTGTCTCTCCTTGCTATTCTTTGGAAGTCTGCATACAATTTTCTCTAACTTTCCCTATCTCCCTTGCATTTTATTTCCCTTCTCTTCTCTGCTGTTTGTAAGACCTCATTGGACAGCCACTTTGCTTTCTTGCATTTCCTTTTCTTTAGGATGGTTTTTGTTGCTGCCTCCTGTACAATGGTATGAGCCTCCATCCGTAGTTCTTCAGGCACTCTGTCCACCAAATCGAGTTCCATAAATCTGTTCTTCTATTCCACTGTGTATTCATAAGGGATTTGGTTTAGATTACACCTGACTAGCTCAGTAGGTTTTCCTACATTCTTCAGTTTAAGCTTGAGTTTTGTTATAAGAAGCTGCTGATTAGGGCCACAACCAGCTCCAAGTCTTGTTTTTGCCGACTGTATAGAGCCTCTCCATCTTTGGCTGCAGAGAATATAATCAATTTGATTTTGGTATTGCCCATCTGGTGATGTCCATGTGTAAAGTCGTCTCTTGTGTTGTTGGAAAAGAGTGTTTGTGATGACCAGCTTGTTCTCTTGACAAAACTCTATTAGCTTTTGCCCTGCTTCATTTTGAACTCCAAGGCCAAACTTAAGTGTTGTTCCTTTTATCTCTTGACTCCCTATTTTTGCATTCCAGTCCCCTATAGTGGGAATAACATCTTTCTTTGGTGTCAGTTCTAGAAGGTGTTGTGAGTGTTCATAAAATTGGTCAGTTTCAGCCTCTTCGGCATCAGTGGTCGGTGCATAAACTTGGATTACTCTGATGTGGAAAGGTCTGCCCTGGATTCGTATTGAAATCATTCTAGCATTTTTGAGATTGTATCCCAGTACAGCTTTTCCCACTCTTTTGTTGAATGTGAGGGCTACTCCATTTCCTCTATGGGATTCTTGCCCACAGTAGTAGATATAATCGTCTGAATTGATTTCGCCTATTCCCATCGATTTTAGTTCACTGACGCCCAGGTTGTCAATGTTTATTCTTGCCATCTCCTGTTTGACCACATCCAGCTTACCAAGGTTCATAGATCTTACATTCTAGGTTCCTATGCTGTATTCTTTTTTGCAGCATTGGACTTTCCTTTCACTTCCAGGCACGTCCACAGCTGAGCGTTCTTTCTGCTTTGGCCCATCCACTTCATTAGCTCTGGAGTTACTTGTACTTGTTCTTCACTCTTCCTCAGTAGCATGCTGGATGCCTTCTGACCTGAGGGACTTATCTTCCAGTGTCATATCTTTTAGTCTTTTCTTTCTGTCCATGGAGTTTTCTTGGCAAAGATACTGGAGTGGCTTGTCAGTTCCTGCTCCAGGTGGATTGCGTTTAGTCAGAACTCTCCACTATGACCTGTCCTTCTTGGGTGTCCATGCACGGCATAGCCCATATTCTCTGAATTACTCAAGCCCCTTCGCCTCGACAAGGTAGCAATCTATGAAGGGGTATTATGCATCAGGTTTAGTATAATTGAGTATGTTAACAATATGGTTCTATTTTCAACATTCTCTGATTTTGAGTGTTCAGGTAAAAAGGTTTCAACATTATGAAACAACTCACTGATTAAATTATTAATTTGACTATAATTAGTGCCTTCTATCTTGTGAATCAATTAAATTATAACCCCAACCTTCTAACAGAGGTTGGTGTGTCTGCATAGTTTTCCTCCCCAGCCCAGAAGAAACTTCATGTTTCACATGCAAGCAATGAAATGTAGCAACTTCTTTTTTTTTTTTTTTTTTTTTTTTTTTAGTTTGGAGTTTGGGATGGAAAATTCCAACCATGCTACAAGGGAGGATGCTTTAAACCACACATCTTGGCTTACTTTACAACCTAGTCTGGCCTCACTTCATACAAGCAGACTCAGAATGGACATATGCCATGAGTTTTTTTGACTTTGATCAACAATTTTTCTGCACTGTCCATGAAGGAGTTGTGTGCAGCCTGAGAAAGTAAGATTTTCCCCACAAAAGTGTGCAATTTGTGTAAATTTTTTTTTTGTGGTTCAATAAAGATATCACCTTACTCTTGCATTTGTATAATCCTGAACCATGTGGCCTTTTCTGAATTTTTTCAGGTTTTTATATCATTCATCAGCTACAATAAAGCTGAAATGTGGAGCACCTACTTGAAATTCCCAGTTTCTGTTTTTCTTTCAATATGCTCTCTTAAGAGGTCCAGCTATCAGGACTGAACCAAGCATATATGCCAAGAGACACTTCTGTTGCTGTTCTTCCATTTACAGCAAAATGTATTGTTTCCTTATGTTGATGAAAACAAAGCTATAGGTGAAACTTCAGCATCTTGACAGTGGATCAATTTTACTCTCTCTTTTTTTCCCCAGATTCTTGTGTTAATCAGTATTTCTGCCAAAATGGTTGTTGGCTTACTTAGGGACAGAAGACTCTTGTTATGTTGTTTTTTTATCCTGCTTTTTCCACATTAAGCTCAAGGCAGCATACATGGCTCCCTTCCTTCTGAATTTTTTCCTCACAATATCCCTGTGAGGTAAGTCAGGCTGAGTGAAAGTGACTATCTCAAGACACATCCAGTTAATTATATGGCTTTAATCTGAATTCACTGCACCAGTGGTTTCCATGAGCAACACAGTTGTTCTTGGATTGCAACACCCAGAAGCCTCCATCAATAGCTGTGCTGGCCAGGGTTTTTGTGAAATGCAGTTATATAACACCAAGGTTACCCAAAGTTGAGAATCACTGCACAATACTAACAATTACACCACACTAATAAGAGCTACAATAATATTTGCATTGTGAGTAATACTATCAGTGCAGGACTCACCTACCATCTTCTTTGACTTAAAGTAAAATGAATCACATTGAGCAATATGCTAGAGAAATGTAAAGAAAGTTCTTCTATAGCTTTAATTGGCAGATAGCAGTACTCAAACTCAAAAATATGTCAGCTGTAATTAATTTTGAATGAACAGAACCCTCTTACATCAGAGCAAACTCTTTATATTGGCTGATCTCAGAGACCAGCTAGCAAGAAATCCATAATGAGAGCAGAGAAAGGGAGGAGTGGGGAAAGGGCTGAATTATTCTAGATTTATTCTGAATTATTCCATTACTTCTAGATCTCTCCTGGCCACTAGACCAGCACAAAGTTAGGTGAGTGTCAGGGTATCCCTTAGTAATTTCCAGCATCCCTTTGGAATTGAGCACAGTCTCATTTGGTTTAGTGTTAGCTCAGGGAGCTACCTTCTTGACTAGCTAGGATTATGATCAGAGACAGGTTCTTCCCCCAAGTCTTTTTGTATCTCACCCATTTGTGTTGTCATAAGTTATGAAAAAGATGTGTTCCTGCTTGGCCACGGGCAGGGAGTGACACAGAAAGTCTGAGTCCTCCCTCTGGGAATTGGGGGAATAATTTTCCAAACTCACTAAGTTTAGCCAGTTATGGTCAGATTAAAACCAAGTTGATATTTTAGTGGTTGCAGTTCTGCTTTGCTGATATTGAGAGTCCATGTGTTTTCTTGTTGGTATTGCCTATTTTTGCATTGGTATTTTATTTTGCTTTGACCACATGGCTACCCTTTACTTCAGTGGTACTATACTCTTGGTTTACAATTGGATAACAGGGTAGTGAAACTGTTCCAAAAAAGTCTGACTAAGGGTGAAGGAGGCTGAAAGGGCATGCATACACACCCCCTCCAGCAGCAACAAGCAGCTACATCTGGCTTTCACTAAAGTCCTGCTCGCATTCCAATCCACAGATTTGCCATTTAGTTCAGGCAGAAGGAAGAGTGTTAAACTAAAAAATATACTCTGATATTTCAGTTGCAATAATATAGTGCACCTCTATCTTGTGCTGTGGCCTAACATTCTCACTTCGGTGCATAACACCTCCTTTATTTTAACAGCTTGCTGGATAGTTGAGTGTTTTAAGTATCTGGCTACAAAGGTAGAGGTTGGGAGTCTGATTCCCCACTGTGCCTCCTGTCAGTAGAATCAGCCTGAGTGGCCTTGGGCAAGCTACACAGACCCAGGGTGCCCCTAGATGAAGGGAATGGTAAACCATTTCTGAATATATACTACCTGGAAAACCCTGAAAATTTTGGCCTCAATCAGAATTGATTTCATGGCACATGGTAATGCCTTTTTTAAACATTTCTCTTCAATTTTTATTTAGATGTCTTTTGTATTGCCTCTATGAGTGATACAGATTTAGGGTTTCAGTGGAAGCTTTTTAGAGCAAGAACCATTTGATATTTTTATTCCCTTGCATGTTTGCCATGAATTTTTTTTCTACCTTACACTTTATATTTGCTTACATTTTCAGCAGCTGTCACAGCTGCATAATAAGTACCTGTGTGAAATTTAAACAACAGACTTTGGAAGTGGTTATTTAGGGCAAGCCTGTTTTTACAAAATATTCTCTACTCATCATGGTTCACCACTTTTAAGAGCACTGTATTTTTAATTGTATTTTAATTGTTTTATCTTTTTATTGTATTCACATTGTTGTAAGCCGCCCAGAGACTTTTGGGTAGTGTGGGCGGCTAAATAAATAAATAAATAAATAAATAAATAAATAAATAAATAAATACATACATACATACATACATACATACATAAATAAATAAATACATTGTTTTATCCTTGTTTTGGTCTTTATATATCAGACAAAAGAAAAATTGGACAAAAAATTAAAAACCAAAAAATGCAGTGGCACCTTAAAGAATGTTATATTATTTACAGTAATATATTACAGAATTTTCTAGATCATACTATCCAGCAGTTTAGCATATATTACTTGCCAGCAGGATACTCACAGGAAATGTGGGAGATGCTTCTGTCTATGCCCTCAGTCCCTGATCCTACTCCAATGTTCAGTGTCACTACATTGAATAGAAACATCTGAAAAGAAACCCCTAGATATAAGTAACTACTTATGGGTAGGGACAGAGCATAAATGTTACATTTGAAGAGGAAATTATTGCATTACTGCTTGGCAGTTGAATTATCATTGTTGTTGTTGCATATATTCTGAAATTTTTCCATTAATAATTCTTGCGTAATTCAGGACTTCATTACCAACAGGTCAGAAAAACATGAGACAATACACTCAGGTTCTATCTATTGGCCAATTCTGATATTGCACCTTGGAAAGATGTGTAGAAATACAAAAACCAAGCAGTTGTTCCTTAGCTAAATAGGACTGAAAAAGAAAGACATACAAGTTGAAAAAATCCTGTCCAATTTTTTTAAAAAATGAACAACCTTCTTTTAGAAGTAACTGTGTATCATTTGTTACTTCTAAGTCACTTAGGCAGTATTTTTTAAAAATAAATTTATGAACAAGTAACTGCATATTTCATAGTTAGATAATTCAAATTGAATCCAGGAAACATCTTTCCTCATATCAGAAGGTGTCACGTTGGGGGGGTCATCTATGATGTCTTGTGAGGGTTCGAATTGGGCCTCTGGCTGGTCAGACACCAACACGGGATGCTCTTTCTTTAAGAATTCAAAACTGGGATTTATTGCTACATTCAATGTGGGTTCTGCAACTTTGAACTTATCAACAACTTTATCTTTCATCGCCAACGGGTCAAACGAGGGTGTCCATAAGTCTTGCAAAAACAGGTTGTAACCATGGACCTTTAACGAAAGGGTTAGTGTCCTCATAGTCTGGTGAATCTAAACCAGTGTCAATCAAGGACAGGGTCTCCTCGTCTCTCCCTTCCAAGTCAAAGGGGTTGTCTCTCTTGGATAGTGGGTCCCAAGGTCCGGTGAATACCTCCTCCAATGAGCCTCCTCCAGATGCCATGCCCTTCTTTCTCGTTCCTCCCTCTCCACTGCTTCTTTCTCCTCCCTTAACCTCCGTTGCCACTCTCTGGCTTCTGATTCCCCCCAATAAGAGGGTCTAGGAGGCAGGCCTCTCCTCCGTTGGTAGTCTGCCTCTTCCCAAGGCATCCCAACCTTCTCCTTGTCCAGGGATCTTTAATCCAAATCAACTCCCAACCCCCTGGTATGTCATCTCTCTTCCCTTTTATATCCCCACTTCCCGCCTCCACCAACGGTCTGCCCCTTTCTTTTGTTCCCATCTTCTCAGTCCCGGTTTGGGTAGACACTGATATCTTTGCTATCCCCTGTTCTAGGTCCCGGGTATCTACTCCCTGTTGCACTGTCACTATGCGGGAGGCTGGAGAATCTGTCTGTACCTCTTGCTCTTTCTTAGAGGAGGATGACATTCTGGTGAGGGCTTCAATCTCCTCACCTCTGGTCTCACATGTCTTCACCTGAAGACCTGTAAATGATGTCCCTGAATTTCATCAGCTTCCCACATACCTCCCACCCACAAAAAACTGAACGAATCAAAACCTAACTGGGACCAAAAACAAGCAAATAAAGAAGATGCCCCAACAAATGTATTGATTCCCCCACCCCTTGGCATAAAAACTGTTGCATATTGGATATGACACAGAGATTTGAGCATTAAGAGTAGAAACAGCCTCTCTCCCTGTTGAAACAGAGAAACTGGAAGAAAACTAGAATCTGAAACAGCCACCTATGTAAATAACCTGTTGTTTATTAAGATAACAATTCATCATTTATTGTAATGGAGAAAGTGGCCATCTAAGACACAGAAGACATTGAAATTAGAGAGCAGCAATATCACACTCACTGATTCTGTTCAATGAAGATCAAGCAAAAGGAGTGTCATCATGAGACAGAAAGACCTGGTGCAGACAGCCAAAGAGAGTTCACCACAGGGCATACAGAAGCATCACTTGGGGATGTCAAGGTGGGGTGTGTGCAACTAAAGAAACAGTACTAAAAACCCTTATTTCTCACAGAAAGTATTCTTTACCACATAGTCCTTTGAACAGAGAAGCACAGCATGTATTGAAGGCATGAAATGAAAGAAACCATGTCAGTATCAAAATGTGGAAGCTCCTTGACATCACAGAGTTTAAGACATCCATTGGCTTATAGCTCCTGGTGTGAGTGTGCCATGACCAACCTCAAGACTTAGTTGAACTGTGGCATCCAATTTTCTAGTCTGAAAATTCAGAGCAACAAGGAACCTAATGCTTTGCACTTTTCCAATATGGTAGAATATTTTGCCACTGTCATCTACATGTTGTGGCTCTAAAGCCATCCTGAGTGGAAGCCTTCCACTCTAAGCTATCAGAGGTTCCTCCTCCTGATACATCTTTGAAACATACTGAGACCCCTCTCAGATATACGTGATGGATACAATATGGGAAGATCAGAACCAGACTATCAAAAGAGTTTGATGTGGGCTCTTCCTGTCATTTGCAGCCTCTACCTGGATAAGTATCTAGGTTAAGCAAATGGTATAACTGCTGTAGAGAAGTGGATGAAAAACGACACAGTACATGGAAGAAATATGTTTGCAAGGATCAACGTAGCATTGAAGTAACATTATTTGGTTGTCTGGAGGATGGCACAAAAAATAACCTTTTATTGGGGGAGGAAAATATTCCCTCATCAAAGTCTATTTCATTACTGGAACAGAAAACAGTTCCATGATGACATTTACACGAGGTCTTCATGCAGATAAATAATAATTGTTGTTTAACTTCAGAGCTTCTTTTCATTCCCAAATGTCTTGTCTTGTGTTCAAAACAAGTTTTGTTTTTGTTTTTCAATTGAGAATAATACTAGTAGCAGGTGGAGAGAATGAGAAAAATATTGGTTGTGCTATTTTTGAAAAAAAGAGACAGCTGGCAGCTATTCAAAATAAACATTTAGTGACATGTGTTTTCTGCCTCTGTGTTTTGGGTGCTGTAGAATTTACATCCAGAGCTTGTATAACACACAAACCCTCTTTTGAACATGAGGCATTTTTAACCCTTACAATTCATAGGAATTCTCATCAGGACCAGAAAACACTCTAAAACAATGCACATTTTGTAATTGTGGTGTACCTGCAAAAGAGATAACTAACCTATGGGAGGATTAACCTCAAAAAGCATGCTCTAACATTGGACCAAATTGATCTGGAAATGATATGCGGATTCCTAACCTTATTTCTCTGACTACAAGATTTATTTGTCAACATGAATGCTGTCTGTACCTCACCATGCCAATTAATAGTTCAGCCAAGATAACTGAAACTAAGAGGCATAGCTGTAATTTCTCATTCACACATCTCTGAAACAGACCTTGGTTCTATGGCAAAAGGCTTTTCACTTCAGAGGTACAGATTCCACATCTGCAAAGGAAACTTTAAAAAGGATAAGGCCTCCTTCTAATGTTTGAAGTGCAACAGGAGTGTATATCAAATGAATGGAAACATTCCCTTAACACTCACTTCTCTGTTTGTTCTCTGACTTTGAACAGATGTGGAGCAGTCTGCTTGTAAAACACTTAAAACAAGATGCCTTAAAATATGTATCAGAAAAAACAGCCAAGTCAAAGGGGTAACTGGTTTGTCTAGGCAAGCCTTCACTACCTGATCTCAGACACAATATGGGTTCTTGAGATGTATCCTCTGCACAAAGAGAATAATTTCATTGTCTGAAAAAAAATATATTCTTAGGGCTGATTACATCTGACAGTACAATTTGAACCACTAAGTAACATTGGAAAGAAAAGAAAAAAATACCTCTTATTTTGCCTGATTGTGTTTTCAAATATCCATACTTTTTCCAGGATGTACATCTTATTAACTAAATTACACGCTTTAAAACATAGTTTCCAGAGATTCTGCACCACCTTCTAGCAAGTGAAGGGAAAAAGGCAAAATCATTTATAAAATGTTATCTTTATTATGTACTTAATCTGGACATTGTGTTTGAAAAAATAACAAAACCTAAATTTGAATCTACAAAAGCTCTTGCTATTGCTTTTGTCTATATCCAGGCACAGAACTGTGCAAAACACTTCTATGCTTTTATTTTTATCTTTGTAAATATTTTCCCTTGAGCTTTTGTTGTTCTTACAAGAGCCTCGTGGCGCAGTGGTTAAACTGCTGTACTGCAGCCAAAACTGTGCTCACAACCCAGGGTTCAGTCCTAAGTAACCAGCTCAAGGTTGATTCAGCCTTCTAGCCTTCCGAGGTCGGTAAAATGAATACCCATCTCTCGGGCGGGGGGGGGGGTAATGTGTAGCCTGCGTAATTAACTTGTAAACTGCCCAGAGAGTGCTTGAATCACTATGGGGCGGTATATAAGCAGCACGCTTTGCTTTGCTTATGTGCTTGTTTTTACTATTTATTCTCCCATAAGAAGGAAAAAAATATGTCAGTCCCATTTCTGTGGTGCTTCTCAGGATCCCACTGGAATTCTTATCCCAGTTCCACATTGCCCACCCAGCCTGGAATAACAAGGCAAGACACAAATAATACGTTAAACTAGGGCCACAACTTTAGTAACAAACTTCAACTTCCCCTTTTACCAGGGGCTGCCATAGTGCAAAACAGGACTGCAAACCATGTCAATCCTGACCAAGTGGTCCAGCCCTTCCCAGCAAGTTCGTGCACTGAAAGTGTGCTGTCGTAGTGCACAGCATCTTCTTAGTCACCCATGCCAGAGTATCCAGGGCCATCCTCTACCTGAGCCTCTAGACCGCAAGTGCCCAGCATCCTCTGGGGTCTCCCTAGTTCCCCTCCCCTCTGCTGAACCTCATTTAATGGAATTCTGAGAGTCAGGGTGACTTGCACTGCTGGGTGCCCCCCCAAACTCACCTGAGCTTATTCTGTTTAGCACTACCTGCCACAGCCCAGGACTACAAGGTATTCCTGAGTCCCCCACTAAACTGAACATTTCAGCCATAAGACCTCCTTGTAAATCATGCAGGAAAATATCTAATCCTGAATCCAATAAATGTACCCCATATTCCCTGTACAACTCAAGACAACTAAATCTAATGTTGGGGTGGACAGGGAAGAGTTGAAAGCCTGACTTAAAGTCACATTTTGCCAAGTCCACCCTGATCCCACATGCCTGCACCATGTGTACTACGCATCAAAAGATATGTAATGTATGCTGCATAGCTCCTGATGTATTTTGTCATAAATAGAGTCATGAGGTATGGGATCTTGGAGGACAAAGGATACATCAATCTAAGTTCAGCTGGCACATTCTTTGGCACTATCTCTAGTGAGATACCCTCAAACGCAGAACCAGTGGGGCCAAAAATGGGCCTAGCACTCTTCCCTCCACAACTTCCTCATTAATCTTAGCCCAAACTATAGCTTCCCACCCCCTAACCAACTTCAAATTATTGGTCAAAGTGGCCACCCTAACCCCAACAGCAGGAATGTGAAAGCCCACTTTAAACCCCTCAAGCAGAAATTTGATAACTGCTCTATCAGGATAGCTTCAGAGCCAATCTTCCAAAACCGCAACCTTAAATGGACTGGGGCCCTTTTGGAGGATTACAGGAACTGGGAGACAATTTCCAGTTGTCCCCAGTCTCCCTTCCCCCTGTTCTCCCTGGTCATCCTCTAGAGCATGTGAAAGATGCATGGGATTCATCACATATGGTACTTTGATGCCTAAACTTACATGGCTGGCAGTTGCAGGATCCCCGTAAATTAAATTCCCAGCTGAACAAGTGGGGTTGCACCACCTGGCACAAAGCATGGGAAGAATTGGACTGCAATGCTCTCTGCACTAAATGACCACTATCAAACCTTTCACCCAAGAGCAGATGGGTCAGTGTCCTGAACCGAAGCTACAATCCATTGTGCAGCACCTCCCAGTGCATGCTGGGGTGCAGCGTAACATGCATATGGAACCCTTCATCATAAAGAAACCACACATGCTCTGGGAAGTTGACATACACCTTATAAATTAAGTCTGAGTACTGAATTAAGGAGAAAGTCCTTTCAGGCTGTGCTCATTCTATAGTCTCTGCATGTATAAGGAAAGCTGGCAACCAACTAGCCCAGCAGTGGTCAGGCTTGTATCTTCGCACTTTCTCCCTTTCCCTATCTTCCGCCTTCTCATTATTCTCTTCTAACTCTCTATTTAACAATCGAAACATGTTCATGTACTGTCCTTTTCAGATTTTTTTTTGGGAGAGCATAGTGTGGCACAGAATTGTACCCTGTATCTGGAATGGCTTTGCTAGAAGCCTCCTCTATTCCTGATGCTACTACTGTGTGAAGCAGTCCTAGGCATGGAAACTGAATTTGGGTTTCCCCCCAATGTACTAGTTTTGTGCTGAGTTGCCAGCAAAGGTGAGGGCACGGGGATCGGCACTACCTGGTTCCCAATGTCCCACAGCCAAGCTCCTGCTGTTTGTGAAGTGGCTGGTGTAACAGTTATCTCACCTGGCAGCATGGTTCCTGAAGCCACCATGACTCCAGCACCTAAATTTGGGTCTCTCTTGCCATCCTTCTGTGTCTGCATGCCTGCTGAAGCCATCCTTGACTTTCTTGCTGGTTAGCCAGGGGCTGAGGATCCAAGAGACCTCCTCACTAATGTAACTGTCACAGAAAATGTACCTGAAGGACCAGAATGCCCACCTTCTAAAACAGTGAAATGAGATAGCATAATATCCCCCATCCTTTTAAGTTTCTCAAATTTGTGAACTTTTGATTCCCTGTGTGACCTGCGCACTACATCAGAGCCAGTTGCCACCCTGGCCTATGCACTTACTTTCTCTAAGATAGGGGTCCCCAACCCCCAGTCCATGGCCTGGTGCCAGTCCATGGCCAAATGGACCCCACTGCCCCAACCGGTCCAAGACTCAGAAAAGGGACCACTGCTCTAAGGTACTGAGCTTTTCCCAAATGACTGAATAATCTGGCCATTCCTTCTCATTTGATGATGAGATTGTTGGAGGGGAGAAACCAGGGACCTTGTGCTTCACTGGTTGTTTCACCTTGTTACCCTCTCTACCTTCTTTGGGAGGCATTGTGTCTTGTATTCCTGTTACTGAGGAGCTCAGAGTCAAAATGAGATGCTTTTTTGCCCCCTTCTCTCTCTCTCTCTCTCTCTGATTATTTTAAATATATACAATTATTTATTTATTTGGTATCCTTTCACACACACACACACACACACACACACACACACACACACACACACACACACACACACACACACACACACACACACACACACACACACACACACACACACACACACACCTCTTGCCAAAGTCTGACCTAGTGGCAACCCCTCAGGGTCCACCTACTGCCTGCCCACTGGCTCACACTGTTGCCCTCCCCAAGACTCTGGAGTTCAGACCACCCCCCCAGGGCCCAGGGCAGGCCTGTCTCAGCTACTAGCCCTCAGGATGCCGGCCATCTGTTCCCTTCCTAACCCCAGTGATTTTTTTAAAACTGAATTATTTTCTTCTTCTTCTTTTTCTTAAAAATCAACAAAGCCCCAGTGATCCTGCTAAGGCTCCCTCCCACCCTGATAAAGATCCCCCGAACTGTGAAGGCTATGTTGTTATATACTGTAGCCCTATCCCCACAGAGCTCTCTCAGTGCTGCTCAGCCACATGGTGAAAATAAAAACACAGTGGCTCTAACACAGTGCTTTCTCCATCACACATCAGGCAGGGAAGAGGATGGAGCAGGGACAGGCAGCCTCCTTAAAGGCCCATCCAGAGCTCTGCCTGCCCGTTCTTGTTTCAAAGCTCCCTGCTCTCACCTCATCCAGACAGGCAGGCAAAGAAGCCCCACCCAGGCAGCTCTGAGCCTTTGCAGAGGGCACTTGCACTCACAATTTTTTTTCTTCCTACATGAAAATGTGTGTGCATTTTCCTGTTTGCTTTTTAACTTCCACATCACTACATATTTTATTTCGGTACTGTTTTTTCTTATACATATGTTGACTGAGTGAACCATGTGTATACATATTTTTCCAAATATGTGCAATTCAGTCATGCCTTTCAGTAATTTTAATATTACCCACTCTTCTGTTTGCATTTCTCAAAGTTACACACACTTTTACAATTTCCTCACCAAAATGAATTGCAGGCATTAGAGAGGCATAAATTACTCAAGTAACATGGACTTCTCCTGTTGCCAGTTGTCCAATTGGTGTTGTTGGGCAGAGTGATGCAGTTTTCCAGTTTACTTATGTGTAAACTACCTGGTTTATGAATAAATTTATCCAGCTTCCTCACCATTAAGGAAGCAGTAGCAGAAGATAGCAGCGGGACAAGCTCACAGCAGCAGTACTGATGCAAGGGGAAAACATGTTGCAGAGTTCTGAATTTTTTCCTTAAAATTCTCCTTTTGATGTGCAGCAGAAGAGCAGAGACTCCATGAAAAAAATAACTTTAGGCTCCTCAGATAGTCCACCCTTTTTCTCATTAACTGACACAGTTTCAGTAATTCACTCTGAGACACTAGTAATAGAAAGAATATTTCATTAATTACTTAAAGTTATTTAAAGTTATGAACAGCAAACAACAAATTTAAACTCACAATGCAAAAATAACTTACTTTCAACATCTTTCAAAGACAAAAGAGAGGGAAAGGAAACTCCCAATAGGGAGGTAGGTCTCTCTTTGAATTCTGTTATGTAATTGGGGTGATAAGTGCTGGATAGACTGAAAGTCACTTCACCCCAAAAAGTCATTAAAATTCAGGCAGCATGTGAGGTTGTAAAACTCCAACAAAACACTGGGGTGAAGGATGGAGAGACAGAAGAGAAGTAAACCCCCTTTTCCCACATCTTTCTCCTCAGCCATGGCTCTGCTAAGGCTGCACTTCCTTGTTGGGATGGCACCCATGGAGCTGACATAGCATCCTTCCCTGCCTTTTCTTACACCTGCCATTCAGCAAGCCAGAGTAGCTTGCCTTTTTTTGTTGTTGTCATTGTCCTTTTTAAAAAAAGGGTAGCATATCAAAAGACCAATGCTAGTACCTAGCATGGTAATAGCATTTAACTGTATCACTTAGGGAAATATTTTAAAAAGAATAGATAAAAATACAGGAGGGGATTTCTCCATCTTTCCTTTTGATGTCACAACCCACCTATTAGGTCACAGGGTTGTCACATCAAATAACAGCACCCACAATTATATTTGAGTGTCAACTTGTCATCCACACAGGGTATACAACAGAATAATTATGAGCACACCAAATCAAGCTAAAAGAACAGAGGTCCCGAAGCTTATAGCATGAGGAGTGGGACAGCACTTAAAGGGACCAGATGGGTCAATCTAAGTAGAAACACATGGTTCTCTCTGTGATCAGATGAGATTGAAGGCAGGAAAATGTCATCATTGGCTGAGCAGAGGCAGGGCAAAAAGGTCTTTAAAAGGCTACTTGTCTTTACTTCAGCCTCAGCCTCTTTTTCTGTTAGTACGACCACAGTGGTAGTAAGATTGAGATTAGCTGCTCGCATTGGAGCTGGATGTAAATTTTTGACCTGAGTCCAAGAGTTGGCTGAAAGGCTCATGTTGTTTTTTTTTGTTGTTGTTGTTGTTTTGCCCATCATGTTCTTACTTACTGGGGCATTTAAGGGCCAGTAAAGTTAGGCAATCATTTATAATAATTCGTAATAGTGGGTAGTGCAAAAGGGAAGAGGTTCAGATGAGTTTCATGGGGGCACCCAGGGGGTACAAGTGATGCCTCCTCTCAGAATTGCAGAACTAGAGGTTTAGATAATGGGAGGGGGAGGCAAGGGGATTCCATATGTGGGGCCATAAAGCTTGGGGGGCAACCTTGGAGGTACCCCAATATTTGGCTGGTGGAAATTGTGCTGTACAGTAGGACAGCATGGATTCAGAGCAGGGAATTCACCCAGGAAAGGGCTGGGCTGGAAGTTTGGGTTGACTCTATTTCCAGACCTGTTTTGCACTACAATATGCCCCCTTGTGAAAGGGTAATTTTAATGACTAAAAGTTTAATAAAGTTGTAACTCTAGTTTAACCCACGTCTTGTGCCTTGCCTCATTATTCTGGGCCGGGCGGGTAAATGGACAACTCAATTTGGTTCAAACCAAACCGTAGCAAGAGCAATCCAAATACCTATCTATATATCCATCTGGTCAGGCCCTTACATACAAGTTAACCAATTAAATCCCCCTTGATACAATGGGCCTAGTCTCATGTGATTTACTGCTGGATTTTAGGTTATATTTACACCATCTTGCACATCAATACAATTACGAAAATAAACAGCACCAGTCCTACTTTAGGCAGAGTAGAGCAGTTATCTCAAGCAGCAGGTGCTGAAATTTGGCTTTGAGTTGTTGAAAGACACAGCCTGGCATGTATTTCCTAAACTGGCTTGGTGCCTTGACATGCAGGGGAGAATACGGTCCCACAGGAAGTGTTGTAGAATGGTTCATGTAGCAGTCCAGTCAGCTTCTTTATATAGAACTTGTGCTGGATTTTTGTTTTTTTAAAAAGGACAACATTTTGGTTTGGGCTTTTGGCCTTGAATACATGTGATAACTGCAACAAGTAAAGAAATCGAGGGGGTAAAAGGTAATTACTACTGCTGTTTTGAATGTGAGGGTTTTGTTTTGTTTTGTTTTACTTGAATGTCATCATGCCCATCAGTGTTTGCCGATAACAGAAGATTGAGGGCACAGAAAAATGCTTCCAGCACATCAGTGACCTACAGCCAGTTTCAAGGTGACTAGAGTTTCTTTTACCTGAAGTTTGAAATTTGGCCTGCCTGAAAGTTTCTGTTTCAGACTTCTGGAACAGAATAGTTGCATGGGTGGATAGAGTCAGCTGAGTTTCTGTTACTTGCTTTATAGCACAGTCAGTCAGATGAACTGTACTTGACCTCTCTCCTAGGAAATCTGATTCACTCTATTGCTCTGGTTATCTTCAGAGATACTTCAGTTCAACCTGCTTAGAACATCTTCTAATGTCCCTGCTTTTTGTGCTGGTAGCCCTTAGTCTTTTGTCCAGGACAAATGGTCCAGAGGGGGCCCCTGCTTCTTTTAAGAAGCATAGTTCTTAAACTTGTAAACAACAGAGCTCTAAAAGGGATGGTTTTTCTTCCCCCTACTTTCCTCCTCCAGAGTAAAGAGTGATACTCTTCCACAGTATGTCTGTCCTGCTGTAGTCATATCAATGCTCTGAGAATGCAACTGATCGGATGCAAGAAAATGTAACTGATTTCATTCAGTGCCTTAACAAGCCACTGTAACCCCCTTGGCATTCAGGGACTTCAAGTGTGCCTTGCTGGACCAATGTGAATTCATCAAAACACGACACTCTTTCATGTACAGGCTGATAATTAGTCCTTTTATAGTGTATCTTTTCTTAACCACATTACAGTAACATGTGAATACTATTACTCTTATGATGAGCTTTTGGTTAAAGCTGTTTTGGTTTTTATTAAAATCGATTTTTCAGAAAAAGCAAGTTCTCAACAAGGAGGCACAAATATACAACATGAAAAGAAATGCAAAGTATTTCCAAAGAAAAATGTTCTATATTCAAAGAGCCCTTTTCAAATATCAGTGAATCAAGTGTGTGCTTGTGTGTGATCATGCATATTTGCAAAACACAGGACTGTTGGCTTTAGTTTGTCATTCAATCCACTGGCATTTTAGTAGGCTAACAAGCAAAGGCCAACCATAGAAATAGTATAGTAGACCTATAAAGAAGAGATCAAAGAATGACAGACTCTTCTTCAAAGAAGAACCCTATAATGAAGAACCTTCCATTCTAGATGGTGAAGTGGCAGCTGATCTGAAAGCATTAGGAAGAAATAAATCAGAGACTGAATCTGTCAAAATTCTAACATGTCAAAAATATGTCAAAAATATGGAGAACAAAACAGTGGCCCACAGATTCGAAATATTCAATATACTGTATATTCCAGTTCCCAAGAAAAGAGATGCCAAGGAGTGTAGGAACTAGAGGACCATTGTTTTAATTTCTTATGCAAGCAAATTAATGCTCAAGGTGTTGCAACAAAGGCTTTTACTTTATATGCAGTGAGAAATGCCTGATGTCCAAGGTGGATTTTGAAAAGGAGGAGAAACGCAAAACAATATTGCAAATATCTGCTGGCAGATGAAGAGCACTAAAGATTTTGGAAGAAGATCAGTCTATATGTTATAGTCTATAGTAAACACTTCTAATGTGCAGATCATGATAAACTATGGGTTGTTCTGAAAGAAATGGGTGTGCCTCAGGACTTGATTGTCCTGATGCATAACTTGTATCATGGATAAGAAGCTACTGTTAGGACAGAATACAGAGAGGCAAAATGGTTTCCCATAGGCAAAGGTGTCAGACAAGGGTGCATTTTATCCCCTTATCTGCTTAATCTGTACACAGAACATATAGAAAACCATAATGAATTCAGATGAAAGAGGAGTGAAAAATTGTGGGAGAAGATCAATAATTTAAGATATGCACATGACACAATCTTACCAGTAGAAAGCAGCAAAGACTGGAAACATTTTTTAGTGAAAGTGAAATAAGAAAGTGCCAAAGCATGTCTGTATTTAAATATCAAGAAGACAAAAATCATGACTACAGAAGAACTATGGAACTTTAACACTGACAATGAAGAAACTGAAATAGTCAGAGATCTGGTATACCTTTTTTCAATCATCAGTCCAAATGGATAGCCATTCAGCTGAACTCATGTTTGCCAGCTGGGGCTCACAAAACAGAACACAGAGTGAATCTCAGTAATAAAACAGTGAAACTTTATTGCTTTCAAAATCTGAGAATCACCAACACACAGCGTATATGCAAAGTGGGTTTCCTTGAATAACTAGACAATTGCTCTTTTATAGACTCTGAGTAGAAATTTTCAAAATAGACAACTGAGCATGCACAGGAATGCATAAAATAATCTTCACAAAAGCAACTACAACAAAGACAGCTTTATCTGATAGTCTGCTTAGATTACATGATAAGGAAATGTTGTTTCTATTGTGACACCTCTGTTTGACCTGGCCCAGTGAATACAAACTTCTGTATCCACTCTGATGCTCAGTTACTGATAATATTATTAATAATGCTTATTACTATCATATTCCACATTCCCTCTCTTCCCTCTCACAGCCAAGAAATCAGAAGAAGATTGACACTTGGAAGAATAATTAAAGAACTAGAAAAGATTGTAAAGTGTAAGGATGTGTCACTGGAGATCAAGACCAAGATCATTCACCTTCTTGCATTTCTGATCACCATGAATGGATATGAAAGCTGGACAGTAAAGAAAGCTGACAGGGAAAAATGATTTGTTTTGGAATATGGCACTCACAGAGAGCTTTGCAGATATCCTAGATTGCCAGAAAGATGAACAAGTGGGTGCTAGAGCAAGTCAAGCCTGAACTATCACTGGAGGCAAAAATGATGAAATTCAGGCTATCCTACTTTGGACATTCTGTATCATCAGAAGGCAAGATTCTTTGAAAAAGTCAATAATGCTGGTAAATGTTGAAGGCAGCAGGAAAAGAGGAAGATCAAATGTGAGATGGATTGCCTCCCTAAAGGAACCACTGACTTTTGTTTACAAGAGCTGAGCAGGGTACCTGAGGACAAAACATTTTGGAGATTACTTATTCACAGGGTCACCATAAGTCAGCCATGACTTGATGGCATATAACAACAGTTTTTTTTTAGGACTGGGAATTAACAACACAAATCTTTGTTTTGAAGGAACTTCAATTCTGTTTTATTGCAGTAACAAGGAATTAAAAAGGTGGTAATATATTCATTTATTTATTCAGAGAAGACTCCATGGAAAAGACCCTGATGTTGGGAAAGTGTGAAGGCAAGAGGAGAGGGGGATGTCAGAGGACAAGATGGTTGGACAGGTTCATCGAAGCTACCAACATGAATTTGACCCAACTCCGGGAGGCAGTGGAAGACAGGAGGGCCTGGCGTGCTCTGGTCCATGGGGTCACAAAGTCAGACACAACTTAACAACTAAACAACAACAACAACAACTTATTCATTCCAGTCAGTTACCTATACTTCTTCCTAAACTTTTGAGAAGGATAACTTCATTGACACTGTTGACTGTATATTGTATTTAGGCAAAATGAGGAATGAGTTGAGGAACACTAACAAAGAACAAGTTGAAGAGTACACCTTGAAGGTTTTTTTTTTATTATTGTGAGCATTTCAATGAAAGAAGTACCAAATAGAGTATTATTCTTAGCACTGGGAGGGGAGACAGTTGCCTTTTGATTCCTCATAAAACCAACAGAGAATGTAGAGGTGGGGGACTATATGTTGCAGAATGTTGAATTTCTGGCCAAATAACATTTTGCTGCTCAGTACAATTCAGAGACTAACAGAGGATAATCGTCTCATGTTTCCTGATAGTCTACCCCTTTCTCATTAACTGGCACCCAAGGTCCCAATAACTCAAGAGTGTGACAGTTAAGGAGCAGAGGAGTTGATACTGTCACTATAGGATGGATCTTAGAGGGGGAAAATAGAGTTTTAGTGGAACAGGAATGGCAATACCAGATTCAAAGCAGACATATTCAGTTTGATAGCAGAAGAAAAAGAAAAAAGTAAGCGAGATCAGTTATTAAGAAGATATTTGAATGTGCCTTGTGATTTTTTCTTTGTATATATATATATATATATATATATATATATATATATATATATATATATATATATATATATATATATGAGGGCAGTAGGGGCTTTACTTTCTTGGGCTCTATGATCACTGCAGATGGTGACATCAGCCACAAAATTAAAAGACACCTGCTTCTTGGGAGGAACGTGATGACAAACCTAGACAGCATCTTAAAAAGCAAAGACATCACCTTGCCGACAAATGTCCGCATAGTCAAAGCTATGGTTTTTCTGGTAGCGATGTATGGAAGTGAGAGCTGGACCATAAAGAAGGCTGACCGCTGAAGAATTGATGCTTTTGAATTGTGGCTGGAGGAGACTCTTGAGAGCCCCCTGGACTGCAAGGAGAACAAACCTATCCATTTTGAAGGAAATCAAGCCTGAGTGCTCACTGGAAGGACAGATCCTGAAGCTGAGGCTCCAATACTTTGGCCATCTCATGAGAAGAGAAAACTCCCTGGAAAACCCCTGATGTTAGGAAAGTGTGAAGACAAGAGGAGAAGGGGACGTCAGAGGACGAGATGGATGGACAGTATCACTGAAGCTACCAACATGAATTTGACCAAACTCCGCGAGGCAGTGGTAGACATGAGGGCCTGGCATGCTCTGGTCCATGGGGTCATGAAGAGTTGGACATGACTTAATGACTAAACAACAACAAGTAGGGCTGGTCAAAGAATTAAAGTGAGGCAAGTGCTTCAGGCAGAAAATATAGGACTGCATCAGGGACAACACACACACATCTCAGCCCCTTCTGAGTCCCTTCTCATTCTAGCAAGCAAGAATGTGTGTACATCATGGCGTACCCTACATTCCTCATACTAGCTTGCTAACATGAAATAGAGCTGAAGAACTTCTTCTGATGTCACAGGTGATGCAGGTTTCAAGGGCTAGGTAGATAGCTTCCATGTGGAATGGAGGGGCATTGTTTTATCTATTGCTTCAGACAGCAAAATATCCTAGGCTGGCACGACCTATTAATTCAATTATAAAAGATGAAATCATGAGTTTGAATATACATCAAATTCTGATAGCACGCACGTTAGAACTGGGAACATTCTCCTACTGGTGATGTCCAGGTCTCTTGTTTATACATAGTCATCCAGAGCAAAGCGGATGCTTTTAGCTACAGTGCTAGGGTGGTACCAAATAAAACAAAATTAAATAAAATGAACAATCATGTGTAAAATAAGGCATTATACAGAATGGCAAAGCTGTTGGACAGGAATGCTGGCCGTTCTTTATTGGCTCAGATTTTTATCAAATTTGGAGAAGAATTTAGGAATGTTTAAAAGTTTGTTTGTTTTTTAAGTTTATTTCTTTGTTTTGCGTAATTTAAGCTTTCATCTGTACCCAAAGTTAGAATGAATCTGGTTTTAGAAAACTTCATGAAATCTCTACATTATCAATCTTTTTGGTTTGTTTTTCAAAAAAAAAAACACAAATTATTTTTACTGAATAACCAGCCAAACCTTGAAGTCACATTGATTTGAAAATGAATGTAGAAGCTGTGTGTTAATCTGGTATTTTAAAATAACTAGACATTGGTTCCAACAGATTTTCATAACTGTTTTTTCTTAAGTATGATTGTTTTGTATGAGAACATATGCTGCATGTTTCTGAAATGAAAGCATTTAAATTGTCTCCTTGGTATTATCTTGATGGCACTTAGAGAAAAGGGAATTTATAAGCAATGTGCCTATATAGTTAGCAATCCAATTTTTCATGTTGTGCAATGAATCATAACTCTCCAGTGGTCTCATGAGTGGGATGATAGGGTCTCATAATGGTTACTACAGTCATGCCGATTTTCTGCGCTGTCTGTAAATTATTTGGAAGGGCTTTTATTTGCAATGAAGGCAATAAAAACAAAAAAAAGAGATTAATTTTGAAGTGTGTGGAAGAAAGGAATCATATTCACAATCTCTGAGGACCATGCGATGTTCAAACTATTTGAAACTCACAGCTTTAAGCTAGACATTCCCAATTGTTCTGTGGGAAATCATTAGACTTGTAGCTGTAACAAAAGGAGGATTTCATCTGGTAGGCATCACTGGGCTCCCGTGAATATTATGATAAAGTGTCTCCTAGTCCTTCATTTCTGCAGTTGCAGCCTAGGCTAACCAGTATATGGGAAGCTGATCACTTTTGCCTCTTTAATCATCAGGCCTTCTCCTACCTTATTGTTTTGGGTCAGACACATTCTTTGGGATATAAATCAATCTCCTTTGCACTCTGATTCAATCAGATGTAGGTTCCAGTTTCTTGAGAACAGTGATGAAAAGTAAGTCATGGTTAACATAACTCACCTCCTTGTTTACTGGTCAAAATAAATTTCCAACAAATTGATGTTCTGTGGGTGAGTGTGCTCACCTGCACTGCTGTCAAAAGACAAAGATCAACTATAGGTTCAGTCAATTTTGATCAAGAAAATGGGCATAGAGATGGACATAGGATTAATTATCCTCACACATATCATTATTTTCAACCAGTAGGAGGTCCTCTCCATTATATTTGACAAGTTTTATTCTGTTTCAAGAAAGGTTACATCAAATAAAACACATTTGTTTCTAAGGATCCATAAGCCTCTGTGAGTTGTTTTTCTTTATTTGTTTCTGTGTTTGTTTTGCTGCAATAGACTAACATAGTTACCTCTCTGGAAAATCAATGTAACATGTAGTTTGTTCCTTGGTTGTACTTAATAATTTGATCTTTCCAAACTTCATATTTTCTTATTGATCTTCAGTTCTGTGTGTGATCTTCAGATTTAGGAAAGAAGAAGAAATTCTTCAGGTCATAATTCCTGCCTGCACCTCCACATACATACGTACATATGTACATATATACAAAATTTTCATTTAGTACCTCATGGACGTAGTAACAGGATGATGACTTGAGGCTGGTGATCTGGTTTCATTCATCAAAGAAAAAAAATGCTTACTTAAAAAAAGGACAAGCATGCTTTAGTCAATGAAACAAGTGCATTAAAATATGCATATTAGCAAAAATGTGTACCAAAATATTCTGAAATTTGCATGCAGAAAGGGAAAAATGAAATGATAATATTTTTTCATCCCTGCCCTCAATTCACATAATTGTTTATTAGGGTCCCTGTAGTGCACTAGCTTTTAAAGATGATTGATACAAATGTTGGGTTTCATTCTCTTTCATTTCAAAGGAAGTCTGAAGTATTTCTGAAAGAACTAGACAGAAATTGGAGTAAACTAATTATTTTTAATAAACAAGTTTCATCTGGTAACTGTTAACCTCCAGAAGGCCAAATGTCATTAACATGATGACTAAATGCAATTAGCTCCTAATTAGTTTCTCACTTACCCAGAACTTTAATAGCCTTCATAGTGTTAGATTATCCATTTTGCTGGGGCTGTAAGCAGCAGGGAAAGACCTGGAAACATTTTGAGCTTCAGCCACGAGAAGAAGGGGAGCTAATCATGGCACCAAAAGCAGTGGGGGCAGCAGGAGAAATTTTTAAATATTTTTAATTTCCTTGTCATAGTATAAGAGCAATTATCCTACAGGGGAATAGATCAAAATGGAGTGTGATGCCAGCATAGAATGTGAGTGATGTGTATTGGGGAGCAACAGTGAAGCTGCCTTTACAGAGATGACAAAGGAAGGGAAGAGGAGGAATCAAAAGTTAATAAAAAATGCAGTCAAAAAAGGCAGGTTAGGGTTTTAAAAAAAATGAAACTGAGGATGTAGTCACACCAACAAAATGTTCCCTAGTTATGCCCCAAAGAGAACACATCTTAAATTTGTGGTCGTACAACTCATGGCACTTAGTAAAACTTTTACCCTACCACCATGCTAACTGAGGGTCATTTCCAGTGGGGCTGGAGGCTTCTACTATTTTTGTTCTGGGTGCAGTTTGAAATATTTAGTTCAATTATGTCAGGTGTGCATAACCATACTCTTTTCAGACCTAAAGTCACCATGGAAGACTGCCACCACTACTGTTGAGAGGCTGTCCGATTATTTTATTTTTTTTAAAGGAATTGGAAGTTCTTGATGTGGGGGTGGGGGTCAGTGTTCAGAAGCTGAGCTGTGCAACCCCTCCCAGGTGATGTGGGAGTGGGATGGAGAGCAATGGAGAGATGGGGGAGGCAAATGGGAAGTGAAACCAAAGCTGATCCTTCCTGCCATAGCCCATTACATTACAAGCCAGCCTCAACAGTCCAGGCAGCAGACCAGTCCAGCCTCCCCCTGTCCTGCCCAAGTGAAGAGCAATTCAACTCAATTTCAGAGGTAGACGAGCCTTTCCCTCCCATGTCACCCATCCTCAGCCAAGCCACCAAGAGCCTGGAAAGCCCTTCAATGGAAGTGAGAACTCTTCCCACACACACACACACACCAATGCCACCCAGGCAGAGTAGAAGGAGTGCATCACCAGGTGATTTCAGACAGTCTGACAGAAGCAGTGGAGCTTTAGATGAGGGCTGGTCAGCTCATGAGGGGCACAGAGGCAGTGGAGAGATGGAGGGGGTCTCTTCCTCCAGTGGGCACCAAAACAAGGGCAAGAACGCGAACCCAAGAGGACAGGGAGCCCACCAAAGCTTCTGGCTGGCAGTAATTCTGTTGGGACCAACCAAAAGCCATAGAAGTCTGTAAGCTTTCTACAGTGGTGCCTCGACTTACAAACATCCCTACTTACGAACATTTCGACTTACGAACAGCTGCGGTCACAACATTTTGCTTCGACTTGCGAACGGAGCTTCCACTTGCATACAGAAACAGGCAGGGGAAAAAGGCGGGCAATCCAGATTTCTAACTGTAGGTGGTGATGAGGCTGCTTTGTACTGTAGCTCTTTCACTTTTGGCAGTTAGAGAGTGTGTTGTTGTCATAGGAGGCTTGGGAGAGCCTCCTTCTGCTTCAAAGTGAGTATGCGTCTGCAGGGAGGTAAATTGCTGTTTTCTCCTTTTAAAAACTGTTCTGGTTGGGTTTTGGCTGGGGTGGGTATGTTTCTGTGTGTGTTGGTGGTGGCTTTGCTGTTTATTTTTGAGGTTTTTTCCCTTCTTCTTAAACCTCAGCAACGAAAGTGGCTTTAGTGTTTGTTTTTGGAGGGTTTTTTCTTCTTCTTAAACCTCAGAAACAGAGTGCTTTCTGACTGGGCTTGCTGTGTTCTTTTTAAATTTTTGGTGATTTTTTTTCCTTTGGTCAGAACAGATTAATTAGTTTTCAGTGCATTCCTATGGGAAATGGTGCTTGAACTTACAGACACCATTGTAATACGGATTAACTTCGTAAATCGAGGCACCTCTGTAGTTCTCCTAAACTCTTCATTCAGAAAGGGGAAAGCCACATTCAGAACTGGAAGGGGAAGAAAGTCAGTTGGAGGCATTACAGTTGCTTCTGGTGCTGCCTTGCCTGATGAAGTGTTCTGGACAACTCAAAAGTTTGCACTCTTGTCCCAATAAAGTTGTTTGTCAGTCAGCTTTTGTTGGGCAGGTGAAGACAGCCACAATCCCAGGATGAGCAGCACAGCCCAACAAAGCTGCTCTTTGTCAGATAAGGGGTAGCTGCCTTGAGGAAATGCTTCCATGAAGACAAGCCCCAGGAAGTGGTGATCGTGGGGGAGAGTATGGGGGGAGTAAAGGAAGGGAGGGAGAAGGAGAAAGACCCTCCCCTTTTGCCTCTGCTTCTTCCTCTTCCATGATCCTCCATAGGTTCTTCTTTTTTCTTGCCAGTTACCTGGCCAGGGTGGGGGGAGATGTGCAGCTGCCCCCAGAGACAAACACACACACACACTGTTTGGCAATTAGCACTGTGCTGTGGTTTGCATTGGACTTGGCTTGCAGGGTATTTCTATTGATGCTAAGTTATTCATCATCATCATCGTGTGACAGTTGTTCCCTCCTGAGTTCTTAACTGCAATGCACTGCCTATCTTTCTCTCTCTCTGTGTGTGCGTGTTGAGTACAATGCATTGCTTCCAGAGTCACAGCAGAGAAAAGAGCCCCCAACATGTAGCAGTAGCTGACTTTTTGCAACCCAATCCAGGTGTACATATAAGTGACCATGAAGCACAACAAGAAAGGGATGAAAAGTCTCATTAACAAAGGGGGATGTTTTGTTGTTGTGACCATGGCCTCAGATTTTGCAACCAGAATTGGGCTAATCCAAGGAATGTAGCAATCAAAATTTCTCTCTCTGCATGATGAAATTCTCCTGGGGAGGGTGCTCCACCCTGTGGGTATCTGTCGGATATTTGCTCCATCCTGTGGTCACCTCATAAACACACAAGTAGGTGTAAATCAGTCTCTATTTAAACCTTTGTCAGAAGACAGTGCACATTGCGAGCATTTACTGAAGCATAAGAACTACTTCATATATCAGAACGGAGACACAGAAGGACTTTTGTTTTGTCTACATCCTTCAGCAAGGTAGCCTATTTCTCACCTTCTAGATAGTCCACATGTACCAGTACATAGTCATATTTTGAATATTGCCCTTCTTCCAGTTTTTCAGATTGTTTTGAAGCCATTGTTCTCTATACTGTTATATATTTAAAACCCTTTTTTAGGAAAGAAAGCCTACAAAATGCATATTTTGAGATAAAATGCATTCAATAGTGTGTATTTTGTAAAAAAAAATGTTTGGAATATGTATCTAAGCAAACTTTTAAATGCATTTTTATTTTAAAATACAGTTTATAATTTCTCAACAAGAAAGATCCAGATAAAACCTATTGCCCAGGATTTAAACCCATTCTTAGAATGAATTGTAAGCATTACGTGAATGATAGGATAGATAGGTTACTTACCTGTAACCATGGTTCTTCAAGTGGACCTCTGTGAATTCACACAATAGGCTTTGACAGTGCCTGTGTGGTCCTCTCAGAATCTTCTAGAGCTTTTGTAGAAAAGTAACAAAGTTTAGAGTTGCCCCATGCTCCACCCGCCTCAGCCTTCAGTTCCATTTTACCGCCTTTAGGCTTGGAACCTCTCAGTCTTAGAGCTCTCTATTTCATTATATTCTACTGGATTATGGCTTCTGACATGGACTCCCTTGGACTCCCTTTGGCTATTCTATCTGTTGCCCTTTGAATATGTACTCCTTCGCTATTCTTCACTTCGCATTTCAGATTTGGCTTTTTTTGGATCCCCTCACTTTCCCGCCTTTTTCTGCTTACCGCTACAGGCCTTTCTTCACTATTTCTACAACACATCTCAGAGGATTTACATTTCTGGACTTCTGTTACTCAGTTAATCATGTGTCTTGTAGACCCTTATTCTATTTTCAACTTTATGTCCCCTTCTTGACTCTTCAGTAGGCACGTGTCATGTTCATGTAAACTACCACTCTCATATGGTCATGACCACTGCCCGTTTTGTTTAGGAGAGTCTCATCAGCCACACTCCTGCAGGCACTGAAAAACAGTTTACAAAAGCCACCCTTAAAGCTCAGCAGCAACGTCTGAAACTGTTCTTGTGGGATAAAACACTCTCGATGGAAACGACACCGACACCATCAGCTACCCCACGGTCTGAAGTACAGATTGCCTCCCCACCACCACTGTCGACGTTGAAACCTGTCGATAAATTACCGAAGAAATCATCCACATCGACCACTAAGAAACCACCTATCTTGACATCAAAGACTACTTTGAGCAAAGGATCACCTAAAACAGAAAAAGGCTTTGTTAAAAGACAGAAAGGACAAAACCAAAGACCATCAGAAACAGATCCCTCAATTTTCGGTGTCACTACCATCACCGATTTTGAAGGATTCATTTTGGGACTGAGAATCTCTTTCTGAAGCCGCTGCTACCCTCCCTCTGTTGCAGCTTGAGACTTCACCTGTCAGCCTCGACCACTGTCCAAGCCCTAGCCAGCTAGTAGACGTTATTGTTTCTAGCCCGGCTTCTCCCCATCATAGCCCTGTTTCTACTGGGCGGGAATCTCTGGCACCTTCATTGCCATCGAGTTCTTCAAGGCTGACTTCTCCACCTTGAAAGCGATCAACAAAGACAAAGCATCTGTCTCCAGATCGATGCTGGTCCTCTCAACATGAGGTAGTCGTTCTACCTTGATCTGCTTCACACCGACACAAGTCAAAATATGATGAACCTATTTACATTGAGGTCAATCATAAGAAGTCCCGTCATCGACGTTGACATGATGACTCCGACACCGAGTCTTCTTCGAGTGATGACGGATATCGTAGGAAGAAGAAAATAAGATACATTTATGCTTCTTCTTCTTCCTCATCTCCACCTCGACATTGACGTCAACAACATCCCAACGTCGACAATCATCAAACCTCGAAACATCAAGATACGACTAACGACACATCCACTCATGCCAAAACTACTTTGATGTAGAAGGTACACAGTCTGAGACCCCTTCAACCCGCATACATCGGTTATCTGAACTGGACAATAAAAAATGAAAGTCAAAGAAATCTTTACCTTTACCTTCCACTTCTGATCAGGAAGATATACTTTCATCTGACATTTCAGATCAAGATGAGGAAGTACTCTCTGAGGTCTCAGGAGAAACACCTGTAGAAGGAGAACCCATAGAATCAGATGCTGGTGACCCTCACCCATCTTCACCCTCAGAGGATTTCTCACATTCAGATGATTTCTAGGATGGCTAAGGCACTAAAGCTGCAAACAGAACAATCTGCACCTCCTTCTGAAGACCTCATTTTTGGAGACATTAATCAAGAAAGAACTCCTCCGTTAAGCCTGCCGTTCATTCCAACCTTGATGGAGCTCATCAAGGAATCTTGGAATCAACCATCTACTTCTTTGCCTGTAGCTCGTAGGACTGAAAATCCATGGGGATGACACTACTTTTCTTGTCAAACACCCAGTTCCAAACTCCATAATCGTCCAGTCCAGTTCATTTAGATCATCAGCAATCTCAAGTCACCCCTACAAATAGAGAGGGTCAAATATTGGACGTGCTGGGTAGAAAGATATACTCTTTTGCCACCTTTTTACTCAGAGTAGCAAATTACCAAGCAGCCATGGGGGCTTACTAGAGGCAGCTTTGGTCAAGAATTCTTCCAGCCCTTCAAGCAGCTCCAGATGACACTAGACAGGGCTTCTTAAACACCTATGCTGAAGCTCTTACTGTTTCTAAGCATCAACGGTTAGCTTCCTGCGATTCAGCGGATGTAGCTTCAAAAACACTGACATCAGCTGTCACTCTGAGGCGACACGTATGGCTTAGGTCTTCAGGTATTATAGAGGAAGTTAAGACATGCATAGAAGACTTACCTTTTGATGCTAAAGGTCTCTTCAATGAAAGGATTGAAGACAATCTGGAAAATCTGCACAAAATAAAAAAATCTGCTAAATCATATACGATCCAACAACAGCCTAAATACAAGAAATACCAGTGGCATAAGCAATACCCACACCAGCAATATCAGCAGCCAGCTTCTCAATCTTACTATCCCTTCAGGAATCAGAACCAGGCTAGATCTTCTCAAGCTTCCTCTTCTGCTTCCATCTTTTAGCCACAGACTTCCTCACAATGCCATCAATCATACAGGCCACTGGCTAAAAAATCAAAACAGTACTTTTGACTCATAGGTAAGGGTATTCGAACCCTGTCATCTAACTCGACTACCTCCATTTTTTCACAAATGGGCCAGCATCACAAAAGACTCTTGGGTCTTAAGTATTATTCAATTCAGTTACCATCTGTAATTTACAGAATTTCCTCCTCTATGACAAATCAAGCTTACGTCCTTCAATCCTGTTCTAGAAGAAGAGATTCTCACCCTTCTCCAAAAGCAAGCTATTCAACAAGTACCATTGTGGGACATACCAAACGGCTTCTACTCCCATTACTTCACAGTGCCAAAAAAGGACGGCAGGATCAGGCCCATTTTGGACTTAAGAACACTAAATGCTTACCTTCATCCATGACATTTTCGGATGGTCACGTTGGAATCCATTCTTCACCTACTAAAACAAAAAGATTGGTTTGTAGTCATAGATCTAAAGGATGCCTATTTTTTGTTTCAGTTCATCCACTTCACAGGAAATATCTTCGCTTCATTTTTAAAAATATAATTTTCCAATTCTGTGCCCTTCTCTTTGGGCTGTCCACAGCTCCTCGGACTTTCACAAAGTGCATGGCTCCAGTAGCGGCCTTTCTTCGTCTGCACAGCATACAAGTCTTCCCATATAGAGACGACTGGCTGATGGTATCTCCATCCAAGCGAAAGACAATTCAAGACACCAAGTTCATTCTATGAGAAGTCCCTTCTCACATCATCCCAGATGGTCGACTATATAGGAGCAAGACTAGACTTTGTCCGGGCCCGAATATTCCTGCCACCAGACCACATAAGGAAGATCTGCAGAGCTGTCCACAAATTTCGAAGATCTCAGTGAGGCATGCTCAACATCTGCTTGGCCTCATGGCCTGCACTACATCTGCAGTGATACATGCTCACCTGAAGATGCGCTCTTTTCAGGTGTAGTTCCTGACTGTTTTCGACCCCCTTCAGGACAGCCCAAGAAACCGTCTGCCTGTCACATCAGAACTAACAAAACAATTACAGTGGTGGACGTTTCTGCCACATCTTCTGGTCGGCTGACCATTTCGACATCTACAACTGACAGTTCAGGTGACAACAGATGCAAGCCCCACAGGCTGGGGAGCACACTGCGGACCTCACAGGATACATGCTCTATGGTCACATCATGACAGAGACTTGCACATCAATCATCTGGAGATGCGGGCAGTTATAAAACTTTCCGAGCATTCCTTCCTCTGATACAAGGTTGTGGTGTACAGGTGATCACAGACAACACCATGACCATGTATTATATCAACAAACAGAGAAGGACACACTCTGTGTCTCTTCTGTACCTCTCAGTACATCTATGGGAGTGGTGCTATGACCATCAGATTTTCCCAATGGCCCTTCATGTTTCAACGATGGACAATGAGCTGGCACACAAACTGAGCCGCTTAACAGCACAGACCCATGAGTGGGAATTGGACAAGGGGATCTTCCTCATGCTATGCAGCCATTGGGGATTCCCAATAATGGACATGTTTGCAACTCAGACCAACAGGAAGTACAGCAGGTATGCCTATGCAGGAAGAGGCACAGATTCATTTGGGGATGCTTTCATGATTCCATGGGAATCCAGCCTTTACCTTTTCCCCCCAATACCGCTCATTCAGAGAACCTGGTCAGGGATCATCAGCTGAAATTGGATGCAATCTTCATTGCACTGTGGTGGCCTCGTCAGCCATGGTTTTCCGTTCTCAAGACAATGGTATTGGATGTGTTCAAGTTACCACTCATTCCACACCTTCTCACCCAGGACTCAGGCAACATCCTTCATCCAGACCTCGAGTCACTGCATTTGACAGCTTGGAGGATCACCCATTGATCAAGGAGGTCTTAGACAAAGCCAGGAAGCCATGTACTAACCTCCTTTATAAATACAAATGGAAAATTTTTCTTAAGTTTGCCCAATCAAAGCAGCTTCAAAGTTCCCCTGTTTCTCTCTCTACTTTGCTTCAATATTTATGTTATTTGTTTGATTCTGGGTTGGCATTATCCACTGTTAAAGTTTACATCTCAGCAATTGTCTCTTTCCAACCTCGTGACTCAGATTCTGCACGTTTTTTCTCTCACCCTACTCTCAAATCCTTTTTGAAGGGTCTGTCAAATATCTGACCACCCGTCAAGCCTCCTGTACATCAATGGTCTCTTCAACTTGTTTTACTCACACTTATGCACCATCCCTTTGAACCTATGGCCTTTTGTGACATTCGTTTACTGTCATTTAAAACTTTATTTCTGGTTGCCATTACATCTGCGAGAAGAGCGAGTGAATTGGCAGCTCTCAGATCTGATGCTCCTTATCTTCAGTTCTTTAAAGACAAGGTTACTTTGTATCCTGACATTTCTTTCTTGCCTAAAGTTGTCTCAGATTTCCACCTCAATCAGCCCCTTATATTGCCGACTTTGTTTCCTGAACCTACATTGGATATTGAGCACATGCTTCCTTCACTGGACATTAGCAGACCCTTGGCATATTACGTTTCATGGACTAAGGACTTTTGTGCTGCCCCAAGATTATTCCTGTGTTTCCATGGACAACATAAATATTCTTCTGCTTCCTCTGTCTCTAGATGGCTTGTCTCCACTATTGCTCTGGCTTACAAACTTCAAGGCAAAACTCCTCCAGAAGGTCAGAAGGCACATTCCACCGGAGCTGTTGCAACATCTACAGCTTTGCTACGTGGTGTGGATGTTCCAGACATCTGTAGAGCAGCCACGTGGTCTAACGTGTCCACCTTTGTGACGCACTACAGACCAGACCTTCAGGCCAAGAAGGAGACAAGCTTTGGAAGAGCAGTTTTGACATCTGTTCTGCAGTGACGGCCCTCCTTCCGGTAAGTGAGTTTGCTAGTCACCCTATTGTGTGCATTCACAGAGGCCACAAAGAAGAAAGACAGGTTACTTACCTGTAATCATGGTTCTTCAAGTGGACCTCTGTGAAATCACACATCCCAACCAGCCTCCCCACTATCCGTCACTGACTATGTCTCTGCTAAGCTCAGGCTATTGTGGTGGATAAATGGAACTGAAGGCTGAGGCGGGTGGAGCATGTGCGATAGGGGCAACTCTAAACTTTGTTACTTTTCTACAAAAGCTCTAGAAGATTCCGAGAGGACCACACAGGTGCTGTCAAAGCCTATTGTGTGAATTCACAGAGGTCCACTTGAAGAACCATGTTTACAGGTAAGTAATCTGTCTATCCTATCATTCACGTAATGCTTACAATTCATTCTAAGAATGGGTTTAAATCCTGGGCAATAGGTTTTATCTGGATCTTTGTTGTTGAGAAATTATAAATAGAAAACTGACTGCAGTAGAAATGTACTGTAGTCATGTGGATCCATTCTGCAAAGTGGAGCCAACATTGTGGTTAACACAAGTGTTTCATTGTGAATTCTCTAATGAAAGCAAGATTTCAAAAGGCATGTAGTTAACTATCATCAAGGGCAATCTTTTTCTATTATTTTTATGACAGTTTTTGGCATTTAGACATTTTCTGTCTCTTTTTTAAAAATAATTTTGTGGCTGATTTTGTATATTTTCATTTTGCATACGGTTTCACAAAATGAACAGTGAAGCAATAGTGGAACTAATATTAAAAATGTGGCAGAAACAAAACATATTAATTTTTTACAAATAAGTCTAGGAAATTGAAATACAATACAATCTAGAATATGGCTAGCACCCTCATAAGATAAAATATATTCTTATGAGGGTGTTAGCAACTTGGATCTTTCTTATCCTTTTCCTGAATTTTTTGATCTGTGATGTTAATTTTTCAAATTTTCTTGCTTTCTAAGATGGAAATTATTCCTACTTTACTAGCAAAAGTAAAGACTTCATTCAGGTTTGTTTCTTCTCATTAAGGTATAGATTTAAATACTTATGTGAGATGTAAACATTCTCTTTCTTCAGGCTTTATAATGTATGTATAAAATTCTGAGGAACAGAATTGTTCCCAACAGAATTGTTACATCTATGTCTTAATGGGAAGATATCACCTCTGTCACATGGGAGTTGCAGTGACATTACTGATTGTAACTAACAATGTGGCTCTTGTAGATTTTCTAGCAGAAAAGATCACCACCTCCAACTGTTCAAACATAGAAGGCGCAAGTTAAGTCACAGTGGGGTTCCTCTAGCAATACAGTAAGGCTCAGATGCTTCATAATGCAAGACCAGGATAAGGTGGAATATCTTTGCTTGCAATTCATGTGCTTATCTAGTATTGGGCCTGAAAGACCAAGTTGGATTGTGCAATACATGAATGGAATATTGTAAGCAGGCACAGTTGGTGCTATTAGGGAACATGGGTCACATCTCAGAAGGTATCAGTCTTAGATGTCAGTTTCCCAGCTTTGCAGACTTGAAGTAGAATTATAAAAAAATCTCAGCATTGTCTTGGTTTCAGTCAGGAGAGGTTGTCACAATTCTTGGAATATATAGTTATGCAACCCAGCATGTATGCATCAAAAAATGGTTGAGTTGTGTAATTTACATATTAGAACTTTTTGTAACCAATCAAATTCTGTCTCGTGTTAGCCAATGGGTATTAAGTAGGATAACTGCCAGACAGATAGAAAAAGAAGTGACAGTTATTATTCTGTTTGAAGTAATCTGTGTAGTCTGTTAAGCTCTGTCTGTTAGGATTCTTCTAGTACTATTAGTCTGTCAATTTATCTGATGAGAATATGTTATGAGACAGTTGTAACTTTGTCAAACATACACCTCTATCAAGTAAAAATGTTTTAAAGCACTTTTAGTTTATTCTACATATATGTTATACAGTAAATATACTTAAAGTTTTACCAAGACCAAGTTAATATTATTTTCAACTGCTGGCACACACAAGGGAGAATATCATTTGCAATCTGTGTGGGGTTATTTTTATTACACTTGAACTGCTGTGTGTAAACTCTCAGTACATTCAACACCAATGTGACAAGATACCCTAACAAGGACTATCCAACCTCTGGTGAGAGAGCTAAAGAACAAAGCACTTTTTCTGCATGTTATATGAAATGTATCAGTATGTTATGAGTTCAGCCAAAGAAGATCTGGAATCTGAGGGGTTAATTACAGCCAAGGAAAATGCTGGGCAATCAGAATTGCAGACAGCTGAATCACCACCAGATTCTGCTCCCCCAATAGTCAGAGTGAGGGATAAGCTTTGGCAAGGACTCATGACACAAAGGTCCAAGGCTCACATGAATGCTTGCCATAGGAACATCAGGTCGACCAGCCCTGAGTATTAGCAGGATGAAGTGTTTAGATGGCTGCTGTTGCTATAAAATCTGCACCCAGAGGCTTGGAAGCTTGTGGAAGCAACACCCTAGCTCACATCCCCACTCCTGCATACCTTGGACCTTGTTCTCTGGACCCTTGGCTTTGGACTCTGACTTCTGACTATGGTTTGTGTTTTGGCTTTAGCATTTTGGTATCTGCTTTGCATCTTCTGGACTTCTGATATTGGACTGGCTTATTGGACTTTTGCCTGTTGAAACCCCCAAGAATGTGACACAGTGCACAACTAGTGCCTTTTTTCTTTGTGAAGCTAAGTGTGTGCGCGCGCACACACACACACACACACAAAGACAAAAGGTCAGTCTGACTGATCAAAAAGACACAAGCAACCCATCCAATGCTACTACATTTGCTAGTTCATGAAAGAAGATAACATTTAGTGTTATTGGTAACACATAGCCTAACATGAACACAAAAATGTGCACAATATCTGAGAAATCATCAACAACAACAAAAATAAAATTCTAAAATAGCTTTGCTGCTGCTGTTTTTGCATTTCATCAGGCTCAACATAAGACAGCCTGATATTAAATTCAGCTAGTCAAACAAACAAAAAAGAACTCCGAACAATTTTTCTAGGTTTTGAAAAGAAATGTATCATTACATTATTGGCAAGATATGAAATGAATAAATACCTTGATTAAAATGAGTATACCTAAGCAAATATGAATGTTACCAAAGCACAATTTCTTGAATGAATCAAATAAGACCATCCATGATTCACTTTACATGATTTACTGATAAACACATAAATAAACATTGTTATATTGGAGAACTGTGATTTAAGAGTCATATGTAATAGAGTGAGGAATATATCCTCTGGTGGCAGCGGAAAAGGGTTGGAAAATAAATGTCATACCTGAAAGTGAACCTGGGTTGTGTGGAAGAACAAACAGGGGAATTGGGTGTGTGTGACAACATTTGTTCAATATAAAAAAGTCACTCTCTGTTGAGATTGTGTCACAAATTATTTTTTCATCCATCATTACTTTGCAGTATCCAATCCCGCCTTGTGAAGTTGTGCAGCTTTCTTGCCTAGTGACAAGTCCATGAAACATTTGTGTATTCATTTAGAACATTTATAGTCCCATATATTGTAAAATCTCAGTGTGGGGTAAAAAAAAGCAATTTAAAATGATTTTAAATGTATACTGTTTTCATCCAAATCCCCATATAATAGCAATGAAGGAGATGAATTATCCTTCCCTGTTTGAAGACCCTCTTCCAAAGCCTGTGCACCACTCCTTCTGGGAGACTGTATGTTTCTTTAAAAAAAAATTAATTCCCTTTAAAAATAAGAGACATAGCATAATCCCTCCCTCCCCACAGTTCCTTAATATTTTGTAGGCATAATCTCTTCATAAAGGAGTTTGTTGTTTTAAAATGCCCCCCAATTCTAAAGTTATAGCTATTTATAAAAACTGCAACTATAATCAGTGGCATGGGTATCTATTGGGAAGAGCAAATGAGGGCATTTTCCTTCCAATAATTCTACATTTGGCATTTCATTAAATATAAGTGAGTGTATTAAACAACTACACAGAAAGAAATGGAAGCAGAATGATCACTGGGGTCAGTGAGGAACCATGGCCCTCTGTCCTGTTGTGAGAAGAACTGGCTGGACTAACAGGCAGCTCCGAAGGGTGATTGTACAGGCATTTAACCTGCTGTTTGGCCCACTGCAAGGATGGGGTGGTTCACTCCTAAAGACAGGGACCAGATCACACCTTTGCTGGAGCAAACCAGCCAGCCTCCAGAGCAGTTCTACTTGCATATTTCTAACCCCTGTCAGGGGCTTCTACCATTTAGGTTTGAGTAGGATTGCTCCATTTCAGTTAATTTCCAGCATATGCCCCCTGAATGACCATTGAGAGGAAAAGTGGGAAAGGGAACTATGTGGACTCCATAGGCTCTGCCCTCACAAGGTAGCACAAAAGCAGCAGAGCCCCAGCTGAGAAGAAAGGCAGGAAAAAAAGGGAGAGTTACCTGTCTTCCATCTCCCCAATCTCTACACCCCCCACACAATGTTTTCCCTTTGTGCTGCTGCAGACATGTGATTTTCTGCTTCTGTGGCTGCATGGTGAACTGAGTTTCTCACATGGCTGAGAATTTCTTTTTCTTTTGTTTTATACTTCTGACTGTAACTGATGATCACAAGTGTAAGTAAGGTTACTTTTTTGACTTAAGATGCTTTTAGAGGGATTTTTGTTATACAAAGTGCTAATGCTGAAGGTGCAGCTCTGAGACTTGAGCTATTATGCTTTCCCTGTTCTGTTGTTGTTTACAGTATACTTTAAACTCTGCTAATTATACAGTAATAGAGATGCGCACAAACTGCTGGTTTGGAGGCAGGAAGATGTGTCTCAGTGGTTAACTGAGGGGAGAGGCGGGGAAATGCCAGTGGGACTACCTCCAAGATTGGCATGATGTTGCTGCCGTTGCTTGCACTGTGAAGTCTAGTGAGTCAACCAGGCTTGTTCTGAGGGACGAGAACGAATGGGCTTTATATTCTTCTCCCCTGGAAAATGAATACAAAGTTCCCACGTCTAACAGTAATCATGAAACTGATGATTCAGTTCCACAACAGGATTTGCATTTTTTTAAAAAACAACACTTGGATTAGTTAGAAAATGATTTTTAAAGTGATGCAGAGAAGGGGTAAACAGATTTTCTTATATGTGTATCCTACCCTAAGCCATTCTTCATTTTGAACATTTGTGCCTAATTTTTAGATACAAATTCAGATCTTCGTTCACTGCAGATTTATCTCATAGTATATATCTATCTTCTGAAATATATTCTCTGCTGTCAAATACTCTCTGCTTTAATTGTTCTGTTTATATCTTTCCTTCTGGGTAACAGATTTTGATTTGTAAATATTATGTACATTAGAAATCTCTGGAAGTACATCCTTAATCTATTCAAAACTTAATAAATCTTCCTTTCAGATAGCTAGTGAATATACTGATGCCATTTGTGAAGTCGTCATTTTAGAAATAGAACACCATTTTGCCATGCATTAGCAGGATTAATCAAAAGGGAAAATATAAAACACAGATTTTTAATGGCCACTTTAAAAAACATTCTGGTAGTCCTCTTGTTCAGCAGTCCTAAATAGTAATGTGGGGAGTTTCAGAGCAGGCAGTCTGTCACTTCCAAAGTCCTATCAGTTCTTTCTTTGCTGGGGCAGAAAGTTGGAGGTAACATTTTTCTTCTCAAACTCCAGAGGAACTTTTTAAAAAACCCCACTGAAACCAGCAGTAATTCAAAGCTATGAGTCTTTATCTAGAGGCTTCACTGGGGAGTGTGGTGTCTTTGGAAACAGAGGTTTCACAGCCACACTGTTCACTCATAGAATGAAATGTGCAGTGTTTTGGCTTACGTCTAGTAAAAATACTACTGCCAATAAACCTGCATGCTTAGAGCTTTCCACTGGTGTTACGGAGCTTGTGAAGTGGATGAGATGACCTTCTGATCAAGCTCTAACTGGGAAATGTATGCCATAGAGTGCACATTCTTCACAAGATAGTTTGGAAAAAAATATTATTTTGAATTCCACCTGCCAACGAATGAGGGAATTATGGGAGTTATGATCCAAAAGAGTAACTTCTAGAATTTTCTTGAATCCCATGTCCCGTCTCTACTATTGCATACAACTGAATAATAATTATATGCCATGAAGTTGATTGCAACCTCTGGCAATCTTTTCCAGGGTGTTCTAGGTAACTGAGTACTCAGAAGTGATCTCTTACTCCCTCTTTCTAGTGGCCCTCTAGAGTTGTGCAGGTTACCCAAGGCTGCACAGGCTACAATTCCCCTCCAAGGCACTGCAGGGCATCAAATGTCTGATCTCTGTCTCCCAGTATTCCAACTAACTGATCTATTCAGTCAGTGATACAACTTAAAAGAGGGAATCTTTTAAAAGGGGGGGGGAGGAGAAAATGGTCACCTCACTGTACTATGCCACTCAGATCAGGACCTGACAATGATGAAGGACACATTCGATCTCTCAGGCTCTGCCACATACAGAAACTTATGCACTAGCAACTAAATTTTAGGTCAGTACTGGAAACAGGACAGTATCTTCCATCATACTGGAGGATGGAAGGTCACCACAAGATAAGCCTTGTGACACAGAGATAGTTGAGATTTGGAGGAAAACATGATTAGGAGCTTATTTGTTTAGTGTCAGAGCTTGGTAGTCTTAAGCTAATTTTCCCACCATGAATGTATTTATTATTTTATGTATCACTTCCATTTATGTCCTACCTTTCCATCATGATTTCAGGGTGGAATAGATGGTTTCCTCCTCTCCATTTTTACCTCATAACTATCCCATGATGTACTTCATAATGGCAGTGACCAGCTCAGATCACCCCACTGAATTTCATGGCTGAATGGGAATTGAGCCCAAACTTATCAAAGCCATCCGGCAGTCCTACTATTCCACTATGCTGCCCCTGGATAATTGTTGTATGAATATAGAGCACCAGTTCTCTTTGTCCAAACTGTCTTTCTCTACAGATTTAAAGCTTTGCCATTCCCATTAATTTGTAATTGACAAACTGCAAAACTTATTAACTGTTCTTCACATTCAAGGAGAGTTGGTGATAACACTTAAAAGAATTAGCCTGTTAGACAAGTCCATCAGAGTGCCCTGTAAGTACTTTGGATGGATTTCCTAATTCCTTCTAGGCTAGCCCATGTGGTGTGAAGCATTCCTATAGCTTACTTAGTTTAATTAGCTTGGTAAATGCTTCAGAGTGCTCAGTCAAATTGTCTTTCTTTTGGTATTACCTCAAAGGAATATAATTACCTTGTAGCTCTTGCAAGCCACCCATTTGATAGCAGTGACTGACTGGCCCAGTTATAATGCAGGGTTGGCCATTTTCTGTCCCCTTCCCAGTGGACTTCTTCATTAAGGAGCAGAATCCAGAATATCCAGAACTAAATTCTCAGTTGAAAGTGACTCGCCTCTTCTTTCCTCTCTATTCTGGAGCTAAGGAACAAAATATACTTTGTTATTCACATGTTATGTTATCCGCTACATTTTGAAGAAAAAGCTGTTGTGGTGTCTAAGTGTTTGTAGGGATTTTTCTGTGTGTGTGTGTATGTGTGTGCGCGTGCGTGCATGCACACAGAGGAGTGCATGTGCATGTGCCTATATGCAAAGCTTAATAATGGCATGTTAGGTGTGAAACTATGAAACTGAAGAGTTGTTGCCCTGTGGACACCTAGGTCATGTTTCATGTCAAGACTGTAGGAGCTTCCCTTTACAATCCAAATACTCATCAAGACCCTTTATTGTAAAATACCTTCTATCACCCAGCTTGAATGAAGAGGAAGCAATCATTATTGGAGAGAACCTAACTGCAGCAGACAATAGTATAGACAGAAATAATGAGAGCTGTTGTTGTTGTTGTTGTTGTTGCATGCTGTCAAATCAGAGCTGACATAGAAACCCTAACAGGGTTTTCAAGGCAAGTGAGATATTTAAAGAATGGCTTTACCAGTTCTCTTCCCCCAGGTAGTTTCCATGGCTGAGCAGAGATTCGAATAGTGTTCTCCAGAGTCCTAGGCCATCACTCTATCCACTACACCACACTGTCAACCTTAGAGGTGTTGTACAGCACTTTTATTGTGTTCCGTCTGTTCTAAATATGACCTCCTTGATTCATGGAGAGAACTGTGACTCATTCTTTTCACATAAACATAGCATCTAATCTTGCCTTCATTATACCCTTGTTTCCAGCAGTACAGCTTTACGATGTGTGAAGCAATGGGATAGGAAATGTGTGTATTTTGGTACTTCAATCCCATTCCTCTAATCAAAATAACCTTAAACTTGAACAATAGGCTTAGAGGCAATTCACTTTATCAAGTAATATTCCAATCAGAATTCCTTCACTAAAATACCTTGGGATTATACTCATTGACAGTTTTGGGATATAATAAAATTTTGGCCCATTCAGTACAGAAATCAAGATGATAGCCAGAAATTCTATGCCCAGCATGAAAATATAGCTGTGAAAGGACCCAAACTGAACCTGAAGAGAGATTTGCAGGTGTTTCTACCAAAATAAAACAAATAATTTAAGCAACGTTCTCTCTTCAAAACATGTATAATGCCTTAATAATAAAGGTAAAGGTTCCCCTTGACAAGTAGTCCAGTCATGTCCGACTCTAAGGGTGCAGTGCTCATCCCCGTCTCCAAGCCGTAGAGCCAGCGTTTGTCCGTAGACAGTTTCCATGGTCACGTGGCCAGCGTGACTAGACATGGAACACCGTTACCTTCCCATCATGCTGGTACCTATTTATCTACTTATATTTACATGCTTTCGAACTGCTAGGTTGGCAGGATAATGCCCTAATAGCATGGCCCTAAAATGTCTCTGCTGTTGGATCAGTGTTGTTTTGTATAATACTGTATTATCTAGTCTAACTAACAATGGCTCCCCATGGTTTCAAGCTTCAACTTCTATCTGCAGATGACAGAAGAGTGGGTCTGTGAACAGAGGCCAAAAGAAGTCCTATTAGAATTCCCTTCTCCTCTTGTCTGCAGTAGAGTCTGGAAAATCTTACCTGGAGCCAGTGTGAGCCAGTGCTGATTAGAATGAACAATGTTTCTCTAGATAGATCAGTGGTCAGATTTGGTAGAAGAAAAGATTACTTCTGTAGGTTCTTTTACTAATTGAGGCATCTCTGAATATGAACATATAATAGAGATTAGGGGAAAAACAGGTGGAAAGAGTCATTACTCAGTGACAAAACACATGCTGTCCGTGCAGAAGGCCCTAGCTCCAATCTCCGGACTGGGAAAGGCTCTTACATAAACTCTAGGGGTTCTGTTGTCATTCAATACAGACAAAAAGGGCTAGATGGAGCAGTGATTTAACTTTAGATCCTGGAACCTGTTTATTTCTTAGTACAACTTGTGCTGCACATCTCCTCACATAAGGAGTGGGAGAGGAGGGTGGCATTCCCCTCTCCCAGCTGTGTCCGCCTGGGTATTTGGTCCAGCACCAATGTCGTTTGGAGGGTCAGGGAGGGAGCGTTGCTATAGTCTATAGGAGTTCTATATCTTTGACCAGCCTTCCTATCCCTTTGAGAGGAGTTCTTGAGGGCCTGTATTATGTGTTGGGCTTATGAGACAGATTAGGGATTCTGTTGGTGTACCGGCCACCCTGCTGTGTACCAACAGTCTCCCTGCCTGAGCTGACAGAGGTAGTCTCCGACCTGGTGTTGAGGATGCCCAGGCTGTTGGTGCTGGGAGACCTCAACGTCCATGCCGAGGCTGCCTTGACTGGGGTGTCTCAGGACTTCATGGCCGCCATGACAACCATGGGGCTGTCTCCATATGTCATTGGCCCGACATATAAGAAGGGCCATACCTTGGACCTGGTTTTCTTAACAGGACTGGAAGATGGTGGTTTGGATGTGGAGGGGCTGGTTGTGACCCCATTGTCATGGTCAGACCACTTCCTGGTCAAGTTTAGTCTATTAGCTTCTTCTCACCTCTGCAGGAGTGGGGGATCTATTAAGATGATCTGCCCTTGGAAACTAATGGACCCGGGTGGTTTCCTGAATGCTGTGGGGTATCATCTGTCTGATATGGTCAGCGCTCCTGTCGAAGCTCACCCTGTGGAACAGGGAGATGACGCGGGCGGTTGACACGATTGTGCCTAAGTGCCCACTCCCTGCACACAGAGTCCAGACAGCTCCTTGGTATACTTCTGAACTGCAGGTGATGAAATGAGAGGGGAGACAGCTGGAGTGCAGGTGGAGGAAGTCCTGCTGGGAGTTCGATCAAACACAACTTAGAGCCCATTATCGGGCCTATTTCATGGCAACATGGCTGACAAAATGGCAATATTTCTCCAGCTGTATTGCTTCCTCAGAATGTCATCCAGCAGAGCTATTTTGGCTGGTCCGGGCTCTTCTTCAACCAGTGGAGGTCCTGGACTGCTCATCAGCTCACTGTGATGAGTTTGCCATTCATTTTGAGGGGGAAATTGCTCAGATTCATAGTGGGTTGGACTCCACTATTACCGCAGAATCAGAGGATGTGTCCAGTGTGCCGTGCTTAGGTCAAATATTAATGGATGAGTTTCATTTGTTGAGACCTGAGTATGTGAACAGGGTGCTTGGATTTGTCCATTCTACTACCACTCTGCTTGACCCTTGCCCATCTTGGCTAATTGAAAGATCGGCCGGGGGTTCACACCTGGGTCCAGGAGGCCGTGAATGCCTCTTTGAGAGAGGGAGTAGTCCCTACCACCTTGAAAGAGGTGGTAATTCGTCCACTCCTTAAAAAGCCTAACCTGGACCCCAAGCTGGTGGTTAACTACTATCAGTGGCAAACCTCCCTTATTTGGGCAAAGTGTTGGAGCGGGTTGTGGCCAGGTAACTCCAGGCACTGCTGGATGAAATGGATTTTCTGGATCCATTTCAATCAGGTTTCAGGCCGGGTTTTGGTATGGAGATTGCCTTGGTCGCCCTGTACAATGACTTTTGCCGGGAGAGAGACAGGGGGAGTGTGACCCTGTTAATACTCCTGGACCTCTCAGCAGCTTTCAACACCATCGACCATGGTGTCCTTCTGGATACACTGGCTGGGTTGGGAATTGGGGGCACAGCTTTATGATGGTTCCACTCCTTCCTAGCTGACCATGTCCAGAGGGTGGTGTCATGGATTTCCTCAGGGCTCGATACTGTCCCCCATGTTTAACATCTACATGGAACTGCTGGGAGAAGTCATCAGGAGGTTTGGGCTGAGGAGTCAGCAATAAGCTGATGACACTCAGCTCTACCTCTCATTTTCCACCAATCCAGGTGAGGCGGTTTCTCTCCTGAACTCGTATCTGGACCTGATAATGGACTGGATGAGGGTTAATAAATTGAAACTCAATCCAGACAAGATGGAGGTGCTGTTCATGGGTGCTTTGCCAGACAGGCTGGAGGGCCATTTCCCTGCCCTGAATGGGGTTACACTCCTCCTAAGGGACAGGGTCCGCAGCCTGGGGGTGCTCCTGGATCCCAGTCTAACTCTGGAAGCCCAGGTGTACTTGGTGACCAGGGGCGCCTTCCTTCAGCTGCGGAAATTATACCAGCTACGGCCCTACCTGGATGAGCGGAGTCTCATGACAGTTACACACACACTGGTAACATCTCGTACAGAGAACTGCAATGCACTCTATGTGGGACTGCCTTTGAAGACGGTCCGGCGACTACAACTGGTCCAGAGCTATGCGGCTGGTGAGGGGACATATCAAGCCAATTCTTTTAAAATTACATTGGCTACCAGTTGCTGTCTGTTCTTGTTTTGACATCGTTTAGTCACTTAGTCATTTACAACTCTTCGTGACCCCATGGACCACAGCACGCCAGGCCCTCCTATCATCCACTGCCTCCCTGAGTTGTGTCAAATTTATTCTGGTAGCTTCGATGACACTGTCCAACCATCTAATCCTCTGTCGTCCCCTTCTCCTCTTGGCTTCACACTTTCCTAACATCAAGGTCTTTTCCAAAGAGTCTTCTCATGAGATGGCCAAAGTATTAGAGCCTCAGCTTCAGGATCTGTCCTTCCAGTGAGCACTCAGGCTTGATTTCGTTTAGAATTGATAGGTTTGTTCTCCTTGCAGTCCAGGGGATTCTCAAGACATATTGACATATAAAGTCCCAAATAGCTTGGGCCCTGGATACCTGAAGGACCACCTCCTTCCATATGAACCTACCCAGCAGTTAAGATCTAGGCAGGGGACCCTTTTGAAAGAGCCGTCCCTCAAGGAGGTAAGAGGGATGGCTTGTAGACAAAGGGTCTTTTCAGCAGCTGCCCCCAGACTATGGAACGCCATCCCAATTGAGATTCATCTGGCGCCGACACGGATGACATTTCAGCTCCAGGTCAGAACCTTCCAGTTCCAGAAGGCTTTTAACTGAAATAATATCAACTGTGGGTCCTGATGGCAATTTAGTCTATATATAGACTATATATATTAATTGTGTTTTAATTACTTTATCTTTTTATTGTATTTTAATTGTTGTAAGCCACCCAGAGACCTTGGCATATAAGTTAAATAAATAAATAAATAAATAAATAAATAAATAAATAAATAAATAAATAAATAAATAAATAAATAAATAAATTGGAGATAGTGTGCATGGATCTCCTTCTCCTCAGTTTATCTTCACAACAACTCTACGAGGTAGGTCAGGATCAGAAAGAGTGACTAGCCCAGGGTCACTCTGTGAGTTTGATGTCTTAAAACCTGGATTTCCCAAATCCCAGTCTGACACTCTAACCACATCCACCTTGGTTATCATGTCAAAATAAGTTCCCTCCCATCGGAATCTTGGACAATCTCATAGGGGAGTATAATTGCACACATTATCTCAAAGTCAGTTCAGAAGTATTTTCTGTACTTTTAATTGAGATGGCCCATGTGACCCAAGTAAGCTGTCAGGAAGTGTGAGATCTTAGTGTGTGGTACATTTAAATCTGGATTTGCTCATTGCTCCTGCTGAAAGTGGCTTGCTGAAATTGCCTTCTGCTTCACTGAAGCTATTCAAAAACAGAGATGGGGGGAGAGAGCTTAGCAAAACTTTGAGAAAGGAATGGTAAGGATAAACACACAGGCAAGGCAACACTCTGTTAGAAAACATGATAAAGTACATAGCTGGCCCTCACTCATTTTGCCTAAGGGGAAAAAAAACATAAACAGTATCTACCAACTAAGCAAGAGGAACATGTCTAAAGGGAGGCAGTGGGAGATACAGATGGCTTTGGATTTTTTTTTTCTTTAGTCCCCAAAATAGGAATATGAGTGGCTTTTCCAAGGCAACAGAAGGCCCGACACTGATTCTCACAGATAATGTTTTTCACTATATGTAGACAATTAAAAAAAAACACACACACAGAGAGATGTAATATTCAACATGAATGCTTGTTTTAGATCTCTGGTGCAGAGCCAGTAAGCACATTATGTAGAATCAATTATATATGCAACTGATAATCCTGGCCATAGAGTGCCCAAAAGGAAAAATGTTCATGGAGCAGCTTCAGACTGACAAGTCTCTCCTTCAGTAGGAAGGCAATCCTGTCCAGCACATGCACTGCCACTTTGTCTAAACAGCTGATTAAAAGTCTCTCTCCCAGTATATAGTCACTAGTCTTTGTTGCACGTCTTTGGTACAAACATAGTCAATACCTTGCATATGTACAAAGATAGCTTGCAGCCAGATCACACTCAGCTGTAAAGTATTATATTTTGTGTCAGACATCTGTTAAAGTACCACACAAAAATAGCAACAGACTCTTGCAATTCAGCAGCATGATTACTTATTCATTTGTATGGGATAATTGTTGATACTTTACATATAGTTCATATGTATTCTTTTATTTACAATGTACAATTTGTTTGTAAGCTCCAGAGACTAATGATGGTGGTCCCACTGCAGATCAGAAAAGGTGGCCGCAGCTTCTAAAAGAAAAAGAAGAGAAAATTAATACTCTCGTTATTAAACAAAGCAGGCATGATTTGCTGAGAACTGCTTTTATTACACTGAAGATCAACTCATGAGGTAGAAAAAGGAAGCATGTTACAATCATCCCCATTGTAGCAGCAGTGATTTCATGTTGATGAATGTGTCAAAACAAATATTCAACAGCCTAATGAATCACATCCATTGTCAATCATTCTCTCTCTCTCTCTCTCTGTGGTTCTAAATTGTATTAATTAAACCAAAATAAGATACATTAACAGCCCAATTATTCAGGTAGGATACTGTAGGCAGAGCAGGTAACTACAGTAGTGTAAGACTTCTAATGAAATGGCACAAAGGAAAAACTAATTCAGATAAGGAAAAAAGAGTACCCAACACCTATACTACATTTAACATATGGATAATATATAGAAATCCCATGCACTGTTATTTTACCTTTAGCTGGCAAAAATTAGTTATTATACATACCATGACATTGTGTGCTATATTTGTATTACACATAATTAAAAAACTGCATATTATTTGGGTATGTTTTTCACCAGACAGACTTGGAACAAACAAATATTGGACATGCATACAAATGCAACTTAACAATGCCAATTTTTGCACACAGCCTGTACCAGATTCAAAACTTGCTATTTCAAATCTAACTCCCCCCCATGAGAAAATAATATTGAGAAAGGAATAACTGCTGAGATTTTTGGATACCCATTGGATTGAATGGAGTCTTGCTTTGATTTTTTGGAGAGGGTTAGAGTAGATTTCTATAAATGGAAGCTGTTGGAATTATCTTCAGTCTTGTATGTTGTCTTTAAGAGGTTTTGGGTGAGAGGGACCATTCTGGGCTGAGGTGATTATTAATCTATCCAGGAATAATGAGTTGTTCCCTCTCTGCCTCTGATATTGAAGAAAGGAATGTCTCTCTGCTTAAGTCTTTTTTCCTGCTCTTTTTCAGCCAGTGTTCAGTTTGTGTTACTTATGAGGTATTCTGCTGTCTGTTAGTGTTTGTGGTAGTTATGTGGTAGTCTGTTGGCAGCTGTGCTGTAGTTAGTGTGTAATCAGTATGGAACTATGAGTCATCCCTGTTCCTGCCATTTTTATAAAGTTATGATCAGTCATATACAGTGATGCCTCACTAGACGATGTTAATTCGTTCCAGTAAAATCGCCGTGGAGCGAAAATGTCGTCAAGCAAAGTAAAAAAAACAACAACATTGAAATGCATTGAAAACCATTCAATGCGTTCCAATGGGCAAAATACCTGCTCGTCCAGCAAAGATCCTCCATATGGTGGCCATTTTCTGGTGCCTGTAATGCAAGGAATCCATCCCTAACACAGCAGGGAGCCATTTTCTACAGCTGGTGGCCATTTTGAAACCCGACGATCAGCTGTTTGCTGATCATTGTAAAGCGAAAAATCAGTTCCCGAAACAGGGAACCGATCAACGTTAAGTGAAATTCCCCCATCTAAACATTGTTTTGCAATCACAAAAGCAATTGCAAAAACTTCAACGTTAAGCGGATTCATCGTCAAGTGAGTTAATTGTCCAGTGGGGCACCACTGTATGCTGTTTTTTATCTGTTCAGAACTGTGAGTAAATGGGGCTTTTTACTCTTTCTCTTATCAATGTCTCTGAGTGAGTTATTTAAATTTTAAGTGCCAGTTGATGAGACAATCAAAATATGGGGTCTTCTCTGGGGACAATTGAAATTAATTCTGCTTTGTCGGTCCCCATACTATCTATTCATAACTAGAGGATTTTAGCTAGAATTCACACTGCCAAGAGAAACAACATGTCCACTGGAAAAAAGTTTCTGATCACATATAGGTTCCACATGCAAGCAAAAACACTATAGAAGTGCTTGCTTGCTTATGCGGGGAGGCTACAGGCAAATGGGATCTTCTCTGCAGAAACACCACTTTCAAAGAAGTTAGTCACTCACCTTGAAACACTGATTGAATCCATGAAAATAATGCCTGAATAATGCTAAACTGTACTAGTCATTCATGAACTTCATGGCTATCACAGGCTCACTCAGAGCATATTCTTCTGTGAGTACCACAGTACTACTTTTTATGTTTAGTTTAATAGAGGGCTTAGTTAGTTTTTTTTCCTTTAAACTTTGTACTTCTTTGATATATGTAATGTAACCTCAATTCAAATATTCACCCCATATGATGCACAGTGTCCGCTTCTGGTCTTCCAAACAACAAAAGTCCCAAAACAGGAGGCAGGAGAGAGAAAAAAAATTGGTCTACTGTAGCATGTGGAGGATACCTGTCCTTGGCCAATATTTTGTTGCTAGTCAAAAAGTAGACCTATTGACTGAACAAGAGTTCCATGAGGGTTTTGACCATTAAACAGTTAATTCAATTGATCTGGTCTCTAGGTGAGACTAGGAATAGTATCCTGGCCTTTATTTCTAGTTTATTAGTTCTAGAAAACAATCTGTTGGCACTCTTAATTTTGCATATTTATAATTTTATTACATTTGTATTGCTATTTTAAGGTACTCTTGAAAGAATTACATGCTTAAAATGTGTTAAAATTTCCATTAATTTTAATAAATTCTCCACTTGGTGACAAGTTGATCTCTATATCTTTTTAAATTGATATGTGTTTATATTCAGGGATTTACAAAACTTTTCATTAGGATCTTTGTAAAGTATATGAACAACCTCATTCTGTTTTTCTCCCACTCTAAATGATTGAATAAAACCCACATTCCGGTTTGAATTCCTCTGAATATATTTCATTCATAATAGTCACCAAAGAGTCTATCCACCTCTAACTGTACTTGATATTTATATAAATAAATCATTTTTGCATCTTTTGGGAAAGGTCTTTGATACATTTCCCCCTTAAAAAATTAAATATTTAAAATTCCAAATGTGTCAAAAGATGCTGTTAGGTTGAATAGAAATTATTAAAAATGTATGTTAGGCTATTAAATATTGCATAATTTGTTTGACAGATTTTCAAATGCATCACAAGAGGCTATTGTATTGCTATCTTGGAGGCAACCCTAAATGTGGTCTATTTTTTAAAAAATCTCCATGGTTGTGAAGAAATAGTATAATCCATAATAGATGGGTTGAGGCTTAATGAATAATCTTTAAGGAGCTTGGAAGAAAATGGTAGTTTTAAAGGTATTATGCTCTGTGTGGTGTGTAGCAGTTGCTTTCAGATTACTTAAATGGTTTAAAAAATTAATTGAAAGTGCTGTTGTCCTCTTCAGCTTAGTCTGAAGAATGTGACAAGAGAGACATATAAAAAGTGAAAGGCACTGTACTTTCATCCAAGACCCTTCAGGCTAAACTTCTTTATGACTGTGGCAATCAGCATCAGGCAAATCTGATGCATTTTTATTCAATAATACAACAAGGATCTTAAAATTGTCTGGCGGGGTTCCCTGAATATGAAATGTAATAAAACAAAGTAAATGTATGTGTGTGTGTTTCAGTGAAAATTTTGATGGGATTTGATTGAGATTTGTTTCTGAAGGTAAAGATTAATGATCCCCCTAGTGCTTTGCTATGAAAGCTTAAGGCTAATTTAAATGTGAAGCAACCAGAACCCTTTGGGGGCATTATTCTCCATGCAGAGCTTGGAAACTTTACTTAAAAGGGAAAGAAAGAAAAACTACAGCTCCCAGAAGTCCATAGCACTGGGAGTTGTAGCTTAGTAACATTTCTGAACTCAACCTCCATATGATTTTAATGGTGAAAGTGGGGTAGTTCATTATTCATGTTTTCCTTTTATCTATACCCCACCTTCCTGCCAATAAGGGGGTTCAAGGCAGTTTGCAAAATATTTAAAAGACAAATGCAGCTTAAAATACAATATTAAAAAGCAATGAAACATATTGGCCAGTAGTCTGCTCAATAATAATCTCATGCTTTCAAGCCAATTCAGACTTATGCTGATCCTTTCAAGGTTTTCTAGATATAGAGTACTCAGAAGTAGTTTACTATTTCCTTCTTCTTCTGGGGGCATTTTCTGGCAACATGCCGTTTGCACATAGCTACATAGACTGGCTCTTCTCCTGGGAGACACAGTGGGGAAACTCTTAACCTCTAATTCTGCAGCCAGATACCCAACTCACTGAGCTATTCACATAGAGACAAGGTGCCACTTCTGTCCTTAGTTGCTGTGATCACCACAGCAACTTCCACAGCTGGCACTCCATGTGAATGTAAATATTAAACAGGATGCTAAGTATTATTGTATTAAAACCACCACTCTATTTTAAAAAAATAAACAAATTTAAAGCAATTAAAGGGAGGTTAAAAAAGCAAAACAAAACCCTGCAACATCCCTCAAAGCTTGCCAGAACACTTTTTTTGGCTCACAAGACAACAGGGAGATGATTGGCCTCATAGCAGCCATTGAAAATATCTTCCGGATCTTTCCGGGCAATGCCTATGAATATGGGAAAACTGAGAGAAACTCCAGGGAATTCATAAGGAGAGAAGTGGTCCTTTAGATAGTCTGCATACCAGTCCTTTCTCCACCATTTCATCCCTCTTAGTTCCAAGTGTACAGATAGACCTTGTGATCTCAAACTGGATCCATTCACTGGCAGCAACTGGATCCAGTACAAGGGGAGTTATGGCGAAACTAACAATGACATTATACCACACCTGTTGAAATTCCCCTTTATACACTTCCCACAGCAAGGTATGGCATCCCGCTTCAGGCCCAAAATGTTCTGAATCTCCTTTAGTCTAACAAACACAAAAAACAAATGCTATCTTGCATATTTGATTATCTTAATGAAAATTTCAGAGTCATGAAAAAAAAGCACGTCAGTCAAGTTGGTGAGCCTAACATATTCTGCAACCCTTCAGTCAGAGGGAAAGGTTTTGTTTTTGATAACATAAGCAATCTGAGCCAGAAATAGTCCAATTAGGAAATACTCTTCTCCAAACTTTTTTGACAGCTTGGCCTAGATTGACCTCTCAGAGCTATGCTAAAAAGGCATTGCATTCTGAACAAATTATACCTAAGGGCCCTGTTTACTTGTTAAATATTCAGACCCACATATTTTCTCCCAAGCCAGGTAAAATTAGCGTGAGATGTCTGTTTGGTGAGATGTTAACAGGGAGCTATTTGAGAGAGCTAAAGTGCTTTCCTTAAAACTGTCAGTTTAATTATTTAATTATTTATTTATTTAAAATATTTTACCCACCTTGCTCCTTAAAAGGATCCAAGGCAGCTTAAAGTATCTGTTGGCCAAAATCCTGTTGTGCATCTCCGAACAAGCAATAGGAATTATGCCATCCATGGCAGCATATTGCCACTGATTAAAGACTTCCTTTTCTCATTTCTGTGTGCACAACTTGCACAAAATGAGACAAAATTGAATGCATCTTGAAACTCTTTTTAAAAGGTCTTTAATAAGCAGCATCCTGCCACTGGCAGTGACTTTCTTCTTATTCCTTATGCAGGACCTACCCATGAAGATTTCACATATTATTGTAACCAAACTTTACTATATGATTCTGCTGACCAGATCAATTTCACCCAGGTTATAATTTTTCCAGTTGCAAGTTCATCCTATTCCAGTTTCACATCATAAATGATAGGAATATGGAGAAAAGCTGCTGCCAGTGAATGTAAGCTAGATGATTCACCCATTTCCACTCAATCCCAAACGATCTCAGGGCTCACTGGCTCAGCACAAACAATTTTGTCTCTGTGTGTGGTGTTCTTCTGCAATGCTGGTATATCCAAAAACAAAATAAAGGAAGCAAGACTGGGAAAATAGATGGTGGCACTTTATCCAGTTTGGAGTAAGGCAGGGAATGGATCACCAACATCAGGACTTGTTAGCCTTCTTACTGCAGAAAGTCTGGCAACATTGATGCAGGGCCTGAAAACAGCTCCTTGTGGGTTGGTGATGAGGCTTCCACAAGCCCCACCAGCAGTGTAGAGTCTGGAAATACATCTCGTGTCCTATGAGCTATAGCTGCAGGGCATGTGAGTCCAGCCATCAAAAAAGAAGAGGAGGAGGTTTCCCATTTACTCTAGGTTGCTTTCACTTGGATTCTGGGCTCATTTACAGATTCCTTTTGTACCCTTATGCACAATTACTAGGCCAGAAGCAGTTCCAGCCATCTGCTCCAACCTTACCCAACTGACATGACGAGTCACAAGTTTTAACTTTGACATCTCAAAAAAGGATACTGCTAACCAGTTAATCCTAGGCATTACATCCAGATCTTAGTACAGTTGGTAGCACAGCAATGAATGAAAATTACTTGAAACACTTTAACTGTCTGCAGGTGTTGATTATATTTTCAAGACAGAAACACCAGTTTATTTTTCTTTTGACATTGGAGTTGCTTCAAGTTGAGTAAATTTAAAGCCAGTCTTCCCGTTGTCAAAGCACTGAGAATACAAGGTTTTAGTATCCTATTGTCATAAGATATAGAATACTGTAGTGAAGTTGAAAAAAGCCTATAAGCTCATCAAGTCCATCCCCTTGCTCAATGCAGGAATCCAAATCCAACCAGATCTGACAGATGCTTGCCAATTTTCTCTTGAATGTCTACACTGTTGAAATGCTCATCACTTGCAGAGGTAATTAGTTCTATTGGCACACTGTTCTAACAGTTAAGAAGTTCTCCTCATATTCAACCTAAATCTGGCTTCCTGTAGCTTGAGCCCATTATTACGTATCTTGCATTCTGGGATGATTGAGAACAGATCCTGCTTCTCCTCTATAAAACTACTTTTTAAGTGTTTGAAAAGTGCTGTCAGATGCCACCACAGTCTTCTTAAGGCTAAAAATGCCTAGTTCTTTTGGACTTTCTTTGAAGGGCTTGGCTTTCAGTCCACCGATCATCCTTGTTGCCCTCCTCTGAACGTTGTCCAGTTTGTTGCTATATCTATTAAAATGTGGTGTCCAGAAATGTACACAATAATAGATGAGACCTAACCAGTGCTGAATAGAGGGGAACTGGTACCTCACAGGATTTGGAGACTATACCTCTGTTAATGCATCCTAAAATAGTATTTGCCTTTTTAACTTATGCTTTTACTTGTAGGGTAACTGAGCCAAGTATTCCTCCATCTTGTAATGGTGCATTTGTCCCCCCCCCCCGTATAGACCTTTACACCTATCCCTGCTAAATTTAATTCTATTGTTTTCAGCGCAGTGTTCAAGCCTATCAAGATATTTTTGAAATCTCTTCCTGTCTTCCAAGGTATTAACTTTTCCACCCATTTTGTGTCATCAGCCAGTTTTTCTAGTTTTAGTACTGACTATACTAATTATATTAATAATAGATAGCAATAATAATAAAACTAAAACTATTATCAGTTATGGATTTTAATTGTTTAATTAGAATTATAATAGAGAGAGAGTAGAGAAGGGGTTTTCAGTGTTATTAAATATTAAGAAGAAATGTGAATTTTCACTGAAAAAAGCAGAGGCGAGGTTCTGATTGCGATTCTGATGAAGCGTGGTGGCGTCCCCTCCCTTTTGCCCTCGCTAGTAGTTATGACGGGGAAAATGGTGGGGTGGGAAAAAAGGTAAATGTTCAGTGTGTGGTTAGGGGTAGAGTTATATGTTTGGGTTATGTTGATTTTAATATTTAGTGTAATTTTGTTTGGTTTTGGGGGGGATGGGTTGCACATGGGCCCTGTTCAGAGGAGAGACTTTGTACAGAAATGGGCAAGAGAATAAGACTAGCTATTTTAAACATGAAAGGCCTGGGATCAACAGTGAAAAGAAGAATAGAAGCATTATTGAAGAAAAACAAGGTGGACATCATCTTTTTGCAAGAGACTCATCAATCAGAAAATGGAGTTAATGAACTTCAGATGAATAATATAGACACTTACAAAAAAAACTTTGGAACATCTAAATCTAGAGGTGTGGCAATCATAATTTTTTAAAACTGTGAATTTACAGTGAAATAGGTAGTAAAAGATTGTAATGGTAGATTTATAATAATACAGGGTAAAATGGGTTTGGAAGAATACACTTTGGTTAATGTTTATGCACCTAATATTAAACATGGAGATTTTAATGACACGGTTGTTAAAGAGATGGAGAAGGTAAAGAAAGGTTATGTTATCATGGCAGGAGTTTTTAATATGGCCATGGATAACATAATGGATAAAACTTTTTATGATTGAAATGATGTTTTCCAAAGAAATACAATATTGAGCAAGAAGATAAAAATAATGATTTGAAAGATATTTGGTAATGAAAGAAGATATTACTTATTTTTAGCAGCACATAATAGTTATTACAGAATAGATTTTATATTCACATCTCGAGATTTAATTTCTAAGATAGTTAATACTGAGATTAATTCTATAAAAATAACAGAACATGCTTTTATGTCAATGGAGATTGAGATTAAAAAAGGTTATAAAGATTCTAAAAGATGGAGAATAGATATTAACATTTTCCAGCACCCAGAGGTAATAGAAAAGATAAAGAATGCTTAGAATTATGGACAATAAATGAAGCAGGAGGTATGAAATTAGGCCGGTTGTGGGATACAATGAAAGCAATTTAAAGAGAAATAGCAGTAACGGAATCCTGTGCACTGAAAAAATTAAAGAGATAAACGTATGAAAACTGGAAGAAGAATTGAAAATTTGGAAAGTAAGTTTTATTTAGAAGGAGACAGAAGGATATTGGCAGAAATTCAGGCAAAAAGAAAGGAAACAAAATTTACAGATAGAGATTTGATGTATATGAAGAGGAATTTTTTTGAACATAGCAATAAAAATTCAAAATTATTAGCTAGAATGTGCAAAAATAGAAGATAAAAATATAATAGAGTTAATTAATGAAAGAATAGATAAGAAGTGTAATATAATGATAGACAAATTGTGGATTTTTCAAGAATTTTATTAGAAATTGTATAAAGGAAACAATGTATTGAAAGAGGATATAGAAAATCATATAAATGAGAACTTAAAAAACCAAATTATTGGAATGTGATGAAAGAATATTAGAAAAAGAGATTAAAGAAGAAAAAATTGCTGAAGTCATTAATAAATTGAGAAATGGTAAAACACCAGGCTATGACAGATTGGGTCCAGAATATTATAAACTATTTAGTTCCATTTTTACACCTAAACTAAAAATGCTTTATAATAAAATATTGGAAGGGGAAACAATGCCACCTTCTTGGAAACACTCATTAACGATTCTTATTCCAAAACCCAACAAGGATTTAACATATCCAATACCTTATAGGCCTATATCTTTAATAAAGCAAGACACAAATATTTGTACTGCTATATTAGCAAATAGATTAAATAGATTTATAGCAAATTATATTAAAGAGGATCAATGTGGCTTTATAAAGGGAAGGCAAACAGATAATTTAACTAGGTGAATTTTGATTGTTATATATGAGGTAGAAAAGGGAAAACAAAGGCAGCTGTTCTATTAGACATATTTAAGGCCTTTGATTGTGTGGAATGGCTAACATTAAAGCTGCTTTTAAAGGGTTGGGGATTTGGTAGAAGATTTATTGTGGTTATAGATCAGTTATATTTAGATAATACTTCAGAAATAATAGTTAATGATGGTTTAACAGTACAGATTTTTTTAGGCTGAGGCACAAGACGGGGCTGCCCACTTTCACCAGTATTGTTTTGTATGATTATAGAATTGTTAGCTAATACAATAAGAAATGATGAATTAATTAAAAGATTAGGCAAAAATGATACAATTAAGATTAATTTATTTGCTGATGACTCATTATTAATGATCAAAGACCCATTAGAAAGTATGGATAGAATTTAAAATAATTTAGAAAAAGTTGGGGAAATAACAGAATTAACTATTAATTGGCAAAAACCCCACAAGTAATGATGTTTAATCACAACAAATATGAACAAGAAACTTTTGTAAATAAATATGGTTTTAAAATGTGTAGTTATATTAAATACTAAAGTATAAATACAGTAGTGCCCCACTAGATGCTTACCCTGCATGATGTCGAAATCGCTTAACGATGACATTTTTGCAAACAGTATTGCAATTGCAAAACGATGGTTCCAATGGGGGAAATCCGCTTTACGTTGATTAGGAGCCTGTTTTTCCCAGATCTGCAAAATGGCTTCCTCCCTTCTCAAAATGGCTGCTTTCCGGCTCCGCAAAATGGCTTCCCTCTGCAAAATGGCTTCCCTCCCTTCTCAAAATGGCTGCTTTCTAGATGGAAGCTTTGCATTACAGCAATTTTTAACAGCTGATTGGCGGTTCTCTATGGGCAATCTTCGCTGGACGATGAGGTATTTCCCCCATTAAAACGCATTGACTGGTTTTCAATGCATTTCAATGGGGATTTTTTTCGCTTGATGACGATTTTGCTTGACAGAGATTTTGCTGGAACAGATTATCATCGTCAAGTGGGGCACCACTGTATAGTCAAAGTGACTCAAAAATTAAAGGAGCAAAATTTTAATAGTACAGTACAGAAACCTTTATTAGGCATATATAGAATGACAATTTAACAAGTAAGTCAAAATCAAAATTAAGCAAATGTAAATGAGATCTATGTTCCATTGTATAATGTCCCTAAGTAGCTCAGCTTTTACGTGCATGTTCTATTTGGTCGGTTAACTCCCTGGTTGCTCAGTCGTGAATTTATACCTTTTAGTTTCTAGTCTCATTGGATTTTGCACTTTCCTCATCAGGACAGCGTTAAGAAAGAGCACCACCCTTGTAATAATCTCCATGTCCGTTGACGACAACAGATAGGACAAAGTATTTTGGGGGCTAGCACCTGGGGGTCCAATGCCTAAAGGAGTAATATAATTTGCCCTCAGGTCCTTATACCTAGGGCAGCTGCATATTAGGTGCTCCAGGGTTTCGGGGGTGTTCCAAGTACAGTCTCGGCACCAGGTTGGGCTTACATTGTGAGTAAATGAAGCAAACAGTTCTTGTGTTGGCATGACGTTGCATCTTGCTAGAGTAAAAGCATGTTGCAGCTGGGGATTTACCAGGAGAGCCAAGTACCTGGGCATCTGTCCAATTGTAAACGGTAGTTGAAAAAAAGAGGAGAGCATGTTCTGGTGGCAACTGCAATGTGATTTTGTCTTTCAATGTCCATCAGGCATAAGACCAGTAGCTTACAGGCATTATCAAGGTTATCGTTGCCCAAGCACTCGGGGGGGGGACCTATGGACTGGAATTTTTTGTAAAAAAGACGAAGGCCTGAACAAATGAATGAGTCACTTAACAGGGCTTCAATAAAAGGGAAGTGGTCGGCCTTAAAAAGAATAACAAGCCACAATTTGCAAAATCTGACCCAGGCCACATGCTCTAGGCTCAATTGACCTGCCTCTGACCGCAGGGTGGCATAAGCTACACAGTGGGCTACACCAAAAAGTTTGTATAGGAACACCGATAGAATACGTTCCACCTCATAATTAAAGGCTGGCATCCAAAGTTGAATGGCGTAAAGAAGATGTGGGGTAACCTTGGTGTTAAAAACTTTTAACGCTGCAGGTATATAGGAATTGCCTTGTACTAAGGTGAAACGAAGTATGGATAGGGCCAAAAGTTTGGCTGATTTGGTGACTTTCATACGTTGCTGTGTTTAGGTAAGTCTATAGGAAAAGGTCAAGCCTAGATAGTTAAAGGATTTGACTTGCTGGATAGGCTTGCCATTGAATATCCAGGATCGGGGTGTCCACTTTTTCTCGAATACCAAAATTTTTGATTTGTTGAAATTTAGTTGTAATAGGTTGGACTCCAAGTACTCTATGGTAGCAAGTACCAGGCGTCTTAAGCCGATTCTTGTTCTAGAAATCAGGACCATGTCATCTGCGTAGAGAAGCAAGTTGACTGGGGTGTTGTTAAGTTTAGGGCAGTCGGAGTCAATGTCAACAAGATGGGGTGATAGGTCATTCAGGAAAAGATTAAACAGGGTGGGAGCAAGCACGCAACCCTGTTTTACTCCCCTGCTGGTGGTAATATTTTCAGTGAGATTGCCTAGATCATCATACCTGACTTGGCAGGATGTGGTCACATATAGTCGTTGGATCAAGAAAAGGAGTCTGTTGTCGATTCCCAGCTTATTGAGTTTTGCCCAGAGAAGATTTCTGTTTATAAGATCAAAGGCTGCTCTAAGGTCCAGAAATGCAGTAAATAGTCTTGAGTAGGGGCTGGCCAGTTGTTTCTCGGCAAGATGTGATAGTATCAATCATTGTTCCAGGGTAAATCTCCCAGGTCTAAATCCAGCTTGTTCTGGGCCTAGGATATTGTTATCATCAATCTACGAGGACAGCTTGGTTAGAAGGTATGATGCATACAGTTTGCCTGGGATAGAGAGAAGGCTGATTGGTCTGAAGTTATTTCGATTCAGTTTATCGCCTTTTTTGTAGATTGGCACTATATGTGATTGTGTCCAATATTTAGGTACTTGCCCCTGGGAGTTCACATTGGAAAACAAATCAGCTAAGAAAGGCACCCACCACTGTGGAGCGTATTTTAACAGGTCGGATGGAATGAAATCGGGGCTGGCGGCTTTGCCTGACTTAAGACGAGCAATGAGGGTCAAGATTTCCTTGTGGGAAACTGGTGGCCATATGGGCAGGACCACTATCCCTGAATAGTCAGTGGTAGTTTGATGGTCCACATGGTCATTGAACAGTTTCCCAAAGTGAGCTTCCCAAGAGGATGCGGAAATTGAAGGAGAAGATGGATAGCTTGCCCGGGTTGGGGTGGCATTGATGATTTTCCAGAAGAGCTTATTGTTGTTGGTTTTGGTTGCCATGATTAGGGTGCCCCATCGCTCAAAGGTGACCTGCTGTTTATTAAGTTTAATGGCCTGGGCAAGCTGGGCTTTAATGTTAAAATATGCTGGGGGGAGTCTGGAGCTTCCGTTATCCTTGTAGTCCTTGTAAATTTGATGAAGGTTATGTTTGAGATTCTGACAATGGTTGTTAAAAGCTGTGCGGCTGTCTCTCGGCAGGTTTTTCACCTTGGCAGAGTTGTGATGTCCTAGTTTGTTCAGCAGGAAGTCAATTAGTAAATTATAGCTGTCCAGAGTATCCCCTACGGCAGATGAATCAGCTAGCGTGATGTAAGAAGTTGGGCTTCCCTTCGATATCAGATCGGAAAATAGGCACATTGTCTTGTAGTTCCGTTTGATAGACAGAGGGCCAGAAGGGGGTTTATAAAATATTGAAGGTGAAATAGAGGGAGAGTTGTTGGTTACAACTGATAGTGAAAAGCTAAGAGTGAGGTGATCACTAAGAAGTGGGGGGTCAATCCGGAAACTGTTTATCATCTGTAGCGCGGCTACTGGGATAATAATGTAGTCGATTACACTTGCCCCCTGTGGTGCTACAAAGGTAAATTCTCCTTCTTTGTCTCCTTCTACCAAACCATTAAGCCATGTAAGTCCAAAGGTCACACATAAGTTGGCTAAGGCAATGCCATTTTCGCTGGTTGTTAGATCTTTAGAGCTCCTGTGCAGGTAGCTGAGGTCGGGGATAAAAAGGTCATCAGCCAGTTGTCCAAAGATGTCACCGCCAGATCCCACACGGGCATTAAAATCTCCAGCAAGTAGGAAACAATTCGCCTGAAACTCGGAGAAGGTATCCATTAGCACTTGTGACAAACAGTCCCATTGTTTCTCCCTACATTGCTTGTTGGGGTTAGGTGGTATGTATACATTGAAGATGACCAAGGTTCCTGGAAACACGCTAAAGACACCATTGGGGGGGAAGGAGGCAGCAGCGTTTTCTCCCGGTTGCCTCCTTATTTTATTTTTAACCCAGTCTTTTAAGCCTTTTAATCTTTTTATACACGGTTATAAATACTGTAGCTTCTATCATTTTAGTTTTAGATAGCTTTTAACATATTTGGTTTTAGACAGTTTTTAAGTCTTTTAGTTTTTAAAATCTTCGAACCTGCTCTTTTGGAAGAAGAAAAGGAGGGAGTAGCCGGAGACTCTATTTTGTGAATACAAATAACCCTGCTCTTATCAGCAGCCTCATTAACTTTGTTTTGCCTTTGAAGATAAAGGGACAATAATATTAGGAATACTGCCACGGAAAATATATTTCTGACCTTGGAAAGATAGAAACCCGACTACTGGATTATTGGACTTATCCGAACTACGGTGGAAACAAGAAAGAAGAGCTACTTCTCTAGGTCGGCATCCGGAGCAGCAAGTTGCAGCAGATCGCAGCTCTTCGGACCAAGCCCTTCCAAAACAGTCATCTTCGGCTGTTGACTCCAGCTGTGTGCACTAATCTTCTCAATCGGCTCCCCCCCACTACCCTCCTTATGGGAAAGAAAAGAACCTTCTCCCCGGGGCCCGGCGAACCTTCAAACGGCCCGACTCAAACAAACAAGACTGGAAATCTTTCTATTCCCGTCTCTCCACCTCTCCACTGATGGATCTGCTCCAACGGATGCTCCCCTTCCCCCTCCCTCCTTTCAGACTGCTGCGTCGGAGCCTTCTACTATCTCTCTTACCAGTCCCCTTCGGTCCTTCCAGCAGCAGTTTCCTGCTATAAATCCTGCTTCTCAACAGCCTCCAGATCTGGATAACCTACTGTTCCAGCATTTCCTCAAGGTCACCTCCACGATTAACTCGGCCTTCTCCTACTTGGAAGATGTGGTGAGCCTTTTAAAAGATCTTTTAAAGGAGACGAGAACTGCTTCCTCCTCACTTTCCACAAAGGCTGCACCCCACTCCCGGGACTCTAAGACTCTACCAAAACCACCCTTACCTGTCCATTTTAACCCCCTTTCTCCTACGGGGCATCTCCTTCTTAAACCCAGAACCCGAATCCAGGAGTCAAGGGAAGCGACCTACCCATCAGCTACCTTCCCAACCAGGACCCCGAACCCCTGTTCACCCCCGACCCCTCCCCCCGCCCTCTGAAGAGTTCCTCAAACCCTGAGGGAAAAATTGATACCCCCACTCCAGCTGACTCTCCTGAGACCAATTCTGTGAATCCCAACCCCTTCCCACCCCCACCTGCCTCCCACATCCACTCGATATCCCAATCAAATCCCAATACAACCTTCCTTGACACCCCCTCCTCTTTGGTTACTATACCTCCAGGCAATAACAACCATCTCATTCCAACCCCCGTCCAGGCCCCCAGTACTGTTTCCTCACTTTACCCAATCTGCCATATTGTCAAACCAACTAACACAGGCTCTTTCTTGCTTGTGGATGCAACAGCTCCCGTTCCTCCTCCTACCACTTCCCAACTTACTAACCCTAACTCCTTCCCCCTCCTCTCACAAATCCCTCCCAAATTAATCCATCCTCCCCCCCAAACTTCCCTCCCTAATCCTCCCCTTTTTACCTCAACTGTTCCCTCCACCCCCCCCCGAACCCTCCAGTAACCACACTCCTTTCAGGACAAATAGTTTACAAACTTCTATCCCTCCCTCCAACCATTCTCCAAATCTTGACTACTCTGACTGACTAACTCTTTCTACCCTGCCAGCCGTCCATCAACGAACACACCTTAAGCTAATATCATGGAACATAGCTGGCTGGGCTAACAAGAATATGGACTCAGATTTTTTAAATTACCTCTCTTCATTCGATCTGATTTTTCTTCAAGAAACTTGGCTGTCCAACCCCCCCTACATACCTGGATTCACCTCTTACCCCCTTCCAAACTTTAAAATTCATCCTAAAGGTCGCCCCCGTGTAGGACTCTGCTGTTTAATACGGCACTCCTTCAGCCATCTCTTAACTCTTCAACCTACCCAATTGTCTTACTTCCAGGCTTTTCTTCTCTCCACCACATCCTCTCAAACCCTAATACTTAACATATACATTCCTCCCCCCCTTTTACCGCCGTTCTGCTCTGGGATGGAATCCAACATTTTACCTCTGACTTTCTCAAACTCAACCCTTCTGTTTTTCTCCTCCTTCTTGGTGATTTCAATGCCAGACTAGGCCCGGACAATTCTGCCCTAGCCCAATACATGAACTGGGATCCTGAAGACTCAATTCCCCCTATATTACAAAGACCAAGACAATCCCAAGACAGTTCTTTTAACCCACATACCTCCGAGCTGGTAGATCTCCTTATAGAGTTTAATCTAGTAGTTCTAAATGGCTCTTTAGACCAAGACTCACCCGGCAAATTCACTCACTATTCTCATAGAGGGGCCAGTGTACTCGATTACACCTTATCTTCCCCTGAAGCCCTCCCCCAAATCCTCAACTTCCATGTCGATATATGGACAGAAAGTGACCATTTACCTACAATCACCCTTTTATCCCTTACCCTTCCCGCTTAGTCAGGTGACTCCCTCCCTACCCCCTCCCTCCCACCCCCCCTAGACTAAGATGGACCCATAACTCTGAAGAGTCCTTCAGAGCCTGGACTCGCAAAAACGATGTGATTGATCTCAAGCAGACCCTATCCAAGACCAACTCTCCTCATCTGGCTGTCCTCGTTTATGAGTCCCTAATTAAATCCCTCACCCAATCCCTTAGCCCTTCCCGACCCCCTCCTACCCATCCCCACTGTCCATCCTGGTTTGACTCAGACTGTTTGACAGCTAAGAAACTGACCAGGCAAACTTTCCGCGCAGCCCTTGCAGACCCCTCTTCCGACCTTGTCCTAACTTACTCCTATCTTAAAAAATTCTGCCATACTTTGTTTGAGCAAAAAAAACATCTATATGCCCAACAAAACTGGAGCCTTCTCCACCATTTAATTCTCTCCAACAACCATAGCCTTTTTTGGTCCCTTGTTTCTAGATCACTATCCCACTCAGATCCAATTCTCCCCACCCCGATCTCTTCCTCCTCTTGGTCAACCTACTACACCCACGTCTTCTCCACCCAGACTCCTTCCATAAAATATCCTTACCCTTCCCCTGAATTACTAGACTGGCCCCCCGTTACACTCGATGAAATCATTGAGCTTATCCACACTCTCAAATCCCGGAAATCCCCCGGTCCGGATGGAATTCCCTCAGAGTTCCTCACCAATAACCACACATGGTGGTCCATCCCTCTTGCTAACCTATTCACCATCGTCAATAAATCAGGTATCATTCCCAAATCTTGGCTTAATTCAATTATTGTCCCAATATATAAAAAAGGCAACCCCTCTCTCCCCAGCAACTACTTGTGACAAACAGTCCCATTGTTTCTCCCTACATTGCTTGTTGGGGTTAGGTGGTATGTATACATTGAAGATGACCAAGGTTCCTGGAAACACGCTAAATTTGACCACTTGCACCATTCAATGGCTATCTGCCATGAACATGAGGACTGGTGTTAGGTGGGTCTTGCAGAGAATGGTTAGGCCTCCAGCAGGGCGGCCCTTGCCCTTGGGTTTATGGGCTGGTAGGGATATGGAGTTGAAGCCCTCAAATTTTAGTGGAGTACCTATCCAGGTTTCTTGTAGTAAGATGACCTCAAAGTTCCTGAGATAAGCATGAAAGTCAGGATCTTTAGCCTTGTTACACCATCCGCCTACATTCCACAAAGGCAACTTCAAACCGGGTTGGGAGGATACAATGTCAGGGGTAGGTACGGTGAGTCAATCCGAAATAACTGAACGCTCTGGGTGTACATTCACTGAAGGGGGCTTATCAGGTGGGACCGAGGCCAAGGCTGCCAAAAGGGTATCGTCTGGAGGAGTGAACATATTTGCGGAAGTAACTGCAGAATTGGTTAGATCCGTTACGACAGATTTTACCTTGGAGGTTGCAGTACTGGCAAACATAGGAGAATTAATTTGTGTCTGGTCAGCCACTGGGGTAAACTCTCCCATCCGAGATCGCTTTTCTATTTTAATAAATTAAAAAGTGATATTAAAGATAAATTCAAGGAGTACTCTAAATTGAGTCTTTCGTGGTTTGGGAGAATTGCTATGGGTAAAATGAAAATATTACCAAGAGTAACTTTTCTATTTAGGATGCTTCCAATACAATTAGAAGATGATGACTTTAAGTATTCACAGGGATTAATTAATGGATTTCATAATAAAGGTAAAAAAATCTAGAATAAATAAAAGATATGGGGTATAAGACTCAAAAAAGTATATGTTTAGATATTCCCAATATAAAAAATATGTAGTGCATCAACTAAGATTTATTGGAGATATTATATATAATGAAGGAAGATTAATTTGGTGGGATATGGAATCTTCAGAAATACATGGAAATATTGAAAAATACTTGTTCGATGCAGTAAAAAGAAATATAATAAATCAGGTGAATAACCCCTTTTTAAGAAACATGTAAATTTGTGGAACAGATATAAAAAAGAAGTTATGTCCCTTTACTTCACCACTAAAATTAGTGACTAAAATAGAAAATTTCCCAGCAAATTTGAAGGGCTTTGTTGATTTAAGGATAAAAAAAGTTGCCAGATTGAAGGATTGGATGGTTAAAATGAGTTCGAAGGATCAGATTATAGCTAAACTTCAAACTAATAAATTAGCATGGTACAATTATATCTAATTAGACAGATGGACTAATGAATGGTTGAGGATTAATGGGAAATGTAGAGAATGTACTACGTATGAACAATTTCTATCATCACATGAAGACATGCAGAAGGATGCTTTGAAGAAGGGAGTAGTCAGTAAAATTTATAACCTAATTTTGGATCAGAAAAAAATGAGATTGAAATAGAAGGATTAAAATCAATATGAGAACATGATTTAAAGACAGAAATTAGAACAGAGGATTGGACAAAAATTTGGAAGATGAGAGTTCTAAGATTAATGTTGGTAAGAATAAAGGAGAATTTTAAAAATTAGTTTCAGGTGGTACATGACTCTGATGAAATTGAACATAATATATTCAGACTATTCTAAGGCCTGTTGGAAATGTGATGAAGAAATTGGTATGTATTATCATATATGGTGGGAGTGTAAATTGATTCAGAAATTTTGGAAATTGATTTTTAAGGAAATATGTGATATATTTGGAAAAGATTGCTTTGCTGTCAATTTTTTATAAGATAGAACTTGATTATTACTCAAAGGAATTGATTTTTAATTTTATGAAAAGTGCTAGATTATTAATAGCTAGATTCTGAAAAGACAAACGTGATATCAAATTAGAAGATTGGTATAATGAAGTATTGGACATTGCATTAAACAATAAATTAACTACTGAACTTAAAATGATAAGAGGAGAAATAAGTTTAATTATTTTTAATGCCATTTTTGGTAGATTTATTGAATTTACATTAATGAAAGGAAAGGGGAAAGCCTCTAAGCAACAATCAATACAATTTTGGAAAAGAGGTTAGTAATAAAAGAAATACTCCAAAGGGTCCAATAGGAATGGGGGTGCACTGGTTTTAGATTGTTAGTCAGTATTTTGTACTGTTTTGTATTGATCTATTTGTTTTGGAAAATAATTAAACATTTTTTTAAAAAAAAATCAGCCAGTTTGATAAGTATTCTCTGCATGCCCTCATCCAAGTCATTAATAAAATGTTGAAGAGTACCAGGTCCAGGACTGAGCCTTGTGATATCCCACTTGTTATTTAACATTATTACTCAGTCTCTGTCCAGTAAATTCAGAACTGCCAGCCTCTTTGCCAGTCCCTCAACATATTTCTTTTGTGTATAATGAATCAGTGGTGGGCAAACTTATTTCTTCATTCATTAATGAAGTGTGCCATATAAACAGAGACACAGAAACTTCATTTTTACTGATAGATCAGAGCAAAATCTGTGGCATATGCTCCAGCTGTCCTTACTTAAGATTCTACATTTTTTTTAAAATCAAGCCTCAGTCTTAATTTGTTTTGTCACCATTTTGCTATTTGAAAAGTGCTGGTCTTGGACTCATTTCTGGGGCTTCATTTTGTCATAATTGGCATCAACTTTGGAGTCCCGCATAGTTCAAAGTCCACATATACCAGTAACTCTTATCCTCCCAAAAGTATTAATTACAAAGCATAAACAGTTGATTGAAACACACACACACACACAAATGTCCCCTGACCTGTGGCAGCCTCTCCACATGCCCCAGCACACTTTCCTGCCATCACATGGAGCCACTATGCCAGGAAAGAGGACTAACTGTCAGAACCAATGGCCTTGGGAAATCTAAGACCATCTTTCTCACACCACTTCATGAAGATGAATAGTAGCACAGTATAGAAGATTGATTGATTGATTGATTGATTGATTGAATAAAGTCCATTTATAACCAAAACTATGCTACTTGTATCCATGTAATTCAAGGGAGAAGTGTATATATTAGTTATGTGTAACACTTCATGCAGGCAATGACTTGGGTGATAAGCCACAGAAGTGTAACTTGTAACAATTTTAAGGTGCTGTAGGATCCCATGATTTACGTACGCTAGCTTACTTGACTTATATTTACTGAAATAGGGCTTTCAATGTAAGTAAGATATTTAAGGAGTAGTTTTACCAGTTTCACACCCCTCCTGAGTCCTGATCTCTCCTTCTACACACCATACCGTAACAGATACCTTACAGGAGACTAATTTCTCACTGAGTGGTAAATTACAAGTGTTCTGGCTGGAGACCTTTAAGATGTTGTTCTCTTTGCTTAAATACTTCGTAAGTATTTTGAACATTTTTGTTACCTCTGGGTTGGTGTCATGAGGACATTGCTCTGGTATGTCCCTTGCTCAGGCCTTCTCATGGTCTTTTATAACCTCTTAGAATGCACATGTTATCATCCATATTTTCCCGTATATAGTCCTGAACAAATATTGGAAGAATTTTAAACTCTTATCTCAGCATACAACAAAACTGTTCAGCATCACTGGGATTAAGAGAAATACAATTAACTCCTTAAATAATTTGCAAATATCTTTTTTAACTTCCATGTTCTCTTTCAGTTTTGTTTTAGGTAGCATTCACTGTGAATGCTATGTCAAGCTTCAACAAAATCAATCTATTTTGAAAGGGTTTTCATGCAAAAATCCATACACCCCCGAATCATTTCAGTTTCATCATTTTAGAACACTTTTCCCTTTAAAATTATGTCATACCTGAAGAAGTACAAGAAAGTCAGGACACAAACTTGGACTGTATGAAAGTCAGAGCCTGCTTTATTTTAGAGAAAATGAGAAAAACTATTTTTAAATTTATATTTATAGGGAATGGAACTTGTGATTGGCATGGCCATTGGTCCAAAGAACTTATCTAGATTCATGGCGGTGATATTAAGCTGAAAAAAGTCAAATATCATTTTTGTTCAATACAATACAACAAAAGAGGCGAAATGGAAGAAAAAAATACTTTAATAAAAATCACATTGTTATGGGGTTTTCATTTTGAGCTTCTTTTACCTACCAGTAGCTTTTACTAGATAGAAATGTACCCTCATTTATTACAGAAAATAGCAGGAAAGTTGTACTTTACATTTACAGTGCATTGCATATTGGTATATTCCCATAGTCTCCTGACACAGAAAACTGTTGTCTGTCAAAAAAGACACACAGAGAGAAATAGTAAATATGTTACATGATTAGCAGTGAAATCCACTGCATGCAGAAGTAATACCAACTGCATGCAATGGCCAAAATCTTCTTAGTGTTCATGCAAGATCTTTATAACTTATTATAGCTAATTGCAGCTAAATGACAAAATGGTAAGTGTTTTGGTTGCCTGCCTCATATCGCACCCAGTTGTGTAACTTGGCACCTTATCAATTAGCCCCAATAAGTCACAGTAATTTTCATGAACCTTATTCAAACACCCATAGCATTCTGGACAAAAAGGTTTACTCCCAGATTAGAGTATGTAGGAAAGCAGCCTAAGGCAGCACTTCTTTGTGCACTCACTTAGCTTACTCACTCACTCACTGAGTTTAGTGGGAATTATTTAAGTTGCATAAAACTGGATATGCATATTAAATTCACATATTATCTGCCTGTTGCTGCTACTGCTGCTGCTATGTCCCATAAAGTCATCTCTGACTTACAGTGACTTTATGAATGTGTAACCTCCAAAATGTCTTATTACAAAAAGCCATTCTCAACTCTTGAAAGCCTACAGTTTTCTTTATGGGATCAATCCACCCCACATTTGGTCTTCCTTTTTTCCTGCTGCCTTCAACTTTTTCTAGTATTATTATCTTTTACAATGTGCCTTGCCTTCTCATGACGTACCCAAAATACAACAGCCTCGGTTTTGCCTCTGGAGAGAGTTTAGGCTTGTTTTGATCTAGGACCTACATTTTTGTTTTTCTGGCAGTCCAAGTTACCCACAAAACCCATCATATTTTGAATTAATCTATTCTGCCCCACGCCTCATTGGCTTTTTTCAGCTTTCACATCCATACATAGTAATTGGAAATGCGGCTATGTTAATGATTTTGGCCTTGTTCTTGATTGATAGGTTTCTCCCACAGGAGGGCGTTGCGAAGCCCTCGAACTGCGCAGCCAGCTTTTGCTCTCCCGGCCCCAGAAGAAGCAAGCCAGCTGGGCCACGTGAAGGGGGTGAGGGCTGGTGCTTATATTTAAGGAGGCACCAGCCCTTCACTCGGCCTTTTTTGCTTTTGGCACAGAGACAGAAAGACGGATTTGGCTGGCTGTTTTGCAAGGCTTGGATGACAGTTTGAGGGGGGGTAGCCTTGAGCCCCCTCCCTGTTACTTATTTAATTTAATCCAGTGGCTGCGTGGTGGACTGTATTGATTTAATTGTAGATTGGGACCAGGAGGCATTAGCTGTTTAAGGAGGGCGAGGAGGGTAGCATGCGGCAGGCGTTCGCACCTCGCCACGTGCCGAGAGTCAGCAGCTTAGCTCATTACCTCCTCTCCTCCCTCCATAGTGTGCTTCAGTTCCTTTAAAAAGAAGAAGGGAGCAGTTTTTCTGGGCTTCCCTCTCCTTCTGTTGGGGGGGGATAGAGTGAGACAGAGGCTGGGAAGACGATTAGGCGAGGCGTCTGCTTTTCCCCACCTGGTTTATTTTGCAATTAGCAGAGCTGATTACCTGGATCGCTGGTGGCTTAAGCTTGGGGGCTGGCAGTGCTGTCACTTCTGTAGGGACGTCGGGGAGCTTCGAGACCTGGCTTGAGTTTTCTTAAGCCCCCCCCAGTTATTGATTTCTCCACCCCATTATTGCACATCCCTCTGTTTTGTATTTTAAAGGGTTCGGGGGAGAGGGAGGTTGGCTGGTAGCTTCCTGCCTGGGAGACGGGGGACTTATAGGTTATTTGTGTAGGGTGTTTGAATTACTTTCAGTTTTGGGTTAACAAAGTTGTGGGCTCTTCATTTGGGCGGGTGCCATTTTGTTTAGTGAGGTCCCGCTTTTTGCAGACCCTGTCCGCCATTTTGAGGGGGAAAGGGCATAATAATAATTTATTAAATTGGTCCAAAAAAGTCGGGAAGAAAGTGATTGCATACAATTTTTAGTGGTTAAATTAGGCAGGATTAAATTGAGGGGTGCTTACAATTGGAAGGAATTTAATTTTTATTTTGAGGCATTTCATTAGCAAGGGGGGTTTGATAGATTAACACATTAGGGCTGATCAGGAACAAGGGAATAAATTAATTTCATGGTGGAGTGGTACTATTGGATATACATAGCCACATATACATAATAAATATAAATAAATAAATAATAAAAATAGAATAAATAAATAAATAAATAATAAAGATAATAAATAAAGTGTAAACACACACACACAATGTAAATAAATAAAAAACAGTAAGACTGACTAAGAGATTATAAAGTCAGAATTTATTAAGGATAACACAGTGATCCTTAGGTGATATTTGTAATTGTTGGAAGCAGAAGCTAGAGAGGGCAAAGCCGCACAGCGGCCTTTTAGTGGAGTAAGGGGGCCTTGAGGTTTGATGGGCTCAAGGCTGTTTTAGGATTGGTTGAGGCACTAGGTTAACAGCAAGACACCCAGGGTAAAATAACAAAATGCCACCTAAGAAAGGAGGTGGAATCAAAAAAGATAAAGCTCCTGCGAAGAAAAAGATAGTGCCCCAGGTTTCTCCTCCACATTCATCATCAGACAAGGAGTCCTGGGCTATACTGCAGGATTTGCAAACCAAAGTGTCAAACCTGGAGGCTCAAAAGTTAGCTAGACAGACCTCTCCACAGCGTGAGGTTACCCTGCGTAAGGCAGAGATGAGGGCACTGACAGAGGAACTCATGAAACATTTTGATTCCCTTGAATCTGAGCAGGCTCATGGAGGAGCAAATCATGGATGAAGGATTAGCCTCAGCTGAAAGGGGGCCAGGAGGGAGAAAGCGCAGAAGGACGCAGGTGGCAGAATGCTAAGACAACACAGAGGGGACATCATATGGGCATGAGCCCTATGACGAACCCTGTACAAGTTCACAAGGGCATTGGAGGCTCCAGGAACATCGGCGGCTGCATTTGCTGAGCACACAGCTATGCACAATACACAAGGTCACACTGCCACCTGGCCATGGGCTGGAGGCATGCAGCATCCATATGCTTCCCCCAACTCTTGTGCAACACCACCCATAGCATGGCCCAGTGGTTTCTGGCCCCCAATAAGCCCACAATGGTTTGGGTGGGGCATGCCCTATGTAAATCCTGCTACAGCAGGAACATCTAGTGCAAGTAAGGACACAGGAACTAAGCAACACCCTTCAGTACCTGATACTGGGTACAACATGGTCCCGATGGCAGCACTTCCGTATACAGATTGTAGCACGCCATTGGGAGATCATTTAACCCCGGCAGTGAAGGAGTAGATATGGAAGGGAAATTACATAGATTTTTATGAGTCGCTGAAGCGGCAGGTTGAGTTTCAGGAAATAGATAAAGGTGATGAGACACTGAAAGAAAAATACAGGAGGAAGAGGCCTGACAGAAATTGGACAAATTGGGTTACTGGGTTCACTATATATGCAGGGGCCATGGTTAAAACCCAACCCTGGAGGGCATCAGCCCTATTCCAGTATTTCGATATACTGTGTAGAGCAAAAGCAGAATTTGAAGGCCTGGCGTGGCTTTGTTATGATGAAGTATTTAGAATGAGGAGCGCAATCAGGCCCGAGCTACGATGGGACAAGCCACACTCTGGGCTTTGGTTGCAACACATGACACCCGCCAACTGCAATCTAGGTGATAGATTTGACAGCGGGCATCTGAATATAAAATCTACATGGACCACTAATGGACCAGGGGACAGGGCAGGCAGTTCAGCCCCGGCTGCCTTGCTATGAATTCAATAACAAAGGTTTCTATGCCAGGTTCCCATGCAGGTTTGGTCATGACTGTCTCACATGTGGGGGAAAGCACCCTAAAATCACCTGTCTTAAAGTGGAGGAGCAATAGCAAAACAAGACAGTGGGACACAACAAGAAATCAGAAAGGGGTGGTGGTGCTCCGGAAAAGGAGGCCCACACCAATTAGAATTAGGTCTGGGAGGAGGGATTAGTGAGTTACCCAAGGAGAGAGGAGGCAGAATACCTGAAATTTGGTTTCAAATACGAGTTCCGTATACCAGTGTTAAGTGTTAGAGCGGCCTTTATGGCAAAAATATTTTAAATAGGTAAAAGGCATGGAAAGTACAATATTGGAGGAGATCAATAAGGAGGTTGGAGAGGGTATGGTCTTGGGACCCTTTAGAGAGCCACCCACAGATAACCTAAAGGTTTCACATGTAGGGATGGTTATATTAAAAAAGAAAGAAAGAAAGAAAGCACTAGGTGAATATAGGCTAATACTTCATTTATCCTTCCCAGAGGGGATGTTGGTGAATGATGCTATTCCCGGGGAATTTTAGACACCTCATTTGACGAGGCAGTCAAAATGATTAGGTATGGTGGAACTGGTGATGAACTCGCAAAAGATGCTTAATCAGCTTCTAGGATTTTATTGGTTCATTCTTTAGACGTTACCCTGTTAGGTTTTCAATTTCTAGGGCTATATTATATCGCTAGGTCCCTACCCGGGGGGGCTCAACTTCATGTTCAGCTTTTGAAAGGTCTGGCACTGTTACTGAATGGCAGATTGGACAGAGAAGTGGCTGTAATTCTACAGCACACTACCTGGTTGCTTTCCTCTTCTGTGGAAGAGCAAATTTTGGAAGGTGCCAACTCATTGTGGATAAATTCCGGGAACTGGCCAGGAAATTGGGTTTACCATTAGTGAAAGAAAAAACTGAGGGATCGGCAACGACACTTAATTTTCTAGAGATTGAATTTGATACACTGCAACAGACTTCTAGGCTGCCACAAGACAAATTAATAAACATTAGGAACATAGTGAAGAAGCCTAAAATGTATCAACAAGGAAAAGGTAGGCAATTAGTCCTAGGGCAGTGCAGGCTGTACAAGAATTCATTGAAATTAGGGTTGAAAAAATCGGGTATGTCTTCCAATATGTAGAGGGGCACCACTCACAAAATATCAATTCTGGAAGATTATTGATATGGCGCTATATAAATATATGTTGTTCCTTTGGTTTCCTGAAGCATGCATTTGCAATAAACATATTGTTGGCTTCACAAAATTTTACAAACAATTCTCCTGCTTTGTCTCTGTCTCCTATGCCATTTTATCCAACAGTGTTTGGTTCCAGTTTTTTTCCCACTTTTTGCATTCCAGTCATCTACAATTATCAACATATCCTGCTTCATTGTGTTATCAATTTCCTCTTGAATGCTTACATAAAACTGTTCAATTTCTTCTACTTAGGCATCCTTCTTCAGTAGGAGTATAGACCTGAATGATGGTAATGTTGATAGATTTTCCAAAAAGTTTGATTTATATTATTCAGTCAGACTTTGCATTATAGTCCCTAAATGCCTGTTCTACATTTTGCATCATTATTAGAGCCACACAGTTTCTTCTTGTTTTCTCATTTCTGTAGAACACTTCGTAATTGTCTATTGAAAGTGTGCCATTCATGTCAATTTAATTTACTCACATCAAATACTGCAATGTTCAAACATAAAATTTCTTGCTTTACCTTGTTTCCAGTTTACCTTGGTTCATACTCCTCACATTGCATGTTCCAATTTTATATGTCATGCAGCACTAGACCTATGTACATGTCAGACACTATATAGTGGTGCCTCGCTTGACGAGGATAATCCGTTCCAGCAAAATCGCTGTAGAGCGAAATCCTCGTCAAGCAAAATAAAAAAGCCCATTGAAACGCATTGAAAACCACTCAATGCGTTACAATGGGCTAAATACCTCAGCATCCAGCGAAGATCCTCCATAGGGCGGCCATTTACCGATGCCTGTGCAGCGAAAAATCCATCCTAAAGCACAGCGGGGAGCCATTTTACACAGCGGGTGGCCATTTTGAACCCCGACGATCAGCTGTTTTGATCGTCGTAATGTGAAAAATCGGTTCCTGAAGCAGGGAACCGATCATCGGGAAGCGAATTTTGCCCATTAAAACTTCGCTTTGCGATCGCAAAAGCGATTGCAAAAACCTCTTCATCAAGTGGATTGATGTTTAATGAAGTAATCGTTAAGCGAGGCACCACTGTATATCATTTTGGCTTTAATGTAGTTGTCTCGTTAACAACAGTGTTATGCAGATATGTCCTTTGTTTTTCTGCAATAGATGATTGAATGCCTTCCAACTTGGCAGTCTCATCTTCCAGTACAGTATCTTGTTTTATTATCATTTCCTTCTGCTCCACAATACTAACAAAAGGTAGTTTAAATGTCATTGTCTGTGAAAGATCCTACCCCAGTTTCATTCTTCACTATTGCTGCTGCCCAGTAGCTGCCCTCTAGACATTTCTCTTCCCCCATCATCATTGGAACTATTCATTCTCTTCTGCTGAAGTTATTTAATTTATTTATTTAAAATATTTTACCTTGCCTTTCTCCTTGAAAAGAACCAAGGCAGCTTACAACACTGAAAGTTGAAAACAATTAGTATGCAACAGAGCTTAGCATCAGTAAAAGATCATATTTAAAGCCAAGAATAATGAGTAAAGAGGCATCATACATCATTAAAAGACAATATTAGAGCTAAGAATAAGTATGCAGATGATTTTTGCTTTTTTGATTTCTAAATGCCATTGATGTGGTCATTACTCCTGAAGAGGGTGGATGCATCTTAGTGTCATGAGTTCTGCCGAAGAAGATCTGGAATCTGAGGGGTTACAGCTGGACAATCAGAATCACAGGCAGCTGAATCACCACCAGATTCTCCTCCCCCAGTAGCCAGAGTGAGGGAGAAACTTCGGCAAGGACTCATGACACAAAGATCCTAAGCCCATGTGAATGCTTTCCATAGGAACATCAGGTCGACCAGCCCTGAGTATTAGCAGGATGAGGTGTTTAGTTGGCTGCTGTTGCTTATAAAATCTGCACCCAGATGCTTGCAAGCTTGTGGAAGCAACAAATTAAACACTTTGGCTCGCATCCATGCTCCTACTTATCCTGGACCCTGTTCTCTGGACCCCTGGCTTTGGACTCTGACTACTGACTATGATTTGTGTTTTGGCTTTGGCATTTTGGTATCTCCTTTGCATTTTCTGGACTTCTAATATTGGGCTGGTTTATTGGATTGTTGCCTTTTAAAAACCCCTGGGAACGTGACATTTAGTCTGGTGCATCAGCTGTGAACATTGCCTTGGATGACCCTGCTAGGAGTCAAGGCTTATAATGGAGTCTAGCCTCCTGATGGCATTGTTCTTGGCTTCTCTGATACACTCAAAGCCCCTCACCATAAGATGTACATCCAAGAGAGTGATTATTTGCTTAGTGACAAAATTACAGAATATAATACTGATGAAGAACAAGCATCAACATGTGTACTGTTTGACAGCTAGGTTATAATTTCATTTTATATCTCTATTTGTCTTTTCACTGTAAAATAAAATATCCAATCCTTGAACCATTAAAGATGGCCATCAAGAGTCAGCACCAGTGCATTAATGCTAAAGTGCTTTGAAAAGTATGTATCTCTGTGTTGCGGTAGGTAGAGGAGACACTATATATTTCCTGTTTCCAGATCTCTCCCAAAAGTGTCCCAGTCTTCTTATGCCAATAATAAAGGGCCCTAAATTTAGGAATGCTATGAATAGATGCAATGTTCCATACGCAAGTGACAATCACATATTTGATGTTGAGAACTGGTTTCAACATGCAATAGGCTTACCAAGAGATGTAATGGATCTGCCAGAAAACAACAACAACAATGGTTTGAAGAAAAAGAGTATTGTACAATTATATCAATTGTGCAGCAAAAAATTCAGAGCACCAGTAAGTGTGGGCATTTGATCATAGCCAATATCCTGGTTCATTCTTTTCAAGGAAGAACAATGAGAAACAGCCTGATGTGATGTAGAATAGCCCGTTCTTGGCTATGAATGGGCAGGATATGCAATTGTGTATGGCATACACAATGGAATGCCATCTCCATTCAGGAGCAATAAACATTCTGTCAGTTTGTGTATATGAACTTCCTTTTTTGGAGGGATTGAATAAATGTCCCCAGTTACAGCACACAGGAAGCTGAAAATATCTCTCTCCCTGAAGTACATTAAAATACACTCCCTCCCTACAATTAAGGCATATTTTGAAGGAGGAAGAATTGATTGAATCTTCTTGACTGCTGAGTAGATCATAGACTCTACAACTTCATACAAAGGAATCAGGATTCCACACCTTGAACAACTGTATAGAGAGGGGAGTTTCTTTGGAAACTGTATAAAGAAAATAACTTCTATCACTGTTTATTTTTGCTATTATGTGACAAGTCTTATATGCCAAACAAAACAAAACAAACAAAGCAAAATGTCTCCTAGACTGCTGTTCAGGCAAAAAGCCTTTTTTGCCATTTGCCTCTATTTCCCCTACATTTGAAACCTTTCTGGACACTGTTTTCTTAGCCATAAAGGTAAGGTAAAGGTAAAGGATCCCCTTGACATTTTTAGTCCAGTCATGTCCGACACTAGGGGGCGGTGCTCATCCCGTTTTTCAAGCTGTAGAGCCAGCACTTGTCCAAAGACAGTTTCCATTGCCATGTGGCCAGCGTGACTAGGGAACACCATTTTACCTTCCCACCGAGATGATACCTATTTATCTACTCTCATTTACATGCTTTCGAACTGCTAGGTTGGCGAGGAGCTGGGACAAAGCGACGGGAGCTCACTCCATCATGTGGATTCGATCTTATGACTGCTGTCGTCTGACCCTGCAGCACAGGCTTCTGTGGTATAGCCCACAGTGCCACCGCATCCCACAAAGGTAACAGAGTCTAAATCGGGACAGAATCTCTGCAGATAGTTGTCGTTGTTGTTTAGTCGTTTAGTCGTGTCCGACTCTTCGTGACCCCATGGACCAGAGCACGCCAGGCCCTCCTATCTTCCACTGCCTCCCAGAGTTGTGTCAAATTCATTCTGGTAGCTTCAATGACATTGTCCAACCATCTCATCCTCTGTTGTCCCCTTCTCCTCTTGCCTTCACACTTTCCTAACATCAAGGTCTTTTCCAAGGAGTCTTCTCATGAGATGGCCAAAGTATTGGAGCCTCACCTTCAGGATCTGTCCTTCCAGTGAGCATTCAGGGTTGATTTCCTTCAGAATGGATAGGTTTGTTCTCTTTGCAGTCCAGGGGACTCTCAAGAATCTCCTCCAGCACCACAATTCAAAAGCATCAATTCTTCGGTGGTCAGCCCTCTTTAGGTCCAGCTCTCACTTCCATGCATCGCTACTGGAAAAACCATAGGTTTGACTATGTGGACCTTTGTTGGCACGGTGAAGTCTCTGCTTTTTAAGATGCTGTCTAGGTTTGTCATCACTTTCCTCCCAAGAAGTAGGCATCTTTTAATTTCATGGCTGCTGTCTCCATTTGCAGTGATCATGGAGCCCAGGAAGGTAAACTCTGTCACGGCCCCCATATTTTCCCCTTCTATTTCCCAGGAGGTGATGGGGCCAGTGGCCATGATCTTATTTTTTTTTGATGTTGAGCTTCAGACCAATTTTTGCACTCTCCTCTTTCACCCTCATTACAAAGGTTCCTTAATTCCTCCTCACTTATTTAATTAATTAATTAATTAATTAATTAATTTGTTCAATTTATATCTCGCCCATCTGGTATATTCTACCACTCTGGGCATCTTTCTGCCATCACAGTGTTATCATCTGCATATCGGATGTTGTTGATATTTCTTTTCGCAATCTTGATTCTGGCTTGGGATTCCTCCAGTCCAGCCTTTCACATGATGTATTCTGCATATAAATTGAATAAGCAGGGGGACAATATACAGCCTTGTCGTACTCGTTTCCCAATTTTGAACCAATCAGTTGTTTCATATCCAGTTCTAACAGTTGCTTCCTGTCCCACATATAGGTTTCTCAGGAGATAGATAAGGTGGTCAGGTACTCCCATTTCTTTAAGGACTTGCCACAGTTTGCTGTGGTCCATACAGTCAAAGGCTTTTGCATAGTCAATGAAGCAGAAGTAGATGTTTTTCTGGAACTCTCTGGCTTTCTCTATAATCCAGTGCCTGTTAGCAATTTGGTCTCTAGTTCGACTGCCCCTTCAGAATCCAGCTTGTACCTCTGGGAGTTCTTGGTCCACATACTGTTGAAGCCTACCTTGTAGGATTTTGAGCATAACCTTGCTAGCATGTGAAATGAGTGCAATTGTAGGGTAGTTGGAGCATTCTTTGGCACTGCCCTTCTTTGGGATAGGGATGTAGATTGATCTTTTCCAGTCTTCTGACCACTGTTGCGTTTATTGAATGTAGCACCTTAACAGCGTCATCTTTTAAGATTTTAAATAGTTCAACTGGAATGCCATCACCTCCGCTGGCCTTGTTGTTAGCCAAGCTTTCTAAGGCCCACTTGACTTCACTCTCCAGGATGTCTGGCTCAAGGTCAGCAACCACTTTATCTGGGTTGTCCAGGATATCCAAATCTTTCTGGTATAATTCCTCTGTGTATTCTTGCCACCTCTTCTTGATATCTTCTGCTTCTGTTAGGTCCCTCCTATTTTTGTCCTTTATCATGTCAATCTTTGCACAAAATGTTCCTCTAATATCTCCAATTTTCCTGAACAGATCTCTGGTTTTTCCTTTTCCAATATTTTCCTCTATTACTTGACATTGTTCATTTAAGAAGGCCCTCTTGTCTCTCCTTGCTATTCTTTGGAAATCTGCATTCAATTTTCTGTAACTTTCCCTATTTCCCTTGCATTTTGTTTCCCTTTTCCTCTCTGCTATTTCTAAGGCCTCATTGGACAGCCACTTTGCTTTCTTGCATTTCCTTTCCTTTGGGATGGTTTCTGTTGCTGCCTCCTGGACAATGTTACGAGCCTCTATCCAAAGTTCTTCAGGCACTCTGTCCACCAAATCTGGTTCCTTAAATCTGTTATTCACTTCCACTGTGTATTCATAAGGGTTGTGCTTTAGATTATACCTGAGTAGCCCAGTGGTTTTTCCTACTCTCTTCAGTTTAAGCTTGAATTTTGCTATGAGAAGCTGATGATCAGAGCCACAATCAGCTCCAGGCCTTGTTTTTGCTGACTGTATTGAGCTTCTCCATCTTTGGCTGCAGAGAATATAATCAATCTGATTTCAGTATTGCCCATCTGGTGATTTCCATGTGTAGAGTCACTTCTTATGTTGTTGGAAAAGAGTGTTTGTGATGACCAGCTTGTTCTCTTGACAAAACTCTATTAGCCTTTGCCCTGCTTCGTTTTGAACTATGCAGATAGTTACATTACACTAAAGATCATCATTTGGCTCAATTGGCACTTTATTTAGCAAGACGATACTGAGTCCTATTAATACTGAGGCCTATTTAATATGGTTTGAGTCGGTATGTGCACCATCAATTTGTAATGAAGTGATTTCCAGAATGATCTGGGACATCTAAAAGTATTTTCCTTCTGCATACAAATACTTCATTGCCTCTGGCATATCGAGACTTGAGGAGATGCCAGCACAGGTTATTGTAGCTTCCAATTCTGCTTTCATGTCTGACAGTTGTTTTTTGACACCAAATAATTTTGCTTGAACAGCCTTATGTCTCTCTGGAAAGTGCCTCCCGTAAAGGCCATTCACAGCACATTGTTCCATCATCCAGATGTTTCTTTTAACATCTACTCAGACCATTGTGCTGACTGCTTGAAGCAACTCCTTCAGCAGAAGCATTGTTTATTTCCATTAGGCTGCCAACTCCAAAATTTAGCTGAAGCATTCTGGACCAGCTGCAGCTTCTGGACCAACATTAAAGGCAGACCCAGACAGAAAGCAGTGTAGTAGTGCAGTCTTGAAGTGATAACTGTAGTCAAGCTTTCCCTCTCCAAGAATGGCTGCAACTGATGTACAACTGAAACTGATAAAAAATACTTCAAGCTACAGAAGTCACATGAGCCTTCAGGAAAAAAAGATATGTCCAGGAAGTCCCCCAGATATCACACTTCGTCCTTTAGAGCAGCTCAACCTCATCCACAATAAGTAATCTACGCTTCTCCTTGATAGGGGATCTGTTCACTCACAAAGTCATTTAGCTGGAATTTGGCCTCAGTTTATTGAACTTCATATGGCCAACTACTGCACCCAAGTATTTTTCTGGATTCCATATAGCTACATGTTCAGAAGTGACCAAGAAACTGAGAAGTCTGCTGAATGATCGAGCAAGAACACAGATGCGCTCCTGCATCTCTCTATCTCTAGCTAAAGCTAATCAATTGGGACAAGAAACAAAGACCAATTTAGTCCTAAAACCAGATTGAAATAGATCCAGATAATAATCCCAAACTGTCTACAATTGCATTACTACAATTCTCTGAAATATCTCCCCCCTCCAAAAAAAAACATTATTTCAACTAAGTGGTAGTTACCAACAGTGAGGGATCTAGAGAGAATTTCTTGAGCAGTGGTCACACAACAGACATTTTGAATGCAGCAGGCATCACTATTCCATACAGGCTAGTAGTCTTCTCATCTGGACTATGGGTATACATTTTTGCTCACTTCATTCTTGAAGATTAGAACTTCTACCCCAGAGGGCATTCAGGAGCAATCATGTCTATAACCTTTCATACCTGACCATCTCAAAGTAAGGCTAGGGCCTCAAGAAAATTGTATGCTCTATCCACCAGAAAATCCTCAGGAAATCCAAGGTTCCACCAGCTTAGTCTATTAATTTCAATTATTCTGTCCAAATTGGTCACTGTCCCTTTGTAGGGGAAGTTGATGCCATGAGTCATATCTTACTAGAAAACAGTTTGATCATGACATTGGATGGATCTTTTTTTTAAAACTCTCTCCACATCTTTAGGTCATATATTTCAGAATTTATGACACATTCTATATCAAAGATGTCACCTGCTCAGTTAAACTGAACCAGTGACAACTTGAGAGACCTACAGGGTCATGGGATACATGAAGTCCTGAGCTGGTCTACTAAGGGCAGCCTCACCATGAAAATTGAAATCTCCAGTGCTTCCATCAAGCAAAGACTGCCTCAGTTAATTCAGAAAGAAGGTTACTGGGGAGCAAAATGGTCAGTACACTATCGTACCGTACCCCTAATCTGTCTCTTTGGTCCAAAATATCAGTGGAGCTCCTATGGACTATAGCAACCCTATCCTTCCTAACTCTTCAGCCTGTACTGGTGCAACACTGAGGGCAACATTATTTATCAGTGAGGGCAAAGCCCAAATTTTTCAGCCAAGTCTCAGTAATATACGCCAGCTCAGTTGTCTCATTCATTATTAAATATTGAATAAATATTGAATAAATCCAGTCTTATTATAGACTGATACAGAATTAAACAATAACAGTACCAACCTAGAAGGCTCAGTGGAAGAGCAACTTGGCACCTGAGGTCTGGGGAATGGGCCACAGAAAGTGACATCATTGTAAGTGTAGACCATTGTAATACAAACATCTGTATCTTAGTTTCTTGTCATACCTGTTTTTCCTCATGATAGATTCAATGGAGTTACTATCATTGAATCCCCCAATGATACCACCACTGCAGCACATCCCTTCAAACACAACCCATAGTCCTAAAACAGAAAGTAAAATAATCAATATACTCATATTCATCCATACATACTAGGACAAAGATGTTACTTTCAACAATCTTGGCCCACCTGGCCACTATATGTTGCATTGGTTCCTCCTTAAATAGGATTGGATGGACAGCAGTCACAATGGGCTCATCAAAAGAGATAGCTATTGCCATCACAGACACAACAACAATAAGATAAAGTGTATCATTACATCCATATGGAGCGGTGGCCTTCGAATGTCCATTTACATTACCCTTCTTCAGCAACAACTTCTACAAGAGTGCAGCACCTGTTACTCAATTCCATTATGCTCACACATGTGCTTAGTGCGCATAGTTTTAATGTAAATCCAAGTACTGTAGGAGTCATGTGAAGTTCTAGTTATCTATTGTACATGTCTCTTCTCCCCACTTTAATCTTCGTAATCTGATTGATTGATTCATGACTGTGACTTGCACAGTTTTGCTTACATACATGTAAAGTGGCAATAAGTTTCTGCCAGAAGTGTGTTCACTTTTGCACACCCACACATGTGAGCTAAGTTATAAAACAGATATCACATGCTATTGTAATAATTTATTTTCTTAATTCAAGCCTAAGCACTCTATCAGATTTCTTCAATATATCTTGTAATCTTCAGCCATCAATTTGACATCATCACAGTATCTTTACAGATGCATTCTGACATTTTAATGTCATTTCCATAGGCGATCTTCTTGACTAATTAAGTGCTGTCAATGTAGATTTCTTATGACACTATTCTGTTTTATTCTGCATCAGAACACTGTCTCAAAAGACTTCCACCAACAGGACTGTGAACTTTTTATGAGGTAGTGAAGGACAGAACCTCCTGAGAGAGGAAATGTCCAATTTGAATCTGAAATGCCCCTCTAGATCAGCCTCATTTAACTCTGTAATACAGTTTTGCACAATGTGGATGTTTCTTTAACCTTTCATGCTCTATGCTGCTACTAGTCTAGGCTTCCACAAATTCCAGTCCACCAAATGGAAAACCCATTAGCCATATACAATATAGCAGCCAGTGAGATACTTGACAGCCATCCTATTTTTGCCTTCCAGGATTTGCAGCCCCAGACAGACACCAAGAACAAAAGTTTCTTTAACTCCAGTCTCTCAACAACAGGGCGAGCCTAAGACACTTCATTGTCTGAGACAGAACAGCAAATGGTACCACCTCCCATGTCAAGATGCGCAACATTTAAGGTTAGCCATGTTATTTAGGCACATGAGGAAATCTCCTTAACACCTCTCTTTTCCCCCCCTCCCTGGAAGTAAAAAATCATTAGCAACTGTCCTTTCATGGTAGCAAAGGTGACCTGAATCAACCAGCTTGAGTTTGAGTTTGAGTTTTATTATTATATTGCCATAAATCCAAAAATTCAAAGATAAAAACATTATATTAGATATACAGAGTAAGTTGTTCGACCATATCAATGGTATAAAACTTGAGTCATGTGGTTGTCTTAATATAGCATTTTACAAATTCTTAAAACTGAGAATAAAAACTTAGCCACCGACTGTGTTATTAATTGGTTCTCTCTGGACAGCAGAAACTTCAGGTAGTCTGTGGGAAGTATACTAGTACATTCACACATTATTGGGTAGAGATAACGGATATGCTCAAACCTATATAAGCTACATTCTAGAATGGTGTGTACCAAGGACTCAACTGTTTCTTCCCCACAGGGCATATCCTTTCTCCATTATGAATGTTATTAAAGCGCCCTTTTAACAAGGCTGAGGGAAAGCAATTAAACCTAGCCCTTGAGAAGACAAAACGATAACTTGGTACTGTGGTTTGATATAGATAATTTGCTAACTTGGGAAAGTTAAAATTTAAATCAAAGTACATTGGTGGGCAGGTCCTGTGTACACATGCTAGTGAATACTGGAGATCTATGTCTTTAATGTGTTGTACAACCATTGACTTGATACTGTCATAAGGCTGACTCAGAAAGAAGTCCATAGAGAAGCCTAAAAGATGTAATTTGTCAGTAAATCCCTTATGCCATGAGCTAGCAAAGACATCTTTTTGTAAATAATGTAAATATCCACTGGTTGTAGGAGCATATACCACCTTCAACCAGAATCGAAATGCATACAGCCAAGCTCGACATGCCACCGATTGAAGGCCAGCATCCAAACACAAGGCAGGTGAAGAGACACATCTTGGCATAGCGAATAGGAGTTACAGGGAGTTTGATAGAACAGTTACAACTGAGGGATTGAAACCATTTATCCAAATAGCAATACCATACAGGAGGTGTGCAAGAAATTTATACTTAACTATCTGTAGAGAAGCAGGGATGAACTGCCCACCCTGGACATAGTGGTATTGTCTAAGAACTTTGCTTGTATTATTAGCCACTTTCACTGCTGCTTGTCTACGGTGAGACCAGAAGAGGGTATGTGAGAAGACAATACCCACGTATTTAAATGTTTTAACTTGCTCTATAGGCTGGCCCTCAATAACCCATTCTTTAACTTCAATATGCCTAGAAAAAAAAACATTATTTTGGTTTTCTTGAAGTTAATTGTTAATAGGCTGTTCCTGCAGTAACTCATAAATGCATATTTCTCTAAGTTGTTTTTTTTTTTTGTAAGGGAGCATTCCTTATCAAACCATTTAGGAATGTACCTTCCCAGTTGTTTATGGGTGTGAGATTGTTTTGGAATTAGAACAGATTGTATTGTTAAAACCAGGGAGTTGTAGTTTGTCCCGATGGAAGCCAAGGTAGAATCCCTAGGTGCTGTTATTAATTTTCTTAATTTCTCCTGGGAGGAGATTTTAAGAAACAGGAGACTTTTACATTAACATCATCTGTCCAAATTAGGTGTTTATATCATACAGATAAGACATCATCATCTAAATGGTGTTCAGGGGGAAGATGTATTGGCTATAAAAATGACAAGGTTGAAAGTAGGGATAAATGATCGCTATCTGTTCTATGTCCGACAGAGGATTCCTTAACCAAACTGGTTAAAGATGGAGAAGTTAACACATAGTCTACCACACTGCTACCCATCCCTGATATGAAAGTAAATTCTGTGCAATTATCAAACAGTTCATTGCCATTTACAATATAAAGAGTAAGGTGTTCTACCATCCGTGCCAGGCATATCCCACTATAATTGATCTTCAGATCTTGTTCTATAATTCATCAGAGTGTGGTTCTCTACAGAGTCTGTACCCCAGGAATTGGAAGAGCAAAACATGTAATTATTTGATCCAGTTTCTTGCATTCAGGTCTCACATATCACATATGCATTGGGGGGTATGGATTTGTAATATAAAGCTCCAATTGGTTACACATTTGAGTTTGATTTTTGGAAGACAACGGTGGAATATAAGCATTGATAATCAGATAAGTGCTTGACCTGAAAACAAGAAAATGAGCCAAACAAGTCAGGCAGCCATAGCAATTTTGTCACTAGGTGGAAGCCATTTGACCCTAGCCTCCAAAGCAGTAGAAAATATTAGAGCCATCTTCGCTTTTGGGCGACCCTTCCACTGCTAGGAACTGCATAGCTGTTAAGCATCAGATAGCATTCAAACTAATATGATCAATGCTCCAGGTTTCCTGTACTGCAATTATATCATGTAATCTTAAATAACTGAGTATTCCTGGGTCACTCTGTTTGGAGGCCCAACCGCTATGAAAGGATTTTCAATAAGCAGGCCCTTGATGTTAGGGCTATCTTTTGGGCCTCAACATCTGGCCACCCTTACCCTGGAAGGCCTTGTTCCTAGGCAGACAGCATTAGAAAATTACCTTATTTTCCATTATTTTGGTGACCATTCTCATTTAATTCAACATAAAATAGTAAATGAAATCAAAAGAGAAGACAATTTCAGGTTTGTGTGGATTTTTCAGTGATATTGGGGGTATCTATGTTGTGGATTTGTGTGTGAGAGAAAGAGAATGCACAGTTATGGTTTTACAACCATTTAGTTTCCTTCACTTCAATCACAGACTAAAATAAGCTGTTGTAAAACTTTCTTTCTAGGTCTGGAAGTGTGGGCAGTGAAAAAGACAACACTGTTATGCAGAAATGTACAGTCCAACAAAAAGACTTATATAGCTCTGCCCACCTCATAATGGTAATGGCTACTCAAAAACACCTCCAAACAAAATTCAAGAGAAACTGAAAAGTGCCTGAAGTAAACATGGTAAATTGATAAGTAAACAGAAATAAATCCTTCATAAGCTTCTATGCACCACTGTCCTTTCTCAAGAAGGACAGCTTCTTAATATTTAAAAATGTGCTGATTAGCACATTAGCAGTAAGACCTTGTTCCCTGTTGAGGGAGTCCCTGAGGCTAGAGAAGAACACAGGGGGCTAGATGTAGACCCATGCATTATGCTCAACTCATAGTAAGAGGTTTTGTACAACAAACTCCCCGTGGATTTCCCAGAAGTTTAAGCGAGGGCCCTATAACAATATTCATAATTATAAAAATAGTGTACAACTGCAGAGCAGTGTTACATACAGCACTGATGTTACCTGTCTGTCATGGGTTTGGAGGGAAAGTTCCATCCTATGGGGAGTGGAAGGCGGGACCTCAGGAGGAGGGGCTGTACTGTATATATATGTGGAGTTTGTGTGGAGAAGTTAGGAGAGCTGAGAAGGAGAGCTGAGAGAAGAAGCTGGTGTGGGAGTCTGTGTGTCAGACAGGGTACTACTGTGTGTCAGTCAGTACCAACCTGATAGGTTCAGGTGTCTGTATGGGTAGCCAGAACTGATAGGTTCAGGGTCTGTGCTTTATTGAAAGGTGTTCTGTGTGAACCAAACTGGTGTCTGTATGATTGAGACTAAGCCACGTTACTGTATCCTATTCACTTGATCATTTTATTTTCCCTGTGTGTTATTTAAATAAACCTTATTCCTTTGTTTGTTTAAAAATCCATTCCTGGTCTGTGTGACTCCTTACAGGGAATGGTTGGTGGCAGCTTAGTGAAACTGTGGCATATCCCAGTAGGTCTGGGGTTGTCACATTGATTGGTGTCCAGCGTGTGGGATACGACTGGTCCAGTTGTCCAGTGGTCCATCAAAGCCTTGGCAAGTGTGCCCAGAGCAAGGGGGGTCTAGTCAGGGACAATCTGAGAGCGCGTAGGTAATCTTCTAGGCTTACCTCACGGGGAGGTACGCTAGTGGAATAACGTGTGACCTCAGATTGGTGGGACTAGATTAGGGAGCTCTGAGGCAACCTGTTTTGGCGGGAAAAGGCTGAGGCAAAGCTGAGTGAAGTAGCAGTGATCTAGCCTGTCTGCTGAGAGGCCTAGCAGAGGGGGGTGGACTCTGGCTGGCAACAGTTGCAAGTTAGTGCTGAAGAACAGCAGCAATCTATAGAAGGCTGGTTCTGAGGCAACAGAGAAAAAAAAAAGAAGAAAAAAGCGGTCGCTTTATTTTGAGGCTTGACTTTTGAAAGCAGCCTGTTCTGGGGGGGGGGATTATGCCCTTCACTCGAAGCCAAATGGCAGAAATGGGTGAAGAGAAAGACCCACAGGTGGACCAAGGTTCTGAGGATGAATTTGGCTCAGTGCAGGATGACAGCACGGGAGAACAGAACCCAGAACTCAGGAAAATGCTCATAGTCCAACAGCATGAACTGAGGGTGAGGGAAATGGAGGAAAGATTAGAGAGAGAAAGAAGGGAGGAAAGGGAAAGGCAATTTGAAATGGAGCAAAGGGAAAGGGAGAAACAGAGACAATTTGAATTGGAATTGCAGAGAGAGAAAATGGCGTTTGAGTTAAGAAAATTGGAACTGATGAATCAGAACAATAATAACAATAGGGATTCTGAGGGGGGCCAATTGTCTAAAACTGACCTGAAGAAATGCCCTGTGTACCACAAGGGGGATTGCCCTGAGGTGTTCTTTTCCCTAGTGGAAAGAGCGTTTGTGGACTTCTCAGTAAGGGAAACTGAGAAGATGACCATCATGCGATCTTTAATCAGTGGCAGCCTGGCAGAAGTCTATGCAGAGATGCCAGAGGAACTGATGAAAGATTTTGCAGAGTTTAAAAAACTGGTGTTTGCCAGACATGGGATAAATGCGGAACAGCTGAGGCAAAGATTCAGGTCACTCACCAAGAAACCAGAGCAGACTTTTACCCAAGTGGGGGCCCAACTGGTGAGGCTGCTAGAGAAATGGCTATCTCAGGAGGGAACAGAGACCTTCCAGCAGCTCAAAGACCTGATAGTGCTGGAACAGTTCTATTCAGTCCTGCATGGGGAACTGAAGTTCCAGGTGAGGGAAAGGAAACCGAAATCTGTGGCAGAGGCGGCCGAAATCGCCGATTTTATTTCCCAAATAAGAAAGCCCTTAGGTGAGGGGAAATCGATAGGTAAACCTAAAGAAACCTACAGCAAGTACTCTCAGGGACCAGGGAGAAGCCAGCAAGGGGGAGGAGCCCATGGTGAAGGGAAGCCCTCAGACATGAAACCAAGACCTCAGATTTTGGAGGGAAAACCAAAACCAGATGAGAAAGACTCCAAGTACAGCAGAAAATGTTATTTCTGTCAAGGAAAGGGCCATCTAATCTCAGAGTGTGAGAAATTAAAGCAGCTAAAAGGAAATGTGCCTCATGAGTTGAGTGGAACCAAGCCAAAAGCTGTGTTCTGTGTCCAGAAAGAGCAAAGCTCCTTGTCACTGAGGGAGCCTGTTGCCATGGCTACTCAATCTGGAACAGTTACATCTGCTGATCAGGCTGAGGAAAATGGTCCTCTTGTGGAGGTCAAGCGCTGCTTGCTAGTGAGAACAGATTCGCAGTTGTTTGAAACCGCAGGGGTGGACGTAGGAATACTTGACCATCAGTATAGGGGGCTGAGGGATACTTGTTCCCAGGTGACCCTGTGCCATCCAGATATTATTCCTAGGGAGTATATAATCCCGAATGAGAGCATGAAGGTGGCAGGGATTGAGGGACAGGTGATCTCGCTGCCAGTAGCTGAGGTACCTGTGAACTTTCAAGGCTGGAGGGGAGTTTGGCGGCTAGCGATTTCATCGACTCTGCCAGCAGCCGTGCTCGTGAGAAATGACCTGGCTGAACATGTGAAACAGGTGCTAGTGATTACACGCTCACAAGCCACCACGGGGACAGTTCAGGGGGGTACTGATGAGCCCGAGACGGAAGCAGAGGGGAGTTCAGAAGCTGTGGTGGAAAACTTAACCACAGACAGCCGATTTGGCCAAGAGCAAAAGGCAGACGCCACTCTCCAAAAGTGTTTTGAACAGGTGACAGACGCCCAGCTAACACCTGAAACCCCAGTGAGATTTTGTGAGAAAAAGGGGATTTTATATAGAGAGACCCTGAGGAATATCTCAAAAGGGGGAGATGGGATCAGAAGTCAGCTAGTGGTACCTGAAAAGTATCGCCCCATGATCTTACAAAGGGGGCACTCTGACATGTTTGCTGCGCACTTAGGGGTGAACAAAACACAGCAGAGAATCACACAGAATTTTTACTGGCCTGAAATAGGGAAGCAGATCAAGGAGTTCTGTAAACAATGTGATGTGTGTCAGAGGCAGGGGAATAACCGTGACAGGACCAAAGCAAAGTTGTGCCCTTTGCCTGTGATTGACACTCCGTTCAAATGTATAGGGGTGGATATTGTGGGACCTTTGCCCAAGGCCACAAAGAGGGGGAACAGGTTCATTCTCACCATTGTGGACCATGCCACGAGGTACCCTGAAGCCATACCCTTGACTAACATTGAAACTAACACAGTGGCAGATGCCTTGGTGGGGTATATGTCCAGGATGGGATTTGCCTCAGAAATAATCACAGATTTGGGCGCATCGTTTACATCGAAGCTCATGAAACGGTTATGGCAAATCTGTGGAATTAAACACAAGGAAACCACTGCCTATCACCCTGAAAGTAACGGGTTAACGGAAAAGTTCAATGGGACTCTGATGCGCATGATTAGGGCTTACTTGGCAGAGAATCCAAACAATTGGGACCAGAAGCTGCAATCCCTTTTGTTTGCTTATCGATCAGTGCCACAAGCCAGTACCGGGTTCAGTCCGTTTGAACTCTTGTTTGGGAGAAGGGTGAAAGGGCCCCTTGATTTGATCAAACAAAATTGGGAGCAGATCACCCAGGATGACCCACAAGATGTTGTGACATATATAGACACCTTGATGAATGACCTAAAGAGAAACCTAGAGCTAGCAGCAGAAAACCTGCAAGCTCAGAAGGTCAGACAGAAAACATGGTATGACCACAAAGCCAGGGAGAGGCACTTTGACCCAGGGGAGGAAGTGCTTTGGCTTAGGCCCTGCAGAGAGAACAAACTGCAGCTCAAATGGGCAGGACCATACAGGGTCATTTCCAAGATGTCAGACCTGAACTACCTTATAGAGCAGGAGGAGAACCAAGCAAGGAGGGTGGTACATGTGAATGCCCTAAAACCCTACTACAGAGGGGAACAGAGGGTTTTATTTGCAATAAAGGCAGCTGAGAGTGAGGAAGCTGAATTACCCTTCTGGGAGGGTAGAGGGGAAGTAAAATACAACCCAGAGGAGGTAAAGATCAGTCCTGCACTCACCCAAGACCAGCAGCAAGAACTAAAAATGCTGCTCATCAAATACCAAAAGGTGTTTTCCAATAAGCCGGGGATAGTGAAGGGAGTGATGCATCGGATCCACACAGGGGATGCACCCCCGCAAGCAGTATCCCCATACCGAGTGACGGGACCCTATAGGGACAAGGTGCGGAAGGAGCTGGACGAGATGCTTAGGGAGAACATAATCGTCCCCTCTTCTAGTCCTTGGTCCTCTCCGATAGTCCTAGTGGACAAGCCTGATGGGAGCATTAGGTTTTGTGTAGATTACAGGAAATTAAACCGCGTAACCACTCCTGATGCCTACCCAATGCCCAGGCTAGACAACCTGATTGAAACCATAGGGGGTTGTCGGTTCATTTCATCATTGGACCTAGTAAAGGGATATTGGCAATTAAGAATTGATCCCAGGGATCAAGAAAAGACAGCCTTTTGCAGCCCTTTTGGTCTCTATGAGTTTAGAGTCCTGAGCTTTGGTCTCAGAAATGCACCAGCCACATTCCAAAGGCTGATGGACCAGACCTTAGCAGGGCTCAGTGACTTTACAGTGGCCTACATTGACGACATAGGGATCTTCAGCAATACCTGGGAAGATCACCTGAAACACCTGGAGTTAGTGCTGCAGAGGTTAAGTGCAGCAGGGCTAACAGTAAAGGCGAGCAAGTGTCAGCTGGGTAGCCCAGAAATAAAATATTTGGGTCACATGGTAGGGGGAGGAGTGATCAAACCCCTAGAGGCCAGTTCGTGATTGGCCCAGACCCAACACCAAGAAAAAAGTCAAATCATTTCTTGGGTTGGTGGGCTACTACAGAAAGTTCATCCCGAGGTTTAGCGAGATTGCGGCTCCGCTGACCGATCTGACGAGGAAGAAGACTGATGACCGCATCCCGTGGACCAGCGACTGTGAGGAGGCGTTCCAGAGGTTGAAGGAGGCCCTCATCAACTATCCAGTGCTGCGTGCTCCAGACTTCGACCGGGAGTTCATCATCTACACCGATGCGTCTAACAGCGGGGTAGGAGCAGTTCTTTGCCAGGAGGATGAAAATGGTGACCAGCATCCAGTGTCCTACCTGAGTAGGAAACTCCAGAAAGGTGAGAGACATTTGGCAACCGTGGAAAAGGAGTGCCTGGCCATAGTCTACGCGATCCAGAAGGCCAAGCCTTACATCTGGGGAAGACATTTTGTTCTGTGCACTGACCATTCACCACTGCAATGGTTAAAGACAATGAAAACCCACAATAGTAAACTTATGAGGTGGGCTTTAAACCTGCAAGACTATGACTTTGAAGTGAAGGTGGTCAGAGGGTCAGTGAACTGTGTTGCTGACGCCTTGTCAAGAAGACCTGAAGATTGAAGACGGCGAAGGAACATGGACTATGTATATACTTTGGTGACCAAAAAGGTTAAATGTGCTTGTTTATTAAACATGCGTGGTTTGTATGAATAAAGGTAACTTGATGTATTGTAAATGGTAAATGTTTAAATGCCTAATTGATATGGTTATCCTAGTGTAAGTATAAGTAAGTATGGTAGTGTATGTTATTGTATAAATGTTTTTGTATGTTTTGGATCCAGGTTGTTTTTTGGAGAAAAGCACTTTAGCTTTCCCCCTACAAAACAACTTATAAAGAGGGGAGGTGTTACATACAGCACTGATGTTACCTGTCTGTCATGGGTTTGGAGGGAAAGTTCCATCCTATGGGGAGTGGAAGGCGAGACCTCAGGAGGAGGGGCTGTACTGTATATATATGTGGAGTTTGTGTGGAGAAGTTAGGAGAGCTGAGAAGGAGAGCTGAGAGAAGAAGCTGGTGTGGGAGTCTGTGTGTCAGACAGGGTACTACTGTGTGTCAGTCAGTACCAACCTGATAGGTTCAGGTGTCTGTATGGGTAGCCAGAACTGATAGGTTCAGGGTCTGTGCTTTATTGAAAGGTGTTCTGTGTGAACCAAACTGGTGTCTGTATGATTGAGACTAAGCCACGTTACTGTATCCTATTCACTTGATCATTTTATTTTCCCTGTGTGTTATTTAAATAAACCTTATTCCTTTGTTTGTTTAAAAATCCATTCTTGGTCTGTGTGACTCCTTACAGGGAATGGTTGGTGGCAGCTTAGTGAAACTGTGGCATATCCCAGTAGGTCTGGGTTTGTCACAAGCAGTTCCAGAAGTTCACATAAATCTAAACAGGTGGCCTGCTATAGATCTTAGTTTTGTGAGGGTTTCTTGAATGGGATTTAACTTTCCTTTCCTAGCTCTTTTCCTTGCCATTTTTTTTAAGAAAATGGCTTTATAAAAATGATATTTGTGTTTCAACCCAGAGAACTGTGTATTATACTCATCATTCATTTACAATTATTGCTTTGTCAGTTGGTTAACACTGTTCAACTATGTAATCTCAGATTTAACAGAAATATTCAACATGAAAACTAAATGAATAATATTTTCATTGACAGAAACTGAACACAATGAAATTGAGTGATTATTTTCTCTATTGCATTGACACTGCAATTCCAGGGGATGCCAGAGTTGAAAATAAAGAACTGGGAAAACTAACGAAGTACAGAGAACTGGCAATCGAAACATCTCGCCTCTGGACTTCAGTGGTCCCTGTAGTCATTGGGGCTGTGGGAACAGTATCAAGAAACTTCACCAAGTACTATGATCCAGACATTCTTCATTCTATTATTACTTCATCTGGTCTGTTATGTTCAAGGTATCTATTAATTTGGATCCAGAAATCCCAGAAGATCTTGACTTCCTCATTTTCTGACACCTTCTATACCTGCTGTTCCCATGGTTTTTGGAGGCGGTCAAGTTATGTTTTTTTGCATAATGACCAATACACTAATTTTGCCACTCTACCGTTTCTCAAAAATTCAGTTTTCAGATACAAAACTTTAAGAAATATGCTATCTTTCTAACTAATTTGGAAGCATATCTACCTTTTGAGCTGTAATTCATTCTACTGTAAAACAGAAAAACATGTGGAAGTGTTCCACTTTGAGACATTCCTGATTCAGGACTAGATTTGTGTTACATGGCAGATTTTAGATATCCTGACTGTCTAATTTTATAATCTGTTTCTGCAGTCTTTGGACATTCACTGATAAGGTGTGACACAGTTTCATCTTCTTGACAGAGTTGACATTTGCTGTTAGCACTAATTCCTTGTATTTTAGCTTTCAACACATTGGTTTGGAGTACTTGTTCTTGTGCAGAAAAAATCAAGCCTTCAGTTTCATTCTTAATAGTCCCAGTTTTAGCCATGCCCATATTGAATTATTATCATGCTTTCCATCAGTATTTCTCAGGTGTTGTCTATGTAGTAGTTTATTTTTAACTGTTTAATTTATTTTCAAATGGTTGTTTCTTATATTGAGACGTTGTTTCTGTTTTCAGAATATTATGCCTTTTCACCACCTTAAGTAATTTTTCTCTACTTGTACTTCTATAGTCATTTAGGCTTCTTTTTTCCTCCTCTACTACCTACTGCTTTGCAGTAATCCACAACGCATGGTGTATGTTCATTAGTTTCCATGTTTTTCGATCCAGTTCTTCTAATTCATTTTGAGTCCAATCTATTATTCCAGCTGCATATCTAATTACTGGAACTGCCCATGTATTTATGGCTTTGTTGGTATTTCAACCATTTAATTTTGATTTTAAGATTTTCCACAGTCACTTGTTGCATCCCCTTTCTGTCAGTTCTATAACTTTTGTGTGCAGGATGTTATCTTGCTTTTAGTATTCCAAGGTATTTATAATTTTCATTACTTGATAATGATTTTATAATATTGCCATTTTTAACTCTACTTTATCCAGCATTTGGATCTTGCCACATTGTATAGACAGAGCTGCACATTTGTCAATTCCAAATTTATTTGAATATCTTCACTAAATATTTGCATTGTTTAGCTGTGATTCTATCTCAGTGGAATTTTTTGCATATAGTTTTCTATCATCCATGTATAACAGATTATTGCTTTTTTTCCTGCTTGTTCTGAAATATGGTATGCCAATCCAGTTTTATTCGAAATTGTAGACATGGTGATTAATGAGATGTTAAACAACATTGGTGACAAAGAATCCCCTTGGAACATTCTTCTTTTGATGCTAACTTCCCCAGTTTCTTCACCATGGACCATTAAGACTGTTTTCCATTTTCCATGTTTTCCTTGAGAAACTTCTGAATATTTTTACTAATCCCAAATAATTTTAGGCAGGTGTTAATCCAGCTGTGTGGCAATGAGTGAAATATCTTTTTATAGTCTGTCCAGACCATATTAAGATTTGGTTTTTGTCTTGTTGTGTTGTTTAGTATCATTATATTAATAAGCAGCTTGTCTTTTGTGCGGCTTGACCTTTTGAAGTTCCATTTCTGTTCAGTTTGTTTCAGGTGGGTATAGGAGAGATTTCAATTATATATTGATCTTGCAAATACTCCTTTGAGAAGATTAAGCATTGCTGGAAGGCATTTAATTTGTAAATAATTACTAGGTTCATTGACCGTTTGGTTATATTTTATTATATTTTATATTTATTATATTGTATTTTTATTATTTTTATTATCATTCAATTTTATTTTATTTTATTTTATTGTTTTTATTTTTATTATAATTCAATTTTCAGTTAGAATTTCAAAGTAAGTGATTAAATTGCACTGCTGTATGTTGATGGAAATTTGTTAAATATTTAACCAAAATTCATGAAGCTCATCTGGACCAGGTGCACTCCAGTTTTTCACAGCCTTTACTTGCCTCTCAGTCATTTCAATTGTTATTAGAATATCATCCATATGTTTTCCTTGAGGGTTTTTTTTTTCAAATGTCTTTAATCCATGAGGCATTTTTGTTATGTCCGGTTGGGCTTTCCCAAATTTCTTTCCGAAATTTTAGAACATCATCTTTACATTGGCCTAATTTCTTTTGCTCTCTATTTTCTCCAAGCAATTTATAGAATAATCTCTGGTTATTTTGAAATCTCATTTTCCCCTACATTGTTTCCAGCATCCATCATATCTTTCAATTTTCTTTGCTGTAGCTGTTACCCGTTGTTTTAATTCTTCTGTAATTTCAACAACTGTTTTCCTTTCTAGGTCATATATTTTTCATAGTCTGGCTTTTACTTTTTCATTTTTAAGTTTTAAATATTTCAAGTGTTTTAAGCTGTTAATGTAAGCACATAATTTGTTTATTATTGTTTAGCATTAATTTTGTTGTTATTGTTATCATCATCATCTCCATAATTTTTCTTCTAATGAATATTCAGTGAAATGGGGGGAGACAATCCACAGGACTATGGCATCTATTTTACATATAGTTTCAATTTAAGAAGTGTTTTTAGACAACAACAATGAACATATATCCAAAAGGAATGAAGAAATGAAACCAGACAGCCAAAATATTATATACAATAAAGTATTGTATATATCAGTAAAACAATCTAGCTTTCACCTTAATGAGATGTAAACAATGTTGACCTTGAAGCTCTGTATCTCGAGTTCTGGAAATACATTGCTGCACCTGCGCCCTGTACTTTTTACTCGTCCAGTCTACTTTTGCTATAGAGAACAGTGGAAGCTGTGGCAGAATTTGGGTGGCATATGCCCAGATAGAGTATCATGAGTCAAAAACCCTTCAAAGGCTTGTTTGAAGTGTGCTGATTAAACACGCAATAAAAGGAACATGCTAGTCCCATGTCTCCATGATGACTTTGCTAACAGAAGTAATGTGTCTGAAGAGGACACCCTGTTCTAACCATGGAGGGCCTCCACGTGTTCCCCTGCGACATGTTCTTGTTCATATGGAGGCTTTCAATAGATAAAATAATGTCTGCTCTTCATACACAGCTCTTCTGTTTTGATCTACACTTGAATTAACACTTCAGTCATACTTGAATAAGGCTATAACTTTCTTCACCATGATGCTTCTACCTCTGGTTGGTAACAACCTTATTTTTGACCCATTAGGATGATTATAACAAATTGAGCTCTCTCTCCCTCTTGCCTTTATCTGAGCTTTCTCTTACAGGATAATGGTCACCATGACAAAAACAAGATACGTCTACTTGCTGAGAGAGTTGGGGTCATCTGCAGCCCTTCTGATACTTCTCAATGTTAGCAGATTAAACCCTTCACTACTGCAATATATTGTTAAAAAAATAATGGAATCCTAGAAGCGCACCCCTGGAAAAATGCTTCTGAATATTTTCTACCTAGAAAATCCCAAAAGACATCACCATAAAGCAGGACTGACTGTACAGCACATTATTAATAATATAATCAGGTTTGTATGCTTTTCTCCAAGCAAAATTCATAATGGCCAACAATAAAATTGAATAGAATGAATGCAGTTAAAAATATAAAGTGGATTAATTAAAATGGTAGATACTTAAAAACCACAATGACAGCATTTCTGAAGGGAACAGGGACTAACATGTCTGTATCAAAAGCCCCTACTGTGTATATATATTTATATAAATAGTAAACTACCCCCATAGTCTTGGGTGCAACTGTTTAAATGTTAGCTCTGAAACTAGCAAAGCTGTTTCAGTTAAGTGGGTTTTATAGGAAGGGAGCACAAGTTATTTTAGTGTGCATTTGACATCTTACAGCTGATATAACCTCTTCAGTCTCTCTTGACATGGCTGCTATATATTTATTTTCTACCTTGAAGGTTATTTACTGTTTGGAAGAGTACATCATAATGGACAGGAACTCTATACTGTTTAGCAGTTTAAAACCACAGCAGAAGATTTTCTCCTTACAAAGGTTTGGACCAGAAGCTCCAGCATAGTAGGGCACGCAAGAAGACACCAGGAATAAGTGCAGAGAATATTTACTTGCTCTACATATTTACATAGTGCTCACAGGAATATAAACATAGGTATTCAGTGGTCAAATGGACAGAACATAAGCATGACAGTCAAAATAGAACTGTGAAAGGCATACTAACCAGCCTCTTAATTTATACTACCTCTAACCAATCAAATTAGTGGTTCATTTCATGGGAGTTAATTCCACATGGTTGTGTCCTTCTTGTCATGTATGCAGTGACTAAATAACTCCACCTGCACTAACCAATTGTTAATTACATTTCTTCTTCTTAAAGACCTAACATATAAGGATGGTGGGGAGGATATGTACACATTTCACAAAATATAGGGAAATGTCATCAATATTTTTGACTGGTCCCAAAGGCATCATTTATATCAAAACACTGTGTAGGAGTTATTCTGAAATTACCTTAGATGGAGATAGTGACTGCTGCAAGTATTCATTCTGGTCTCAACATACTTGCAAATGTTATTTAAAAACACTCCAACATCTTCCTGCTGAGATATATTAAACTGTTACTTATTCAGCTTTGTGGGGGATGGTGAAGTTGATTATAACATGGCTAGATATACATAATATCTTGAGGGATCCTGATTTTCTTGCTCTTTGAGATTAATTTGGGTCATTTGGAATTGCCAGTTCCATCTGTGTGACAACTGCTATCTGTTGCTATGAAAATAAATTACTATTTTTTAATGAAGGCATTTCTGAAATCAATTTTACTAGTTTTAGATAGGTGTGGTGAGACTGCTTGTGATCATTTAGACATTTTAACCTATTGATCAAAGCTAGTTATGACTTTGTTTAACATGATGATATAATGATGATGACTAATAACGCTTAGCAGCTACAGTTCATATTTTCACATTTCCATCTTATGCTGTCCTATGAGATCAAGATTCATTACCTCAGTTTATTTTTATAACAACCTTCTAACAGTTCACTGCTGAAGATCTTTGGGGATAGACACATCTCTAAAAGCACTTACTAACCTGGGATGTGATCAATGTGTACCATAAGTGTAGGTTTAGTTAAGAACAAGAAAGTTTCATATGACATGTGTGAATCATGCATTGTCTCCTTCCAGACAGTAAGATGCAGCATCACCACAGGAAAGAAGGGAACACAGTTGTTCAAGATTATCATACTCAAAGCCATCCATAGGTTAACAAGTAAAGATGAACATGAATGAAAAAATGAATCACCAAATTTGTTCAAAAACCACTAATTTGTGAATTCATATTTGTACAAACTAATGCCCCCAATAAATACAAATCAAAGAATTTTTAGTGATTTTTTAATTCATTGAATCATTGGACTATTAAATGCTCCCCCAAGCAACTAGAGACACCAACATTGCAGGGAAGCTTCCCCTGACTATCCTCTACAAATCCTCTATCCTTGGTGATTATTGGGTTTTGGATTATACACTCACAAAGAGGGCCACATGAGGAAAGTTCTCCCCAGGTGCCTAGAAACACAAAAATCATAGAGATGCTCCCCTTGACTTTCCGCTACAATTCTTCCAGGCTTGGTAAATATTGGGTTTTCCCAAGCCATCTCCTAAAGGAAATTTTTCCAGGGAGACCTAATTTGTGGATGTATAACTTGGATGTCTGAAACATGCTGTTGTATAGGGTTTTAAAGTGAAAAACAAATTGATGAGTAAATTCAAAAGTTATCATAAAAAAAGGTAAAAGGAATCACAAATTAAATTTGTAATTCGTGATTCCTTTTACTTTAATGAATCATTAATCAAAATGAATCACCATTTTTCTGATATGTGCCCATCTCCAGTGACAAGTAGAGATGAGCAAGAACTGCCCAAATTGGTGGTTCATCTTGGTTTGTGGTTTGTCATGGGCGACAACCTATGAATCACAAATTTAAAGATGCTTTACCAACGAACCACAAATCGGTTCATCATTGCTTTTTTTAGACAGTCTGTGGCCATCTTAAAAAACAAACAAAACCAAGTTGAACACCCTCCTGCCTACACAGCCTGCCCCCTTCCCACTACCTCCATTGCCTCTCAAGTTTTCCTTCAAACAGCCTAGCCTGCCCTGTATGCCTATGGCCCACCAATTAGCTGATCATCCAGATCCACAAGCTGCTCAGCAGATGGGGCAAGTAGGGTTGCCAGAGGGAAAGCTAGCCATTGTTTGCAAAGGTGACAGTGGTGGCGGCGGCCACAATGGTGGTGGCAGTGGTGGACAAGGACAAGGTTAGGGGGTGATGGGGGCAGTGGGAAAGGAGCAGGGGGAGTGGGAAGGAATGGTAGAGGCTGGGGGGCAACAAAACAAGAAGGGTCATATTGTTGTTTAGTCATTAAGTCGCATCTGACTCTTCGTGACCCCATGGACCAGAGCACACCAGGCCCTCCTGCCCTCCACTGCCTCCCGGAGTTGGATCAAATTCATGTTGGTAGCTTTGATGACACTTTCCAACCATCTCATCCTCTGTCAGCCCCTTCTCCTCTTGCCTTCACACTTTTCCAACATCAGGGGCTTTTCTAGGAGGTTCATAAATAATCCCAAAGGAAAAGTCTGGGTTCTCCGGTTTACGAATTGATCCAAAGCAATGAATGGTGATTTTTCACAAATTTCCTGGTTAGTTTTGGGTTTCATTCATCAAAAGCTGTCAAAAGGCTGTCAAGTTGGTATGGGGGACTATGCCAATTCTGTATTTACCCATAATCTCCCCTACCTCCACCCCAAAATGTAAGCCTGTGGCCATGCTGGCTGCAGTATTCTTGGAGTTGAAGTTCCATAACAACAACAGCAACAGCAACAACAACAATATTTACAAGATCTCTTCTAAACCTGCCCGAAACTACGATATGCTGGCATTTTATAGAACTTTCAAAATAAATTCTATTAAATAGTTTTAACTTACCTGGGCTCTTCACAACATTTCATTGACTTGTGGCTAGAGGCCAAAAGCTCTTTGCACACCTTTCATTGCAAACTAGAAAAACAATCTGCTTGTTTTTCCTTCAGTCTGTCTTATTGTCCCTATGCAACTGTGCAAGGGCTGGGAAACAAGGGATTTCAAAACTTTAGGATAAAAGATCTGATCCTCAACCACCGTAATAGAGTTTTAAATTTCTCCCACGCACACAAACACATTTACGGACAAATACATAGGACACTTACCTTTTCAGTAGACACTTCTATCTTTTCTGAACAGCAACATTCTGTAGTCAAAATTGATAGAGATCCAGGTCACCCTTAGCCTTTCTTTTTCCTTTTATGGTTCTGTATATTCCTATCTAAGGGATGCTCAGTCATGAAAAAATTATTATCACATACAGTATATAGAATTTAACAAGTGTTTGAATCCATTCTTAGGTGTACGTGGTTATTCCACCTCTTCCTTCCATTCTCCTTTTCTTTTCTTTTCTTTACAAAATGAAATCTATTAAGGATCTCATCATTCTAACTTGGTTCTCCTTGCTCTTCTGACTAGGATCACAGCTAATACATGAAGTCACAAAAGTCTTATAATTAAAGATTTATCCTGCTCTGAAGGTCTCAGAATTCTACAAAAGTGCTTGCCTCACAACACAAATTGCTCACAATAGGTCTGCAGAAATGGGCAGAAGCTCTCAGACAGCTGGGAAAGAATCTTTTATGCAAGGGTCTTATGACAGGGGACATTTATTGCCACATATTCCAGTTAATGAGCCCTGTTATGAGGATGTACTGCATAGTCCCCAGACTGTTTGGTTAATAAGAAAGGCCCTGTGCTCCATGCTATGGCTAATACCATTTGGTTTCTCAGTTTAACAACCATAGAGAGATTTTTTTAAAGGGGGACATATAGCTGCTCTCTCTTGTTTGAAAGTAACTTCATTTTGTGTGAGGCTAATATCTTGACAAACATATCAAAAGGAAACATCTTCTTTTAAATGGAAGCTATTAGCTTAGTGTCCTGCAAAATCAGGTGTCCAGCCTTTGAACTCTTCTGTGATTTCCCCCTCTAAAACCCCAAGTATATGTAATTGTTAATCATGTCATAGGTTTGAATTATATCATTAATTTCTTGGAAATTGCCCTGTTGGATTAATTATTCCCTAAATGAGTCATACCTGCAAGCTATCAATTAGATCTTTTATTGTGGAGGCAAAAAGTTATCAGGCATATGTGACTCTTTTTGAATCCCTTAGAGTTTTTGAAGTTTCAAGTATGTTGAAGACTGAAGCCCAACACTAGAAATTTAATGAGATCTGATCCATTAATACTCAAGGCATAAATAAAACTTCTGGTACCCTTCATCAAATAAACACTGGCACCTCTTTTTTTAATATTCCTACATGTCTGGACAACCAACGTTTGTGCCTAAACAACCTAGAGATTTGAAGGGCAGACTGGTAAGCACCCTCGAGGATCCATTCAACCGTTTGTGATAAAACTCTTAACTTTAAAAGAATTGGCATAATTTGTTGGATAACAATAGTATAGTAGGTCATGGGAGATGGTGCTGAAATGCAGCTTATTCTATAGGTTTCTGGAATGGCCATGCAAAAATCAATCAGTCCTGAAGAGATTCTTTGCAAATAGACACACCTTGAGTCCATTTAGCTCAATTAGTCCAGAATTAGCTAGAGATGCCAGAGATTGAACCTGGCTGGGAGTTTCACCATGTGAAATATATGTTCAGCTGAGTTCTTTCTATCAATAATTCTGCAAGCATATAGAAGTCTTCCTGGATGCAACTGACAATTCCTTCAACCCAATTCTAAATCAAGTATGCAAAAGGGTAATCAAAACCCTACAGTTCCACATCTAAGTTCCACTTTCAGACATTCCTGATTCAGGACTGCATGTGTACCACATGACAGAGTTTAGATATCCTATTTTACTGTTGTCGTCCTCTGCCATTACGTTGAAACCAACTTATAGTGACTGTGATAGAGCTTTCAGGGCAAGTGGGATATTTAATTAGTGATTTTACCAGATCCACACCCCCTGTGAGTTTCTGTAGCCGAGCAGAGATTTGAACTCAAGCCTCCTGAATTGTAGTCCATCACTCTACACCCTACTGGGACACTGGGCCTATTTTACTGCCTTCCACAAATATCCATAAGACCGCAGCAATTTATAAACATATAGTGGTGCCTTGCTAGACGATTGCCTTGTGGGATGAAAAACCCACAAGACGATTGTTTTTTGCGATCACTATGGTGCCTCGCAAGATTTTTTTTCTATGACTGTGCTTTGCAAGATGCATTTTTTGAGACCGATGCTTCACAAGACTTTTTTTTTTTAGACTGATGCTTTGCAAGATTTTTTTTTGAGACCTATGCATAGGGAACCTCGCAAGACAATTTTTTTTCACAAGATGACAATTTTCCTGGAACGAATTAAAATCATCTTGTGAGGCACTACTGTAGTAGCATTAAATGCATAGACAGGAGCAGCAATCTTGTTTAAAGGAAGTGCCTACTTTGATTTATGTCAGAAATTTGTTTCATATTATTATGGCTGTAGCAATGTTTTATTGTAGAAGCTCTCTGAATGGGCTGAAATATTTACTGAACTGCATCAAGTGTGTGCGCGCGCTCATGTGTGACTGAGAGAACTAGGTGAAGGAAGAATATTTTAAGAGACAATTTGGTTAGTCCTGTGACATATAGGAGCCAAAGTGCAGTTTACACTGAAGAACTGATCCTCTTTGTTTCAGTGGTGCCACTTACAAGTTTAGCCTGCTGTGTGGAGGGAGCATGTGGTAATGGTGGAACCAGCTCTTCTTTAGACTAATCAAAGCAGGTGCTGTGTTCTCCCCCCAAAAAACTGTGAATAATTGGCTGGGTTATTTTTACATAGTTGGTATATCTTTTTGAATGCAAACGTTGCCTTGCTATTGTTATCTGAATCTCTGGCACTCGTGCTAGATATATTGGGGACTGCAGGATCACACAGGAAGCAAGTTAATTTAAAATGCAGCTGCCTGTTTATTCAGAACGGCTTCCCAGAGAGCATAGTGCGTGTGTTTCCCATAAGCTGTGCTCATTGCTAATGGCTGCTGTGTGGAATATTATGTTTGCTATAGAATATAATTGCCCAGTGGGTCCCAAAGAACAAGAAAGCAGGTAACCTGATACTCACACAGACTTAATTTCTATTGGCAAACATGTGCACAAAGCTCCTTTTTTGAGTAAAAAGAAAGGAAAGGCTGCTTGTGCTGGTGGAAAGAAAGCAAGGTCAATAATCCTCCTTAGTAATTCCAGAGAGATAAGGAAATCCCTTTTCTTAGTTCATTCAGGGATACAGAATAGGGATGCCCACTTTCTGTATTCATTGGGTCCATATATTCTACTACAGGAGTGAGCAGCTTGTGGATCTGGATGATCAGTACAGTCCTTGCAGGGTGTGATGTCTTGCCTCCCCAGCTGCTTGTGAGGTGGGAAGGAAGGTGGAGGTGAAAAGATCTGCTGGCCAGAGTTTTCCTCTGCCCACAGCCATAGCTGACTTCAAACTTTTCCACAGCTAAAGATGACCCATAAGAGAATATGCCTCTTGCTTACTCACCCTTTATTCTATAGGCCGGTTCAGAGACGGAAACAAGCTGATCTCTCAGGAGCTCTCAGAAGCTCTGTCTCATGAGCCCTGCTCAGATGTTTGTGTAAGCATATATAGAGAGCTAAGAAGGCCAACCTAGCGGTTCGAAAGCATGCAAATGCAAGTAGATAAATAGGGACCACCTCGGTGGGAAGGTAACAGCGTTCCGTGTCTAAGTCGCACTGGCCATGTGACCACGGAAGATTGTCTTCGGGCAAACGCCAGCTCTATGGCTTGGAAATGGGGATGAGCACCGCCCCCTAGAGTCGAACACGACTGGACAAAATTTGTCAAGGGGAACCTTTACCTTTACTAAGAAGGGTGAATGCCCTCCAAACTGTCCCCTTCTGATCCACCCACCCCATTTTGTGTCAGAAAGTCTGAAAAGGAGCCATAATCATTGAATCCAATTATGGGGTTCCACACAAGTAGAAGTCTGACAAGGAAAGGCTTTCAATTGTGTGGAGCTCTGTAACAGCAATAGCTGCAGTGACATTACATAATTTTTTCAGACCTTTCCCAGAAATATGGCAAGACGTGGAATGATGGGTTTAGGGTTTGATCACAACCACTAGCTTTGTGCTTATACCTGAAGAGCGCTATAATGGGGATTATATCTGGCAGTGTTATTCCATTGACACAAACTTTGGCCGATTTGTCTGAGAGACTAACTTGTGTTTATGTTTTTGTATATGAATATATGAAGTGAAAAGTTAAATTGCACTAGACTGCTTTTTAATTTAGGGAAAAATGTGACAAAGAGGCAAACATGATGGTGAAGTCCAAAGTTATGCATGGCATGGAGAAGCTTGGTAGGGAGAATTCTTTCTCTGTCTAAGGTTATCCACTAATAACAAATGGTGATAGGAGATTCAGGACACAAAATAAGCACCCTCCCTCAACCCATAGAGAGTAATTACGCTCTGGTTTTCAATACCACATGATGTAGTGATAGCTGCCAGCTTGAATGGTTTTCATAGACACATATATTCATAGATCACATGGTGGTGAATGCTTGCTATGCACCTGGCTATAGAATATCTTCAAGATGAGAGTCAGTATTCCTCTGAATACAAACATTTAAGGAACATGAAGTGTGTGTGGGGGGGGTGCTAATTCACTGATGTCATGATTCCTGGGAGTCAGTTAATTGGATCCTGACTGACATGGTAAAATATTTAGATTGCCTGAGACCTGGAGCTGATTTGAATACTTGTATCAGGAGTCTGGTCTCAGAAATCTTGAGAGAAGGTTTGCTGAAAGCATTTAAAGCTCGGACAGACACAATTGCACTATGCTTTTGTAATGCAGAAATATTTGAAGATGCTTCATCTGATGGAAACTGTGTCCAATCTGCCTGGTTACAGGAAAACATGATTGGCTGCTGGATGCATGTGGCCAACCTATGTGGGGGAGTCCAAAGGAGGAGGGGACCTGGAGGGCTGGAATGAGGGGGAGGAGGAGAAAAGTGTAATGGACAAAGGAGGGCGTGTTTTGGGCTGTTGGGCTATAATTGAAGAAATATTGAAGCCCAGTTCTGTTCTGTTGTTGTTACCTTATTATAAAGAAAATTCCATTTTTCATTCTTGAATCACTGGGTCTAGTGTAGTTAATGGCTGAGGTCAAGCCCTTTAATGGAAAGTTATTTTGAAAAGTGGCAAACCTAGGTTGAGGCTGGTCAGACCTTAAAAATTTATATACCAATTCCCTGGAGATATGTGGCAAAATATTCCCTTTTCTAGGGGACTGCCATTCCATTACTTTTTTTTAAAGCAAGCCTGGTCTTTTTGACTGTATGCATGACAAACATCTCCTTTCCCAACTCACAAAGCTGCAGCAATGTATCTACTTTGGAAGGCTCCTCCTGGTAAGCTTGTTCCATGCATGCTCAATCTTATCACAAAGTGCTTACTTTTCCCTTTTCAAAGGGCTTTTTTGAGGACCAATGTTTCAACCCCTTAAGCCTGGGCTGTTTCCAAACCTTTAAAAAATACAGGGGGGGGGGGTTAGGGCCAACAATTCTTTTTTAATATAAACAAGACTGGTCTTTTCAATTTATATGAGCTATTTTAAATCTGGAGAAATTTAGTGTCACCTATATGTGGACTGGAGGGGAAGAAGTGAAACAATTTTATTATTTTAAAAATCATAACTCAAAGCACTTTTGCCCAAATATCCCCATGTTTGGCACAGAGAAACAGCAGACTGTCTGCTACACCTACGTCAAATCTAGTGATGATTCAAAGCCCTGTTTCAATGTTCTAATTTTTGTTTGGGCTGCCCCCATTTTTAGAATTTGGATGTTGATCTGTAAAGGTAAAGGTAAAGGTTTCCCTTGACATTTTTAGTCCAGTCGTGTCCGACTCTAGGGGGCGATGCTCATCCCATTTTTCAAGCCATAAAGCCAGCGCTTGTCCAAAGACAGTTTCCATTGTCAGTTTGTGTGGTTGTACAATTATATAGCTGCAGTACCATGCAGCTATAATCCAGGACAGCTTGACCTGTGTGCATATATTGCAGATCCTGGAATTCCACAAATGTGTTGCTAATTTAGTCCCTACCAAATACTGCACCAATCATTGCACATTACTCCTCAGACATGGCCTCGGGTTCTACACAGCATGACAGCTGCTGAGCAAACAATGAAGGAGAGGTAACATCAATCCAAAATCCCCTGCAACCCCAACTTTTCAAAGGGAAAGCATTTGCATTCACCATTTTCTTTGAGCTTGAGATCAAGGCACTTGATCTTGTCCTTTCTGTTGGGAAACTGCTGCTTCTGCTCCCCCCCACCGCCTGCTCTGCCTGATTAAAGTGCCAGTGAAGACACAAGATTTTTGACGGTGGCCTAGCTATCATTTCCCCATATGTTGGTGCATGCTTAATGAACCTGCCAGGTGCTGATCCTGCTGGTAGCCATCTGTCTTGTGGCAAGGAATTAACAACATTGCCAGCTCTTGCACTTATACTGGGAGTCTGTTGCTATTTGGAATTGTTGTTCAAGTCTCAGTTGCCAGAAGCACACAAACACACCCCATCCTCATTTCTTTCTGGATGTGGAAGTCATTTGAACAATATAACCTGAATAATGCAGCAGTTCAAAAGCAACAATTAAAGAAGAAACAAAAATGTTGCATAGTAATGCTGAATGTATGTGTGACTGTGAGATATTTAAAAATGATGTTTCAATGTTAGGACTGTTTGTTTTAAAGTGCGGAGTTTATTCTGAAGTTTGTCTAAAGCTCATTCCAAAAGTATCAGTGGTTGTAGACCAAGGACTGCAGTCCTTTCCAATCCTTTGGGATCCATTCTAAATAATGCAGGGAATTCAGCACATTGGACAACCAGACACTGGATGATGCATGTACATGTTTAGATTGCATCTCTCGTGTGTGTTGGGCTCTGATCATGCACATGCGCCTCTTTATTGCATGGTGCTGATATGCAAACAAACAGCAGCTGGTGTCACATAGATACTTTGTTCAGGGTCTTGGCTTTAATTCAGGGGAAAGAGTTATTCATAATGTTTTCCAGCAAATTTATGTTATATGATTCAATCAGATTCGAAAACTGTCTCAGTGTATTACTCTAGTGTCCACATTTAACATCAAGGACAAAAAAGTAAAATAAATGAGAAATGGCTGACATATCAGTGATTTTGCTTTATTCCTGACATCAGAATTACATAATACAAACAGAAGTTTCCTGTGATTGCTTTTACCATTCCGTGTCATGTATGCAGTTTATACTCCCTTAGGCCAGCTATGCACCATCCCTAACTCAGGTTGAGTCAGAGAGACAGATTGGTGGCATTTGTATATGACCTGTCCTGCTGCCTAATAGAATTTCTGGCTGAGGTAGCTGAAGCGTGCTCGAACATGATGCTGGAGAACTCCAAGAGAATTGTGCGTTACTCTGCAGCCACAAGGAGTGGAACAATGTTTAAGGTTTCGTGGATTCCATGAGAGTTTTCTCAGTTGTTCATTAACTAAATCCATAGGACAGATAGTATATTTGGTCTGATGTTCGAATCATGACATGGAAAAAATAGTTTGGACTTAAGAGGAGTTAAAGTAACCCCATTGGCATGTTCAGGTTCTTCCTCATGAAATTTGGTTTTCATCATCATCATCTTGGAACTATACAGCTGGAATGTTCCCCCATTTACTAGGGGATTGATTGATTGATTGATTAACATCCAAAGTATTATTAACATAAAGAAAAATTAAAATAATATACTGAAATTTCATCACATATAATCGAATGAACGATCAGCTAATAAATAAAAAAAGGAAAAAATGGCAAAACAGGAAACATCAAAATAGCCAGTTCATGACACATTAAGAGAGAGTACTCTCAAAAGCTTCAGTGAACTGCCTTGTTTTGAGCATCCTCTTGAAGGTAGAAAGAGGGGGTGAGGTGTAGCTCCACTGGAAGCCCATTCCATAGGGATGGGGGCACTGTTGAGAAAGACCAGTTTCTAGTAGTTATCTTCCTGGTCTCCCTCAATGTGGCACCTGTAGGAGCAGGACCTGAGAGGATCATGTGGTGCAGGCTGATGTTTTTAGGGCAATGGTTTAGTTTTATTTATTTATTTATTTATTTATTTATTTATTTATTTATTTATTTATTTATTTATTTATTTATTTATTTATTTATTTATACCCCGCCTATCTGGCCCACCGGACCAGGCGGCTTCCAATATAAAATCAGATAATAAAAACATAGACAAATACATAATAATCAAACAGCAACACCAGTAAAATAAAGAAGGAAAAGTAAGGGAGAAATCAAGAATTGGCTGGAGGGAAGGCCTGGATAAATAACTATGTTTTTAGTTGGGTTTTAAAGGTGCCCAGCGTGGGGGCCGCGCGAATCTCCAGAGGGAGATTGTTCCAGAGGCGAGGAGCCACCGCCGAGAAGGCTCGGTTTCGTGTTTTCTCCTTCTGAGCCTCTTTCGGCATCAGGCTCCTCAGCCTCACCTCCTGACACGTATGGGTGATCCAGGTAGACCTTGGTGGGAGGAGGTGTTCCACCAAATATCGAGGTCCTAAACCGTTTTGCTATGGAAATCCAAGAAATGGCAAGTCTTTATATTATTATTTCTGAGCATCTTTTCCAATGCTATGAAGCCCTGATTGTCCCCTGTTTTTCTGGAGGGCTTTGTGCAATCAATGATGGAGAAACAATAGTGGTGTAAGATGGATATATGAGGCCAACTGAACAGCTGTTAAAGTGCAAATTCCACCTACTGCATGACAAAAGGGGCTGTAAAACATGTACATTTCACAGTGTTCCATGGCATGGAGGTTTTTAATTATTAGCTACCCCAGCAAATGTGACCCTAATTCAGCTATGAAGGTTTGCTGTGATAGCTTTGCAGGACATTTTGAGGAGAGAGACACTTGTTTTCAGAAAGGCTTTAGTTCCATTGATGACAACCACCTAAATATGATACCCAATGCACCATAAAACCAGTTTTCTGCCCACAGTGAAAGTTCAAGACATATTGTTGATTGGAGAAAGAGGCACCTTCAGACAAAACCCTCATTGTTCACCCCTACACTATTGGTGATAAAAATGTAAAGACATTTTAACAATTTAATGGCACATTTAATGGAACACCAAACCTCATGCCTGGGGCAAGCCTCCACATACCCCTTAACAGATGGTTGGGGGATACTGTAGGTATATCTTCTTCACCAGACAATGAGATGCATGTCAGAAAGGGACAGGGGTAGTATGGTTCTCTAGATTGTCTTGGATTGCCATCCCCTCCATCGCCTCACCATTGCTAATGTGAACAGCAGGCCAGACGACCTAGATGTCTGGAGGGCCTTTCATTTTCCACTTTCAATGTGACCTCAAACAGCAACAACGATAAAAAAAATGTTCTGTTGGGAGCAAGTTTTAAAGAGTAAAAAATATACTGCTGCAGGCTGAAAATAACACTCAAGGAACCAACTGCAGTACACAGCATACTCACACTGCTCTGGGAAGTACAACTGCCCTTAGGGTTGAAGCAAAGTTATATAAATCTAAGTAGCATTTGCTTCAATGCTGATAGTTGTTTCCAGATTAATTTGTCTCCTTCTTGAGCAAGGTTTTGCCTCTTGGCTACAACTTACAGCCCTAATATCTTTCCAGTCTCCTTTTGTTTAAAATGAGGGACAGCAGATCCCTCCTTTTGGATGCTCCATTTCCAGGCTGCGCCATTGGAGTATAAAGGGAAAAGAGAATATGAGAGGAAAAGAGGGAGATTTATTAGGTTGTGAAACATCTTCCCAGGGGAAGTAATAGAGCTCCATCAGCTGCCATATTAGTAGGAAGGTGGTAAGTGCCTTGTCGGAGGCTGATGTGCACTGACAGAGGATGGACAGTGATGCCTGGAGTGACTGAGCCATCTTTAGTCACAGTAATTGAGCCAGAGGGACTTTTCAGTACATACAGATAAGCTGGTATGAAACACCTTTTGCATGGCTAGTAACCTGGAGTGCAAATGTAAAGACCAGGCAAATTACTGACAGTATTATTCCTTGTTTTTATAAAGAGACCAGCATATTCCATGAGGTATAGAAGTTATACAAAAGGAATCACTCAGTTAAATGCTCTTTGTCAATATTTCTAAAAAGCAAGATTTCACCATAGGGTGTGTGTGAGATTTATGTTTTCATGAGGTTACAAAAAAATGCAAAATTATTTGTGCTCATGCTGGAAAGAAATTAAAAGGTCTCAAGGTTTGTGTGTTTTAACACTTAAATGATGACTTGAATCTCTGTTTTCAGCTATGTTGGAGCCAAATTAGGATTGCTGCTTTTATTATGAAGGGTTTCTCATCTTTAACACCTTTGCAGCAGGGAAGTACAGTAGAGTTCTCTCTATGGTGAGAACAGCTATGTTTTTAGAATTTGATGCAGGCAAACACAACTCACATGTTAAGAATGGAAAACACTGGTAAAAATTCAAATGCTGGACCATATAAAACTGGTGTCCCCATCACTAGAATGAATTAATGAATGTTTGTGGTTGAGATATACCCTTACTATTTACTTAATGATTTGCCCAGTCAAACCTCTTCCTCGAATATTCTTGTGCCATTTTGGGTAGGCCTTGCAATTTGATTCCTAGTTTATATACCTCACCACATCCTGTTGATAGTGGTAAAGCCATTGGCTCAACTACCTTCTGTCTTCTATATGTCCTTCATGACCCTGATGGTACCTCAGTTAATTCTGCAACATTTCACTATCACTTTATTTAAGTGTGTATCCTACAAAAATGGTGAGGAAATGCAGGATATAGTATTATATTTAGATGTTCAAAGATTTCATTCAGTCTGCATATTTAAGGAAACCAGCCTTTCGTTCAAATTGTGGATCAATCACTTGACTTTTTGCAGATACATGTTTTTGCATGGAGAAGAGGAGAGAGGACTTTCTTAAGTTTTCAAGACTGTCATTTGCCTGATCTGACCAGTGCTGACTTTTTTTCACATTAGATTGATATATTTACAATTGTTGGTGCATTTTTTCTGCTTCTCATGCACCTTTCTTTCTGTGCCTCTGAAGAAACACATATTTGTCCTCGAAAGATGAAAAGTGCAGCCATAGTTTCTCCCATCTCTAATTTAGTTGGATAAAAGTAGGGTTTCCACATGTTTTTAAATCTTAAATGTATTTCTCTAATAAAAGCAAGTATTCTTATTTTCTTAGAGAGAACCATAGATGTGATTTCTCTACAAAATGGAAAGTTTGGCCAGGTAGTCATTCTTAGTTCCAAATGGGCTGAATCCTGAAGTCATCTTTGCTCCTCTTCAACTATTTTGCTTACTGTGCTATGTGGTATGTTAAAATGCATATTAGAAGGGTGTTCAATGATTAAATGTATACAAAGGTGTGTATTTAGGAGGAATGCATTAAAATGCTATTTCCCTCCCCCTTATCTTTCTGTTTGTCCCAGGAAAGGATGAAACGGGAGAAGCATGAGCTATAAAACTGTAAAACTCACCAAGTAGACACTCATGCAGGGAAATTTCAGTTCATAGTCCAAGAAGCAGACATCAAACGTCCAGGCAGTCCAGAACAAGAGATTCAGAAACAAGGCAAAAGCTGTTAGGGGAAGGGTCCATCCAAAAAGAGACTACTTAATCAAGTGGAGACCTCCTTGCGATTAAGAAACTGGGCATTCCACCTTGGGGCTTCAAACTAGGATTGTGCCTTCAGCCTGCTTCACTCCCATTAAAAAGGAAAAGGAAAAAAAGACAGAAGCAACATTTCTAGTGTTTCTGCTACTAGTTCCCAGACTATGGAATGGAAAACAGTGAGTTTTAAGCTATTATTTGTCTTAAAATGTTATTAGTTTGCATTAAAGAATTGTTCTCATTCTTGTTCTTTTCTCTTGTTAAGACTGCCACAAAATATCTTGCCCTCTTTGTGGATGAGGAGAATAATTTTGTTGTTATTAGTCCACCACTCTTTCAAAAGAAGGGGCTGAAAAATGATTTCAATAGTTTTGAGCAGGTCTTTGTTGGGTTTTATAGCTCCTCACTGTAGCTCACAATTAGCAGAAGTCAAAATTTCATATGTCAGAGTATACATTGCACACACGTTAATTTTCTTTGATTTTTGGAATTTATATGGGAGCATTTATGCTTAGAACATATGCTTATCAGTTGAAATCCTGTCGCATAGCTCTGTGGAACAGGAATGTTGTCATGAACAGGTGCAAATCACTGCTGATTAAAGGCTTCCATTGCTGATTTGGGCATGTGTGAGACTTGTACACAATGCAATGAACTCATGCATACCCTGAAATTGCCAAAGGAAGCTTTAATAAGCGGTGATTTGCTGGTGATTATGATATCTTTCCTTTTGCACAGGGAGAGCTGAACAACAGGATTTCAGCCATCATGGAACCACAGTTGTGAGGTAGTAATATGGACCAATTGGAGACCAAAATGCTAAGAGCTTTAGTTCATTATAAACAAACTTCTTCTGTCTTGGATATAAGCCCATTTATTCACACTAATATTTTAAAATCCAACAAGCAGTCTGTGTTTCTGTCTATGTGCTGCTTGTCATCCTTCTTTATAAAAGATATGATCAGACATGAGGATGACTCACAAAGTTCATTCTAAGCTTGTAAAAAGAGAGAGAAGTATGCAGTGTAGTTCCAGATAAGGTTTGTTTCAAGAAAATCAGTGAACATAAGTTGATGTGAACTTAATTGATTCTCTCAGTTTCACTATAGATGACTATGGTTAGTTCCCTGAGGGCAGAATAATAGTATCTGGGTTGCCCTCAGCCTGCAGACAACTGGGATGTGACCTGTCAAGACTTCACATAATCAAAGAAATTTAAAGCAGGCAACTGTAAAAGCTATCACTCAGTACAGATAAGATTCCTTTTCTTGGGCCTTGAAGCTGTTTTTTTTTTTTTTTAAGTGATGATTCTGCATCTTAAGAGGGAAGTTTGGGCTGAAATCCTAAAATTCTATTTTGTTTTGTTTCCAGATAGCAATATAAAGTCCCAACAGGAACTGCCATCCCATCAAGATTGTGACACTCTTTGATTGTAGCTAGGGATGGGACAAAGTTTTAATTTGGCCAGTTTCAAATATAGGCTCCAGCTGAAAGGTATCATAATATGATTTATATGAGGCCAACCAGAAAGGACCAAAACATTGTATAAGCTTTTGAGACCATCAATACCTTTGTTATACAAGATGTTACGGAAGTGAGGGAGGGGAAAGGGAGGCAAGCTTGATCCTACATCCTTGTAGTTTTCATGTATTGAAAGGCAGGAGAAAGACTATAGAGTTGGTCAAACTGACTGTCACTTGCTAAAATGCAGTGAATTCCGCCATTTGCAAATTCAGGCCATTTTGGGTGATGTTAACCATCCACTACCAGTATTGTCAAGCTTCCTCCTTCTATTCCTTATTAATCCCCCCCCCCCCCCCAATTTATGGTGATTCAGAAGCATCAGTAAAGGGCATGGAAGCAGCAAGGTCACTCTCCTTTTTCTCCTTCTCTCATAGCATCTCTTGTCTTCATTCTAATTCCTGTAAAAGTAATAAACAAAAGCAATTGTTCACATTGAGATAGGCCTGGGAAAGTTATGTTAGATTTTAGAATTAGTATTATGGACTTTGTAGCCCTAGAGAAATTCCAGGGCTCTTTATTTGGCTTCGGGTACTTTCAGTACTACAAGGGGACATGGTGACACTGCGGGTTAAACCACAGAAGCCTCTGTGCTGCAAGGTCGGAAGACCAGCAGTTGTAAAATCGAATCCACGAGACGGAGTGAGCTTCCGTTGCTTGTCCCAGCTTCTGCCAACCTAGCAGTTCAAAAGCATGCAAATGCAAGTAGATAAATAGGTACCACCACTGTGGGAAGGTAACAGCATTCCATGTCTAAGTCGCATTGGCCATGTGACCATGGAAATTGTTTATGGATAAATGCTGGCTTAAAATAGATAGTTTATAATACTTTAATCTGCTGAACCTTATGGGACTAAGCACCTCTAAGGTTCATAGAATAGTTTGTTCTCAGTATCATTATCTTTTCCACTGAGAACATTTTCTGTCCAATTCTTCTCATTTCTTCAGTATTTTCAGCAGATATGTTAAGATTTCCCATAGCTTTTCACATATATTGCAAAACATAAAGAGGTAAAGGCTCCTCCCTATATATATATTAAGGCCATCTAAATGCTTTGTGTTCCCTCTCCTCTCTGCAATCTCTAGCTCAGCAAGAAAGTGTAATTTTGTGGAAACAAAAAACTAGAAACATAATTATCTCAACTAATAATACCTTTGTGGAGACAGTTTGGTATTACTGTTACACCTCAAAATCTGGATCACTGCAAATTGCCATATACTCAGGGCTCGTATGAATAAGGTGATCTGGAAAAGAAAAGGAAGAAGAAGACAATGAGGCAATAATGTGAATTCCGTAAAGTTGTGCTTAAATCTTTTTAATTTGTTAACAATGTTATGAGCCATAGCTATCTTTTATGGCAGAAAAGAGGTTGTTAAAAGGCAGCTGGTGTCATTAAAAAAAACACTGCTACCGATCTGCTGTGAAATTCTGGATGTATATCATGAAACGTACACAAGTAGCTTTCTTAAATTAACAACAAAAAATTAAGCAATTTGAACTAAGATGATAATTCAAGTGCAGCTTGAATATCTCAAAGGATGGTGTTGCGCTTCTGAATATTAAAGGCACTGAGGAAATGCTGTTGTGCCATCTTCAGATGGGAAGCTGCCAGTAAATAATACAATAGAAAACAAGTGGAACCAATGCTTCAATATAAAGTCCTCCCCAGAATTTCAGCCAATCTATTCCATTCTCTCTTCCCTTGATTTTCCATTCCAGCAGCCAGCTAATATTCTGTGGTCACTGAACATGCTCACTGTTCAGGAAATCCTTCCCACCATCCCTTAAGTATTTTCCTCTAAAAAATTTATGCTTCTGTGTACTCATAGATTTCCCAAGCCTACAGATATTTCCCTCCAGTGTTATCATTTTGCCTAGAAAAGCAATGGCATATGCAACCTCAGCACTGAGAGTAGAAGTACTGGTGGCAGCAAAATTGGAAGTAGCTAAAATACTTAAAGTACCTGCAATTTTAAAAGCCTGACAATTGCTGTCCTCTAAAAAGGAGTCTAATATGCTGTTTAAGATATGTTTAATATCTATATTTACATATAATTAAAGGGGAGGTGAGCAACCTCTAGAGTTCCAGAAGCTTCACCTATCTACTACTGGTTCTTGGAGAGCCAGAGCCCTTTCTGCACCCTAAACCCACCACCCATTTTTTAACAAACAGGAAAGTCCCCTCCCATGCTCCAGTGGCTGGAAGGACAAATCCCAGCATGTTTCTGCATAAGCTGTAAGCTGTTCCAGGCCAAGAAGAGGCCCTTTTCAAAACAAAAGCAATTTCTAGTTTAGGAAAAATTGCTCCCCTTCATCCCAAAAATGGCTGAATAGGGCCCCAAATGTTGGAGTTTTAGCAATCTTTGTATGCTGCCTTTGGGAGGTTTGGCTGGGAGGAACCTTTTTGGGCTGGGTTGGCTGCAAATCAGTCTAGCAGTAACCAATTGTTCCCTCTCTGCCTTTAGTTTTGCAGAGAGCCACACCACCCTGCTTAAGAGTATTTTGCTCTCCTTTTTGTCTACTATCCATTAGTCAGTTAGTTATGCAGTTGGTCAATATGCAGTTATGGATCAGTTAAGGCCTGTTCATATTCATTTTCTTTTTTTGAGGTAAAATTACTTTATTTTCCAGCACAAAACAACCAAGCTTCCCTGTATGGCACCACCTAATATTCCTTGTGCTTATCGAGTTAACCCTGGGTGTTCATACAGCCTTCATGACAGCAGTATCTTAAGTTTACTGTATTTCTTTTTTTTAAATCATTTTTATTAATTCTATCAACTACAAACAAATGTGCAATATAAGATACAATAGAAAAAAAGAAAAAGAAATGAGAACAAAAAAAGGAAAGAAAAAAAACAAAGCCCTCCCCCCCCCTTTGAGGACAGAGATTCAGACCTCATTGAATCCCAAATTTCCCGAGTTTCCAGAGAGCACTGAAAGCGAAAGAGGAAAAACAAAGCACATGAATCATTTTGCCATTTCCTTAGATCTGTCCCTGGGCCCAAATATATATTAAGTTCCAACTTTGTTTTGCATAGTCTCTTGGTTGTTCTCGAAGTGCTTCTGAAAGTGTATCTAATTCTGTAATGTCCAACAGCTTCTTCAGGAACTCCTCCATTGTAGGTATGTCTTCACTTTTCCATTTTTGGGCCCAGAGCAACCTAGCCACATCAAACAATATTTAATTTTCTTGTCAGTAATTTCTGGCATAATATTTAACAGTGCTATTTCAGGTTTGAAATTTAATTTCTTTTGAGTGATTCCTTTTATTATTTCCCACAACTGTAGCCAATAACCCCTGGCTTTTTCACATGTCCACCACATATGATAATAAGTTCCTTTTTTTTTTTTTTTTTACATTTCCAACAGATATTGCTGCTACCTTTTGACATTTTTGCCAGTTTTGCAGGAGTGTAGTGCCATCTGTAAAACATTTTGAGGATATTTTTTCTTAGATTTACTGGCTTAATCATTTTATAACAGTCTTTCCACATCATTGTGCAGTGATCAATATCAATATTACAACCAAAATTACTTGCCCATTTTATCATTGTCTCCTTTACCCTCTCATCCTCCAGATCATATTCCAGTAAGAATGTATATATTTTCTTTATTATTTTCTCATCAGTGTAAATCCACAGTTTGTCCACCTGGACTTCACCCTCAAAAAAGCTATCTTTTCTATATCTTGATTCTAGTTTATTCAATGACAACCAATCTGTCGCCACCCCTAGTTCCTCTAATTCTTGCTTATTTTTATATATTTTGTTCTCTGTCAAATAAACCTTTATAAGTTAGTAACATTCCTTTCTGAATTAATACTTTCAACGTAAAAGCTTCTATAGGAGCTACCCATAATGGAATTTTCTTGTATGTTTGTGCTTGAAATTTATGCCACACTAGACCCAATGCTTTCCTTACAATATATTCTGTAAAGTGTGATTGTTCCTTATATTTCCCATACCACACATATGCGTGCCAGCCCATGCTTAAGTCATGCCCTTCTAGTTTCAGTAATCTTTGGTTTACTAGAGTTATCCACACCTTTATCCATGTCATAGCACACGCCTTATAATATAATAACCACTTTGGTAGTCCTTCACCCCCCCCCTTCTTTCAAATCCTGTAATAGCTTAAGTTTTATTCTTGGTTTCTTAGTCTTCCATACAAATTTTGTTGTCAGGCAATCCAATTCTTTGAAGTATTTGAAATTTAGTAATATTGGTAGATTTTGAAAGAGGAATAAAAGTTTAGGCAAGATCATCATTTTTATCATTGCAATTCTTCCCATCAATGACAGTTGTAGCTTACTCCATTCTTCCAGGTTTTTCTGAGTTTCCTTCTGTATTCTAAGATAGTTCTCTTTCATTAAGTTGCTGGATTTTTTGGTGATGATGACTCCTAAATATTTGATTTTTGTACTACTTCGAAATAATTTTCCCTCACCAGTTTTCCAACTTATTCTTTCTTTATGTTTTTAATCATAACTTTTGTTTTTTGATAATTAATTTTAAGACCTGCCACTTGTCCATAATCTTCTATGATTCTCAATACTTCCTCTAGGTCTCCCTGAGGATTTTCAAGTAGTATCACCAGATCGTCTGCATAAGCTTGCACCTTTAATTCTTCACCTCTAATTTTTGGTTCTTTAACTCTTTCATTACCTCTTATTTGCCTATTTAGGATTTCCAAAGTTAGTATAAATAAAAGAGGGGATAGCAGACAACCCTGTCTTGTGCCTTGTTCAATCAATATGCTCTCTGTTAAATTCCCATTGACCTTAATCTTGGCTTCCTGCTTAGAGTATATTGCTTTGATTATTTGTAGAAATTTTCCTTCCACTCCCATTTTCTTTAGTTGTAGCATCAGAAATTCCAAGTTGACATTATCAAAGGCTTTCTCTGTGTCTAAAAAGATTAGCATCATCTGCTTTTCTGGATGTAATTCATAATATTCTAAAATGTCTATTATTGTCCTTATGTTTGATGACAATTTCTTTTGGGGGAGGAAACCTGTTTGGTCTTTATGTATTATCCCAATATTTCCTTTAGTCTTGAAGCCCAGATGGTTGTGAAGATCTTATAATCAACATTTAGAAGAGAGATTGGTCTGTAGTTCTTGATTTTATTCTTTTCAGTCCCCTCTTTATGTATTAATGTGATATGTGCCTCTTTCCATGTATTTGGTATTACCCCCTTAGACTCGATATCTTCGGTTAACTTCTGAAATTGAGGACTTAAGATTTCTTCAAACGCCTTATAATATTCAGCTGGTAGTCCATCTGGTCCAGGGGATTTCCCACTTTTCTGTTTTTTCCAAGCCTCTTGAGTCTCCTCCATTGTAATTGATTTGTTTAATTTCTCAAGTTGTTGGGAGTCAAGCTTCCATTTTGGAGTTTTGTTCAAGTACTCCATTTGCTTCTCCTGCTCTACTTCTCTTTTCTTATAGAGGCCAGCATAGAATTTTGCTGTTTCTTTTTCAATCTCCTTTTGTGTGTAGATTTCCTTCTCTTGCTTATCTAGTATTTCCGTAATTCTTGTTTTTTCTCTCTCTTTTTTTTATTCTATATGCTAACCATCTTCCTGGCTTGTTTGCATTTTCAAAGAAGTTCTGTCTCACAAAAAAAAATTTCTCCATCTCTTCTTAGTCAGTTAGTTATGCAGTTGGTCAATATGCAGTTATGGATCAGTTAAGGCCTGTTCATATTCATTTTCTACAATATGCTGGGTTTTGGTCTGTTCTGACATTTGAGTAAATTGAGCCTTTTATTCTTTCTCTTACCAATGTCTCAGAATGAGTTACTGAGACTGAAATTAGCAGTTGATGTGACAATCAGCATGGGTGATCTGCTCTGAGGAGACTTGAAACTACGTTCGTTTGGTAGGTCTCTGCACTTTCTGCTGCATAGCTAAAGGGTTTTAACCAGAATTCAACACGCTGCCAGAAAATCTTTTTTCTGTAAATCTAAAGATGGTGTAGAAATAATCCCCAAGGAGTCTTCAGCTAGGTACCAATCTGTTCCACACTTGCTTAACTTTAGTGAGGTCTTGCATTATGTGACTGCATATATATCCTGGCCTAACCGTATTGGCATTATACTGGAGGGGGAAATGGTTTTTTAAAATTATTATTATTTCAGTTTTAAAATATAAGCCCAGGAAGAAAGCTAAAGAGTGCAGGAAAATGTAATTGCCATCCAGTTGTCATCATGTTGAAGAACTGCTGCATGGCTCACAAATTATGAAACAAACTCCAAAGGGGGGTTCCCCTTATGTAATCTGTGTTTGATTTTCATTTGCTATTTTTCTCCTTAATGTTTCTCTCACTTTAGAGTAGGAGGTTATAACAATGTTTTCCAGTTACTAGTCACAATACCTCTTACCCCCACCAACTAGGCAATGCATCATTTCCCCCATGCCTCCTACCAACCCCCTCAAAGCAATTGTTAATCATATAGAAAAACCATTCAGTTTTGAAATTGTCTATTCCAGCAGGTAGGACTAATAAACATTTGCTTACAAAAATGCAATCTGCAATACTGTACTCAATCAGAATTCATTATACACTGAGACTTAAAACACTGAAGACCTTAGTGATTGACCAGGACAATAGCTTATGTGAATTAATCCTCCTTCTTTCTCCAGTGACTGTTAATTATTCACTATAGTTGAAAACAAAGAAAAACAAGATCCCATTTTTTTCCATATTCACATTTTATTATACTTTAAGTGGTTTATTTTGTATGTGTAGAAATTTAAAGTAGTTTTGCAATTTGCTAGCATTAAAGTGTAGGGTTTTGTATTGTAACATTCTACCTTTTGCTGTTAACACACACACACACACACACACACACACACACACACACACACAGAGGCTAAAATCCTCCAGTATAGCTATTCAAATGTAACTCTGGAGGAAAATTGGCCCAGGTTAAGAAATCTGTGTAGACAGTGTCAGTTGTACACTGAGTCATACAATTCAGTATACAACTAATAAGGTCTATCCTGACTTCTGAACTTGGGCCAATTAGCTTCCAAAAGTTACACCATGTGTAGTATACTAGGATAAATAGGTAAGTGGATTTGTCCAATGAATGACAAGTGATTCATTCTTGTTTCCAAGTAGTTACTTCCAAGCTCTGATAATCATGGGCTTTTTCATGGGTAAAGTTAATAAGGTTACCACTTAAGAGATGTAAGAGTCATTGTGTAGAAAATTGGAGGCAAAGTGGGAAATAATAAAATGAGACATCTTTTACTGATCTAAGGAAGTCTAGTACTCAAGTGCTTAATGTATAATAGCTTCTGAAAATGAAATCTACATGAGCTTGAGGAGTCAGCTCTTCAGTAATTACAGTCATGGTACCATCACAGCAAATGTAGTGGTGCCATCTGGCACTACTAGGGAAAGATATCCAGGAGCTGCATCAGCAGGAGGATCCCCAAAGGCAGCAAATTTGGCATTCCATTTAGAAGTCAGTGGAATATCCCCTCTATAAGAAAATGAAATCCAGAGTCTAAGGGCTTACCTACATGGGCTTTTTGTAGTGGGCTGCTATGCCATTTTCAACAAGACTTGCATCCAAATGGTATAAACACCTCAAGCAGCCCTATTTGGTCTGGCTTCTTAAAAAGGCTTTAAAAATCTCTGTCCATGCCCACTCCTGTCTCCTCCCACTTCCAGGAGGCAGATTTCATGTTAAAAATTTATTTTGTTTAAATGATCCAGAACATCAACACTGTTCTAATTAGTTAAAAAAACACATTTCCTCCTCCCCCGGCTCTGTTGCCTTTTTAGCATGTGTTATGTTACTCTGTCAAAAGTCTTCCTCCTTGTCTCATCCTGTTCTGTCAGTATATGAGAAGAAGTTAAGGCAGTCCCTCTCTGACCACTCAGCCACACTACACTGTTGATCCTGGAGTGGATGAACTGAGGAGAGTACAATGTGGTTATGGGTAGTGAACCTGCCTGGTCCTGGTGCCTCCCAACAGTTCAGTCTGTCTATAAACTAAGCAGGGAGTTCCCAAAAATCCACAAGGTTGAGTGCTTAAGACTATTACATCAACTCTGCAAAGTAAAACTGCCACCACACCCACAAACTATCAAAGCTCCCAGTGGCTGGTCAAGGCAAGACCTGGTTTTAAGTAACACAAACCCTCTTAGCCAAGAATACACACATGCCCCCCCCCCACACATACACACACATCTATATCTGGGTTCTTGGCTAAGAGGGTTTGTGGGTACGGTGGCAGTTTTACTTTGCAGAGTTGATGTTAGTTAAGCATCCTTCAGTCTCGAAAGACTATGGTAATGTGCTCTGTATGGGGGACTTGGTGCAGTGTCTAGTGTGGCTGAGGAGGCCACACTAGACGCACACTAGAGGAGTTGATGTAATAGTCTTAATATATATACATACAAGCCTTGAAGGCTACACTGGGAAAAGATAAACTGCAGGTGTTACTCCCTTCTTGTTACTGGCAGAGACTGACCCCCCACTTTTCCTAGCCATCTGTTCCCAGATACAGACAAAAATACTCTGCATTTTCCAGAAGTGCCCATATCCTATGTCCCTCAATTTCTCAGTTTCTTCACACTTGTCTCCTTCTGCTTCCAGGAGGAAATTTTATATTTTTCTTTTTCTTTTATATCTTTTCAAAGTGATGCAGTGCAACAGCACTGACATGATACAGGTTGCTTAAAATAAAAGCCCCCTGCCTCTCCATGGATCAGAGGAAGTGTGTAATTTCTCAGTATCATGGAGTGGCTAAGCATTCTTCTTAAGTCACTTAAGTCACTTCATGATACTGGCACATTGCCAGTAGAGGGCAAATTGACATCTGCAAGTTCACTTTGGTTCATTTCCTGAAATTGCATGTGCTGGAAATAAACCACATTGGAGCAATGGTACCTGCACCAAAAAAATAGAAGGGGACAGACTGGTACACTCTAGCAATTGTATTATGTGATCACTAGAAAAAGAAGTGAACTGCAATGGACCAAAGTGTGGGACCAATGTCCATCTGACCACTCTCTAAAATTTCCCAAAACTCCAGATGTTCAACTTGTCTTTCTTGTATCTTTCATAACATAACATATATAGTGTACGTATAAGACCTTGATGTTCAGAATAAATTTTCTTCTTCTTCTTCTTCTTCTTCTTCTTCTTCTTCTTCTTCTTCTTCTTCTTCTTCTTCTTCTTCTTCTTCTTCTTCTTCTTCTTCTTCTTCTTCTTCTTCTTCTTCTTCTTCTTCTTCTTCTTCTTCTTCTTATTATTATTATTATTATTATTATTATTATTATTATTATTATTGGTTAATCATTATGAGTAATTTTGATTGACATAGTTATGAAAAAACATTCACATGGCTTTGAGATAGATGTGTCCCTTTCTACCTTTGCTGCAAAATCTTAAGTTTCTGAGAGACTAATCCTACTTCATTCAGTTGAGCATTCTTTGGAGTGATTGTACTGTGTAGCCTTAATTTTCTAACCAACAAGGGAGATTGAAAGCGCCATTAGGTAACCCCTTTCAAATTTAATTAGAGAGCTCCTCCCAACATTCATGTCATTTACCACCCTTCTGATCACTTCTTGGAGAAAAACAAAGAGAGACAATAGGAGGACAAAAAAGCAGGACAATTGAATGAACTCTATCTCTCTGGATTGCCATCTATTTCACTCATTCTTCATCTCATTCAGTCTCCTCCTGGGCACAGACTTGGCAACAGCTTTTACCATTTCTGACAGGACTGGCAGGTTCCATTAGTTCCTCAGCCCTGCTGATATCCATCCTTGATTCTGCAGACATGTACAAATGGTTCCATAGTCTTTTAGTATATAGCAAAGGAGCCTTAGCCTAAATACACTTCTTCAGGGTAAGTCCATTATAAAGATCCAGTTGCCCATTCAAATGGATGCATTAACACATATTCTGCGTGGTGTTTCTACTCATACAGCTGTTGCAGCAAAATGGTCTGCATTGCATTCATTTGTGGTGTTTGTTTTCCTAATGGTTTGTTAGTCACATTTCTATCCTATCTTTTCTCCATTGAGCTGAGTAATGTATGTAGTTCTCCTCTTTCTCAGTTTATTCTCAGAATAACTCTCTGATATATGTCAGGCTGGGGTTCCATAACTGGCCCAAGTTCAGCCAGTGTGTTTTATGCCATGGTGGGGATTTGAATCTGGATTTTCCAAAGGCCATTCCAACATTTTAGCACTTGTTATATTTATCACTGTATTATCTGACAGTGAAGTTGAAAGAAGTGTTTAATTTAGGAACACAAAGATGTAGTTTTCCAACTGCTGTTGAACTGCAACTCCCATCAACCTGAACCACCATAGCCAATGGTGAGGAATGATGCGAGCTGGTGGTCATATTAATTCATGGTTGGCCCCAAAAGCTTTTAGGTATTTCAGCCCCTTCTGGCACTTCAGTCTTTTACCTCACTAAAGCTGATAGCCTGGTCAATGGATGGGACCCTAGTCCCTGCAGGGTCCCTAGGCTTCAGCCTAGTCAGCCGTATGAATAATACAGCCCATATGGGGGTAACAGTCCAACAGTTACCAGAGTTTTATGATGTAGCAAACAGCCCTGACATCACCTGCCCGTTACAGAGGAACCTTGATGGGAGAGCCAATAGAGAGAGCGGAAGGCAGAGCCAGAGGCGGAGAGAGGAGAAGAAAAGACCGGTGATGAGAGTTTTTGACAGTTGAGCAGCTTGGAAGCAGTTTTGGAAAGAGTTAGAGAGCTGTAGGATTGGGAATTGGACCAGGAGGGTCAGAGATAGAGATAGAGAGAGAGATAAAAGAGTGATTTGAATGAATAAAACCTTGTTTAATATATGTGATTCGCTTCCTGTGATTTACACTGCAAATTCCAACTGATTATTACCCCTACCCTGTTCAATAAACTGATTGTGTTTGGCAGCATAAGTGCCCAGTACTTAATTGATGTTACAGAGATAACATCTGGTGGCAGCGTGAGGAGGAGGAAAGAGCATAAGCCTTGTGAGGACAAATAAAATAGGGGCCACAAGGGTGAACACCACATATGGTATCATAAAGACACAGATATTTATTGTAGCTTGAGTTTCCAGAATTGTTTGACCCTCCTCATGAGATGAAGTGAGGTTTAGTACATGAAAGCATCTGCTATAATACAGTAAATAACGTGAAAGCATCTGCTATAATACAGTAAATAACATGCTAGAGGACACCTGATTATTTTCACAACAAAAAATTCTCATTTTTATTCCACTGGATATTCCCTTTGGGAATATATATACAGGATATCACAGAAGTGAGTACACCTCCTCACATTTCATAAATATTTTAGTATATTGTTTCATGTGACAACATTGAAGAAATGACACTTGGCTACAATGTAAAGCAATGAGTATACCATTTGTATAACAGTGTAATTTTTCTGTCCCTTCAAAATAACACAACACACAGCCATTAATGTCTAAATTGCTGGCAACAAAAGTGGGTACACCCCTAAGTGACAATGTCCAAACTTGGGATCTGGTAGAGGTCCAGTATGCCATTTGGTGCAATCTTCACATCTGAATGACACACGGACCTCAAGCAACCCTATTTGATCCACGTTTTAGAAGTGTATGGGTGTTTGATAGGTGTATTATGAGTGATCTTTAAAAGAACATAATACAATTCTCTTAAAAGTCTGGTCAAGAGTCTGCCACAGGAATACTCCCAACTTTCCTGCGGCAGGCTCTCAGCTGGATGTTTAATAGAAGGTCTCTCCTAAAGAGGTCATACTCACTACACATACCTAATACACAAATGCACTTCTTTTCCTTCCTTAAACGTCTGGTTGAGAAACCGCCATGGCAGTGGATTCAGTTGGAGATAGTTTCTCAACCAACTCTTTAAGACAAGGAAAATGTTTCTTTTTTAAAAAAAAAATAATAATAACCGATGCATCTCATTTTCACTGCTCTAATGGAAAATAAAAAAGAAATTTCACTTCCTCTGCCCCTCCATTAAACAGCAGAGGAAGTGTTTAATTAGTCAATATCCTCATGTGGCTTTATTAAGCCTGTTTGTCATCTTCAGGCGTGAACAAGCCCATTCCTGGAGCAGACACAACAGTGGACTAAATGCCCGTGTAGTTAGCATCTAACAGAGCTAATTGTGAACCATAAGTACCAGTCTTATTATGTGCTGTTAAGTTGGTAGTCACTTACACTGATCCTAATAGGATTTTTATAGTAAATGAGATATTTAAGAAGTAAGTTTCCATAATTCATACTATCTCAAGTCTCTGGATGAAGCTAGCTGAAGAGCCATTTACTTGCTACAATGTGCAGACACCACTCCACATTTGATAGATCTTTTTCTCATTCCTAAAAATAAGTTATCATATAGCTTATCACCTCATTTCCTGCTGTTTCTCTTGGCGCCTCAACTTTATTTACTTTCACTTTATTTAGACTTATACCCCGCCCCTCTAGACAAAGTCTACTCTTGCATTCTTGCATTCTTGCTGTTATAATTATGCTTTCAAAGTTGTGGACATCACCGAGAAACAACTAACTGTCCAAATCTTCCAAACTTCAGATAAACCTAAAGCCATTTGATTTCCTATATCTACTCCTTTATACCCTTTTTTCCCACATTGTCATGGTTTGAAATTTTGTATTTTTGTTCTGAGTAGGAATTACTGTTTGGACAATTGACTTGCTCTTCGATGACAGACTTATTTTTCTCATTCTACTCTAGATTAACCAGAGCCTATATTTCCCCTTGTGTGGCAATGTTGCACTGTAAACAAATAGAACTAGAACATCTCATTTGCGTGAACGAAAGAGGAAAGCAATGAACTAAGTCATAAGTACAATGTGATGTTAACAATGACAAAAGGAAAAAAAGAGACAGACAATGCAGTTCCAGTATAATAAATGTCAAACTGGCAAATACATGAATGTTAGGATATGTACATGCATTAAACGTATGCATATCTCTCTAAAAATAACTTGAAAGATTAAATTAGATGGAGAAACTGAGGTTCTTTTGATCCATAGTTATTTATATTCTTGAAAGCTACAAGACATACTGGGTCTTATCCCCCTCTGAATCCAACTATAGCACTGTATCCAAAGAGAAAGATTGCCTATGAAAATTGCAGGTAAGCATCAAATGAAGTAATGTATATGTTGCTCTGTATTTAGTGCTTTGATTTCTCTGAATACAGCTGCAGCTAAAGCTGCTTAGTTCCATAGACCAAAGTATCTTAAAACAATCTGCAATAAGAAGTCGAGTTGGTGCAGCTACCATAGCCACTTGTGTTGTGTTTTTAGAAATCAGTGGAAAGTAATCAGAGTGTTAGGGCTTAACAAATAGCCTCAACTAAATCTTTCAAACACCAGCCACTATAATCAATTATAAAACCTCAGAGGAAAGAACATCACTAGCTTGGAATTGTTCCAAAAATGATGTTAGCTGTTATTATCCTCCCAGCCTCTTCACATGCACGACATCTCTGTTATTAGTGAGAGGCTACAAATAACATTTTTGTGAAAAAAATAAATAAAAATGACATGAATTGTCTGAATGTTTCAAAAAGCACAAAACATTACTCACTGGAACGGGAAAACAGGCTGTTCCACTAACTGAACATGTCATCTTCTGAAGGAAAAGCCAAACCAAACCAAACTGCTTAAAAATAAATACACACAAGAAGTAAAGAAAAGAAAGAAGCCCGTCAATGTAATATACAGTGGTGCCTCGCATAACGAGCCCCTCATATAGCGACGAATCCGCATAGCGATCCCCTTTCCGGGATCGCTAATGCGGAGGCATCGCGTCGCCCCCAATGGGCGAAACTCGCGTAGCGAAGATCGGTAAGTGTTTCGCTTACTGATCTTTGCTTTGCAACGCCCAAAAATCAGCTGTTCAGTGGCTCCAAAATGGCCGCTGGATGCCCAAAATGGCCGTGCGCAGTGTTTTCGCCCCCTCCCCTCGCTTACCGAGGGCACAAAAATGGCTGCCGGACCCAGGAAACTCCGCTGTGAGTTTTCAGCCAATTTGGAATGGCTTTTTACTTTCCGTTTAACGAAGTTTTCACATAGCGAAGGTTAATCCGGAACGGATTAGCCTCGCTATGCGAGGCACCACTGTATGTGAAATGCATGGCTCTTTATATTACAAGGATACCAATGGTAGTAACTGGAAATAGAATCAAGGATCAGTTTGATTGCTTATTAATTGCCATATTCCTTAAAGATCATTAAAGTAAATGGGGAGGAGCCCTATCTTATCTGCATGGTTAAGATCTAATTTGCACAAATCTGTTAATTCCACAAATCTGAGCTCCCTTTTATGGTCACATGAGCATGATAACATGACACAACAGTGACTGAGGAAAATGGAGCCCTGCGGAGTCTTGGAACATGAAAAGTGGGAATAGGAAGCTTTCAGTTACTTGAAATTAAATATCCACATCATCCTATGATTACATCATTCAGCCTGCATGGCATAAATTTGCAGGAATGGGAGTTTGGCTAATAAATCTGTTTTTAAAGCTGTAATTTATTGTACTTCACTATAACTTATTGTCAGCATTTGGCCTTTACATGCTTTTTACTGGGAGACAACTGAAGTATAGATAAAATAAAGGAATGGGCAAATGTCTTCAAACCTCTCTCCCTAGAAATCCATTGGGGGAAAAAGGTAGATGACATGAAGGAGGACAACATCCACCCAGCCCTACTTATCTTCCCTCCTTTTCTTTTTTTCCTTTTACACATTCCTTTTTTTTTAGTTCTAATGCCAAATTTGGCATATAGCTCTGTTGCTGCTTATATGTTGCCCCATATTGTTTAAAGCAGTCTCTGGGTCGTTTACAGTTTAATTATGCAGGCTACACATTGCCCCTCGAATGAGCTTAGTTCCGACTTCAGAAGGATGGAAGGTTGAATGAACCTCAAGCTTGGGATCAAACTCAGGGCATGAGCAGAATCTTCACTGCAGTACTACAGTTTAACCACTGCAGCATGACACATAAAACCCAGATTCCCTACTTTCAATCATACTAGTTTTGTAACTTTATACTACACAAGTTATTATTGTAGGGCAGAGAAATAGTGTGTAAAAGTAATTTGCTGAAGTTTCATTGAATGTTTCTCCCTGTATTCTACCAAAATAATACGTACATACTGAAGAGATACTCACCATTTTAATGTCAAATCTCCTAGCTAGTTTCTCCAGGTTGACATAATTTTAGACCCTCAGGGATCCATGTTCAGCACAATATCCAAAAACGCTGTGAAACTTCTATTATCTATAATGAGAGGCACATGGCTAAATCACCCTGCATTGTGTTGAAGCCATATCTTTTTATATAAATTTAATGTGGTTTAATAGTCAGGGGCTTTGAATTGCAGGCAATATTAAGATGTTGAAGCAGAGGGGAGCATAAAGAGAAAATAAACTTGCAAATGTGTAAAAGAGAAGTGAGTTATTTTATAGATTTTATATTTCAAATCTCTAAACTTCCGTTCAGTTGGTAACATTTCTCTTTGGGGATATGGATGATTTTAATAAAAATAGATTATGCACAATAAAACTAAGGAAATGAATAGAAATGTAGCATGATCTAAGGTAAATCTGTTATATAGAAAGGTAAGTTTCTTTTCTTTGGCTTGAGTGTGAAACCATGACAACAGAAATGGGAGAGGCAGAATATATTTGGATGAGATGCAAGGATACATTTGACTTGGAGTAAAAAAAATATTCAGCCATGTTACTTAATGGCAATATATAAAGGATCTTTAAAAAAACACTATTACTTAATCAAGAATGAAGAGAATGAATGAAGGCTACAAAGTAAGTCTAGATGCATTTTCTCTATTATTAGAGAAGACGTGTGGAGATTCTTGAAGTGTTATGGACCATTTGGGAGATATCATTTGCCTCCTGCTCTTTCAAAGAGTCACATTAGTTCTTCTTTAGGAAGAGGTTTTTACAAGGCTGAATGATGACGCCCAGCTTCTCTCTGATTGTTTGGATGATGACATAAGAATCCAGTATTATCAAGGATTTGCTGATTATGACACCAAAAGACAAACAGGGGAAGGAGAGGCATGTCCTGACCATTAAGCAGAATTCCCAATAGATAAAAGTAAAGGTTCCCCTTGACAATTTTTGTCCAGTCATGTTTGACTCTAGGGGGCGGTGCTCATCCCCGTTTCCAAGCCATAGAGCCAGCGTTTGTCCGAAGACAATCTTTCCGTGGTCACATGGCCAGTGCAACTTAGACATGGAACACTGTTTACCTTCCCACTGAGGTGGTCCCTATTTATCTACTTGCATTTGCATGCTTTCGAACCGCTAGGTTGGCAGGAGCTGGGACAAGTGACGGGAGCTCACTCTGTCACATGGATTTGATCTTACAACTGCTGGTCTTCTGACCCTGCAGCGCAGCTTCTGCGGTTTAGCCCACAGCGCCACCACGTCCCTGTATTCCCAATAATTTTATTTAAATCTCGTTAAAACTGAGTGTGAAGCATCTGTTCTTCCATCTATAAATCAAGCAGTTTCTTTGAGATCTTCTTCAGCATTCACATATATCACAAAAGACAAGCCAGGGTTTTTTTTAAAAAAAAGACTCTGAAGACCACAAAAGGTGGGAGTAAAGGCTTGCTGCTCTGAGCAGAATTCAGAGGGAGGTTTTTGGGATATTTTCTTCAAAGCACCCCCCTTGAAAAGCAGTAAAAGGATGTCTTACTTGTTTTGCTAATGGGCTGCTTTGAATACTTGTTCTTGGGAAATCTAACAGGGGGAAGTGCAAGAACACAACTATTATTTCAAGGTCCCAGACATGGGATAGAATGAAAGTGTAGCTTGCAGAAGCTAAAATACTATTTCTTTCTCTCTCTCTCTCTCTCTCTCTCTTTCTTTCTTTCTTTCTTTCTTTCTTTCTTTCTTTCTTTCTTTCTTTCTTTCTTTCTTTCTTTCTTTCTTTCTTTCTTTCTTAAATTGGGTTAAGAAATTTTCTAGTGCATGATTTTTTTCCCTAGTGCATGATTTCCCCCCCCCAGTGCATGATTTTTCTACTGCAAAACTAACTCTGAGGAAGTATAGCATCTTTTTCTTTAAATGATCTCTGAGGAAGTCTATGTGTCCACAAAAGTTCACATTAAAATATAGTAGTTAGTCTGCCACAACATTTTGTCTTTTTTTATTATTAATCTTTTCTTTTTGCCTGATGTGCTAGCACAAACATGGTTGCTGCTTCTAAAACTTTTTTCCTTAAATAAATTCTTGGTTTACAGTAGATTTACATTTTTTGCCCTATTATCCCAACAATGGAAATTGGCAGAAGCTCCCACATGGAAGTCAAATACAAAGATGTACATTCAGTTGTTAGGCCCAATTAAAATATATCAAAACTAATAGACATATTGGTTTACCAAATTTAATTAATCAAGGCATCTTATACTAATAACTAACCATTCCATTTAGGGCAATGTACACCAAAATCACTCAAAAAGTACATCAGCAGAACACCACAAGTATGCTTGTAATATAATTAAAATAGGGTGAACATATGGGCAGGACACGGGCAACATAGGGAATGTGGGCACTTATACTCCATCTAAACCATTCAGTTCATGGATATTAAATTTGCCAATGGAACAGCTTTACACCAGTTTCAGACCTCTGATGCTGAATTTTTTTATCACCAAAGGGGAAAAATAAAAGTACCTGTTCCTGCATATATTTCCGTCCCATGTACATTGGCATGAAACAACACACATGATATAACTCAGCACATCACCAGCATGTCATCGTTTAGTCGTGTCTGACTCTTCATGACCCCATGGACCAAAGCACGCCAGGCCCTCCTATCTTCCACTGCCTCCCGGAGTTGGGTCAAATTCATATTGGTTGCTTCGATGACACTGTCCAACCATCTCATCCTCTGTCATCGCCTTCTCCTCTTGCCTTCACACTTTCTCAACATCAAGGTCTTTTCCAAGGAGTCTTCTCTTCTCATGAGATGGCCAAAGTACTGGAGCCTCAGCTTCAGGATCTGTCCTTCCAGTGAGCACTCAGGTTTGATTTCCTTTAGAATGGATAGGTTTGTTCTCCTTGCAGTCCAGGGGACTCTCAAGAGCCTCCTCCATCACCATAATTCAAAGGAAACAATTCTTTGGCGGTCAGCTTTCTTTATGGTCCAGCTCTCACTTCCATACATCACTACAGGAAAAACCATAGCTTTGATTATTCGGATTTTTGTTGGCAAGGTGATGTCTCTGCTTTTTAAGATACTGTCAAGGTTTGTCATTGCTTTCCTCCCAAGAAGCAGGCATCCACACAGTCAAAGGCTTTTGCATAGTCAATGAAGGAGAAGTAGATATTTTTCTGGAACTCTCTGGATTAAATTAAATTAAATTAAATTAAATTAAATTAAATTAAATTAAATTAAATTAAATCATCACCATGTAGCTCCCACATTTAATTTTTTAAAATACTAAATATATAGACATTTGCAAAGTTTAGTACTTTTCAGTTTCAGAACCTTTGTTTAGCATACAGTACAAGAGAGTAGGATATGGTATGTTAAAAACATATATGCCATATATGCCAGGGGGTACCCAGATGACGTTGTTAGGGCTCAATGGTGTGTGACAGCATAATGTGACGCCTCTGCATCATGGAATGGATATATCTGGCTGTTGTCTGGGTAAATTCCTTATTAGTGCCACTCAGCAGGTGCCAGATTTTATCCGGGTCACCCCAGCCAGAGTGGGAGAAAAGGAAGGGGCTCAAGTATTGCAGGCAGATATCTTGATACCACATACGTACAATAAAACAGCATGTGCTGCAATGATTCAACTGCTCCCTGGCCACAAGGGCACACTCTTAGCTCTGTGGGTCATCCACTAAATCTGTCCTGCACCAAGCTGGAAGGTACAACAGTGCACCTAGCAATGATGAATACCCAGCGGTCCTATGGATGATCAGAAAGATAAAGATAATCTGGTCTCCCGACATGGGCGAGAGGAAGCTGGATGTATAGTGGAGAGCAAATATTTAGTGAATCACTGTAGTGTTCACCCTTTGTTAGGTATAAGTCATGTATTCTTCATGTTCTATGCAAATGTGTTGGAGAGGCTGAGCTGAGAGAAAGGTTAAAAGGTGGAGCCTGAGAGGAGGAGTCAGTCAGTCAGGAGTAAGTCAGTAAATTAGGCAGAGGCAGAGGCAGGGGCAGAGGCAGAGGTGATAGAGATTGAGTTAGAGACTGGTTAAGATAGATAGAGAAGGTGGCAAGAGAATTATATGGCAAGAGAATAGTACGTACATCTGAAGAATTTCTGTATTTATTAAATAGACTTCACTATAATAAATAAGTTTTGTTTGCATTCACAATACAAGTGTCTGATCAAATGTTGTAGCGAACATGCTGAAGCCTCTACCAACTCAGGCCTCCAGGAGTGCTCACTCTTCTTCAGTTGCTGCCACCAATTTTATCCAATATTTTAAAAAAGACAAGTGTTGTTTCAAAACAAAAACTTGTTTATTGGTTTAACAAAATAAAATAAGTAAATCACAAGATGTTAATCAAGGTCTCTCACTCACTGACACACACAGACTCTTTCCTCACTGACTATTTGGCTCACAGGCCCATAGACACACTCATCACTCACTCTCCCCCAAAATCTCTCTCTCTCCTCTTTTTTACATCATACACCCATTTATATATTCCAGCTCCTCCCACTTCTGCACCACCTTCCGTCCCCTCATTGGCTGATGTTCCACTGCCCAGCTGTGACGGACAGGTGAGGGCAAGGCTAAATGCTACATACCTCCCCCCCTTAAGAAGTTGTTTCATGGGGAAAAGCTATAGTGCTTTCCTCTCATGAACAACGAGGAGCTTGACAAAATTACATTATCCCAACAATACCTTCACACTTACCAAACATTTACATAAACATTAATTACACATCTTACCTGCATGTTATATTTCAACCTTACACTCTGTTTGCCAGATCCATTACATACATTAACACTTCAAATGTTTATTCAGGCGCATACATAACAAACTATAACACTGAAAAATACATATAATTTCTTTTGAATACACAACATATAACATTTCTTAATGTGCACATTAACCTTTTATTACTTTCACCATTATATGAGTCCATTCATTTCTTCTCTAGTCTCCTGGTCTTCTTGAGAGGGCATCCGCAGCACCATTCTGAGTCCCTTTAATTACTCGAACCTCAAAATCAAAGTCCTGCAGGATCAAGGCCCATCTCATCAGATTGCTGTTGTTAGCTTTGATAGTTCTTAACCATAATAATGGGGAATGGTCAGTACACAAGACAAAATGTCTTCCCCAAACATATGGCTTAAGTTTCTGAACAGTGTACACGATAGCAAGACACTCTTTTTCGATGGTAGAAAGATGTCTCTCACCTGCCTGCAGCTTTTTACTCAGGTACGCCACTGGATGAAGTTCTCTGTTGTCGTCACTCTGGCACAGCATGGCACCTAACCCGGTGTTGGGTGCATCGGTGAAGATGGTAAACTCATGCTGGAAATCCGGAGGTCTTAAGACTGGGTTGGTCATCAACGCCTCCTTCAGCTTCCCGAACGCCTCCTCACAGCTGCTGGTCCACTGGATACTATCCGCACTTTTCTTGCGTGTTAAGTCAGATAAGGGAGCGGCTATTTCACTGAATCTGGGAATAAACTGTCTATAATAGCCAACTAACCCTAGAAAAGATCTGACCTTTTTCTTGGTGGTGGGTTTGGCCAGTTACTAATAGCTTCCACTTTGGCTGCTAGGGGTTTGATTCTACCTCCCCCTACTACATGACCAAAATACTTCAGCTCAGGGCTAACCAGCTGGCATTTGCACACTTTCACTGTTAGCCCAGCTGCTTTCACTCTTTGCAGCACTCTCTCTAAGTGATAAAGGTGATCTTTCCAGGAGTGACTAAAGATCCCGCCACTGTGAAGTTGCTATGCCCTTGTAAAGTTTTGTCCATAAGTCTCTGGAATGTTGCTGGTGAGTTTCTTAATCCAAAACTCAGGACACAGAACTCGTATAAACCAAAAGGGCTACAGAAGGCTGTCTTCTCCTGATCTTTGGGGTCAATTCTCATTTGCCAAAACCCTTTTGTTAGATCTAGGCAGGATATGTATTGACATCCCCCTATGGTCTCTATTAGGTTGTCTAATCTGGGCATTGGATATGCATCCGGCTTGGTTACATGGTTCAGCTTCCTATAGTCCACACAAAATCGAATGCTGCCATCCGGCTTATCAACCAAAACTATAGGAGCAGCCCAAGGGCTGAATGAAGGAACAATGATGTTTTCTTTCAACATATCATCTAGCTCCTTGCGCACCTTATCAACATATGGCCCAGTAACTCTAGAAGGAGTAACTGCTTGTGGGGGTGCATCTCCGGTATCAATCTTGTGCACCATTCCCTTGGCTAACCCTGGTTTGCTAGAGAAAACCTGTTGGTACTTCATAACCAAGGCCCTCAATTCACTTTGTTGCTCATGGGAAAGTAAAGGGCTAATTTTGACACCTTCAGGGTTATATCTAGCTTTCCCCCTCCCTTCCCAATATAGTAAGTCATGTTTCTCATTGTCTGCTTCCTTCATGGCAAACAACACTCTGTTCTCCTCCCTATAATAGGGTTTGATCATATTTGCATGGACCTGCCTGGTTCTCCATCTTCCTTAATGGTATAATTAATTTCATTCATTTTGGCAATTATTCTGAAAGGTCCTGCCCAATTTAGTTGTAATTTGTTCCCTTTGAGAGGTCTTAGCACAAGTACCTCATCTCCACAATTGAAATTTCTTTCTCTGGCTTTCTTATCATACCAGACTTTTTGCTTATTTTGCTGCCCTTGTAAATTTTCAGCTGCCAGTTCTAAATTTCTTTTCAAAGTGTTCATCAGGTTGTCTAAATATGATATCACATTCTCAGGACCAAATTCTTGCATTTTCTCCCAACTTTGTCTGAGTAAGTCAAGGGGTCCTCTCACTTTTCTCCCAAACAGCAACTCAAAAGGACTAAATCCTGTACTTTCTTGGGGTACAAACCTATACGCATATAACAGAAGTTGTAATTTCTTATCCCAATTGTAAGGATTCTCAGCAGAATAAGCCCTAATCATGCACATAGGAGTACCATTAAATTTCTCTGTAAGGCCATTAGTTTGAGGATGATATGGGGCAGTAGTTAAATGTTTGATCCCACATATTTGCTACAGTCTCTGCATGAGGTTTGAGGTAAAGGATGATCCTAAGTCAGTTACTATTTCAGACGTGAAGCCCATATGGCTCATATAACTCAGCAAGGTATCAGCCACAGTATGAGTCTCAATATTCCTCAGAGGAATGGCCTCTGGGTATCGCGTGTCATGATCAATAATGGTCAGAAGAAATCTGTTCCCCCTTTGGGTGACTCTAGGCAATGGTCCTATAATATCCATACCAATGCGTTGGAATGGGAAGGAAATAATTGGTAAAGGGCATAGCTTGGCTTTAGTTTTATCATTGCTATTCCCCTGCCTTTGACAAACATCACAACTTTGACAGAAATCTTTTATCTGCTTTCCCATCTCAGGCCAGTAGAAATTCTGTGATATTCTTTGTTTGGTTTTGGAAATGCCTAGATGAGCAGAAAATACATCTGAGTGTCCCCTTTCTATTATTTTCTGGTGATGTTTCAAAGGAACCACTAACTGTTTTTGCACATTTTCCCCTCCTTTCCTGGGGTTTACCAAAGACTCCCTGTACAATGAGTCCTTCTCAATAAGAGACCTTTCAGGTCTTTCAGGGGTTAACTGTTCTTCAGAAATGTTCTCAAAGCAGCGTTTCAGCGTGGAATCTGCTTTTTGTTCCTGAGTGAATGTATTTCTTTGGGGACTATTAAGTTGAATTAGCTCGGCTGAATCATTACTGTCAGTCATTCCCTTCATATGACTTTCATTTCCTTCCTCAGCTGTCCCTGCATTCTCTTGTTGGGAACGAGTCAGAACTAAAACCCTCTTTACATGCTCAGAGAGGTCAGTTCCAATCAAAACCGCTGCTGGCAATTGTGAAGAAATCCCAATTCTCCAATGTCCTTCCCATCCCTGATATCTGATAGGTATTTCAGCCACTGGAAGAATGACAGCTTCTTCTCCAATCCCCTTAACAGAAAAGTTTTCCCCTTTCAAAATGTATTTCTGAGGGACTATATCAGGGTGACATAGGGTTACTTGTGAGCACGAGTCCTTCAGAGCCATGTATTTATTGTTAAAGACATAAATATTGTCTCCAGAAATTTTAAATAATTCCTGGTCCGTTTTAATTAAATAACAATGCCTAATTTCTGCCAGAGGAAAATCAGGTTCTCTATTTTCAGCTTGTGTAGGGAGCTCAGCTTGTGTTGCCATGGCGCCTAAGTCCTCTCTCTGAGTATTAACCTGTTCCTGCTGCACACAGTATACAGCTTTAGGCTTAGGTGAATTCCCTTTTTGTGGCCCAAATTCTCTATTTTTACCACACTGGGTTGAAATATCGCCCTTTTCTCCACACCGAAAACAAGTCCTAAAATTCAATTGATTACTACCAGAGCTCTTAACTCCTTTTCCCTCCAAATTTTGGTTTCTGGTCTGGTTCTGATCTGAGGGCTTACCCACAAAATGGCCCCCAACCTTCTGCTGGTTCTTAAATTGTCCTCTGGGATATTTATTTGTGTCCTCACACACTTTCCTCACAACTTTTCCCTCATAACCACTTGGTTTTCTAATCTGGGAAATAAAATCAGCGGCCTGTCCCGCCTCTTGCAGATTTTTGCATTTCTTGTCCCTGACTAGATACCTCAGTTCACTAGGTAGGTGTGAATAAAACTGTTCAAGACCAATGATGTTTTTAAGATCTTGTACTGTTTCAACTCCCTCCTGTTGGATTCATTTATCCAGGTATCTGGTCAAATTGGCACCACTGCGAATAAGACTCTTCAGGTTTCTTGTTCAGAGACCTGAACTTCTGTCTCAAATGCTCTGCATTGATGCCATACCTGGCAAAATCTAACTTTTTGAACTCACCATAATTTTTAATTAATTCTAAAGGCATCTCAGCATAGATCTCAGCCAGGCCTCCACTAATTATCTCAGCACTATCATTCTTTCAGATTCCCTTACTTCAAAATCTTCACATGCTCTCTCAAACATCATCATAAATGATTCAGGGCAATTCCCTTTTCTAAAGACTGGGAGTCTTTTCAGGTCTACCTTTGATAAATGTCTCTCCTCAGAGTTGGCTCTGCCATCGTTGTTATTGTTATTATTGGCCTGAGCTGTCAGCTCTAGCCTTCTGATTTCAAATGCCATTCTCTCTTTTTCCAATTCTGCATTCCTATCCATTTCTCTTTGTCTCATTCTTTCTTTCTCCATTTCTAAGGCCATTTGTCTTTCCTCAGCTTTGGCCTTCATTTCTAGCTCCACTTTCCCACTTTCTGAATTCTATTGGGTCCTTCCCCCTTGAGGTCTCTTCTTGATCTGAGGTAATTTCTTCCCCAGAATCCCTATTTTCTTTATCTGACCCAACAGCCATTTCACAAGGCACTCACTCAGCTTTCTTTCCCCTGGTTAAAGGCATGTTCCTTTACTCAGGCTTCTGATTCAACTTTCAAGCCTCAATTTAAAAGTACACTTTTTTTCCTTCCTGTCAGTGAGAGTCTGTGTTATAAAGTTGCTGCTTCCCCAGCACTCATCCACTGGTAAGCTAGCTACAGTGTCTAGGCATCTGGCAACCAGCTAGGCCTGTCACCAGAGACAGAGTTTCTTTCCCTTTCTCAGGCACCAAAACCACTTAAAATCACAGCTTCACCCTATCCTAGGTTTAGCTGACTTTGAGTCCCCTCAGCTTATCTGCCCTTGGCCTCCGCTTTGTCCCCTCAGAGCTCTCCCTTGAACTCAGGAGAAGCTAGCCAGCCTGCCCCAGATTCTGCTTTGGGTAACTCTCTCCAGAAATGGTTTCCACAGAGCCAGTCCCTATCTTAGCTACCCCAATCTGAGTTTCAGAGCCCTCCTACTAGACTTTCTCCCCTTGAGAAAAGCCCTAGGAAGTTACCCACTCATCCACTCAGATTCCCTGACTAAAGATCTTCTCTGCTCTGGGCACCGTTCCAGTCCAAGGCTTTACTGGACCAAGCACGTATCCCACACGCTGGACACCAATTAATGTAGCGAGCATGCTGAAGCCTCTACCAACTCAGGCCTCCAGGAGTGCTCACTCTTCTTCAGTTGCTGCCACCAATTTTATCCAATATTTTAAAAAAGACAAGTGTTGTTTCAAAACAAAAACTTGTTTATTGGTTTAACAAAATAAAGTAAGTAAATCACAAGATGTTAATCAAGGTCTCTCACTCACTGACACACACAGACTCTTTCCTCACTGACTATTTGGCTCACAGGCCCATAGACACACTCATCACTAACTCTCCCCCAAAATCTCTCTCTCTCCTCTTTTTTACATCATACACCCCTATATATATTCCAGCTCCTCCCCCTTCTGCGCCACCTTCTATCCCTTCATTGGCTGATGTTCCACTGCCCAGCTGTGACGGACAGGTGAGGGCAGGGCTGAATGCTACATATGTCATTTATTTTGTGCATTAAGGTAATGCACTGGTGGCAGTGAAAGGAAAACACGACTGGAACCTTTGTGAGGGCACAAAACGAAGGTGCCTCAAGGAGGCGAACGTCACAAGCACTACGTATGGTTTGCCCCTCAATATCTAAGACTCTAGTTTTCATTATGCAGAATACCTGGGATGGGGGTATTGAGCCCAACAGATCTGTGATCTGGTGACTGAGTCTTGATTTTCTGGATAAATAGGCCCAGACCGTTTGGAAATACATTGTCAGAGAGCAGTGCTTGAAACAGGATGTCCTTGGCTGAGAAAAAATAGATTCTGACCCAGTATTTGAAAAATCTGAGCCAAGCCAGGGCCTCAAGATTATACTGGCCAGTTTCAAGGCATAGGGTCAGATAAGAAACCCAGCAAAGTAGGCCAAAGATTTTATACAGAAACATTGATTGGACCCTTTCCATAGAGCTGTGAAATGCAGGCATCCAAATGATTTTAGATTTGTCAAAATTCAGTTGGAGCTTGTTACATAACAAGCATAACAACCGGTGGTTGTGGGTTTTTCGGGCCCTTTGGCTGTATTCTGAAGGTTGTTCTTCCTGACGTTTTGCCAGTCTCTGTGGCCGGCATCTTCAGAGGACTGGAGTAGGAACTCTGTCCAACCAGGCCAAAGAGCCCGAAAAACCCACAACCACCATTAGATCCCAGCCGTGAAAGCCTTCGCAAATACACTCATAACAACCACTAACTAGCTGCCTTAGTGCCTGTCCGGCATTAAAGTCTCCTGCTAGAAGAAGAGGGATCCCTAGGAATCTATGATCAAGATTGTCCAAGGAGTGGTTCAGGGCTTCCCATTGACAATCCCTATGTTCTTTGGAAGGAACTGATGGCATATAAACATTAGCTATCAATATTTCTCAGGACCTGTTTTTGAGTTTTATGGCCTGGAGTTGGCAGCTACTATCAGACATAAAGGCATGGTCTGATAATAGACAGTTGGCAACCAATGTGGTCAAGCCCCCAGAGGGGCGCCCCTTCATCTTAAGCTTCTGTGCTGGAAGCAAGTATGAGGCATAGCCCACTAGGGAGATAGGATGAACTCCACATGTTTCTTGGAGTAGGATGATGTCAAAACCTCAGAGAAGATCAGTAAAATATTGGTTCTGCAGCTTTCTATACCACCTGGCCATGTTCCATGAGATCAGTCTAAGGGCATCAGAGGGGCCACCGTTGGGAGAGCGGGCAGTACACCAATTGGAAGACATAGATGGAGGCACTCTATCAGGTTTCGTGGCAAACCCACTGCATAGGAATCAGAACTGGATAAGCTGTCTGTTTCAGGGGAAGATAAGGGGTCTAACGATGCCTGTGGGTCCATGGGGCAACTGCTGAACTGCTCGCAATTGTGAATGTCAACATGCACATTAATCTGATTTGAAGTGGGTCTGGAGGTTTGCAGTAATCCCATGGGTGCCTCAGTAGACTGTGAGCGCTGAGATCTGGCACTCTCCAAATACTGTATAATCTTACTTTGCTTTAGGCGTTAAGAAGAGGAAAGATCAGACTCTGGGGCAAGTAGCTTTACAGGTGTATGGATATAGTCAACAGCCTCTATTACAGATGGCTGCCTCAGTTGATTATGACCTTCTTTGGAGACAGCATCTGCTGAGAATTGATAGAAGAATAGCTCTGTTGGAGGGCATTTCATTGAGAGTGGAATTTGTGAGAAAGATGGCAAAACAGATGCATCCACAAGTGATGTAGAGTCCTGCTTTAGTCTGGTGGATTCAGTTGCAGCAAAAGGATTTTGGGGTGATGAAATCTCCAGGTCCTCAGTTCTTGGAAGTTCCTTCACATGAGCACAATTGAGCCATGGTTTGCTTGTCACTGGGCAATCACCTGTGAGAGGGAGAAGGCAGTGGAGGGGCAAGGAAAGCAGATGGCTCAAGGTGAACCTCAGCCTGGACAGTCTGCAACATGTGCTGGTCAGTGTCATTCCAGCACATGTTGCAGACCTTTCCCATTGAATTTTGTAGCCTTCAGAATGTTTTGTTCCTGTAAGAGAGTTAAGCCCTCCAGTGTGTGCTTAAGTTGAGGTGTCTCAGCTATTGCCATTAATTCCTGCCTTAGTATTGCCAGCCCCTGGCGCGGTAGTCTCTGTTTCTCTTCAGGGAGCACTCTGACTGCTTTAAGATCCTCCTGGGACAGAGCCTCATTGTCGAGATCCAGTTGTAATGAGATTTCTCATACAGCTCGGTCAATGGGGTTTTCTTGTGGAGGTTCTGAAGAGAAATGTGTGTCTGGTGGCACTCAAGTGAGTGCCCTGTCAGAGGTAGATCATGTGGTGGAGCATCCACACTACATAAAGGAGGCTCTCCCCGTGTGATTTCCATCTGGTGATGTATCAGATAATTCCAATAGGTCTCGTGTTGGGAGGGTGTGTTGAGGCTATGAGGGTGTCAGAGCTGTTGGGTTGCCAGATTCCATAGGCTTTGTGAGCAAAGCCAGTTTCCTAAGAAACTGCTCTGCCATGGGACAGAGAGGATTCTGAGTGAGAGACTCCTTTAACAGGCAAAACCGGGTCCAACAATTTTACCCTAGGGCAGTCCTTTCACTCATGCACGAAGTCTGAACTGATTTCTTTGAGAACCAAGATATACACGTGAGTTCTAGGAAATCTAATTCTCCTAGTACCCAGGAATATTCTGAACCCAAGGTAGCGTTACTTTTCTGTGGCCTTGTAAAGAATAACCATTTAGGTAAACCAAATAATCAATTGTAGCATTTGTTCTATTCAAGAAGCCAAAATCCAGATATTAAGCATATTTTGTTTTATTAGAAAAATAAAGTTCTGAAAGAATAAAGTTTATGCAAAGCAAGGCATCTATGTACATTTCCATCTCATCCAGTTAGACCAGAAACTGGACTCCTCTAGAAGAAACAAAAATAACAAACTTTCTAACTAATAAAATTGGGAAAGGCAAGCTCCCCCTCTATTTCAGTAAAAATCTACATCTTAAAATAATATTGTAAATCCCATTGTCCATAGTCCAATCAAGAACATACCAATCTTCTGGAAAATCCAAGATCCATCAGTCCAATATGGAAAATCCTCTGCTAAAATCCATCAAAGAGAAATAAGTCCTTTCTGTGTCTTTCAACCGTCATCCATGTTCACTTTCTCTCCCTTCTGCAACTTACTCCCGCCTTCTTCTTCACAGCTTACAACCAATCAGGGGTAAGGAAAAAAGTAACTTGTCCCACCCCATCTTCTCATGAGAACTCAAGTTGTTATCATTCTAAGCTCCTGGAATGTTATGACTTTGCTCTCTCTGTACCAGGCCACCGTTACTAGGTAACGAGATAACAGGTCAGCCTGACCAATGTCTGTGAAGCAAAACTGCCTTTTGGAATTTTCCACTTTCAAGCACACAGAGACCAAAATGGATTCTTTTAGGCCAACTTCATAACCACATATTCCATCAGTAAATCACTTTCTAGCTTTCATAACCAAATTCATCACAGGCTTTACTACTGAACTTGGTGGCATTAGGATAGCCTCAAATTTTAGAAGCGATTCCCCATGGCAATTTGTCAGTTCCTCAAGTTTTTCTAAAGAATCAGGCTTGCTGTCCACAGCCTGGTGTGATGTTATCTTTTCCTGATAAGCTCTGGGAGGAAGATTCTTGACAGTGTTATGTTTTGGCTGGTCGCCAAGTTGGAATAACCTTGTTGTCAGTGGTGAGAAGTGGGCTGCTGCCTGTTTCCCCAGGAAAGACTGAGCTTGATTTTCCTGAGACTCTGCCTCTTTTGGGAGCTATGGAGAAATTGCTTAGAAATCTTCTTATCCGAAAGGTCATAAGGGAAATTCTTGATCTGTGGAAGTCCATCCATATCCTTGTCATAGCACTTGGGCCAGGCTAGTATTCAGCAGAATTTAGATCAATTTGGTTCACCTCTGACTGCAGGAGTTTGCTCAGGGAGATGAGCACTTTCTGTTTACTTGTCCACCTCCCTCTGTTTATGCAGTTGTCTGAGACTTCTAGGATGATTTGGGACACTAACAGCTGCCAGGTGGAATATCTACTTGCCAATTTGCTCTTTGAGATCTTTCCAACTTCAACACTCCCACTAGATCGCACCTATTGTCTGTCTTTGAATGAGGAGGAGTGTGAGGTTGGAGGCAGTCAACCTTTTTCTGAGTCAGTGCCTTTTCTAGAGTAGCTGCCTAGTCCACAATCTCCTGCAACTTCTGAAATATTGCCAGCACTGTTATCCCGGTAGTTATGGAATGTTCGCCCAGCAGCTTCAATAGTTGGAAATATGATACCCCCAAGGCCATGTTTGTCAAGCAGTCTGGAATATCAGTAACCAGAGCAGTTCCAGCCTGGTGTGGTAAAATATTGCCTGAACTAGAGCTGGCTGGTTCCAGTTCTAGGGGTGGGGTGGGGGCCCTCGGGATATATTATCACAGTTATTCACCTGATCCACTGGGATATTGGTTGTCCGCAGTGAATATCTGTTTGGAGAAACATTTTGGGCTAAGTCACTTACAGCTTCTGAAACAGTCAGGGTCATCATACCATCTAGATGTAGTTGTTTAGTGTCCTTGGAAGGAGAATTTGAGGGAATCCTCAGAAGTTTCTTCTTTCTGGCCATGATGTTATTCCTGCAGTTCAGCTGTGATCTGATCAGGGTGATTAGCAATCTGAGAGTTTGAGCATCAATGCTCACTCTGTCCCCCCTGGGCAAGTAGCCAGATACCACTTGTCAAAATAAAAATAGGACAAAAATAAAATAAAATAGAACAAAGCTTCTAAAGGGACAGTAAGAGACAAAGAGATAAACCAAACCAGAAGACCGTGCCAGGATTGTTTCCTTCACCTGGCAGCCATCTTGTTCATAAATTCTTCAAAGATGCAGTGAAATGTTCCAAGGTTTTCATATTCCAGGTTCAAAAGGTATTCCCAGCATGGAGGGGACCATGGTACTGAAAATGAAGCACCTCTATGAAAAAGTATGAACCTCACAGACTCTTGCTCTCAGTGAAAGACTGGTATGGGTGGGTGTTTTTCTCTGTGCAACAATCCTTCTGTGCAAGGCTTTTTCCTCCTGAAAATGTTGTGGTCTCTCTCAGATATTTTGTGGTCATTCCCCCCCCAACACTATGCAGACACACCAACACTATGCAGAATTATTACACTTCCTGCACAAACTGGCACCTTCTTCTACAGGATTTCCTAGAAAAGGCATTGATTTCCACTGAGATTGCTTTGGTATCAAAATAATTGTTTCACTACTCCATGTTCTGTGAGAGCTTAATTCCGAAACATGGAAAGTAGGATTCTGATGTCTCAACTACACTGGCAATTATACTAAATGAGATTCATTCTCAGTGTGAAACAGAAATGGAATCCATAAATTCTAATACTTTTAATTAAGTTTCTTAAAATATCTCTACCTTCTTAGTAAATCTTTCTACACATTGAAATATTAATTGTGGTGGAATTTAGGGATGTTTGTGTACTAGCAAAAGTCACTTTGGATGGGTGGGGACATTTCTTTATTTATTTAAACAAATTTATCCTGCTTTTTTCCTTAAAAGGACCCAAGGCAGCTTACATCATTAAAAATGAATAGTATTTACAAGCATTTAACTTGTGGTGTTAAATCCCTGTTCTCTTCACAAACATCTCTGAAGTACAGAATCTTGTTGTTGATTTACATATAAGCTAAATTGTAATGCCTCATTAGTTACTTCATTTAAATTATGCATGTCTAAATCACCAAGAATATTCTGGCCACTGAATCTTAAACTGGAGAGCTGACACTGGATTTTGCCTAAAGCTTTTTGGGCAAAGACATGGTTTTCTGAAGGGGCAAATCATCTAAATATTTCTAAAAATGCTGAAAGAGTCACCAAATAGCTAAGTATTGTAACAAACTAGTTAAAAGTTTAGATTTCTCAAGTACCTTATCAAAAGCCTTGTCAAACTCAGAATTTCAGAAAAGAAGCCCCTCAAGAGAAGGTAAATGATCAGTCGAGTGAGAAAAAAATTATTTTCCTGAAGAAAGCAGTCAGAAACAATTTATAGTTTTGCAGCCCCAGACAGAAAATAGTAGCAAACAGAACTAAGGATGGGAGGCAATACCTCTTCAATACATTTGGTCATCAGGATTTAGCGAAATTTGCAAGAAGCAAATTGACAAAAAGTGAAACTGACAGACTTCATTATCTCTGCAATAGAGAATTTCATTTGGCTCAGTTTTTAAAAATATATTTAAAAGATTTTAAGGCTCTTAAAAGAAAAGAACCCAAAGAATTTAATTAATATCCACAGACCATAATGTGAGAGAAAGCAAATCTGATAGAGGCATCCATCTCTAAGTACAACCTTGAGATTTCTGGAAGCAGAGCTAGATTTTAGGGATAATCAGTGCTAACCATCCTCTTGAGCCTTCTGTGACTCTTCTTTGTTACTGCCCCGTTCCACCAGGTGTAGCATTACCACCTTTCTGGCTGATTTTGCAAACAATCCTTTCCCAGCCAAGGAGACTGTCAAATGCTATCATCACCTTTGCACCTTGTTCAGATGATACAGTGCCAGGCTGCTCTACAAAAGAAACTGCATGCCCTGCTATTTGTTGAATACCCCCTCTTCCTCATAACATTTCTCAACCAGCAGTGACTGCCTATGTATGCTGAAAGTCAATAGCTTGCCAAAAGTTAATGAGAATTTGGTCTCCATTTAAAATGTCAGCCCCACTGGGGATCCACTCTAAAAAGTGCACGTTGGGGTTTGCACATCTGTTTGCTTCAGTGCCACTTACTAAAGCTCGTACATATGAAATACGCTCTGGGTAAATATTCCAGGAAGCAATTTGCCTAACAGTAAAAAGTAACTTTGGAAAAGAATGTAAAGACCCCTTGAAGTCAAACGTAGCAGATGTTTGTTCTTGATGCCAGTGTTTCTGTCTGCTGTCAGGATGACACATGAGTGTTTTGCTTTTTCTCCTGCAGAATCAAAATGCATTATTCTGGAGATGCTGGCATTTGACTTCTAGTCTTCTGAATCTGAGAAACCTTCAGCCCAAACAAAATGATTCTTCTGAATTTTGCTTAATGGCCACAGTAGTGGTAGTAGCAGTTGTTGAGGCTGTTGTTCTAGCTTATTTTTATTATAACTGAAATATTTTATTGATTGGTCAGATTGACTTCCTCTTGGTGGTTAAAATAGTGTGCCAAACAGTCAAGGAACAGATAAAAAAACAGAATAGATCATTATTTGTAAGTGTTTACAATAACAAGACAGAAATTAAATTTCACTTTTTGCTCTATTATTCTGCACAGATGTGCCTTTTACAATGTGTTAGGTGCTGCACTTGATGCGTATATAAACATAATTTTTTTGTCTTTTAGAATTGTTGTGTTACTTCCTGTGCATACAAAGGCCAAACCTAAGCCTATACACACATAGCCATTGAACTTAGTAGGATCTACTTGACAGAGTGTGCTTATGCATTAAATAACCACTTGGTTGGTTTAGAGTCACGTTATGCAATTGTCCGAGGGACATGGTGGCACTGCAGGCTAAACCGCAGAAGCCTGTGCTGCAGGGTCAGAAGACCAGCAGTTGTAAGATCGAATCCACATGACGGAGTGAGTGCCCGTCGCTTGTCCCAGCTCTCACCAACCTAGCGGTTTGAAAGCATGCAAATGCAAGTACAGAAATAGGGACCACCTTGGTGGGAAGGTAACAGTGTTCCGTGTCTAAGTCGCACTGGCCATGTGACCACGGAAAGATTGTCTTCGGACAAAACCCGGCTCTGTGGCTTGGAAACGGGGATGAGCACTGCCCCCTAGAGTCGAACACAACTGGACAAAAATTGTCAAGGGGAACCTTTACCTTTACCTTTATGCAGTTGTCCAAGATTTCATTTGCTAGGTAATGGGCTTAAGAATTTTTCCTTTATTATCTGTACTCATCACAGCAGTACTTTGCATTTCACTCACATTAAAGAACATTTGTGAAGCAATGGATATATGTGACTGACATTAAAATTTATGTGCAAATATATATTTAGAAGCCTAGGTGGACTTAGTTTGCTGAAACAAGTTTTGGTGGAGTAGTGAAATGATGATGTTGAACTGTGGTTAAAATGATTGGGGCTGACAATTTAAAAATGTATGTGAGTAATTCCATACTTTTTATTAATAAATTAAAAATCTTAAATAAATTGGCATATTGGCACAACCTCTGTATAAATTCCCATCCGAAAATAATGAAAGAATGACATTGTCTGAAGATGAAAGAACACTCTGTCTTTAGGCCATCCTAAGAACAGCTGAGCTATGTTTTTGGCATGAAAATGTTTTGACACATGAAATGTTTTATGAAAAATCTTTTGAAGTTTATTGCTTTGGTTTAGTTCATTACTGTTCATGGCCAATCAGTTATTGCACCAGTGCCATTTTTAATTTAACAAATGGTCTTCTTACTCTAAGCAGCAGTAACCCTATTCAGGCACTGCAAAAAGTGTTGGATAAACACACAAGGTTCCTCACCAGTTTGATCCTCCTCAATATGTGGATGTTAGTTTCCTCAATTGGAGAACCTGTACGTGCAGATGTTCTTACTCAAATGGAACCTCTACATGCAAAATGACTTAACCACTTTCAGCCTGTGATGTCAGACATGGTGGACAGAGTGCTTGTTCTCTGTCATGCCGACACCTCCTCCCTTGACCTTGCAGGCCTGGTTAATCAAAGCAGCCAGGCCTATAACATCTGAATGGGCTACAACAATAATTAATGGGTTTCTCCTCAAGGAGACACTCATTAAGCCCATTAGGAAGAAACTGAGCTTGGCAGCAGACAATATTGGTAATTATAGGCCCATCACCAGTGTTGCTTTCCTCAGCAAGGTAGTTGAGAAGGTAGTGGCCGATCAGCTACAGGGCCTTCTGGATGAAACCAATGCCCAGGGATCCATTCCAGTCAGGCTTCAGGACGTGCCACGGCACAGAAACAGTATTGGTCACCCTGTTTGATGATCTACTGAGGGAGACCGACAGGGCAAAATGTGTCTGTTGGTCCTCCTTGATATCTCAGCTGCCTTTGATATTGTTGACCACGGTATTCTCCTGGGGAGGGTCTCCGAGTTGGGAATCAGTGGCCTAGTTCTTGCCTGGCTCCGTTCCTTCTTGGAAGACTGTCCCCAGAGAGTGCAGATTGGAGAGAGTTTCTCGGCCCCGTGGAGCCTCAATTGTGGGGTTCTGCATAGCTCAATTATCTCTCAAATGCTGTTTAACATCTATATGAAGCCACTGGGAGGGGTCATCAGGGGATGTGGAGCTTCATGTCATCAGTACGCTGATGATACTCAGCTCTACATCTCCTTTTTTCCAACAACAGTAGATGCTGTTTTGTCCCTTGAGCGCTGTCTGGGGGCTGTTCAGCAATGGACTCTTACCACAAAGAGTGAGGTTCATAGCTTGGGTGTACATCTGGAACCAGCAATCACCATGGAGACCCAGGTGTTGTTAGTGGTTCGTTCCGCACATTTCCACCTTCGGCAGATTGCCCAGCTGCATCCCTATCTTGATGTAGGGGCACTCACCACTTTGGTCCATGCGCTCGTAGTCTCAAGATTAGACTACTGTAATGCGCTCTACGTGGGGCTGCCTTTGAGATTGATGTGGAAACCTCAGATGGTACAAAATGCAGTGGCCAGATTTCTTACAGGGGTGAAAAGGTACCAACATATTTCCCCTATGCTGGCCACCTTACATTGGCTGCCCATTCTTTTCCGCGTTGATTTCAAAGTTCTTACGATTACATATAAAGCCCTCATTGGTTTAGGACCTCAATATCTGGCAGATCGCCTTCTCCCACCCAGTTCTGCCAGAGTCATTCCAGCCAGGCTGGGCAGCTGAGGGCCTAACACTGAGGGAGGTCCAGAAGGAAAGAACGAGGAACCGGGTCATCTCAGCAGTGGCCCCTTGCCTCTGGAACAACTTGCCCATGGAGATCCACCTGGCTCCCTCTCTGGGCGTCTTCAGAAGCAAACTCAAGACCTGGCTATTTGCACAGGCTTTCCCTCCTGCTGTATCCTAAATTCACACCTTACCATCTTGGATTTATAGTGCATGTTTATTAGTTTAACTGTTTTTAATTTGTAATGCCACCCAGAGTAGACCTTTGGTCTAGATGGGCGGGGCAGAAATCCAAATAAATAAATAAATAAATACATAAATACATAAATAAATACTGCACATGATTTGAAACATGAGAAAATCAACATTCCAAATCATATGCGGTTCCTTCACAGATAGATGAGGTTTTCCTTTTAAAATCTTGCCCTATGTGCATAATGTGTGCCAAAAATGTGCGAAGAAGGGATACTTTTTCTCATAAATTTACTCCTTCTCATTTCATAAAAGTTTAAAAAGACCAGAGATATTAGCCCTATTCAAACATTGAGCCTTATATGTTCATACTTGTATGACAGGTGGGACTATATCTATTGGTCTCTATGCTGTAGACATGCTACAACATTGGGTGGCCCCATTCATCACCAACCAAATGCTAAAACTGGAAGATCTAGAGTAAGAAGTCATACACATGACCTGGATTTTGCATAATTCACACAAATCAAAGAGTAAGCTTGCTGCTTTAGAGTTCACCGCCAATACACAATCATGAAAATATACAGAGGGGACAGGACCGGCATATGCAATATCAGCTTTCCCTGTGCATAATTCTTATTCCTTGCATTTATTCAATTAGTTGATGTGTATACTGTTTTTCTCCACAAATTAGGGGTCTCACAATGTGATTAGAGAAGAGGTAGAAATAAAAACAGAATATGTTAAAGAATTGACATATATTATTTGTTAAAATATTTTGTTAAACAATATACATTTATTGGCTAAAATCCTGTCGCTATAGTGTAAGCCGAACTGCAGCTTTCCATTGGTTTGTCCCTGGTAAACAAAGCATCCTTGCCATGATTCCTAGGGTGCTCATGTGCACAAACAAAGCACTTCATGCACTTCAGAAAATCATGGCAATAATAGTTTATTTAACTGGAAGGAACAAACCAAAAGTTATGATTTGGCTTATGCTAAACAAAAGGATTTCAACCAATAAATAGTAGATAATTTTAGTCCTAAAATAAAAATTCCATGAAAAGCAATTCTAAATGCATACTGAGTAGGTATGAATGACAACAACCACCCATTGGACATCCCTTCATCAGTAACTAAGCAGCTGCCCATCCAACCTTAGTATTATTTTTTTTTTAAAGAATTTATCTGACAGTAGAAGGACAGTGTGAAAGTGGGGCATTCTAACAATCTCAGGAAGGAGTTGTCTGAGAACTACAAAGAAGACTCTATTTCATGTTCCTGCCAAATGTATTTTTGAAGTTAATAGGACTGAGAGAACGAACACACACACACACACACACACACACACAATCTCAAGGCCTAAGTGGGCTTGCATAGGAAAATTAGTCTTTAGATTTTAGACTGAATATCTGGTCTATTGCAACACATAGCAGTTCTACTGGTTGACCACAATGCCAATCCAGAATCAGAATCTCTGATTTGGGACCAAGTATAAATGTATAAATAATTGCCATGTACTCCCACACTTGGGCTTGTGCACAAAAGCTCACATTAAAATATAGCAGTTGGTCTTTAAGGAGACACATTTTTATCTTCCTTATTTTTTTCTTTTTCTTTTCTTTTTACCTGACAGAATGAGGATGTTTCAGTGAGAGAATGCTGTTTGGGTAGTTCACAACAAGAGATAGCAAATATCCAAACTTTTCCAGATTGTTTCAACTTAAGACATTGAAATCAAGGTCAATTTAAGTATGGTAATAAATAATTTTGTTTCTATGGAAATAATGACTTTTTGCAAAAGAGAAAAGTGGAAAGGCATTTACAGTATAGAAAAGTTGAGGTAAAAAGAATAAAATTGACATATGAAAAAAGATGGATATTGTATCTCAGAAAGATGCTAACATTTAATTTTACATTGGAATGAGCTGACAGTCCCTCAAAAACAAGAGCAAGGTGACAAAATGTAACTGATTAATACCATGCAGAAAACACGAAGTGAGGTCTTTCATTACCTCACAACAAAGCAGGGCATGAAATACAAGTGATTGCAGCTGTACAACAGCAAATTATTTTCATAGATAGATCTGTTTTCTCTTGAAGCATGCTTTAGGAACTAATATTGTGTATGTGCATGCATGCAACATGCAAAAATCATATTCAACATATAGGGCACACATATAACTTCATCACAACAGAACATTACTTCTTTTAACCTTTGATATCAGGGGACCCACAGGGAAGTTGGAAACACTTTACACTCAAAAGGCTCATGTCATTTCCTGATCCCTTCCCACAGGGTGCTTCATTAGTCAATGCTAAAGGCTGGGACCTGAGATGCTAGCCAGATTTGCCAGAACCACACTCAATTGCACATTTATAGAGCTCATAGCAGAGCATTTTCTTTGAAAAGAGTATTAGACATTCTAAGATCAATATCTCTCTCTCTCTCTTGTTTTAAAGGCATCAAGAACCCTATTTAGATGCCATTCAACCCAGCACTGGGGACATGCTTAGAGAGACACAGGTTTTCTTGTCCCCACTGTAATAACATTCTTCAGTTTCAGTGTTAGCTCTGAAGAGCTCTTGCTTTCCTCTACATGTTAGAAAAAATTCTGGAATATCTGAGTCCTCACTCACATAAATAGCCTGCCTATGAGCAGGACCCTTGTTGTTTCACACACAGCACTGAACCCATGAAAAATACAATGATGGGGGGAATTGTACTGGATGCTGCTTTCTAAGTGTACCTACATCAACTCAATAGGACAAATATTAGTATTCGAACCAGAGACTCTTTTCTGACTCACAGCTCACAACAATCCCCTTCATGTTACTCCTCTGAAACCTTTGAATCACTCTGCTTCTGCTCAAATGGCATTTAGCAATAACTGTAGTGTCATGGGGAGGGTGAAGAAGGAAGACCATGTTGGTAGCTCAGAGGGACAAAAAACTGTGGTTGACCTAATGGTTACTGCAGTTCACCAGAGTGCCATGGGTTGCCCTTCATGACCACTTAGAAAATGGCTGGTTGCCAGTGCCAATTTTAGTTGGGTTTACTAAGTTTAAGGAAAGTCTAATAGATTGAGTAGGCTGGCAAAGGAAGGCTGATTGTCCTAGGCACCTTATGACACCAAAGTCAATGGGCAGTGGTTGGCATTTAATAACAAAAAATGAGAGAGAGAGAGAGAGAGAGAGAGAGAGAGAGAGAGAGAGAGAGAGAGAGAGAGAGAGAGAGAGAGAGTCACTGGTGCAACTTAAGTCTGACTTGACAGAGGGTCCTGTGACTCAAGTCCCCCTCCCTCATAAAAATATGACTGCTTTTTTTTTCTTTCTTGAATTTAAATTCTTGAATTCTAGGATCTCATATGTTCTGTACATTAAGAACAAATTTAATCATGATTCCTGTTATGCTCTATTTGTGTTTTCATCATTTTTCAGTCCTTCCCCTTTTCTTTCTTAATTCTTTAATATCCCTCACTTCAATTAAAGGTTCATTGGAGATCACAATGCCTCCAGTGCAAACCTTGATTATATTGTGCTCCAACATTAATGTTGTTAAAAATTCTCCCCACTGGACCCAGGCTGAAATTTTCTCTTCAAATCACTAACACTTCTAAATATTCTTTCTAAAACTGTTCCAGAACACTAAGCTTAAATGTGGATATTTTTGCCTGTTTTGTTTCAATAATTGTCTTTTTTCCCCCTGTGAACCTAGTGTGGTAATATTTTTTCACAGCTCTTTGTTTCAGTTAACTGTTTCATAGAGAAAGCAGGGATCTAAGAAAAGAAAACCATGGGCAATAATTTCTCTTTTGTTGATTATGGAGAGGGGGATGCTCTATCTGCCAGAAATCGCACTTAATAATGAGCTTAAAGACCACCAGTAGTGAATAGTTGGACAGTGTTACTTAGCCTCCAGTGTAGTTGTTTGTATTCTTAGTGGGAGATTTTTTAGTGAGTGGGGAGTGTTTGGGAAATTTTTATGTGTGTTCATGTGGGTCTGGTCTCTGGGTGCCTGTGTGAGTTTCGTTGTATGGATATACCATGTATACAGTACAATGACAATAAATTATTATTAAATTAAATGCCATTCTGGTATAATCAAACTTCAAGATTACAATCCAAGGTAGCAGTCCCATGTGCGTTTACCTGGAAATATCTCTCACTTAAATTTCTAGGACATCTTAGTCAAAATGTACATGCTTAGACTCCAAGTCTGAAATATGCTGCCTTTAAATTGTATGTGTTTTTGGATTGTTGCAATGGGTCCTGGAAAGTCTCTAGAGTCTAGAATCTAGACTCTAGATGAACTCTCTCTCAAGGGACATCAGGCTGACTCTGTCTCTGCTTCTCTTCCAGTGGGCAGCCCAAAATTCTGTCTTTCTGAAGATAGTTGGCTACTGAAATTGGTATTAAAATTGGCAGTTAGAACCTGTTCCATATCCACTTTAATTTGTCTCCTTTGTATCATTTTAGGAGTCACAGAGAACAAAAATAAAAATAAAATTAAAATTAAAATATTTTTTAAATTAACAGATGCTATAAATAACTATAGATCTATTTGTTTATCAACTATCAGAGCTATAGTGTCAAATACTTATATCTATCAATGTAAAATTATTGTTGCTGAAGGTGTAAGGGTGAAGAAAACGTACATTCTTTTTCTGATAAACAAAAGAGGGGAATTACAAATTTAGGCAGAATTTGGGCAACCAACTAGAATTCACAAAAGCTTCTCTTATCACCTGGAAAAAAAATCAGTGGCTGAAATCTTGTTGCTTAGAGTAATAGGTCACTACTGCAATCAGTGAGGATTTCAGAAGTCAGCCCCACTGTGATCTCCATTAATTCAATGGGTTCACCCTATTTGTGACTTTCTACAATAGGATTTAAGCCACTAAGCTTGAATAAGAAAAAAAAAAAAAAAGACACAACACAGGACAGTGAATGAGAATAGAATGCAGGCAGGGGAAACATAGTGCAATTAAGCTAATCACCAGTTTACATCCAATGTTCCAGTTATTCATAAGACCTGCATTAGGTACTCTCCTGTGTAGAGCATGTCTGAACATATTTCATTCTTGGTTTCAGTTAAGCAAAACTATGATTATTACTTATTTATTCTCCTGGATCATATTTTTCCATTAGAAGGAATACATATAGGACTATCTGCCATTTTCTCTCCAAACAATACACACTTCACCAAAACAATGTACCAGCATAATTATAGACCTGGCAGAGGTCCACTCTTTTTACAGACCCAAATTAGATATCCACCATCTTGCTAAATTCCAAGTCTGTCTCCAGTGAAAAAGACACCCCCAAGCAGTGGAGACTGATGACTTCAATGTCACAGCAGAGGTGGCTCTCTCCTGGGCTTTTGTCTGAGTTTAAATGAGTTCTCCTGAACTGAATTTGTTCTGGGGATAGTCTTTACCAACTTGCCTCTACAGAAGTCAGGAGAAGTTCATTGCCTTGCAAAACTGAACTAACTTGTCTCCATTACCTGGAGGAGATTTCTTGCATCCAGCCAAGAAAAAAAAGGGTCATGTTCTAGGACTTTTCCCTGCTTAGTGTCTCTTTGTGAATGGTGGTGAGCACCTTGACTCCTGACGTGAGTGTCCTCAACATTCAGGCTGCCCTTTGCTATGTAAAGCTTTGCATCTTTTTTCCTGATGGCAGTGTGGACACAATATTGTGAAGCAATATTGGGCCATTTTATGATTGAATCCTGGATACAGAAGTACAATACCACACATAAACCAGAGTTTATTGAGATGATGACTGCCCATGTCACTCATGCCATTCATATTCATGAACTGATTTGCATGAACCTATGAGAGGACTGGAGAGGTGGAGTCAAGTTACATGAGGCTTGGAGGGAGAAGGAGGATAGGGTTAGTTAGTCAGAGAGAGAGGGAACAGATACTGAGAGAAATGGAGCTGGTTAAGAAAATAGGTAGAGAAGGTGGTAATGATATTGCAAGAGAAAAGAAGTATGTACTGAGAGAACTGTTGATGAATTGTTTATGCATAATGTGTATCTGAAGAACTTCTGTTATTATTCAATCTGCTTCACTCCAATAAATAAGTTCTGTTTCTGTTCACAAGTTAAGTGTTCTGACAAAAGTCATTTATATTGTGGATTGAAGTGATCCACTGGTGGCAGTGAGAAGAAAATGCAACGGGAGCCTTTGTGAGGGAAAGACAAGCAGGGGCCACAAGGGCAAAAGCCACAGTTGAATAATTCAATTTCCTAGCTGTTAGAAATGGAAATTTAAGTATACATACACTGTGCCACTAACTGGAGAAGCCCCTTTTAGTGATGTGATTTGTTGGTCCCTTTTTAACCATCACTACCATTTGTCACTGATGTCAATATTTACCCTATTATATTAACCCTTTCCGAGTCACATAACTTGTAAATTGAAGAACAGGTAACTCGTAGATTGTGATGTTGCATATCATAATACCATTATGAAACTGTATTAAAAACATTGGTGTATCTGCACGGCATATTGTCCTCTTTTGGTGTCATCTTTCTAAATAGTTGAAAACATTGCTTTTATAATGTTTCCTCTGGGTTAGAAATAAACAAATTTGGATAGGTTGATGTTGGTATATGATTTCCTTTAAGATCATCTATTATTCTAACAGAAACTCTCCTAAAGATCAGAAGATAATAACAATCTCACATGCACTGACACTGAGTACCAGTGAGTCTTTACAGCCTAATGTGCTTGTTGTTTGGTACTAAGATGACATGAGATACCCAAGAAGTGTGTGGTCATAATGAATAACAAGTCTGAAAAGAAAGCCAAGGCATTTCAAATGGACAATGGGGGTGTGACAGGAAGCCTCACTCAGTGTCAGCAAGGAGAAGCTGACTAGACAGGGCTGAGCCAATCACAACTTGTTAGGTGGATTCAAGGGAAGAAAAAAGGAGTCTGAGGGAAAGAGTTTTCAGTTGAGAGAGTTAACAGTCAGAGAGGGCTGGAGGGAGGTTGATACCCAGCATAGTAATGTGGCTTTCCCAAAGAGAATTGTCTATCATAGTTACATTGTTAAGAAACAACTTGTTATAGTTAGAAAGTTGGTTATTTAACACACAAGAAACTGCATGACTAAGAATTGTGCCACGTTACCATTATACTTCATTGAATAAAATACATTATTGTTTCTTTTACAATTTAATTTGCTTGGCTCTTATGTTTTGGGCTTAAGGATAGCCCAGCAAAGTGACTAGAGAGTTGGAAAAGTGATTAGTTAGGTGGGCTGGTCACAGGCAGTGAGTATCTCTCGCACCACACTCTAGCCTTCCTAAAGTGACAAGGCATTTTGCACAGAAGTGTCACACATATTCTTGAGAAGAATGGAGCAGCTGAAAGGAAACTGAGATCTCTTTTGGAGATGACATAATCCATGCTTGCAGATGTAGAGTTGCCCAACAGATTTTGGGATGATGCATCATGACTGCAACATATCTCCTGAACAGATTGCCATTAAAAATCGCCACAAAAACATCATTTGAATTATGGCATGGGAGAGTGCCAAGTGTGAAATACATTAGAATCTTTGGAAGGCTGGCATATGCTTATTTATCAAAAAAAGAAAAAAGAAAAAGAAAAAAAGAAAAAGAAAAAGGAAAGGAAAGGAAAGAAAAGGAAAAGGAAAAAGGGAAAAAGGAAAAAAAAAGAAAAAGAAAAATCACAAACTGGACTGTAGAACAGAACAGGCTATTTTACTTGGCTATGCCCCTGACAGCAAAGTATATAAAGTAATGAAAAGCACGCAAAGGCAGTGTAAGACATGTGGTTCATTGTGATAAACTAAGGAGAGCTGACAAAAGAGGAACTGTGTTAAATGCCTCTAAAGTGTAAGACCCCTCTGTTGGAGCCCTCCTAGGTACAGAAGTTTCAATGCTTTTGCAATGTAGTCAAACAGAGAACAGGAAGATGATGACACATGGAATGAGAGCAGTGCATCAAGAGAATGGGACACAGATGGATATGTCATGGCTGTTGAACTGGAAGAGGCACTAATGTCACAACATGTTCCAGTGCCACCCATCAGACATTCATCTCAACTCAACAAAGGTGCACCACCTCCTTGCTTCACCTACCTCACAACGTAATCACAAATGAATGAGCCAGCAACCTGAGAAGAAACTGAAGAGATGCTGGCAGCTGAAGCCACCAGAAGGAGATATGCTGCAAGAGAAGTGATAGAAGCACTACACAGTGAGATATGGACCATGATCAAACGACCACCAAGCAAGAAAGCCATTGGGTAGAAGCTGGTTTTCAAGGTGAAGCCTGGTGCAGAATTAGAATGCTACAAGGCACAACTGGTTGAAAAAGGATTCTTGCAGAAGTATGGAAAAGACTTTGTTTAAACTTTTGCTCCTGTTGTCAAGCACAACACTATAAGAATGCTCCTGAGTCTGACAGCCTCCAATTAGATGCAAGTCAAGCATCTAGGTTTTGAGACTGCATTTCTACATGGAGAGTTTGCAGAGGAGCTATAAATGGAGAACCCACTTGGCTTCATTAGACAAAAACACTCTGATTTTGTCTACAAACTAAAGAAAGGCCTATTTGGGCTGAAGGAAACTGCTTGGGCCTGGAATGAGAAATTTAAAAAGATGCTGCAGCAGCAAGGTGATGCAGATCAGTGTTTGTATACCAGAAGCAGAAATTGATATTTAACTGTTATTCTTGCCTATGTTAATTATCTATTGTGGCTACTCAAAGGGAACAGGAGTACTAAACAATTGTACACCATCTTAACAAAGAGGTGGAAATAAAGGATCCAATATGAAAGGCTTAGTGGAGAAAAATGGACCATCCACAAGTTTCTACTCTCCCACAGCAGCAGTGACAACAAATATCATGACAAAGCTTCTATGAAGTGTTCATTTCAAGACCTTGTGAAGCAAGATGGGACTTGACAGTTCTTATATGCAAGCTTGAGAAGGGGTGTTGGAATAATAACAATCTTGCATGCACTTAGACTGGGTATAGGTGGGAAGGGGCTTTTACAGTCTAACATGATTGTTGTTTGCCACTAACTAGATCAGTAATGTTCTTTCCTCACCTTTGGAATGTGAGGCAAACCCACAGTCCTCTTCTTTTTCGCTTGCTTTCTTCCATTGTCTTTGTTCTTCCTCTGACCTAAGATAAAGCAGCAAGCACAGCTCTTCCATGTGGTAGAGACTCAATGTTTTCCCTTTTTATTCTTCTGACTGTAAATACAAATGGTAGCTATAAAAAAGAATACTGTTTCTAAAACTTTAAATGCTTCTGGAGTACTTTCATCATGCAGGGGTTGACATTGAGCTTCTCTCTCCATTTTTTCCATGTGCGGTTCCTTTTTTCTTACCTTATATTCTGCTAACTAAAAGGAATAATCAGTATTCCATAACATCCTATGGAATTTGCTGTTTTGCATTCTTCCCATTATTCTCTTTTGTGCTGCTAAATTAATTGTTTGATAGATTGGCTGTATGTCTTCTAAGGCCAACTAAATACTAAGTAAAGATGAGGAGCAAAACAAAGATGTGGATGGAGAAAGAGGAGGAGGAGGAGTTCTAAGATTCACAAGTTCTGACATCCTCTTTCTTTAGTGGCCTAATCCCAAGCCAAATGTAAGAATAAAAAGGATGCTATCTTAAGCCTTTTCTATGTTCAGAGATGGGATATAAATGGGTGAATAAATAACCCAAATCCATTTTATGCATTACTTTCAGGTATTCCCCACATTATGCTATGTTTTTGTGTAGGTCAAAGAAAATACCAGAACTCTAATAGAAGCAAACTGTATAAACATGTTTCCATCCTCCAACACATTAACAATTGTTATATTCCAAGGAAAATACCATATTAATTCAAAAGAAACACAACTGAACAAATGTACTCAGAAAGTGAAATCTCAGAGAGAAACTAACCCAGAAAGTGAATGAGGCAAACCTCACTGTATGTGGGAAATGGTTTCTTCTGTGATGCTGCAAATAACATTATTCCTGCAATGGGTCATTTCCTTTTGCCAGGAAATGGGGCATTACTAGTGTGTAAGAAATCAGATTATCATGTCCCCTCCTCCCAAATTGGAAGATGAATGTGTTGTGAATATGCTGTCAAGCCATGGTGGTGTAGATATTATGGTATGAAGCACACTTGATGTGGCTATGGTTCACATGAAAAGACAGAGATTTCAGACAATGAGATTGGACCATACAAGAAGAGAAATAGAGTCTGGCTAGGATCAGGTTTTGTGGATGGGCATGAGAGAATGAATCAGAGGTGAAGGGATAAAGGAGGTTCATTGGAAACATTGTAAATTTGAAGCTAATTATCTTTTATAAACTGTGCTAGAAGGACTTTACCTTAAATGGCAGAATATAAATATTGAATTTAGAAGAAAGATCAAGAGACAGCTTCTATGAAACATATAATTCAATGATAAACATTAGACAAAATTGTGCTGCATAGTTATGCCATAGAATGGTGTTAGCTCACAGAAACAAATTGCCACTAATTAATGAAACCCTGTTTGAATATCTTGTCATAGACCAAGTCACCGCCCAGCTGGTATGCAGCAAGAAATCCACATGGGAATGCTTTCATTCGTGCCAATTTGCATGTTGACTTACACAACTTCCCTTTCACCAGTTTGACTATGCAAAAAGCTTCTGGCCATTATCTTAAACAAAAGCAGAATATATCAAAATTATAATGCATACATTTCTAGCTTTTTAGCTTGTACAATTTTCTGTGGAGTTTTGGCTGCTATGACTCCATCATGTTTACCACAGATCGCTGGGGGAGTGGAACTGGTAAAACCTCTCCTTTAACTTGACAGCTCCGTTTGGGTTGCTGTAGGTTGTTCCAATTTGACAGCACATAACAACAATGACAACAACAATGACAACAACAGCAACAGCAACAACAACAAGAAGAAAAACTTCCAACCATCCAACTCAGAAGACCAGGATGTTGAAAATGTGAGTCTTCTTGTGAGCATACAAGGTTTCTGCAGAAACACAGCTTTCATAGGGAGACAGTTCCTTGATTTTTCACAAAAGATATGTCAAAGTTTGGGAATGGGGGGCAAGCACACACTTTTTTGTGTGTAATCTTACCCAGCAGGCAGAAACTTTCTGAATTTTTTTACCTAAACAAATGAAATAAGTGAAAATGTGTAAGACAAATGCTATGTCACTTGTCTTCAGCCATGGTGGTATGGTCCTCTAGGTGTCAAAATCCAAAGTTTCTGGGCATCCCAAGGTTTCCACATACTTGGCTTAGGAGTAATAATGAAACTGATCCAGTTCAATCCAGGTTACATTATCATATTAGTTACCAATGTAATACCATACTAGAGAACCATATAATGAATAATTTAAACCATATAATGAACAGAGCAAATATTTACATATTCTTACATTGTAAGAAACTCCTACAGCAACCACTCCAGAACTAATCATACTGGGTTTCATTCATCTTGCCTTTACAGTTCCATTCCACAACAAAATATCACAAAATTATTTTTATCGAAACAATAGTGCACTGATTATTGTAAAAAAAAATTGCTGATTAGGGTGAAAAGAAAAAACAGAATAATAGAATAAGGACGAATTTCTCAAAATGCAGGTTAGATAGGACATCAATGTGGGGAGATTTATCAAAACATTTTTGATAAGAACATAATTTGGATTTTAAATTATTTTATGATTGTAATCTGGAAATGGAGATATTAGAAAATTTAGACATTGGTGGCGGAGAGAAAAACGTCAGTTTTCTGTATCATCATTGTGTCTGAAACAATATGATGAAAAGAACACTGAAAACTTTTGAGTTGAAGTCTATTAATCCAGTTGGAAATGCATAATGAACTTTGTTGCAAATTGGTGGATGGTAGATTGGAATTACAAGGACTTTGATCAAAATTTAAAGGGCACAAAAATTTGCTCCAAAAAGATCATGGATTATCTGTGGAGACTTGTTGTGCAAAAGGTGTGAATTCTGCCACCCCAAGCTCATAAATTGCCTCAAGCCACTTCTCCCCAGGCAGAAGATCTGGTGCATAAGCAAATATATTTGGCTTGTATGTTGTCACTTATTCAGAGTCAAGTGTTCCTCCCCATTCCTCTGTTCTCTCCTCACATATGTGAATTTCACATGAAATACAATACGCTGCACCAATAGAATAGTGAAATCCTGGGCACTAACATTGTACATTGTAACTCTACAAGGAAAGCAGTTACACTATAAACTGAAAGAAAAACAGAATCTAAAAGAACATTTGTGTGCATATACATAGGATCTTCCTTGGGCTAATGAATTTTGAGGGAAAAGTAGGACCATCCTGTAATGTAGAAGAACAAATCCAGATAGATAAGTCATCTAAGGTATGTCTACCACTATTCCTCTCACGCCCTAAATCTACATGTGCATTAGGAATTGAATTTGAAAGATCAAGCTGCTAGAAAGTTACCTCCTCCCGAAAAAACCCAAGGTCTGCCTGGTATACCATTGGGGCACTAGGAGAAGCATAGACAGAGGCCACTATAGCATCTACATCCCCTTGTTGCCACTCTGCCAACAATTTTAGGTGGAAAATTATAGCCAACCAATCATTTGTGTGTGTGGGGGGGGGTGATTATAGTTAGTCAAAAATTGGAGGAGGGGATTAGAGCTAGGGAACAATTTTTGAGGGAAAATTATAGCTAGTTAGGATTTGTGTTCTATAGTTTTCTTTTATCTTTCTTACTTGAATTAGGTTATGGAGCAGCTTACTACCAGAAATGAGTATATGTGACTGTAGCTATATATCTGCATTTCTCTTGTCTGAGCTTTAATTCAGAATTAGTGCATAAGGGCCTGTCTTCCCTTTCCTTTTTTGCTGTGGTTATGTCAATTGCACTGTTTGCTATCCTTTCCACAATTTACACTAGGGATAAAAGTAAGACCCTCCTGTATAACATGTCTCCAAACTGATGGTCCTGTATAACCTATTCCATCACAGGTTATGACTGTTTGCATTTTTCCCATTTCTCATGGAACATATGGTGGTAGTTGTGGCATTCACCCTTGGGCCCCTTGCTTGACCATCAAGACTCAGAGCACACGAAGGCAAACAATCCCCTCTTTTACACTGCTGCCACCAGGTGATCACTAAATCACCATTACTTCAGGAAGATGAAGATTCAGGTCCACACTTCAAAATCTTTTAAAGATAACTTTTGTTGATTGATTACAGAAATTTATAGTGATTCATGAATATCTTCTTTAGATAAATCTATTATTAACAACGATCTTGTATTTGATAATACACTCCTAACTCTAATCACCTCTCAGATTTCCCCAAACTCCACACTGTGTCCCGTTCTCCACTCTCCCACTCTACTCATACCCTCTCTGACTCTCTGACTCTGACTCTTCTCACCTCTCTCTCGGCTCCGCCTCTCAACAACATGAATATGCAGGAAGAATTAACAGAACAGAACATGAACCGTTGACATAATAAAGACGAACGCTACAGTAGTCTTGCCTTTCCTTCCACTTCCCTGCTGCTGCTGTTTGTGGTAAAGCAGCCTAGAATGGGTTCCTCTTGGTGGCAGCAATGGTTGCCCTGCCTTTCCACCTAAGGGAGAATGAAAGGCCAATAGAAGGGAAGCTAAACAACCATGAAAAGAGCCAAACTATGCCAGAGGGGTACCCAGCACTGGGCTTCAGAGTTGGAGCTGTCTGAACATGTCCAAAGGTCAATCAGAAAGTCAGGCCAAGGCTCATCTGTTGTAGAAGTTGACATTCTTTTTATAATTAGCAGAGTTTAAAATACAAACAACGGTGAAAAGACCTGCTGAACGAGCTCTGAATGAGCCCTATCCAAGCTCTGCAATGGATAGGGCATTTAGGAGCGAATGTGTCAACAGCCCTGGTAGCAGTGGCAAGCCAGCCATCAACCAGAGCCTCAACAGGAGCGCCAGTCAGATCAGCCAGAATCCCTCTCATGGAATCCTGGAATCCTATAGGATCCAGTAACCTTTGAGGGAAGACTATTAAAATAGATCTTTGCTCCCTGCGGAGAGGGAGAGCCACTGAGAGGTTGTATTTAATTATGTGGTGATCAGACCATGACAAGGGGACCAACACAAGGACGGTCACTATCAGACCGAACTCACTTTACTCAGGGGAGAATGCCAGGTCTAACGTGTGACCGCACACTAGGGTGGGGCTGTTGACATGTTGGGACATGTCCAAGGAAGCCATGGTTTCCAAGAACTCAAGAGCTGGACCGGAAACCTCCACCTCTGTATGGATGCTGAAATCACCCAAGACCAAGTGCCTTGGAGATTCCAACAGTGCCACAAAGATGAAGTCCGCCAGCTCCGGTAAAGAAATGGCTGGGTCACGGGGAGCACAGTAGCCCAGCAAAATCCCAATACCATCCCTGGCCCCAATCGACATGTGTAGGTGTCACCACCTACACACCACCGCGGAGCACCTAACAACCTCTAGAGTGATTTTATAGACAATGGCTACTCCCCACCCCTACAATCTACCCTGGTGTTGCACTAAATAACCTGGAGGGCAGGCAAGGGTTAAGGGAACACCCCCTTCCCCACCCATCCAAGTCTCAGTTATGCATGTCAGGCCTGCATCCTCCTCCAGGATAAGATCTTGGATAATCTGAGATTTGTTGGATACAGATCTGGCATTCAACAGCACCAGATTTAGAGTAGAGGGATGGCTGGTCTGACTACCTCAAGTCTGACGGTTGGTCACAGTGCCAGAACAGTGAACAGCCTTCAAACATCTGTTCACCATTCTTCTCCAACAAGTAGGAACTGTGCCAATGCCATATCTCCCTCTACCTGTAATCACTCTGATGTTTCGAGGACCCCCACGGGGGGCAGGCCCTCCACTCCATATCAAACAAAAAGAAGGGGAAAGGAAAAGACCAGAAACATTACAAATTAATAAATCAAAAATAATCAAATTATCAAAATTATTTAAAGCATAACATAAAAATAGACATATAATTTTAAATTAATTAATAAGTTAAACAATTAAAAATTTTAAACATAGAAGAAAAAATAAAAATAGAATTTAAAAACACATTAGAATCTGGAGGTAAAGGCTACGTCAGATTTGGATAAATATTGCACTACATTAGGCCCCCTTGTAGATGGGGAATTTAGTTAAAATTTTTAATAAAGCTGTGGCCGAAGTTTTAACCCAACAACCTCTGTCGTTTCTTTATTTCTGGGCTGGGTGAATTCCGAGTCTCCTTGTCCTAAGCCACAATTCATTTTTGTTCCACTGATGCCCCTTACTGTCCTGCATTTTGCTTGGCTTCCATATCTTCCCCCTTCACTTCTGTTTTGCTAGATGGCACACTGGGAAAAAAAGTGAACTGCAGCATTTTTCTTTATTTCCAGAAAGTAAATCACCCCTTTGCTCTGTGGCACACAATGTGGCTGTAGCATCTTATCAGGTACACTCTGGGCTAGAGCCACTGAAGGAATCGAACCATGTGGCCTGTCCACGCTGTTCCATTGCCTTCCAGCTCAGTCTTGTTGCCTTGTTGCCACAGCAATTATGTATCTGCTTTCTTTAAGGGGGCGGGAGGGTCATTCCACCATGCAAAAGTCCAAGCTGGAAGGAATCCTTTTTGTCAACAGGAAATACTCATTTATGCTGTTTATGACATAAAACAAAGATTTCCTCAATGCCATTCTACTGGTAAATAATCCAGTCCATAGAGCATATATTTTTTTGGCCAGTCCAGTTCACATGTCCACATACCATTTTCCCCAGTGTACCCTTATACCTAAAAGTAGGACCTGACTTTGGGCACTATTATCTTTGGTAGAATGTGATTCAGAGATGGAAAGCACCCCCCCCCGCCCCATTAGCTACTAAGGCTGATGCTTCACCTATGGTTTCTCCTATATATATGCACAGATAACTTGATTATGCTTATTCACGTTTTCCAAGTTTCCTGTTTGGTTAAATGTAATGATTTGTACATAAGGCTGATATTTAAGATGATACAGAAGCTACAGCTGACAGAGAAGATAACTTGTAGATCTCTAGATCTACTTGTAGATCTCTAAGTGGAACTGGTGGTTGTAGCTTGGAATGGAAAATAAGTTCATTAGGTTCACTTTTCTGTACATAAATATTCATTTCACATAACCCTGTGATCCAGAACGCAATAGAGCACAACTTGCCATGGAAATCCATACTTTTCCAAAGTTTGCAATGTATATTAGAGAAAAATGGACAGAAAACCAAACATATATTTCAAATGCACACAACTGATGCTGCATACATGTTAAAAATATATGCAAATATTTTATGAAAAGAAAATATGTTAATATTTAAGTGTCAGAAAAAGGCATACAGAGATGTACCTGGAGGAAAAAAAAATATCATCCAGTGCTATGCATGATCTTCTCTGTGGAACAGAAAAAAGGTAGTTCCACAAATGTATTCTGGATGGATTAAGAATAGTTAAGGATTTCTGACAAATAAAATGAAAGTGAAATAAGAGATATTCACATTCCAGGCTGGAACACTCTACTTATCAGCCCAAAAGAGATGCATGCTGATACAAAGTTTTAGAGACAGGGTAACTTGGAATCAAAACTAACAGTCTTATGCCATCTTTGGAACCAACAGATTTATCACAGCCTGATTTTTCATGTATAGCAGTCCTTTTCCTTGGACTGATTGTATTCACAATGAGCATCTGAAGAAGGAGATTGCAATCCACTGACGTCAAACTACAATTAATCCCTTAATTTTCAAGGTGTGACAAAGGTGTTTTTTTTTTTGTTTGTTTGTTTTTCCGCTGCAAGGGACTAACCTGGCTACTCATTTGAAAACTTGCTTGCAATGGGGCTACCTTAAGGGCTTCCTTAACTGTTGTCTACCTCTGCACAAACCTATCAGTTATTTAGATGTTCCCTGGGGGCAAAAACCTACAGTTTTCCCTCTCCCTGCTTAGTAAGTATGGTAAGTAGTAAGATATTCACCCTGGCCTTTTTAATCCTCTATCCTTGCTGTTACTACACTATGCTTTTCACATGATTGGCAGGACAATCCAACAGGATGCTTCACAGAAGGACCTCTTAACCTTTGAGCAAATTCTCAAAATAGTATTTTTTGAACATCTTGCCAGGGACCGTAAAATTAAAATTATGTTGATTTTTTGTTGCACTATGCTGATTTTTTGTTTATTTATTATGATGTACATAAACTGTTCTCAATTACAATTATCTAAAAAGTGTCAAACATATACGTACCCTCAATAAATAATAATAAGAACATATATGTTAGTTATATGTAACATGGCTTACATAAACCCTGGATATGTTGTGCACTGGCCAGCATAGAAGGAGAGGGTTTTGTTCCACAGATTGGGTAGATTGAACTATGTTTGCCTCAAGCTAGCATCAAATGTGAACTTACTTTCATTGCTTCACATCATGTACACCTTACTGTGCTTTAATATAGCATGCATTGATGTCATTGATTGAGCAGCGCTTCTGGTGGATAAGAGAACCATGCAGGGCCTGCTTGCCCAGCTTGTCCAGTGGGTGGCTAGGTGGCAGAGGCCAGGTAGCACTGCAGCAGCAGCAGCAGCAGCATCTTTGACGACCAGGAACTCCACCGCCACTGTTACTGCTGCCAACAGTCTTCGGCTGCCACCATCTAATTGCTCCTCGGACAAGCAAGCCTTGTAGAGGAGAAAGTGCAACCTGCTTCATGTGCAACTTCATGTGCAGTCATTGAAGCTGAACCTCCCAGGGCAAAAACAACACTTCCCAGCTACTTCAGCTCTGATCAGCTAGCATAGTTCTTGCCTGAAAGGGGGCAGCCACCAGCTTCATTTTTGTACATTAAGGGTGCAGTCTTACTGGCAATAAGAACCATAGTTAAATCTACTTAAGCATTATTTTAATTGGTTTATAAATTCCCAGACACATGATGTGCAGGTGAATTTAGTTTATTTGGGCTGCAAAGTGAGGTGCTGTTGTTGTTTTAAATTGACTGGCAGATATTTTTAAAATATCAATTTAATGCAGCTTTATGGATGTGAACATCACTGTTCTTTTAATTTGTGCCAATGTGGATTCTGAGTGGCAGAGGTATTGCTGTTTTTCCTTTCCCTTTCCCTTTTTTTCTTAATTTTTTTTTACCCTTTCTTAAAATGCATCCCTTAATCCAGTGGTTCTTAACCTTTGTTACTCGGATGTTTTTGAACTGCAACTCCCAGAAACCCCAGCCAGCACAGTTGGTGGTGAAGGCTTCTGGGAGTAGCAGTCCAAAACTCCTGAGTAACCCAAGGTTACGAACCAGTGCCTTAATCAATTCATTTGGCATTAAAACCACCTATCTCATTCTCTCCATTGAGCTAATGGAGCCAGCAGAACAGCAGAAGACTAGTGCACAGAGCAGTTTCAGATTGGGCTCAGAGCAGTGTACTGGGATACAGAGGAGAGTCAGTTCATTCCTGCTGAATGCACTAGAAGTCTTATCCCCCCATTCCCATTTTCCCATAATGAATCAGGTGGACTCACCTTTCTGGTGTTCACCCCACGGTTTCTAGCGCCTGTTATGACACCAAGTGGTGCCTCATAGACACTCAATTTTGTGATGTATCACATACTTCTAAAACAATTAAAGAAAAAATTAACCAAGAATATGCTCTGCAAACAGAACAGAAATTGAGTCGATTCCAGTTTAGCTTCCTAAACCAGTTTTAATTACCAGAAATTCATGAAAGTAATTTAAATCAAAGATAATGCACCTAACAACTTATATACCACATGACTTTACAGAGATTTAAAACATGTCAGGACTGGAAGTGATGTAAATTGGCAATGTGACCAAATCCTAAAAAAGTGTGGTAGGAGCAATTTTGCTCTGTTTTGCAGATAACCTTCAGTGAAAAGCTTATTATGAGTTATCTGCAATGTGTAGTTCCAGCCTGCACTTTGGCAGTGTCATTTTCCCTTTCCTTTTCTGACCTTCTTCCACTTCATTTCCTTCCACTAGAGGGATGGTATATAAATCAAGAAGTACAAACTGGATTTCGAAGGGGCAGAGGAACTAGAGACCAAATTGCTAACATGCGCTGGATTATGGAGAGAGCCAGAGAGTTCTAGAAAAACATCTACTTTTGCATCATTGACTATGCAAAAGCCTTTGACTGTGTGGACCAGAGCAAAGTATGGCAAGTTCTTAAAGAAGTGGGAATGCCTGACCATCTTATCTACCTCCTGAGAAATCTATATGTGGGACAGGAAGCAACAGTTAGAACTGGATATGGAACAACTGATTGGTTCAAAATTGGCAAAGGAGTACGACAAGGCTGTATATTGTCTCCCTGCTTATTTAACTTACATGCAGAATACATCATGTTAAAGGCAGAACTGGATGAATCCCAAAATGGAATTAAGATTGGTGGGAGAAATATCAACAATCTCAGATACGCAGATGATCCCACTCTGATGGCAGAAAGTCAGGAGGATTTAAAGAACCTCTTAATGAGGGTAAAAGAGGAGAGTGTAAAAAAATGGTGTGAAGCACAACATCAAAAAAACTAATATCACGGCCACTGGTCCCATCACCTCCTGGCAAATAGAAGGGGAAGATATGGAGGCAGTGACAGATTTTACTTTCTTGGGCTCCATGATCACTGCAGATGGAGACAGCAGCCACGGAATTAAAAGACACCTGCTTCTTGGGAGGAAAGTGATGACAAACCTAGACAGCATCTTAAAAAGCAGAGACATCACCTTGCCAAAAAAGGTCCACATAGTCAAAGTTTTGGCTTTTCCAGAAGCGATTTATGGAAGTGAGAGCTGGACTATAAAGAAGGCTGACCGCCGAAGAATTGATACTTTTGTATTGTGGTGGAGAAGGAGACTCTTGAGAGCCTCCTGGACTGCAAGGAGAACAAACCTATCCATTCTAAAGGAAATCAACCCTGAGTGCTCACTGGAAGGACTGATCCTGAAGCTGAAGCTCCAATACTTTGGCCATCTCATGAGAAGAGAAGACTCCCTGGAAAAGATCCTGATGTTGGGAAAGTGTGAAGGCAAGAGGAGAAGGAGACGTCAGAGGATGAGATGGATGGAGAGTGTCATTGAAGCTAGCAACATGAATTTGACCAAATTCTGGGAGGCAGTGGAAGACAGGAGGGCCTGGCGTGCTCTGGTCCATGCCAGTCAGACATTACTTAATGAATATACAACAACATATAAATCAAACAAATGAATACATTTCTCACTTTTTTCACTTTTCATCCTGGCAAAGGCAGCACTCTCTTTTCTCCCTTCTCCAAGTAGACAAACCACCCATGGACTGCTTGGAAGTAACAAAAAAAAAAGATGTGTTCATTTTTCATGAATTTTGACTAGAGGTTTTTTTCCCCTCTGTGTGTGTAAATCTTAACAGATCTAGGTGCAAACAACAGCATCTTAACTAAATACTCTGTTTTATTTCCAACAATATGCCTGTTGCAGCTTAAGTTAATGTCTACGCATAACTGTTTTTTATAGTGCTTGGCTGCATTTTATAGAATTTTGCAGCTCATTGTCTTTGAGTAACATGTTATAATATTGAAGCCTCTACAAGGGATAGAGAAGTTCAAGGTGTACTGATACCCACTCATAAATGTGACATACTTTTTTTTTACTATAGTTCCCAGAATCCAACAACTATTATGGTCAGCTGGCAGTGGAATTCTGGGAGCTGTAGTCCAGAATAAACAAACATTACTTATCTATGTCCAATGAAAGGACAATTGCCTACATGATCTCCATGACATTGTTGTTTGATAAACATAGCAACTGAAACATTTTAGTGACCTGGAATGAAGACTTTTTTTGTGTGAAATTTAAGATGCAGCTGAACTTCCATATAATTCAAAGCATAAAGAATGGAGTAAGTCAGTGGTGAATTTTGCTTGTGGTTCTTTGATAGAGAATATCAGCCCAAGGCATATGGGAGAAATGAGAACCTCTTGAGTTCAGGGATCTGAAAATGATATGTTTGCCCTCCTGCTGTGCATTTGGCACATCCAAGGACAGCACTGAACAAAGCAACCATGGGGAAATTGCAACAATATTTAAAAGAAATGAGCAGAAAAGTGCCTCAAAGAATGGCCACAGGACTGCTTTTCTTTAGACATGCAGACAAGTCATCTCTTGTTGCATACAACATAGTCTCAGGTGTGCAGAAAGAGAAAACCAATACAAATGAATTTTTTGCACCGTTTGAGAGGGATGAAATCTATACACAGCTTGTCTAGACAAAATGTGGCAAAAAATCCACAGTACATCAGTCCCTGCAAGACAGTGAATATACACCTGAAATGAAGAAAGAAGTGCAAATGATATAGAAAACAACATTCCATATCTTTGGAATGCCCGAGTGTATGGAGAGACAACATATATCCAATTTGAAGCCAGTGGAAGGAAGAAATCAGTTCTTCATTTGAAATAGAATAGTTTTTGAAGCTGACAGGGAATTGAAAACTCAGTGACACTCTTAGTCAAATGTATTTCATAAATTGTTGTTTTCTTACCTTAGATGTAGACAGAGCAAGCATATATATATGGGTGAAAAAGCTATATAGTCAGTCTGGAGCTAGCCATCATGACGAAAGTGCACTGATGCTAACAGTCTGACATGTGTTTGCATGAAGCAAACTAATTTCTGCTGGTTTGGATGATATCACAAAGGACTGTGGTATTGTCCAGCAGAGAGCTCTTCTGTCACATGTGTCTGAAAGCAATCACTTTTAGAAGTGCTAAAACTATTCTGATGCACGACAGGACCAATAACCATGTCACTCTCAGATTGGCAGTCTCTTCATAACAATATGTTTGAGAATGAGTGACAGAAGTGAAGGTTTAAATCTCTTTTAGGCGACAGAACAACTCTTTTAGTGGTTTGTTGCTTGGATCATGGATATTTACTTTGTATAGAACATCTCTGTAGTTCTAAGATGATGATGATAATGATAATTGCCTATTTTACCTTTTCCACCTTCTTTATCCTTCTCAACTGTTCAAATGCACATATTGTAAGAGCCCTCATGTAGTCACTGCATGGAATGAGGTAATATGTTCATGACACCATGGGGAAGAAAATTTACTATAGAACTTGATTAATCGGGATTTTCCCTTTCATGTTGCGATCTATTCCCATTGGGTGCTTTGCATTATATATTACTTATGTGTTACACTGTTGTTTCACCTTCTCCTACATGGAAGATTCCCTCCTACTTCTCAGAGACTAACAAAGACAACATTGCCCCCATGCCTGCTTCCACCTACTGATATCCTTTTAAAAAAAATCTACACCACACTTTTTCTAAGCATTTTCTTCACTGGTGAAATAACATTCTGGAAAGCCTGTTGGGGGGAAAAACGATGATGCAGTTCCCAGCATGTATACCCCTAGAATTATACCCCTATAATTTCCTCATCCTCTTGTTTTCTCACTGATTTATTTTCCTTCCATTCCTGAAAACAGAATCTAAGTTTTAGGTTTCGCAAATGGTGTTTTGGCCACATAACAGCACTCCAGAAAGCCTCCCAGAAGCACTAATGATAGAATTTCCAAGAAGGAGCCCCTAGAGCTATGTTATTAGCATACACTTGTGCAGGACCATTCTAAAGTACAGTTCTAAGGGTACTTGCTCATAAAGTATACCATTTATGCTTCTAGAACACTTCCTAGATAATTGTTACAGTGACAAAGAAGCTTTGCAGAACACATGTCTTGGATTTGAATCAAAACAGTGGCTCCCAGCCTTGGGTAACCTAGATGTTCTTGGATTGCAGCTTCCAGAAATCCACCCAGCATAGCTGATGGTGAAGACTTCTGGGAATTGCAGGTCAGGAACACATGAGTTACCAGTGTTGGGAACCACTAATTTAAGAGAACAAAAAGGTCAGTGGGGTCAGACCTGTTGGGTGGGTGCATGTATTGAGGAATACAGTCCATGCAGCAAGTAGTGGACAAAACTACATCCTCTTTGTAGGAGGAGGAATATTGTGAGACCCATGTAATTGAGTTTTGAGTCCAGTATTTTAAAAATAAATGAATTATAGGTGAAATGTTGCTCTTCTTGCTATGTCCCCAAATACTTTGGGAATAACACGGTATAATCTGGAGTATTTTGGTGATGGGAAACTGGGAGGCTTTGTTTTTAGGTGGAATATGGAGGAAACCCATGATTGCCTCATATAAACTAAGCAAAGTCAAACACAATCACACACAGACACAAAATTTTGTGATTTTTTTTCTTGCTTAGAAAACAACTAAAAATCCACCCGCCTTTCAGAGATGAAGTACTGTGTCTAAATACACTCATCCCTTCAACAATGTTAGGATTAGGGGTGCCAGACCCCCATGTAGTTAAAAACCCACGTACACCTCTTATACCCCCAGAAAACACAGAGAGAGAGAGTGAGTGAGAGAGAGTGTGTGTGTAGTAGGCAAGTAATCCACTTCAAAGTCTTTGGTGCTGAACTCATATCAGGGGCATGGTATTGATTGATAGATTGATAGATTGATAGATTGATAGATTGATAGATTGGTTGGTTGGTTGGTTGGTTGGTTGGTTGGTTGGTTGGTTGGTTGGTTGGTTGGTTGGTTGGTTGGTTGGTTGGCTGGTTGACTGAAGGGAGGGTTATGTAATCCCTGTATCAGCCCCAGTCAACAATCTGGTTGCTGCATTTTGGATCCACTGACATTTCCAGACACTTGCAATAGGCAGCCCCACATGCAATAATCCATCTGGATCACTACACTACAGTAATCCAGCTGGGATGTAACTAGGGCATGTATTACTGTGGCCAGAACAGACTTTTCTAGGAAATGGGTGCAGCTTATGTACTAGTTTTAATTGTGCAACGGCACTCCTGACCATTACCAAAACTTGCTCACATGACAAATCCAGCAGCACCCACAAACTGTGTACCTGTGTTTTCAATGGGAGTGCAGCCCCACACAGTACAGTCTGCATCCCTATTCCCTCATCTCCTTTCAACTGAGCAGGAGCACCTCTGTCTTGTCTGAATTTAGTTTTGTTTATTCACTCTCTACCAGTCAATTACCGACATCAGATACCAATCTAGAGCTGATACAGCCCCTTAGATTTAGATCACAAGGCGAGATAGAGTTGGGCATCATCCACATGTCTGCTGTTTGGATTTTTTGGATTCTCCCAGAATTTTCCAAAGATTCCCTAAGCAGAATTGTAGGAGTTGCAGTCTATGGACACACACCTGTGTTTTGCTCACCCAGACCAGGCTGTGTCTTAGAGGCTTTATGGCTCTCTTGGCCTACTTCCTGTAATTAATGAATAGAAAACAACAAAAACAACAACCAGAGTACTTCCTGTACTCTCATATTTATGTTTATGAATTCTAACCTTAACATTCTTCGAGAAGCAAAACAGTCATTCAGTTGCTATGACTGTTGATGAATTGACCTTGCTTATCAGAGCTGGTTGATTAGCTATTTTTCCCAGCTGCTAGTCTAAAAATACTTCAATTTCAGGACAATTTTTCAGCACCTCCATAGCCATTTTATTATTTTTCTAAATCTCTTAAATATATAATGTGTCAAACATTGACAGAACCCCAGGAAAGTTTAGTTCTTTATCAAATGGAGAACTGGCTTAATTGGAAGTCACTGAGCAGGGTATGGAGTAGAGTTTGCAGAACCAAAGTGAACCTAAGAAAATGAGGTTGTTGCACTGACACAACCCTTTGGAAGTCTGGAAAACAACCACCTTCACATCTATGTCAGCATACTTTATGCCCTATGTCAAGGCACTCTATGGAAAACTTAATCTTATTTGCCCCAAATGCTCTTGATGTTGTAGGATGGTTATTGGGTGAAAACTACTTGATATCTTTATTAATTGTACTGTGGTGCTTCTGAAACAAACAAAGAAAGTCTGACACTTTGTTTTGTCTACAAATGTTTCTAGGTCCCTGTAAACCTTTGCAAGACAAAGGCCCTTTCAGCCATTATAGCATCTAGCATCTTCAACAAGATTAGAGGGAGAGAGCCCAGCTCAAAATCCTCTGCCACTTTCTCCATGTAATCAATGGCATGTTTGAAGAGGATACAATCTTGCTCATAAGTAATCTCTAAATTTGAGCAAGAACCTAGATTTTCCAGATTTCTTGGTCACATGAAGAATCTAATATGAGGAGGAACCTCTCCCTAGAATCTCTTTACATGTCGAAATTAATGATGGGGTTATAGGAGTGTTGAAGGAACAGGATTCATTAGAACAGAATCAAAAAACAACCCTAGCTATCTTTAGAAGTGTGGAAAACAGTGCACTATCAAGCAATAATAAATATGTCAGAAAAAACGAGTGAACACCCATACAAATCATTAATTTTGGAACAGCCTTTAGATCCTTAATGTCATACAGCCTTATTTGTACCATTTCACATTTTAGCTAATATTCCAGGTTTCAAAGATTCCCCATGTCAAAAAGGTACTGCATAACAACAGCAACAAAGACATACAAAATCATGTTTCTAGCCTAGACTCCCACGAATGTGTTTGTTTTCTACATGTATGAGATGCTCCTTTTTCTCACCTGGAAAGATATGCATGTAAGTGTTGGCCAAAGCATTTAACTGTTTGAGGTGATGAAAGAAAGCCCCCATCCTATCTTGTCATCATGATGTACAGTATGCAAGGCTGAAGAACATATTTTGGTATCTCAGATAGAAAATCCCGTAAGCCTCTCTCACCTCCTTGGCAATACATATACAGTGGGCTAGATCAAAATGTAAATCACAATTTGAGCAGATCCAGTGAAGACAAGTGCATGCTCTAAATATGAACAAGGCAAAACTATTGATTAAAAAGGCACCTACTAGATTCAGGCCAGCAATTTGCTTCCTTTTCCTGATGCCCCAAATCTTTTGCCTGTGATAGTAATCACAGACTCTCTAACTGTAGGACCAGCCATGTTGCATGCCAGTACATAAAAACAGCTGATCTCCTGTTTCTCTGAATCTGTGGTGTGCATAGAATACAGAGCATCAGAGATTATTTTCCTTGCTTCTGATATTTCATCTTTCTTATTTGTACTTTTTACATTCTGTTTATTGCCTCTTGTTATCAGCATCATATATACTTTGGCTCAGAAAAAAAAATCTGAAATGCTGGTATGTGTTACAACTGACAGTGTACCATTTGTCAGTATAGCCTGTCTCTCTCTCTGTCTCTCTCTCTGTCTCTCTCTCTCTGTCTCTCTCTCTCTTTCTGTGTGTGTGTGTGTGTGTGTGTGTGTGTGTGTGTGTGTGTGTGTGAGAGAGAGAGAGAGAGACATTCAAGGGAACACCTTTTAAATATTTTGACTTTGGCAGTAACTCTTGTTCTATGGGTTCATATAGGTCTTATAGAAATGCAGCCTGCAGCATGAATGTTTAAAACAGCTCAAGTCAAGGTGGAATAAGATGTGCCCTAAAAGCTCAGCTCATCACATAGAGTTAAAGCAAAAGAAAACAGACATCCTCTGTGCACATGCTCAAAATAATAATAAACAACCAAGGCTACCTCTCTTGTGAAATACAGCAAAAAATATCCTGCTGCACCAACTGTGAATAGCAAATAAAACTCTAATGGTACCATATGAGTTCAGCTAGTTATATAAGCATATGGAGCAAGCTTCTGAAAAAATTTAGTCTCTTATATTGAGGGAAAATCATACCCATAGCTGTCCCTATTTAGATTCATTTTCATATCTTATTAGGTCTGTTTATGGCAACAAGGGGAAACATTAGAGCCTGAGATTGTTTTTCTTCATTCCTGGAATATTTTCAGTTAGTACAAGTTTACTGAGGGTTCAAGCCAAACTACACATGGCAGATAAAGATTTTGTTAGCAGCTGAACTTTGTTCATGTTTCAGAGATATAATTTCAGCTGATTTTACTGAATGAGTGGCTATAATTGCTAGCAATGCCTGAGCTTACCTTAGGATAATCACATTCAAAACAGCGTGTATAAGACACCCCTATGTATAACATGCCCCCCAATATTGACCTTTTTGAGCCCAAGTGCCCAAATCAGTGGGCACCCTCCACTCCAGTGCGTCCTCTGGAGGGTGGCCAGGGGATGCTTTTTCCCCTCCCCACATATAGGCAGGGCCTTCACCTGGCCTTCCTGTGCTGGGTTTCGCTGTGCTCTGCCCTGCTTGCTCATGATTTCACACCGAGGGGCAGCCAGGTGCAGCTCCTCCTTCACCTCTGCCTACTGCTGATGCTGCGGTCACTACCTAATCACCACCTCCAGTGCTACTTGTGGGCTCCCTTCAGGCAGGAAACAAAGCTGCATGAGCATGAGCTGAGCCCCAGCAGCAAGCAGCACTGCACCTTGCAATGGGCTGGCATGGGCAGCAGCAGCAGCAGCATGGCTCGTGCCCACAGAGAGGGCTCTGCGTGCCAGCTGTGGCACATGTGCCATAGGTTCACCATTACTGACCTATAGACTCTCCTCTGCATCAGCTTATGTCAATTACATAACTGTTTGCAGAGACATGGGCAATTTTGCAACAGCATGGTTTTCTCCTCAACTTACTTCCCTGTATAAGACAATCCTCAATTTTTAGTCTAACTGTTTTAGGAAAAAGTAGTGTTTTATACACTGAAAATATGGTAAATTATGTGAGGAATGAAAAGCTCTGGTTGTAAAAATAAAACATTATTGCCACTTAAGGAATCCCATCTTCTAAAGACATGTCATGTGTAAGGTACAGTTTGGCCTTTAGATACCACCTCTAGATTTTTGCAGTGGACTGCATCTTGTGTTATCATAGTATCTATCTATGGATTCTTGGACTAAGTCAAGTTTAGAATAGGCCCATTGAAATTTCTTTCATTTCAGCACATCTTCTGTGAGTGTGACTAAATCTTCCTCCAACCCATCTATATCCTTCCTTCCTTCCTTCCTTCCTTCCTTCCTTCCTTCCTTCCTTCCTTCCTTCCTTCCTTCCTTCCTACCTACCTACCTACCTACCTACCTACCTACCTACCTACCTACCTACCTACCTACCTACCTACCTACCTACCTACCTACCTACCTACCTACCTACCTACCTAGACCATGGCAGCTCAGAAAGCCAAATATGTAAATAACTAATGATGGGTTTGAGAACATCTCCTCCCAAAAAATATATGGATTAATAAAAGAAAGAAATTTCAGCAATGGCACAGCAATAGATGTTGCAATAATTGAATTGTGTGTTTACAATCCACAGATGATATATTGTGCGGAGCTGTTCTGGTTTTGTTTTGTTTTTTGTTTTTGTTTTTGCTTTTGCTTTTAGGGAGCAGGGATCTATTGTTATGGTCCGCCCTCGAAGGCTACTGGATCCTGTTGGATTCCAGGATGCCATGAGAGGTGTTACGGCTGACCTGGCTGGCGCTCCTGTCGAGGCTCTGGTGGATGGCTGGTTTGCTGCCGCAACTAGGGCTGCTGACATGATCGCACCTAAACGCCCTCTCCGCCGCAGAGATCGCCTGGCACCCTGGTTTAACCGGGACCTCCGGGCGAGGAAGCGGGTCAGGAGACGGCTAGAGCGCAGATGGAGAAGGGCCCCGATGGATTTTAATAAGATAGCTGTCAGGGTCGCTACTAACCTTTATCTAGCTAAGGTAAAGGCTGCTACTAGATCATACCTCGCTAACCGGATAAGCGAGGCGTCCAACCAGCAGGCGGAGTTATTCCGTATAGTACGCGACCTCTCCGGAGTTGGTCCGGGCGATGGGCCTCCCCCTAGTTTTTCGCCGGACCAATTTGCAGCATTTTTTAAATCAAAAGTGGAGGCCATCCGCCGGGACCTCTCTCCTTTTTTGAGCACAGTGAGTCTAGCTGAGATGTCCAGCGCTCCGTCTTGCCCGGTGATCTTGGACACCTTTCAGCCTGTTACGCCTGACACTGTCTCCAGGGCGCTTGATCGCTGTCGTGCCACCACCTCCTCTTTGGACCCTTGCCCGGCCTGGCTAATCAAAGCAGCCAGGCCGTTAACAACGGAGTGGGCCACGGCTATTATAAATGGGTCTCTCCTTGAGGGCAGATTTCCATCTGCCCTCAAGGAGACACTCATTAGGCCCATTAGGAAGAAACCCAGTTTGGTGGCGGACGAAATTGGCAACTACAGGCCCGTCGCCAATGTTTCCTTCCTTAGCAAGGTAGTCGAGAGGGTGGTGGCCGACCAGCTTCAGGCACTCCTGGAAGAAACAGATGCCCTGGATCCATTCCAGTCGGGCTTCAGGCCGCGCCATGGCACAGAAACGGCTTTGGTCGCCCTGTGTGATGACCTACTGAGGGAGGCCGATAGGGGCAAAGTGTCCCTGTTGGTCCTCCTCGACATCTCAGCGGCCTTTGATACCATTGACCACGGTATCCTCCTGGGGAGGCTCTCCGAGTTGGGAATAGGTGGCCTGGCATTGTCCTGGCTCTGCTCCTTCTTGGAGGACCATCCCCAGAGAGTTCAGCTTGGGGAGAGGGTCTCGGCCCCGTGGAGCCTCAACTGTGGGGTTCCACAGGGGTCGATTATCTCCCCAATGCTATTTAACATCTATATGAGGCCGCTGGGTGGGGTCATCAGGAGGTGTGGTGCTTCGTGTCACCAGTATGCAGACGACACGCAGCTCTACATCTCCTTTTTGCCAACCGCAGGAGAAGCCGTCCTGTGCCTCCAGCGCTGCCTGGGGACTATACTGGAATGGATGCAGGAGAACGGACTTAGGCTGAACCCGGACAAGATGGAAGTACTGAGGGTCCCCCCACAGTCGGGGATTTGGGAAACTCCCTCTCTTTTGGGGGGGTGACTCTCCCTGCAAAGGATGGGGTACGCAGCTTGGGGATCCATCTGGACCCGGTGCTCTCCATGGAGTCACAGGTGGCGTCGGTGGTCCGCACCGCCTTTTTTCATCTCAGGCGGATAGCCCAGCTGCGGCCCTACCTGGAAGCTCACCATCTTAGTACACGCGCTCGTAATCTCGAGATTAGACCACTGTAATGCGCTCTACGTGGGGCTTCCTTTGAGGTTGCTGCGGAAATTACAGGTGGTGCAGAATGCGGCGGCCAGATTACTCAGTGGAGTGAAAAAATTCCAACATATTTCGCCCACTCTGGCCGCATTGCATTGGCTGCCCATCAGGTTCCGCATTGACTTCAAAGTGTTAACGCTTACGTATAAAGCCCTAAACGGTTTAGGGCCTCGATATCTGGCGGAACGCCTTCTCCCACCAAGTTCTACCCGGGTCACACGGGCGAGCCAGGAGGTGAGGCTGAGGAGCCTAACGCCGAGGGAGGCCCGAAAAGAGAAAACAAGAAATAGGGCCTTCTCGGCGGTGGCTCCTCGCCTGTGGAATAATTTACCTCCTGGTGTTCGCGGAGCTCCCTCGCTGGGCACTTTTAAGAATCTACTAAAGACCTGGATGTTTCGGCAGGCCTTCTCACCAGATTACTTTTGATTTTCTTATCTTTTATTGTTTTTTACTTTTACCTGTTTTGTAATTTGTTGTTTTATTTTTATAGTATTTTTTCCCTGTTGTAAGCCGCCTAGAGTAGTCCTTCGTGACTAGATAGGCGGGATATAAAATAAATAAAAAAAAATGTGTTTTCACTTATAGAGGTTCCCATGAAGCACAGAGGAGATGATAAATTTGTGTATAAGAATTATTCATTAAACTATTATATTCCACATTCCTACATGTGGACAATTTCCTGCTGAGAGAACAAGAAGAGTTTTCTGGGCAGATGGCAGGCACTGGATTAGAGTTCAATTAATGAACAGTTTCTCTGGGCTCATTTAGTAGTTCCTGCAAACAACTTTCAATAAACAAAGGATGGTTTTCAAATTAGTCCTGGGCAAAGGCTACAGAAACTTTTGATATCAACATGAAGAGAATAGCTGTGCTTCTGATCAGGCATGTGAAGGTCTTCAGCATAGCAAAGGGTTAGCTCCTCACCGGGACCAGTTTTAAAACATCTGCATATTGGCTTGGAAAGAATTCCACTTACGACAGATTGTGCAGTCCCAAACTGGCCCAAAAAATAAAAACTAAGGTGAAAATGAGATGAGAGTTTCATAATAAGATGGCAAACAAATGAAGTTATGTGCATTTGGCATAGAATACCTAACATTTAGGCTAATAACATTTTTGCTATGTGAGGATACCGGGCAAATAGATTTTGCATTATCCTGCCAGCTAATCCAAACACCATTAGAGCCAATGATTTTAATGGATTTTGGTTCAAATCCTAATTAAACAAAAATTTTATACACGCAATTAGCCTACATATTTTTTCCATATTAGCGAAGCAATTGCCGCCCAAGGAGATAAAGCGTTTGCACTTCAGCTGCTCAGACATGACAAGGAAACAGAAAGAAATAGTTTATGAAAGCTCATTTATAACATTGGTGAACATATCTTTAGCTGTTTCATTGCAAGTCCACTTTTGGATGATTTATAATTGATTTAGAGAGTGATTTCTTTTAAGTGCCCTAACTGGGTTATTACTCTCTTTAAGTATATAGCATCTGAGCTATCTGGAGTAAGAGCTCGAGATGAATTATTGATACCTTACAGCAGTGATTTCCAACCATGATTAACCCAGATATTCTTGAACTTCAACTCCCAGAAACCTTGGCCAGCACAGTTGGCGGTGAAGGCTTCTGGGAATTGCAGTCCAAGAACACCTGAGGTACCCAAGACTGAGAACCACTGTTCTACAGCATGACTCCGCTCCTGCAAGTCCTGTTTTATCTTGGTGAGGCTTGTGGAGAAAATATTCTTCTAGAGTTGTATCCTCTGGTTTTTTGCTCTACTGGAGAAATTAAACATTTTAATTCAGCAAATTCAGATTATATATTTGTAACATTAGTTTCATTTAAACTTTCTCTTGTCTAACGAGTTCAGGCTGGCATACCTAGCTCTCTTCCTGCCCACTTTATCCATCATGTCAGCTATGTGAGACTGTGAGAGGATAAATGGACAAAAGACAACAAAAATGTATACAAGGATCTATCAACTCCCAAACCAACAATCTAACTAGAGAGATGATGAATCACTGCTAAATAATTCTTCATCTTCAATTATTTTATATGTCTGGATCCCATGAGACACCTTAATGAGGAGCGTAGCTACCCCATACATTTTCCCCCACCCTATCCAAAAGAAAAACAATGGGCTTTCTCTGTTAGAGTTCAAAAAATTGAGTTTAAGAGGTGCAGGGGTGTAGACCTAAAAATGAAAACTGGCTTTTTAAAGATCCCTCAGAGTGGTTCATTAAAAGGGAAAGTACAATTGGAAAGTGCTCTGTGAAGACTGTTTATTATTGCAGCTAGTTGTTTTGGAACACTGATATGAAGGTAGAAATAGCATATTCATTTTTCTGCCAGTTTTCACAATAAAAAAAAGTAAATGATATAATGCTTATATTATGTGAACAAAAACAGCAACAGAGGGGGAAAAATGGAGCACACTTTATTTTACTGCTTGAGTTATGTTTACGTATATGTTAATTAACAAATAAATACCACAAAATAGATGTGGAAACCTGTGCTAAACAAATGAGAATGATCATATATTGTACAGAAGATGCTTTTAGGAAACAGTGTAAAAGGAGGAAAATATGAATGTTATTTTAAGTAGTTTGTGTCACATTCCCGCCTGTCCCTTTGTTGTTTCACTAATCAAAGGCACAAGCCACGTGTCATGTTGCCGCCACCAGTTGATTACATCAACATTGTTTATTATTAATCACAGATGTCTAATTAATGTGTCATTTTCAAAAGAATCAAATAGAAGTTGCTTATTGTTACAGGTGATGAAGGCACAATCAATGTATTTAACTCTTAACCAAACATCCCACTTCATCCACCCTCAACCATCAACTCCCCCTCTATCCACTACAAACTCCAAAACTCCAATCTTCCTCAATTCTCAAAACTCCAATCTAATCTCCTCCTCTTGCAGTGAATCTTATATCACATGACTCCACCCCTCCAGCACTCTCATTGGTCCATGCAGATAACATATGAATATTCATGATCTGGGCAGACACCACAGTTTGCTTCTTGATAAGCACATACAAAAGGTACAGAAAGTCTGGCTGATGGTTAAAAAAGATACAAGCAACCAATCCAAAACTTAAATTTGGCAAGTGTCTGTAAAAAATAGCAACAGCCATTCTGGTTTGGTTTATTAAATTTATTAATTTATTTCGGACAAACAAAAAGGAAAAATACACTCAAAAACAAGGAACAATTCTAGAGTGCAATGAAATCTCTAGTACTCCTGGCCAATGAAAAGAATTGTGTAATTATGAGAATCTTATAGGCTTCTGGCCTACTTCATTTATTTAGAATAAAATACTGTATATTTCACCAACATTATGCTCAAAATCCTACAAGGTAGGCTTCAGCAGTAGGTGGACCGAGAACTCCCAGAAGTTCAAGATGGATTTCGAAGGGGCAGAGGAACTAGAGACCAAATTGCTGACATTTGCTGGATTATGGAGAAAGCCAGAAAGTTGAAGAAAAAAATCTACTTCTGCTTCATTGACTACGCAAAAGCCTTTGATTGTGTTGACCACAACAAACTATGGCAAATTCTTAAAGAAATGGGAGTGCCTGACCACCTTATCCATCTCCTGAGAAATGTATATGTGGGACAGGAAGCAACAGTTAGAACTGGATATGGAACAACTGATTGGTTCAAAATTGGGAAAGGAGTACAACAAGGTTTTATATTGTCTTCATGCTTCTTTAACTTATATGAAGAATCCATCATGCGAAAGGCTGGACTGGAGGAATCCCAAACTGGAATTAAGATTGTCGGAAGAAATATCAACAACCTCCGATATGCAGATGATCCCACTCTGATGGCAGAAAGTGAGGAACCTTTGTAATGAGGGTGAAAGAGGAGAGTGCAAAAAACGGTCTGAAGCTCAACATCAAAAAAACTAAGATCATGGCTACTGGTCCCATTACCTCCTGGCAAATAGAAGGGGAAGATATGGAGGCAGTGACAGATTTTACTTTCGTGGGCTCTATGATCACTGCAGGTGGTGACAGCAGCCACGAAATTAAAAGACAACTGCTTCTTGGGAGGAAAGCGATGGCAAACCTAAACAGCATCATAAAAAGCAGAGACATCACCTTGCCAAAAAAGGTCCACATTGTCAAAGTTTTTGCTTTTCCAGAAGCGATGTATGGAAGTGAGAGCTGGACCATAAAGAAGGCTGACCACTGAAGAATTGATGCTTTTGAATTGTGGTGCTGGAGGAGACTCCTGAGAGCCCCCTGGACTGCAAGGAGAACAAACCTATCCATTTTGAAGGAAATCAACCCTGAGTGCTCATTGGAAGGACTGATCTTGAAGCTGAGGCTCCAATACTTTGGCCATCTCATAAGAAGAGAAGTCTCCCTGCAAAAGAGCCTGATGTTGGGAAAGTGTGAGGGCAAGAGGAAAGGGGGATGACAGAGGACGAGATGGTTGGACAGTGTCACTTAAGTGACCAACATGAATTTGACCCAACTCCGGGAGGCAGTGGAAGACAGCAGGGCCTGACTCTTCATGGGGTCATGAAGAGTCGGACACAACTAAATGACTAGACAACAACATGTGACCAGCAGCTCATTAATTAGCTGTGATTAGCTTCCTCAATGTCTGCATTTTTATTCACATGCCCTTGAAATATCGATATGATCCTGTCCATTATGTTTTATTACTGTATAGGACAGGAGTACCCGGAATTGCTATAATTATTTTACCCGGTCCTCTGCTGGTCTTTCTTTCATTTCATCCAGTGCTCCTTGAGCCTTTGCTTATTCTACCCATGCCCTGTTCTAACATTCTCTGGGGATGATAACTAAGGAATTAATAATGTAGCCACTACACCATTTTTGCACCTTCGAAGATCTTCCAGCAAATTAAATATCTCATATGTCACTGCTTTCCATACGTGAATCCACTACTGGAGATGGGATAGGCTTATCAACAATGATATTTATTAAACTTGAGTTTACTTGTAAGACAGGAACATTGTGAACAGGTAAATAAAACCTTTATTCTAATCAGGAACCAAACACGGTCTCTTTAATGAAACTTTCCTTACTTACTCCACCTCTCTCTATCCTTGTCAAACCATTTCCTATTCCTCCATTACCTGGAAAGCCTGTTTGAGATATGATGAGCAAAGGGTTTCACAACAGGGATGGTTTCTATTTATGCTTGACTGTTTGAAAGGGGGAGCTATCCCTCCTTCCTTCTTCTCATAGGGGCGGAGGGGGTTGACAGCTCAACTCCTGATGACTGAGCCAGGCTGAAGGGTTGTTAAGCACACCTCTTCTCACTCCCAGCTCTTGTAGCTCTTTCCTCTTCTTTCACCACTCTTTCTCATCCCAAAAGAAGGGCTTATGGGGTGGAACTGACTGGTACAGCATTTCCACCTCAGCCCTGGGAACTCTTTGCATGACCCACTCACCAGTCCAAGGGCCCTCATGTTCCACGCATTCCCAGTCCTCTCAAAGAGTCAGCCCAGGAAGCTTCAACTTTTATTTCTTCATTAGAGTCTCTCCATAGCTATTTCTTCAGTCTCTCCCTCTTTCCTCCCCTTTCCCTCCTTCTCCTCCTCCTTCTCTGTGACCTTCTTTCCTCTTCCCTTTTATCCTCCTTTCCTTCCTCCTCCCCTGGAGGTTCTCCCTCTGCCTCTTCCGTGTCTGACATAGCTCCTGCTGTATCTACAAGAGAGCTAAAGGTGAGAAAATCTTCCTTAGCTTTTGAGAGGTGAGATGGCCTGCTGGCAGGAACCAGAGTGTCCTTGCCCACATGGGCATTGTTACATCTTTGCTATTTCTCCAGCTCTGTGACATTTTCTTCCCTCTTGGCTAGACATTAATTTTTTTTTTTAATTATGATTTTTACTGTAGACGTCTTTAATTTTTTATTGTTAACCACCGCAGCAACAATCTTAATTGCCTGAACTTCTTCCATCTTCTTGCATTATTTCTATTACTGAGAATTCCTGTCAGCCTGATTGGAAGCTGCTTGCTGTTTCCTGTCTCTTACACTTGCTGGTTAGAGATTGTTGGTACAACAGGGAATGGCAAGAGTTACAGTTCTCTGAGGCCAAGACTGTCTGTTTTCCTCTTCCCAATGGTTTTGAGAAGTAGGTCCAAAGTTTGGAATGGAAATAACACTTTTAAAAATTAAGTCTGGGATTGTAATGAAGTACTAATTAAGTAAAATAATTCATTAAAAATAAAATAAAGCTGCTACTGGGATTGCAATGAAATGCAAATATATTTTTAAAAGTTGATTTGGACTGGGGTTTATGATTTCACCAAGGATAAAATATTACTGATCAGGAGCATAATTGAAATATGTTTGCAAAAGGGAATAATGAAATACTGTACATAATTTAAAAAACATAATGTTAAACCCAAATAATACAACTTATTTAGTAAAAAAGATGCTAGTAAATGTTTTAATATCTATTATTTAACTATAAAATATTGTTTCTGACCAAGGGCCTTTACAATACACAATATATAAAAAAGGAAAAAAATCTGATTTAAGAACAGAGGATTATAATAGCTCATTAGGACACTTATCATCAGTATGATCATAGCATCCTTCAAAACAACAATCCAGACTCACTGCTAATATGTGTGGCAGTTATACAACATTATGATTCTTGACAAAACAAAAACACAACTTCTTGGCTGTCAGAACAAATTGGGCTACAGCATATATGAAAAATAGCTGATTATCCGTGAGGAAACCTAATGCTGATTCCTCAGAAGTTCAGTGGGCAAATGACTGTATGATAGGTGACCAAAATGTCATAATATCTATATTTGCCTTTTTATCTAAAACTTTCAATTGCATAGATTGCTTGACTTCTGCATTTTAAAATGTGTATTAAATTGCTCTGTTTCAAAAAGAAAAGAAAAGTCTTTCAATTTTGACTCTCATCTCTTTAGCCATAGCAATCTGAATAGTGGCATTTGGCCCTACATAGTACACCAACCTCTGGCCTAAGGATGTGGGTGAAGAATGTCATTTTAAACAAGGGCACACCAAAGCCAGAATCAAAAAGTTCAAGAGTCCTGTTATGCAGCAGATAAGTTAAGCAAGGATAATCCAAAGGCAGGTCGAAAGCAGTTCCTCATTGAAACCAGCAGAGTCCATGTAGAGAGCAAGTAGCTCAATATGTAATTCTAGAGACAGGTTCACACTCCGTCCAAGTTCAGGCAAGAATTGAGTCTGTCAGAGCAGAAGTTAAGAGGTACAGAAAAACATTGCCAATTGCTAGAGTAAATAACAATGACTATTATTAGATGGTGCAACTTATACAGTACTCTGTTTCCCTGAAAATAAGACCTAATCTGAAAATAAGTCTGAGTATGATTTTTCAGGATGCTCGTAATATAAGCCCTACCCCCAAAATAAGCCCCAGTTAATGGAAATCCTGCTCTCCACCACTGTGCAGCAACCAGAAGAAGTTGACATGACTGTATTTGAATAAATGTAGATTGTTGTATATGAAAAAAATTAAAACATCCCCTGAAAATAAGCCCTAATGTGTTTTTTGAAGCAAAAATTAGTATAAGACCCTGTCTTATTTTCGGGGAAAGTCGGTAGTAGGAAATAAGTCTGAGTAGGGACAGGTCTAGTGTCTCTGAGGGCTCTCCATTTGAGGCAGGACCCTGATTTTTGAGGTTCTGATGAACATAGAAAGCCCTTACAGATTGCAGAGGCTCTCCCTCTTCAGACTCACATCCCTTCACAAGTAGAAGGAACAGGGATGTAATGATGAAATATGGTGGGGCTGGAGAGCTACTCATTATTTCTGAGTATCTAAATAATGGAATGTCTAACTGGCTCTATTATGTTGTATGCTTCTTTATTCCTCCTTCACATGTTACTGGCTGCTGTTTTCTGTGACACCACTTTGTGTTCTCTCAGGCATATGGTTTGGCATTGTGATTATATTTTATGCTCAATATCTGTACTTCAGGAATTTTTAGATTTAGTTTAAATGTTCCAGAGTATGCAATGAGAACAAAATTAATCAGTTAAGTGTATATGTCCTTGTGCACTGGGTTGGAAAAGTGCATGCTGATAATATCTAAGGAGAAAAATATTAAGAGTTATCATGCTGGGTGATACCAGCTCTGAAAAGTCATCAAACATTCTTGTTGAGTATTGCTGCTTTGGCTACAAACAGCTTGAAATCTATCACAACTATGAATTGCCAATTCACCACAAACTGCACCGTGAAGCAACAGTAATACATGCCAAAAGCCATCATGGTAATTCAGTGGCTTAGGGGCATTGAAAGATGAAAACCCACAGCAACTGTTGCCAACAGTTTATGTTAATTACAAAGGTTTCAACTGTTTTTAATCTCACACATCTGTGTAAAAGTAAGACCCATTTCACTAAAACAAACAAACAAAAACCACTACAGTCATAAAACAGGGTGAACAAGGATCCAAGCTGAGCAGGGCAAAGTGTGTGGATGTTCAGTATGTTCAGTCTTTTGTGGTCCTGATGGTACAAAGAAGAAATGCAAGTGGACATCAACATAAAGGGATTCAGAAGAGAAAGCAGAGAAAGAGAAAATTCCTGTCACTAATACAAGATGAGCTTAGGATTCTCAGTGCTCTGGGATTATGAAATGGTGTGATTACAAAACTGAAATTCCTTAGCAGGTCATCCCCAACAGGTTTTATCCTTTCTCTACTGTCAGAGACTGAAAGGCAGCAAGCACACTGAGGATATACATGGAAACAACATTAAAGATTATAATGACTGGCCTTATGACCTGCTTCTTTATTTACATTGCTTGTTTGTGAAAACATAAATTTTGTTTTTCTGTTATTTAAACTTCAGAGTAATGTAGAAGTAGTGAGGACTAGAATTCTGGTACATGATATCTAATAAGTCAGTGTCATTTTAGGGGAGAAAAGGTTCTAGTAAACAAACATAGTTGCTATTCTCCCATGGTTGGACAAACAGGGTTGCAACTTCCCCACTAAACCAGCAATAGAGAACATTTAACCCTTCAGATGGTCCAGACTACAATTCCCACATTGCCTTACAATTGGCTGTTTTCACAGGAATTATTGGGAGTTAATCCAAAAGTCCAAAAGGTCTGAAGATCTGAAGTTTCCCTACCCCTGAACCTCACTCTTATAATAAAACCAGGTTGGAGTTCTAGATTTTGCAGGAGGTTGGCAGATAAGTGTTTAGTAAGTTCAGTGTCTTGACTTGCCATCAGATATGGAGCTGCTATGGGAATTTTAAATTGCATATACATATGCTACATGACTGGAATGTTCCAGAAATTACTAGAGTTGCAATGAAGTGTAAAACAGCAACCACATAATATAATTGAAAACACATTAACAAGGACTTTTATAAAAAGCTTTCTTTCTATATTTTAGTTTGTTCAATAAAATATATCACCAGATCTCTTTTTATCTGGGGCTAACACAATACTTTCATACAATAAAAACTAATGATGGCCAAATTTCTTTAAATATAAAACATAATCAGCAAGAGGTGTTTCCCATACCATGTAAGTTTAGATGGATGGGATTAAGCAAATGGGGCAGGGACCAACAGTGGGATTTATTGATTTCTTGAACTCTTCAATAAAGACTACAAAGAACACAATGAATACATTTCTTAAGCTATAACAAAATAATATATATGTTTTCAAATCAGAAATCTGTGAGCAGAGAGAAGGCATAGAATAACTTGTTGAATTTCTCAGAGGCAGCAGGGAAGAAATCATTGACTGAATGAATCCATGGCTCAGTTCTTTCAAGATACTCTGATATTACATAAGCTGAAACCTTTGATCAGCTCTTGTATTCAAACCACAAAATTCTTTTTACAGGACTATGTGTTATGCCTTTAGTATTGTGACTGAATTTTAATGTTATACAACATTCTCATTCCCTGGAACCCTCACCCTTCTGCCATTTCAGATGTTTGCATGATCCCTTTGTGCTTGAAACCATTCACATTTGTCATAAAGTCACCATGGGAATAGAATCACATAACTGAAGACAAATTCAAACACAGCTTCCTGACCTCATAAATGAATTTATTCTGATGGCAGCCTTTGATGGCTGCACTTCATCAAACGTTATTAGTGAGTGTGTGATGTTTTGTTTTCATCGGCCCTAGCCTTTTAGGAGGAAATGCCAAGTGATCTGGTCTACAGGATAGGTGACGTCTGAAAAGCCAGATTAGGAATAGTGGAGAGGAAAAATGCACACCTATGAAAACTAGATCATACTGAGTTATGACTCGAAAGTTAAAGACAGTTCCCTATATTTGGAAGTAGATGTCACTGGCAGCAAAAACTTTTGCCCTCCCAACCCCAGAATAAAGACATGAGACAAAAAATATGGGTTAAAACACGGGCCACGCTTTATTGATTGTAATTCAAATTTTGCCATCCTTTGGCAAAGGAGGGCCTGCTGTAGTGTGGAAAAAGGCAAATCACAGTGGTATCCAAATACCCCTTGGTATCTTGTACTCTACCCCTCTCTTTGAACCTTAATCAACAAATGGACGAGTCCCCAGCCCTAGGTTCTCATGGTCTTAAAGACAGCACGAACCTGGCTGGCCACAATTTGTCCAGCCTGGACCTCTAGCCATCTTTCCTTGATGACTGTTGGTCCAGTCGTGGCCCAGTGCATCTTTTACCCCAAGCACTGTAATAGCACGATCTGCAGTGCTGGGAGGTCCAATGCGCTGTTAGCTTACCTGATTTTGCAGTGGGACTCACTGGAAAATACCTATTTTTTCCACACTAACCACCACAGCATGGGGACTAGCATAGCTAAGTCTCATGCCCGCCATCGAGCCGCTCAAGCTCAAGAAGCAGGCCCCCCTTGATGTCTTCTAAGAAGACATTCAAACCCAAATCAGACAAATGGACTCCATCATTCTTAAAAAACTCAGGCATATCCAATCAGATCCTATGGTGACCAATCACTGATCCAAGGCTGCTGCAGAACGCTCTGCAGTCCTCACGATTAACACCCCTGCATGACGTGTTAATGTTGAGGAAAAACCTAGTGTCTCTCCACACCAATTGAGGGATGATCATGGACCACACAATCCGCAGAGTACTTGGATTCCAACCATCTCAGGTTGCTTTTAATGTCCAGATCAATGCCTTACCAGGGTGCCTGGCCTCATTACTGCCAAAGTGTACCACCAACACATCTGGTGGAGACTGGCCAAAGGCTGCCAACCAGCATAGCTGGCTGCACAGCGTGCCTTGCAGCCCTTTCCATGTGATGTGCGCTCTGGCTCTGAGACTCAGGTCGCTCCCCCATGGGGAGGCAGCAGCATAATACTCTGACCAGTGCACATAACTGTGGCCGATAATCACAATGTGCCTTTGTCTCACCGACCCTAAAGGACCTGTAAAGACATAAGAAGACCAGGCCCCTGCCTACACGTTAGGTAGTGTTCTTATATATCTGCAGTAGCTGGATGACGACCACCGGCCCAGACGCTAGATTTCCTCTGAGCTATAACCCAGAGCTGCTGCAGTGGAGGCTGCACCAATTCTGAATGAATGTGTGCCAAACCTCATGCCCTGAATGCCTACTCTGTCTAATGCTAAGTCGGTTAATTTCCAGAACTGACATTTCATCAAAGATGACATGAGTACGTTGAAAGAAATAACTGGGATCCTGTCCTCTAACCTTTAAATATGCCAGTGAGGCTTTCACAGGGCAGATGCTGCTTATGTTACACTGCCCTAGGGTGATTTGTGTACCCCTACCTAGCTGATCAGCCTTAGATCGCCGAATAAGAATTTGCACCTTCCCTTCTTCCACCTTAACATCCTGCCATTGCAGGGCTATCTTAGATGTATCATATTTCCCAGATGCAACCACCTCACTAATTCTAAGGGCCCCAAAGAATGTCATTAATGATGCCACTTCGAATAGGACCCTTTTGTATTCATCCCTAAATAAGAGTGCCCACTGTTTGCAAATGTGCTCTAATAACGGAGGTGATAAGTGAGCCCTGGTATCTTGTACTCTACCCCTCTCTTTGGACCATCCTTCTATCATTTTTTTAATGCGATAGTCCCCTGAGTGATCTCTATAGCCATTAATTTTAGCATAAAAGGCCAGTGCTGATAGCCTTCCCTAAATACTTCCAGGTGCCAGTCCCTTCCTATTTAGATGTACAATAAATTGTTGTAATTTTGACCGTCTTCCTAAATTCCTGGAACTCTATACTCATGGCCTAATAACACTTTCTCGTCCTTGGTGCCAGGGCCAAACCTGTCGCTCATGATGCATCTTCATGCAAATTTGCCAGACCTCCGGGGGCAAAACTTCTGGGAACTCCTTGGCTCCAGGGTCTAGGTCCCTGAACAGCTCAATCTGTTGGTGCAACAATGCATCAGTTGTCCTATTTTCTAGACCAGGTACATGCTAGGCATGCACTAGTATATTAAACTGCTGGGCCCGTAATGTAAACACCCTGACCAATGTCATAACCCATTCTGAATGTGATGTAAGGTTGTTTATAATGTAAACAACCACTTGATTGTCACACCAAAAGCGTACTACTGAATTTTACCATTCTTCGGCCAATAGCCAAAGTGCACCCAGTATTGGGAAAAATTCTAGGAATGGCAAATCTCTGGTAATGCTGCTCTGGTGTCACTCAATGGGCCAAGTGCCAGCACACCACCTTCCTCTGAAATAAATTCCAAATCCTAAGGATCCTGCTGCATCTGAATGAACCTGAAAATCTGCTTTAAGCCCATTTTGTCTCTCCAGAAGGAGCTCCCATTAAATTCTGCTAAAAACAAACTCCATATTAATAAATCTTCTTTCATTCCATGTGTGACCCTGATCCTATGCAGCGGTCAATGTAGACCCTTCATAGCTTTGCACAGCCATCCAGGAAATGCGTGCCCTGGTGCCACCACTCTACATGCGAAATTCAGGTGCCCTACTATCTCCTGGAGCTCCCTTAGTGACAACTTTCACCTCTGTAATACTGTCACTATCCTGGTCCTAAGATCTGCTAGTTTATTATTGGGCAGCTGTGACATTTGCTGAATCATGTCCAGCTCTATGCCTCGGAAAGTGAGGGATGTAGCTGGTCTCTCAGTTTTCTCTTCAGCTAGGGGTAGTCCCAGCTCTTCTGATAATGCCTGAAAGCTATTCAGGGTGAATCTAGACCTTCCTGAGTTCCTTTCCCCACAGAAAAGATAGTCATCAAGCTAATGGGCAGTAGATTTACAGCCTGCCTTACACTTAAGCTTCCATTCAATAAATGAGCTGAATCGTTCAAATGCAATGCATGACACTGAACATCCCATAGGTAAAGACCTGTCTATGTAAAATGTCAAAGTATTGTAAATTTTATAGGCCTGAACAGGTCCAGAATGTAACATTAATGAACTGCCATAATGAACAGCTGTGTAACTGCTGAGTCAGTGTGACTGAGAAGAAGAAGATGCAATGCCTGGGGATGATGCAGCAACCATGTGGAGGAAGATGATGCAACACTTCCAGTGACTGGACAGAAGAAGCAGTTTAACTGTATATAAGGGAACAGTGTGGACAGTAATGTATCTTCTCCTTCTTTCCTATGCTTCTATCCTCTATGCTACTTTGCCTATATTTTTGCCTGCCACGCCGAAGGCCTGCTACTTTGTACATTTGTATATATTTGTTAATACACATGTCTTTTTGTAGAAGAAGAGCGCGTGTGTGTTTCTTCAATCAGAGAACTCTGCACATTACACAGCGAGAAGCTGACATAAAAGGATCCTGGAAATGGAATCCTAACACACTTCCTAATGATATATACTGCCTCATAAAAAGAGGTGTATCTCACAGTACATAATTCTGGAGGGATAATGTCAGTGACTGACATTCCCTCTGGAAAGACCAAGTGATGGATTAGCTGAAACTCATCCTGAGCCTTCTTTGGCACAATACCTAATGGAGAGCCCCTCAGGTTCCCCAGAGTTGACATTGAAAATGGTCCGAGGACCCTTCCCTCCTTTACTTCCTTGTCTATCTTACCCTGGACAATACTTTCCATCCCGCATACTGATCAGAGGTTCTGTACCCTGTAAATTATATCTAAATACTGAAATAGGAATTGAGCCCTCCATGGCTGTGCCTTGACTATCACCCATAAATCAAGAACCCAGGAAGCCAGTTTGCCCATATTCTATTGGGTTTCTTTCTCCTAAATCTTTCTTTCTCTTTTTCATCTTCTTTGTCTAAGTCCTTCTTCTCTACATTTCTATTTAATAAATCAAGTAGATCTATGTTTTGACCCTTCTATATGTTTTCCTGCATTGCCGGGGTGAGGTGATCACCCAAAGGCATCAAGTAGTCCCCATATGGCAAAGCACACAATGGGACAGTTGTTGTAACCCATGTCAGGGACTGATGAGTAAGGCCAAACCCCTACACTAGCCATATTGTCAGGTTTGGCTGGCAAAGTCAAAGGAGGGTATGGGATGCCCCAGCCACTGAATTGTGGAGTGGAGCATGGCCATACAGTGCCCCCAAGTCTCTGTGAACTGTAAGGTGTGTAAAATGTGTGATTGAATTGACTCACACCAACCCAAGGCCATGCGAGGATCGGTGTGTATGTGTCCAGTGCAGCGGCCAGCTCACCTGATGAAGTCATTGCCATACTTGGTCCATCCCCAGTGTATGGTCTGCCAAGGTCAACTTCATCTGTTTCTTCCTGCACTTCCTGGCACACAGTCACTGTTTCGGTTGTCACCGGAGTTGGCAACCTTCTAGCCTTCTCTGTGTGCCATGTTGCATGAGCCTATTAGAGGATTGGAGGGGCAGAGTCAGCGGATATGTAAAGGTTTGGCAAGATAAGATAAGGAGAGAGATAGAATTGGCAGATAGCTAGTCAGCTAGTCAGAGAGATAGTGAGAGAAGAGACAGGAGGAACAGATACTAATAGAGATAAACTGGTCAAGATAGATAGAGCAGGTGGTAATTGGTTATGTGGCAAGGTATATGGTATTTTAATGATTTGATTATGTATAATGAATATCTGAAGAACATCTGTGCTTATGATTAAATTTTATACCCTTCAATAAATAAGTTCGGTTGGCAGTTACCAGACAAGTGTTTGACTAAAGTCTTTTATATTGTGGATAAAGGAAATTCACTGGTGGCAGTGAGGAAAAGAGAAGACTGAACCCTTTGTGGGGACACAACACATAAGTGCATCAAAGGGGTAAACGTCACAATTTGTGTCAGCTGGTGGGATGACATAGCATGAGCTCTTTGTTTGGTGAAACAAGCAGGGGCCATGTGGTAAACATCACAATTGGTGGCAGCAGTGGGATGACATAGTGTGAGTTCTTTGGTGAAACAAGCAGGGGCAACATGGTAAATGTCACAATTGTGATGTTTGGTGTCCCAGAAGCCCCATCTGTGTCGCATCTGGTGGTCACTTCAGGTAGCTGCTCTGCCTCAAGAACAGCAAATCTAGCCATTAGATCATGCGCTATTGCCTTGAGCTTAGCCCTATGGCGGCTCTTAGCATCCCTGGCTAATCTGCGCAGCTGAACCTCACTTGGCTGTGGAACTTGTCTTGCCAGCCTCTCGGCTTCTAATCTAGAGATTTTTCCTTGAAGTTCTTGCCATACCGGCCAGGATTCCTCATCAGAAGAGGATTGTGAAGGTGACATCTGTGGAGCTGGCCTTTTCTTGGTCAGCTGTTTCCCCTTTTTGTTGCCCACGCCTTTCCTCTATGCCATTATGAACCAAGGCTTCCTATTGGGCAAGTGCTTTAAATTGCCTCAGCAATACAGTTGCTAATACAGTTGAAAAATTCTTCCCAGTATAGGTTAAGAGCCTGGGTTCCTAACTTAATGCCCCCTAGGTGCATAGAATCACTTACACCAGTGTTCCTAGCTATTTATTTAATTTTTAATATTTTTGGATCAAAATTGATAATTCTTAATCAATTGATACTTAATTGGTTAATTGTCCTAATCAATCACTCTTTCAAAATTAATTACTAGTTGTTTTTTAAACAAAACAAAAATTACTCAAACAGCTTTACAATTAATTCATTCGCTAAATTAGTGGTTCAATACTATTCACAATTAATAACCAATTAAGTAATTTTAAATTTGAGTTTGTTTACTATAGGCATATATATAATTGTAAAACACAGACACATTCACACTCACATATATATATGTGTGTGTGTGAATGTGTGCATGTGTTTTACAATTTTTAATATATATTTTATATTTATTTATTTATATTTATTTTTTAATTGTAATGGTATTTACTTATTAATTTAATTCCGTATTATTATTATTATTGTTGTTGTTGTTGTTGTTGTTGTTGTTATTATTATTATTATTATTATTATTAGGTTCTTTTAAGGTATTTATGTATTTATTTATTTATCAATTATTCACCCTTACACCTCAGAGTTTCTCTGGTGATAAAATTATATAGAAAAGTATATCAAAAGCAGTTCTTGAAGTACTTCATATGCCACAAGGTATGGGTCACACAAGCTTCTCAGAAACAGATAAAAGTATTCTGCATTGCCTTGCAATACTGTGCCTGTGGATACCTAATTAGAAGAGCTGCCTTGGAGCTGGACTTTACTTAAATGCTTTATCAGCAGAATCATGAGGTTTATTCCATCACCATGAGAGTAATGTATGCAGATTTTGTCCTCTCATAGAACATCTCGTCAGTACTGAAAGGTACTGTTAGTTTCTATAATTTTTATGATCTTGACTTCATTGACTCTTCTGTGCAATGTGATATGAGGTCCTTTAAATTTTGACACAGCATCCCTGCATCCCTGAGAGCAGGAGAATGACTTGTTTCTGAATCGTGGTCTTATCACATCAGCCTGACATTACACAGGTGCTAAAATTCCCTCAGGTTCCCTCCACAAATGGAAAATGGCACTTAAAAATTTATAGATATGAACTGCTTCCTTATTTACTTGTCATGATAATCTGTCCTGGCTGGAGAAAAAGAAATAACTGTGCAGATAAACATTGTCATCAGTTAAAATATATATGTTTATTTTAGTATACAGTACATGTAGCTGGGGCAAATGAAGAACAAAAGTAACATGGAGAGTTTCAGATCTTCACTGACTTTTGAGCCTCCAACAGCTACTTCCTTCATCCACCCTTCTGCAGAAACTATTTTGGAAATTTCTGTCTCTCTATATGAAGAAGTTATCCTTCTATGAATAGGCAGACATGTATATAGGGCCACTGTGAAAATCCTTTCTTAGGGGAGAGGAATATTATTCATTTAACCATTCACACTTGTTGAAAAACAGCCCTGACAATGGATTTGTGTTTGGGTAAGAAGTGGTTAGCTGATAAAAAAAGGAGTCAGTTTCTGGGATTATCCATTACGTGGTGTCACTTTGTAAACAGTAGTGAGCACAAGAGGGTATCCTGTAGACCATCTTGACTGCTGTCATTAGTGTTGTTAACATTCAGGACTGCTACCCTTTGCTATGTAGAACTTGGCATCCTTTTTCCTATTGAATTGTGCATCAATATCAGGCCATTTCCTGGTATTTTGAATCTTGGTTACAAAAGCACAATGTCTCACATTCATAAACCAGAGGGTTGTATGTTTGTTTATTAGAACTGAATAAAGTGAATATTTTTGGTTCAGTTTTTTTAACATGACAGATTTATGTTACTTCATATAGATTTTCTCCTCTTTGTAGTATTCTAGTAAATCAGACCTAGTCTCTGACCTGGCAAAGGGAAGGAATCTCCTAGCTTGTTGGCAATGTTCTATATGTTAATTATAAATAATTCATCAGGCATTAGACCCACAAGATGACACTCTTCTGCAGCAGCTTTTGAGGAGTGTAATGTGTAGCCTGTCTGCACTTTGTAGAGGTCAATGTGTGATAAATAACTGCAGCCTGAAGGAAAATGTAACATCATTACTTGTTACTTGTTAGTGTTTTTTAAGTACTAAGGGACAATGTCATTACTTTATTTTGACAAGAACAAAGTAGTTTGCATAATGAATAGCACTTATTATTTCAAAGTGTTACAGGGGAATTTCAAACATGCCCATTTTCAGAAAATGTGGGAAGGATCGTCCTTTTACAAGAAATGCATTGGATTGGTGGGGTGGAAGGAAGGCAAAAAAACAACAAGTAATGTTAATGCTAGCATGTTACTTTCCTATTCATATTTTCTAGCCCTGGGCCAACACAATATCTATGGAAAACTAAACCCTTTCTCACAGACAACAGTTTGTATTTAGATGCGTACAACCAATAATCTTTGCTGTCCTTCTAGAAGCAGGTAAAGACTCTTTTCTTCAAGTGAGCTTTCTAGTAATTACTGGTGGACTAAATGGGGTTCTTAAATAGATTCTTGTACCTTAATTCATTGAATATGTTTGGTGTTGCTTCTGTGTACCATCCTTTACTGTGGTATTTTTTATCATTTTTAGAATTTGTATATTTAATGTTTATAACTTTAAATATTGTTTTTTGAAAGATAAGGAGAAAGGCGGGGCAGAAATGTTTTAAATAAAATTAAATAGTAATCCAAAGTAGCAACTACTGTACTGACAGCTTTAACCTCCATGAATATGTGTAATTCCCAGTCTCCTCAACAAGGTGTCATGAATTGACCTTAAGAATTGGGAAATTTTATATGCAAGAGATATTCCAACTGCTTGACTGCACACTTTTTTTAGTGTATTTGGTATACTGTTGAGAGTATTGCCCAGTTAAACAACCACCACCTCCTCCTTCTTTTTAAAAGACTTATTTCAGGACAAATGATAGAGCACACTAATTTCAGTGGTGAGGAATGTTCCTAATTTGGGAGAGTCAGATAAAATATAATTGGAGCCGGAATATGCTTCTATTATTTATGCAAACAATTTCTATGCATGCATGGAATCAAGGGTAAAACAGATTATTGTCTCTGTTCTTGTGATCACCCATTGCCTGCAGTAATTTGCACACTATTGCTACTGATTACAAAAGAAAGCTTGTAGAAGGAAAAGTTCATCAACAATTGTAAATTGCCAGTCAAATTAACATTCATGTTACTCTACCACTGTTATTTTATGACAGAAGTTTTCACATTCTTTACAGCACAAGCTTCAATGAAAGACCTGCATATCACCACAATGTTATCCACCCACTGATTTTCTTACCAACCAACCATGATCTCTGTATTAGGTATCTGGAGTTTGATGACATGTATAAGTAGTTGCCATGTTAAATCTCTTTCTCTTATGTCTGATGAAGTGGACCCATCCATGAATGCTCAAATTAAAAAACATAGAAGTTAGTCTTTAAGATGCCATCAAGTTTTTATCTTTTTTAAATTTCTATTTTATATCTATAAGGGGAAAAAGAAGATCTGGACTGAAGGGAAAAGTGGTTGATAGCTAAAAACTATCAGCAAAATGGGGAGCTTCTGTAGGGTCACCAAGTTAGCAGCAACCCTTTCCTTGAGAATTCAGTAATAAACTCAGTATCAGGCCTTTGTGGAGTCATGGCGCAGATGCTGGGCAGGCAAGAGCAGAGGGGCTCAGAAATATTTCTGGGTGACATGATTATTTCTGGGTGACATGATTATACACCACAGGAATACAATCTGGGTCAATGGCCCAAATCTAGTTACAGATCTAGCTAACATGGTAATATGCCAGTCTAGAGTCGGGAGAAACACATATTTTGGGATCCATACAGGCACAAAATGGGTAACTACAATCATTACTTAAAGCTCTCTCTCACACACAAAGATCTAACTATCTTCCTCCAGTGTCAAGCCCTGAGATTTGCCTTAAGACACTCCCACCTTCCAAAGAACATCACTATTCTCTGACACGTCAGCTGAGGCCCTGAGACCAGGTAAATCTATATTGCTAGACCTGAGGCAAGGGTAGCATGATGAATGATTTGTTACAGTGGGGCTTGCTAAAGTTTTATAAATCTTGCCAGCTTTGAAGCAGCAAATCCTAACTCATCCTGTGCCTTAAGGTACTATGGAGGTTTAAAAACGGCAGCCAATGGTACAGCTCACAAAATGATTAGCCTGTTCTACCTATGTTTTGAACAAGCACTTTCAAAGTATGTGAAAACACAATCACTTCTGACAGGTCAAAACAAAGACCTCAAAAACAGCAAACACTTTCCCTCCCCTTGGAATAGTTGTTCAAGGCATCTGACAGCCCAGAAGGCAAAGAGAAATAGACTGAATAGCTGAAGTTAAGTTGGTGATTTTGGACTTTTGTGTAGTGGGTCTAACAGCACACATCAAGTCTAGCAACAGGAATAAATAGAGAGGGGGAAGCTCCCTAAAGCTCTTAAGTAGCTTCTGAATCAGTATCCAGAATGAAGATAAATACCCCACAATTTAACATAAACCTTTCTCTCTCTCCCACCACTTCTGCAATCTCTTGCAGCCAAACATTGGAATACACAATACAATATACTGTAAACCATTACTCATGCCCCAAAGGCATTTTTGTGGTAAACTCACTAGGGAAAGATGTGACCTAAAAAAGATAACTGAAAGTCAGCAATAGGCTAAATTTTAAAAAAATCTGGCCTTCCACAGAAATACATTAAGAGGAATTTGAGTGCCTCAGGCACAAAATAGCAAGGAATTAAAATAAAAAAGCCTCACAGTCTTAAAAATTAAATAAATAACATTAAACCAGCAGAGAATTCCAAAGCTCTTAAAAATCCTGAAATGCAAGGCTTATTTTTTCAAAAACAAAACAAAACCATCAGGCAAACTGAACAAATTTTATTTATGTATATATTTATTTATTCTAGACTTACAACTCACCTTAAGGCTCATAGGTATTGGCTGGTAGAACTGACTTATCTAGAAGTAAATATTATGCTCTATTCTCTTACCATTCTCTCCCCACTCCCTCTTTTTCATGACAAGGACAAAAATGTCTTGGCCAAGTCTATAAGTTCATAAGTGAAAAGCACAACACTTTGCTGGGAAGGTGTTTTTGACTTACTATTATGCAAGCCAGAGACTGCCTCCTTGCAGTTTTAAGGCATGGCTGTCCTCTTCTACTTTCTTCAGTTGGCTTCAGTGCTTACCTGATCACTGCAAACTCTACCACTTGGAGCAACAGATGTGTGTAAAGATGTATTACTGAAGACAAGGACCAAGATCATCCACACTCTTATATTTCTGACAGTTGGGCAGGAAAGATAGCTGACAGTAAAAATAAGATGAATTTGAAATGTGGTGCATGAGGAGAGTTTTGCAGATACCTTTGACTGCCAGAAAGATGAAGAAATGGATCATATATCGACTCAAACCTGAACTGTTTCTGGAAGCAAAATGGCAAGTCTAAAGCTGTCATACTTTGGGCACACCAAGAGATAGCAATACTGTCTGGAAAACGACAATAATAATGGAGAAGTTTGAAGGTAGCAGGAAAAGAGGAAGACCACATGTGGAATGGGTTGACTTCCTAAAGGAAATTGCAAACTTGAGTTTACAAGAGTTGAGCAGGGCTGTTCAAGACAAGACATTTTGGAGCTCTGTTGTTCATAGGGTCCCCATAGGTCGGAGGCAACTCAACAGGTATAACAACACCAGAAGAAGAAGCAACAGCAGCAACAACAGAGATTAAGTGGCCACAATCCAATTGTATACTTTGAATAAATGAATTAAGTGGAATTGACCCTAGCTATCAGGAGAGTGGCTAATAGCCACTAATGTACCAGATCCAACTTATTCTTTGCTGGAATTGATAGCTAATTTTAAAAGATATATTATTAAAGGCAACTTCACATTTATTATTGTTGTGCAATATATTGTTGCAGCAATCTATTGCACTCCCAGCACCATAGAGTATTCCATAAAATAGGGATGTTTTAAACAAAAACATAACCATGAAACCAGACCTCATATCAGCATCAAATCTGGCATGGATGTAGCAGAAAATTTGTTCTTGCTCTGTGCCAATCTTAGGGATGTTTGGGCAAAGAATTTTCAAGTTATGATTTTCTAAAAAGTAACACTGTTTTACCCTTGTGCAGTGACCTGGAGCTCTGACTGATTTAAAACAGATGAAATACATTAATAAGACAAAATTTGCACACCTGAAAAAAGTCTATTTTTTTCTTTCACAGGAATTGAGTCATTCAAGGCTCTAATTTTCAGTCTGTAATTCGTACTTTGAAAGCCTGAAAAGCCCTGAGATTGTTGGCTTTTCTATAACTTGCAACATTCTAAAGAAATGAATCATTTACATGGTACAGCATTTTGACCAATCAAAATGTGTTTACCGGGCAGGTGTCAAAAGTTTGTCCCCTTTGTCCCCTTTAACCCTGCCATGACATTCAGTGTGAAAAAAGCATTTAACTCCTTCCATGCATTCTACAGGATTGGCATGACTACATTAGTTTAACCAAGAGGTTCAAGGTTGTGTATGTTTTTCTATTGTGTATGTTGTATCAACTTAGAGCTTCGCTTCACCATTTCAGTAAGTTCAAAACCAACTATTTTAGCACAGAGGGACTACAGAAACATTCAAGCTGTTCTTCCTTCCATCTTCTCCCAGTAACAATAATAGAGATCCTATGCTCATCTTCTGGAATCCTCCACCACTGGATGATTCTATATGAGGAAAATTTCTGATTGGATTTGTGGGTAGCATATGTATATTTCAACTTCCATTTTAAAAAGTCAGGAAATTCAATTCTTAAATATACCTCTGGCATATGAATGTGGGATATTGTGCTTCTGTACTCATGATTCAAAAACCCAGGAAATAACTCATATTGCTGCACAATATTGTGCCACATTGCCAGCAGGAAAAAGGACGCCAGGCTTTTCATGGCAGTGGACAGTCTGAATGTTGACAGCACCAAAGGTAGCAGTCAAGTCTACATGATACTCTCTTCTGCTTACTGCCATTCACATTTGTTGAAAAATAGCCTTGACAATTGCTTTGTGTTTGGATGAGAAGTGGTTAATTGATGATATAAGAGTCTTCACATAGGATTTTCCCTTGTGTGATGTTCTTTGTGTCCAAAGAGAGCTCAAAGAGAGTAAAGTAGAAAACAGAAATAATACTAGAATGAGGAGGAGAAAATGATTTCTTAGGGCCTGATTACATTACTTAAATATTTCAGAGTATGTGGCAGTGTTATTGAAATCCATTTAAGACATATGGCAGTCATGCAGTATTTGAATCATTTTGTGTATTCCCTTGGGGAAACTTTTATTCCAGTGTTTTTAAAGTGTTGAATCAATGTTGGAGACCATGCTCACAATTTAAATCATGTTTATTTAAATCATTTCAAGACACTCAAAGACCATTATGTTTAGATAATGTTCCTGGAGCTCCTATGTGGTAATCTTTTTTGGTGTTTAATATTTCTAAGTGGCTTAGCAGTAGAATAATGTTAAGGGGTTTTGTTTATTTTTAAAAGAACAGCTAGCTCACTGGCTTCTTAGCAGCAGATTGGAGTAAGCTAGGAATGGGGAGAGGGAGGAGGCAAGGAAAGGGGAAAGAAGGAGTTAAAACTACATGCCAGGTGAAACTTCCCCTCTTCCTTCTTGTTGTTCCCCCTCCCCTTCTTCTGCTTGATGGCTGTTAGTTTCCACCTTGCAAGGTTTACCTGCGGTACATCACAGCTCTTGATAACCCTCATTTCACCCATGAAATGGGGGGGATCTGCTCCAAACTATTGTCAATTTAAAGCTCCTATACTGAAGTACTGGACAACACCAGCAATCTGTATGTTAGACTGCACAGGGAAGCCATTGAAATCCATAAACATAAAGAAAACATCAACAGGAAAAAAGAAGGCCTAAAACTAAACACTGGGCCTGGTGCCCCAATCTGAAAAATACAACCTGCAAAAGGTCAAGGAACTCTATGCAGCCACAAGGGCCAGGGATCATTGCATGAAAAAGACCAGCTAACGACACCCATCAATCACAGTGACAAATAATCTCTCCCTCCCCCTCCCTTATCACAACAAAAACATGCTGATCACCCTAAAAGATAAAGGTTCTCCTTGACAATTTTTTGTCCAGTCATGTTCAACTGTAGGGGGCGGTGCTCATCCCCATTTCAAAGCCATAGAGACAGCGTTTGTCCAAAGACAATCTTCCGTGGTCACATGGCCAGTGCGACTTAGACATGGAACACTGTTACCTTCCCACCAAGATGGTCCCTATTTATCTACTTGCATTTGCATGCTTTCGAACCGCTAGGTTGGCGGGAGCTGGGACAAGCGACAGGCACTCACTCCGTCACATGGATTTGATCTTATGACTGCTGGTCTTCTGACCCTGCAGCACAGGCTTCTGTGGTTTAGCCCGCAGCGCCACCATGTCCCTATCTACTATCACCCTATCTCCTGAAAAAAGACGAAGGTTGTCCCCACAGCTATAAATACTATCCAACAAACATCAACAGAGCATGGACAGAGTTCCTACTCCAGTCCTCTGAAGATGCCGGCCACAGAGACTGGCGAAATGTCAGGAAGAACAACCTTCAGAACACGGCCAAAGAGCCCAAAAAACCCACAACAACTATTAGATCCCAGCTGTGAAATCCTTCGCGAATACATCCTATGTTTTCTGTTTGTTTGTTTAATATTTCAAGTGGCATAGTGCTAGAATATTGTTAGATTATTAGAAAGCATAGCATACTGGCTTTGTAACATCACTGATTGGAGGAAGTGGGAAAGGTGGGGGGAGAGAGAGAGGAGGGGAAAGACGAAAGGATTCAAAACCAGGTGAAGTTTTCCCTCTTCCTTCTTGTTTTTTTCCCCTCCCCTTCTTCTTCTCTCCCTCTCTCCCACAATTCCAAATAAATGACCTCTCTTGACAAGTTGTCTGTGAATCAGTGACTAAGTGATACAGCAGTAAAGTAGAAGACTGGGGGAAATGTCTGAAATGCAGTGTACAACAATATGATACAAATGTAATTAGCTTTCAAAAAGACAGACTAAACCAATTGGTGGAAAATGTATACTGAAAGAATTGTTCACATCTGGCAAATCACTAGCAATTAAACTGATTTGACATCCAAGTTAAAATAAATGACCCTCTGGTGGAAGTGTAAAAAAACTTGCTGCTGCTCAAAAAAACACAATTCTTTGTCAAAATAACCCACCTTTCCTCATGTGTTGTGTATTCACCTTTTTTATATCAATTAAAAACATGCTGAAAGTGATTAAACTATGGTCCTTTTTAAAAGTGGAACAAGGCTCTTACACACACACACACAAAACCAGTAGAAGATGAACAAGAAATGAGATGGAGAGAAAGAAGAAATCAATGTTAAAAAAAAGAACTTGTGGGTAGATAAAAAAAGGAGGGCATTGGGGTGAGAATGTGACTCGTAAGTTCTGAAATCACTTTTGTGGTATAGAGATACATACACACACACACACACACACACACACACACACACACACACACACACAGAGAGAGAGAGAGATTGAGAGAGAGAGAGAGAGAGAGAGAGAGAGTACCAAGCAACAGAGTTTTAACTTTGGAAAACTTACAGTGCATTGCAGAAGTCTTACAAAGCTAAATGCAAGCATATGTATTTCAAAGTTCACATAGCTCTAGGGTAATATGTTATGCAGTTCTATTTACTGCCATGAGATAGTACTTTATTATGGGTGATTGCTTTTTTCATTTTGTTCAGTTGTTATGAAACAAAAAGACAGCCATATAAACTTCCCATAAATCCTCACAATCTGTTTCTTATGGGAATGTCTGAAGGGAACTTCAGTTACCCAGATGCAAGAGAAATAAAACCGAAAACATTTTGTGTGAGTGACTACTTGAGAAAAGTACTCACCATATAATCGAAAATTTGTGAATAGCAAATATATTTTTTAAACAATAGACTAGTAAGATGTGTGAAACAAAATATCTATAAAATGTTATTTTGCATGAATAGTAAACATGTCTAGTATAGGTGCCACTTTCTTACAAAGTCCTTTTCAGCTGAACTTAAATTTCTTCTAGGAAACCAGAAATCACTGGATTCTGCATCTCAGAATGTTAACATGTTGTGTGGAATCTAAAGGCTCCCCTTGACATTTAGTCCAGTCCTGTCCGACTCTAGGGCGCGGTGCTCATCCCCATTTCCAAGCCATAGAGCCAGCATTTGTCCAAAGACAGTTTCAATGGTCATGTGGCAAGCGCGACTAGACACGGAATGCTGTTACCTTCCCACCATGGTGGTAGCTATTTATCTACTTGTATTTTTACATGCTTTTGAATTGCTAGTTTGGCAGGAGCTGGGACAAACGACAGGAGCTCACTCCATCGCGTGGATTCGATCTTATGACTGCTGGTCTTCTGACATTGCAGCACAGAGGCTTCTGAGGTTTAACCCACAGCGCCACCACGTCCCTACTGTGTGGAATCTAGTGGTGATCATATCCCTAATCTCATTTAATAACAACTACAGTTGTCTGAATTCTATTTGATGATTGCAGCTTCTTTGAATGTTATATAAGTGTTTAGCCTCAGCTTATGAAACAGAAAAGCTAAGGGTATCATTGTCAACCTGTAGGATCAGGACCTCTCACTCTTTGGTCCATTGACTACCTGGCAACGAGGAATCCTTCTTTTAGAATTTATTTATTTATTTATTTATTTATTTATTTATTTATTTATTTATTTGAAGAAGGCAAGCCAGCTTCCCTCTGTGTATGGTGTAATGGGAGAAAGCATTTATAACTCCAGGCATATTTAATAATCAAACCTTTTTTTCTCCATGGATTGATGTGATGCAATCCTAGCAGTGTAATTCAGCTGCAGGGCTGCAACAGCACTGCATGTTTGTGAATAAATTCTGCCCACACTTGTAGGCAAGTTTAGCAAAGTCAGGCCCTGCAGCAGGAGGCAGCAGCAGCACAAATAAGTGCCTCTAAACATGAACAGCTGAGACAGAGATTGTCCTACTTGGAAGCATCTTGAAAGAACTGGCATATGACCAACCCTTCTCTCTTCTGTGTGAGCCCAATGTGCTCCACCCTTCTCTAGTGTGCTTTGGATGTTGTCCCTACCCACTGGACCGGATTCTGAAGCTATCTGGGGGGCTTCAAGGAGGGAATTTGCCTCTCTTCACATGCTGCTCAGAGGAGCAGGGTCATCCATGGAAGGCCTACTTGCTGTGACTCAGATCCTGGGAAAAAGTTTTCTCCCTGCCTTTGGTCAGAGAGACAGACAGCTACCTCTGTCCCCAGACTCGAGTCATTACATTTGTTAATTGTTTCAACAACATGGCAATGGGATCCATGCTGCCAAAGGAATCGGTGGAATTTCCTCATCAGATGGTTTCTGAAGAATTCAGAAAAGACAGCACAGAAAGAGAACATTATTAAATTAATCAGCTTATACTTTATTTAATCATGCTAGTAAATTTTAAAGTGTGTTTTATTGTGGGGAAAATTATTTGACTGCGTTCTTGGCAGCCAATATAATTAAAACTAAAAGTATATCATTGAGACACAGCTCAGACCAGAGACCAGTCGTGCCTAAAATAAAACCAAGGGCATTTTGTTTCCATGTCTCATTGCAAATGCATCAGGAAATTTATAGTCACACAAAAATGTGCTACTCAGAACTTTAACTTCCTTTTTAAAAATGCCCTATTAGTTCTGGTTTTTTAACTCAGAAGCTGGTAGATGGGAAAATAAAATTAGATTCCATCTTCCTCAAATTACCTATTGATTTAATGTGTCACATTATCAAAAGGAACTAAAAATAAAGAGTATTATCAACTTTACTGCACAAAGTCCAGAGGGGAGAGGATGATACCATTTCAAAAAGGGGTCCACAGGAACTTGAGAGTTGTTGCTGCTTCCAAATATTCCTTCTGTCTTTGGTAGATAAGACACAACTACTAATTCATAAAACCTCTGGTAGTTTTCCTGCCTTCTTCCTCTCTATCTCCTCCTTCACAACCCTTCTCACGAGAACCTTTCATTATACACAATACCTTAAAAACCTCCAGCATTTAAAAGTTTGATTACGTGCCAAAATCTTATTTCAGCATTGCTTTTTCCTGTCAGAATTCCTGGATCTTATAGAAGCAGGAACACTTTGAGAAATGAGCAGTCATTTTAATTGGCAGTGTTGGATTAAGGCCCCAAGAGGTCATATAAAAAGATAGTTCCGATCCACCTAAGGAGATTTACACATTTAAGCACATTTTACCATATGCCTATGTTCTTGATAGGAAACCTTTGGGTCTTTAGACTTTGAGGCCTAACATTCTGATCACCCTTGCTTGTACAGCAAGGTGCTGTGAAAATTGCAGGCCAAAATATTAGGAGGGCTAAAGATTCTCTAGCCCGGACTTACAAATTGAAATAAAGGGATATCAAATAGGTGCATATTGAAGTTTGCTTAATTTCAGTTACCTGTATCCAAACAGGAAAAATACTTATTTGTGTACTAAATGAAAAGGAGCACCGATCCCTATGTGCATTTAAAAATTCATATGTCCCATTTGAAGGCGCTCATATCCCATCCCTATTTTTGTAAAACTACTTACATGGCCATACCTCATTTATACATCACAACAACATACATCACGTTGATATTTGTGGGATCAGCATTATGAAATCAAGTTAGTTATCTAGGTGGAAAGCCTATGAATGCTTAATTGGAAGTCCTGTTGAGTACCATGAAACAGACCAGACACCATGCAAATGTCAGTGGTGAGGGCACTCCAGAATGATGGAACCCATCAACCTTTTTTAAGATGGTCAAGACACCTGAAATGTAGCTTATATAGTCAGTTTTAATGTAAGGTCAGAGGCAAACAATCATTTAGGCATCCTGATTCCAAGTTGTACAGGGCTTTTAGGTCCCAAGACATTGAATTGTGCCTGGACCAGAAATCGGTGGAGAAGTATAAGAAATGAAAACTTGCACAGAAATAATTCCCACTGAAGTCAATGGAGTATTCATTGGAATATGAGTAGATGGTAATAGAACTGCACTTTAAAAAATTAAAAGATTTCTGTTAATAGCACTATCTTAGGGGCATGCTGATCCATGAGAAGGGATCAGCATAGGGCAAGCCAGAGCCTATTTTCCCCTTAGACTTTGAGATCAAACAACATAGAATATGGGACCAACTGAAGAAGAAGAGAATCTGTGCTTCCACCATTTATCCATGAAACCTCATTGTCATAAACATTTGACCCTCATATTTGGGAAGCGTAGATCACTTTTGGAGTTCAAATTCACTAAATTCTTCTGCAATTTCTATTTATTAATTATAATAATTGTGTGTTGTCAAACCAGATATGACTTATAGTGACCCTTCTTATAGGTTTCTAAATACAAAGTACTCAGAAGTTACTAATAAATCACTTCTTCTGAAGTTGAAAAAATATTTCTGAAGATTGGGTATACATTCTAGTACACATGAATAAATGAATTGTACCAAATGACATTTCCTCCAGTCTAAACATAATTAAGATTATACTAAAATAAAATTAATCAGGAAAGCAGAGCATCTTGGGGAGGATAGTTCATACAATGCAATTTTTTTTTTCTGCAAAGGAACCATTCTTGTGGGATTGCCTTCATACCTGAATTAGCCCAACTGCCTTCCATGATAACCTCTCTATATGCAAATATTTCCTTATTACTACTTTCCACAAAATCTTCATTCCTTGTTATTTCTTTCATCAAAGGATATAGGAGTACAGCTGTGCCTCATAATTCTAGCCATGCACTCTAAGATGCTCACCATTTAATAACAGCTGGATTTAAGGGGCTTTTGAGCATGCAGTCATTTGGAATGTTGCTGGTGTTTACATGCAGAACAGTTTATGGAAAGAAAATTTGAAAATTCATTGAACATTGATGTGTGGCACTGAATAACAAGATGATTGTTAGCAAACAAACAAAAGTGTCTGGCAGAAAACATACACAAACCTTTAATGAATAATGAAGCATAATAGAACTGCAACACACATATACACTCCCCTCCCCACCAGTATGTTCCATATTGCTTCCATTCTGATTCAAAGTCAAAAGTGGTATTTAGTGGGAGATACCTCCTAAGCAAAATTTGAAGAATATTCATCTTTTTGTTGTATCTCCTGCCTCCCTCATTCAAAAAATGACTGCATTAGTAATAATCAGGAAAAGGCTGCATAGTCATGGAAACAATACAAACACAGGAATAGGTGAGACCTTTAATCAACCATTAAGAATATAAAACAAAAAACAAATGGAACTACTGATGATAAATCATTTTTTTCAAGGCTGTGCATCAAAGTTCTCATGGGTAGTTCCAAAGTTATAAGTTTGGAACTACCCACCCACAAAAACTTGATGATGATGAAGATTTATCATCAAAAGCTCCCTGTTTGTTTTTGTTTGTTTGTTTGTTTGTTATTCTTAATGGTTGATTAAAGGTATCATCTATTCCTATATTTGTATTGCATTAGTAATGACAGTTTTGTTATTTTTACTTCCTAGTTCAGTCACATAGATCCTACCCAATGAAGAATCAAATAGCCAATGAAGTGATATCATAAAACTACAGAGGCAGTAAAATATGACTGTGTGCCAGTACTTCTATGGACAAATTGTGAGTGTAAGTATTCAGTGAGAAAAGTGTGAACAGATCTGCTGTGAAGTCACACACAGAGTGAATTTGGGTCAGCTAACCAGAAAGAGGTTAGCAAAGAGAAGGTGGGAAATCAGCCTTGTTTGTTTGCAAACAAATGATCTGGCCAAACAAAAGCCTATTTATGTCCCAAAGATTCCCATAGGAGAGTTAAGAATTTCTCCTGTTAAACTCAATGGGCTTTTAATAGGCTTATATTTTGCTGGTTTGCATCTCTGCGGTTTACCCTCATCTTTTTATTGTGAAGCAAGAACACAATTCCATTAAGAAAAACAGATTTTCCTGGAATGGCTTTGCCAGTTTAAATGAGTAATCTACATGTGCTTCCATTGTTGGAAGTATATTATACATTTAAGTGATTTTAATGCTATAATAGGGATAAAAATAATTCATGCTGATCTTTTTTACATACAAGTTCCAAACAAGTTCCAGGTCTAGGGGATAAAAGGGTTTCCATTAAAGATTTATTGAAGATTTAAACAAATGTGACTACCATGAGGCTAGTGAAAAAAATCTATTAAAGTGATGCAAATGAAGAAAGAAAACACACATTTTCAAAAGTATAGTTTAGAACAAACACAAGGCCTAAAAAAAAGTTTTCTAATACTGTATCTTATCAGAGTACCCTATGAGAACAAAATCTATATAAAATAAAAACAATTATCATGCTGATATTAATAAATATCCATCAATAGTAAATTTTATTTACATAACCCTTATATAATACTACTGGTCAGTGATTGACAGGCTGATCTTGGGTCATCCTGTCAATCAGCTTGGTCAGCTTGGTCATTCTTTTTCATTCCAAACTATCTCACAACTTTGTTTGTGAGGATAAAATGAGGACGTATCAAGGTACTTTCAGGTCTTTGAAAGAAAAGTAAAATACAAGTGGAACAAATACATGTTCCAGTGGACCATAATCAGAATCTTAAGAAATCTTAAGCCCTGTTGAAGCTTTTTTGGGCTTAAAGAGAAGTCCCACTGAGTTTACTACTGGTGCATGTCTTCATCCTTTATAAGACAGCATAGAATGAAGCAATAAGGAAAATGAATAATAAGTGACTTCGTGAATATCACTGTGCCGTGTTTTATATCTACTTCAAGTTCAATATTCAAGCCCCAATAAGTGCATATCCTCATTTGCAGCTTGATTCAAATGTACCAGAACATTGATACTGATAATGAGGTATATATGCACTAATGCAATGGGCACTGTTATATTATAATGAATTGAATTAAATGAACCATGCCAGGTTCCAGAGAAGCACTTGTGAAACAGAGCAAGAAGCTTTTGGAGGTGGTTTCTCAAATGTCTCCCCCTTCTCTTAACTTCAGGTTGTTGTTAATATATGTAAAGAAACAACCATGCATAACAATGTATCTTTTCTTAAAGAACATTCAAGCAATATTCCTATACCCAGTTTTCTGTCTCCAATAAATTCTATGGCAATTACTTCTGAGGAGACATATATGGCATTGCACTGTTTGTGTCAATGCTTTCCTTTCTTTGAAAAGGAACTGGAGTGAGTGAAAGAGGAAGCAGCCACAGCTGTGCTGTCTGGTTGTAAATGCAATGGAGTTTTAAGAAAGAGAAAGGCTGCTAGGGAAAGGGATGAAATTCAACTGGTTTGTGGTTAAATAAAATCTAAGCTAATTTGCACATCCGAAACAAATATACAAACTCAAACACGCTTAACCATCAGGTTTTGTAGATTCTACAAGTTTTGCAGTGCAGTTCTCTAATCAAACATTCGCAGAAAAGCAGACACTTATATAACATACAAATATATATTGTATATACTCCAGTATAAGCCGATCCGAATATAAGCTGAGGCACCCAATTTTACCACAAAAAACTAGGAAAACGTATTGACTCAAGTATAAGCCAAAGGTGGAAAATGCAGCAGCTACTGGTAAATTTCAAAAATAAAAATATATACCAAGAAAATTACATAAATTGAGGCATCAGTATGTTAAATGTTTTTGAAGATACTGCCCTTCTGAGCTGCGAGACACACTTCACTGCCTGCAGAGGGAGGACTCATACCAGATGCTGCACTTATCTACTGCTGCATAACAAGATGGAGGGAGACAGAGGATGGAGGAGGAAGGTGGCAGGGGGAAAGTGGGTACATAGAATATGCAGAAGGAGGAGAATGGGAGTGTCCTGGAAGTGAAAATGCAGTGTACTTAACCTGGGTCATTGGACCACCCACAGAGGCTGCAGGTGCACGTAGATGAGTGGGGGAATCCAGAGAACACCCGCACTGCAGGGGAGAATATGTACTTTTGACACTGGCTCAAGTATAAGCCGAGGGGGTGCTTTTTCAGCCAAAAAACTGTGCTGAAAAACTAGGCTTATACTCGTGTATATACAGGATATGGCATTTTCATACATGTTGCCCTAAAGTTTTCATTTTGTACCTCTTCCATCTGTAGGAAAAGTCATCAAAAAAGCATACTTTTAGAGAAACATGTATAAGATAGATTCTTGAGGAGAAATGCATATGCATATCGATTTTAAAACAGACTGTTAACTAAAACATTTACAAATAATATTTTTTATTTTATTTTATTAGATTTATACCCCGCCCATCTAGACCAAAGGTCTAGATAAATGCAGAAGGCAGAAGCAGGACAGAAGGTACATATGGTTCGAAATACTTGAAAGTAGCTGATTGACCTTTTTTAAAAAATCACCCATGATATCCATTGCATGTCAAGACCAAGGAACTGATCCTACCCAATCCCAATTTTAAGGTCTATCACATTGTTCAACAAGTTGGTGAAAGCTTGGCTCAGTTTCATAGGCACAGTGAAAAATGCTTATGTTGTTGGAAGTAATACTACCTGCATCTTTGTTACAACTCATTTTTTGGAACCTGCATGTAATGTGTAACAATGTACATTAGGTAACGTTTGTTTAGGCAGTGCCTCTACATGTGAGATTTACTGCTGCAACATTTATTGTTAGATGTCACCATATATGTTATGGAGACTGACTATTTGTGAAGTAAGTGTTCTGGCTTCCGGACTTTTACCCAGAGAATAAAATGGCCACTTAAACTATAGAAGGTACCCATTCCTGTAAAGAAAATAAGAGTTTCAACTTAGATTTTGCTGTGTGCAAAGCAGAGTGAAAGAGAAATGTGTTCACACTTTGATGTGCAGGAGCACATTAAAAAAGGAAGGTCTACCCAAAGCTCAGGCCCCCATTGCCTCCACTTTGTCAGCTTGGATAGGAGTTTTTACAATCTACAGTCTCTCCAAGGATGGCCAAGCAGCGGTGAAACACAAATTCTCAACAAGGAATCAACAAGGAGAAAAGCTAGACTCTTATGTCACAGTGTAACAGACTTTAGCAAGTGCATGCAATTTTGCTGAGCCAGGAAACAATTCTGTATGCACAAAGGATAGCGAGTTGCAGAAGCAGCTGCTCTGAGAAAGTGATTTCACCTTAAGTAAATGTCTGGATATAGCTCAGGCAGGAAGGAATTAGAAAACAGGCTAAATGTCTTTAGATTGTGATTTTCCACTGCTCTGTATGCAGTAAGGGAACATTGAGCAGTACAAACTGGAAGTAAATCATACTGTATGTTCCCATTGTGAGTTGCACTTACTATAGCAGTCCACATGAACAGACAAAAGTGATATTTGGACAGTATTCTGTAGCATACAGTAAGTTGAGTTCTCTCCAGTGTGTGAAGGAACAAAGGAACAGAGACAAGACTGAGAACTTTACACAACATGCTCCCCAGGTAGTCTCTGATTAGAAAAACATCAAGCAAGTCTGCCATACAGCACCTCTAAAAGTACACTGGATAGCATCACCAACTACAATTCTACAAAACTACATCCTGCAGAAATTGATTGGTCTTATTTAAGCTTTTTTGGCTGAACTCAGAATTGTTCAGATATATTGTCTGAGAGGCAGTCTCCAAACTGGTTTTTAAATTCACTGTTGAGAAATCTGGCAGAAAATATAAGGATGCAGACCTCTATGAAATCTGTCCAGTCTTATAAATCTTAATTATTTGTGAATTTCTCAGAGGCACATATGAATGAATGAAAATGCACTTTGTGAAAGTCTAGAACTGGACTCCTTAACAGCAATGGGATACTTGTGGAATGAGATATCAAAGTAAGTGAAATGGGCAGGACACCTTGTATCATTCTGTGTGCTGGCAACCTCCCCTTTTTAAAAAAAAGGTTAGTAACAACATACCCTCCATAAACAAGGTGATCGAGCAAGTGGCAGCAGAACAGTTCCAGATGTACCTGGTGGAAAACTGTCTTGATCCATTCCAGTTTTGATTCAGGCCTTGGTGGGATACTGAGATGGCTCTGGTCGCACTGCACAATGGCCTTTTAAGGGAGGCCCATAGGGGAGGATTTACCCTGTTGGTTCTCCTGGATCTCTCAGTGGTATCCTCCTGGACAGGCTCTCAGGATCTGCATTAAGCTGTCTCCAATCCTTCCTCAGGGGCTATGCCCAGAGAGTGCAGCTTGGGGATGAGTTGTTATTCCCTTGGACCCTCAGAGGTCATCAATATCCCCAATGTTTTTTTTTTAAACTTCTATGTAAAGCCATTGGGGGAGATTTGGAGTACTGTTTTATCAGTATACTGATGATATGCAACTATATCTTTCCTTTTCAAACTTTGCAGTGGATGCCATCTGGATGCTTGGGCACTGCCTGGCTTTGGTCTTGGTGTGGACCAGGGCTAAGAAGCTCAAAATGAATCTGGACAAGAGGGAGATCCTCCTCCTGGAGGATCATGTTAGGGGAAATTCTCCCTAGTCTGGATGGCATAGACCTCCCACTTAGGAATCAAGTTCAGAGCCTTGCCATGCTTCTGGGACCAGCTCTGTCTTGGGATTCCCAGATTGTAGTCATCAATTGAGGCTCATTGACCAACTCTGCCCTTACTTAGTTGAGGAAGCCCTCGGGATGTTGGTTCATTTGTTGGTGGTCTCCAGGATTGGCTATGACTACTGTACACTATGTGGAGCTTCCTCTAAGACTGACCTGGAGACTGCAGCAGATCCAGAATATGGTTGCCAAGCTAGCAGTGGATGTGAGCAAGTTTGAGCACATCTCCCCTACTGGTCACCTGCATTGGTTATAGGTGACATCCTGGGTCAGGTTCAAGGTTTTGCTGCTCACTTTTAAAACACTCCATAGTTTGAAACCATGTTATTTGTCGAAGCACCTTTACCTAAGGTTATCCATCCACGCCACCAGATTCCCCTAGGCAATGCTCCTGGAGGTGGCCACTCCAAACTAGGCCAGAAAATTATCTATTAGAAGTCAGCCCTTTTTGGCATTGGCATAAGTATATTGGAACCAGCTTTCAGTTGAACTACACCTGCCCTCTCCCTCTCAAGGTCTTTAGGAGGCTGCCAAAGACCTTGCTCTTCAGGGAGGCCTTTCAATGCAACCCTTCTTGATTTTCTTTGCCTCGTGTTCTGCCTTCCTATATGCAAATATTACACCTTTTAGCTGTATGTTTGGAGTTTTTTTTGTTTGTTTGTTTAATGATTCTATTACTTTTTGTTTATGGTTTAATTCATTTCATTGTGTTGTAAACCACCCCAAATAGTGCTTTGCATTAATGGGGTAGCAGGCAGGCAGGCAGGCAGGTCAGTCGGTCGGTCAGTCGGTCGGTCGGTCGGTCGGTCGAAAGAAAGAAAGAAAGAAAGAAAGAAAGAAAGAAAGTGGCATAGTGCTACAGCAATACATCAACATTGCATATGTCACAGGGTTGTTCACAAAGCGAATACTGCCCACAGCTCTATTTGGAAGTGAATTAAGCAATCATACAGACTGCAGAATGTGATCATCAGGAGCTCTGCCCATTGCAGCAAATAAATTGCAGCACTAGTGCTGTGCCAGAAAAGAGCATAATAGCTTACAAAAAGAGTGGAATAGGTCACTCATACTTTAAGCATGTGTGTTACTAGAAAACAGGGCAAGCTAAACCACATGAAAGGCAAACCAAATAGTATACTATTAGCCCATCTGATCCCTCCCTCAGATAAATTGTTATAATTTGTTAATACCAATTGATGGGGATCACATAGAGAGTCTTTTCCGTTGTAGCACCTAATTGTAAACTAGCCTCTAGAAGAGGAATAATCTCCTCATATCATCATCATTTTTATTGGCTTCCAAAATCATAATATTGAGGTAGGTACTTTTTACATAGAGGCTAACGTGTCTTAGCTGCATACTGAGATATTTTATGATACTCCTGCTCTTATTATATTGCTGTGTTTATGATAGTGGTTATATCAAGTGTATTTTGCTTTATCAGTCACTTTGAGTGTGCTTGTTTTAGGAAAACATAACAAAATGCTGATAAAAATAAATTAAAATAGCAGGAGAGACAATCACACTTGCGTGGCTAAAGATATACAAGAAGAGGATCCTAAGTAAATGTTGAGTGAGTTTGTTACAATTGCATCAATTGGAGCCTTTGGCAATATTCAAATTATCCAACTCCACAGAACAACATTGCATTCAATTCTATCATATATTTATGCTGTTGCTATTCTAATGAAGATTTTCTTTTTTTCCTGAATCAGTCTTGCAATAAAGTGTCTTCTGTTTATAGAATGAAGAACGATATGGCTCAGGAGATGCCCAGAGGTCTACAAAGCATTCTCTTCATTGCTTACATTGTATTATAGTGGGAATGATATTTTGTTACATTAATTAACATAATGATGACATAGAAAAAAGAATGACTACATTAGTGGACACTGAACCCAGTAATTAGGAGGAGGTCAATTTCTCTGCGGAGAAATTACAATAATTCCTAACTCCTAATTGTGTTTGTTTCCCTTTACATAATTAACAATGCCAAATGATGGCCAGAATCCTATTCATTGTTGGCACAGCATAATGATACGCCAATGAAGCTCCTTGAATCTCAGTCTTCCTATTTGGACAAGTAAGAGATCACTTCTATTGCAATGTCCAGGACTTACATTTGCACACATTGCATGAGTTGAGCAAGTGAAGAAGATGTTGGTCTATATGTCATGTTTTAATTTTCATCCAATACAATGGGGCAGTTTAGTCGATCACTGAACAATGTATCATAGGATCCATATGTAAGCAGTCCAACAATGTAAGCTTTCTTTCTTTTTGTCATTTGAGGAATTATAAACCATGTCCTCAAGTTTCAGGTAGTTGCAATGTATGTTAAACAAATAAGAATGGGGGAAAATGTCTCAACAGATCACTTGTGTATTTCATTTATATACTTTATAGTCCCAGATATAGTAGCATAATAGGACAAAAAAGAGAGTCTTACTCCATGTTCCAGTGAGTCATTATATCAAAAAGTAGTGCTACCCTTTGGTTCTCATTCGGCTGGCCCCATAAGGAGGTCAGGAGAGAATTAGAATTCTCGGAGTTCAGAGAATAGAAAACAAGACACTTTAAACACTTATAACCCTATTCCTAGCTACAATTTTAAAGTTACTGCTTTTAACACATCATGCATTGGAATTTCCATGGGATCAGAAAATATTTCATAACTCAATCCATTATTAAAACAATTCTGGTATATGAGGGTTAATCCAAAATTATCTCAGAAACTTTGTTTTCATCATTTCAAAATACACCATTATTGATATAAAAATAATGATCACCTCTGCATTTAAAGTTATCAATTAATAGATCATTGACTTTAAATACCATCAGAACAGACACATCCGTCTATGGGAAGTGCATATAATATTGGAAGGAGATCAGTACAGGTGTTGGGTGCCTATATGGTCTTCTGTGCACCACTTTATGGAAACCAGGCTGCCCTCAACAATCAAATGGCAATACCCACAATGCATCACAGGACACAGCACTAGTCAGCACTTGAACAACATGACATTTGTCTTCCACCATTGATGGGATCATATCCCCTTAAGTAATGTGAAAGATACAGTTATGCCCCTGGTGCCCCTTTGATTCTAACAGAACATGGTTGCTTCATCTCATACTCCATTCTTATGTTATAGTAGTAATATGATGCAGTTATATTTTACTCACTGCCAGAAAGAATTAATTGCAAGTATCTAGTTTTCTGCAATATTTATTTCCAAGCTCAGTAAGATTCTGATATAAATTGAGACTTTGAGGGTGTGAATTATAACATGTGAAGTTTGATTTGATAGTTTCTCTGTCTTCCCTGATTTTATCTAGTGGCCAGAATCCTAGTGATGTTTGTGTAACATGGTGCAGCTAAATGACAAAATGCCAAGGTATGTTGCTGATTGAAACCAAGCAACAACTTTATTGGTTACAGCTGCCAATAGCCCCACCACTAGAATAGAGAATGGATTCCCACCAGCCTGGAATCTGATGCTGCCCAAGGGAACATTTTCAGGGTTAGCCACATTAACATAAACCACAGTGTGGCTCTGCTTGTCCACTAAAGGAAGGGAGAGTACACAATAGCTCCCGAGCTAGGCATGCCCCTACCCCACCAAAGGGGTCCACCTAGGAGGGATTCCTGCACTGCAGAGATCTCCCACTACCATTTGGATTTGTCCTTGTGCTTCAGCAAACACTCCCAACCAGGTTATGACATGTAGCTCCATTTCCAAATCATAAGTACATAAAGAAAAACCTCACATACATTGTTGACTACAGAAACTTTACTTAAAGGGAAGGTGGGTGGGAGAAGCTTGGAAGCCAAAGGGGCTATGTTGCAGCCAACAAGTTATTGTTGTTCCCAGATGGAATGGATTTGGAAACCTTGTCCTTTGATTCCACCTGGAAAATCAACCCCTCCTGCCTGCTAATCTCATCAGCTAGTTAAAAACAGAGGGTGGGAACCCTTACGCTGCTACAAGGTACTCTGGAAAGGAGAGCTGTCCCTGCAATGGCACCAGGCGAGTCCTCCAGACCTGGAGCTGCTACTGCTGAAAAGTACAGCCCCAGGTAAGTCCAGGACCACCACTTGTGAAACTGATATGTGATCTGCCATCTCGTCAATTAGCCTCAAAGAGCTGCATCAAGTTACACAAACCTTATGCAAATACCAATAGCACCCTGACCAATATTGTATCCAATGTTATTCAGTCTACTTTTATCTATTTTTTTCAGTCATCTGAGATAATTGGCACCACCACAGCTTGTGGTAGTAAAATCCATAAGTTTACTGTGTGCTTATATATGTTTTAAGTGTAGCAAAGAGGGCACATCCAGAACATATTCCTATATCCCTGCATGTCACAGAAATTGCTAGAAGTATGTTCTTTCCCTCTACCACTTATCTCTACACACAGACATCCAAAACGACCGATAGTAATTGCACAAGTAGATGATGGTATGCATGTTTCAACCAGGAAAAAAAAGACTTATAAACTTTTAATTAAGCCCTCAGCCGACACATTATGAAAGAAATTAAAGGGAAAAATCCCCTTTAAACTAATCCTGAAAGATATTTCTCAGTTTCTGAAGAGAACTTGGAAAATGAAATAAAGAGCCCCCAGCATCAGAATTGGTACTTTTATAAATAAACTTTCCAGTTCTGAAGAATATTTCCCATACAGCTCTAATATTAGAAAATTAGAACACCCTTCTTTAGGATGAGGAGGTTCATTAAAAACCCACTAGCACAAAGCAGATAGCAACAGTTTAGTTGACTATGGTGCTGCTTTTAAAATGAAATTATGTTGTGTTATAAAAATATAAATGACTGCTGATACTTAGACATTAAATTATTTAAAAGTACATACCAATTAACAGTAAACATTTTGTAGTAATCACCATAAATGGTCTTGATTAAGCAAACAGTCATGGATAGTCAATCAATTCATTCAATACAGTTTTTACAACAGAATGATGAGAAAACTGGCTAATACTTCAGCAGCATGGGCACAAATCTGTCAAATTAAGTAATTACAGTGGGGAGAAAATAAATAGACACAGATAACTCATGTTAAAAAGCCACACTTTTTAAAAGGGATGTAATAGAACATGTTATCTATTAATAATTAGCCCTCCCCGTTATTTCCTCATTTTTCCCATTTCTCTTTTCACTCTTTTTCTTTCCTGTCCAACTCTTTTGTTGAATTATAAATAAGTTTTGGTGGTGGCAATATGGCCTTTGACCCTGTTTCACTATGAAATACAAGAAAGAGAAGAAGAGGAGGAGGAGGAGGAGGAGGAAGAAAATCCAATCTACCACAGCAAGACCATTTTCTCACCATCTCAGCCCTGCTCCAAAATGGATTCCTTGTCCCATACTCCTTTGCATCTCAATTTCTTGACAATCTCGTTGCCTTTATTTAAAAATTCTCTTCCCATGATAATTTCACTTTCATACTGAATCCTCCCTGATCCATTCTTATATTTAAAATCCCATTATAATTAAATCATTATACTCTGTGAGCAGCATAAATGAGCCACGAGGTTCAGACTAGCCGTATCTCTGTCACCTCTTGTAAATGGCCTGATTTCTAAACTCATCTCCATTTAATTGTATCTTGCTGAAACCAATGCTGCTTATCCATGTCTGTGTATATTTAGGAATTCATCCAATCTAAGTACATGAACCTAGAAAAGAGGCAGCAGATGCTGGTGGATTATGACACAGGATTTCATTTTATTTTATTTGGCAAAAAAATCCAAACAAATGAAGTAGGAGGCCTTGGAGCTGAGCCTATTCTTATCTCTCTCTCCCTCTGAAATAAAAGGGGCTGCGACTTCTGTGGTGAAGCCTGCAGAGATGGTAAAAGAAAAGAGACCACCTCCTTAAGCTCTGCACTTCTGGGACCTATGGTCTTCATCAGACTTTATATTTTAAGAAGTCCAGCCTTATTAGGTAGGGTGAGCACTAAGAGCTATACTGACAGAAGACAGAAGCTGAGGTTAATATTCAGTGGTTGACTTGGTTGACATTTGGATACATAAAAATGCTTCTACCTCCAACACAAGAAGGAAAGAAAGAACCTGGTGTTACAAACTCCCACCCCCATGACTATCCCACAATTCTAAAGGTACATTTTAAGGAACATAAAGTGATATAGAGTTAGACAGGAAGGGATGTCTTTCTACATGTGCAGACTGCCTTTGTCCATCACGACAGATTCATTACAACTTTCAGTGTCACTTTCACTCTCAAACACCTCTCTGGATATTGTGGACTGGATTAATATTCTACCTCAGGAATGTATTATAGACAGATAATAAGCCACATACAATATCTATTATGCTATAAATTAAGTTAAAGATCTCCTTAGATCATTCTGACCTTATCTCTGCACAATCCACCTAAATGGATGCAAAAGATTAGGTGCATCCTGTGGTCCCAGCAGGAATGGGGCCTTCACCCCAAAACTGTAAATGGATATTCCTTTTGGAGTATAAATGACCTGTGCAGAGAACCTAAGATGCATAAGCAAGCAGAGATACTTCTTCAGCTAATAACAAGAGGGAGCAATTTCTGTTGCAGATCAAAATAATTTCTACTGCTGGATATGCATATCCCAAAAGACATCTAATTAAATAAATTCTTCATAGTTTATAACAAGTTAGGCTACATCAGTATGGAACAATACCATTTTAATGGTAGGCTACCATTTTTTATTTTTATTTTTTTTTGCAGCCTGAGGGCCACAGTCCCAAGAAGCAACAATAAAGGGACTAGCTAGTTATTTTAAATTTAGTGTAAACCAAAAGCAAATAAAGCATGCTTTTTTTACAACCCCATATCACTTAAAGCACTCTTTGAGCAGTTTATAATTTAATTATGCAGGCCATACATTCCCCACCACCACCACAAGCTGAGTAATCGATTCACCAGCCTCTGAAGGATGGAAGGCTGAGTCAAACTTGAGTTGGCTACTTGGGATTGAACCTGGGTCATGGGCAGAATTTTGGCTGCAATACTGGCAGTTTACCCACTGCACCTCAAGGCTCTTAGTGCTGTGTTTACTACAGTGGGGTATTGTCAACAGAAAAAAAATAGTTTTAATGAAAAAGTTCTTACAAGAAAAAAATTAAAAATCCACTTGTGATTGCTACTGGCTGCATTAAATGAAATGGGATTATATGGACACAGGGGTGACGCAGCTCTCGAGGAATATGGAAAATGGCCTCCAACATTCCTGAAAGGGCAGAAAAGAACTTGTGAGTTTTTTTAAAAAAAGAATTAGAATATTGCAAATGTGCAGATGGGGGGAGCTGTAGGCCAGGGATGTTTTGAAGACACAAAATGGCCCATGGTGTCCATTCATCCACCCATGATTTTGAATGTTATAGCCCTGTCCAAAAGCAGGATTATGCCAGTGGGATTATTTCAATGGCTATCTTCCAATTCTCCCATTCTATGTGGATAGCACTGGATACCAGTTGAGGTGGAATAGTAGCTTCAGTTGCACGATTGTTTCAGAAGTATAGGCTATTTCAGTGCAACTAGAAATCTGGGGCATAGGTTCACATGTGGGAGCAAGTTCAGAATTTGTAAAGGATCAGTGGTGGGTGGGTCAGAATGGAAAGAACATTTATTATATTCCTTGTCCTTATCTATTTAATTTGTCTCAGCATGATGCAAAATGTCAAAGTCACAGGAGATTCTTATCTTCCACCCAAGAGCAAAACAAAGAGCTCAGCGTCTCCCCATCAAGATCTCTGTAATATGCACAAAGTATCTCTAGTGCCTTTTCCTATAGAGAAGCAAAGTATATGTGTATGATAGTTCAATAGTTTAGGTGTCTGATTGGTGATCCAGAGGTTGGGAATTTGATTCCCCACTCAGCCTCCTTGATAGGGGCTGGACTAGATGATCCATAGGGTCTCTTCCAGCTCTGCAGTTCTGTGATAATGATGGTGTACACACACACATACTGTAAAGACACACACACACACGGAGGGGGAGGGAGAGGGAGAGGGAGCAAGAGCAAACCAAGAAGGCTGGCTGATTATCAAGAGATATGCAAACAACCCATCTTCAACAGCCACTCTAGTTTTGGCTAATCAAGGCAAATAATACAATTCATGTAATTGTACAAATTGCAATATTTGGGGCCACATTTTGGCAAGTTTGCACAAAACTATAATTTCCACGCACAATTTCTATTGAGAGTTTCAGAAAATTATCTTTCATCCTCGCTAGTGAGAAGAAATTATAATTCCTTGTTCTTCAATGCAAGAGGAAGATAAGTAATTATTTCTATTTCTAGGAATGGATAAAAGCACAGTAAACGTGTTGCAAGATATTGCTTTCATTCAAAGGTGTCAGTTTTCTTCTGGAAAGTTGTAACAGGTAATAACAAATCCTACAAGTACAAAAAAGACATCTGAAATCACATTGGATTTTCTCACAACATTCATGGATAGTTGAGCATGGTGGTTGCATGTGGCACTGTGACAAACTGGCAAACCATTGAATGCACTTGTTATTGAGCACCTCATGATTTAAAAATTAATCTGCAAAAGGTCCAGGATTAAACATCTGCTCATCTAATTTCCACCTCGGAGGATTTGGTTGAAGAGGGATAAGGATGCAATCCCTTTCCATCTGTGTTATTCCTGTGTGTGTACAGTGATAAGCTAGTGTGATAGATTTCTTTGTTCTAAAGACGTGCATTTGTCTGTTTCTCAAGTAATAAAATGTAATAAGCTTGTACCAAATATCTAACAGTAATAAACATTTGATCAAATCTTTATGAAGCTAAATACATCTCATTTCCATTAAAGAAAAAATCTCAATAGAAAATCATTAAGAATAAGGATATTATTTCCTGCTGTGGGAAGAGGAAAATAGTCAGCAGAAGAATGAAAATAGAAAAGAGGCTTGTATTTCACTAGCAGAAGGGCTAATTACCAACAGGTTGTGAAGCAGAGTGGATATTGCTTATCATATCCTCACAGCTCCAGGAATTCACTAGGGGAGGTTCACACAATATGTTCGATATACATGAGGATTTTATCCCAGTACTCTCAGATTTGGGAGCATTCCCACCCTGCTAAAGAGATGGCGAAAACTCTGTTTTGCTATTGGAGATACATTTTTGGCTGCAATCCTATACTCCCTTCCTATGCACTGAGGAGAAAGTCTCATTGAGTTTAATTGGAACTATTTCTGAACAGACAATGCATAAGTTTGCACTGCTTGATTTCAAAATAGCAACATAAAAGGTTTTCTATTGATACATCCTTCTCAGTTTGCAATTATTGTGACACCCCATGCACTGAATTTTACTGCACTTTGAGGCAAAATGAGAAGGCAACAGGTTTTGGATGCTATGGAAGGCATTTCTTATTGTTGCTGCTGCTGCTATTGATGGGAGGGGAGTGTTATGAGAAAGGTAGAGGCACTTGTGAGATTTCCTAAATTTTCGATCTGATTGGCTTTGAGTATCGTGTTCCTCAATATAGTTGGGGGAGGGAAGTGGCACTTGCACCCTCTTAAATATACACACACACCTTACAGACTTTACAGCAAAAAGCAAAGGGTTTAATATCTACTTTCCTACTATTATCTACTCTTACTTTTGAGTGGGAGGAAGACACAGCAAAACTGTGTGATACGTGTTAAAGGTGAATTACAGTTTAATGGTTATGGTACACATAGAAGAGTGCATCGAAGAGACCTGCATGAGCTTTTCTTTTCTTGATGGACTATTGACAGCAGTGATTCCCAAACTTACGTAACTCAGGTGATCTTGAACTGCCACTCCCTTAAACCCTGGTCAGCACAGCTAGTAAAGGCTTTTGGGAGTTGCAGACCACGAACACCTGGGTTACTCAAGGCTGGAAACCACAGATCAACACCAAGGTTTAGCAACTTGTGGCCCTCCAGATGCACTTGGAATGAGACTTCCATAAGTCCTTGCAAACCCATCCAGTGTTGATATGAGCTAAAAGCCATGGACACCTGGAGAGCTATAACTTGCCCACCCCCTCATCTCTCTTCTCTTTTGTTGTATACAGCCACTCCTCACTTAATGACCAGGTTCTGTTCCTACGACTAGGTCATTAAGTGAATTGGTCAATAAGTGCAGAGCTTAAAGGTGAAAGCAGGAAGGAGCTGGAGCCAGGCAGAAGAGCAGCAACAGCAGTGCCACCTCCAGCTCAGTGAAAAAACAAAGAAAAACTTCCTTGTTGCTCCTGGCTGGTTTGAGAGCTGCAGGGAGCTGCAATGGGTGAGGGGCTGGTTACTGGGTATTTAGTTTCAATCACTTTGTAACAGTTTGTTTATTTCTTATAGTTTTCATTGCATTCAGTTCTCTTATACATTTCTTTCCAAGTGTTACTTTTTGACTTTAATAATCCCTGTCTATCTCTTTCTCTCTAAAATCTTTTCCTAGTCCTAACTCTTCACAACAGTTCTTCAATCTACCTAACTCTTTCCCTAATTCCTCACTAACTGAAACCCCTAACTGATTTTAACTGTCCTCCATTCTCTCCTTATATTTCCTTGGTTTCGCCCTCCTGCTCAGCCATTGGTTACTAAATCAGTGTTCCATTGTGATGAACAGGTGTGGTTTCTGACCTGTCCATCACACCCAGCATTAGAAGCTAAGGCTAGATTAGATGAATGTTTCTTAAACATGGAATTCTTCCTAGCTACTATATGCATTATGATTATATTTTCCTTCTTTAAAAAGAAGAAAGCTACATTTTCTGGAAAAGCACTGATTCTCAATCAGTCTTCGAGAACTTTTTTTTTCATCCTCTTTTGGGCTGAAATTGCTTGGGAAAAGAGCCACCTTCTTTCCCATAAATCTACTAGATACTTTGAATTTTCTCAGATGTCCTTTTCCATATGGGTGGGTGATAATTTCCATGCGGTATTTTTGGTAGTGTGATTACAATTTTAGAAGGAACTTTCATCTGGCAACAATGGTATTTCACTGTATGTCTCAATGCCAGGTAATAAGCTTTCTGTGTTTACAGGCTTTTCCATAGTAGCATTACCCCCTTACCCCGGAATAAAGACGTGTGACAATTATTACGGATCAAACATGGGCCACACTATATTAAATATTATTTAAAGCCCTCAATAAATTGGGGGTCCTTCAGTAGGGTGGAATCAGGTTCTGCAAAGGGGCCTCAATGGACCCCTACCAAATAATGGGCGAGTCCCGAGACTTGCGGTCATGAAGACAGTGAGAACCCAGCTGGCCCAATTTGAACACCTCTGTACCTCTGCCCCCTCCTCATTGTTGGCTGTTGGTCCGGGAGTGGATCTCCCCAGGCACTCTAATTGCACAATCCACAGCCCTGGGAGATCAGATGAGCTATACTTTACCTGTGTTTGTGAGGGGACTCGCCGAAACCTGTTCTATCCACACTATTCACCACAGCATAAGGACTAGCTAAGCCAAGCCCCATGCCTGCCATCGAGCTTCTCAAGTTCCAAAGGCAGCCCCCCCTTGAGGTCGGCTAGAAATATTTCCATGCCCATGTCTGAAAGGTACATGCCATCGTGCCCAAAACGCTCAGGTCTATTAGCGCAGATCTCCTGGTGACCCATCACTGATCCAAGGCCATTGCAATCCTCTCTGCAGACTTTCCTGTTAACAGGCCTCCTCACAGTGTTAACACTCTGCCTCTGGCACTCATCCCACCACCCCAGCTAAGGGATAATCGTAGACCAAATAATACTCAAAGCTGGATACATCTTCAGCAATCTGAGATCATGAATGACATCCAATATCAGGGCCTTGCCCACGTGCCATGCCAGATCATTACCACCCAGATATATAAGCAATACGTCAGGGGTTTGCATGCCAAATGCAGCCACTCTGCAAAATTGGATCCACATCAAACTGTGAATCCCCTTCCATACAATAAGATCGCACACTCCAATTCCTAAGTTGCTCCCCCACACAGACTGAGCTGCATATTTTGCTGTCCAGAAAATATAGCTGTGGCCAAGAATCATGACCAGCTGCCTTCTCCCACACAATACTGGACCTATAAAGCCAAAAAAGATCAGGTGCCTGCATAGACGTGAGAGAGTGCACGTACATATCTGCAGTAAGCTAAAGACAACCAGCGTCCTATGCATTTAATGTTGTCAAGATGATAACCTAGAGTGGCTGCAGTTGAAGCTGCCCCAATTATAAAGGAATGCATACCAAACTTCGGTCCATGGATCCCCACTTTGCCTAACACCAAAACTGTCAATTTCCAAAACTGATATTTCCTTAGAGGTGAACCATCTTCACATATGAAAAAATAACCTTGACTCTGTCCCCTGACATCCAAATATGCTCTCTCAACGCCTTCACTGGACAAAGTTCCCTTATGGAACAAATGAAGATCAGGTCCTTTACCGTGCTGATTCACCTTGGATCAGCGAATATGAATCCTTTTTGAATCCTCATCCAGCCTAACACCAAGCCATTGTAAGGCTGTTCCTGACCTATAATTTTTTCCCACAGCTACAACTTCACTAATTCTCAAAGCACCAAAGATTGGCAATAATGATGCTGCCCTGAATAACATAGCCTTTTAGGTATCCCTACAAATAATCAGCCATTGCTGACAATTTTTTTTCCAACAACGCCAGGGAAATTGGGGCCCTTGCATTCTTAAACTGACCTCTCTCTCTACTCCAGTCCTTGATCATTCTTGATCTGGAAGTCTGTAGTATAATCTGTATTCTCATGGATACTAGCATAAAAAGCTAGAGCTGACATCCTATTCCGTATGGATCCTGGCGTCAATCCCTTCCTACTTAAATGTACTATGAATTGCTGCAGGTGTTCTACTAGAGCAGGCCAAATCAATTCCAAACCCACTAGTGTTCTGAAAGCCTGGAACTCTGTACTCACTGCCAGGTATCCTTTCCGCATCCTCGGGGCCAGTGCCAAGCCTACTGCTCTTTCCAAATCATCATGCCAATTTGCCAGACCTCTGGGGGCAGTGTCTCTGGAAATTCACTGGCTCCTGGATCTAACTCCCTGAACCAAGTGATCTGTTGGTGCGATAGGGCAGCAGCCAAGCTGTTATCCAGGCTGGGAATATGCCTTGCCAGGATAAAAATGTTAAACTTCAAGGCCTTCAAAGTGAAGGCATGCATTAGTGCCATAATGTGTTCTGAGTGCAACGTAAGGTTGTTTATTATAAAAATAGCCGCCTGATTGTCATACCAAAAGCGTACTGCCAAATTAGCCCATTCATGCACCCACAGCCAAAGGGCACCTAGAATCGGGGGAAAAACCAAGAACATGAGATCCCTAGTAATGCCTTGCTGGTGCCATTCTTCAGGCCACATCTCTGTGCACCATCTTCCCCTGAAATAAATCCCAAAACCTATGGAGCCTGCCGTGTCAGTCTGAACCTGAAATTTGGCCCTAAGATTCATCTCAGTTCTCCAGAAAGAGTTCTCCATTGAAATCAGCAAGGAGCTGACTCCAAATTTGCAAATCCTGCCACATGCCCTTTGTAACCCAGGTTTGAAGAAAAGCGTGGCACAGACCTTTCATCACATCACATAATCTATGCAGGAATGCACAGCCTGGGGTAATTACCCTTCACACAAAATTTAGATCACCTACAATCTCCTGTAGTTCTTTCATGGATACTTTCCTGCTTTTTATGAGCAGACAAATCCAAGCCTTACGGGTCTCCAATTTTCCTCAGGCAAGTGAGAGGCTTGCTGCCTAGTGTCCAGTTCTATTCCAAGGAAGATAAGTGTAGTAGTTGGCCCTTCTTTGTTCTCCTCGGCTAAGGGCAACCGCAACTCCTGTGCCATTATTTGGAAGGTTTCTAAGATAAATCTGCATTGACCAGTGTTGCTTTCACCACAAAAAAGGTAGTCATCCAAATAACGGGCAGTGTTCTTGATACCTATCCTGCACCTAAGCTTCCATTCTAAAAATGAACTAAAGCGCTCAAATGCCACACATGAAATTGCAATGGCAGTGCCCTGTCGATATAGTAAAACCATAAAAATAGAAGCCTAAGAGATCAAAATCCTGTGGGTGGACTGGAAGAATACGAAACACTGACTTAATGTCACATTTCACAAGCTCTGCCCCAATACCGCATCTAAGGACCATATGCACTGCCTCGTCAAAAGAGGTGTAGCGCACCATGCAAAGTTCCTGTGGTATGGCATCGTTCACTGACTCTCCCTCTGGGTAAGACAAATGATGAATGAGCCTATATTCTCCCTTATTCCTTTTGGGTGCCACTCCCAGAAGCGATACCTGCAGATTCACTTAGGGGGGATACTGGTACAGTCCCAATACCCTACCTTCTGCAATTTCCTTCTGTATTTGTGCCTTAAGGATGCCTTCCATCCCCTGTTCTGACTTCAAATTCTTTGCAAAAAAGGCCTTATGTTCACCTAACAATGGAATCCTTAAAACCTTCCCTAAAATCAAATAACAAATACTGTGTGTCTGTCTTCCTTGAATAATCTTGCAACCCGGTCTCCTATACAGATGTCCTAATTGAACTGAGGCCCTTTCTTAAAGGAGCTACCCCCACTGTTAGCCTTTTTGTTGCCTGCGGTATCCTTATTGGTATTTCATTGACCTTTGGCCCTAAAACATGATGTGCTGTGATGCTATCCCCCACAGACCAAACACTCATGCCTGAAGTGGCATGTTTTGACTGTGCATGTGTCCTTGGTGTTATAGTCCCAACAGAGCAAGTGGGGTTGAACCACTTGCCCAATGCCAGCATGGGATTTTGAGAAGGACCTGGCGTGTGTATAAGATGTCCGCTGTCAAACCTATCACCTAGATTAGGCCTGGCAGGAGTCATAAATTGTATCCAAAGGCCAGTCAGCAGTTTGTCCCATATGGAGCGATTCATCATAGAGCAACCACGCCTGCCCTGAAAAATCTACATAAGCCTTATAGATCAAATCAAAGTACTGGAACAATGACTGGGCCCTCCACAGCTGCACCTTTACTACCACCCCACCGTAAATCAAGAAACCCGGCAACCAGTTTGCCCATGTCCTCTCGGGCCTATGTGTCCTACATCTTTCCTTGTCCGGCTCGTCCTCCTTATCAATGTCCTTCTTGTCTACTTTTCTATTAAGGAAATTGAATCGGTCAACATAGTTATTCTTCAAAACTTTTATTGCATGGTCCCCAAAAGGCAGGGCCTGTAAAGGGACCGAGTTCTAACCCGTGTCAGATAAGGATGGGTGGAGCTTCATCTTCAGTGCCAGTGAAAAAGAGGCCGATAGAAGGTGGAAACTCCTTTTAAATACATTGCTCCTTCTCACCAGTGGGCCAAGCATTAGTACTGTTTATCCACAGATAGATTCATAGAGCAAAAGGACAGGTTCTTAAGCCTACCACATCTTCCCAGGGTTCCATTTTTAAAGACATCTTCCTCAGCACAACTAACTTTGGATATTTCAGTCAAAGTACAAAAGAAAAGTTTGGCCAGAACCCTTTCATTTATGCCTGCTAGCATAATTCCATTGATATCCATCTGAGCTGCAAATTGCTCAAGTTAAGACTGAGGCATTTGCTGTCACACACTAGTCAAGTAACCTGGCAGATGGCAGCAAATGCTTACATTGACTTCTTAAAATGCAGTAATTTGCAACTAAGATTTATGTTGATGGATTTACACTGGCATAATTTTTCAGCTGGGTTCTGGCCTTTTTTTATAGGAAGAAGCTGCAAAACAATTGTTTTAAAAGTGTTTAAAAGTTCTATCTAAAAAGTGTTTAATATTCTATTTACAGCCTGAGTTTATAACCAAATCTGCTAGCACATTCAGTCAGTACTCACACTCATGGTTTGATCCATTCCGCAAGCACTTCAGTATAAAGTTCTCTATGGAAGAACCATATTTTGCTTGAAGTGTGATGTATACCTACAACAACAAGAATTTCCAAAGTAAAACCAAAAAGATTATAATAAGATGAATGAGGGTTATGCACAGCGTGGGAAATAACGTAATAGGGAAATTGACATACAGTGGTGCCTCGCTTGACAAGGATAATCCATTCCAGCGAAATCACTGTAGAGCGAAATCCTCGTCAAGCGAAATAAAAAAAATCCCATTGAAATGCATTGAAAACTGGTTCAGTGTGTTCCAATGAGCTAAATACCTAATCGTCCAGAGAAGATCCTCCATAGGGTGGCCATTTTTGGGTGCCTGTAAAGTGAAAAATCCATCCCAAAAACAGCGGGGAGCCATTTTGCACAGCGGGTGGCCATTTTGAGAGCCACCGATCAGCTGTTTTAAAACCATCGTTAAGTGAAAAATCGGTTCCCGAAGCAGGGAACTGATCATTGTTAAGTGATTTTTTCCCATTTAAACATCGTTTTGCAATCGCAAAAACCTCTTCGTCAAGCAGATTTGTCATTTAACGAGGTAATCGTTAAGCGAGGCACCACTGTATGTGCCCTGTTCCCAGCAGCATTACAAGTTTTCAAGTCCAAAATTATTCCACAGGCCCTTTATGGTTTCCCAATTTGGGCAAGTGCTATGGATCGATTGATTGAACATCTACAATCCTCATTCTTATGCAAAGCGTTAGGACTACCTAGATGCATGCCCTACTCGGTACTCTGTCTGGAATCTGGAGTATTTTTAATACAGACTGTAGCTTGGTTGAGATAATTCAAATTTTGGTTAAGTATCTATTTCAATTTAAACATGTACAGTTTATTATACCAACTTCTGCAGGACTCTGTTGCGCCTTTTGTGTCAATGGTCCTCTTGAAAAAATTGAAATCATTTGGTATAGATAGTGACTACCTTGAAGCTCTACGCCAAGAGCTAGCTTTCTAAATTATTAAAAGAAGAATTTTGGACATTAAATTCCAGGACCTTTGTAGTGCTGCCAATAAATTCCGTTCACCATTGTTTTTCAATACTCCTTAAATGTGTAAACCTGCTGCCTACCTTTCCTTGCTCAAATTTCTCCCAAAATGTAGGGCCTTTTCTTTGGCAAGATGCAATGTCATGCCTACTGCTTTATTATATGGCAGATTTAATGCATTCCCCTATTCTGAAAGGCACTGCCCATGTGAAAAGGGGGTGCTGGAAACCCTTGTTCATATGTTTTTGCACTGCCCGCTTCACTCAATCGGCCGATCAATGTTAATAGCTCCAATTTTATTAAAGCTGGAAGGGAGGTCAGATCTGGATAACGTTTGCTATATGCTGACGGCTGAGATGACTGACATTGCAGAAAGAATTGCAGACTTCCTTGATATTAATTTTAGGAGATGAATCGTTGTCTGTTTAAGGATGTCTAATACTTTTCTGCCCTCTTGATGACTATATATCTAGTTACCTAACAAACCACTGTTACTATGTCCAATTTTTACTTATGCCAATAAAGATTTTTTCTATCTATCTATGTATCCTCTGTCTCTTCTTTCCTGCAACCTATAGTTCTGAATATCTATCAAGGCAAAAAAGGATAGTTGCCACTAAGTAACAGCTTGCAATCACTCCATCAATATAAGTGCCATATCAGTTAATGCTTTGATATTTATTGCTTGGTTATATTCATAAACCCGCTTTCCATAATTATTAAGAACATTGTTCTAATGAGAGCACTGCAACAGGTGGGATTTTATGTGCACATTTTTTGATTATGATGCTTGCCTCAGGCTAAGTGAGGGCTACGGTGAAGCAGCCCAACACAAGGTAAATTTTAATAAATGAATTAATAAATCACTACATTGTTTCCATAGAAGAAATAGTGTGAGATTTGATAATCCAGCATGTGTTGCGTGATGACTAAAAAGCAGATTTTGACTATTAGAATGCTATCATCTCCATCTTTCCAATGCATTTTAGTTCTCTGTAGGATTGTTATGGAAGTGGCTAAAATGTATCTGTGTGATGATTAAAATTATGGTGATTAACTTCAAAAGGGTGAGTAATCTCATTTGCTTCCAGTGCGCAGAAGATAAACCACGTATTATTGTTCACCAGAGTCATATACAAGCTCTTCTGTGAACCTGAGATGAAATTCCCTTTTCACAAGGAAGGGGGAAAAAGCTTTTTATTTGAGACCAAAATGATGCTCAATAATCCAAATTGTCAATGCATTTTGAGAAGCAAAACTAGCTGTGCATTATTCCATATTTGAAACATCACAAGGTTTGCAAGTACATTTCTTGTGGTAGACGTCTGGGGATTGTTGATGTTTTCATCATCTTGTCAATAAAATAATGATTAAAAGGACCAATTCCATTTTCTGAGGTGAGATGGATGGGCTGCCATGATGGCATTTAGGGCTAAGGTGTTTATGGTGAGGCCATGATAACTATGAAACTTCTTGATTCATCTTGCATCAAATTTGACAACAATTTGAGGCAACAAGCTACAATTTCCTTGTTTCCTTGAAGTTTAAAGTTTTTTTTAAGCTTTTCTATGTTGTTGAAGACACCACTATGGTTAGAAAATACTACACTGTTATTGCTTTATTGTTGGCTTTTTTTATAGATCTCCTCATGCCTTGAAGCCAGGCCGTGAATATTTCAATACCAAATATTTCATATGTATCTTTGATTATTGTTTAGACTGTACCACAAGCAAGTCTGATGTAAATCTAGTCTTCTCTCCTATCTGCTCTTGGAAACAAAATCCCATAGGTATCTTGAAAAAGGAAGCTTCATGGTATTTATTCATTTTTCCTTTTGAAGAAATCCCAAGATGTTCTGAGTTCTTAGAAGAACTATGTAAAACCGCTTCTTTGCTGCATAGGATTCACCTGGAAATGGCAGAATCAATGTGCAGCTGCTCAGGATTCTTGTAATTTTGTGCTGAATGCAATCTCTCCTATGTGGGATTCACCTGAAAGGGCATTAACCATCACAGAATTTGGCAATTTTCTCCACAAAACAAAGGGTGAAAAATGGGGTGGGAGGAGGCAGAGAAGGAAAACAAGTCTGTGGTCACATTTTAATGGGAAGCAAAGAAATCTCACTGGTGGGACCTCTCAGTGAGAGATCTTTAGATGGCAAAATTTGGGAAATTGCTAGCAGTGAGAAATTCTGCTAGTTGCCCTCCGATTGCTAGTCCATATAGTTAAGGGACTGCTTTGTTATATACCATTAAACAGCGCACAACTTAAGGCAACCAACATAAATTATGAACTCCAAAAGGCCCTGTCATTGGCTGCAAACCCAAGGACATAGCTTCCTTTTTTTGGCTGGAATCCTGTTGCTTGGAATGTTGTTGTTGTTTAGTTGTTGTGTCCGACTCTTTGTGACCCCATGGACCAGAGCACACCAGGCCCTCCAGTCTTCCACTGCCTCCCGGAATTGGGTCAAATTCATGTTGGTAGCTTTGGTGACACTATTCAACCATCTCGTCCTCTGTCGTCCCCTTCTCCTCTTGCCTTCACACTAGTTGCAACTGGAGGAGGCCCATTGAATCAGTAGAGATTTGGCAAGTCAACTCCTCTGTAAGTTCCATTGGTTCAATGGGCCTACTCTAGTCATGCCTTACTATGCTAAACAATAGGATTTCAGCCACTGGGTAAAACCATACTTGGTCTACTTTTTTCCTGTCAGCTTCAACTTTTCTGGAGAATAAAACAGCAGAAATAATGGGATGGTGTTCTGTTGTTAGAAAAAAAAGTTCCCTCCCAACCTGAAAATAAAGAAGGAACAAAATAATTATAAATGAGGTTGATGCGGTTAAAAACTTTTTGTCCTAAGGAATAATCAATATAACATCTGATCAAGAAGCTGTTGAATTTTCATCAGATATTGCTTCCTGTGAGTTAAGAATCATCAGAGGTGGTTTGTGCAAACCCAATGCCCCAGTAATACTGCAGCCCTCCCAATCACCAAATCTGGTTATATCTGCCATCTTAACTGTTGCTCTGATATTTGGGTATCGTTACAGAGAATGAACAAGTGAAGGCTTTCAGGCTGTCCAGACTCTGACTTTGATGTAAAGGCCAACAATTTATGTTTCAAAATATGCCTTTTTGAAGTCACTTTAATATGTATATATGCTTAGGTAATGGTGGGCTGGTTTGAAATGCCTTTCTATTAGTACCCGCGACCTGCATTTAAGGCTTTGAATTTGGTTCTGAAATCTAGAGAGCACAAAGTGAAGTGGGTGTGCATATTGATGCTGTCTTTAGAGAGGGAGGAATGATTTAATATTAAATCTTCCTAATTTTGAGAATACATTCACAGACCTACAAAAAATGGCTTGGAACAAATCAATGTCTAAGGCCAAAGTAAGTGTCCTATTTGACATTAAAATATTACTAATTTTTCCCACTCTGTATAGTACAGATAGAAGTAGAGTATGTAAGCTTATGTAGCTCCATACATGCATATCCTCAAATTCTGAACATAAAATGTTATCAGACAGATAATATTTTAGTACTCATCAAGGTATAACATGTCTCTAACTGCCACATGAAACTTAATTTGTAGCCAAAATTAAAAGATTGAATAGAGAGAATATGTTTTGGATCTGATTAAGCAGCAACAGATCACCTTATGACACATAGTAATCTCAGGCTTTATTATAGGAATTCCATCACAGAGTAGGTTAGTTATGTAGGTCAGTGGTTCTTAACCTTTGTTACTCAGGTGTTTTTGAACTGCAGCTCCCAGAAACCCCAGCCAGCAGAGCTAATGGTGAAGGCTTCTGGGAGCTGCAGTCCAAAAACACCTGAGTAACAAAGGTTAAGAACCAGTGATGTAGGTTACAACACTTGTCTCTTATATGCTCAGGAGATGCTAGAAGAGAAGAGAATGAGAGGACAATACAGTAAATAAATTACTAGGAATATGAGTCTATCTGTATCACAGAGAGGTAGAAAAGATAATGATTACAGTAATCTGACTCCACTACTGCTGTCTTTTGCACTATTCATTATTTCCAACAAATAGATGTTCTGTTTTTTTTTTTAAAAATGTTAATTTTCATTGGTGTCATGACATAGAGAGAGGAATTCACCCACACCATTCCCCATTCTGATGTTTTGTCCTGCAGCTTCTTTTCCCCCAGGGAGCACCCTGCTTTTCCAAAGAGTGTGGGTGTCTTCAGAACACAACAGACTCCTGAGATTTACTTGGAATGTTCGGGGGGTTGGAGTTGAACAGACTCCAAGGTCACCCCATATTTTGCATTCTGTGGAGGAAAGGCACCCCTGGTTGCCACCATGCCAGGCATCTTCATCCTGGGTGCCCTCATGTGGCATCAGGGTCCCAGGGGGAAGTGCTGCTGGTCATCCAATCCAGGGTCAGCCAGCAAGACTTGGGGGAGGATCTGTCTGCAGTCATCTCTGGCAGTTCTCATATGGAGGTATCCCACCAACCTGTCTGCCCACCCTTTTTTCTAATTGCTTTATGATGTTAGCTTACAATGTAGATAGTTTTCATTAATTTTCTGTTTTACATGCCTTACATGATTATTATCTCTTGGTTGGCAACTAAAAGGGATGATTTGACACATAGGTGTTGTAGTGATCACCGTGTCATGTATTTTCAGCAGTGCATTTGCATGAACCAAAAGTTGGGAGGCGGAGCCAGCTACATAGAAGGGGGGCTGAAGCAGAGAGTGGGTAAATATAGAGAAAAAGGAGTGGAGAGTTGGAAGAGATAAGGAGATAGTTTTGGAGTTTTGTGGCAGAGAGGGATTTTAGTGAGTGAACAGTCAGAGTGTTATCTGTATTAGTTAAGTATAGAAGAGATTAAAGGTATATATTGGATGCCTTTTGTAACTTTAAGAATGTGCTTAAGAACTCTTCATGAAACAACCTGTAAACAATAAACCTGTTTTTATTTCAAACTTAAGTACTGAATGGACCTTGGTCCTTCACAATAAACACAGTTGGTAAAGAGACCAACTGGTGGTGGCATAGTAAGGGACGTGGTGGGTGCCTGAGATTGGGTACATAATCTAGGTACAGTGGTGCCTCGCACAGTGAGGTTAATCCGTTCCAGATTAACCCTCGCTGTGTGAAAACATCGCTGAGCAGGGCAGAAAAGCCCATTGGAACGCATTAAACAGTGTTTAATGCGTTCCAATCGGCTGCTGTACTCACCGTTCAGCGATGTTTCTCTGATAGCCGGCAGCCATTTTCGCGCCCTCCCCTCACTTAACAAGGGCACGAAAATGCTGCGCGCAGCCATTTTGCGGTTTCTGGCGGCCATTTTATAACCGCCGAACAGCTGATCGGCGGGTTGCAAAGCGAAGGTCGGTAAGCGAACCGCTTACCGACCTTTGCGATTTTTTCCCTATTGAGGCATCGGTATGCAATCGCATTTGTGATTGCAAAACCAGCCTCGTAGAGCAAATTTATCGCTCTACGGTGCACTCGTTGTGCGAGGCACCACTGTACATGCAAGAGGCACGTCAGAGATTGATGGTGAGCAACAGGGTACTGAGACAAGGGGTGTTAGTTTGTAGGACAGTCGTGACAGGTGTAGATCTGCAGAAAGGGAGCTGAGTGTTTGGCCCTATCCCAGCCAATTGATTGCCCCCATCTTTGGTTATGATGAGGGAGAGTGGAAGGTGGGAAACTGACAGAGGCAGGCCTGGATTTATGATTGGGGGTGCATATTTTGGTCAACAATTTTGTGGTTACCTGAGGATATGTTGGGTTGGTGGAAACTGGATGACAGACAGGTTGTCTGATCTGGAGATCTTCACCAATACTGTGCTGCTGCAGTTAATCAAAGCAATGGCTACTATTTTTACTGATTATTCCCCCATTACATTCTACATACTTTTAGCAATAAACTGATAGTGGGTGTCAAAGTGTTTGTGTCTATTTGTTGGAGTGGTCCAGAAGATACTCTGGTTATCTCACCTGGGACTGCAATCTTTGCCAGCTCTGCCCAGACAACCTGCTCCCAATTGCCAGCCGTAACTCTAACTTCAATACACTCTGTGATAAAAGCAAACTATTTCAGTCCTCTTCTGAGGTTCAGAAACTGGTGAGTTTCAATGCATGCGTTTAGTGACAGTGATACACTCTTGTTGTCTGAGCTACAAGCTAAAATAGAAGTACAGTGCTGCCTCGCATAGCAATGATAATCCGTGCAGCAAAAATTGCTGCAAAGTGATTTCGTCGCTATGCGATATTAAAAAGCCCATAGGAATGCATTGAAACCCCTTCAATGCGTTCCTATGGGCTTAAAACTCACCTTAAAGTGAAAATCCTCCATACGACAGCCATTTTCGCTGCCCGGTAAGCGAGGAATCCGTCCCAGAAAACAGCGGGTGGCCATTTTTTTTACCCGGTGGCCATTTTGGAACCGCTGATCAGCTGTTAAAAATCATTGCTATGCGATGTTCGGTAAACGAAACAGGGTACTGATCATCACAAAGCGATTTTTCCCTATTTAAAACATCGCAGTGATCACAAAAACAATCAGAAAAAGTTAATCGCTATGCAATTTCATCGTTAAACGGGGCGCCCGTTAAGCAAGGCACCACTGTAGTTTGCTACAATTAGACAGTGAACATACCAACTGAAAACAAAGTTTTTTTTCCTATGAGCAATAGGAGTTATATGTAGTGAAAACTTCTGTTTTGCCTCTTTCATTCCCATGGGCTTTGTGTGTGTGTGTGTGTGTGTGTGTGTGTGTGTGTGTGTGTGTGTGTGTGTGTGTGTGTGTGTGTGTGTGTGTGTGTGTGGATTTACTCTTTTGTTTCATTTTTGTTCATTTATGCTCTTTCTGGCACTTGTTCAAACGCCCTAAAAAACCTGCAAAAATACAGCTGACTTTCAGTAGCTCAACATTTCAGATGGCATGTAACACAGTGTATCTTTAGCCACACTCGCTGCTGGTGCAATCCACAGTGCTTTTCTTTTTCAGCATATTTTTGAGAGCATAAAAATTTGGTAATAACATAAAAGGCAGAGATGGATCCTACCTCGTCCTCTTGGTTTCCCAACCTAGACAAAGGCACCATGGAACCAAGTGCTGTTTTATGACTGGCATCAGCTGCAAAATTCCTACTGGTTCATTGTTCTAATGGTACAGCACAGAGGAATACCAGCCATTTCTTCAATTCTTCCTCTGTGCTGTGGTGCTACTCTGAAAAAGCAGCAGCAGGAACAGAGAATGAAGGAAGCAGGCAACACAACTATTCAGATGAAGCAAAAAGGGATCAGCACTCTTCTCCACTGGGTCCCAAACAATCCAGGCTCTTTAACAAAACTTCCTGCTTCCCATATACATTCTGAGTGGCTGCTGACGACCCTCACAATTAGAGATGAGCATGAAGCACTTTGTGCTGGGTCATCTTAAATCATCGGAATCTGTACCCCACCTCCTCATCTGAGTGGGCAGCTGCTGGAGGAATGGAGGCAGAGAAGGGAAGTCTGTTCCTGCCAGAACTGGAATATTGCAAAATGAGGAGCAAACAAGCAGTGCATGCAGGCTGCTGAATGGGGGTGGGATGGCAGGGGGTAGGGGAAGTGAACATGTGGCACCTGGGGTGCTTCACCAAGAACTTCAGATGACCCAGCACAAAGTGCCTTGGGTCCATCTCTACTCACAACTCTGTTACCTGAAAAACATTCCGTACAATGTGAAGATCAAAGGCAAAGGAAAGGTTTAATGAAAACAGGGAAATATCGAAAAATCACAAAATGCTTTGTGTACAGCTCTTTTGTTTAGACAAATGATTTGTGTTTAAGGAACTTTCAGGAATGACAGAAGAACCCCAAAGTGAATTAAGAATCCCCCCTTTTCATTTTAAAATGAAAGTCCCATCTATAGTGAAAAGCTCAATGTGTAGAGAAGTCTCCCCTCTCCTTATGTAGACAAGACCACGGGTAGCACTCCCCAATCCCATGCATTTAAGTTGCTCCTCTTTTGAGCACATAAAAATGGAATACATCAAATGTTGTATTCAAGTAAGGTTCACCATACTTTACAACAGGGTTGTGAAACTTTCCCCAGCCCTATCCTTTTCATGGACTGCTTTCCCACAGAATTAAGCTGTTGGAGCTAGACTGATGATGGTGAGCAGGTTAGTATCAGTAATGGCCATGCCATTCATTTCTCTATTTCCAAAGCCCCTTTCCAACCCTCTGTCCTTTTCCCACCTGACCATTGCTCTCTATTAGAAAAAAAAAGATTGATCATATTTAAATGAGTTCTGAACTGATAGCTTGCAGAAGGTTTTCAAAACTGCCCTGAGAACCACAGACTTACCTTAATTAGAAGTCCTACCTGTCCTTCCTGCCAGTTATGGTGATCAGGACACCCTCAAGCAGGTGAAGACCTTTCTCTTCAGGCAAGCTTTCCCTGAGTGACTAGCTGACTGAGTGGTTTTGAATGGACTGTTGCTTTATATGTATTTTGGTGTTGCTTATGTTTTCTAGTATGGTGTTTGTCCTTTTTGTATTTGTATATTCACTGTTGTTAGTTTTAAATACTGTTTTTTAATTATGTAGGCCACCTTGGGTTCTTTTTAAGGAGAAAGGTGGGGTAAAAATATTCTAAGTAAATACATAATAAATATATCCTATTCACAGGTTACAGCAGGACTTCATATCTTTATTTCAACTTTTGGTAAGTATATTCTTACAAGTGCTGAACATATAAGGAAAAGGTCACAAGAATCAAAATTATTAGATTTGTAAAGTCAATGAAGAATGTTTATTGGGCTCAAACAAATTGTGTACCTTACTTTGTTCCTAACTTGCCATGCTATCACAGGTAATCCATCCTAACATGAACTGCAGTGATAAGCTAGGACTCTAAGAAAGGACAGTGTGAGGAGGTCCAGCACAGAAGAGGTTATGTGATTCAGAAATCTCATGCCTAAGTCCTCCTCATCACCAAAATAAGAGCATGGGATTTTACAATTCCAAAGACTGAGAGAAGCTTCTACTCACATACAGTTCTCCTTCTACTTATGGATGATCTATCATGCCTTTTTCTGCCTTCAGTTTGTAGATCAATTATATATAGCTCTTTAAAAGTGCTGCATATATACAGGAACTACCTTTTAAAAATAGGCATGACATTTTATGTTGTAAAATTTTATTCCACCTGTATTTTATCTTTTATTAGGAGAAAAAAAATGCTTCTTCATTTGAAGATTCTGCTGACAATGTATTAATTAATTATGTGCTAGAGCATTGATTCCTACTTTTTGTAACTCTTTCCACGTTTTCTAGATAAAAAGTTCTCAGAAATGGTTTCTGGGAATGCTATGATGTAGAGATGGACACGAACCATTGGTTTGGAGGTTCAACACAGTTTGTTTCCAAGTTGAACAGCTGATCCGTGGTTTGGCACCCCAACCCCTCCAGCTAGCGCCTCTTCAGCAGCAGCATCTGCAGGAGTCAGGGCAGGGCGCTGCTGCTGAATAAGCTACTAACATGAACCACGCTGAGCCAGCAGTCCATGCTCATCTCTATTCTGGTGATATTTTAAGAGCATGCATCTTGCTCAAGGCTTCACAAGCTGTCTCTTCCCCCGGGGAGACAGAGAAATCAAACTCCTGATTGCAACCACATGCTCCAATTGACTCAACTATCAAGCCAAAATTGGTTATTCATTAGTAATGGTCATAAAACTACTGGTGCTAAATGCAGGTAATCTTTAAAGGGGAAACTGGCAAGGACAAAATATTGTGTAACCTTAAAGACTTGGCATATTTGCTTCAGTGTGAGCTTTCATGGATCAAAGTCCACTTCCTCAGGCACATATTCATGCTTTGCCATCTATATTTATGTATATATTTCCTTTGTGGAAAGGACCATGACCAGGTGAGAATATAAACAATGAACAACATAACAATGCTCCATTAACATGGGAATCACACTATCAAGAAGGTAATCAAAACTGGAGGCCATATTTTACTAATATAAGTAATGCTTTGAAAAGCCCACATCTTTATTTAAGCTCTTAGTGTTACATAGGAATTTATTTACAAAGCTTACTTCTCTCTGTCTTCCTCTCCAATCTCCCTCTGTTATTGCTAATGCTGAGTGGATTGTTCCACCTGAAAATATTTCACTTCAATTCAAAGAATGAGGGGAAACAGTCTTGGAATGTGGGCATATGAATATCATAACAGTTTTCAGAGGTTGGGTGATTGTATGTTTCCAATTTTCATGCGCATGTGTGACATGTTTCACAGGGTTATCTGCCTGCTTTTCTTTTTCTTAAAAGGCTGGATATCTTTTCTCCACCCACAGTGATGCAGCATCCACCCAGGGGTACTGTGGAAAGAGAAAATCACTTCTTACAGTGACAGCAATTACCCCCACTGTTCTCCACAATAGTAAACTACCTTACTCCAATAGCATTAATACGGTGGGAAATTCTGGTTGACCACACTGAGAGCACTGCTGCTGCTATTTGTAGAAACACCACACGTTAAAAGACTGTGTTGATTTAAAATGCACACCTCTGAGAAACCCTCATGAGAATGTCATTTGTGATAACATTCTCATTTTGTTTAACAAAGTGACAAACAAAAATCCTATGCAGATTGCCTCACAATTTTCTGGCCCTCAGAATGATGCTCTGAAGTTGAAGAGGCACTTCTGTCTCAGCAATGTTTTAACTCTTGTCAAGATGGACACGTAACAAAACAGGCTGACTGTGTCTTTCACTGCAGAAGGATAGCTATTTCCCAAACACTTTTCTGGTGTTATAACAGTATATTCACTGTAGAAATGGGATTGTTCAAAATCTATCATGAAGCATTTTAAATTATTCTCATTCACTTCCTTTCTGAGGATGATGTGTAGCATAGCATACCAAATGAATCAAACTGTTAAAATAAGCATTAAGTGCCCTAACATTTGTATTCTTTGCTGCAAACTAGTGCAAAAATGCACTGCTCCAGTTTAAATATAATATTTTGGAACTCCTTTATTTCTTTTCGTAATCCCTGCCTCTGTATATCATCCTAACAAAAAACTATAAGCGATGTACAGGGGGAAAACGTTTGCTTTGCTTTCATTTTGAGGTTTTTGTTTTGTTTTGTTTTGTTTTTGGCAGGGCCCTGTTTTGGTTTTGGGGTCTTTCAGGGACAGATCCTTTTGAGTAAAACTGAAAATATCCAAATCATTCAGGTTCTTTCATTTTTCTTTTCCCATTCGGATTCTTAATATTAAAGACAAGTAAGCTCTACAGAACCCTGAAAACCAGTCCCAGCAAAGCACAGACAAGGCAACAGAAATCATCCAGATGGAAGTGTCCAACAACAACAATGCATAAGAAAGAAAAACCAATAATCCCTCACCCTATGCTGGCATCAATAGTACTTTAAACTTCACATTTATCACCATATCACTATCTTCTTCCTTATCACTGATTCAGTAGAAACAGAAGTATACGCAGTGAAGTAGACATATTCACAGTAGCTTAATCATTTTAATCAAAGCATTGTACAAGCACAATAAAGTCAAAAGAAAGCACAATTGAAAATGTCTACAAACATAGCTCATGAAACATGGCACCACCTGGAAATGGGTTGAAATGTGCCATCGGGGTTTAAAAATAATCTCTCAGACTGCAAAAGCAAACTCTTTCCTCCTGGTTTGTCTCCATACTTGGAGAATCACAGGAAAATAGCACATAAGAATACTTCCCTGCATGAAGGATTAATGGCAATAAACTGAGGTTTGATCACATTTGTCAAAAGAACCCCAGTCATACTGATTTGGCCATTCTTTAAATTGTTTCATAATTTTCTATTCACATGATGCACAGCCAACATTGATCCATTTGCTTCAGGAATTGGTTTATTTTCACTGGGAGGGTTGTTTAAATTGTACCAGTGATGTATCGCTTCATTCCTTATGGTTTCAGTGTGTGCGACCATTGCTGTCCATTTATTTCCTTTGCAAAGGGGTCAGGTTTCTGGGCACTGTGGCCACATCATGGCCACTGCACTTATACCCTTTAAAAATATTATTTTTAAAGGAATCTTGATAAATTGGTAGTAGCTACCACCACAAAAATAGCATAAATACTTTGCTCAGAAGGCAACAGCTTTCTCCCTCTCCCTTTTAGGTGCAAGGGGGCTTGAGATTTCCTACTTTGAATTGCAAAGAAAGGAGCATTGCATTTATTGAACCCTGCTCTTCACAATGCAAGTCTTTTAAAACTCACTTCCTGCTCCCTGTGCAGTTCAAAAGGGAAAAGAAAAATGAAAGCCAAGAACTGAGAGGGAGAGATATGCGGGAAAATAAGGAAAGGGGGATGAGTGAGTAAAGGAGGGAAGGGAAAAGAGGAGGAGAAAAGGCTGATGTTGCTTCATCGATATATCACATTTGATATATATATAGTTAAAGACAAGGGAGCCTGATTGCCTCAAGGAACAGTAGAAATAATGAATCAATACAGAATTAAATAGCAGCTTGCTATAATGGTTCAAATAGAGAGAAATGAGTCAACATTATTGAAAACCATGTATACACTCCCATTGATACATATGCCACATGACCACAGAAAAGAATGCATCAGTACAACAGAGGAATGAAATGAATCAGTATAAGTGGAATTCTTTTCTCATATGTGATCTAGCCCTGGGGGGGGGGGAATGATAGCTCGAATCCTGTTCACTGATGTGGTCATGTGTAGGCAATCATGTGAGTGTTTATTCCTTTCTACCTGGCTCTGTGAACAGGCAAGCACTAATAGTGGAATCAGTCATGTGATCAATTGTGCAAAAGGGAGAGAGTCAGAGGTTAAAACATTGTGGGATTTCTCTTATGTGTGCATTAAATGCAAACTGGCTTTAGGCCAACCTTTATTCCACCTTTAAAAACATTATTTTATTATGTGATGACCACCGATGGAGTTAATTATTTTTTTCCATTTTAATCTTACCTTTCAACTTGAACGTCGGTTGCAAAATATGGAGGACTTCTATCGCCAAATAGTTCCATAATTGTCTTATGAAATGGCATTATGAAAATTCAAGATGAGATCTAATACTTTTTATGAAGCCAGAAAGAAGCATGGTACTTGGGAATAATATAAATTAAATCACCAAAAGGGCAGAGAAAATTACCACAGCAGAATACATAAATACATAAATATGTTAAATGCAACACTTCGCCAGTTGAAAAAGACTGCTCTATGGTTGTTTCTAGGATTTTTCATCTAATTTATTTTCTTGCTTTTTACAATCATATTTTCTTTCTTACAATAAAAAATGAGAATAATGTCTCTCATACTTTCCCCAGATTCTCATGTTGTATAAGATTTCTTGAATGTTTTTGTCTGTCAGGGAGAAATGCCTCAGAGGTGAAAGAAGGAAAATTCCCTTGAGGATCATTGCTGTATTATAGGTGTCTAAAAAGAGCCAACATTTTCCCTACTGAATGATGGGAGGGGGAGTTGTTTTGCTTACATTTAAACCTTGTCTTGTTTACTTCACATGAGAAATTCTTAAGAATATTTGCCAACAAAAAACATCTTGGGATTCAGTATTTGTCTTGCTCATTGAGGCCAGATCTTCCAAAACTGAAAGAGATCTTCATTGCTGGAGTTAAACAAATTATCCAGGTCATGCCAGCTTAACTGTATCTGTATGTTTCAGATTTTAAGATACACAGTTGGGAAACAAAGCTGGTTTTGCTTAATTTCCAGTTCTATGTAGAATGAAAAGCAAAACTACCCAGACTACTCTTCATGGATTTGTCTGCCATTTGCATCTATTATTAATTTTAGTTTTACATTGGTGTTGGTATAAACCAGGCTTGTCCAACCTGCAGCCCGAGGGCCGCATGTGGCCCAGGTCGGCTCATAATGCGGCCCAGTGCAATTTTTTATTTTTAAAGAAATTCCAAAGTTTCAAGTTACACTGCCAGTGCTTGCGGCTGGAATGTGGCTGGGGCTCGTCACAACGGTAGGGTGCGAGAGAGGGAAGGAAGGAAGGAGCAGGAGTGGAGGGGAGAGGGGGGCTGTGTGACTGCATTGCACCATCCCCGTCAATAGGTGGACCCTCTCTCGCCCCCATAAAGCCACCGGAGTTGAAGCTGGCAGCCTCTGCTGTCTGAGATCGCAGCTGCCAGTAAGCCCGCTTGGAGCGGGGCTGTGGAGGATGGCTAGGGCTGCCCCCCCCATGCGGCCCAAATCATATTTATGTGCAGCCCAAACCAAATTTTCATCTCCTAATGTGGCCCAGGGAAGGTGAAAGGTTGGACAATAAACCATTTTCAATATGAGGGCTTAGTAGAACATAGGTTTTAATAAATTTTCATAAAAATTGAACTGAATGAAATTTTCCTTTGACTGTGTGGACCACAGCAAACTATGCCAAGTTCTTAAAGAAATGGGAGTGCCTGACCACCTTATCTGTCTCCTGAGAAATCTATATGTGAGACAGGAAGCAACAGAACTGGATATGAAACAACTGATTGGTTCAAACTTGGGAAAGGAGTACGACAAGGCTGCATATTGTCTCCCTGCTTATTTAACTTATATGCAGAATACATCATGCAAAAGGCAGGACTGGATGAATCCCAAGCCGGAATTAAGATTGCCGGAAGAAGTATCAACAACCTCAGAGATGCAGATTATCCCACTCTGATGGCAGAAAGTGAGGAAGAATTAAATAACCTCTTAATGAGGTTGAAAGAGGAGAGCGCCAAAAATGGTCTGAAACTCAACATCAAAATAACTAAGATCATGGCCACTGGTCCCATCACCTCCTGGCAAATAGAAGGGGAAGATATGGAGGCAGTGACAGATTTTACTTTCTTTGGCTCCATGATCACTCCAGATGGTGACAGCAGCCATGAAATTAAAATATGCCTGCTTCTTGGGAGGAAAGTGATGACAAACCTAGACAGCATCTTAAAAAGCAGAGACTTCACCTTGCCAACAAAGGTCCACATAATCAAAGCTATGATTTTTCCAGTAGCAATGTATGGAAGTGAGAGCTGGACCATAAAGAAGTCTGTCCACCAAAGAATTGATGCTTTTGAATTGTGGTGCTGGAGGAGACTCTTGAGAGCCCCCTGGAGAACAAACCTATCAATTCTGAAGGAAATCAACCCTGAGTGCTCACTAGTAGGAGATGTCCTGAAGCTGATGCTCCAATACTTTGGCCATCTGATGAGAAGACTCCCTGGAAAAGACCCTGATGTTGGGAAAGTGTGAAGGCAAGAGCAGAAGGTGACAACAGGACAAGATGGTTGGACAGTGTCATTGAAGCAACCAACATGAATTTGACCAAACTCTGGGAGGCAGAGGAAAACAGTAGGGCCTGGTGTGCTCTGGTCCATGGGGTCACAAAGAGTCAGACACGACTTAACAACTAAACAACAAAAACAAAATAATTTGTCACTAGAGCTGAAATTATGTTTGTGATTTAGGCAGACTTTTGTATCTGGGAATTAAGATTTATGAAGGAAGTCTGTGTAAGACTCCCAAAGACCAATCATAATATGATGCAAGCTAATTTGCAGTGCTCAGGGTGTATGAGGAAAATTTGTCTTGTAACAATTGCACACTTCATGCAGTTACAAAGTTCCTTTTTCTAATGATGGGCCATTTGCAATGTATCCTTTAGTTTTCAGCCCCACTGAGTTTCTCACGTGCAACTTCACCCCTATCTGTGTGCATGCCTCCGCTGTCCTCATGTGCAGAGTTCTAAACATGATCGCTGTGTGGAGGAGGAAGAGAGCTGCACAGAGGGAGGCAGAGGTATGAGCACACATATGCCAAGCTTAGAAGGAACCTTGGTTATTTGTACTACTCATTCCTCAATTTTCTTTACTCCTGCATTCTTTTTCAAAGGAAATCCTCAATTATTTATATTGCATTTATGAAAAAAGTGCAAATTTTGAAACTGCTAGAAGCAACCAAAAGGGACAGATGATGATCTGAAACTCAGAGCACTGACTTAACACTGCTCAGTTATGGATAGCTTCAGGCTTATGACATCATCCCTATGCTTTTGAATAAGATTGACATTAAAAAATCCAAAACAAATATACAGAACAAGCCACTCAACTTTCTCTCCACCTTCCCAATCAGGATGTATGTACCTAAGGAAAAGCACCATTTCCCATATTAGTCCCAAATTGAGTCCCAAGAATTATAGCCTCTATTCATAACTTGGCAAGCACAGCTCTTTGCAGAACATTAGCAAATTGTGATTTCCCTCTGCCCAAAGTAATTTATTTTCCACACACAGTTTCACATTTAGTTGCTGGGGAGAATGGGACAGTGTCTATATTTAATGTCCCAAGTTCTAAGCTAGGAAGTACAATTTGCTTACAAGTGTTTCTTCCCTTCTCCCCCACCCTATTGAGTCAACAGCCAATTTAACATTTTGTTTAATCTCAGTTCCGTTCTAAACAAATGCATAAAATGGAATATAAATCACATCTCCCACTTAGGCTGACAATGATTCATCTTCCTTCGACTGCTGCTTGACTAATATGCTATAGCCTATGAAGAAGGCGAAGTAATGATGCAAATGCTTATGTCACAAATTGCATTCATTCCATCATAATACTGGGTTTTATAGTAAGAAGAATGGGCATCTTGTGTTTGCCGATCAAATTGACAGATAGCTTTAAAAGAGACTTCTGGAAAAGCTGTTTCTCAACGCCTTGCCATTAACCATCTGGCATTCTCAACCACCAAGTGAAAGAACAACAAACTGTATGTCATATTCTACTCTTTATAAAAAGTCAAAGTGAAGACTGGATGACAAATAGGAACGGGTCCAGCTAATCACTGTGGAATGACTGTACCATTTCCCTCAACTGGATCACTGGATCAGCTTGATAGTGGATTTCATTCGGAAATGTTCCCATTAAGGCAATAAAAGAAGACATTCTGTTAGCAAGATCTGTCATTTTCAAATAAATAACCACCTCATTTTCTGATTAAAATCAGAATGCTTTATTTCACTTTTACTCTTCTAAGGAAGTTCATATAGCAGGCATTGTTAAAAGAAATTAAAACGGGGGAGTCATGTAGTCGATACAATATACAAATGCAAGAGTAAGTACAGATTATACCTTTATAGAGCTCTAATTTTTTTTTTAAAAAAAATCATACAATATGCAAGCTTTTGTAGGTAAATCCCACTTTTTCAAGGCAAAGTACCAAAAATCCAAAATGTTTATGGTAAGATGGACTTTGCTTGGCAAAAAAATAAAAATAATGTTGCCTAGTTGTTGCAGTCCTGCTCTGCTAATGTTGAGAGTCCATGTGCCTTCTTGTTGGTATGCATATTTCTTGATATACTCACAATTCCTTTGAAATAAAAAAGTGAGGAGATGTATGGTTGATGCAAAGTACAAATGCAAGAGTAGGCTATGGGCAACATGCCCCCTTTTTTATTTCAAAGGAATTATAAGGATACCAAGAAAGAACTACCCCCCCATGTGTCAATAAGAAGGGACACAGATTCTCAACATCAGCAGAGCAGGTCAGATGGGAGTCAGGTTGATCACACAGCTACCCTTTACTTCAATAGAATTACAAGAATAACAAGAAATAGCCTCCCCCCCCACCATACCAACAAGAAGACACACAGACTCTCAACACCAGCAGAGTAGGACTGCACCCACTAGGTAATAATATTATTTTGACTTTAATCTGACCCCAATTGACTAAATCTAGCAAGTTTACTAAATTATCACACCAATTCCCAGATGGAAGACTCAGGTTATCTGTGTCATTCCCCCTCCCAGGCCAAGCAGGGAGGGGGGGACGTCTGTTTCAGATAAAGGCCAAATGGGGAGGTGTGTGTGTGGTCATGGCATGTGCCTCTTTGTTTGAAGAACTGGGAGTTACACTTAATTCACAACTGCCTCAGCTATAGATGTAAAACAGTAATCATATACTTCCTGACTTAGATCTAAGAGAGACACACCTGGCAAATTCCATCCTGCCAAGAACTTAAGTTACTTAAGAGTAACTTTCCTAGAAAATCAATCTTGTCATGAATTTTTTTAATAGAAAAAAGAGAGAAAGAAAAAATTACTTAAAGTTCTTCACACTGGTACAAACCTGATGAAGTGGTTTTTTGATCCAGGAATGCTTGTGTATTGTATAATGATTTTTGGTGGTTTATAAAGGTATTATCTGTATTTTATTTTGCATTCACCATATGGCTACACTTTACTTCAATTACTAGATAGGAATGTGGAAAATGCTCCTTCCATTGGGGGGGAGGTTTTCACCTGGACAGGGGATTTGATCCAAAAATGTCCTGAGTTGGCTTAATGCTGCATTAAAGGATACAATTGCTTAGCTGCATTTGTGGATACAAATTATATATGTATATAATTGTATGTATCCACAAATGCAGCTAAGCAATTGTGTCCTTTAATGCAGCATTAAACCAACTCAGGACATTTTTGGGTCAAATCCCCTGTCCAGGCAAAAACCATATATATATGGTGCATGAATAAATGGATCCCTTTATCGAGAGAAAGGTGGCCTACAAATGATACTAAATAAATAAAAAAGCAAGCAAGCCAAGGTGGCATGTCAGCAACATCTAGCAATACTGGGCATGTTTTTCTGTATTTTGAACATAAGTGTTCTGGTTGTTGTAACCTTTCCATTTCCTACTAGGCAGAGCATGCATTGGATATGGCTGCCATTCTGCTGGTGTTAAAATTACTTATTTCCTCAAATGTACGAATACATTTGTACACCCAGTCTCTTTATCTTTATTTTGAATATTAAATGTACAGGGGGAAGATCACTGGCATTGCTAGACACTGGCAGTTTAAAACAAACATGAATGTATTGCATGTTTGTTTTAAACACAACAATGCAGAGCTAGATGTGCACACATGTGGTTTGTGGGATACAGTGGTGCATCGACTTATGAACTTAATTGGTTCAGGAAGATGGTCGTAACTCAAAATGGTCATAAGTTGAAGCACCATTTCCCATTGGAATGCATTGAAATGCAATTAATCTGTTCTGGCCAAAGGAAAAAAATTCACTGCAAGACCGGTCAGAAACACGATTAATCCGAAGGGGGGGGGGAGAAAAGAAAAGTAATCAACTGTGCAAGACCCAGTGCAAATGCAAACAAGACAAAGTAAAAAAGCAATCAAGCATTCAAGACCTAATGCAAATAAAACAAACCAAAAACCAATCAACCATGCAAGACCCATTGCAAATGCAAACAAGACAAAGCAAAAAGCAATCAAGCAGATTGTGCAATATCAGAAATTGGGGGGGGGATTAAAAAGCAAACAAACCCACCAAGACCCATTGGAAATGGGGGGGAATCCAAAAACCAAGGAAACACCCCAAGACCCATCAGAAATGGGGGGAAAAATCCAAAAAGCAACCAGACCTCCCAAGACCCACCAGAAATGGGGAAAATCCAAAAATCAATCAAAACCCCCAAGACCCATTGGAAATGGGGGGGGACAAAAAAAAACCAAGGCCCATCACAGCACAGAAACATAACCCCCCAGCTCAAAACCATACTGCAAAGCACCCAGAACAGTTTTTAAAAAGCAGAAAACAACACCTTGCCTTACCAGGCAGCCTGAAGCCTCCCTGCAGACACACACACACACACACACACACACACTCAGAAGCAGAAGGAGGCAGTCCCAAGCCAATGACGACGACACACACTCTCTAACTGCTGGGGCGAAAGAGCTACAAAGAGGCAGCCTCGTCGCGACCTACAGTTAGCAATTTTAATTTCCCACCTTTTCCCCCTGCCTTTTTCTGTTCATAAGTGGAAGCTCTGGTTGCAAGTAGAAGCAAAATTTTGCAGCCGGAGCTGGTCATAACTTGAAATGGTTGTAAGTAGCGGCGTTCGTAAATTGAGGCACCACTGTATTACTGTCATTGTTCTCTAGCCTAATTTCCTGACATCATTACCTTGCTTGAATAGGGCCATGTTGTGAGTGTGTTCTGAACTGATCTGTCACACTAAGCCTCAATTAATGTTAATGAAAGTTGAAGGAAATATGGCTACAAAGACTCATTAATGGTGCAATCCTAAGCCTGCTGGCTTTGAAGCAGGTCTTTCAGAACACAATGGGGCTTTCTTCTAAATGAACGTGCATAAAATTGGGATATAAAAGAATCTTTATCCTAAGAACATTACCCCCAGAGTTGATGTAAGGAAATTGTAAACCCTCTCCTCTACCACAGCAGGTCACTGAATAATTCTGGCACGATAAGCTAGCAGTTCTTACCACGTTTAACTTTGATTTGCCACTGCTGCAGTTACACTTTCCTTCCTTTCTTCTTCTTAAGATTAAAAGGAATTTCTGACAACATCCTCCTCTTCTCCCTTATTCTGCACAATGTTTAAGGCTGAGGTGGCAATATGATCAAAGCTGCAGTTAGCTTCTGCTTACTTAGATAGCATATTGTGATGGTGACATTGCACTTTTGATGTAGTTCTTTCTAATTCTTATCTATAATGGGCTGGGACTGCAAAGAAAGGCTTGATCTTAAGTGCCCCACTTTATTTTGTTCATTTGTGTTTTTTTAGAGAAATGATAGGTATTCATCTACCTATCAGGCAATCTCCTATGATACAATTTAATTGTGCTTCAATTCTTTTAAAATCAATGGCTCATTAATGCACTTTTAATCATTAATATACATTAACACCTGCTAATGCCAAGCATGACAAGCAAATATTTATGGAAGGCTTGCAACCTGGCTTCCCTTATTACTGACCCTTGTTGCATACTGAATGATCAATTATACTTGACTCTTCCTTTTCCAAGAAAGAATAATAAATTATTATTTTAAATCTATCACCTCTACAGATAGAATGGATAATTACTTCACAGGTAATAGGGACGTGGTGGCACTGGGGGTTAAACTGCAAAAGCCTCTTAGGTATCTTGCTGACATAGTAGATTTTCTGTCTCCTAATTTTTAATCAGCAACAAAATTATCTTGTTTACTCTGAATTAGACTGCTAAAAAAGAAGACACTGTTAGGATAAACAAAATGGATTTGGTAATGAGATGTAATGCTTATTCATAAATGTTCTCATCCTTGATCAAAATGTTCTTGATATGTCAATTTAAAATTTGAGAAAAGTTGTGAAAAGAAGGACACATGAGAATAAAAAGACCAGAAATTTATTTATTGGTAACAACAGTGTCAGCATAAATCAATTATATATTTGCACTAAACTGTTGTATCTTTAGGAAAGCATTTTGTATCAATCTCCCCATATTTTGCGCAAAATAGATTTTTGCACAAAAACAGTTTTGTTAATTGTTTCTAAAAAGCACCAACATGTGAAATGTATAGAAAAACCTTTGTAGTTTTGCCTGGCATTATGATTTTTCCCCTCACCTAAAATAAACAAAGGTTTACATCTCTGCTATGAGCTCTCTTAAATTCTGGTACTAAGAAGCAGTTCCTGGTATCAGAATTGTTCAGTTTTCAGTATATTAGTTGGAAACAAAGTTAATCACGCATAGGATAGGTGCTGCAACATTCAAAATACTAAATTTAGATATGGAAAAAAGTCAATCAGAGTTAATTTAATTATGGCTGAATTAAGAGCAGTAGATTTTAAAGGGACTACTCTAAGCATAAGTAAAGGTGTGATGACAGGAGAAATAGGTCTCAATTTGGACTGCTTGCGGAATAGTCCAGTGTGATCTTTTTCTTGGTAATCACAAAATGAATGAGGAAATGCTGTCCAGTCCCACCTTGATCCGTGCCCAAGCTGAACCAGTTTGGTCTAGCTGTACAGCTTCCATTTTTGGGATCCAGGTTCAAACAATTCTCCAGCAGACAGAAGGTTCGCTTTAACGGGGGGACTACTCCCATTAAAGTGACTCCTTTTGGTACAATGAATGGACCTCACCGTTCTTATTAAAACAAAAATCGATCATACAATGTTGAAGTCTGCCCATCCCTGCATACTATATAAAGAGGATTTTGTTAAGAATTAAAAGTCTAGTGTTAATGACAAAGCTTACGAGTGACACTGAAGGCACATTTAAGGATCACACTGTTGGCAAGCTCACAGTGACAAAATTTGTCATTCAGAACCAGTTCCTGCAATCAGAATTATTCCGTTCTCAATGTCTGAGTAAACAGTAATACATCTGATCCATCCAAAACTGTCCCCATTGAGCAAGACTGTACGCAGGTTTTCATTAAGCACATAGTGCACCCCTAAACTTTGGCAGAAAGGCACACCCTACTAAGCAAACAAGCTACCTATGAGGATAACATGCATGCTACAAATGTTCTCTTGACTGCTACATAATGATAAGAAAATGAGTACTGACACATTCCTGGTGGAACAAATCTCCACCAAAATCATTGTTTTCTTAGTGAGAAAGTTGTACCAGCAAAAGGCAGTGTATAAGAAGCTGTATTTCTGGTGCTTCAGGAGTGCTGCTCCATACTACATGTGTAAAGTCCCTTAATGCATATTTGTATGTGATGTGCTACAACATATGCCTGAATGTCTAAATGCTTCAAAGCATTTGTGTGTAATCTGGTCCTGCATTAGTTTGCATTTGAAGCATATTCCAGAAGTCATGTTGAGTAAGATTGATGATGTCATCATCTGCAGCATTTTTTTTAAAAAATAAGACATTTCTAATTCCTCTCCACCCCTCCCCCTAAAATTCCAAAGGCTCCCAGGAAATCCCCTTCATCATGGGAAATTCAATGGGGGGGGGGGACAAGGATGGAGAAATTTCTTAACTACCAAAAATTGCCTCCTGCATGTAAAATAACATAAACACTGGTTAAGAGTGGTCGTATAGACCAGATGGGTGGGGTACAAATCAAATCAAATCAAATCAAATCAAATCAAATCAAATCAATCAATCAATCAATCAATCAATCAATCAATCAATCAATCAATCAATCAATCAATCAATCAATCAATCAATCAATCAATCAATCAATCAATATTTTTCTGAATTTATTATTTAGTTCAAAATATTTTTAAAATTGAGCTATTTGGGGATTTTGCAGCTATGTTTGTTTTAACTAAATGCATTTTTATAATGTGTTAAGATTGTGTCAGTATTAAGGATGTGTCACTTAAAAAAACTTTGGGGAAATAAGATTTCAGATTTTACAAGCCATTCCATCTCAGTTTTATACCTGCCCCACACATCAGGTCAATACTGATACAAAAAGAATGTACAGTGGTGCCCCGCATAGCGACGATAATCCGTTCTGGAAAAATTGTCGCTATACGGATTTGTTGCTATGCGGAACAAAAAAGCCCATAGGAATGCATTAAAACTTGTTTAATGCGTTCCTGTGGGCAAAAAACTCACCGTTATGTGAAAATCCTCCATACGGCCGCCATTTTCGCTGCCTGGTAAGTGAGGAAAGGGTGCGAAAACACTGTGGGCGGCCATTTTTTTACCTGGTGGCCATTTTGGAACCGCCGATCAGCTGTTAGAAAAAACATTGCTATGTGAAAATCGGTAAGCGAAACAGCTTACCGATTGTCGCAAAGCGATGTTTTACTATTTGAAACATCGCAATGCAATCGCTTTTGCGATCGCAAAAAAAGCCATCACTATGCGGATTCTTCACTGCACATTTAAGTGCCATTGGATAGAATAAGAATTTCATATGAGTAAATGGTGATAAAAATGGCATCTGTTATAGGAATAATATAACGATGTTTGAGTTCACATGTGCAAAGTATTTTGAACATCCATAAGGAAAAGTGCAAATAAATATTTAAACTTTGTGCCATGAGCAGGAATCTATTACTGTTCAAAGTGGTCCTATACTAGTAAGATTGAATCTTCACCCTAGTTAATAATATTCTCCCCCAAAGGGAACTAATGTAATGTTCAGCATTTTCCAAAATGATTAATATAAATCCTAAGAATCATTATTCTCTCTCTCTCTCTCCCTGCTTTGTGTTCTTAACATTAAACTAAATCAGCTAGATTACAAGATTTTTCCCTTTCCCCCAGAAGCTTCAGATTCTATATTCCTATAGCTTTATATATACTCTTAAAAGGCATATTAAGCTGTTTAGATGACATTTACTTTGCATATTCATGTGTAAGGGAACAGGGCGAAGTGAAGAAATTGCAACGCTCCATCCTTGAAAAAAGGACAGGATCTTATTCTGACACCATTTAAAAATGTGTAGGATATGTAGTGATTAGGGTGATGATAAAGGGGATTTCAAAGATAGATGGCAATACACCTGTAGCTTTCTTTCACACAGGATCCACTGCAAATAAAACACCAAGGTGGATTATCTCATACAGTTAATATATACAACACTGCTAAGGAAATAATGTCCCTGGACTGCCACTGCTACATAGCATTCCAGTAATGAGGAGGCAAGGCAGATGAGTGACTCAGTGGCATCACAGCCTTACTGGCATTTGGGCAGAATAAAAGCTTGTCCCACATCTACACCAGCCTCTTTGGATTGCTGCTTCCAGGCAGGACAGTGATCGGCAGGAGCATATTCAGGGATTAAAGGGGTGCATTGGCACCCCCACATGGTTTGTGGCGCAGTAGGGGCCTGAGGATGAGGCTGTGGCCTCTTTGCTCAGCTTCTCAGGGGGCAAAGGGAAGAGTGGATTTCAGGCAGAGGCCACCTTAGTTGGAGGCACAGAGGAAACTATAATAGGTGGCAGCTTCAGTCCTTCTTTTGAGGGGCTGGGAAATCAGAGAGGCCCCAGGGAACTGGTTGAGGTTGGTGTGTATTGCTGAGTGTGACGGACAGGTCAGTAACCACTCCTGTCCATCACAATGGAACCCTGATTCAGGAGCCAATGGTTGTACAGAAGAGGCGGAACTAAGGATATATAAGAGAAATGGAAGACAGTTTAAGATCAGTTAGGGAAGAGTTAGGGGTATGAGTTAGAGTTAGGGATGTCAGTTAAAGGGAAGCAGTTTAGGCAGTTAGGACCAGCCTTACGTTAGAGAAGAATAGAGAGATAGAGAACAAGATATGAAATGAATAAATACCTTGATTAACATGATTATATATAAACAAATATAAATGTTACTAAAGCACAACAGATTGAATGAATAAAATAAGACCATCCATGATTCACTTTATATGATTTACTTATAAACATTTAAATAAACATTGATTTATTGAATAACACTGATTGAAGAGTCATATTTAATAGAGTGGGGAATAAATCCTCTGGTGGCAGTGGAAAAGGGTTGAGAAGTAAATGTCATGCCCGAAAGTGAACCTGGGTTGTGTGGAAGAACAAACAGGGGAACTGGGTGTGTGTGACACTCAGCAGCTGGGCTGCGGTTTGGGTCAACATGTGTGATAACCTGTCCTCCTGGTGGCCTAATGGTTTCCTGCCATGTCCAGTGTGTTCACACAACAATAACGATGGGCAGGGGAAGGCTGTCGAGCTGGGTGGTAAGCCTTTATGGTCTGTGTGGCTCATGGGCTCCCATGTGGCATGGCCAACTCCTACCTGTGTAGGGTTGCCAAATACATGGGTACCAAAAGGACAAAAAAAAGGACAGAGGAGGACATATTGAATGTTTCATCTGAATCGTTCCACATTAAACCCGCAATCAATACAATTTTATTATAATAGCTGCCAATAAATGTCTCTTAGTGAACCAACCAAGAAACAGTCATGTTAAAAAATAAACATAAATTCAATTGAGGTTTTTTTTAAAGAATACCAAAAAAATTATCCCCCAGCTGCTCACACTCTGCACAGGCTCAGAGACAACCTTTCTAATATGGATGCCCAAACAAGGCTCCAGTGCAGGCAGGGGGAAAGCGGCGCTGGGCAAAACTGAATGAGGCATCCTCCCCTCCCCCAGGGGTCATATCTTCAAGGCTAGGGAGTGTGAGAGTTGGAGTCCCTGAAAGGGACTTTGAACACACATAGTCCGGTCGCTCGCCTTCCCATTGATGAGCTTGGCCGCTACTTGCTCCTGCCTGGCTTGGTGGGTGGCGCTATACTTGCGCTGCCTTTCTGGTCCCCATGTGGGCTGGGCGGGCATGGCGGATCACTGAGCAGCCACCGCTGTGGTGGGAGGGGATGAGGGCTGTGCTCCAGCGCTGGCAGCAGGTAACGGGGGGGCAGGCGGGGGGGCAGGGAAAGACACAGGGGGTCCTTCTACCTCTCCCCCTCCCATCCAAAATTATAACATAAAATATACAAAACCCTGACATTTTAAAGGTTTTTATCTATGCTTGATGGATGGAGGACATTAGGCTAAAAAGGAGGACATGTCCTCTTTTTGCCTGATATCTGGGAACCCTATACCTGTGGGGCTTACTTGGTGGGTACGTTCTGGAATTTAAGTTAGTCCCATTGCCAGCTAAGGAGCCGCCTAGCATTGAACGGTGGGGCTAGACTGTGCATATCTAACCCCTTCATATACCCTGATATTGGGTGACAGTTGGGTGGTCTTGGGGGCAGTTCTGAGTCCTGGCATGGTGGGAACCTAGGATAGCCTTCCACTGCAGGGCAAGCCTTCCACTGTACCTCATATTAGACAAGGATGAACCCAAATTGGCTTACTCTGTTCATTAGAGTGATACACAGGGACCAGGGTCTGGAGCTTTTGTTCAAGCGGGGTTGGGCAGACTCCGACTCAAGAGTGTTTTGGGGTAGAGCATGTTGCTTTCTGCATGGCATTGGCAATTTGGTGTCCTAAAAGGAGCTCAGGTAAGCCCGATAACAAACAACCAGTTAAGAGATCTGCTAGAGCATCCCCACCAAGGATCTCCTCCTTTTCTAAGAATGAGAGGCTGCCAGATTTTGATCCTCTTCTTGCTTTTTTCAGTGTTTTAGAATGCAAAAGATGGACTTTAAGACAGGAACAGATGGTTCAGCAGTGTAAATCATGAAGGGAAACTAAGAGTGTGAAAAAAGAAAAACTGCAGGGGGTAGCTGACAAGATTTTGTCTTGTTTAGCTGTTTTATAGAATGGAAATGGACCAAATGATGTCTTCCCAACTGAGCTGGCCAGGGCAATGTCGGTGATGTATAGCAGGGCCCTAGGGCAAGGAACTCCCCCAGTTCAGGCTAGAGAGGGGCTTGGAAGATCGATCTGCTCCTGTTTCCAAGTTTTATACACTGCCTTAGGCACCACCCCAGGCTAGGAAGCTATCTAGTTAATAAAACTGTGGCACATTTGAAACCCATTTCTTGTGTCTCATCACTTTATTTACAGGTTGGGGGGCAACTACTCATCTCTTTCTTCTCCATTCTTTTCCTTTTAATAGACACTGTTGAATTCCAGTTCAGGAAATATAATTCTAAAACCTGTGACAATAGTTGGGAGAAATACAGAAAGCTTTTATTAAATAATTTGTTTTCTTGAAAAAAGATAGCAGAGTATTACAAATGGAGTCATTTTGTTTCATGTAAATGAAGGAAAGAAATGCTTGTGAAGCATGAATATGAAAACAAAGCTTGAAGGTAGTAGAGTAGAGATGTGTTTACAGTGTACAGCCTGAAAGACTGCTCTGCACAACCAAGTTGTTTGACAGAGCCTTTCTACAATGTTCTCTCCACGGGAAATAACATGCTCTGGCGATGATTGCCCTCCTCTCCTGGTGGGAAACAAGCAAGTGGGTACGCCAATAGGGTGTTGCCCACAAGGTTGGCTGGGGGTGGGACCAGAGGGCCTTTGTAAGCCCACTGAGCACCCAGCCAACCCTATTTCATTCGCAGCAGTGTGGCTGTTGTGGTTGCTTCAGGCCTATATAGGAATTTTGGGTCCATCTTACCTAATTGGCTTGAAAAGGCTAATGGGTGTATTTTAACCTGTCCCACACTTCTTTACCCATAGGACATTGCAGGTCTGATTTAAAGTCATGCTGTGTTTTAATAGGTCACGCTAACAGGTAGTATAGAATGGAAGTGTTCCCTTGAGTTGCCAAGAAGCACAAGGGTGTTATTGTGGCCACTGTCACAGCAACTAAGATCCATAGATTCACTTGCTGGAATTAGCATGCATGGAGGGACAACCCTAGATGTTGTTCATCTAAGTTCAGGAGGAATGGATGATGGAATGATGGGTAGGATCCCCCAATTTTAGCTGTCTGGGTATGAGCTGTACAGGGGACAGCTCTGACCAGGGGCTTGGGACTTGTCCATTTGGGGACAGAGAAGGGGTAAGAGATGTCCCAGGAATCTGCACTATGGTTCAGAGCCCTCTGCAGAAGGAGGGAGGTTAAAAACAAGAAATAAATAAAGTGTGGCTCTAGTTAACTCCATCATCTGTGTCCATTTCTTTATTCTGGGAGTGGGAGGGCAAAGGAGTAAGCAAAGATGCCCCACTGCTATGCCGGTGGAATGGTCACCATAGGCTGAGTGGAGGAAAGAAATGGAAAACATATAGCCAGAACATATAAAATGGCACTTGGTCTGAGACTAGAGTAAAAGTTCACTGTTGATGGAGACATGGTTGGATTATAGAAGTAAGAGATACAGTTTAATTGTGTTCCTCCCCTCCACTGGCGGAGTCCTGCCCATAACTTAATCCTGCATCAGCAGTTCATATTTTCACTGGCAGAACTGTCCGTGGGCAGAGTTCCATGAAACATGTTCTACCAGCATCTTGGTTGATGGTAACATACTTCAGATTTTACCATTTTCTCAAAACTTCCACTAAATCCTTTTAAGAACAAACAGACCGCATTAGATCATACCCACCAAGAAACTATTTCAAATTAATGAGACATAATCAGCCTAATTGCTTATAGAAATGGAAACCACTGTGTTACTTAAATGGCGATCATAAGCAGAGAAGCCTATATGTGGCCAGGGTTCATGGGCTGACAGTGAATTCTGTAAATTAGTATGGATGGAGGGAGACAGTTCATCAGATATGCCAATCCTTATTATTAACTTCTATATTAGCTCTCACTTTGATATGGCAGGAGGACATTTTTAAGATCATTTCTACTCCTTTAAGCCGAAAACAAGTGGGGCTTAAAGAATGAAAGTTTGTTTACTGAATATTTTCTCCAAACCCCATCTCTTTTTGCTGTGTTCAAGGAATTGAGTTAAGGAATGTGGCAGTAGTGGTCAATCACTATGAAAGTGTCCTCCACTGTCTGCTGGGAGGGGATGCTGTTGATGAATGAACTTCTTTCCTTACTTAGAGATATTGCACGTTATCTTCTAAAAACAAAACAAAAAAAAACTATGGAGAAACAAACATTAGACACATCCATATTTTAACAAAGGTAATATAAGGATGGATGCTGTTTGAAATACTTTTCAAACACTTTGTAGTACAAATAAGGCAATGCAGCAGCATCCTTCCTCTCTTTAGTGTCACACGCACTGTGTTTTCAAATGACAAGCATGGAGCTAACATTTTTGCCTGGAGCAAATTGTGTTTTTACATTGAAAAGCATCTTCCACAGTATTTAACCTACAGTATTTCAGGCCTGACCCTGTTTCGTAAAATCTATTCCAGATCAATGACAATGTTAGTTGTCTGATTCAGTGTGTAAAACTTGTGCTGACCAGAGAGATTTGGTTGATACACTATATTGGGGGAAAATGCTTGAGACTTCAAAGTTTTTAGAATTTGGGGTTGTGACTTTTTTTCACTTAGTACATTTAACATCTATCTTTATCATTTGTAATACAGTACAACATTAGAGAAAGGGGAAAGAACAAAACGAACCCTTATTTGGTTACCATTATAACCAATTAAGAATCTTAATTCTCTGATTTCCTCTATTAAAGAACCCTTTAGCGTCTAGAACTTAATCATTGGCCAAGCTATTTCTTTATATTGGGCACAATGTGATTACTAAGAGGGCCTCAAACCATGTTATTCTAACCAAATGTTGGTTCCACCATAAGATTTACTAAATTAAGAAGTTACTCAGCTATTCTGATTATGCTTAAGACAAAAAAAAAAACCCGAAGTGAAATATTTAGAACACCTTGAACAGCTAACCATAATTTTAAAAAAGAGAGAGGAAAATGTCTAGCTAAATCAATTCATTGTTAAGATGCAACTAAACAGTGGGAAAAATCCATATGTTTCCACTATCAGTTTGCACCTGAGAAGTCAGGTTTCCTGTGGTGAATTCATTTTAGAAAGCAGGGACTTGGCAATCAGTGCTTGTTTGCAGCTTGTTAAGGTAGTTCTGTTGTAGCTGTCCAGATTTGCAGGAGATATGGCTACAGCAAAGCTATCTTAACAAGGTACAAACCAGCACTAATAGATAATCCCTTCCTTTCTTCTTGCTGAGTTCTCACTTTTTCTTTGCTTTTGGTCTCTTAAATGCCCTTCTACAACTGCACCTGGCATTACAAAAAAAATGAAAGGAAAGAAACAGAAGGGAAGGGAAGAAGAAAAGAAGTAAATCCATGCACCAGGTTTGAGGTGAGGGAGATTCAAATGGAAGCCAGTTTCTCATCTGAATGGGTCTACTTCCCTGTCTCAATGCTGCTGTAAACAGGAGGAATGGTTTGAAATAAAATGGTTACAGATCCTTTCTCGGATGGATCTAATACTGTGTGTGTCAGCACAAACAATCACACTGCTCTCTTTAAAATAAAATAAAATATCCCAAAAAATATAATGCCCTTGCTGATCTATGCAAACAGCACATCTTTAGCTTTGAGTATCTGCTGTATCTCTCAGCAGCTTGCAATCATCTCTACTACTCACACTTTTGATTAATTTTGCTTTCTCTACTTCAATGCTATTCTGTATATTATATGAAAATAATAGCCTCTAAAGAATTGGCCTTTAGTGCTGCATGGAAACTGAAAAGACAAAGCAGAAACACACTTTGTTCCTCTTAGCATGAAAATGACATTGACAACAATGGGGCTTGAAGGAAGACACAAAAAATGTTATGCGGGGCTACTCCATTGGCCTCCAAAATATAAGAGCTAAAACTGGATAGGGGATGTGTATACTCTGAAAAGAGTTAAATGTGTTCAATTTAACACATGTATAAGTCTGTTTGCAATGACTTGGGAAACATGTTCATCTGAAAAAGCATACAAATCTCTAGGTTTTCAGATTAATTTATGGAGATTTTCAAGAATAATTGGACATGCAGGAGCACGGAAACACACAGTGACGAGAGGAACTGTGGGTTGCTCAGTGGTGCTACCCTATGGTTTGTGGCCAGAAACTCCCCCCACATTTATTGTGGGGCCTATATTTTAAAATAAATTAATTATATTTTTAAAGCGAGAGGGAAATAAGGATGCAGACAGGTATCTTTGGCCTTTTGAGCCATCAACCCTGAGAGGCACCCAATGTGTGGGGGCCAGATTTACATTCCCCATGATCATGATCATGATAATCAATAAAATAAAATAAAATAAAGGAGGGGGAGAAAAGGGAAGATGAAGAATTAGATATAAATTACCATGTTTCCCCCAAAATAAGACAGGGTCTTATATCAATTTCTGCTAAAAAAAAAAAAAACACATTAGGGCTTATTTTCAGTGGGATGTTTTATTTTTTCCATGTACAACAATCTACATTTATTCAAATACAGTCATGTCATCTTCTTCTGGTTGCTGCACAGTGGTGGGGGGGCGGGGTTTCACCTAACTGGGGCTTACTTGGGGGTAGGACTTATATTATGAGCATCCCAAATAATCATTAGAGGGCTTATTTTCAGGTTAGGTCTTATTTTCAGGGAAACAGGGTAGTAGGATCAGATATTGGGTGTGAGGGAAAATGCACAGGTAGTTTTTAAAAATATATGGAGAGTTAAGAATAAAATAAAATAAAATAATAAAAAGAGATAAAATACAAATAAGTTGATAACAATAATAACGATGACTGGATAAATGAAATATAAATGGGGGTTTGGATACAAGTGGCAGTGGTGCATCAGTGTGTTGTGATGGTAGGCATCATGGGACCAAAAAAGGCATCAGGGTAAAGAACTGCAAACAGCCACTTGAGCGTAGAGCACCACCCCAAAGGCTGTCTGCCCCCCTTTCTTCAGATGAAGAAAATCTGCCTGACTATGGCACCATCCTGAGCAAGTTTAATATGTCAGAAAGAGAGAGGGCTTGGCCAGAAAAGATGCCAATGCTGGAACAGTCCCACGATCTAACAGGGATTCAAAGGTGCACAAAATGGCCAAGTTGCAGCAGTTGGGTGATACCATGGTATCTCATATTGCTATCTTAGAAAGCGAACATGTGGGTTCCTCAGGAGTCATTTCCTGGGTCATGCATGGCTCATATATGATAAAGGGATTCCATATGTGCATGGTGATTCATCCACATATGGAATGCCCTGCATAATTCTCTATGGCTGTGGACTATGACCCTGACTCAACCAATTTTGGGCAAGAGTTTTGATAGTGGACATCTAATTCAGAAGGCATCTTCAGCTGCATTTTCCCATGCCCAAGCAGGCCAGGTGGTTCAATCTTAACTGGTTTGCTGTTTATTCAATGCTTGGGGGTCCTGCAATCAAAGATCATGCAAATTCAAGCAGCAGTAGGGTAACTCTTGGAGAACACACACTTCAATTGCCTGCTTCCATGGAAAGCAAGGGGCAGATGGAGGAAAGGACTCAGGGGGTGGAAAAAAGCATCCCCCGGGTTCCAACAATTTTTCAAGAATGATCCAGCCCAGTTATTTGGAAAGTACAAGAGGCTTAGTTGAAAGCACACCCAGGAGAGGCTGCTTGTTATTTGTTAGTTGGATATAAATTGGGTTTTTATATTCCAGTTGTGGGGGATAGAGTTCCTATGTTTTCCAAGAACTGAAGGTCAGTTCATGGGTTGGACGAAGGGGAAGGTTTAGGCCTATTTATGTTTCCCAACCTTTGGGTTTCCCTGCTAGGGATAGTGCCTCAAAAGACAAAATTTTGTCTGATTCACCATCTGTCTTACCCATTAGGCAACTTGGTTAATGATGGGATCTCATAGAATCTCTGTAGTGTTTGTTATACATCCTTTGATCATGTTGTATGAATGGTACATAACTGTGGAGTAGGAGCAGAGCTGACAAAATGTGACATTAAGTCAGGGTTTCACCTTCTTTTAATCCCCCTTGATAATTTTAGCCTGCTGGGTTTTGCTTTTGATGGCTCATTTTATTTGGATACGGCACTGCCTATGGGATGTTCCTTCTCTTGTGCAGCTTCTGAGCACTTCATCTCCTTTCTGGATTGGTATTAATGTGCAAGCCTGGGTTTTCTCAGGTAGTGCATTATTTAGATGAATTTTTGCTTTGTTTTGTGGCAAACAAAAATCTGTACACTGTAGCCAACTTATGGTTGCATCCCAGGGGTTGACAAAAGAATTAGGTATGCCCTTTGCTGAGGAAAAGACAGAGGGACCTTGAGAAGTTCTGACATATTTGGGCATCGAACTGGATTATGGCAATCTAGGAGGCTGCCTGAGGAGAAATTAGCTGACCTTAGATGTAGGTTAAGGGAACCACTGGGTTGGAAAAACATTTCATTAAAAGAGCTCCAGGAGATGGTTGGCCACTTCAAATTTGCATATAAAGTAGTAGCATCAGGTAGGGTCTTTCCCCAGTGGTTGTGTGATGTTATGAAAGGCCTCTCTAGGCTGCGTCACCATAGGAAACTCATGGTGAGAATGAAAAATGATCTGAGAGTCTGGATAGAGTTTTGGAAAGATTTTAACTATCTCCTTTTGGAGGTCAGAGTTGTGTCTGGGTGCAGAATTTCAGGTATAGATTCTGCAGGTTCCCTTGGTTATGGGTTGCATTTTCAAACAAGTAGTATGCTGGAATTTGGCCAGCGACATGAAAGAGAAAGGCACTACATGGGATCTGACTTCCCTGGAATTCTTCTCCATAGTTGGGACTTTATGGTTATGGACAGAAGCATGGGTGAACTCTTCAGTAGATTTTTGGTGCAATAACCAAGCAGTTGTCCACATTATCAATTTATTTATCTTGAAGTCTCAAAAGGTGATGTGCTTAGTTCAAGTCTTTATGTTACAACATCCTTTTTCAGGCTTGCCATGTACCTGGCTTGGACAATGTCCTGGATGACACCCTGTCCCATTGGCCATCAACAGATCAAATGGGTTCAGGGCATTAGCCCCAGGAGCCCAGGGATATCCAGACATCTTGCCAGTAGTGTTTTGGAGTCTTGGAGGTCAACCAGGGCCTCAGTAGCTGGTGCTCCTATGCAATAACATGCAAGGAGTTTTTCAACTTTTGCTGTAGAGAAGAACTTGGACTGCTCCTGTTGATCATTTCCTATAATATGGTGTTTATCTGCACAACAAGAGTTTGGCTTCGAGGTCTATTATGGGTATAATATCAGTGTTTGTGAAGGCGAAGGGGTTCTTGGACTTTTCCTCACATTTTTGTGTAAGGAAGATGATGGAAGGATGGGATAAGGAGCATCAGAAGGAACCAGATAAGCATAGTCCAATCTCACCACCCATGTTGAAGCAAGTATCGGCTGCTTGGTTGTTGGTCTGCAGGAACGCTTATGAGGTCAGCTTATTTAAGGCGACAACACTTATTGCTTTCTTTGGGGCTTTCAGAATCAGTGAGCCTGTTGTAGCATCCAGGGGCAATATAGCAAAGATAGCATGACAGTTGTCAGATGTCGTGGTCTTCAAAGACCAAGGCATCCTTCACTTGAGACGATCAAAAAGAGATCAATGGGGAAAAGGACAGGTGATGTTGTTAGGGAAGTATTCCATAGTGGAGTTATGTCCTGTTGAAGCTATATGTGATTAGGGTTGCTAAGGGGAGAGGACCAGAGTGAGTTATTTCAACATCAGGACAGGTCCTGTTGACTAAATTCCAGTTTTGGAAAATTACTTCTGTGGCCTTAGCAAAAACAGGCATAGTAGGGAGAAAATTTGGAACTCACTACTTCCGTATAGGTGTGGTGTCGACAGCGGCCATCGGGGCTATGGAAGTGATGGAGTAAAATAAGTTGGAAGGTGGTCTTCTCAAAAATACTGTACCTAAGTATATGTGCTGCCACAACCCTAGATTCCAGCATGTTTCATTCTTATTGTTTTCAGGACCTGAGTATCTGTTGTAAAGAGTTTGAGTTTTGCTGGTCAGCAGTGGTTTCACTGGGCTGCCAAATTTGCTTTGTTCCCTTTGGAGGCAACATCTTGGAACTTTGTTCATGTTGGAATGGTGTGGTTGGAGAGGCCTGTTATGGGACGGGTTAATGGACCTGGTTACCCATGGTTGCATTGACTTATCTTTTGACATAGTTATTATTCACCTGATGGAAATGACTTGACTCAAAAGATGGGCAAGTCTTTTATTGTACAGGTGATTTGCAGACCTTGGTGGCCAGATATTCAAAATTGCATTTAGTATGGTCAGCTCTGCTACCACAGAGTACCTGGAGGAGTGACTGTGATCCTAGACACATTGATAAAGCCTGGAGGGAGTTAACCACAAGATCAGCAGAGATATGTTGGCAGGCTTGGGGTCTGTTATAACACACCCGGACCTAAGGGTCAAAGACCCTGGTTTATACTGTTCTGATGGTGTGCTCTTATCCAATGAGGGGATGCACATATTTCTGAAAGACCTCCATGGGAGCCTGAAGACTTATCTTTTCAGTCTTGGGGGGGCATGAGGCATACCACTAACCCCTATGCCCTAGTGGGTAGTGCAGAAGGCACGAGTTTTTTAGGTGAGTTACAAGGGGCACCCAAAACAGATGTAGCCATAACACCTCCCAAAGACCACAAGGTTTCTGCACCAAAAGGTGGATGAGTAGGGGCCTCCCAGGAGTATAGAAAGCCTAGGGTCAGGAGCCTTGGGTGGCCTGTGCTCAGGGAAAAACCAAAATTTATGGGAAATCACCATGAGAAGGTCTGGATCTGGGGCAAGGCCAATCCCAGATACAGATCATGCTTCTGCAGAATGTAGGCCCCACTTTGAAAGGGGTTGATTTTTTAACTGATTTCAATAAAGTGTGGCCCTATTTTATACCCACTTTCTATGTGTTGCCTCGTTATTCCAGGCTGGCTGGGCAAAGGCTGGTAGAGTGGTTTCAGGGGAATATGACACATATGTTAACATCAGTTTGATTCTTTTTTAGTACCTCATTGGTTAGAGTGACAGGAAGGGATTTTCTTACTGGCTTCACTTGCCTTTTCCTTTGGTGTCAGCTGATCAGTCTTTTTCAAGAATGTCCTCAATTCAAATTGCTGGTGCCATTTTTAAAAACGCACTTGAAAGCCCTATGGAACATGAAGGACCTAAAAGGCTGTTGCTGCATTTCTATGGACAACCAGCAGCTCTGCCCTGTAGTCACCTCTGATTTGATCCACATTTGTGTGAAGGCAGTGTGCATCCTTAATTATTTCTTTCCTTTCCTGAAACTTTGCCAAATCACCAGGGAAGGGCTTGCAGGGAAATATCTGGAATGGAACAGAGAGGAGACTGATTCTGAGAGTGATATGATATAGAGACTGATGCAGACAAGGTATGTTGAAGAGAAAAGAGACATGTCTTCCAGAGCTGGTGAGATGGATATAGATTGGGTCGGAAGGTATGACTGAGCAGAAAGCCCATCTGAAGGTCAAAATAAGCAACAGGGTAACTTTGGAAAAAGCAGGGGAGCTACCTTCAGGAGTAAAGTGGGCATTAACTTTGAGAGTAATGAATTAGCCTGCTTTTGATTTGCCAGTGGACTGTTTGCATGTCTACAAAGATAGCAGCTTTGAAGATGCATCTTTAGATGCAATAACATATTATCACCTTCCCATGAAAACTGTCTGATTACCCATTTTGGCCCTGATACTTTGCCAGATAGGCAGAAGAGAGGTCAGGACGTAGCTAGGCTCATGAGGGGCTCTAGTGAGAGAAAATATTTCTGAACAGTTTAAATCTTTGTTGTTGTTAAGAGCTTGTGAACATTTGTAATTACAATCTGCACATTTTGACTTTCATTCTCAAGGTTCTGAACAGGGCCTTTGAACATTATTGTATACATTAATGCAGACTTCTACTTCTACTACGAGAAAGCCTTTGACAAATTCCAAGCACACAAGCTGATGGAGTTGTTAATAAATAAAGATATTGATTCAAAGATATTTGAAGACCGACAAGCAGTACAAGTAACAAAAAGCTGCAGTGAATGTTCATCAGGTGACAAAGAACAGAAATATCAAGAAGGGTCTGATGAGGATGTGTATTCTCACCACTGTTTTCCAATTTGTACTCCAATAAGTTCTTTGGGAACAAATTTGAGCCTGATTTTTTTCTTCAACTACAACAACCAATGAAGATAATTCATTCCTTATCTTTGCTCCCCAAGCCCGGAAATAACGACACCGACAACCAACTTGGATTTAAATATGGGCCACACTTTATTAATACTAAAATAATTCAACCAGGTAGAGAACCAGTTCCAAACTTGAGGGGGCCTGCGGTAGTGCGGGGAAATAACTCCAAATATTTCCTTATAAGTCAATGGGCGAGTCCCAGGCCCCAGGTTCCATCCATCTGATGACAGAATGAACCTCAAAGGCCTACTAACACCCCGAACCTCTAGCCATCGCATTTGATGACCTTTGGTTCGAAAGTGTGCAAGCACCTCAGTCGCTTTCGGTCCTGTAATCGCACGATCCGCAGAAACCGTCAGGACTGGGGCGTAATTAATTTTAATAATTACCAACGGGAGACACCGTGACAACCAGTTATTCCCGCACTACCCGCCCGTGTGACCGATTATAATAGTTCCACCATGAATTTTTTGCCCAATTAAGAAAACACCCCTTTCCAGTGTGGGATAGGCGAAAAATCCCCCCATCCACCAGCCAATCAGGATGGAGGTCAAAAATTCCTATCCGGCCCCAAAAAACAGGCGACCACAATCACACTAGAAAAAAGGGTTGGGCGGGTGGGTGCCAAAAGCGAAAGAGAAAGACGACCCAGACAAGCGCTGTTTTATAGCCTCCTGACCGGCTATAACCACGTGGCCCCTGTTGTTGGCCACGTCATCCCAGGCCGGGGGAGCAAAAGAGGCGCGCGGAGCTCAACGGCGCGAACAGACGCCGTTCGCGCGCGCGGGTACTTGCTCCCCAAGCCCGGAAATAACGACACCGACAACCAACTTGGATTTAAATATGGGCCACACTTTATTAATACTAAAATAATTCAACCAGGTAGAGAACCAGTTCCAAACTTGAGGGGGCCTGCGGTAGTGCGGGGAAATAACTCCAAATATTTCCTTATAAGTCAATGGGCGAGTCCCAGGCCCCAGGTTCCATCCATCTGATGACAGAATGAACCTCAAAGGCCTACTAACACCCCGAACCTCTAGCCATCGCATTTGATGACCTTTGGTTCGAAAGTGTGCAAGCACCTCAGTCGCTTTCGGTCCTGTAATCGCACGATCCGCAGAAACCGTCAGGACTGGGGCGTAGTTAATTTTAATAATTACCAACGGGAGACACCGTGACAACCAGTTATTCCCGCACTACCCGCCACAGCATGAGGACTAGCATCAGCTATGTCCCATGTACCCACCAGAAAAGCCAAGTTCCAACAGCAGGCCCCCTCTAATGTCCTCCAAGAAAATGTCCAAACCTGCCTCAGACAGGTGGACTCCATCTTCACGAAAATAATCCACCTTAGATATTTGGATTCTGCGATGGTTGATCACAGATCCGAGGCCGCCCTTGCTGACGCCTCTACAAATTTCCTTATTGACCTGGCGACGAGCCTTATTAACCTTATCCATTTGTTTCGCCCCACGCCAGTTTAATCGCGGTATAATTGTTGACCAAATGATCCGCATGGCGGGGTATAAATTGTGTAGTCTGCTCAGGTCCCTTAAAATATCCAATATCAATGCCTTACCCGGCAATCTGGGCAAATCATTGCCCCCTAAATGCACCACCAAGATGTCTGGAGGTGTGTTTCCAAAGAAGGCCATTCTTCCAAATTGCACCCATTGCATGCCCCGCATGCCCTTCCATGAGATGGATGCCAAGGCGCCAAGCCCCAAGTTGCTTCCCCATCGGGAAGATGCAGCATAACGTGCTGCCCAAAATACGTAGCTATGGCCAACAATCATGACGTTCCTTCGGGCCTCCAGCATCTTGCCATCTGAAAGACAAAACAACCCTGCCTATATGTTAGGAAGCTGTCTGATGTATTTATGGCAACAATTGGATGACCACCGGCCTAATCGCTTAATTCTATCTACGTCATATCCCAAAGCTGCTGCTGTTGAGGCCGCCCCTATTCTAAAAGAATGTGTACCAAATCTCATATTTCTAATCCCTATTCTTTCCAGCGCCATGTCAGTCAGCTTCCAAAATTGGTATTTCGTGAGAGGTGACCCATCTCTGTGTTGAAAGAAATATCCTCTATCTGTCCCTCTTAGACTCATGAATTCCCGTATTGCTTTTACTGGACATATATTTACCAAGCTACATTGACCTAAAACGATAATCCTACCTTGCCCGAGCTGATCAGTTTTTGATCTCCTCAACCTAATCCTTACCTGACCGTCCCAAACTACTACGTCCTCCTCCTGTAATGCTTTCTGGGAAACATCACTTTTGCCCGCTGCTACCAGCTCACTAATTCGCATAGCTCCAAAAAAGGCCAATAATGCTGCCGCATGGAAAAGCGCCTCCTCATACCTGTCTCTACACAGAGATCCCCATAGTTTACATAAGCGTTCCAGGAGCGCCGGAGATACAGGAGTCCTGTCATCCCGTATTCTTCCTCTCTCCCTAGACCACCCTTCCAACATTTTCCTGATCCTGAAATCACCTGAAAAATCCTTAATTCCATTAGCCTTAGCATAAAAGCTCAAGGCCGCCAATTTACCTCTTATGGTACCAGGCGTTAGACCCTTCCAATGCAAGGCCACGATAAACTGCTGAATATGCTCTACCGGCGCCGGCCACGTCTGCTGTAACCGCATTACCCTTCGAAATTCTGAAAACTCTGTACCTGCTGTTCTATATTTTCTACTTGTTCTCGGGGCGAGAGCCATACCTATCGCTCTCGACGCTTCGACCCGCCAATCTGCCAGACCTCTGCTGGGAGCACCTCTGGCAAATCCCTGGCCTCCGGTGCCAATTCCCTGAAACGCTGGATCTGTTGGCGGGAAAGAGCATCGGCTATCCTGTTATCGATGCCCGGGACATGACGGGCATGCACAACAATGTTAAACTGCAATGCCCTTAACGTAAAAGCCCGCACTAAACTCATCACCCTTTCTGAGCGCGACGTCAAATTATTGACTATATAAACCACTGCTTGATTATCGCACCAAAAGCGAACTACTGCATTGGCCCATTCATCGGCCCAGAGCCACAATGCTCCCACTATTGGAAAAAATTCCAAAAATGTCAAATCCCTCGTTATACCCCGCTGATGCCATTCTTCTGGCCACTTTCCTGCACACCACCTACCCCGATAGTAGATTCCAAACCCCTGAGTACCAGCTGCATCTGAATTCACCTGGACGTCCGCTTTTAACCTAATTTCGGACCTCCAAAATGATATTCCGTTAAAATGCTCCAAAAACTGTTCCCAGACCCTCAAATCCTCGCGCATACCTTTTGTAACCCTAGTCCTATGATACGGTCTCCTCAATCCTGACATGGCGCTGCAAAGTCGCCTTACAAAGGCTCTGCCTGGAGCAACTACTTTGCATGCGAAATTCAAATGACCTACAACTTCTTGCAACTCTTTCAAGGTTGCCTTCCTTTGTACCCTAAGACTCCTTATAATCTTCCTAATGTTTACCAATTTATCTTGAGGCAACCTTGAAGTCTGCTGGGTCGTATCTAATTCAATCCCCAGAAACGTCAGGGTCGTCGCCGGCCCCTCTGTCTTCTCTTCAGCTAGTGGCAAACCCAATTCTGCAGCAAGCTCTCTAAATACGTCCAGAAACCTTTGACACCTCCCTGAATTTGCTCTTCCACAGAAGAGAAAATCATCCAAATAATGTGCCGTAGTATTAGATCCCATCCTTTGCCGAATCCACCATTCAATAAAAGTACTAAACTTTTCAAAGGTTGAACAAGAAATTGAACACCCCATTGGGAGGGCCCGGTCAATGTAATATTGTCCTTGAAACTGAAAGCCTAACAAATTAAAATCCGCCAGGTGAACCGGCAGTATCCGAAAAGCTGATTTCACATCAGCCTTAGCCAGCTCAGCACCTACACCACAAGCCCGAATCATCTTCACTGCCTCGTCAAATGACGTATATCGTACTGAACATAGCTCATCCGGGATAGCATCATTTACTGACTCGCCTTCAGGAAAAGATAAATGATGTATCAACCTAAATTCTCCCGGGGCTTTTTTAGGGACTATTCCCAAAGGCGACACCCTCAAATCACCCATGGGTAACTCCTGGAAAGGTCCCAGGACCCTACCTTCCTTGACCTCCTTACCAATTTTTTCCGATACTATGCCCTCCATACCTTTTATTGATTTAAGATTCTGAGCCCTAAATGTTCTCCTAACCCCCACAGCTGGAATCCTGAACCCAAACTTAAAGCCTGAGTGCAAAAATTCAGCGTCCACCCTATCTGGGTAAAGCGCTAAACCCTGTTCCAAAGCCTCAATTTTAATTGGGGTGGGACCCCTTTCCAGGAGCCCCGCCCCCGCCCTCAGGTTTCCTGTTTGCTCCCCCCGTCTTATTCTGCCGCTGTCCCCCTGTTTTAAAGCAGTTGCACTTAGCGTGTTTTCCTCCACATCCAATACATTCATGTCGAAATCTACACGGGGATTTAGCACAGGACCCTTTATTATTGAATTCAAAGCAAGGCATCCGGGGTTGAACCGCCTGCCCCGCCCCCTGGCGGGCTCCAGTGTTACCTGAGTACTTTATATTCAGGTGCCCACAATCAAATCTATCTCCTAGGTTTGTTTTAGCGGGCGACATGTGCTGTAACCACAACCCCGGGTGCGTTTCGTCCCAGCGTAATTCTGGCCTGATGGCACTCCTCATTCTAAATGCCTCATCATACCTAAGCCAAGCCTGTCCCTCAAACTCCGCTTTCGCTCTACGCATGATATCGAAATACTGGAATAGGGCCGATGCCTTCCACGGCTGCATTTTCACCAATACTCCCGCATATATTGTGAAACCCGTGACCCAATTGGTCCAATTCCTATCGGGCCTCTTACGTCTGTACTTCTCCTTCATCTTATCATCCTCTTTGTCTATCTCCTTGACCTCAAATTCCCGATTAAGGAGCTCATAAAAATCAATGAACTTGCCTTTCCATATCTTCTCCTTAACTGCCGGGGTCAAATGATCTCCCAGCGGAGAATTATAGTCCGTGTACGGCATAGCCGTTATCGGAACAGTATTGTAACCTGTGTTCGGTACAGAAGGATGCTGTTGTGCTCCTGCACTCCTACCATCATTCGCCACCATTGGCTGACTAGAATTCGCAAAAGGAATGCCCCACCCAAACCAATGCGGGCTAACCGGTGGCCAAAAACCGCCCGGCCACATCCCCAGTGATGACACCCCAGCGCCAGGTGAAGCCAATGTCTGCTGTGGACCACCAGCCCATGGCCAGTATGTGTGCTTACTAAATGTATTGTGCAAAGCATCATACTCACCCGGCAAAGCCCCAGGTGCACTAGTAGCATCAAAAGGCCCCTGTGAACTTGTAGATGGTTCTTCATAAGGGTCAAAACCACAAGATGTTCCTTCAGCAACCCCTGCACAGTCTGACGCCTCATTCCTCTTCCGTTTCCGACCTCCATTCGTCCCGCTAGTTGCCGGTCCTTTGTCGTCATCCCATCTATCATCATCTTGCTCCTGCTCAGAATCAACAGCATTGAGACGCCTTGTTAGGTCCTGGGTCATAGCCCTCATTTCGGCCCTACGCCGTCCCTTAGTATCTCTAACTGAGCGGCGTGGGGTAACCTCACTGCCTCCCGAGGCTCGCTTTTCCATCTTTCTAGCCTCCAAGATAGCCACCTTGGCTTGCAATTCCTTAAGCGCGGCCCATGACTCCTCATCAGATGATGACTGAGGAGGGGACACCTGTGGAGCAGGTCGTCGTTTCGCAGGAGCCTTGCCCTTCTTATTTCCCCCTCCTTTTTTCGGAGGCATACTTAATTATTCTTTTGCTGTAGTCGCTATTAATAATAAAATTATATTACTATTATTACTATTATTATTATTATTACTATACTAATACTACCAGAATTAGTATTAGTATTGTTGTAGTTGTAAATATTATTATTATTACAAGCAGTACTATTGATTAGTAGACCAAGGCACCTTACCACCTTTGCCTAAACTTCAGAAGTCCAACACCAAACAACTGTCCCCCAATCAACCAGCACAGGGGCTCACCTTACCCTTCAGAATGTAGTCCCTGTGCCAGTTAAAATTTCAGACCAGGGCAAAATTACACCCTGCCAATTCAATAATCAAGAGCCCGCTCGCTGCAAACCCAATTATGCCAATTAACCTGCTGTTTTAATCCTATTCTGCACCTTAAAGTTTTACTATCCTTCTCACCTCTGCTTAAAACACTCAAATATTCCTCGCACCTCTTCGCAATCAATTGGAAACCTTACCCTGCTGATTTTCCTATTACTTGTTTATATATAGATATTTATTCTATATTATTATTATTATTATTATTATTATTATTATTATTATTATTATTATTATTATTATTATTATTATTATTATTATTATTATTATTATTATTATTATTATTAACAATAATAATATATTAAATTACTGCTATTACTTACTAGTATTACTTTATCTTTTAAAATATATATATATGCAATATATATATTATTTATTTACTTACCTTCTAGGAACCCCAACCCCCCCTACCCCCCTTATCCCCCCCTTTCCCTATCAGTCACTGTCTTAAGCCAGATAATGAGAGTATTATTCAATATAGCTACCTAAATATTAACTTACACTTATTTATTATTATTATTATTATTATTATTATTATCTATATGTGTATAAGCACTATTATACTAGTATGTATTAACTGAACCCTTTTTAAAATGGCGGACGGGGTAGCCCCGCTTCCCGCCAAAACAAAATGGCGTCCACCAATACTGACCACACCACCAGATCACCCAATGCAACAAAACAATCCTAATAAACAACAGTGCCCAAATACCCTGGGTGCGCTGCTGAAGGGGTTAGTACTACCAAACAAACGACGCTGTCGCGTTCCCCCCTTGCTCAGCCAAGCGCAACACCCCCTTATAACACCAAGCACCAGCCAAACCAGCCCCGTAATGGCGGGAGGGAGCCTCGCCCGAAACGCCTCCTCTGCCGCCTCAAGAAACCCAGGAACCGGCAGTAAAACTGGCGAAAAAACTCTCCACCTCCCACCCTAAAAAGCTGGATCCCCGGCCAGAGAGGAGGGAAGGCTTGAGCCGATGACTAGCGCGCGCGGCAGGGCGCTACGCCCGCCGCGCGCCGCTCCGCTCTCCCTCCTCTCCTCCCGATCGGCTTCCCACCAAGAAAACCCTTTCCCTTTTCTTCCTTTAAATCGTCCGACCCAGGAATGGAGCACAAGGCTACCACCCCTCCAAACCAGAATCACGATGCTGCAAGCCAAGCTGAGGACTCTCTCGTTCTGCTGCCAAAAGCGAAAGAGAAAGACGACCCAGACAAGCGCTGTTTTATAGCCTCCTGACCGGCTATAACCACGTGGCCCCTGTTGTTGGCCACGTCATCCCAGGCCGGGGGAGCAAAAGAGGCGCGCGGAGCTCAACGGCGCGAACAGACGCCGTTCACGCGCGCGGGTACTTCTCCTACCATTTTCATCATAACCCTCCCTTTTCATCATCTCTCTCTCTCTCTCTCTCTCTCTCTCTCTCTCACACACACACACACACACACACACACACACACACACACACACACACACACACACACACACACACACACACACACACACACACACACACACACACCCTAATGTCTGTCTTTTGTCCCTCAAAATGTCTGGGCTCCTCTCTTTTCAATTAATCCAGGATTGACTGACTATATACACCACCCAGCCAATCACATTGTTACTCTGTTAACAAGCAGATTAGAATCATAGAAAAGTGAAGTTGGAAGGGGCCTACAAGGCCATTAAGTCCAACCTCCTGCTCAATGCAGGAATACAATCAAAGCATATCTGCCACGTGATTATCTAAGATTTTCTTGAATGCCTCCAGTGTTGGAGCATTCGCCCAAGGTAACTGGTTCCATTATCGTACTGTTCTAACTGTTAGGAAGATTTTCCAGAGATTCAACTGAAATCTGGGTTCCTATAACCTGAGCCCATTGTTGCATGTCCTGCACTCTGGGATGATTGAGAACAGATCTTGCCCCTCCTCTGTATGACAGCCTTTCAAATAATTGAAAAGTGCTATCATATAACCCCTCTGTCTTCTTTTCTCAAGGATAAACATGCCTAATACTTTCAGCCTTTCCTCCCTGATCATCCTTGTTGCCCTCCTCTGAATTTGTTCCAATTTGTTAGCATCCTTCTTGACGTGTGGTGTCCAGAACTGGACACAATACTCACAGTGAGGCCTAATCAGTACTGAATAGAGGGAGACTAACACCTTATGTGATTTGGAAACTAGACTTCTATTAATGCAGCCTAAAATAGCATTTGCCTTTTTGTAGCCATAACACACTGTTGGCTCATATATAGCTTGTGATCTACAACAATTCCAAGATCCTTCTCGCTTGTCGTTTTGCTGAACCAGGTATCCCCTATCTTGGTACTGTCCAACTGGTTCTTTCTTAAAGGTGCAGTACTTTGCACTTATCCCTGTTGAATTTCATTCTGTTGCTTTTGGCCCAGTGCTCCCTCCTATCAAGGTCATTTTGAATTTTGTTTCTGTCTTCTAGGGTATTAGCTATTCTGCCCAATTTTGTATCATCTGAAAATTTGATAAGCATTCCCTGCACTTTCTCATCCAAGTCATTAATAAAAAATATTGAAGAGCACCAGGCCCAGGACTGAGCCTTGGGGTACCCCACTTGTGACCTCCTCCCAGTTAGAGAAGGACCCATTAATCATCACTCTCTGAGTATGATTCTGTAGCCAATTGTGTATCCACCTGACAATTGATCTATCCAGCCCACACCTAGTTAGCTTGCTAATCAGCATATCATGGGACACTTTGTCAAAAGCTTTAGTTAGAGTTAGAGTTCCCTTCACAGCATCTTAACAGTTTTCTTTGTTTCTATATAACAGTTGCTAAACAGCTGCATTCAGGGGTCTGATCGTACTTCTGTCACCTTTTCCTTTTCTTCTCACTTATTCTTCCCAATTTTAAGTATTTCTTTCATCTTCCATCAAGTTTCCTTTTTTCTTTTTACTAAAGAAACTTTCTTTTTGAATTCTTCCCTAATAATATCTCTGGTTTCAGTCCACAGTTTTTCTGGTTCATGGTCAATTGTGTTTAATAATGCAAATCTGTTCTTTATGTGGACTTTAAATTCATCAGAAATATTGTTAAAATTATATTTTGGCACTAAGTTTGTTTTAGTTTTCTTTTTCAGATGTTTATTGAGATGTTGGATATTAACAATACATTGTTACACAATCTGCCACATGACTTGTTTTGGTTGAGATAATACAGCTTCATTTCCTGCTTCCAAGGACACAGGGTATTTGATTTCTGTATTGGCCATCTGGTGATATCCACATGTACAGCCATCTGTTTGGTTGCTTGAAATATTTATTTGCATTAAACATATTGTTGGCTTCACATAACTCTATGAATCATTCTCCTTTTTTTTTTCCTGAGCCCTAGTCCAAATTTTCCACCAACATTTGGTTTTGATTGGTTTCCTATTTTTGCATCCCGGTCACTAGACATCATGTCTAGTGGAAAAATAGGTGGTGTAAGATCAATTTCTTCTTGAATGCTTGTATTAAAGTTTTCAGTTTCATCTTCAGCATCTGTAACTGGAACATAGACTTGAATAATGGTTATGTTGATAGGTTTTTCCCAGAAGTCTGATTGATATTATTTGGTCAGATCTTGCATTGCATCCCCTAAATGCCTGTGTTACATCTTGCCTCAGTGTTAGAACCACTCCATTTCTTCACAGTTTGTCATTTTAACACTTTGTTGTTGTCTGACTGAAAATATCCCATTCCAGTCATTTTAGTTCACTGACACCAAGCACTGCAATGTTTAAATAATCTATTTCTTGTTGTATGGCTTCCAGTTTACCTTGATTCATACTTCTCATGTTGCATGCTGCAACTATATGTGTTGCACAGCACTGGACTTTCATTTCATTTCAGTGCACATCAGCCATTAGATATCCTTTTGGCTTTAGTCTAATGCTATTTGTATTTGTCCTTTGCTCTTCCCCAGTAGCTGATTCAGTCCTTTGTGACCTGTGAGTCCAGCACTATATCTTGTTTCATTTTGGACTATCTTACCATCAGGTTTCCAGGTTAAGAAATATTCCGCAGTGGTTTACCATTGCCTTCTTCTGCACAGTTCTAACATGTCTAGTTGATGTTTGTGAAAGGCCCTCCACCAGCATCAGTTTTAGCTACCATTACTGCCTAATAGATATCTTCCAGAGGTTTCTCTGCCCCCATCACCATTGGAACTATTGATTCTCTTCACTCTGAAGAGAATTAATGCATTTTATCTGGTGCCCCAGCTGTGAACACTCTACCTTTGACGATCTTGCTACGAGTCCAGAGTTGTAATGGAGTCTGGCTTCTTGACAGCATTGCTCTTGGCTTATCTCACACACCTGAAACACCTTGCCAGGTTAAAGTGTGCATCCAAGAAAGGGACAAAAATATGCAGCAAATGTGGATTTATCATAGGATATTAAAAATTGGTTGGATTAAGAAGTGGAAGAAATACTAAGGTGAATAACTAAATATAAAGAAATTTAAAAATACAGAAAGCTCAAATGTGTCAGTCCCATAATGGGGAATAAAGACTATAGATTGCTACAGCTAAAACTCAAGGTAAAATAAATTGGAAAGGAAGTGCAGGGAAAAAACTTGATGGCCACAATTCTTTTACCTACCTACTCTGGCATAAGCGCAACAGCATAAATTGCAGCATCGAATGGCTTTTAAGAAATCACAGTTTGTATTTCTCATCACAAAGTCACTATACAGAATACCAGCATCAGCTCCTAAACTAGCTGTACTTTGTTGCTGCAACTGATGTTATAGATGTTGGTGTTTGCAAATCATAGGATTCTAGCCACTGACTGAAGAACCTGGTAGACCAGTTTGGATCTAATACAATGGCATTATATGGAACTGTTGCATCCAAATTCAGAGTAGCTGTGAAGAGGTCCAACCTCCAGAAAGGGGAAGAGGAAGAGAATGCAGTTTTTACAGCCCACTATTTTAAAAGCGTAGAAACTAGTCTAGACATATCAGTTTTTGCAGCAGCTGCCAGAAAGTAATCAGGAAGCAATATTTAATCTGATTACCACAGCTAGACATGCTTTTACAAACTGCTAGAGAGCAAATAGCTTTTTGACCAAAAGATAAATAGTTGCTAAAGTTCTGACAAATTGCAAGCTTGGTGAAACTAACAGCCAATAGAAACTTGCTTAATGGTAAATTGAACTCTCACTATATTTCGCTTTTTGAAAAGTATTGGTGATTCAATGTATTCCTGAAAGCTTTCATGGCCGGGATCTGATGGTTGTTGTGGGTTTTTCGGGCTCTTTGGCGTGTTCTGAAGGTTGTTCTTCCTGATGTTTCACCAGTCTCTGTGGCCAGCATCTTCAGAGGAATAGGAGTAGGAACTCTGTTCATGCTCTGTTTGTTGGGTGGTTGAGTATTTATAGCTGTGGGAACAGCCTTTTTCCTTTTCAGGAAATAGGGTGATGGTGATCAGTGTGTTTTTATTGTGGATATATTGTTGTGATAAGGGGGGAGTGGCTGGAGTTTTTGTGTAGGTACCGGTCTGTGCGGGTGTGCTTTCTGTAGACCTTGAAGTACAAACAACTGAAGTACTGGACAACACCAGCAATCATTATGTTAGACTGCACATGAAAAGAGGAAAGTCTAAAAACTTTATAAGGCCTGGCTCCCAGCATTGGAAAATATAGCCTGCAAAAGGTCAACAAACTCTACCCAGCCACAAGGACCAGGGATCACTGCACACAAAAGACAAGCTAAGGACACCCATCAATCACAGTGACAGATAATCTCTCCCCCCTTATCACAACAATACATCCACAACAAAAACATGCTGATCACCATCATCACCCTATCTCCTGAAAAGGACAAAAGTTGTTCCCACAGCTATAAATATTCAACCACCCAACAAACAGCAAGAGAACATGGACAGAGTTCCTACTCCTGTTCCTCTGAAGATACCGGCCACAGAGACTGGTGAAACGTCAGGAAGAACAACCTTTAGAACATGGCCAAAGAGCCCGAAAAACCCACAACAACTATTGGTGATTCATTGCTTGAAATAATTTACCTCAGATTTAGAGCCATTCTCCAAACATTATATAGAGCTGTCTAAAACTATTAAATATAGTTATTATCTTTATTGTTTCTATTTCAGATTATTATTTCTTAGCTCCTATTTGTTTTTAAATAAAAGATAAATTACTCAGTAGTCCTACAGTCCACCTGAGATGTTGGTGGCCACAACATGAAGGCTAATGCTGGCATGATAATCAACCAGTAGCACAATCAGAAACATTACCAGAGAAACAAGGATATGCTAGATATGCTTACTGAAATACTATCATGACAATACATGTTGATTACACCTCCTGCAGCAGCCAAGTAAGGGTTGTTTGTTGTTTTCCAAGTCCATTTTGCACTGGAATGATCATTATTTTTTCTCTACTGTGGACTCATGCTTGCAAACACTAGAAATGACAATAATGATTTAGTGATGGATAAGAAGTACCAGTTCGATGGTGTGTGCTGATTCAGATGATGGCCAAACAGATGTTCTGTGGTTTGATGCCCTGCTCCCTCCAACAGGCACCCACTTAGAGGCAATGCCTGGAGGAGGTAGGCCAAGGAAGCCAGAGTGCTGTTTTCAAGGGGAAGCACCTTGAAATAGGAGAGAGAGAAAGAGAAAGAGAGAGAAAGTTTCTTTCTTTCTCTTGAAGAAAACTTGCAGTGTTAGGAACAATTTTGAGCATTCCTGTCAAATGTGATGTACTGAGAAAAAATAGTAACTGTTGCCCTATTCCATAAATTGATAAATAGAGGGACATTCAGTGAGTTATCTGTGTTTTTTTGGATCAGCCTCTCTTCCCTTTTGAGTGGGCATGCTTTGCTTCACAAGTAAAGTTGTTGCATTACACAGGAAGAGAATTTGCTGCAATTATAATTACGGAATGGACTCTGCAATTATGCTACATTCAAACTGCTAAACAATAAAAAGGGCTGTACTGAGGTATGGTAAAATATCATGCAGTGCTTGGGGATGTACCATATTTTTCTGTGTATAAGACACCCCCATGTATAAGAACTTCCCACTTTTCTAACCCAAAATTAAGAAATCTAAGTGGGGTTTAGCAAGTGTGGGGGGAAAGGGATCAAAGCACTGCAGTATCACTTTGATCCCTGCTTTCTCCCTTCATGTTAAGCCCTGCAGGGCTTAGCAAAAGAAGGGGGAAAGGGATCAAAGCAATCCCACAACTGCATGGTTATTTTGATCCATTTCCTCCTTATACAGCCATTGGATTCCCCCTCCTTTTGCTAAGCCCCATGGGACTTAGTAAGCAAAGGGGAAAGCAGAGATCAAAGCCATCTTGCAGCGCTTTGATCCCTGCTTTCCTTTTAATTAGGCTTAGCAAGTGGAGGGGAAAGCAGGGATCAAAGCCCTACAGGATCACTTTGATCCCTGCTTTCCCCTGCACTTGTTTTTGTTCTCTTCTCAGCTTACTTCCCTGTGTAAGATGACCCTCAGTTTTTAGTCTAAAGTTTTTAGACAAAAGTATAGTATTATACATGGAAAATTATGGTAAATCATTGCTTCTGTCTTTGGAGGAAAAATTTCTCCCCATCCTAAAAGAGAGATACCTTCTGGTGATATGGAATCAGCATTTCTATGCAAATTATTTAATCTTACTCAAGGCACACAAACCAATGAAGACCATATACCGTATTTTTCTGTTTATAATACGCCCCCATTTATAAGACACCCCCCTCAATTTTCTAACCCCAAAATTAAGAAAACTTGGCATTGAGGATTCAGCCTCTGAGCTCAGAATGTCTGACATTTTGTCTCTGTTGAATCTTGAGCCTACAGCCTCCACCTCCAAGGAGGTGTGCTCCAACTGGTTTGTTCAGGGTCAGCTGACATCAGTTCCATCAGGCTCGTGACTGGAAGACACTAAATCTCTTGACTATAGGAAACTCAGCCTCATGGCTGAAGGGAGTCTGTTTATAGAGGCAAGGTATATGCTGTTTTGTTCTCTTCTCAGCTATTTCAGCTTACTTCTGTGTAAAAGATGCCCCTCAATTTTTAATGATTTTAGGAAAAAGTAGCATCTTATAGATGAAAAAATACAGTATGTAGCCTTGTGTGGATGTTTAAGGATCAGTTGTATCAAATGGATTGTTTGCCTCTAAACAGTCAGTCCTTCAGTGTTTGCTTTGTGTGTTTTGCAAAGAGAAATGACACTAAATTTATGCAGAAGTAGACTAGGCAATGCTCACAAATGACATCTTGAGCAGACTGTGGCTCTAGCACAATTTTCATAAGTAGTCAATGTAGCATTCAGCCCTGCCCTCACCTGTCCATCACAGCTGGGCAGTGGAACATCAGCCAATGCCCGCTACAGTCAATACTATAATTCCTGTTACCTTGTTGCTTCAATTTTTCAAAAGCAGAAGATGGGTAGTTTGCATCATTGTAATACCACTCTTTCTGGTTGTTGGTGGCACCTGCCCAGTTTCCTAGTTAGGTACCAAGAACACAAGTTATGCATAATTCTGTCTTCACAAGAAACAAATACATTCTGAACATTCTGGACAATAGGTTGGACAAGAAATGAGCAAAACCTTCAAAAGTTGCCTGCAGAACTGTGGTGTTGTGATTTTTTAAAGAAAATCTCCCACCTTGAGATCTTATGGCAAGATTTCTTCTTCCCTCATTTGCCTGCCAAAATCAAAACTTGACATTAGAACCTCAGTGTATAAAACTTTCCTTATGTTTGTGGGGCCAGCAGAGGCCTCCCCAGCTTGGTAGGTGGACTCCCTACCTCAGCACAGTGGGTGTCTATGTTCCCAACCCGCAGCTTGCCTCTCCATAGGAGCAGGGACAATAAGCCATCAGGAGATGCCCTGGAGTGACCAGGCTGGACTCCTACTTAAGAAGGAGCTGACCACTACAGAGGAAGAACCTATGGGCAAACACTAGGAGGCATGTGTGCCATAGGAGCTGGCATAACCAAGAGAAGGCTGGAAGAGAGTCCATATCTGCAACTCTGAGGTTTGTGATTGGGAGTTGCTGACAGTACTGCCAGATGAGGCTCCCTGCATCAAGCACAACCAGACTAAGTGTTATTCAACCTACTTGAGAATTGTCAAAGCCATGCTATTCAAGTGTTCAGACAAAGGTACTTTCTCACTCTTCCACATGACATCCTCATACTAGTGGTGCTGGATATTGAATAAGCCGTCCAACCCATTCCTCAGCTAGAGCCTCTATCTTTCCTCTAACATCAATTAAATGTTACCAGTTTGGTTTGAAGTTATGAGTTCTTCTTCTTTGCTATTTCTTATATCCACTTTTTAATATATGAAAAGGGATTAGAATGTAGCTTGACATTTCTCAAATGCATTAATAATTAATATAGTTACCCTGAGACACAAGTAGATTCACTCCAATCTGTGCCTTGTTCAAGAACTGCAAAGCATATCTATAAAGACATTCATTTTCTGCTTAAAGTAAAACCAGTGTCTCTTTCCTTTGTACACACTCATTTAAGTAGTCTGCTGCTCATCAGAAATAGCTTCTAATTTTGCAGTGTTCCTTCCAAAATAATGACTGTGTGTAAGTTATGCTACGGAACTGCATCTCCATGTTGGTACATTGAAGTGTAGTGATTCATCGTAATTTCTCTGTTGTTCTCAAAGACACTGCTCATGATAAAATACAAGATCCTCCAGCTGTATTTTTCTGCCTACCATGTTATTATCTCAGGGGAAAGCTGGCATCAATCCACATGGTACCATTTCTTCTTTGAATTCAATTAGGAGCAGCTTTTTATTCCTCATTGTCTTAAAAAGACAAAGATGGAAGACAATTATGGGGTAAAACAAATAAATGAGAACAACAGAACAGCCCCTCAGGAGTGTTTAACTAAAGCATGATTGGAAAATCATTAGCATGTGTTTGTAGCTGCTGTATATCACTGTTGCATTTACAAAACAATACATATGTATTCTGTGAAATAGGAATTTTTGCTCAATTCTTCCACCTCTCCAAGGTACCTCATGAGGCATGTACTCAGAGCTGCTTCAGACATATTGCTTGTCGATGGCCTTTCAACATTTTTTTTCTTTGAGATCTGCGTTCATGGAGTGAAAATCTGAACACTCATCCCACGTGCCAGTGCAACTGTACAGAATCTTACCATGTCTTTATCTGATGCTATAATAAGCACCCTGGCAAAAGCCATGAGCTCAACATTAGGGCAGATAAAGTGGGGCCTCAACTTATGAATGTCCCTACTTATGAAAATTTCTAGTTACGAAAAGCTCCGGATGCAAAATATTGCTTCGACTTGCAGCTGGAGCTTCCAGTTACGAACAGAAAAAGGCAGGGAAAAAAAGGCAGGGAATTCAAACGGCTGGCGGCGAAGAGGCTGCTTCTTCACCCCAATGGTTAGGAAAAGGGAGGCTCAGCCTCCCGGGTTTCCAACACTGCCCCGACCGCCGCACCAGGTGCTGGTGCTTTGGAAGCCTGGGAAGCCAGCACCCAGTGCAGATGTTGGGGCAGCTTTCGGCTTCCCTGGCTTCCAAAGCTACCCCCGCTGCTCTCTGCCTCCCGTTCCTGCTGCCCTCTGCCTCCCATCTCCGCTGCCCTCTGCCTCCTGTCCCTGCCGGTAGAGGAGGCAGAGGGCAGTGGGGACAGGAGGGAGAGGGCAGTGGGTGCAGCTTTCGAAGTCCTGGAAGCCAAAAGCCGCCCCGACCTCTGTGCCGGGTACTGGCTTCCCGAGCGTCCAAACCCCCTCTGCTGCCCTCTGCCTACCATCCCCGTTGCCCTCTGCCTCCCAGGATGGGATGGGCTAGAAGGGGCCCTAAGAAGACAGGGGTGGATAATGTGTGGCTTTGGAGATGTCACTGAGTTAAAACAAACATGATCAACTGCGTATCTATATAGAGACAGCTTTTGTTGGAAAATGGCCTCCTAAAGAGCTTTTTACATCTCAGAGAATCTCACATTTCCAACACCTGGAGTGAGGTGTTTTTCTCCCTGCTGACCATAGGAACAGCAAGAGAAACAAATACAGGTACATAGAAGGGCTGTTCTGCTTCATGCTGTTATGAAACTTTCACTTTCATAATTTAACCTGGTGAATTCCCACCAAATTAGGTGTGGAGAGGAGGTAGGAATCAGTTGAAGAAGAAAGATCTATTCTTAGTAATGGTTATTCGTAAATGTGGGTTTTTTTTTGTTTTTTGTTTGTTTGATTTGTTTTTGCATTTGTATTCAATGGTCATGCTTTATACAGTGCATCACTGGCATGTGACCACGAATGTGACTGCCAACTTGTTAATTAGCAGCAATTCGCCACTGTGATGTACATAATTAATATTACAATGACATAAATACCAAGTAGGATTCTAGTCATCACAGTTTTATATGTTGTAAGCTACTTTGGGTACTATTACTTGGAATATGTGATACAATAAGTAGATGATAGAAGAAGCATGATGATGATCTTTGATACTGAAGTCACATTCTTTGCTATTGCAGAAGAGCTGGCCAATTCACATCCTTCAGAATCTGTGAATAAAAATAGCTACTGTCTTGAGTCACAAGGTGCTAATATATAAATAAAGCAAATAAGAATGAAATTTAGTAGCAAAAAAACAACAACCCTACCTCTAAATTGAACTGAAACTTATCTCTAGCAAGCTAATGACATTTCTTTCCACAGCTTGTAACAATAATGCTGTAAATTAGTTGCATACCTTAAGCTTTTCTCTGCCTTTAAGTCCAGATACAAAATATTCCAGCTGAGCATGCTCATAACTTGCAGCCACAACACTCAATAGCACCTTTGTTGTGCAGGGATATTATAATATGGTTTGTAACTTTAGAAGTCTCAGTACTGACTGCCAATCAAAATGAGGATTCTAATTAGTCAGCTAGTTCTGAAAAGAGCTGTTGAGATTTCCCATGCTATCCAAAAGCAAAACTTGAACAGTTACTGTTAAAAAGAATGATCATTGCCCCCAACAAGTAAATAATGAGATGAGACACAGGACATGGATTTCAAACTGGGTCAAAACTTTTTTGATGTTATTAACTTTTTAAATCCCCTAACTTGCAGAAGGGCCTAAAGTAGTACATGGACCTGGAACTAGAGCAGATGGACCCTCCGGACCCCTCTCCAGAGCAATGTGAGCCCCTTGCTCCATGTTACTGCTGCACCTCATTAGCATTGCTCTGCCTGGCTCCCCTGGGAGGACCTCCTTGTGCCCATTACTTGGCTAAATCCAAATGAGGCTGGTCATAACCCAGGTTTACCTCAGAGAGCCATCCTTTGTGTTGCAGAATACCATGATTTGTGGTACCTATGGAAAGGATCCCAATCACCTTGAAGTGACTCTGTGGTCTCCCAGAACTACCTGGAACAGAAGATCATATAAACTAGGATTGGTGTGGCCTCCCATGGCCCCACTATGGTATGGACTGGGGCCTTCTCTCCCTCAGGGAATGGCTGTTGTGGCTTTTTCTCCCAGCTCCTGTGACTGGGCAAATCACCCTGACTATCCCTTGTCATGTCAACCATGTCAACAGCTGTGGAAAGTTCACCTGCTTATCACAGATTGCAGCATGGGCTGACTAGGAGGAGGATTCAGCTACCACTTGCTGACCATGGCCTTCCTGAAGTAGGGGAATGCTTCCCCTCCCTCCCAGCTGCCAAGCAACAGGATTACAGAGGCATCATTATGACAAGTTGGAGCAACAGATGGCTCATGACTAGAGATGAGCACAAATGAACAAAATGGCTCACCGAATGAAGTCCACTACACACTTCCCAAAGTTTTGGAAAAACAAACACACCACAAATCAAGTTTGGATTTTGGATGCCCAAATTATATACCTTCAAAGCAGGTCCCCCCCAGGAAAGTGCCCTTTAGCAGCTGGCTTGGGGAAAATTGCAGCAGTGGTTCATGCCAGCAGGAAAGATAGACCAGCTTCTCCACAAGGGAAGCAATGTGCTGCTGAAGATCTGAGCCCACCTGGTTCTTAGGTAGAAGGTTTCCTCTGGTTACCAGAAGTGGCTCTGAGGTAAAAATGGCTCCTGTGAATTGGTGTTATAAATAAGAACAAGCCACTCCCCCCCCCAGAGCCCTTTGATTCACATGTTTGGCTGCATGACCTGTCAATCCAGTAGTATCTAGGTTCCTCCCAGGGTTACCTAGTATTTGTGGTTGACAGAAGCAGGCTGTTGGGGGCGAAGGGGGAGAAAATTGGCAAACAAACCAGAAATCGCTAAAAATGTTTGCTGGTTTGGTATATTTTGGTTTGTCGCTTTTGATAAACCCGAACGAACCTGAACCAATGAGCTAGAAATTTCTGGCAAACTTCCTGATTCTTTTTTTTTTTTTTTTTTTTTTTTTTTGGCTTCATGCCCATCTCTACTCATGACCAGAACAGGTGCCCCTGAAATTTTAGTGTGAACAGACCTTAGTTGAAATCAATCATATCTAAAAGTAGGATGCTGCTCTGGGATCCAGTTAATCAGACTGCGGCTGAATATGCTCACAGTAACTATTCATCAACAATGAAATAATAATGGCAGTGGCCTGCAACCTCCCCACTTATTTATTTCATTACATTTTTTTTAGTGTTTATTATCAGCATCCTCATTATTACTACTATCACTATTACCCAGTATCCAAGATGTGATTGTGAGTGTATATTTGTGTCTTTATGTATCTACTCATGTTATTTGCCCACCCAATCTGGGAATAAAGATGTGAAACAAAATTATTGGATCAAATGCGGGCCACACTTTATTGAATAGAAGCTGTATTTGTCATCAATAGGCCAAATATAAGGGGCCTGCTGTAGTGCGGAAAAAGGTGACAGGTAGGGGTAACCAATACCCCTTGATCATAAATTGGGTGAGTCCCCGCAGTCTACCAGACAGCAGGAACCCAGCTGGCCACTAATTAAACACCCCCAGACCTCAAGACATCTTTTCTTGATGACTGTTAGTCCGGAAGTGGCACGATCCGCAGAGCCTGGAGGTCAGATGTGCTGTTGGCTTACCTGAAATTATAAATGGGACACACCTAGCTAAGTCCCATGCCCACCACAGAGCCTCTAAGCTTGGCAGAGTGTGGAAAGTTACCTGTCTTAAAAACATATAATTACATAGCTGATGAAAAGTCAAGGACTTACAGAGCAGAATTACCTTCAAGTTTCCCATAGTAGACCACCCTTATTGTTTAATTTACCTCAACTGACACATACTGTCTCAATATTTCACTCACAGGGACTAGTGTAAGAAAGAATAAAAAGTTTTCTATTTGCTCACATTTCTTCATCGCTTAAAACAAACACCATTCTGTAGAAAAATGTTAACTGGTTATCTAGAACAGAGCTTAACTGATGCACTAGCTGAATATTGACTCTTTGCATAACTAGACTCTAATAATGACTCGAACTGACTAATAGTCTCCTGACTAAAAAAGTAGGGAAATAGATACTTAAGTGCAGAGATGTATCTCTCTTCCAAATCTGAGGCAGAGAGGGAACAACTGGTTGCCGCTGGATTGATTGACAGTCAGACCAGTCCAGAAAGTTTCCTCCCAGCCAAAACCACTTTAAGGCATCCTACATAGATTGCTAAATTACAACAGTTATATCATTGAGCATGTGTGAGGCAGACTTTCCAGCAAGAGTTTTGTGAAAGAAAACATTATATACCTTCATGGGTGATGAGAGAGAGAGAGGTTTAGGGAGCTGTGGGACAACTAAAGGTCTCAGTAATAGATTTTAAAAAATGTTTTAAAAACCCAGATTTACTTTAAATAAAGTAATGAGGAGACAGTACTCCAGAAAAGGGAAGTTCATAATTTTATAAGGCATACCCAATGCATTTCTACTTACCTTAGAAAAAAAGAGAGCAGTTGTGATTTTTTTTTCTAGCCCTTTCCATTAATCTTCTCTCAGAATTTCGGAATCCAAACAGACTCCTCAGGTAAGTTTTCCAAATGGAAATCAGTTAGATGTCTGGTTTAATTTGAACTTTTGAACCCATTAATCAGAACCCAACTTGCTGACTCTTAGCCAACTTTTTAACTCCTTTCTGGCAAAACAGGCTTATCAGAACCATGTTTGCAAGACTATCCTGTGACTGGTTGTAAAAATATATATACAAAAAGAATATTTTTTTTAAAAAAAATGCAGATTAGAGACGGGGACGACTCACTATTTTGGTGAGTTGTCCCGCTTTGTGAGTCATCAAAAGTTGACAACTCACGAAGCACAAAGTTACCCCCATGAAGTGACGAATAACAAATATATTCATCAATTTGTGGGGGTTATCTAAAAAAAACCCCATACACATACCGCACTCCCCTGCCCCAAACACCACTCCGCTGCCACACCCCCATCACCCCTTAAGCCTGCCTTAAAGGAATCCAGGCTGCCCTTTTTACATGCCATGGCTGGGAGGCCTGATGGAGACCTCAGCAGCAGCAGTAGGTTGTTCTCTCTTCCTACTGTCCTCCTTTTCTAGCAGTATTGTGTTTTCCAGTTAGTTCTGCTCTGGTCTTGCAAACTATCAGCTGTGAATTCCTTTATTGAGTCAATCAATCTTATGTTAGGTCTTCCTTTTCTTCTATTGCCTGCCCACACAACTTTTCTCAGCAGTGCTGTCTTTTCTGGTCTGTTCTGTATTCTCATTATATGTGCAAAGTATGAAAGACTCAATTTACCCATTTCTTCTCTACCGGGAGTTCAGGCTTGACTTCACTGAACAGCCACTTATTTGCCTTTCTGGCAGTCAGTGGTATCTGTAAGGCTCACTTCTGACATCGTATTTCAAACAGGCTGATTTTCCTCCCTGTCTTTCTTTACTGCCCATTTTTTAACATAGTATGTATTATGTCCAAAAAAAGACTTTAAAATATTTTTGCACAGAACTGCAGAACTGGTTGAAAAACAGTCCAGATAATTGCTTTATATTTGTGTGAAAAGTCATTAACTGATGAAAAAAGGAGTCGGGTACTAGGATTATCCCTTGCTTCATGTTTGTGAATAGTAGTGAGCACAAGAGGGTATTCTCTAGACCATCTTGACTGCTGCCCCTGGTGTTGTGAATACTCAGGTTGCCCTTTGCTATGTGAAGTTTGCAATCCCTTTCCCTTCTGGAAGTGTGGATACAACATTGTGCAGCAATATTGGGTCATTTCCTGATATTTTGAATCACGGGTAGAGAAGTATGATACCCACATTCATAAATCTGAATTTTCTTTTCAAAAAATTGAATAGGCATGATTATTCTCTCCTCATGATCTTCACATCAGAAAGACAGCAAATCTCTGGAGACATCTTGTCAGGTCTACAATCTGCTTGCTGTGTGTCGTTCAGCAGAGAATCACCTAGTGCTTCCACCACATGTTCCTGCCTTGCCTGGGAAGTGACTGGAATGCCTTTCACTTAAAAGGTAAAGGTTCCCCTTGTCATTTAGTCCAGTCATGTCCGACTCTAGGGTGTGGTGCTCATCCCTGTTTCCAAGCCATAGAGCCACTGTTTGTCTGAAGACAGTTTCCATGGTCACGTGGCTAGCGTGACTAGACATGGAATGCTGTTGCCTTCCCACTGAGGTGGTACCTATTTATCTACTCACATTTACATGCTTTCGAACTGCTAGGTTGGCAGGAGCTGGGACAAGTGACGGGAACTCACTCAGTTGCATGGATTCGATCTTACGACTGCTGGTCTTCTGACCCTGCAGTACAGAGGCTTCTGTGGTTTAAACCGCAGTACCACCACGTTCCCTGGAATGTCTTTCATTTAAAGGGTATTATATGGTTATATCTCTGTTCCCTGATGCCTCTGTTCCAATAGTTCACAATCACTGATGGTGGAGAGAGCCTGGGGCTGCTTCTATCTACCATTAGCAATGAATCACACCTTTGAAGAGGGACTGGTGCCTATTTTGTAACTCCAAAGACACATCATGCTTCCTGATAGTCCTGCTTCTGTGTGTCATTTGGGTCACATCATTGAAAAGTAACACATCTCACATTAACATGCTAGCATTAACCCATTAATATTAAATCAATTACTTTTTCAACCCAATGATGCATAATGTTAATAACAGTTTAATTTGTTATTTATTGATATGCATTGTGTAGCACTTGTGTAGGTTTGCACATTCTTCCCATAAAAAGTCAATATCTCGACAACATCAATAAATAATTACTGTAGAAAGAATGATACATTAGATATCTGGTGCTTGGAGACTGTCACTCCCCAAAGCCCTCATCAATATAGGCAATGGGCTAGCATTCTGGAACCTACAGCCCAAGCGTGGAGGCCATGGCTCTCTAAACAGCCCATAATTCCTTAATCATTCTCACATGGACTTCCATAGCACAATGCCATGGAAGCCATTAGAGAAAGGAAAGTGAATTAGCATTCCAAAATACTTTATCTTCATCTCTGCACAATGCACTTGCTAAAGATGTACAGGGGAAGAACTTTAGCTTTGCTTTTGTTTGGGGGTATTTTCAGGAGACTCTTCATTTTACCTTAGGATCTTTCTGGTACCAGGACTTTTTGTGAACCTGAAATGGCCCATATCTTTTGGCTTCTTTTGTTTCATTTCTCCCCTATTGTGTCTCTTGTGCTAGACTGAATAAAGCTCTACAAAAATTCTAAACTACTCCACTTAAGCCGGGGGGGGGGAGGAGAGAGGGCTAAGGCAAGAGACAGCCTACTCCAAAAGCAGGCAACTAAACAGTGCTTGAAAAACAAAAAACTCATCATCAGGCCTATGCAGCAGGCAAGCACTTTGCATCATCATCAACATTCACATCACATCTTCTTCAGCAGACTAAATTAAAATCATCAGCAGCAGGAAACAGTGCACATAAGGGAGAGAAGTACCATCAGATACATCAGAACATCAGTATTCACCAGATCTAGGTAGGTGGTGTAACTTGGTTTTTTTTGCATCACCATAATCATCAAAGCATCAAGTAACCTTTCAGGTGCAAGAAAGGAGGCAAGAGTTTGGCTAGCTGGCATCACGTTCAGCCTTCTCTTTCCTTCCTCTCCTTTTTGTTTTGGTTGACTCCCTGCAAGCAAGCTGCCCCCTGCCAGGGCCCGATCATAACCTGACCTCATTGCAGACCATTCTCTTTCACCCCAACAGTGCCACCTCCAACAACATGGTGAGGACCCAGTGTCTGACCCCATCACACAAACACTGCACAGAGACATTTTTACCACAGACACACCAGTCTGCCATCCATGGCATTAAACCAGCAAGCATAAACAGCAAGTAGCTCCTTCCGGCAATGCTCATCTAGATTCCCATCCTGCCCGTTTTCTGTAGAACCATAACATTTTCAAATCCTCACCCACAATTACATCATGTTAAAGCCATGCTTTCCTCTGCCAGCCCAGCGAAACATTCGATGTTCTTTCTGTACCTCAAGGCACAATACACTGTTTGCTGACTCGCTCAGCAGTCTTGTCACAACCAGGAGTCAAAGAGGGAGTCATTTTTTTTTCTCGTACTTTGTGTGTGAATGTGTGTGTGTGTGTGTGTGTGAGAGTGTATGTGTGAGAGACTCAGTGTGTATGTATATTATCTAGCTAGTGAGAACATTCTGAGAAAAAAACCCTCTGGGATAGACACAGAGGGAACAGTGGAACCTGCAATGGGACAGTAGATATTTTTCTGTTTGGTAGCAGCTTTGTGTTTTAAGGCAAAAGAAAACTAAACTACTACTTCCTCTCCCCAATCTACAGCTAGGGGAATAGATCTTCTTAAGCCTCCTCTAACTCAACAAGCCAAGGGGAAACAGTGGTGGAGTAAACTGTAGAATCTAGATTTTTTTTTTCTGCAGTGGGAACTTCTTTTGTTTAGTTTTATATTGTAAGGTTAGGATTAGGTACCATGACATTCTCCCCCACTAAGCAGACAAATCTTTTTGTTTATTTTTCTTCTTCTGTAAATACAGATATTTGTCTTTTTCCTCCCTTCAGAAGTGCACTTAATCTAATCTATTGGGAGACTATTCTAATGGTTTTGTGTGGCTTTTAAAAAATTCTATCTCAATTTTTTTCTATTTACAAATGAGAAGCTTTTCATTTTAGACTTCAGGGAAACTTATGATATCCTTTCCTCCCTTTTTAGCTTGTAGCCAGTGGAGGCATTGGGGTGTTTGACTATGGTCCAACACTTTCTCAAACTATGGGCAGGGTGAGGATAGACCGGAAGAGGCAGGTGAACCTTCAGGAAAACCAACTCTACCATCCCTCACCCACAAGGTGGACTCAGGAGATCCTTAATAATAAAAGAGCGGTGTTTGCTCTCCATGCTGTTGGGAGGACAGGGCAACACCTTTAGGGCTATGTCAGCCAGGACAGGGCACATTTTCCTGTTCTGCACCCAACTCTCCAGGGGAATTGTGGGAGGTGGCTTGAAGGCTGTATCCAATTAGTCTACCATCATTCAGGTCGCTTAATGGGAGTGAGAACCCTAATACTGCTGCCCTAGGCAACAGCAATAGCTATCCCAAGGCACCCAGAGGTGGGTGCCACAGAGGGGGCAGCTTTGAAAGACTGGGATGCTCCTTCCCTCTCACTTTCCTCAACCCCATCCACAGCTGCACCAGGGAGTCCTTGACCCAGCGATCACAACCAAGAACGTACGCCCCATTACCCTACAATGGAGCCAGTCACTGCATGACTTCAGGTTATTATGAGAAGCAGAATATTTCTCAGCTTCATTGGGGCTTGGGAGAGAGACTCAGTGGCCCCTTCAAATGCTTCAGGATCTGCATGATCTGAATCAGAGTGTACCACTGAGATCTCTATATCTACCTCCATGGTTGGCCAGTAAAGCACAGGTCACTGCTCATGAGTTCTAACCTGTCATAAGTGGACTTCCACCTGGTGCTAACATTGTACATCAAGTAATGCTCTGGGGCTCCTAACACCTCCTGCCTCTTCCATAACAGGGAACCAGCCTTCGCACTGTGCAAAAAGTGCCCCTTGATACTGTTGCATCTTTCCAGGAGCTCACACAACTCACCCGACTCCTTGTCATCATAGGTGGCCTTCTCTGATCTCAGAAACAGGGTACAGCAGTACCCAGAAGGTACAGCAGTCAGTCACTCTCCAGGCAAAAATAATAAGAAACAGGAAATAGGGGGGATCCCTTTAAAAATCTATAAAATGAAAAGGTGAAAAAAGCAGAAAATCCAGAAAGAAAGAATAATCCAAAAAGTAATCCGAAAGTGGAGGAACAATCGAAAATCAATTTTAAAATTAATGGAGGAACAGCAGAAGTAGTAGCAAAGCAAATCCAAAATTGTGAAAAGAGAGGAGCTCTCACAGCAGGAACAACAAAAGAAAAGCCCATCACTGGCTGCAAAATCGTACCTATTGCTGTTTTTAAAGGCTGTTTTAAAGATTCAAACTCCCACCCCCACCTTACAGAATGTTCTTTTAATCCTTATTGGCTGCTGACAGCCCTCCTCTCAATAGACAGCATGTTATTTGATGGAATATCAGTGAAGTCAAATAGAGATACTCTAAAAGAAGAAATATTAAAGAAATCCAGAAGTTTCAGGCCCCTCTTTCAGAATCCCAAATCTTACAGTTTTTAGATATAAAGCCACAGAAGACTCCGAAAATGAAAGAAAGCACTTCTTTTCTCAGTTTTTCCATTTGGGGTGAATCAAAAGCCCTTCTGCTTGCCACATCCGATAGCCTTTCAGTAGCAACAGGAAAACCACATCTTTCTTTCCCTAGCCCATTTAAATTTTAGTTTTGCTCTGAAGACCTTCCAGCTTTTTCAGCTTTTAATTTTTTTATTATATTATTATTTTATTTTAGGGAGTTTTAAATTCCTTCTCCCCCTTGATTTGGGAAGGGAACACTGTTATTGATTGCATTGGGGTGATCTGAGGGATCATCCAAATTGTTTGACGTTTGGAGATGATTATGGCTTACTGTTGTATATGGTGATAGTATGACAATCCACTCCTCCAAAGGGTTCCACTTTTTTTCCAGATTGCCACTGTTGTTGAAATTGCTATGGCCACAAAGCATTTGTTCCTTTGAAACAAACCACCTGATACACAGTTCTATTTGTAAACAAGGTGCACAGGAAACTTCCATCTTGCTTTAAAGGAAAGAGTGGAATTTTCCCCATCACTGCTTAGCAAATTTAGCCATGGTGGCAACAAGAGGAATCAAATCTCCAGTGGGTCCAGGGATGGCTGCAGATGAAGTTCCCTGATTCATGGAAGTTGTCCACCTCTGCCCCATGGATGACCACAGATGGTGTGTTGACACCGAGATATTAGTGCTACCCTCCACTAGCCTGATATTCCTCATACCCAGATGTAGAGATTGCATTAAATGGGAGGAAGTTCTTAATATTTCCATGACAGAAGCAAAAAAGTTGTCTGCAATGAAGCTGCAGTCTCCTTGCAAATTCAGCAAATAGCATTTTGTGACTCATATCAGTGAGCTATTTCCTGATTAGGCATGACAGCTTGGTGGCTGACATTTCTAATTAACCTGTCTGATAAAATATTTCCTCTAAGGACTACGAAACAATCTGATCTTCCAAGATTGGAATTTAGCTGGGATAGAGTTTACTTATTATCTCATGTTCAAAAATGGCTGGGTAAGATCATTTCTGCCTCTCAATCATTTGAATTTCCATTGCAGATACTAAGTGGGATCCAATACTAAAGAGAGAGATTGATTTCAGCATATGTAATCTGGAAGAGATAACAATAATTGGAGTTATTGCTGAAATGCATTAAAAAAGATGGGTTGAACTAATAGTTAATGTATAGGGGATATGAAACATGGAATGCAGGTCTAAATCACAGGCTTTCATTCACAACTAATAGCGCTGCCGGCTCAAATCCCAACCTTCTCTTGTCCAGTTGATAATCTGGCATGTTTTTGATAACACAATTTCAAGTCGCACATTTAGAGAAAGAGAGATATTTTTACACACACATATTATCACAGTATTTCTTTCACATCATCTCAAATGTTTATAAGGAAAGACAGTGTGATAAACAGTTATGTCTTTCCACTCCATTGCATTGATAATGGGGAACCTTTTAGATGCCAACATGGCACTTGAGGCTCTTTGTTAATCATGGTCATTCCATCCTCAGAATTGTCCCTGTTTCCATTTCTACTGAAGTGTCAAACTGGAGTGTTTGTTCTATGATGCCTCAGGACAAAAGTATGCACAACACAAAGTTTTGTGTTGCGTTCCCTGCAGCATTTTCCATAATGAAACACATCTTAAAGATAATGTTTTAAAAATGAAGACTCATTAGAATATAAAATCTAAGAGGTTGAAACTTAGAAGTCATTAGAAGGTCAAGAGCAGGTGGGAAAAAAGATATTTTTCCTGTTTTCTTGTAAGTGACTAAGAAGGATTAACTGGTCTATTAGATCTCAATTGCTTCAATACAGATATTGCTGAATTTTGTGTGTTATTGTGCAGCAGAGTAAATTAACATTCTGTAAGGCAATCCTGAAAAGGAGGGCAGCCCAATGAAAAAATAACTCGGAAGCTAGGCTTCAAATCAACACCAAATTTAGTACAGTTTAGCAAACAGTCTGCTCTGTGGCAGATTTGGGGAAGATTGGTTTCAAATTATGATTTTTTTAAAACAGTTTCCCCATGCAGAAATAGGCAACCCCAACTGAACCTAGAATTAAAATAGATCAAATACACTGAAGAGCTCAATCTTGCTAATCTTGGAAAAAAAATGTTGCCCCATCTGCTATTTTTATTTGGAAAAAATCCAGGCTGCAGTGGCTAAAGTCATTCTCTTTAGAGAATGGTATTTTCAATGGGGGAAAAACAGATTTTGTTATAACACTAAGCATATGTGGTGCATGCCTGCTAGCAAGAGATTTGTGACATGATATGTCATATAAATTTGTGAACAGAAGAGGAAGATATTGGGAAACTGCAAGGCAATAAAAGGTCACATGAGTAGAGTCAAAAGACAGGTTCTCTATAAAGAGTTTTTTTAAAGGTTTGCTGTAAAGAAAGTAATGAAGTGACAGTCCTCCAGCAAGGGAATTACTGGATTTTTTCCTTTGTGACCAGGTATGATCTTACTTGATGTTTTAGCACACCTTTGGTGCCTACATCTTGTCATAGCCTTCATAGGTTGGTAGTTCAACCCTTATACCCATCTTCTTACTATACAATTGTGATGTAATTAAGGGGGGAAAAACCTTCCAAAGATCCTTTAAACCCACTTCTGACATGTGGCAACTATATCAGTTAATGACCTCCAGAATGCCTTATCATTAACAGCTCTGCTCAGATCTTCCAAATCAACAACAACTCATGACAAGTTGTTCTCTCTTCCTACTGCCCCCCTCCTTCCTAGAAATATTAAGTTCTGCTCAGGTCCTGCAAACTAAGAAAATGCAGCTTCCTCTACTATGTCAATTTGTCACATGTTAGGTCTTCCTCTTTTCTTACAGATCCCCTCTACTTCTCAAGCAATAGAATAAATTCTGGTCAGTTAGCCTCAATTTACTCTCTTTTTTCAAAGTTCAGATTTGACTTGATTAAGCACCAGCCTATTTGACTTTCTGGCAGTCGGTGGTATCTATAAAGCTCACCTCCTATGCCACATTTCAAGTGAGTTTGACAACCCCCCCCCCTTCCTTCACTGTCATCTTTTATATAGTATGGAATTTTTTTATTTTGGTTTCAATTGATAATTTTTGCCAAATCCAGTACCCTATTTTTACCCAATTATTTCAAAATATAATGGGACATCTTTTGGGAAACATGCAGGGATCATGGTTGTAGAGCAAGGGTTTGGAAATTGGAAGATCATTTTCTAGTCTTCATTCTGTGGAGGGGGCATGGCAACGTTGGTTTTCTTGAGAATTTAAAGGGTGTGTATGCAGAATACATCATGCGGAAGGCCAGACTGGAGGAATCCCAAGCCGCAATTAAGATTGCCGGAAGAAATATCAACAACCTCAGATATGCAAATGATACCACTCTGATGGCAGAAAGCAAGGAGGAAGTAAAGAACCTTGTAATGAGGGTGAAAGAGGAGAGTGCAAAAATGGTCTGAAACATCAAAAAAACTAAGATAATGGCCACTGGTCCCATCACCTCCTGGGAAATAGAAGGGGAAGGAGGCAGTGACAGATTTTACTTTCTTGGGCTCCATGATCACTGCAGATGGAGACAGCAGCCACAAAATTAAAAGATGCCTGCTTCTTGGGAGGAAAGCGATGACAAACCTTGACAGCATCTTAAAAAGCACAGACATCACCTTGCCAACAAAAATCCGAATAGTCAAAGCTATGGTTTTTCCTGTAGTGATGTATGAAAGGGAGAGCTGGACCATAAAGAAAGCTGACCGCCGAAAAATTGATGCCTTTGAATTGTGGTGCTGGAGGAGGCTCTTGAGAGTCCCCTGGACTGCAAGGAGAACAAACCTATCAATTCTAAAGGAAATCAAAACTGAGTGCTCACTGGAAGGACAGATCTTGAAGCTGAGGCTCCAGTACTTTGGCCATCTTATGAGAAGAGAAGACTCTTTGGAAAAGACCTTGATGTTAGGAAAGTGTGACAGCAAGAGGGGAAGGGGACAACAGAGGATGAGATGGTTGGACAGTGTCATCGAAGCTACCAACATGAATTTGATCAAACTCCGGGAGGCAGTGGAAGATAGGAGAGCCTGGGGTGCTCTGGTCCATGGGGTCACGAAGAGTCAGACACGACTAAACGACTAAACGACGATGATGGTTCTTGGTTGTCTGTGTTTCACTCATTCAAACTTTTGCTTCACCATTTCATTGCGTTCTGCAAAATATTTTGGCACAGGGGGACTGCAGTCACATCCTAGTAGAGGTTGCGCAAACATCTTCTGGGATCCATCCATAATATTGTGCAGTAGTATTGGGCCATTTTGTAGCATTTTGTATCGTGGAAGCAGAAGTACAATATCCCGCATCCATAAACTTTATTAATCCAGGGATTTATTATTATCACTCAAAACTGAAAAAACGGACCCTCCCATCCATATGATAAAAATGTATTTGTTATGTCGGTCATTACAGGATGCACAGAAATTTCTTATAGTGTATGTGTGGGGGGGAAACAACTAAAGTCTTTCTTTCACCATGGATTTATTTCTAATGTGCTGCTAAAATAAATGCCCTTTCTTCTTCCTCCAAATGTCCTGTCCTGTAGATGGCAATGGGGGGCATGTTCAGTAACTGAAAGGCACAGCCTCTTTTAAAGAAAAATAGGTTTTGGGGAGTATTTGTAATTGCTGCCTCAATGAGAACGTCAGTGTAGCAGAATCCCAAAAGGTGATGTCATTCCTGCCTGTCCATCACAGCAAAAAAGGGGGAGGAGCCAATGATAGAGCAGGAGGGGCAGAGTTAGAGTGACAGTTAGAGGGAGTTGAAGAGACAGTTGGAGTTAGGGATGTGAGTTATTGGTCCCATAAATGAGATCAAAAACCACGAAACAGGAAATCCAGGCCCCATTCACTCCCATTCGAAATTAAACTGCTTGAGTCAACACAGTTCCTGGGACATGAACTCTTGGCAGCCTGCATTTAAAGTCTGTTTCGATTTTATTGAAAGGAATCACTTAATACCGTATCTTTACTGTTTAATGACTCAATTTTGGTAACGTAAGCCAAATTAATTATCTATAGGGAAACTGTTCTGTTCAAAGGACTAGAAAGGCCAATTATTAAACAACATAAGTTTATTTAAGTGAACAAAGAAAACATTTCTCTACAGTTTCATTTCTAAGCAACAGCATAATGGTTCAGCACCTTCTATAAAAATTAACTATTAAACAAAGCAAAAACTAAACTATAAACTAAGATAAGCAAACGATATTCTTACGCAGTCCATATTGTTGAATTAGGTTCCTTCGCTTGGATCAAAGAAATGCGACGCCATGTTTCAGAATCCCAAAACTCTCTTCTCCCTCTCAAGTTACTTTTTCCAACCTCTTGTAAATTTCTCCAACCTGCCCCCTCCTGACATACTCAACCAATCACGAAGGCAAGAATTAGCATAGGGTACGCCCTACTTTCCCACCAACACCAAAGAACTGTTTATCATTCAGGTTAGAGATATTTTGACTCTGCCGTGTTTTCCTCTCCAGCTGCGGCGATAAGAAAAGCTGAAAATAACTACTAGTAATTTTCCAGAACTTAGCCTGTGTCAGACTCAAAATGGATTCCTCTATGGTTAAGACATGACTACATAACACATCTCTAATTAGAAAAATACATTTCATCACACACCCCCGCTAAATTTCTTCTAAATTCAGAACAGTTATTCTGAGCTAATTTGAAGTAAATTGATAAAACAACTAAAAGTAAATGACTATATATGGATTATAACAAACAATAACAGCAATACAATCTTTTGGCACACCATTCAGTTATACAAAAAGGAAACAAGCATGTTAGTTCATTAGCCACAGTAACTACTCCAACCGTCTTCCATCTTCTTTAGCGGTCAGGAACATCTGGATCTTCACAGTACATCCTGGAAAGTCCATCTGCCACCACATTTAGCTTTCCAGGTATATGTTGAACTTCAAAATCAAAATCCTGCAATGCTAAACTCCATCTTAACAATTTTTGGTTCTGAGACTTCATCTTTTGTAACCAGACTAAGGCTCTATGATCAGTTTGGAGTGTAAATTTACGCCCCCATAGATAAGGTCGTAAAAGATTAAGAGACCAATATATAGAAAGAGCCTCTTTTTCAAGGATTGCATAATGTCTCTCTCTTTCCAAGAGCTTTCTAGAGAAGTATGAGATAGGATATAGATTCCCATCCTCCCCTTGCTGTAACAAAATAGCTCCTAATCCAAATTCTGAAGCATCGGTTTGCAAAATGAAAGGCTTATCAAAATCAGGTGATTTCAGTATAGGGGCATGAATAATCTTCGCTTTTAAGGCCTCAAAAGCCCCTTGGCACTCGGGGGTCCAATTAACTTTGACAGGCTGTCTCTTCTTAGTTAGCTCTGTCAGAGGTGTAGCCAATTCACTGAAATCAGGGATGAATTTCCTGTAATAGCCAACTACACCTAAAAATGAACGCACTTGTTTCTTGGTTTTTGGAATAGGCCAATCATTGATAGCTTGAACTTTGGCTTGCAGAGTATGAATTTCGCCTTGACCAACCAAATGACCCAAATATGTGACCTTCCCTTTCATCCATTGACATTTACTAGCTTTGACAGTAAGGCCAGCTTGATGAATTCTAGACAATACAGTTTCAACATGAGACATATGAGAGTCAAAATCAGAACTGAAAATAGCAACATCATCAAGATAAGCACTAGCAAAAGGTAGACCTTTTAAAACTTTATCTATCATTCTCTGAAATGATGCTCCTACGTTTTTCAATCCAAATGGTAGCCTTTTGAATCTAAAAGTGCCTACATGAGTGATAAAAGCGGTCTTATCTCGTGAATTTTCGGCTAAATCCAGCTGCCAGTAAGCATTCTTTAAGTCAATTATGCTGATAAAATTTGCCTTGGCCAATTTTTCAATTAAATGATCCATTCTTGGCAATGGATAAGGATCTGAAACAGTAACACTGTTTAACTTTCTGTAATCCACACAGAACCTTATCTCATCAAGAATCTTGCCAGTAGAATCTTTTTTCGAAACCAGAACCACTGGAGATGAGTATGGGGATGATGACTCCTCAATTACATCCAGAGATAACATCTTTTGTATCTCTTGTTCAATCCGTAGAGCATGATCACCAACTGCTCTGTATGGACTAGATCGAATTGGCTGACTATCGGTAGTGATAATTTCATGACTGACCAAATTTGTGTAACCTGGCTTATCTGAAAAAACATCTTGATATTTCTCTAGGATTTGGTACAGCTTTCCCTTCTGGAGTGAGGTACCTGTCAAAACAAGGTTGTCAGACCAATTACCAGCATCTTCTAATTCAGCTAGCATATCTACAGGCTCATATTCAGACTGATAACAAGCAACCTTATATTGCAAAACCATTGCAGTTCTGTCTTTATACAATTTCAACCTATTGACATGGTAACTTACAGGCTTTTTATCAGAATTCAACATTTTTACTAAATAATTGTTATTCCCCAGTTTCTGTACCACTTCCCCTGGACCTTCCCAGCCAACCTCTAATTTAGAAGGTCTGAGGGGGTTTAAAACAAGAACCAAATCTCCCACATCAAATTCTCTGTGTCTGGAATGTCTGTCATGGTAGAGTTTCTGGGTTGATTGAGCATTTAGCAAATTGTCTTTGGCCAATCCTTGCACAGCTAACAGTTTTTCTTGCAGATTTCTGACAAAATCAGCAACTGGAACTGTGCTGCTTTTCACCACACCTTCCCAATCAGATTTCAGGAAATCCAAAGGTCCTTGTAGATTCCTCCCAAATACCACTTCACTTGGAGAGAAACCACCAAGAGAAGTGTGAGCAGAACTTCGATAAGCAAATAAAACAAATGGTAACAGATCGTCCCAAATGTTACCATACACCTGTACCATGGTCTTGATCATCCTCAGTAAGGTTTGTTGACCTCTCTCAATTAACCCATGACTTTCAGGATGATAGGCGGAGCTAAATTTTATTTCTATTCCACTAAGTTCACAAATTTTGTCCATTAAGGAGCTACGAAACGCCCCCGCCTGATCACAAATTATCTGAGATGGTACTCCAATACGTGAGCACAAGTCTATGATGATGCGTGCGATGGTGGAAGCTCTTAGATTACTCAACGCATAGGCCTCGATCCAACGACTAGCTTGGCAGATGAAAGAGATGATGTATTTCTTCTTAGACTTAGTTGGAACAAAAGGTCCCATGACATCCATTTGCAAACATTGGAAAACTTGATCAGGTATTTCCATTAAGAGCATTTCTGACTTCGTCTTATCGGTCTGATAACCTGTTTTTTGGCAATAGTCACATGAACTGACATAGTCCTTCACATTTTTGTTAATACCAGGCCAATAAAAATGCTGAGAAATTCTTTTTAAAGTTTTTTGCACACCTTGGTGACCACTAGATGGATTGTCATGAGCTAATTCAAGAATCCTCAGTCTGTATTCCTGTGGTACTACCAGCTGTTGTGTGGGTTGCATGTTCAAGTGTGATTTGGGATGATATTCTCTATACAAAAGTCCATTCTGGCCCCACACAAAGTTAACTTGCTGTGTTATTGGGTTTTGAGCATAGTCATCTGCTTGTGCTCTCAAGGAAGCTAGTGAGGGATCAGTCATTTGCTTCACTTTAAACTCAGCTGACCCCATAGGCACTGATTCCTCTATTTCCACTTCTGTATTAGCTGCATTATCTTGTTCTGCCACTAGATGTTGCTGCTGGTCTAAATTTGTAGTAGGGACAGCTTCATCAGAAACGCTCCCAGTCTCTGCTTTTTGGGTTTGGGAACGGGTAACCACTTTAACAGCAGGACCTTCCTGACTCTGCTTAAAATTCAAATAGGTGAGGTCATTTCCCAGCAAGAAGTCAGGTTTCCCCTCATGAGTGAGGCAAAGTTTAGTACCACGCCAATTTTTGAACGATAATTCCACAAACGCGAGAGGAATATGTTGTTCTCCCGCCTCTCCTGAACCATAGGTCCTAATGGGTAACCTTAAATTGTCCAAAATCAGTTCTGGGTGCAAAAATTTTCGGGATATGGAAGAAAGTTCAGCACCAGAATCACTGTAAGCATTTAGAACCACCTGTTCCTTATCAGTATACAAAATCACCTCTTCAGAATAAGTCTTCATAGCCCATTCTTTCTGAGACTCAGGGATTACGCAACCCGGGTCCATTAGGGTATACTTTTTCCCCTGTGGAGACTGTCTTATAACTCCTGCTTGTTCTCCTCCCCGAACGTCTAATATTTGAGGCACATAGTAATTTACCGCTGCCTGTCTATCGCTGGCTAGTGAAGCAGTAGTACTCCCACTGGGTTGATTCTGTCTAGGCACTGTGCCCATGACAGTCTGGCCTTGAGTTGGTACTTGTTGACTCTCTGGGGTGTTAGGGCTTACCAGAGATACTTTGGGTGTGCCTCCCTTGGATTTGCGTGGTGCTGGTACCGGTGTTCTAAACGATAACAGTTCGTCAGTCCTCAGCGCAAGGGATTGGAGGTCTTTAAATTCTCTCTCTAGTAAAGAACTCCTCAACTCTAAAGGGACCAAGTTCATAAATTGCTCCATGAATAATGCCTTTCTCATATCTGCTACAGATCTGATTTTCAAAGAGTCCAGCCATTGGTCTCCTAAAAATTCCAGCCTGTCAGCTAAAGCTGCATAACTCTCATTAGGCAGTTTTTTGATTTTCCTAAAATTCTGCCTCAATAGCTCTTTTGTATAACCATAGCGCTGTTTAATCACCCAAACTAATTCAGACCAATCATAATCTTCCTCAGCCACTTTGGCCACGATTGTGGCGAGCTGACCGCAAATTTGTGGACGAAGGAGTTTCGGAAGCCACTCTCTAGGTATCTCCAAATCTTGGCAAGATTGCTCGAAATTCTTAAGGAAGCTCAACACACAATCGCCCTCCTGGTATCTAGGTAGACTTCCCCTATCCACACTGGCTATAGAGTCTTTAATTGCCTGTTTGGCCTTTCTCTTTTCCTGCAGCTCTTGCACTTTTTGCTCCCTACACTTATTCTTCACTTTCTCAGCCTGATTCAAAGTGTTAACAAACTCCTTTTGGGACCTCACTAGATCTGCAACCAGCTGGGTCAGTTCCTCAGTCGCTGGCATCGGTGTGGGTGGATTTCGCCCCCCCGCACCAGACGGATTCTCACCAACGGCTTCCTCTGTAGGTCGGGGATGTTGCTCCTCCGCTCGCCCTCTGGAATCTCTCCGGCTTGGAATAGGCAATGGGTCAAACTCCTGGGGGTACCCAGCCATTTGTAAATCCAATTGGTCTTCTTCAACCGAATCTTCCACCATTGATTGCTCCCCCTCCGATTCCTCCATCAACAACCTCAATTCGCTGGATGTTTTCCTCCGGCCAGTTCTCCTCTCAGTAACATGCTGAGCCATGCTGACTGCTTGCAGCCGCTAAGCTGTAAACCTCCCACTGTTTCGGCAATAAATTACCGCCAGCCATAAAACTGCCCTGACAGCCCTGCTAAGGTGCCGTGCTTTAGCTGTGCCTAGCAACGAAAAAGCTTACTTTAGAAATTTACACCTAGTCCTTTAACAGAATCCGCCCCCACAACTGACCCTTTTCAGCCAGGGCTTCAGTTGAAAAGAAATAGAGCAGAGAGAAAAGAAAAAAAAATATTTAACCAGTTAGCAGGACAACCCACGCTGTGTTGCTGCCTTGTTTCAAACTGAAAGCAGTCCGTGCCTGACCCTCAGCTTCAATTCACCACAGCATCTGGATAAATCCAAAGCAAACTGTGTGTAAAGAGAAAGCCCGGGTGTAACACTACTGAACTCAGGTTGCAAATCAGGCCCGTGGATCGTAACACCGTGCCACCAGTGAGTTATTGGTCCCATAAATGAGATCAAAAACCACGAAACAGGAAAATCCAGGCCCCATTCACTCCCATTCGAAATTAAACTGCTTGAGTCAACACAGTTCCTGGGACATGAACTCTTGGCAGCCTGCATTTAAAGTCTGTTTCGATTTTATTGAAAGGAATCACTTAATACCGTATCTTTACTGTTTAATGACTCAATTTTGGTAACGTAAGCCAAATTAATTATCTATAGGGAAACTGTTCTGTTCAAAGGACTAGAAAGGCCAATTATTAAACAACATAAGTTTATTTAAGTGAACAAAGAAAACATTTCTCTACAGTTTCATTTCTAAGCAACAGCATAATGGTTCAGCACCTTCTATAAAAATTAACTATTAAACAAAGCAAAAACTAAACTATAAACTAAGATAAGCAAACGATATTCTTACGCAGTCCATATTGTTGAATTAGGTTCCTTCGCTTGGATCAAAGAAATGCGACGCCATGTTTCAGAATCCCAAAACTCTCTTCTCCCTCTCAAGTTACTTTTTCCAACCTCTTGTAAATTTCTCCAACCTGCCCCCTCCTGACATACTCAACCAATCACGAAGGCAAGAATTAGCATAGGGTACGCCCTACTTTCCCACCAACACCAAAGAACTGTTTATCATTCAGGTTAGAGATATTTTGACTCTGCCGTGTTTTCCTCTCCAGCTGCGGCGATAAGAAAAGCTGAAAATAACTACTAGTAATTTTCCAGAACTTAGCCTGTGTCAGACTCAAAATGGATTCCTCTATGGTTAAGACATGACTACATAACACATCTCTAATTAGAAAAATACATTTCATCACAAGGGAGAGGTAGAAAGGGTCAGGGACCAGAAGATGTATAGAGAGTGTTAGGGTTTAGGAATAGATCAAAGGGGTTTAGGAGAGGAAATTGAAAGTAAAACACTTGGAACAACCAGGAATAAACATATAAGCATAACTAGAGATATATAAAAGTGATAGTAAAGTGATTGACTACATGATCATAAAAGTGTTAACACCTGAACCAACTCATATATGATTTTCCTGTTGATTTAGTCTATAATAAAAGAATACTTAATCCTAAAACCTGCTTCCTAAGTTATATGACCCTTTTGGGGTGGCAGCTCCTGTGTGGGACTTGAAGTGGTATTAGAGAATACCTGGTGGAAGCGAAAAGGGTGTGTTTCCTTTGTGAGGCCCAAAGAAATAGGGGCAACAAAGGGTTGATCTCCACAGTCGGGGTCATGGTGATGTTTTTCTTTGAATTTTAAGAATAATATTGAGTAACCCCCTTCATGTAGGAATGAGAATCCCACAAACCAGAGGTTAATTTTTTCAGGGCTGAGAGTGGTCTCCTGCCAGAACATTTGGCAAAAACACTAAAAGACCCCAGGGTCTACAGTTCTTCTCTAAAACAAGATTTGCCCCATAAAACTATGGTTTAATACTCCCAATTTTCTTTTAAAAATGAAGATTATCATGATCACTAATGTGTTATTGGAGATTTTAATGCCGTCTTTGACAGAGAACTAGACACAAAATCAGAAAAAACAAGTACAAAGAAGAGAAGCATGATTCCAAGAAATTTCTTACAACTAGAAGAAGAATTACCGTATTTTTCGGTCCATAAGACGCACCTTTCCATAAGACACACCAAATTTTTAGGAGAAGAACACAGGAAAAAAATTATCTGCTTTCTTCTCCTAAAATTTGGTGAGCCTTATGGAGAGGTCCATCTTATGGAACACACCCTAGGGTCCTAGGGTCCTAGGGTGTGTTCCAGGACCCTTTGGAGCCTCCCCCTGCCTCCATCGGGGGCCAGAGGGGGTGAAATCGCCACCTTCTGGGGCTCTTCTGAAGTTTCCCAAGCCTCAGAAGAGCCCCCAAAGGTGGCGATTTCATCCCCTCTAGCCCCCAGGGGAGGCAGGGTCAGTCTCCAAAGAGTCCTAGGGTGTGTTCTAGGACCCTTTGGAGACTCACCCTGCCTCCCTCGGGGGCCAGAGGGGGCAAAATCGCCACCTTCTGGGGCTCTTCTGAGGCTTCCCAAGCCTCAAAAGAGCCCCAGAAGGTGGCGATTTTGCCCCTTCTGGCCCCCAGGGGAGGCAGGGTGAGTCTCCAAAGGGTCCTAGAACACACCCTAGGACCCTTTGGAGACTCACCCTGCCTCCCCCAGGCGACAGAGCGGGCAAAATAGGCAGCTTCCAGTACCTTTTCTGAGCCTTTCCAGGCTCAGAAAAGGTCCTGGAAGCTCCTGATTTTGTCCCCGCTGTCCCCGTGGGGGGGTGGGGGGAGCCTGGCAAGGGCCAGCAGCGACGAAATTGCTGCATTCACACCATTAGACACACTGACTTCCCCATCCACATTTTGGAGGGGAAAAAGTGCGTCTTATGGTGCAAAAAATATGGTAAATATGGTAGATGCATGGGGAGCATGTAATCCAAAGACAAGGGATTATACCTTCTACTCCTAAAGGCATAGATCATGGTCAAGGATTGATACATGCTGGATGTCAACAAACCTAAAGAAAGAATTGGAACAAATAGATATTCTACCCAATACATTGGCAGACCATAACCCAATTCTGTTACAAAGTAGGCAGTAGACCAAGAGAATTTAACTGGAAGCTTAATATATTACATCTAAAAAATGAAGAATTCAAGAAACAAGCAAAAGAAGAAATGGATTCTTTCTTTAAACAGAATATGAGACCAGATATCTCAATGCTTACGGTCTGGGAGGCAAGTAAGGCCTTTTTTTAGAGGAATAGCCATAAGATTTGCAGCAGAACAAAAAAGAGAAAGACGGAAAAAATATGAGATTCTAGAAAACAGATTAGCTTTAGAGGAGAGGCAGTTAAAACAAAATCCAACAAATAAAGAATTGACAGAGAAGATAAAATTTATACAGCACCAGATAAATATATTGCTCACTGAAGAAACTGCAAAGAAGTTTAAATTTGCAAAGCAAAACTTTTTCGAGAATGCAAACAAACCGGGGAGATGGCTAGCATATAAATTAAGAAATGAGAAGGAGAAGACAATAATCCGAACTTTGAAAGATGAAAAGGGAATAGATAAATTCAAAGGAAGAAATAAAAAAATTGCTGAAGATTTTTACCGGAAGCTATACAAGAAAAAAGAAGTGGATAGAGGAACCCAGGAAGAATATATACTAAAGCATAACAAAATGAAATTGACTAAAGAATAAATTCAGTCCTTAAATGAGCCTATAACACATGCAGAAATTACAGAAGCCCTTAAAAACCAAGTGGACTGAATCAACAGGCAGCATGTGAATAGTATATACTGAAATGAAAACTTTATCTAGAAGGCAGAAAAGAGTAAACAGAGTAACTTAAGTTCCTGATATGGCAATAGGTATGGATTGGATGCTAGTATGTTATTGTCTCCCCTCTTCCTCATTAATTCCAATTCCCTTTTTTCCTTTCTGTCACCCCTTATGTTAAAAAATTAAAAAAAATTTAAAACATGAAGATTATTTCTAGCCACTTTAGTTTTACTGGGAAGGAAGCTTTATTGCAGTGCTCAGGATGGGGAAAACAGGCACTGGGCCACCTGTTTTAATAGCTGCCTGCTGAGTGAAAGAAAGACAGGGGGAAAACATTAGAATCTGACATGTTCTTTATTTCCTAACTATGGTTATGGCTGGGGTGGTCTCATGGCTTCAATCGATTATAAAGAACTGCTAGACATTCTTATGAGAGAAGCGTACAGACTGCTAGGACCTGAATGCACATATAGAAAAAAAAAGGAATAACTTTCTGCCTTTCCCTTTCTCACGACTACTGCTTAACATAATGTAACTAATCCACTTTATTCTCCACCAGTCTTCAAAATCCACATTAGTAACCTCATTTTCATTGATCAAATAAGTGCAAATTCCTGCTTGGAATTCATCTAATGTGGCTGAATCCATTTAAAGGTTCTTTAATAGCGTTAAATAGATTTAGCAATTTGGATGTGATCACTACTTTCTCCTAAATTACAGATCTTTTTTCTCCTGCACATTGTCCCAGATTTTCCTTTAATTCACCTCCAAAATGTTCTTTCCAACAGTGTAACGTGATTACTTTTTAATTAAAATAAAAAGAGAAAATCCACTGTGAAAAAAATGGTTGGAACACCATCTTGTGGGTTCCCCACAGTATAATCTAGATAGTGTATGCAGTACATATGGTGTTTATGGGGATAAGTTGTTGCCCAGGATAACACTTGATCTGTATCCAGTTGTTTGCATGTCTGTAGGTCTGGGGAACTTCCAACAGCTGCCAGTTTATGAGGAAACACTAAGTTACAGTTGCACAGGGCTTCACAAACAGTCCACACTCACTCCAATGGGTTATACATTTGAAATAGTATTTATCTACCATTTTCACCTAGCTCATGGCTGTGAATGGTTGTTGTTGTTGTTGTTGTTGTTGTTGTTGTTGTTGTTGTTGTTGTTGTTGTTTGTATTGTTGTTATAGCAGCAAACAACGTCTAGTGTGGCTGAGAAGGTCAATTCGAGAGTGACAATCACTTCCACACTGAAGACAAATACAATCTGTGCCCTGTCCAGCTCCCTGATTTTGCTGCTTTTGGGATGGCCTCTTTGCCTTGGCCTGCTGGACAAGGGTCTCTTCAAATTGGGAGAGGCTGTGATGCACTGCCTCCCTACAGGCTGAATGCTCAGATGTCAAGGTTTCCCATCTGTTGAGGTCCATTCCTAAGGCCTTCAAATCCCGCTTGCAGATATACTTGTATCCCAGCTGTGGCCTCCCTGTGGGGTGATTTCCCTGCACTAATTCTCCATACAGGAGATCTTTTGGAATCCAACCATCAGCCATTTTCACAACATGCCCAAGCCAACATAGACATTGCTGTTTCAGTAATGTATACATGCTAAAAATTCCAGCTCGTTTTAGGACTACCCTATTTGGAACTTTGTCCTGCCAGGTGATACCAAAAACTTATAGGAGACAACGCATATGGAACGTGTTCAGCTTCCTCTCTTGCCATGCACAAAGGTCCAGGACTCACTGCAGTACAGGAGTATGCTCAGGACACAGGCTCTATAGACCTGGATCTTGATATATGTCATCAGCTTCTTATTGAACCATACTCTCTTTGTGAGTCTAGAGAACATGGTAGCTGCTTTGCCAATGCGTTTATCCAGCTCGACATCTAGGGAGAGAGTGTCAGAGATCATTGAGCCAAGGTACACAAAGACATGAACAACCTCCAATTTTTTCTAGAGATAATAATAGAGGGAGGTGAGTCCACACCCTGGACCATGACTTGTGTTTTCTTCAGGCTGATTGTTAGTTCAAAGTCTTGGCAGGCCTTGCTAAAATGATTCATGAGTTGTTGGAGGTCTTCAGCAGAGTGGGCAACAACAGCTGCATCATCAGTGAAGAGGAAGTCCTGCATGCATTTCAGCTGGACTTTGGACTTTGCTCACAATCTAGAGAGATTAAAGAGTTTTCCATCTGATCTAGTCTGGAGATAGACACCTTCTGTTGCAGTTCCAAAGACATGCTTCAGCACGACAGCAAAAAAGATCCCAAACAGGGTTGGTGCGAGGACACAGCCCTGTTTCACTCCACTTCGGATGTCAAAGGGATATGATGTTGAGCCATCAAAAACTACAGTGCCCTTCATTTCCTCATGAAAGGACCTGGTGATGTTAAGGAGTCGAGGTGGACATGCAATCTTGGGAAGTACAGTGGAACCTCTACTTACAAACATCCCTACCTACGAATATTATGAACAGCTCTGGCCTTAAAATTTGGCTTCAACTTGCGAATGGAGCTTCCACTTACAGACAGAAAAAGGCAGGGGAAAAAGGCGGGCATTTTAAATTTCTATCTGTAGATGGCACAGAGGCTGCTTCTTTGTGCTGTAGCTCTTTCACTTTCCACAGTTAGAGGGTGTGGTGTTGTTGGTGGCTTTTTTCCCTTAAAGCCCCAGCAAGGGAGGTTGGTTTACTGTTTGTTGTTGGAAGTTTTCCCCCTTCTTAAAGCCTCAGCAAGGGAGGTCGATTTACTGTTTGTTGTTGGAGGTTTTTCCCCTTCTTAAAGCCTCAGTGCCTTCGGACCGCACTTGCTGTGTTCTTTTTATTTTGGGGGGTATTTTTTTCTTCGGCCAGAATGGATTAATTGGTTTTCAATGCATTCCTATGGGAAATGGTACTTCTACTTACGAACATTTCAACTTACAAACATCTTCTGGGATGGATTAAGTTCATAAGTAGAGGTTCCACTCTATTTTAAAAAGGCTGTCCCTGCTAACCAAATCAAAGGCCTTTGTGAGATTTATGAGGGCCACAAAGAGTGGCTGTTGTTGTTCCCTACATTTCTCTTGCAACTGTCTGAGGGAGAATACCACGTCAGTGGTGGATCTATTAGCTCTAAATCCACACTGTGATTCTGGATAGACTCTGTCTGCAAGCACCTGGAATCCCTTCAGCACAACACGGGCAAGCAGCTTCCCTACAATGCTGAGAAGAGAGATGCCATGGTCGTTATTGCAGTCGCCCTGTCACCTTTGTTCTTATATAATGTGACGATGTTTGCATCCTTCCTGTGGTACTCCACCTTCGCTCCAGCAAAGATGAAAGACTTCATGCAGTTCAGTGGTGATAATCTCTTTACAGCACTTCAGCACTTCAACAGGGATATTATCCTTTCCAGGTGCCTTGCTAGAGGTGAGAGAATCCAAGGCCACTTTTATTTCTTCTAAAGTTGGTTCGCTGTCCAACTTTTCCAAGACAGGCAGGCACTCAATGTTATTTGGAATATAGCTCAGAGTAGTGCTGCCCCCAGCATTCCATCTGCTGTGCTCGGTGCTGGATGATCATGCCTGTAGCAGACTTCAAGGGAGCAGATTTCTTCTGTATTGGACCTAAAGCCTGCTTGATACCATCATACATTCTCTTGATGTTACCTGTGTCTGCTGCTATCTGTATCTGAGAGCAGATCTGAAGCCAATAATCATTTGAACATCTCCTGGCAGCCTGTTGGACTTGGCTTCAAGCAGCTCAAAGAGCGTGCAAGTTGTACTCACAAGGACAGGCTTTGTATGCTGCTAGGTAACGGTAGAGGTAAAGGTTCCCCTTGACAATTTTTGTCCAGTCGTGTTCGACTCTAGGGGGCGGTGCTCATCCCCGTTTCCAAGCTATAGAGCCAGCGTTTTTGTCCGAAGACAATCTTCCATGGTCACATGGCCAGTGCGACTTAGACACGGAACGCTGTCACCTTCCCACCGAGGTGGTCCCTATTTATCTACTTACATTTGCATGCTGCTAGAGCTCTCCTCTTATCCTTGATGGCTGGCATCAACTCCTCCGAATGGGCTTCGAACCAGTCAGCCGCCTTTTTGGTCTTCTTGCCAAATGTGGACAAGGCGGTGTGATACACAGCGTTCTTGAAATGTTCCCATCGTTATCAGAATTGATTAAATGACACTTAAGCTGCTCCTTTGCAGAGCCTTTAAACACACCCTAGATTAGGGGTTGGGGATGCTTGTGGCCCTCCAGATACTTTTGGCTCCAAATTCCCACCTGCTGCAGCCAGTGTCAAGAGAGGATGGGAGCTGTACATGGAAGACCATATATCCTCCATCCCTGCCTGCCTAGGTCAAGATGTAAACATGCAAAAAGAATCTCAGTAGGCATTAAAAATAATGGACATTTGTTTTCTGAATGTAACACAAAAGGTCTTCTCACATGTGTACAATGAATGGGTTTGAAATTCAATGAATGGATTTGGACCCATTGGCCTGGACATGTTCCTACGTCTTAACCAGGCACCTCCAGACAGTAAGGACAACACTAGAGAAAGTATCAATAGCTGAAATGCCATCAAAATGTCTTATTCGGTAAGGAAAATAATTCGAAAGGGTGTGGTGGGGTGGGGTACTGAACTCTTCCTCATCCTACTACAGTCTCAACTCCTCCCTCACAAGCTATTTGCATTTCAAGGGAAGCAATAGCAACAAAAATAAAGCAGCACAGGCTAGAATCAAATAGCGCATTTCAAGTGGGCTGCATCACAGAAGATGATGATCAGATGAAGCTGCACTAAAATACTTCTGAATACATTTTTTGAAGCATCTGGCAGCTCAGTTGGATGCAAGAGACAGTGAGAAGAAAAGAAAGACACTTCAAAGAAGAAAAACCTATCAAATATATTATAGAAACATTAAAAAGAGGACCATGTGGATGAATAGTGCATACCAAGAAAATCACATACTCATAAGTCCTTACTTGGATTCTTTAAGCATGGCCTTTGGAACTTTTGAGGTTTATTTTTCTTTAAACTTTACAGTTCATGTCTGAAATCTAATATCTTCAAACTTTTTATTTGCTAAAACTTTCCACAGCTAGCTCTATGAACCTTTTTTGGAATGAACATAGCACCAGCATTCTGGGCCTTCAGTTACATTGGTTCTTTGTGCCCTAAATTCTGTCCCTGTTTTTTATTTCTGTTGTTAGCTTAACTGCCATTGCTTATTTAGCCCAAATGGACATACACACACACACACACACACACACACACACACACAGAGAGAGAGAGAGAGAGAGAGAGAGAGAGAGAGAGAGAGAGAGAAGTCTAAAAAGTAACCACAAGTCTGAGGGAAACATATATTATTCAGAACTACCAGAAACACAACTTATAAAAGCACTAGGGAAAACCCCTCTCTTCTCCTGAACACCTCAATGACAGCACTGAACATGTTTAGGGAGCGTGAAATGGTGACAAACTGTTTAAAAATAGTATAGGAGGATAAATGGAATGGTGCATTCTGGGAAAGTCATGGTATGCTGGCTGACACTCCAAGGAGGAGCATTCCACAGTACATAATTTTGTTGCAGCTCTCAATTGTCTTCCTAATTTCATCAGTAGCACTTAAATTCCAGAATTGAAGAGTTATTTTTAATCCTTCATTTCATTTGCTTCTTCTTCTTTTTCCATTCTACCTTTACCAATTCAGGTTCACCCATGGGTGAAATACAGAGGAAAAAAATCTTATGTGCTCATACACAACTGCATCAATATTCTTACAGCATTGTGTTTTATTGATGAACAAATATAATGTTCTGGATTACTAAAACATTTTATGAAAGACAGACTAAAATTAAAACAAAGCCAAACACAAAGGTTGTAATAAAACAGGTGCTGTCCAGAACCATAAATTATCAGATAGCCAAAATCATCAATGCCCTTTGTGCTCCCTTTTGGCTACAGTGAATTTGGAGAGGAGAAGGCAGAGAGAAAGGGGCAGGAAACAAAGAGAAGGGGTGTGTGCAATCTTCCACCCCCACCTTGTATTGTACACACACACACACACACACACACACACACACACACAGAGGGGGGAAGAGAGAGAAGGAGAAGGAGCAGGAGAAGGAGGAGAAGGATTGCTTGCACCATATAAAGCAGATTATAAAGGAAAGGGATGTGCACATCTGAACCAAGAGATTTCCACAAAAGGATCTCTTAACACTCTTCTGCAAATACATCCACACCTCTCCATTCATATTTTACCTTCCAGCTACACTCACCTTTTCTACCTTTCTTTTGCATGCAACAGACATGCCCTGTCCCATGGAAAAGGAGGAGGGAAAAACAACATGGCTTTCTTTGATTTCTTCAGTTGCAAGGTGTTTTTGATAAACTGTAAGCTCTCACACCCTCAGATATGCTTGCTTTCTTCCAGCAAAGTATCTGTAGCAGAAAAAAAATGGCAGCGGAGGGGAAATGCTTGACTATTACTGATGTGCTGAGTCACTTAGATTAATTTCTTTAAAAAATTATTTGCCTTATGTGTACTGCCAAACGAGAAACGACCCACAGCTGTGGTTTTCATGGGTACACCATACAAAGGCAAATCATTTTTTAAAAAAAAATATCTAAGTGATGCAGTGTATTAGTAATGGCACAAAAATATAATATTTACAGAGAAGCAGGAGAAATGTTCATTTTCCTGATAGCCTGATAGTTCATTTATTAAGCCATTTCACAATACTGGAAATTCATACTGGAAGGCAGTACTGAAAGCAGCAAGGCTTAATTTTAGTCCATTCCCAGTGATTGTATGTGCTGGTGATGGACTAATCTAGAGCACATCAACCTGCACCCAAATACTGAAAGTCTCCAACAGGGGCTTAAAAAGCTGTGAGCTGGGGTGCCCTGGGGGCTAATAGGGAGAAACTGGTCCATTGCCTTCCCAGGCTGGAAATAACGAGGTAAGACACAGGTTGTTGGGTTAAAACTTGGGCCAGTTTTTTCCTCCACCAAGCGAACGCCCAGCTCCCTTGTGATGATTTGAAAGGTTTGCATGAAAAACTCACGTTGCCATGATCAAGGCATCCCACAGAACAAAAAAAAATCATTCAAATAATGGACAACATGGGACAGCCTCGCCCTACGCTTAAGTGCCCATTCTAAAAATGAGCTAAAGCACTCAAAAGCAGCACAAGAAATTGAGCATCCCATGGGCATTGCTTTAGCCATATAAAAACAACCTTCAGATTGGAAACCTAGTAATTCAAAATCATCCAGGTGAACTGGCAGCAAATGAAAAGCTGAGTTAATGTCTGCCTTCCCAAGTTCGGCCCCATTACTGCAGGATCAGACCATCCATATTGCAGCATCAGAAGATGTGTAACGAACTGTACACAGCTCTTGTGGAATCATGTCCTTGACAGACTCCCCCTCAGGGTACAATAGATGGTGAATTAAATGGAACTCTCCTGGGGCTTTTTTTGGGGGGACCACACCCGGGGGGGGGGGAATGTGCAACTTTGGAACAGGAGGCTCCATAAAAGGTCCAGCTACCCTTCCTTCTGCTACTTCCTTCTGAATCTTCCTTCTCACTACATCTTCATGCCTCCAACAGATTTTAAATTGTTTTCCAGAGTTGCACATCTATTGACCTGAACAGGAATCCTAAAACCTAATTTGAAACCATCTAAAAAATAACTTGTTGACTCCCAATCCAGGTAAAGTAGCAACCATTTGGCTAGTACCTCTACATTAATTGGACCAGGGCCCCTTTGCAGGAGTAACTGAATGTGCTACAGGCCTTCTTGACCCTCCTCCTTCCTTGCCACTGCTTGTTCCCACGCATCCCCTGAAGCAGGATATGGAACTATGCGTGCCCCTACATATTGAACACTGGTGTCAGAACCTGCATGGTTTATGGTTGCAGAAACCTTTAGCATTGAACTTCCAGCAAACTAAGCAGGGTTGAACCCCCTGGCCCACTGAAATGCAGGAAGTAGGAAGATTAGTTGCTCTTTGAATCAAGTGTCCACTACTGAATCACTCGCCTGATACGGGGTCACAAGCTGCAGCCATAACCTGCAATGTTGCACATCCCAGCGCATCTGGGAGTTTATTGCTGCCCTCCTACAGAACCCCTGAGCATAAACCAACCACGCAGGGCCCGGGAAATCAACATACTCTATGTATATAAGATTGAGGTATTGCAAAAGACCAAAGGCCCAGGCTGGGTACACCTTTACGATGGTGCCAGTGTAAACTTAAAAAACCAAGGAACCAATTTGCCCAACACCTCTCTGCATTCTTCTTCTTAAATGTCTCCTTTTCCCTCTGCTCTTCCTTGTTACCTTTCTTTCCCTCAATCTCTCTATTCAAAAGCTCGAATACATCTACATATAAACTTTGTCAAATTTTTCTATGGTCACTGGTAGCAAGGGGTCACCCAGTGGTAAAGACTGATCATTGCAGGGTAGTGCACTTCGAGGAACAGAGTTGTACCCCATGTTTGGAATTACAGGGTAGTTAAGCTGCTGTAAACCTTTGACAAAACTGGGCTTCTAACTGGGAGATGACCACTGTGGGTATGGTGCCGTCCATGGCTTTGAAGCTGAAAGAGGCTTTACTGTAGTGGGAAGGCTAATCCCAACACTGTTAGGCAGCACACTAGGGGCTGGTGGCAAAAATCCTGGTGAACTGACCTCAACCATCCTACATGCTTTTGACTCTCTGCTCGATCTCCTAGGGGTGGATATATATATATAAATAGTCAAGGACCGGAAGACACTGATTATTTGTAGGCTCATTGGTACTTGATATAAAAATATCATAAATATAAAAATATATATTTAACGTTCCGTTTGTGGTGTTCTGTTTATTGTGGTTTTTTAAATTTTTATATATAAACAGAACACCACAAATGGAACATTAAACTAACAACAGCTAAATCAATTCATTCCACCAACTCTCTCTACCCCCAGAAAAACAGTGATACTGGTGGGGTGGGGGATTGACACTCCTTCCCCCCCCGCACCCCCACAAGTACCCACCCTTAAACTGGAATAACACTTAAGAAATTAAAATAAAGCCCAAAGAACACATAATCAAATAAGTATAGGTAGGAAGATCAGCTGGGTTGTGCCAATGCATGACCCAAATCCGATGAAACTAAGGCCAGCCGCATGCAAGAAAGCAAAACTGCAGACTTGCCCGGCTGCACGGCTTGGCTCTTTGTTCGCTCAAATGGCAAAGAGGCTGAGCCGGAGGAACAGAAACTTCTTAAATGCTCTGTTCCCCCTCCCCTCCAAAAGTGGCATCATCAAGTGCAATGCCACTCTCCGAACAGGAGGGCAAAGCGTCCCTGCCATGGTGACTCAGCACCATGGCGGAGCAGACACCATTGCATGGCCATTGGAAAAAAGAACAAATGAATCCACCCTTGCAATGCCATAAACAATGGGACAAATGCCCCTCTGGACATGCCTTATTTACTTTCCCCTTTTGCACCAACTCTCTCCCAAGGAATGTGAATCAATGTGGCTAACGATGATCAAGGAAAAAGAAATAAAATTAAAACATAGGACAAACTAAAAGCATGTTGACAGGACAACACTTATCTTGTTGAAAACTCCTTTCCCAGCTACCTGGCCTTATTGCCAAAGGCCTGCCTAAATAAAAAGGTCTTTTTCTGTTGATGGAAGGACCACCTGTGGTGGGAAAGTGGGGAAGTAGATTGCCTTCACTAGGAAATTCCCAATCCAGATATCAGGCAGTGTGAGAGATCCCTCTCTTCTCCCTTCCATTCAGTACCCCCTTCTGCTCCTATCACAACAACTTATATTACACTAGCTTAATTAAAATATATTTTGTGGGACACAAGAGCAGATATTTATATAGCAAGAAAGGTGTTAAATGTCACCTCTTGACTTTATGCCTGACTGACAGAATAATGGGTGAAGAAAAGAGAGGGGTAATTTTCTTTTCATCAGGTAAGGTCCTGGTGTAAATCTTACTCAGAACTAAGTTTTCTGCCTCTGGAAAAAGGATCAGGAGTTTCCAATGGCAGATACTATGAACTATATTCATGTTCATGTTTTCCAAAAATCTTACTTCCACAGCTGGGCAAGTTTCTGGATTCATCAGTAATAATTACTTTGCTTTCCATAACCCAGAATCTTAAGACATTTAACCCAGGATTTGAGTTATTCCTAATAAAAGTGACCCTACAATTTCTATAGTTCACAGTCAGGTAAAATCCAGTGCCATAGTCTGTCCAGTCCAAGGTCAAAATGTGGCAATAAAATACCTCAGTTGCTAGTTCAGTAAAGGGCAATCCAGAGATTACAATCAAAGATAAAGCAGAAGTGGAAGCCAAGTCCTGCCAATGTTGCTTCCAAGCAGGGAGTTCTACAGCCTGTGTCAAAACAGTCCAAAGGCACCAAGTCAACAGAACAATAGCAAGTAAATATTAACTTCAGAGCAAACTATAGCAATCCAGGTTCATCTAAGCCTCTTCTCTCTTCTGAAGCAGGTTCTTTTGATATCCTTTCTGACATTCAAGGGTCCATGGTTAAGGGTCTACTCACTGCCATCTGTCTCCTGAAGATTCAGATCATTCTCTGAAGAGGATTTCTCTAGCTTTTGACAATGATGATGATGATAAAAATAATCTTAGAACTGCCCCCCTGGATCATCGAGTCCAGCCCCTATTAATGAGGAACAATGGGAATCACTCCCAATTTCTGGCTGTACAGCCAGATGCCTAACGCACTGAGCTATCCAGCAGTTATATTTTTGATGTGTTCTAATTTGTGAACCTAGCTGCCTTCATGTGTTTATATATTTTTGTGGACACACAAACACACACACACAGTATAATCTCATGATTCTTCTAAATTGACTTTCAGGAAAGCATATGCAGTGGAAATAGTAGAAAAAATGCCAAAACTATAGTGATAAATCTCTTTTTTAAAAAAAGCAAGCTATTCCAATGAATTAAAAAGTAACCTGAGTTTAAGATTGTATGTTGGCTCATGTTCTACAATTGTTGGCTATGTAGGCTATAAGATGTTGGTTTATGTTTCAAGTCAGTACATATAGTGTGTCAATTCCACACCAAATGTCTTATGTGGAAACATCCAAAAAGAGTAGAAAATACACTATTATGGATATCCAAAACAAATCCCTCATTTTCCTATATAAATCAGACTGGGAAGTAGCTAGGTTGCCAGACAAATGAGGAAGTAAAATTGTTTGTGTGTGAATGAGTGAGAGAACGGGAGGAACAATTTAACGGAAATCACTTTTTTTGTCCTTATCATCCCGTAGTAATAGTGCATTTAATTCTGTGAATAGCATGGAAATATTCAGTTAGTTCTCCTAGCTGCACTGCATAGAATTTTTAATCTTCACCTTAACAAATCAATATACCACAGAAAATGTTGCTATATATGAATTTCTTTTGACAAGATTGACTCTTTGCATGGCTTGTGATAGTGATAGGTATCACAAATCCAATAACAGTAAACCAGACACCAGCAGAAATATCAGTTAATAAGGTAGTATAGGCTTTCAGTATCACCTGAAATATATGTGCTCACTTTTGACTCACACACTGCCCCTCCATAGAAGAGAAATGGAGCCAGAGTACATTCCATAAGTGCAGAAGATTTTTTTAATACAGAGAGTGAAGAGGCAAAAATTAGATTTCAGTTAACTACTTTTTAAAAATGGGGAAAAAATTAAATGTTTATGGGAAAGTTTGGTGCCTTTGCAGGAACCAAACTTCCTTAGCAAGACTTCAAAGAATCATACTCCCATTATTATTAGTATTATTATTTGCAACATCTGTACTTCAATGATGCTTCAATGTACCCCCATGTTATATTCTGGAAAAGTTTTATCTTTAAAACATGGGTGTATTAAAATGGTCAGTAAAGGTAGCTCTACATTTCAGTAAAACAATTTCCACAACTCCTTTTTGCAAAACTGTGAGTATGAGAGAGAATCAAGGAGGCCGAAATAAAATAACTGGGGGCTTGAGAAATGAAAACAGGTTGGTTCATAGCATGCACATGTGTCTTCATCCATCTAATGAAGGAGGCTTTTGCCTATGGTCTTTTATACTCAATGTTGAGATTACTTCCTGTTTCATAACAGACTGCTGTCACGGAATGGGATGAAGAGACACAGAAAGTATGTGGAAGCCACAGCTGAGCTTGCTGTGGGCGCCCTTGAAGGAATTTTGATCTTCTGGTATAAGCAGAATGGCAGATGAAGTTCAGACAGTGAAGAAGCTCTCATGTTACTCAAGAAAAATGAGAGGCAGCCCTGAATAGTGGATTGCTACTACACCCTTAACAAATATATCTTGGAGTAGCAGCCAAGAAGTAAACATAAAGATTAGACATCATTTGATACAAAGCACTATCTTACAAAGCACTAGTCTTACAGAGCAAAGGGCATCTTGAATATGGACAACACCAATGGCAGCTGTCAAGATGGTCTACAGGATACTCTCTTGTGCTTACTACCATTCACAAAGTGACACCAAGCAAGGGAGAATCCAGAAGTGGACTTTTTTTCATCAGAAAGAACAAGGAAAAGGCTGTGTGATCCAAGGTTACACACATGTAAGAGTGGGTGGTACCTTTTATTGAACCATAAAAATCAAACAAATTACAATCTTTGGTGGAGAAAATTCCATTTCTTCAGGCTTAGCACAACCCCTTCATGGACAGTGAAGAAAAATTGTGCAGAAGAGCCCAAAAATTGGTGGTATGTGTCTATGAGAGTTGATATAAATCCTCTGAGGCTACAGTAATCTGTAATCTGAAGGATCTGAAGAAACATCACCTAATGCTCACCAGGTAAAAACATTATTTTTATTTCCATTGGGCACAAATGGCTATTTCTACTTGGTGAATAAACTAAGGCCATGGTCACACCTGCAAAATGTTTCATAGTTATTCCTCATGAATTTCAAGTTTTTTGGTGTGTGTGTGTTCAGATGATGCAAAGCCATTGCCAAATTTTTTGCTCCCCCTCTGTGCTATCTCCACATCAAATCCAGCCTGCTGAGAAGCTTCTAGTATATTTGTTCATCATGCATTACATCTGAGATGCCATCATGTGTGCACTACTAAACAGATGCTTTCTCACTACATCTGGTGTGCAGTCAACTTCTCCTGGTTGTCATTCGAGTAAAAAACCCGAATCAGAGTGTTGGCACATTGGTATGCTTCTGTCAACAATGGACTACCACTACAGTGGGTTGTGGGTTCTCCACCATTGAGAGTAACACAGCATGGAAACAAGAAAAAAACGGCATTTTGCTGACTTCTGAGGAGTCAGGACTTTGGGCTCCTTAGCACAGCCACCACACCAGAGCAGACTTAGCAGATTAATCACCGGAGCGAAAGGCAGAGACATGGACACACACTCACATGTGCAAACCCGTGTGTGTGTGTGTGTGTGTGTGTGTGTGTGAGAGAGAGAGAGAGAGAGGGAGAGAGAGAGAGAGAGAGAGAGAAGGAGGACATCAAACATGGTGCTCTCATCCACTTTAATTCTCCCAACACCAGCTGCGTGTGGTGAAGTTGCTGGAGGTTTCAGCCCAGCACAGGCAGCCCTGCGAATGATCAGTGGGAGGAAGAGGTACCATCTATTTATAGCAAGGGGCAGCCGGTCCCCCCCCCCCGGTGGGCTCCACTGCCATTCCTATTGATTGCTGCTGCAGCAGCACAGTGCCAAACTGAGCTATTCAGCGGCAGCAAAGAAGGAAGCAACTCAAACACACAAGCAAGCACACATGCACACTCCAGGCTTAAAGGAGGCAGCCATATAGAAAACACAGAGAAAACAAGCCATGGTCACGATTGGCTACAGCTCTTTTGTTTGCTCTGTTGTGGTTATTGTTCCCCCCCCCCCCCACAATGCAGGATACAAGCTTTGAAGTCACACAGAGCTCTGCCTAAGGTTTCAACGTTCTGCATAAAACAGAATGGAATGGGGAGTGCGTGAGATCCACCCTACTTTGTATCAATTACTCTCTTCCTTTCTCTCTGTGTGCATAAATGCCAGTCAACGGTAGCCTTTCCTCATAAGGGAGGTGCCACATCCCAGTCATCATTTTAGTTGCTCTCTTCTGCACCTTTTCCAGTTCCACTATGCCTTTTTTGAGGTGCAGAGACCAGAACTGTATGGAACACTCTGGGTGCAACCTTATCAGCATTTTGTACAATGGCATTCTAATGTTGGCTGTTTTATTTTCAGTCCCCTTTTTAATGATACCTAGCATGAAATTGGCCCTCTTCACTGCTGCTGCGCACTGAGCTGACACTTTCATCGAGTCGCCCACCATCATGGAGGATCTGCTGGGGTCTCTAATATATATATATATATATATATATATATATATATATATATATATATATATATATATATATATATATATATATATATATATATATATATATATATATATATATATAACTAGGAGTAATATGTGTGTATGTGTGTATGTATGTATGTATGTATGCATGCATGCATGCATGCATGTATGCATGTATGCATGTATGCATGTATGCATGTATGCATGTATGTATTGCTCCTAGTAAAATCATCTTAGCTGTGTTAGTTTTCAGAAATTTAAGACTCCCTCATTCCCCTGGTCCTCAATGGTTTTCCTATGATGAAAGAGATCCTAAGGAAACTTCAGGACTTTCATGGGAAATGGAAAATCTTTAATTTCCCTAAAATTGCCATGGCTGATGGCATCATCAACCTTACGTGGCATACTATGTTAAAACAACTGGATTTCAGCCATTGTTAGGAAAATTTGCAAAGCTCTGGTTATTGCATTAAGATTAGTTTAGATGCATTGTTGCCACAGAACTCCATTGCTTCCACAACGTATTAATATCTGGCAATCTATTTGCATCAGTTTTTCTAATAGCAAAATGATTTTTTTTTTCCTTAAGCAAAAAATGCTCTGAAAGGACATTTTGTTCATGGATTATGTGTTTAATGCCTCTAAATCATAATTAGATCATTAACAGCCATGAACCAAATCCATGACTTAAGTTTTTTGGAGCAGGATGAGAATTTCACAGTGCAAGCTGCGCATTCTGTTTGCAACTGTCTTGCCAAAAGGAGCATTGGAAGGCATACTACAGCATGCTGTTTTGATTCTCTTCCAGCCAAAGCCACATTTGCACTGTTCTGTCAATGTATTAATATTGTTTGGACCATGAGACAATAACCCTTGATTTCCAGATACGTGCTTTGTTCCGTGCAGCTCCAATAATAAGCATCATGTAATTTACACACTGTTTTCTGTGTGGTTTTTCTATTTTTCTCTTCCAGTTATTGAATAAGATCTCCCTGCTATCTTGGAATGCCTGAGTCACAAAGACTGGACTTGGATACAGCATCTTTATAATCAGAGTATGAGACCAAGTTCATTAATGAGTAGAGCTGATGCAAGTTATGGTGCGCTGATCAGAGCCTGTTCTGTTAACTCTCATTAAGCAAGATAAAATTAATATCTAGGAGGAAGTTATTTTCTTCAATCACCCTTGAGCTCTGGTATGACCTCCTCATGGTGGTCATATCTTCTGCTCTTTTATGAATAGGATGCAATACCAGACTATTATTATTTTTCCTTTACCTTTGGATGGGCTGTCACAAAAATAGTTTTCTAGCTGTTGGAATTTTTGTTATTTTCTTTCTGTTATAGTATGTATTGTTATGATATGTTGGTACATTTGTGTGTGTGTGCCTTATGTGAGAGACTTTGTAATGATCTCAGACTGTAAAGTGCTGTAAAGGTATGGATCAGCATGTTAGAATTCAGGCTGGAAGCACAGAAGCAGGTGGAGTGGTTGCTATATCAATCTAATTACATATACTTAATTTCCAGCCTTCATCAGGGAATAACCTCTTGTATTGCACACAACTGAAAGCAGAACAGAAGAGAAATTTGATACTGTGACCACCACCATGTTTGCCCATTTTGAGTATGGTGGGCAGGATCTGCTCTATCATGAGTTTCATGAAGTCCAGACTCTCACCGCTTCTTGAATCGGTCTTTATCAGGGATGGGGGCTCAAGTTGCTGGATGCACTGTCAAGTTGGATTTAACTCACACCAGTGAGTCAACTCAGATTTGATTCAGTTTTCTTTTTCAAATGACTCAAACCTCAATTGATACTTGGAACACCCCATCCCTCCCTTTTTTTTCTGGGGAAAGAAGCTTATTTTCAATAGGGACTTGGACTTCGGACTTTGGATTTTGGGTTTGGCACCAAAGATTCAGACTCAGACTTGGGGCTTGGACCCAAAGACATGCCAACATCCCAATTTTTTATTAAGGTGGGTGAATGAGCTACTAAAAAGGATTGGGATCCGGGTTTTTCCCATCCCAATAGTCTGCACGAGGGAGCTTAGATAATTCCACTACCCCCCCACTGCTTCCACCCCTTATCTGACCTGAGTTCCCATCATACGCCTGATACAGTTCACAGTTCATAGCTGGGGTCTAGTTTCCACACTGACCCAGTCAGCCTTTAAGGATGGCCAGTCATGCCAGGCTGGATCATTGTAAGCTCTCATATCCTCTGAGCTCATCCTGCCTCCATTGGTTCTGTCAAAGATGCTTCTTCTGTCACTTTCTCTGCCAGTGTTTTCTCTCAGTCCGGGTGGGGCCAAGGTACCCAGCAGGTTGCCTTGATCTCTACAGGATTGTTAGAGCTGGTTGACTGGAGGGCAGCATGACTCCCCTACATCCTCAGCAAATTAAAATGGGATCCATTCCCCAGTCCAAGGGTTCTGGACCTCCAGAGGCTAGTCCTTTCCAAGGACACAGAAGATGGGCACCAGTACCTTCCCCATCTCTGCCCACTTTTCCCACTCAGAGTTCATAGAGGGCGCCAAGCATGAGCACAAATCTCCTTCACTGTTCTCTTTCTCCACCTTTCAGCCTGAGTCCCACCAACCTGACCCAGACTCCACCCTAGCGTGTTGTACTTCTGTATCCCTGAAAGAAAATGGCAGGAAATGGCCTGTTATTGCTGCTCAATATCGTGCCTATGTTGCCAGCAGAAAAAGGATGACAACCTTTACATAGCAAAGGGCAGCCTGAATGTTGACAGCATCAACACTTGTAGACCATCTTGACTGCTGACATCCCACTTGAAATACCTGGTTTTATTTTGAAGAAAGTAAAAAGAGTTCTTTGTGACATTCCATCAGTGAAGATGGGAGATCAACAACATGACTGAGCCAGGATTGGGCAGAGTTTTATGTACTCCCTGTGCTTACTGTGTTACATAATATTATTTTATATTGTTAGCAGTGCTCCACTTAAGCCAGCATTGATGACATTCAATATTTATTCCTTCATATAACTTATCTCCTGACCTTGGTGTAAATATAGACTAAGGAAGTTTATTCAACTGAAATTAATGTTTATTTTCAAATAAAGGGATGAAACTTTATTGTTACTCTGTTAAAGGCACAGTAGGCATTTTATAGCAGATTTACTGTTTCAATAAGCCTGGACATAAATTCCACACCAAATTTCTCTACTAAAAAGCCACTCCCTTTTACAAAAACTATTTACTTCTATGAACATTTTGAAAAGCTCTCCAATCTCTCCTAGGGCCTTTCTGCAGCCTGAAGAAAATAAAGAGGATAACTTTCCTGATCTAACCTCTGTGAGCTCCAGCCTAACTGATCACTTCCCTAGCTATGCTCCATCTGACTGCACTTACATCCAAACTCTAAATGTCTTCTTTAACATCCAGTCCCTCACTGGCTTTTTAAAAACTATAATCAATCGAGCCCTTTTTCACCGCCTTGCTAACCCAGCATAGACTAAATCCCATCTGCCAGTTAAATTTTAAATTGTTAGACTCTCCATTGTGAAATGTCTGCTTCCACTTGATTGGTTGTGGTTTTGCTATGATTTAATTGGCTAAGAAGCCTGCATGAAGATGGACAATTTATCTGTCTGTCACATTCTGATTATTTCTAATTGACATATCAAGTGAGATATCAACCCAGGATTATATTGAAGGGGCTGTAAGTACCAATAGGGATATACCCTGGCCTCAACCTTGGGCACTTTCTGCTGGTTTCCATTACTACTTATTTGCCAAATCAAAATGTGTTGCGTAGGTTCCAAAACAGGAAGCTAAACCCTCTGGTGATTGTTGGTCTTCTGCTTTCTGTTTAACATGTAGGAGAGGTACCCATGTGGACAATTCTAAAACAAAGTATTAAAAATTGCTGTGTGCCCCCTTCAATTATGATCCTTGCTTTGCAATAGGTAGACATTGTAATAAATTTAATGTGCAAATTTAGAATAAATAACAATGTCAGAAGCTTGTGGCTGGTGTTATTCTGTCTGGTAAGTCAGAGCACAAGCAGACAGAGATAAGGGGTTGGACGTGACATAGGCAACTAGCATTTTCCTCCATCTTCCTCTTTTTCAGCCTCCCAACAATGTATTCTTACACCATGGTGGAACTTCTGCTATGCTGCTATACAAACAGTGTAACTTTTATACTCAAATGACATAAGATAAGAAATCTCCATAGACTTTATCTGTTTCCTACAGAGTCATAGGACTCTGTATGCAACAGAGAGAACATCCATCAAGATTCCTTAATCTATGGCAGTTCACTTCCAAAAATTATGTTGTTCGCATAACTGCACAACAGGATTTCAGCAAGTGATATGTAGTTAAACAGTGTATAACCAAGCTAAAGAATAATGTGTTGCTTTGGTTCAGAAGAGTTGGAATGTTTTTTATTAGTACAAAGAATGTGTGACTGCCATCAAGCCTTAGAACTTTCATGCTCCTCAATCAAGTTTTCAACAAAACTCAATCATGACAAATGTAACTAAAGCACTTATTGTTTCGGGCAATACAAAATGGTGGGGAACCACAGCAACATATGAGTATTCATTTACCCTACATTTCACTGCTCCAGTGCAAGAACCATGGTATAAGAATGACAAATTCGGCTTTCTCCCCCCACTCACATAATGTGGCTTCAGAACGTTCCTGTTAAGAGTTCCTTTGTGCAGGCACTTTCTTTTTCTCTTTATCCAAGGCAGTGGTTGGTTGTGGGGCTCTCAATGGATGCCCTGTTCTTGCAGTTCGTAGCTTCCAGTCCTGATTTGCTTGAGGAAATGAACACATTCCTATACAGCACCCCATCAGTGTGGTCTCTCTAATACTTTGCTGCAAGGAGCACATGCAGTACATGTGGCTAGCTAAGTAGGCACAGTGCTAAAGGACTGCATGAGCAATGGAGTTTGTAGTGGACCCCAAGCCAGTAGTCAGTGGTGAGGTCCATTGGTGAGAGGTATAGGAGTGGGATGGAATGTATTAGCTATGTTAGATTTGCAAGGGAAACAGGTCCTCCACAAAGGAGGACCCTGGGTAATAAATGCTCCAAACAACAACTGTTTCAATAACCATTTTCATGGTTCAGCTTTGTTGGAGCCTTTTTGGAGGATCAGAGAAGCTATAAGGCATGATCGGAAGACACACATTTTTTAATCCCAACACAAAATAACAGTGACAGCACACAACCCTTCTGAACCAAAGCAAAACACTAGGGATGTAAAGGGGGAAATTTGTAAAGAAATACAAATACTTTTGTATTTCTTTCATTTTGGGATCTTTCAGGGTGATTCTTTTTTTTCCCCAGGTCTCTCCAGTACACTAGAAAATGCCAACATCTTTCAGGTTCTTTCATTTTAGTTTTCCCATTCTGGCTTCTGATGTTAGACCCAATTAAGCCCTACAGAGCCCGCAAAAATAGTCCAAAAATGCTGGGGTGAGGCAACAGACAATAATCTACCGCAAAAGTAGGGAGCAACAGCAGTACTGTACATGAGAATGAAGACTAAGTCATCCAAAGACTTATGCAAGCATTAACAGTAAAGTTAGCACTTATCATAACATCCTAATCCTCATCAATTCATTGGGTGTAAACAGTAAGATATGGAAGAGAAATCTTCATTATGATAACAATCTAAAACACACAAACTCTCTAAGGCAAGGTTCCCACTAAGCTGGGTGCACATGTGCATGTGCACATGAATCTACTATCCCCTGCACAGCTATTTTCCTCCTACACTCAGCAATCACATTAAGTTCTGGTTGCGATGGAACCCAGTGTGCATTGGGGTGGAGTCACAAGAGAGAGAAGAAGAGCCCTGCCCAGCAGGTCTGAAAAATAGACGGTATGTTGCTCTAACGGCAACATAATCAACCCCAACCCGAATCCCCCAAATCTGAGAGACTAGGGAGACAGCTCTCCCTGCTACCATTTTGATGGCATTAGTGCAACAGCACAGGGTACAGTCAACCCTCGACTTACAAACGGCTCTAGTTACAAACATTTCGACTTACAAACCACTCTGAAAGAAAAATATTGACTCAACTTGCACACTTAGATTCGAGTTACAAAACGAAAAAAACACACAGGACAAACCAAAAAAGGGGGGGGAGTGAGAGAGGCATTCTGGCTTGCAAAGCCTGGGTCAATTAACACAACATGCTTTAAAACATGCTATAAAATGGGCTTCGTTGAAAAAAAAAAAGATTTCAAAAGTGCTTTTAAAACTGTTCCCTGCCTCCCCCCTCCTTTCCTGAACTTTTTTTGACCTAAGAAAAAAACAAAAAATATATCCCCCTCTAGTGGCAGAAAGCGGAATAGCAGCTTCCCATTAGTTTCTATGGACGGAAACGAGCAGATACGGATTAAATGGTTTTCAATGCATTCCTATGGGAAATGCAGATTCAACCTACAAACTTTTCGACTTACAAACTGCCTTCCAATACGGATTAAGTTTGTAAGTCGAGACCCCACTGTATAAGCAACCAGGTGAATGGCAGGTAAGCAGACATTCCAGGCAACAACAAAGAAAATGGGGAGAAATTCCTCCAAAAATCAGTAAAATAAAGGAACAAAATGCAGGGAATCCAAGTAATCCAGAAAATATTTCAGAAGTGGAGAAATAGAAGCAAGATTTTTTTTCAAAAATGTAACCCCCGATAAAAGAAGAGCAATAGCAGTCCAGTGAGGAATATATCTAATTCAAATTGGAGGTTGGAGGATGTAAAGAGCAGCCACTCCAGATTCTCAGGTGCTTCAAAGATTAAATTTTCCAGCCCCCTTTCCTGAATGAATCCTGTTAGCTGAGATGCCTCCTAATGAGACTTGCAATGCTACCATTTGCTAGAATATCAGATAAGGTGATTTTACATACAATGTCAAATGGAGAAGAACTGAAATATGTAAGACTTCTGTAAGTATCTTTAATTTCACTTTTGTAATACCAAAACTTTGGTATTTCAGAGATTGTCTATTATAAACCCACAAAACACTCCAAAAATTAAAAAAGAGAGTCTTTTTCTTCCCCCCACCCCTATACCTTAGGTTAATCCTAAAGTCCCATTTCTATAAGATACTATTCTTTAGGTAGTGTTTGCACATGGAGGTTATAAAAGCATTTTATAGTACTGTGATAAAAAAAAACAAGAACACGTACAAACACACATATGTGTGTGCTTCTGCAAATCAAGGTCTAAGTTCTTTCAATTTTTTTACCTTTGGGATTGGAATCAGATCCAAAATGTCACCTAAAACTACATACCAACTTAATTTAGGTCTGCATTCCAGAGGAACATTTGAGGTGTTGGGAAAGAAGGCAAAAAGAACATTGAGAATGCTAGCAGTATGTCTCAAGGGGCATCTGTACCTCCCTGGGCAATCAACAGATTGTGCATGAAGTGAAATTTGAATTTAATTTGGAGGATCTTCCTCAGGCAGAACATCTGATGAATGTTCAGTGGAGCCAAAAAGTTTTCGTAAAACTACAGTATTTTTCATGATGGTTTCAAGCATCATTGCATGCAATCTATCTACTAAAAAGACAGGCTCATTTCCCTTATTTTGTGTGAACATTAAGAAGAAAAGGCAACCAAATAGGATTTTTGGTGCTGGCCTTTGCAAATACAGTAATTATTAAATAGTGTGATACTAGGATGGGCAGATGACAAACTGGAATCTAATGGTAAATGTCTATGCAATTTGTTGTAAGTTTGGCAAAGATTTCTGTCTGGATCCCTCCTATTCATCTGTCTGAGCTACCAATTGTCTTGTAGATCTGCCCCCCAATGCCTGGTTTACTCTTCATCTGTCTTCTGTACACTCTGGCTACCTGCCAAAATTGTCTAGCTTCTCCTTGGGGGGGCCCTGCCAACCCTGAACTAAAAAAAGTAACTGAGGGCCCACTGTGTTGAACCCTACTCCTGGTCTCCATATTCCCAGGGTAGCTATATGGAAAGCGGTCTACATCTGCACCAGTTGAGACCTGCCTCTGGGGTTGGGCAGGCACTTCTGCGTTTTGTGTTTTAATATTGTCTTTTTAATTATGTGAGCTGCCTTTTTCAAAAGAATGGCAAGGTAAAAATATTTTAAACAAATACAAAAAATGTCTGCCCTAATGGGCTGGAGTACAATGTCTTTTCCTATGATAGTAGACCAAGTCATCAGGCGAGCCTGCTTGCGAAAGGGTGCACCTTCTAACTTCCTCACACTGGGAGCAAGCTTCAGTTGCCCCATCCTAGTTATGGTCCTGCACCAGATAACTCTGCTATAGTTGCCATCATGCCAATCATTTCTCTCACACTTTCAGAGTTCTTTGTCTATAGTGTTGAGGTATTAGTTGGTTAACCAGAGTTGCTAGTACCTTTATACTACTAACCGGAACTAGCAATTTATTTTATAATTTTGCATTAGAATCCCTCTTCTAAAGAAACCTGATGTTTCTCTGTGCTTGCATTTGTATACCACTGCAATTTATGATTTTTGTGGTATACATCGCAATTGGCTTCATTCTCTCACCACTACTCTTGGCACTAAAGTTATGTTATCATTTCCTTTGAACCAGGGTTCTTTGGTGACTCTCTGGATTCAAGTAAAATAAAAATGAACATTGAAATATGTGGTGTATGTTGACAAAAAATACTGTATGTACTTTGAATTTGGTTATTCATGTGCCTTGGACAAAAAATTGGGGTCATAGTTATGCGATAAAAATCTAAAAAGAGTCAAGATGCAACACCTATTTTAAGATGAAGAACACCAAAAACTGACATTGGAGATGTTTATTTGATGGTGCTGTGGTTTTTTAGTTCTATTGCGTGGTGTGAGATTATGAACTGCAATACAGTAAATTGTGGTTGTTGTTTTTTTTAAAAGGTAGAAACCTTTTAAATGTGGATTTATTCCAGGGTGCTAAGAATTTCTTAGATTGAGAGGGTGACTGGCTAGAAGTACAGTGGTGCCTTGCTTGACAATTACTTCGTTAGACGAGGAAATCGCTTGACAATGAAGTTTTTGTGATCGCTTTTGTGATCGCAAAACAATGCTCTAATAGGCAAAAATTGCTTAACGACGATTGGTTCCCTGCTTTGGGAACCAATTTTTCACTTAACAACAATACAGCTGATCATCGGATCTTCAAAATGGCCACCTGCTGTTTAAAATGGCTCCCCACTGTGTTTTAGGACGGATTCCTCACTTTACAGGCACCGAAAATGGCTGCCTTATGGAGGATTTTCACTTAACGTTGAGGTCTTTTGCCCATTGGAACGCATTGAACCGGTTTTCAGTGCATTTCAATGGGCTTTTTTGTTTTGCTTGACGAGGATTTCGCTTAACAGCAATTTGAACAGAACAAATTATTCTTGTCAAGCGAAGCACCACTGTACTAAAGCAAATAGACAAAGTCCAAGAAACCATAAAACACAGAAAACAGAATACTTTGGTCTTGTCACAAGAAATAAAAGGTATAGATGGGTGCAGCTTGTGGTTTAAGGGAAAATAAAAAGGGAAAGAAGTGCAAGAGGGAGAAAAAATTATTAGATGAAAATATTTAAGACACTACATCATTGAAAAGAGCTGCCATGTCCAAAACTGAAGTAACCATGACAAATTTCATTTCAGTAAGAAAGAAATGGGAAGACATTTTCAGTAGCATGAAACTTTCCCATGTCTAGCATAAGGGTTTCTTATTGTATATTATGTAAACACAGTTCCCCCCAAAAGCAGTTTGCTTGTCCTTTGTCTAATCCACCAATCCTGAATTATACAGCATTAGGATTCCTCAACACTGAAGTCAAACTTTGCAACTTAAGTATGTAAACATTTAATTATTGTCTGTCTTGGCAATCTTCTATTTGTTTAATCATTCACTGTTTGTAAACTGGGAGCAAACAGTTTGAAAGTAACTGTGCTGACATATTGCAAATGTAGAATAAAAATTAGATGCAGTAATGGGGATCTTGTACTTATCACTCATATGTCACAAAATCATCTTGCCAGTCATTTTAAGTAATATGTGGCAAGTGGAAGAAATTCAAGAATGGCATCTGTCATTTGTCTCAGCCATCTGAATTTGTTTTACTGATGGTGAAAATAAAAGCTAGCCTCCTGTGATATAATTTCCATAATTTCCATAATATTGGAATTAGGATCAAATTGCATGATCAGCAGCCCCACATGATTTGTCTGTTGCTGGACTAGTATCTAGACTGAGAGTTTCATGTCCAAATGCTACTGGCTATAGCATGTCCTGTTCTTTAGTATATTATTTTTTAAGTATATGGATAATTCACTACAGAAGGAAGAAATGTTTTTATGTAGTTTTTAAAATTTATTCTACATATTCTTTGTCACCTGTTGAAATTTGTGGAACTATTCATGTAAAAAAATATATGAAAATAATCCGAATACAAATAAAAATATTAGCAACCACAATAGGCTGAAAAACTAAAAGGCAGCATGATATTAAAGAGCAGATTCAGAACAAGTTTCAAACAAAATGGAAGAGTAAAAGGCTTGGGGAAATAGGAAGGTATTTGAATACAATGAAAAGTGTCAAACTGGTATTACTGGTAATAGTATTATACATCTTTGAAATCATCATGGAGAAGTCTGTATCACTGGTAGCAACCTGCTGCATTTCAAGAGGAAAATCTGGGTAACAGGTGGAAGATCTGTAGCAACAAATCTTAATGTGCCAGCAGACATGTTTCAAGAGACACCTCAAGCTATGAAAAGCCTGTTACGGTCAAAATTGACACTTTGCGTTTGGCCTGGAAAAGGAGAGGAAACCTGTGCTTCTGGTTGTAACACTGACACAGTATGGTCATAACGCCTATCTACAGTAAATTTAATGACAGTGCCCAAACTGTCATCCAAGGCAGCACAAATAGAATATTTCACTCCACATAAGGCTTTTTCTGATACTGAACATTTTATAGAAATAGGCAAAAATCAGTCTCCATTTCTTTTTGCACAGTACTTTAACCAGTGCACAAATGCAGTAGATTACTTATGAAAACAAAGAAAGAAATGGTGAATTTAAAACTTCAGCAAATTAATTTGAAAATTCATTTAGGAAATCTCTCTTAATTATTATACATCCTTTATTTCATTTTTATTGATTTGATTTTTATTTATTTATCTGAATTTTATTTAGCTAGTTACTTGATTTCTAGTTAGTCAGTTGATTTAACTCATGTGAAAATAAATTAAAATAGGTGCAGAATGCAGTGCAGAGCTAAGAAGTGTCTGGAAACATTAACAAAACAGAGTTCTAGCCAGCTCTAATTTCAGTCATACTTGGCAATGCTCAGGTTACTACATAATGTTACTCTGCCAATCATGTATGCATAGGGTCAATAGGTAAGCTCACTCACAAATCACTGTCATGACGGCTGTCATGACTTCCTCTAGCTCTCTCAATTTAATAGGAATGAGCAAAATGATCCCAATAGGCTGTTTGCATGGCATAATCTATAAGGAAGGTTAAAATCTGGCAGGACAGCATCAGGATTACTGAAAGGTATCTTCAGACATCTCTGAAGAGAAGACACAAAATTATCTTGTTTAATCCTCATCATATGTGTTAGACTAGAGAATCACAATGCATCAAATCCAAGCAGCATTTTGGTGATGCCAGTTATTTTTTGAGCTTTGTTGCTGTGCAGAGATTTGAACTCAGATCTCCCTTCTCTCCAAACCTAAAAATCTATCAGCTCTGCACTGCATAGTTCAAATATGCATAATAAGATGCTCACAGCCTTTCATCTGCAAAACAGAAACTAAACTGAGGGTTTCCTGAGCTGAGAAATGCTTTGATGAACATTACTGTTACCTATTTGAAGCTGTCAGAGATATTTTCCTTTTCTCTCTTTCCTTTATATATTTCTGGGTAATGAAGGAGTTTTATCAAATGGCATGCAAGCAAAAAGATCTGAGCCAATCAGAATTTAATTTTTGGTATACTGTGTTCTCTTTTTTCAGCATTTTTGGGTGACTATTTTGCCTGAACAGCACTCATAAAAAATTCAATTGCAAGGTTTGTAAAATCAGAGAGGGTCTTTGTATCTAGTAGATTTGCAACAAACAGTTTGTCTCCAATAGAAGGAAGACAAGAAAGAAGAAAGCTAAAAGCTGTAAGATAACATTTCCATGAAGTCAAGCATGTCCTGTATGCTAAAAAAGAGTCACTTTTTAAAAATGATGCAATTAATTCTACTTTTTGAAGACTACCAATCAGTGAGCTTTGTTGCCATAGCTTATATGGTGGTTTGAAAAATTAATTAATAAGCTAGCAATCCCCTTATTCATTGATTTGTTAAAAAGCTTTTAGCAGCATTATATTAACCTTGACTTGCAGTCTGTACATCCTTGACACAAATCTCCACAAGAGACTTCTTATCAAATGAAACATATAAGAAAGAAAAGAATATTTCTAATAAAAAGCTTGTGCCAACAAGAAGATAATCATTACGGCACCATCAAACTGAATGTTAAAAGCACTGTATATAATTTTATCAATCACCAATGAAAATACTGTTAGATGTTATTAGTGCATGTGTGTTTGGGGGGGACACAGGAGAGGGCCTTCTCTGCCGCTGCTACCAGACTCTGGAATTCCCTCCCACAGGAGGCCAGACTGGCCCTGTTTTTGCTGTCCTTCCACAAGTGGGCCAAGACTTTTCTCTTCAGGCAGACTTTTCCTTACTGACTGGCAGTCTGAGAGGGATTTTGTGCTCTGTTGATTTTAATTGTGTTTTTAGTATTGATTTTATTTACCATTTTTAATATGATACTTGTTTAATCTTGGTTTTAATATTTCTACACTTAACTGTTTTTAGCTTTCCATATTATCTTTTTAATGATGTGAGCCACCTTGGTCCTTTCGAGGAGAAATGTAGGGTTAAGGGTCAATCAAATCAATCAATCAATCAATCAATCAATCAATCAATCAATCAATCAATCAATCAATCAATCAAAAGCCTGGAGATACCAACATAACAGACAATCGTCAAATTTGTTAGAAAACAAGTGGAAAATAAAAGAAAATGTCAAGAAATTGCCAAATTGCAAAGGGATGGGAGATTACTGAAACTTGAAGGGGTAATGAACTGATAGAACAGATAGGAGGATAACAGAGGCTGAAAGGAAATAAATGATGGAAAGGAAAGCAAGCAAATAAAGATGGAGTAGGAATAGAGATAGATAACAGAAACCACAGTTGGGCAAAAGTCAGAATGTATTGAAAAAGAATAAAATGTGGTGTAAATGGAGAACACCAACAAAGATGAATGACATCTTGGGGGAGGGAAGTGAAAGGGAGTTCCACATAAATATGGAGTTCTGTGGACCATTCAGATGATTAATCAGTTAACCTCTTTTCACCAAAACACAAAGCAATTATGACAGTTGTTTTTCAATAAGTGTGAATGGCGCCAACTTTGGTGCTGATCTGAAGCCCTTTTTAAAAGTTTCAATTTTGGAGGGTGCTGTTCCCATTTTTAGAATTGCTTTATAGAATGTTGATTTGCTCTGCCAACAGAAAATCATTGCTGTACTCAGCCTAGCTGAGGTGTAACCCCATAGATGTTGATGAGACTTTGTGAAGAGTAAATATGAAAAGTTAAATAGTAGCTCTTTTATTGTACAGTGGTGCCTCACTTGACGATGATAATCCGTTCCAGCAAAATCACTGTAGAATGAAATTGTAGTCAAGCAAAAGTAAAAAACCCATTGAAATGCATTGAAAACTGGTTCAATGTGTTGCAATGGGTGAAATACCTCATTGTGCAGCGAAGATCCTCCATAGGGTGGCCATTTTCCAGTGCCTGTTAAGCGAGGAATCTGTCTTAAATACAGCAGGGAGCCATTTTGCACAGTGTGGAGCGATTTTGAGAGCCGCCAATCAGCTGTATGGTCGTTTAGCGAAGAATCGGTTCCCGAAGCAGGGAACCGATCGTCATAAAGCAAATTTTCCCCATTTAAACAGCATTTTGCAATCACAATAGCCATTCCAAAAACCTCATCATAAAGCGGATTCGTTGTGGAGCAGGGTAATTGTCAAGCGGGGCACCACTGTATTCTAAAAATATTTTTATCTTAGAGAACAACAAAATACACAAAATTACCTCAGCCCCATTGCACAGCCTGAAATGGATCCAGACTATTGATATATTCCAAGAATGTCTACAGCTGATCCACCAGAACCCTCTCTATCAGTTTCCCCATAAACAGAATATTAGTGACAGGTCTGTAGCTATTAACATTGTCTGCCAAAAAGATGGATTTTTTTCCAGAATGGGCTGAACTATTATTTCTTTCAGCAAGAGGGCATAAAGCCCTCTTGTAATGATGAATTTGTAATCTCAATGGCCCATTTCAATATTACTTCCCTGGCAAATTTCAGGAGCCAGAAGAGGCATGGATATAATGGAGAGGATGTGGCTTTGGAGCATGCAAGTGCCTTACCCACATCATCAGACATTACAGATCAAAATGGATTCAACAAAACTAGACAGGATGGTGCACTGGACATCTCCATATGACATATGTGTATCTAATAGAGTCAAGGTCCCTGCAGATGGCCTCAATCTTTGATTGAAAATGTGCTGCAAATCTATTAGTGGTGGTAATGTCTGGTTGAGGATCATTAGACTGCCCATAAATCACGAGGTCCAAACCACTTAGAACAGAGGTCGTCAACCACCGATCCGCGGCTCGGTGCTGGTCCATGGCCTGACCCAGACCGGGCTGTGGAGACAGACCTCCCCCTTGCATGCACTCCACTCCCCACAGCTGCTTTGTTCACATGCACTGGCATGAGCACTCCTCCACCCCTTCACACATGTGCCCAAGAGTCCCATTGTCTGTGCGAAGGGGTGGGCAGGTGCGTGCATGGGTGTGCATGCACTCCTGTGCATGCACAAAGGGGTGGGGGAGTGCTCATGGCAGTGCTGACAGGTGCGCAGGTGCCCCCTCCACTGCTTCACGCATGCGCCCGAGAGCGCATCCATGTGAGCCCAGAGGGGTGCCCCACCTTCCTCAGAGGCTCAGCCGGTCCATGGTCCCAAAACGATTGGGAACTGCTGACTTAGAAGAATGTCATTTGTTGACGTGATGCCAATAATAAGTGTGGTGTAATATGCTCTCTTAGCTGATTGAATGACATTACAATATTTTGTGAACAGTCTTCTTACTACAGCCAGGTTTCCATCTGAAGGAGCATTCCTCCAGTTGCTTTCTAGCTTTCTCCTTGATTATTTCATGCCTCAAAACTCACACATGAATCGAACAGAGAGGACATTTAGGAGCAGTTGTGTCAACTGTCCCAGCAGCCAAGGTGTATCACATAGCTACCTGGGTTTCAACAGCAGCATCAACCAGGTCACACACACCCAGGCATCCTGGAACCTTCTTGGGTCCAGTAGTTTCCAGGCAGACTGTTCTAATATGGCCCACTTCCTCATGGAGGGGGATTGCCACTTTAAGTCCAAACCTTTAGCAGATAATGATCTGACGATGACAAGGCAGAACTTGCTAAATCCAAAACTTTCAGATCACCTTCATTCTGATCAGCTCTGAACACCAGGTCCAGAGTCTAATCTGCCATATACATATTGGGACAGGCCCATGAATCCATGAACTCTAAGGCCATCCCATGAACATTCATATCTGCAGGGATGTTGAAGTCACCCAGGTACACTAGCCTTGGAGACCTCAACACTGCCACTGAGACAAACTCCACCAGCCGTGGAATAAAGAGTGCTGGGTTGTGGGGAGAGTGATACACTAACACTAACCCCATGCTATCTCCATGGTCTACAGACAGGTGGAGCTACACTCTAGTTGAATGCCAGTCAAGGCTGAGACTCTGCTATGCTGAGTGATGGCCCCTTCCCACTTCTCTGGTCTTCCCTGAGGCTGGGTGGAATAACCTGCCTATCCCCCCAGAAAGCATTAATGTGTGACTCAGGTCTTGGTTACACCAATGAAATATTTTCCAGTTCTCAACCTTTGATAGTACAATTTAAATTTACGGCTGCATGATGCATGGCCATTAGCAAATAATTTACTTGGCAAGTGTGCTAATTGTGGACCATTTCCCACTCAGTAGGAGGCGTCTACTTTTGTTGCTGTGGATCTTTTAAAAAAATGCTGCATTGCTGAGTGTGAGAATGATCTTATCACAGCTTTTTTGAACTACTGTCACCACACATGTCCTTTAAAAATGTCCCTCCCCTGTGGCATTTGTGTTGAAGTGTCAATTAACTTCTGTCAAAGTATCAACAAGAAGCTCTCCAGGCACTTATTGAATTGGAAGTAAATTACTCAGTAACCCAAAACCACATTGGGATGCACTTCCTGGAATAAGTGCCATTTGACCTCAAAGCACAACAGGAATACGATTAAAAGTCATGTATGTAACCATAGGGGGACATTTTGCTGTCATGACCATGGTGTCAGTTATAGCCCCTCAGTGGAATAAAATATGGAATACAAAAACAATCTTATTAGAATCAGCATGATTGCTTCAGTTCTCTTCTATGAAGTAAGTGCTGCCTTCAAGAAATCCCACATGCTACAGCTTTTTCACATAAATATTGTATAGACCATTAAAATGAAGAAGGGCAAAACAATTAAGAAAATGAAGCTGAGGGGCAAAGCTGAACTTTGATCTTGCAAAGATAGGGATTTATTTAGGCTTTCTTTGTCAGGCCTGCAACTCAGCAACTAGTCTGCTTTCTCCATCAGCACTTCTTTTGATAACTACTTTAAAGTATGTGTTTGTTGCACAATCTTCTCCCATGGGAATTAAAGTTCAGAGGGGAAATTCAACCTCAAGCAATTGGGTAAAGTAGCTAAAATGAAACAATGTGATATACGGGCTGTAAGGAATTGTCTAACTGAACAGTATGCTTCAGTGCGAAGTGCCAGATAGGGAGTACTAGGCTCACAGTAATTCCAAAAGAAAAGAAAGCCATTTTAACCCTCACACAACAGGATTTTTTATTTAAAAACCCAGGATTGATTGACTTTTGGATATTTTCTGACCCTATAGGAATCCCAATGTACTGAAGGTTAACAGAAAGGTTAGAATTGTGATTGAAGTTTGGATTTAGTAGAGACATGTGAAGAATATATATCATCCTGCGTCAGTGAGATCTTTTAGTCTCCCATTAAAATGAGATCCTGAAATTCTTTTTTCCCCCTGTTTCTCCCCTTTTCTTGTGGTAGAAACTGCCAAGCTCTCCACAGTTCAAGTGCTTTCCCAAGGATGTTTATGCAGGAAAGATGCCATTGTGCACAGGAATTCTAAGAATTCTTTGTAGACTGGTGTTCCTTCTGCTCAAATATGACCACAAAACATCAAAGAATTTCCTCAAAGTTTCTTGGGAGGAAAAAGCATGCAGATAAAAAATTTGCATGAGGATCAAAAGGGATTTTTCCCCTTGCTTCCTGTCAAGGGGGGGCACTGCTAGATTTACAACTAGAGATGGAGATGACTATAAAAACGGATCAGCTTTTTCAATGAAAAGAGCCAATTTATTAAATATTTGTCCCTTCATATTTGTGGGTTCCAGAAACCCGCACGAATATGAAGGGATGAATATTTATCTGTTTTTATTTGTCCTTATTACAAAAAAAACCCCAAAAACCATATTCTGCCTACCGGCCGCTGGTCAACTAATCTGCGGCCAATAAGCAGCCAACCACCCCACCAGCCAGCCACCCTCACAGTCTACCACCCACTCCCTTCCTCTCACTACCTTAGCCCCCACCCCACCCCCATGACACCCCTTACCTCAGTTGCTGCTGCTGAGGTCTCCATCTGGCCTTGGTAGCCATGATGTGTAAAAAGGGAGACTGGTTGCCCTTTGCAAAGATGGCGGCTGTGGTTTCATTTCAGGTAGGGAAGCTGCAACTCCCATGTTTACAAAGTGCAGCCTGGATTCCCCTTTGCAAAGATGGCAGCTGCAGCTTCCCTACCCTAAATGAAGCCACAGCTGCCATCTTTGCAAAGGGTGGCCAGTCTCCCTTTTTACATGCCATGGCTGCTGAGGCCAGATGGAGACCTCAGCAATGGTGATTAAGGTAAGGTGGTGTTGGTGGGGGTGTTGGGGGCTAAGGTAGTGAGAGGAAGGGGTGGGGGTAGGCTGTGGGGTGGCTGGTTGTGGGGTGGCTGGCTGCCTATTGTCACTAATCAGCAGCTGGTAGGCAGAATGGTTTTTTGTTTTGTTTTTTTAAATAGGAAGGGGGTGTTGGGGGGGATGGGGGGAGGAAGAGGGCAGGGGGTGGGGGCAGCATGGTGTGTGTTTTGCTTTTAATAACTCCCCACAAATTGATGAATAACTTTGTTATTCGTTGCTTCATTGGGGCAACTTTGTGCTTCATGAGTCGTCAACTTTTGACGACTTACGAAGCGGGACGACTCGCCAAAATGGTGAGTTGTCCCCATCTCTATTCACAACCTTAGTTCACTGTGCAGTTTTGTTTTCTGAACCCTTTCAACCATCATATCTGAATGATGCCAACATACGAACATCTAGATATGAATATCCTTGATTCATCCACAGAAGGATGAGTACTTGGAACATTTTTCTCCTTATTCCAAAATGGTTGTTGTAGGTATTTTTGGGCTGTTTGGCTGTGTTCTGAAGCAAAAGCGTGCTGCTTATATACCGCCCCATAGTGCTTCGAGCAATCTCTGGGCGGTTTACAAGTTAAATGCAGGCTACACATTGCCACCACCACCACCCCCAGCAAGCTGGGTAGTCATTTTACCAACCTTGGAAGGATAGAAGGCTGAGTCAACCTTGAGCCGGCTACCTGGGATTGAACCCCAGGTCGTGAGCACAGTTTTGGCTGCAGTACAGCGGTTTAACCACTGCGCCACGAGGCTTTTCAGGTTTTCCTTTCTAACATTCTCCAATCTCTGTGGCCAGCATCTTCAGAGGACAGGAGTTAGAACTCTGTCTGTGTTCTGGTGTAGTGTAGTTGAGTATTTGTAGCTGTGGGATCAGCTTTTTGACTTTTTCAGGAGATTGGGTGATTATGGTGATCAGGGTCAGTTTTTTGTTTTTGTTTTGTTTTGTTTTTGTTACGGGTGTATTGTTCTGATGGGGGGAAATGATCTGTCACTGTAATTGATGGTGTTGTTAGCCAGTCTTTTGTGTGCAGTGATCACCACAAAACTGGGTAGAGTTTGTTGACGTTTTGCATGCTGTATTTTTCAGTGCTGGGAGCCAGGCTTTGTTGAGTTTTAGACTTTCTTCTTTTTTGTTGAAGCTCTGCTGGTGTTTGTGGATTTCAATGGCTTCCCTATGTAGTCTAACATAATCATTGCTGGTATTGTCCAGTACTTCAGTATTTTGAAATAGAATTTCATGTCCAGTTTGTTTCAGGGCATGTTAAGCTACTGCCGATTTTTCCGGTTGTTTTAGTCTGCAGTGTCTCTCAGGTTCTTTGATTTTGGTGTGTATGCTGCGTTCTGTGTTCCCAATATATACCTGGCCACAACTGCAAGGTATCCGGTATACTCCTGCAGTGGTGAGGGGGTCCCTTCTGTCCTTTGTTGACCATAATATTTGTTGTATTTTTGTGGTGGGCTTGAATACTGTTTGTAGGTTGTGTTTTTTCAAAAGTTTCCCCATGCAGACTGTGACTCCTTTGATGTACTGCAGAAACACTTTATTTGTGGGTGGCTGGTTTTCCTCTTCAGTTTGGTGTTGTTTTCTTGATTTGATGGCTTTTGTGATCTCATTCTTGGAATAGCCATTTGCCTGTAGAGCCCAATTCAGATGGTTGAGTTCGGTGCTGAGAAATTGAGCTTCACAGTTCTCATTCGCACAATCTACCAGTGTTTTGTTTATGCCTCTTTTTTGCCGTGGGTGGTGGTTGGAGTTTTTGTGTAGGGACGAGTCTGTGTGGGTGGGTTTTCTGTAGACCTTGTGTCCCAATAGGAGATCAGGTTTGCGTATGACCATGACATCTAAGAAAGCTGATCCCACAACTACAAATGCTCAACTACACTACACTAGAACACAGACAGAGTTCTAACTCCTGTCCTGTGAAGATGCCAGCCACAGAGACTGGTGAAACATTAGGAAGAAAACCTTCAGAACACGGCCAAAGAGCCCAAAAAACCTACAACAACCATTGGATCCCGGCAGTGAAAGCTTTCGAGAATGTATTCCAAAATGTTGGTAAGAGGGACAGGGGTTTCCCAGCACAAGGATTAGAAAAAAAGTAGTTGTGATTGAAATATATGTTATCATGACTAATAGAGGTTGCTGCCAGATTTCTTTCTTCCTAAGCTGGTCTAATCCTTTCCAAAGTAATCTGTGTTAGCAGTCATCATCAGATCTTACGGGAGCAAATTCCATAAATGAATTATGGATGTTTATCTCTCTACCTTGAAAAGCTTCACTTGCTATACTACAGGGCGAGTAAAAGGAGGCAAAGAAGCAAGACCAATAAAAATGAAAGGAGAATGCTGCAGCTACAAAGTAATAGCACTGCTACTGTTGTTAGTATTATTATTTACCGATATTGTTGAATACATGCACAGAAAGAGAGAGAAACTGCAAACCATATACATGATTAATTAGCTATCATAATTTGATTATGTTTATTGTTCATAGAGTGGGGAATTTAGTATAGAAATTATATACACTAATTACCATTTTCTTCATGATTGATTGACCAATACTTGTCATTAGCCTTATGAAGATATTTAATGCCAAGGAACAGAAAGCCACAGCAAAAATTGGCAGCAAGATTCTAATGAACCAGTAAGAAATCCGTTATAAATTAATTGTGAGACACCAGTAGTATGCGAATTATTCATCTTCTTCTTAGGAGATGTTTATTGGAATATTTAAGGTTCAAATCCTTTTTTTAAAATTGACAGAATCTATGACATTTCTTTTTTATATATGCAAATAACTTGAACACTTAAGTTTTTTATTAGCATTGATTGAATACAGTTGATAAAAAGTCACATCTCACAGCTTCGTGAGGTGCTTAGTGGCAATGAAGTAATTATTTAAATATGAAACCTGATTGTATAGCCAAAATATTCCCACAGTAACCTAGAGGTGTTTATTTAATTAAAATTTTAATGACAGATTCGTTTAGTCGTTTAGTCGTGTCCGACTCTTCGTGACCCCATGGACCAGAGCACGCCAGGCCCTCCTATCTTCTACTGCCTCCCGGAGTTGTGTCAAATTCATGTTGGTTGCTTCGCAGACACTGTCCAGCCATCTCATCCTCGGTCGTCCCCTTCTGCTCTTGCCATCACACTTTCCCAACATCAGGGTCTTTTCCAGGGAGTCTTTTCTTCTCATTAGATGGCCAAAGTACTGGAGCCTCAGCTTCAGGATCTGTCCTTCCAGTGAGCACTCAGGGTTGATTTCCTTTAGAATTGATAGGTTTGTTCTCCTTGCAGTCCAGGGGATTCTCAAGAGTCTCCTCCAGCACCACAATTCAAAGGCATCAATTCTTTGGCGGTCTGCTTTCTTTATGGTCCAGCTCTCCCTTCCATACATCACGACAGGAAAAACCATAGCTTTGACTATTCGGACTTTTGTTGGCAAGGTGATGTCTCTGCTTTTTAAGATGCTGTCAAGATTTGTCATCACTTTCCTCCCAAGAAGCAGGCGTCTTTTAATTTCGTGGCTGCTGTCTCCATCTGCAGTGATCATGGAGCCCAGGAAAATAAAATCTGTCACTGCCTCCATACCTTCCCCTTCTATTTGCCAGGAGGTGATGGGACCAGTGGCCATAATCTTAGTTTTTTTGATGTTGAGTTTCAGACCGTTTTTTGCACTCTCCTCTTTCACCCTCATTACAAGGTTCTTTAATTCCTCCTCACTTTCTGCCATCACAGTGGTGTCATCTGCATATCGGAGGTTGTTGATATTTCTTCCGACAATCTTAATTCCGGCTTGAGATTCCTCCAGTCCAGCCTTCCGCATGATGTATTCTGCATATAAGTTGAATAAGCTGGGGGACAATATACAGCCTTGTCGTACTCCTTTCCCAATTTTGAACCAATCAGTTGTTCCATGTCCAGTTCTAACTGTTGCTTCCTGTCCCACATATAGGTTTCTCAGTAGAGAGATAAGGTGGTCAGGCACTCCCATTTCTTTAAGAACTTGCCATAGTTTGTTGTGGTCCACACAGTCAAAGGCTTTTGCATAATCAATGAAGGAGAAGTAGATATTTTTCTGGAACTCTCTGGCTTTCTCCATAATCCAGCGCAAGTTAGCAATTTGGTCTCGAGTGCCTCTGCCTCTTCGGAATCCAGCTTGTACTTCTGGGAGTTCTCGGTCCACATATTGCTGAAGCCTACCTTGGAGGATTTTGAGCATAACCTTGCTAGCGTGTGAAATGAGTGCAATTGTGCGGTAGTTGGAGCATTCTTTGGCACTGCCTTTCTTTGGGATTGGGATGTAGACTGATCTTTTCCAGTCCTCTGGCCATTGTTGGGTGTTCCAAACTTGCTGGCATATTGAATGTAGCACCTTAACAGCATCATCTTTCAAGATTTTAAATAGTTCAGCTGGAATGCCATCACCTCCACCGGCCTTGTTGTTAGCCAGGCTTTCTAAGGCCCACTTGACTTCACTCTCCAGGATGTCTGGCTCAAGGTCAGCAACTACATTGTCTGGGTTGTCCGGGATATCCACATCTTTCTGATATAACTCCTCTGTGTATTCTTGCCACCTCTTCTTGATGTCTTCTGCTTCTGTTAGGTCCCTCCCATTTTTGTCCTTTATCATGTCCATCTTTGCACGAAATGTTCCTCTAATATGTCCAATTTTCCTGAACAGATCTCTGGTTTTTCCTTTTCTGTTATTTTCCTCTATTTCTTTGCATTGCTCATTTAAGAAGGCCCTCTTGTCTCTCCTTGCTATTCTTTGGAAGTCTGCATTCAACTTTCTGTAACTTTCCCTATCTCCCTTGCATTTTGCTTCCCTTCTCCTCTCTGCTATTTCTAAGGCCTCGTTGGACAGCCATTTTGCTTTCTTGCATTTCCTTTTCTTTGGGATGGTTTTTGTTGCTGCCTCCTGGACAATGTTACGGGCCTCTATCCAAAGTTCTTCAGGCACTCTGTCCACCAAATCTAGTTCCTTAAATCCGTTCTTTACTTCCACTGTGTACTCATAGGGGATTTGGTTTAGATTATACCTGAGCGGCCCAGTGGTTTTTCCTACTCTCTTCAGTCTAAGCTTGAATTTTGCTATGAGAAGCTGATGATCAGAGCCGCAGTCAGCTCCAGGTCTTGTTTTTGCTGACTGTATAGAGCTTCTCCATTTTTGGCCGCAGAGAATATAATCAATCTGATTTCGATATTGCCCATCTGGTGATTTCCATGTATAGAGTCGCCTCTTGTGCTGTTGGAAAAGTGTGTTTGTGATGACCAGCTTATTCTCTTGACAAAACTCTATTAGCCTTTGTCCTGCTTCGTTCTGAACTCCAAGGCCAAATTTCCCTGTTGTTCCTTTTATCTCTTGGCTCCCTACTTTAGCATTCCAGTCCCCTAGAATGAGAAGAACATCTTTCTTTGGTGTCAGTTCTAGAAGGTGTTGTAAATCTTCATAAAACTGTTCAGTTTCAGTCTCCTCAGCAGTGGTGGTTGGTGCATAAACTTGGATTATTGTGATGTTGAAAGGTCTGCCTTGGATTCGTATTGACATCATTCTATCATTTTTGAGATTGTATCCCATTACAGCTTTTCCCACTCTTTTGTTAACTATGAGGGCCACGCCATTCCTTCTACGGGATTCTTGCCCACAATAGTAGATATGATAATCATCTGAGCTGAATTCGCCCATTCCTGTCCATTTTAGTTCACTGATGCCCAGGATGTCGATATTTATTCTTTCCATCTCCTGTTTGACCACCTCCAGCTTCCCAAGATTCATAGATCTTACATTCCAGGTTCCTATGCAGTATTTTTCTTTGCAGCATTGGATTTTCCTTTCACTTCCAGGCGCGTCCACAGCTGAGCGTCCTTTCGGCTTTGGCCCAACCACTTCATTAGCTCTGGAGCTACTTGTACTTGTCCTCCTCTCTTCCTCAGTAGCATGTTGGACGCCTTCCGACCTGAGGGTCCCATCTTCCAGCGTCATATCTTTTAGCCTTTTGTTTCTGATCATGGGGCATTCTTGGCAAAGATACTGGAGTGGCATTGCCAGTTCCTACTCCAGGTGGACTGCATTTGGTCAGAACTCTCCACTATGTCCTGTCCGTCTTGGGTGTCCCTGCACGGCATAGCCCATAGCTTTTCTGAGTTACTCAAGCCCCTTCGCCATGACAAGGCAGCAATCCATGAAAGGGTTAATGACAGATACATACATAAATAAGCACAAATCAACCTATTTTAAAGACTATCAGCGACAGATATTGGTTTTAGACATTTGATAACCAAGTATAAAAACCACTATAGTTTGGAACTAACTGGTGACAAATAAGTACAGTAGTAACTTGTAATTCATTATTGTTTTCCACAACAAACTTACAAGTACATTGCATTAAAGTTATACTTTAAAAAGACGTTTCTTTTTAGTGTAACAAAGTTTCAGTTATTCTCTGTCTGAAATTCTGTTGCTTAGGAAAGTAAGTTGCAGTGCAGTAGACCCTTTGAATCAGTGGGCTGAACCAACTCATTCATAAGTTATTTTGGTTGAAATGGCTCTACCCTAGTTGTGACTTACTAAACTCACAAGATTAACCCCTTCCCTTGCTTCAAGGCTCCCTCTGGATCTCTTTTGACCTGTAGGAATCTCTGGAAGCCTCCAGATAGAGGGGGAGACTTTACTGGCCAAATATGGTTACCAACAATCCCAATTCTGGTAACAGGACTGCTGGTGGTGATTTTTCAGGCCTCAAAGCCCCTCTCCCCCCGCCATCCTGAATGTAAATTCAAACACTAGGGGTTTGGCTAACACCTTTGGAGAGTGTGTGGTATATGGCAAATAGGCATGTACATAGATATGTATAGGATTGACCGACATAGAAAAAGGAACTTAAGAAGATGCCAATGACAGTTGGAAAAACTCAAATAGAAAGCAGAAGTGAATGATTTGTAAGGAATAAATAAGTGTATAAAATATGCCTCTGTGTCATGTTTAATTTGTCCTTGTCCCTGAGACTGTATTGACCTAGGGTACTCTGTGCCTTTGCATGCATGCTCTTCTAATAAGATTACCTGTGGAGGACAGCATTTTTCTTATTGATACCTAAAATATTTCTGATAGTTGATAGTAACTGATAGTAAGTGGAATTATAGACTTGCACAGAAATAAAAGGTTTGAAATATTAAGAGGGGCATTCAGATTCATATTGGTTTACTGATTTTATCAGTATTACTTGTGAAAAGCACTACTTTGCAAAATGGTGATTAAAATAGAAAGATTACTTTTTCCTTCAGTTTCTTTACATTTTGTAAGTTATATGATAGCGCTTATGTGAAAATTCTAATCATAGGTTTTTAATATACATTGTACATAGGAGTGATATTTATTGACAGATGATATTTGCCTAAAATGCCTAAATGTCAGAAACTTGGTGAATGTTGAGTTATAAATAATTCTTAAGAGTTTACAAGTCCAGTGGGAAGAAACAGGTGTGACCACTGTACATGAAGACTTTTCTGCCCCACGATGTTCTCTGAAGAAGATCAAATTACAAGTTTGCAAAGCAAAAAGTCGTTTGGAATAAATGAGTGCTGTCCTCTGAAGATGCTGGCCACAGAGACTGGTGAAACATTAGGAAGAACAACCTTCAGAACATGGCCAAAGGGCCCGAAAAACCCACAAGAACCAATAATAAATAGTGTTAATAAATAAAATTACGTGACAAAAAGGACAGTGTGTGAACTCAGCCTGAGCTACATAGGATTTCCTTCAAAGGAGATGCCTCTGTGTTGATTGGATTCCACAGCTTAGGTTGTTTAATTAACTAATTTGATCTCCCATTAATAAAGTTAAGGCTTCATTTGACTCTAATATCATCTCTGCATCTTTCTTTGCACCCAGGGAAACTTTATATGCCATTTGATAATGCCCTGATGAATAAAAATAGTCCATGTTGTTATCAATATTTAGCCAGAGGCTTATATTTATGTTTCCCTCAACAAGAGTTTTGGACTTGCCTGGCTGCAGTGAAAATCCTGTTCCATAAGCTATACCTGTTGAAAGGTGGTGATTTTTTTTAAAAGGGGTCTGTATGGCTTCATATTCTCTCAATATATTTTTAATTTTGTTTAATCCATTTTTAATATGGTTGCGAGGATATGGGTTTTATAGTTTTTTTCCTCAGAGGTTGCAGGTGTTCCATCTCAGCCTGAGACCTAGTTTTTGTTGTGGAGAAAAACCAAGGCCACATCTCAAGACTGATAAACATTCCATTACCAGCCTGAGAATGAGAGAAGGAGCTGTGGAAAGTTACAAAAGAGGTGTGGACTTCTCAACAAAGGACTGTATGCTGATTGGATACCATCACGAAGCAGAGACTTTGATTTAAGTTATACAAAGGGGGTTGGGGCGTGTGTGTGTGTGTGTGTGTGTGTGTGTGTGTGTGTGTGTGTGTGTGTGTGTTTCTGTAAGTTCAGGAAAAAGAAGGTCTTCTCCACGATTGTGTGGAGTTGCAAGTGGGGCTGCTTTGTTCACCCACTCAGATGAAGGCTAGCATGGGAAAAAGCCTGACAGTGGCTGAGTGGGAGCAGGGCTATAGGTGACTCTTTAAAAGGCTGCCTACCCCTGACTCAGCCTCTCTCACACAGAAGGCGATTGGCCCGCCCACCTGCCCTATATTGGTAAGATTAGCTTGTTGCTTCGGGACTGGATGGGATTTTTTTTTTTTTACTTGCACCTAAGATTGGCAAGTTAGGATGCAAGTGGTTTTTTGGCCATCCCATTTTTACTTACTTGGCCTTTGGGGGCCAGTATTGTCTTCACATAATTAGGTCACAATGGCGGGAACTGCAAAAGGGAAGAGGTGTAGATGAGTTCCATAGGGGCACTGGTTGCAAGTCTTCCCACCTCTCTGGATTGCAGAATCAGAGGGGAGGGGTGAGACGGAGGGATCCCATGGACTGCGGGGAACCTAGGGTCACGAGGCTCCGGTGGACTCTGGCCTTGGGGGTACTGTGGTATTCAGATGGCTGAGGCCATGCTGTACAGAGGACAGTGTGGCTTCAGAGCTGGGAACGTGCCTGAGGAAGTTCTGGGTCAGAGGTCAGAGTCAACTCCGATTCCAGACCTGGTTTTGCATTACGATAGGGGAGGATCAAGTTAAAAGGTTTAATAAAATTGTGGCCCTTGTTTAACCCACTTCCTGTGTCTTCCCTCATTATTCTGGGTTGGGCGGGCAAGGAAGACAGGTTTAAAGCTTTCTTTGATTGATTAAGGAGATTTAGCCATGGTTACTTAAAATAGCATCCTAATTAAGTAGTAAAGCTATTAGCTAGTTAATAATTTTATTGTTTTACAGGAAAGTCTTACAGGAGTTTACTTAATACTTAGATGTTTGGCATTTAATAAGTACAATTTGTATCTTTTTGTATTTCTTTTGTTTTATAACTTTTTACTCTTTTTGAATAAATATTTTATACTTTACCCAAGTGTGATTCTTGGGGGCAAGGGTGAGAGTGACAAAAGAAAGTGCCTTAGCCACAATGGCTATGTTTGTTAATTTGCAAGGTTTAGAGTACACAGCTAAAGAGTTTTAAGCTTATATAAGGGAGTAATTGGAAATCTAGGGACAGAAGCTTGCCCATAGTTGTGCACTCATGCACCTTCTAGGTCTCACCCAATCTAGAGTGAAAAGGTGGTGGAAGCTGGGAATTACAGTTTGGCACCTTCCCTGAAGTGCAATGACTTCGCTAAGGAGACACATTCCTGACAATGGTTTAATTCCTTTTTCATAGTTTATACTATAATCATAATAGTAATAATTTACTTATTCTTACGTTTTAATATTGTCTGCTATCATATTGTTAACTGCTTAATGTCCTCTTTTGGAGAAATATAGAATATAAACAATGAAAGTGAAAGTGAAAGTGAAATATCACCAGATGGAGGACCAATTAGCAAATGGTCTTAGTAATTAAAGACTGTATTTAGAATTCTGATTCCTATGGAATCTCTTTCATCAAGTGCAAGCTGTGGGACCCCCAAACGTAGAGGAGGAGAAAGAATCAATTGTCAAAAATCTCTTTGTGCAAAATGTGCACTATTAAGCACATGCAACTAATACAAGGGGATTTTGGCCACAGCAATGATGTTACAGTTTTCCTGTTGAGAGTCTGCATGCACAGTAAAGATTAAGCAGACAATTAAATTAGAACATGCTCCTTAGCAGCCTTTGATAAATGGAAATCTATTGTTAACATTTCTTTGCCACTGAATAGTTTTGGAAATAAAAGTCCTGAATAGTCATTTGACTGCTCATTCAAAGGTTATATTCCTAGCTCTGAAATCTGCAAATATTAAGCCCTTCTGAATGTATCATTTCTGTCTATATGAGACAGTAAATTTGCACAGTCTTGTGGAATCATTCCAGATTACAACTACAGTAATAACAGCCATTACTTTGGTTAAATAATAAATCATAAGGCACCCACATTGACTTTTTAACTGATACAGAAGTATGAAAAGCAAATAGTCTAGAGGAATGTGCATCTATATTGGGACATGTGTCAAGGGATAGTTCACACACATATATATATGATGGTTTACCTAATGCAATGAACCACTGTCAATTAGTGACTATGAGAAGATATTTCATTGCAGCACCTGATGATAACTCAGTCATCCATGCTAGTAATAAGAATTTCTTCTAGGCATTTGGATTGTTTTGTGTTCCAAGCAATAAATATCTCTACAACTTGTTGAATTGACCATGAGGATTGCTTTGTGTTTGAGTTAGAAGGTATTAACTGTTGTAAATAAAGGAGTCTGAGCTCTGGGACTTTTTCCTTCCTTAGTGTCTCTTGGTGAATGGGTGAGCACAAGAAGAGATTTCGCAGACCATCTAGGCCAGCAATGGTGAACCTGTGGCATGTGTGCCACAGCTGGCATGTAGAGCCCTTTCTGGGGGCGCGCAAGCCATAAATCGCCAGATCGCTATTCCCCTCCACCCAAACCTTAGGAGGAGGCTGCATCCATGGTGCTATCGCTTCGACAGGTGACGGGCCATGATCTGGCGCAGCTGGTGCTGGCAGCAGATCCAGAGTGGGGTCTTGAGGCATCTCCGTGCCTGGGATTCCCCCTTCTGCCACCACTTCCGGTTCCACTGGTACCACGGCCCACCGCCTGCTGTGTTTTTGTTTTTTCTTTTTTAGGTTTTATTTCCAGTTTGGGCACTCGGGCCCAAAAAGATTCACCACCACTGATCTAGGCTATTGGCAATGGTAGCACAAACATGATATGCAAGGCTATATTAGGCCATTTCCTGGAATTTAGAATCATGGATACTGAAGCAACATCCCCACACACACTGGAATTTTATTAATAAATTTTATTCCACTCCCATTCTGTTTACAGTTTTAGGTTGGCATACAGTTGGTGGTTCCAACAATACAATAAAGAAACTGTAGAAATAATATTAAATGTATGTATGTTTTTTAACAAAATAGTCTAAATGAAGAAAAATGTTTTACCCTGGCACAAAAAAACATTATAAAGAGGATATTTCATAACCAAAGCATCATTGCTGAAAAATTCCTTTGTCACACATTGTTCTGTCAATAAAAAATGCGAAAGTGGACTCCAGTTGAGGTTGGGATGGGAAAGGTTGTTGTATACAGTGGTGCCTTGACTTACGGCCATCCTGACTTGCTTCCAAATCAAGTTACGACCAGCTTCAGTCGCAAAAATTTGCTTTGACTTTTGACCGGAGCTTTGAGATATGATCAGAAAAAAGGCGGGGGGAAAGGTGGGGAATTTAAACTCCTAAACATTGGTCGGCAAAGAGGCTGCTTCTTTGTAGCTCCTTCACCCAGTGGTTAGAGAGTGTGCATTTGCAGAGAGGCTTCGGGCTCCCTAGTACTGCTTTTTGCATTTTAAAATGCTGTTCTGAGGGGGTCTGTATACCCCAGTGATTACCTTCTTTCTTTCCTCTTTTTCCCATTGTTCCCTCCCTCCTTTCCTGCCCTTTTTTAAACCTCTAAAAACAGCCAGAACGGATTAATCGTCTTTCAATGTATTCCTATGGAAAATGGGGCTTTGAGTTATGACCAGCTTGAGTTACGACCATCATTCCAGAACTGATTAAGTTTGCAACTCAAGGTACCACTGTATGGCCTTTTAATGCACATGGAGATAGTTTTTGGAACTGGGTTAAAAACAGAACAGAACTGTTAAGAAAATTAAATTATTTTTGACCGGAAGTGCTCTACTACAATAGTGTTATCTTACTTTATTATTGCCTGATGTTTTACCTATATTAAGGATATATTATGTTATTAATTGGAAATAAGTGCTTGTTTTATCATGTTTTAATGAAATTTTATCACCTTGCCCGACTTTACTTAACAAAAATTATATGTATCTACTTTATATTGATTTGGTTTCCTGGTCTTTGACCGTAATAAAGTATACTACTACATGGAAAACCACTGGCAATCAATGCATCTGGTGTAAAATACTCTAAATGCAACAGGAAGCACCCTAATTGTCAGGTGTTAGACCAGCTGTGGTCTCTGAATTGCCTTCAAACATAGCCCAACATAAAGGTGTGTGGTTTTCTTTTAAAGTGATATGAAGTGATAAAGTAAGCTTGTTTTCCTAGATAAAAATGACAGAATAATGAAACACAAGTTTGCCCTAGCCCAGTATATGCTGGGTGATATAACAGCATTTGTTCCAAATACAAATACATTATGGATGTCTAAAATGTTTCTGTCTTTTTTATTGTCTGGTTATTATTAATTCATGGAGCAATGATTTGTGGAAAGTTTTTTAGTTTTTTTGGTTTTTGGAAGTAAGAATGTATGACTGCTGAAGACTTGCTATCCTACTGTGAAGCAAATGAGAACATTAAAACCTTTATTGAATAAAAGATGTGTCTCTGTGTTGAGTTTCTGTGTCAATTTGTTGCCAGTTAAAGTAAGCAAAAGGAAGAAATACGAAATGCACACTCTTGTTGTGAACCTAATCATGGCAACTTCCTCAGATGAATGCTAGATATCTTCAGAAATTTCTGAAGATATGTGGCTGTGCCAGTCCATAGTTTTGTTGTTGTTGTTTTGGTGGAAAAAACAACAAAGAGACATGTGGTGCCTTAAAAACTTGCAAGTTTTATTTGTCTTCTGTTTTATTGGCCAAATAAAGTTGATTGGCCACAAGACTTTTTGGTTACTTTTTTTCCCCACAATGTACCCCTTCAGATCCTATGTCACTTTGTAGTAATTTGAACTTGCCACTGTGTCCAATTTGACACATCTTGCCCCATTGATTCTAACCATCCAAGGAGACAAGCGTGCCAGTTTCAACATTCCAAGCCTTAGAAAGAGACCCAGAATCTTAGAGCGAAAAACTGACCATGTTATTGTTTAGTCGTTAAGTCATGCCTGACTCTTCGTGACCCCATGGACCAGAGCACGCCAGGCCCTCCTGTCTTCCTCTGCCTCCCAGAATTGGGTCAAATTCATGTTGGTAGCTTCAATGACACTGTCCAACCATCTTGTCCTCTGTTGTCTAATCCCTTGTATAATTACACTTTCTGTTCACTTCTGGTCATACAGTGGGGTCTCGACTTACGAACTTAATCCGTATTGGAAGGCAGTTCTCAGGTTGAAAAGTTCGTAAGTTGAATCTTCATTTCCCATAGGAATGCATTGAAAACCATTTAATCCATATCTGTTCTTTTCGTCCATAGAAACTAATGGGAAGCTGCTATTTCGCCTTCTGCCACTAGAGGGGATATTTTTTCTTTTTTCCTTTTAACCTAAGATGACTTAGCTTTTAAAAAAAGGAAAGAAAAGAGTTCGTAACTCGAATCTAAGTTCGCAAGTCGAGTCCATATATCCCTATGAGAGCGGTTCGTAAATCGAAACGTTCGTATGTCGAACCGTTCGTAAGTCGAGACCCCACTGTATAATCTTCTGATGGGTGCAGGGCTGAAACAGGTTCCAGAAAATTAATATGATTTCCTGTTCAAATATCTTTTTTAAGCAGAAGAACTTTTATTTATTCATTCATATAATTTATTTAAAACATTTTTATCCCATCTTTCTTCTTATAAGGAGCCAAGGCGGCCAACATCATTAAAAGACAATGTATGAGATATACAAATACAGTACTAAAAAGATCAAACAATGACCATACAAAAAAACATACAAAAACATAAGCAACACTTTAAAAAACATGGCCCCTGCTTGTTTACAAAGGTATCCCAACACTCCCTTTACCTCACTACCACCAGTTGATCTCTTTACCATCTGAAAGACTGGGGTTCATTCAGTACTTAACTTTGAAATAAGAACAGTTTTATTGATTACAAGTTGTTTCAGGAATAATTCTTAAGCACATTCTTAAAGTTACACAAAGCTTCAGCAGTTTCCTTTTCTATCTTAACTAATACAGATAACACTCTGACTAATCACTCCTTTAATTCTCTCTCTACCTCAAACCCAAACTATCTACCTCAAACCCAAACTATCTCCCCTCAAAACTCTGACTGAATAAATAGACTCTAACTCACCCCTCCCTTCTAGTTTCTGTGGCTCCGCCTCCCAACAGTTCTCATTGGTACAATGGTGCCTCGCTTAGCGATCGCTCCGTTGAGTGATGAAATTGCTTAGCGACGGAGTTTAAGCAAGCACAAAAGCGATCGCTTAGCGATGGTCCCTATGGGGAAAATTCGCTTTGCGATGATCGCAGGAAAGCGATCATCGCAAAGCCCCCATTTTTGCCCAGCTGATTGGCGGTTTCAAAATGGCCACCGGGTAAACAAAATGGCCACCAGCTGTGTGTCCTCGCTTTAGAGGCACCGAAAATGGCTGCCCCTATGGAGGATCTTTGCTTTAAGGTTAGTTTTGAAGCCCATAGGAATGCATTAATGGCATTTTAATGCGCTTCTATGGGCTTTTTAATTCCGTTTAGTGATGAAATTGCTTAGCAATGTTTTTCCTGCACGGATTAACGTTGCTAAGTGAGGCACCACTGTACATGCAAATAATATTCTACCTGAGCCAAAGCAGGGTGATTGCCACAGTGTCTTCTTAGTTGTGCCTTCAAAATCTATACATTTTTAAACATTTAAATCATTCGTGCATGTATTTTAGTATAAAGTATTAGTATAAAATATCATAATATCACTCTCATAGTATACAATTTTCTCAAAATCTTCTAATAACATACCTAATAAAAGTGATTCCGGTTTCAAATCTATAGAATTTTGAGGTGGTTTAACCGACAAACTTTGTACAGTATTTTGTACCAATAATAACTAAATAGGTTCCTAACACATAATAGATGTTATCTAAAGCATTTTATACAGATTTTCCTTATATAATTGTTTAGCCATTTCTATTTCCACATATTCTGTCATTTCTCTATCATTATCATATCTAATGTATGTTCATTAAATACTATTTGTTTTACCTCTTCCTTATATCTAGCTTCAATTTACCTTAAGAACCACCATGTTATGCCTTTACCCTGATTAGTGATCCCTTATTTCAGTTTAATTCCCTTTTCTAATATATAAGATATGCCTCCGTAAAATTCCAGCAGTTAGGTATACATATGCTTTCAATGTTGAAGGCTGTTGTGGCATTTGCCCCTAGTTTCCCTTGGTTATCTTCCAACCACAGAGCACATGAAGGCAAACCAAACTCCTCTTCACACACTGCTACCAGTTGATCACTAAATCAACATAATTTTCTAAAGGAATATGAAGGTCCATTCATGACTGTCTTTTAAAATAAAACAGGTTTATTGATTACAGATGTTTTGATAATTATTCATACGTATCTTCTTCAGGTTTATCAATCATCATTAACAATCTATTTGATCTTACAATTATGATTCACTCTTCTGACTAATCACACCTCAGATCTCCCAAATATCACTCTGTCTCTCATTCCACTCAGATCTCTCTCTCTGACTCTGCGCTGATTCTGATTCCATTCTGTTCTTCTCTCACTCAGACTCTGAATAACCGTTCACTCTCAAGCTCCGCCTTTTTACCTCTCTCTTGGCTCCGCTTCTCAACATTAGCTTACAACATGAATAATATGCACAACTATTTAACATAATAAGGGTGAATGCCACAGCCGCCTTAATATTTTTCCCTTTTCATCTTTTTTAGTAACTCCTTCTCTTATTTGTCTTTTCCCAACTCTTTTTTTCTATCTCTCTAATAATTCTCCGACCCCTTGTGCCATCTGAGAACATTTTACATACTTGATCTATCTCCAATAGATCTTCCAGGCTCTTTTTAAGTAGATCTGCTGGTTCTCTCCCTTTATCTTCCTTTAGCACACCTAAAACTCTCCTCAGCTCCAGGGTTATAATTAGATCTCTTAGGTTTTCTCCTCTAATTTCCTCCAGCCCCTCCTTTGATTGGCATACATCATCCACCACCCTCTCATTTCCTTGTTCATTATTCCCTCTCTCCTGTTGACTATAGTCCTTCTTTAACTGCTCCTTGAATAATTTTGCCTCTTTATTGTGGGATCTCACTATTTCTAAAATCACTTGAAGGGTAGATTTTGTTTCATCCCAAAATTTTCCTTGTTGTGGCATTATGTCCCAGATGTCAAATAATTGTATTCCAAGTGAATGTTGTCCAGATGCTTAAACTAATCAGTCCAATTCCATCAATACTTGCTTCCATAGGTCCACTTTAATAGATTGATCATCTTTAGGGTTAAACCTGAATCCAGTCTCAGATCTAGAGAGTTTTTCCTGCCTAAAGGCTCAAGGACACTTGCTCACCAAATAGTTCACTGATGTATGTGTTCATGGCCTGGTGTCATTTGTAATCCAGCCTCAGAGGCAATCCATTCCAGTATTGATCCTGTCTCAGTCTGTGCTCCAGTAAAGTTCAGAACTCAGGACACAGTTTAAATGTTCCACTTTGGCTGGATTAGGCTTTCTAGGGTTAATTTATCTGTACTTCAGTTCAGTCCTCAAAAAGAAAGGGGATTTCAAACAGCCATAAAGTGTTCAAGGTCATTGTTCTAGGCTTTTTGCCAGTGCTTTAGATAGCTGCTACCATAACATAAACAAATTTAGTTTCCCAGAGTTGCTGCTAATGATGGTTTCAAGAGAAAGATTCTTAAGTTTCTAATGACAAAGTAATACCAAACTTCCTTTCTTGAAGTATAATTAAATGTCTAATTAATGTCCAATTTATTTTCTTTGCATCTCTTTCCTCTCTCCAAATTCACCGCTGCTGGGGAATAGAAGATGCTATTTCTGTTTTAGAGATTGTTTCATCCAGGGATAGTTATAACACAATAGAATTAAAAAATATTTCTCACCCAGTGGTAACATGATGTTAATTAGATGATTTATCACTTCTCCATTGCCATCTGCCAATGACTTCCAAGCAAACTAGTTGAGCTGCTTGTTTCCTCCCGCTGGTTGATTGGGGAGTTTCTTGGCTCAAATGTGAGTAACCACCTCCCCCCCCCCATGATCGACAAGGTTCTCATCATTTCACCACCTCTTTGGGGTGGTTTTAACCCCCTGGGGGGATCCCAAACAGGTTGGAATTCAGCCCAAGGAATGGAGCTCTGTACTCCTACTGCTGTCTAGTTGCAGCGCCAGGCCGGAAGTCCCATAAGCAATGCTTAAAACACATTCAAAGCAGTAAAATACAACAATTCTTTTTTGTTTTTTGTTTTTCAAATCCTACCCAGTCAGCGAATCACTCAGGGAAAGCTCACCTGAAGAAAAAGTGTTTTACCTGCTTGCAGAAAGACAGCAAAGATGGGACCAGCCTGGCCTCTTGTGTGAGAGAGTTTCAAAGCCTGGGAGCAGCAACAGAGAAGGACCTCTCCCAAGTCTCCACCAAATCCACCTGTGAAGGTAGCAGAACTGAGAGGAAGGCCTCTCCTGATTATTTTAATACTCAAGCAGGTTCATAAAGGGATGTGGTCCATGAAATAGCTTGGAGCCAAGACATTTAGAGCTTCATAGGTTAAAATGAACACCTTGAATTCAGTCCAGAAACAAATCAGCAGCCAGTGGAGCTGCTGCAATCTAGGGGGGACATATGTGACTCCTGTAGCCAAACCTACTCAGCAATCGGGCTGCTGCGTTTTGGACCTGCAGAGGTTGGTGCACACTATCCATAGGCAGCCCCACATAGAGAACATCACAGTAATCCAACTGGGATGTAACTAAGACATGTGTCACCATGGCTAGATCAGACCTAGATTTAGGGAGAATAGATGGAGTTCACAGTACAGTAGTTGGTGGATAACTCTGGAAAAATATTTGGAAGTGAAGGAACTGCAACACTAAGATACATTGTGCAATGTTGCACAATAACCCAGTGCTCAAAGTTCACATATGCTAGACCAGGTTTTCTGTATTTATGAAGCATTAGAGCACAATGATAAAACAAGTCACTCTGCTTGTCCAGCATGATGCTTGTTGGCATATGACAGGCTATGGTTCATCTCTTTATATTTAATACTTCACTGAAAAACTGTTGCATTTAGTGACAAGAGAGCACAAACTAAAATCTTATTTAAATCTGCTATTTTATGTTGATTTTTTAAATTACTTAATATATTACTTATACCGTAAGTTACACAGCCATGTTCATGGTATTTAAATATGCCAATTTTAGGATATGGAGTTTTTGGAGTGTTTGAAAGGTAGCATTCTGAAATTGATGACTTTTTTTTTATTTCGAGTCTTCTGTGGCTTCCTGTAAGGTAGTCTTTAAATCCATCAGTTATTGGAAGACTATTTTGTAAAATCTTATGTTTCAGTAAAAACAAAATCTCCACCAGCTTTGATAGTTCTTGTTCCCCACCACCCTTCATTTCCCTCAAACAATGAATTTCTTGCCACCTTCCCTGTCCACCGTTGCCAGGCCCAATCCTTCTTTCCCTCTCCTTCTCTCACTCCTCCCACTGCCTTTTACTCACCTCCTTGTTCTGTTAGAGGTTAACTATCTCTAGCAAAAGAAAATATAATAGGAGCACCAAAATGGAAGAGCCCCAAAAGAATCAGATTCTTACTAGTTTACCAGAGTGTATGGTACTCATAAGAGCCCTGAAAGAGAAAATCAACCACTTGGAAGTTTCCAAAATGATATAAAAATAAAATGTTTCCTTCTACACATCTATGCTATGTAAAGTAATCAAATATTTGCCTTTTGGAAAAATTATTGTTTCCTTTTTTATTTAAGGAATAAATATTTCTCAACACACACACATGCTTTGAAAGTTTTTGTTATTTGTCAAAAGGGAACCAAATAAAAGGTCAAGCTAAAACAAAATTGTATAATAAAAATAGAGTTGGACCGCAAGAATCTCTTGTAATACGGGTTGGATCCAGACTTTGTCAGAGTAGAACTACTGAAATCAATAGGAGTTGTAATTGATTTCAAGGGTCTGTTTTAAGAATGGGTACATCTTGATGGAATACAACCAGTGCATTCTTTTTTATATTGAATATGTTGGAACTAGTGCCCCTTTCCAGAATATTTTCTTCCTTCTCTTTTCAACTAATATATAGGAATAACGGCACATGGACTAAATTTTTTGAGATCACGAGAGTAGCCAAAAGGAATATCATGTACAGTAAATGCAATACATTATTTTATAATATAATGAAATATATCAAATGTTGCAGAGCTTTGAATTTTTGGTAATATTCCTTCAGCTATGCCAAAGAAGTACAGGAATTCTTACAGAGCAAAATTAGCTTGAAGTTGACCTGAGTAGCCCACTCCTTCTTCTCATCAACTAGCACTTACAATCTCAATAACTCACTCCAAGACATTAGTTGGAGAAAGAATATAAGGTTTCATTTTGCTTACAGTTGAACAGATCTACAGAAAACTGACAAAATGTGGCTGCTGTTAGCAACAGGCCCCAACAGACTCACTGACTACAGCAGACTTATTGACTCCAACAGACAAAGGAGAGGTTGTAAAACCCTATTATCAGAGAGATGCGGCTCTCTTTGAACTCAGAGGCAGAGAAAGAACAATTGGTTAGTGCTGGACAGATTGGCAGGCACTCTTGCCCAGAAAGGTTTTTTTCCCCCAGCCAAATATCAAATCAGAGTGGAACCTCTACTTACAAACATCCCTACCTACGAACAATCCAACTTACGAGCAGCCCTGCTTGCAAATTTTTGCTTCTGCTTGCAAATGGAGCTTCAACATACGAACGAGAGAAAAAACCCACAGGGGAGGTGGGGAAAGCATGAAATTTGAACTTTCAGTTGACCGTTGGCCAGCGAAGAGGCTGTTTGTCTGCTACCTTGCTCGTCCGAGCGGTTAGAGAGTGGATAGGGAGAGAATCTTCAGCCTGCCTGGTACAATACTGCCTGGCACTGTATTGTACAAAGTGTATTTTTTTGGCTTTTTTTAATTTTGGATTTTTGTTGGGTTTTTTTGTCTTTTTTTTAAACAGAGAGACTGCCTGTTCTGGGTGAGTATATACACTGTACAGTATTTACTGTACTGTACTAGGTTTTAGGCTTGGTGGTGGGGTAGGGGTAGGTGGGGGGTGTTATGTTTCTGTGCCCTGATGGGTAATGCAGTGTGGATTTGAAATATGAAAATTAGACTAATATTAAATTAAAATTAAATGTGAAAATTAGACTGTAATTTTAAAATATAAATGTTATTTATTTATTTTTGCATTTTGTGGCTTCTAGGGTTTGTGTACCGTGACCTCTCTGTTGTTTTAAAATGTGTGGGTTTAAAATGTGAGTCCAAAGTCTTTTTTTCCTTTGGGGATCTATTTGCTGTAATAATGGTTGCTGGTTGTCGATGCAGGCATGCTGTTAAATGCAGTTTAGACTCCAGTCTTTTTTTCTTAAAATCCAAAAATATTCTGTGAGGGGCTGTGCTGGTTGTTGATGCAGGCAGACTGTAAAATGCAGTTTAGACTCTCTTTTTGTGATGAGGAATTCTGTGCTGGAATAATGCTTTCTGGATTCTGTGGCTTTTTAAAAGGAACCATGAGAGAAATGTGAGCAACTAGTCTGTTTGACTTTTATGGTTACGGATTGGAGATAAGAGTGTGAGACTCATTATTGGAATTCACAATGGAGGCTGATCAGGAATTTCAATTCAATGTCATCAATCAATTCAAGGCTCAAATTTCAGAAGTGAAGGCAGAAATTAAGGCAACATTTCTTGGCCTGGATTTTAAGACGGAGATAGTAGACAAACCAACTGAATTCACTGAAGAACTACTATTGTCAGAGAGAGAGAGGAAGAGACTATTTTTCCTAAGAAGCAGGAGATGGGAGATAAACCGATTGAACTCATTGAACTCACTGAATGACTGCTATCGCCAGAGAGAGAGAGAAAGAGACTGTTTTCTTTAAAAAGCAGGACAAAATGTTTAAAAATGGGGAAAGGAGGGGCGGGGATAAGGGGGGAAAGCATATTGAGATTACTTTGATAGAAAAGAGTGTAAAAGGGGAGGCATAGATCTGTTTTGCTTCAAAATCAAGACATTGATTATACTGGGATGAAATTAGTAAATCATGTCTTAAAGAGATTTCATAGATGGCATTTTAAAACTGGCAAAAAGGAGGCAAGAGACTAATCTTGGATGTATGACACTGGAACTGAGAAGCAAAAATGAAAAGGGAGAAAGTAACCTGCTGATTAAATGATAAAAACCATTGGTTTGAGAGATATATAGTCACACATTAAGTAATATGAGTAATTATACTACAGTGGTGCCTCGCTTGACGAGGATAATTCGTTCTGTTCAAATCACTGTTAAGCGAAATCCTCATCAAGCGAAACGAAAAAGCCCATTGAAATGCATTGAAAACCGGTTCAATGCGTTCCAATGGGCTATATACCTCATTGTAAAGCGAAGATCCTCCATAGGGTGGCCATTTTCCGGTGCCTGTATAGTGAGAAATCCATCCTAAAGCACAGCGGGGAGCCATTTTGCACAGTGGGCGGCCATTTTAGAGCTGCTGATCAGCTGTTTTAAAATCGTTGTCTAGTGAAAAATTGGTTCCTGAAGCAGGGAACCAATAATTGTGAAGTGAATTTTTCCTATTAGAACATTGTTTTGCGATCGCAAAAGCGATCGCAAAAAATCTCGTCAAGCGGTTTCATTGTTTAACAAGGTAATCGTTAAGCGATGCACCACTGTATAAGCAATTTTGGCCAGGTGGTAATCTCAATGGTAGACAAGCATATGTAATTATGAATTTTAGAAATGTTGATGAAGAATAATAAGTTTAGATGTTTTTGTTTTTATGGTATATATAGAGAGAGCAAATATGTGTGAATTACTATAGTGACTATGTAGATAAGATTAGGTATATAATACCTTTTTATCTGTAAAAATGGAAATCTTTGAGCAATGTATTCTCCTGGCTTGGAGTTTTTTGGTGGATAAATAATCTTAAAGATGAAATTAGGAATGCTTATGATGAGTATTGGATAGATGGTCATGCAGGTGAAAGAATTTATAGAGATTTTATAGATGGCACTTCAAAGCTGGTAAAAAGAAGGCAGGGAATGAATTCTAGATTTACAAGCCTATAAGTAATCTGAAATCCCTGGTTTATACATGGAGCTGAGAAATACAACAAAAATTGGAAAGTTACTTGCTGAATGTTTTAAATGGTTCATAAGTGCATATAACGCTTAAATTAGAATACGTATCTTGATTATAACTGTTTAAAAGTTATTGATGATGAGACAGAAATATAAAGACACTAAGTAATATATCAATCATAGTTTGTCTATGTAGTTAAGAATGGTTTGAATATAAGATCAATATAGGTCTAAGTTTAAATATTAGATAATGTATATATGTTAATCATTATAAAGCTAGGAAGTCACATTTTGATCTTAATAAAGGTTTAAATATGTTAGTAGGGTAATATGGTTTATGTAGTGAGAATTATATACAGTGGACCCTCGACCTACGGAATTAATTCGTATTGAAATGGTGTCCATAAGTTGAAAAATCCGTAGGTCGAAAATGCATTTCCCATAGGAATGCACTGAAAACCCTGTAATCTGTAACCCACCCAAGAAACTCCCCCACAAAATTTAAAATAATTTAAAATAAATTAAACCTTACCTTTCCGAAGTCTGCCAGGGGCCCCCCCGCCACAGCCATTGCAACTTCCTGAGGCCTCTGAGGGCTTCAGCACTGCTGCCAGAGGCCTCTCGGAGGTCTCTTGCTGCCTCCATTGCTGCTGCCGGAGGCCTCTTGGAGGTCCCCACCCCTGCCAACACAGGCTTTCCCAGGGTGGACCAGGCCTACCAGGGGAGGGCATCCCTGGTAGGCCTTGTCTACTGCATGGGAAAGCCTGGTAGAGCTTCGGAGGCACTATCAGCAGTGGGGGGGACCTCTGAGAGGCCTCCCATTGCAGCAGGGGAGGCCTCTGGAGGTCCGCCACCACTGCCACTGCTAGGAGCTGAGCGGTGGCAGGGGAAGTCCAGGAGTCTGAGCATGGCCAGGATCACCTGGCATGGCTCGGCTCAGTTCCCAGCAGCGGCAGTGGTGGCGGGGGAACTCCAGAGTCCTTCCAGGGCTTCTTCACTGCCATGGGAAGCCTCTCAGAGGTACCCCTGCCACTGATTGTGCTTCGGAGGCACTATCAGCAGCAGGGGGACCTCCGGGATGCCTCCCATGGCAGCGAAGCCCTGGAAAGCATCAGGAGGCAGATTGGTGACCTATGGACTGGAAGGGGGAGGCAGGGAAAGCACCAAGTTTGAATTTGATGCTTTCCCCACCGCCCCCTTCTGGTCCGTAGGTCAATTCTCTGGCCGTAGGTTGAAGTGAAACTTTGCGGCTGGAGAAGTACGTACATCAAAAAGTACATAAGTGGAGCCATTTGTAAGTTGAGACTTCACTGTACTAGACAGATATGGCCTAAATATGTTGGTAGGGTAATATGGTTTATGTAGTCAGAATTATATACCAGATGCATATGTGGAAATTATCTCCCCGCATATATGTTTGTGTTTGTTTTGTATGTCTGTTTGTGATATAATAATAATAATAATAATAATAATAATAATAATAATAATAATAATAATAATAATAATAATAATAATAATAATAATAATAATAATAATAATAATAATAATAATAATAATAATACATTGGACATATCTTCTAAACTTTCAGATTCTTCACAGATGTCTTCTTAAAGGACTCTCGTATTCTTACATCCTTTTTGTAGTGTTCTTCAGTATATCGTTCTGACCTTCTTGCTGTTTTATTTTAGTCAGATAGTTGTAAGCAGCCCCTTATCTCCAAAGAGATTTACGGGGGTGCTGGAGACTGGGATGAGTCCGAAGTCCAGACAAACCTCTGACTGCTGAGCAGAGCCCTTAGATCTCAGCAAGGTCCTGTCTAACACTTCTTCCTCAAAAGCCAATCTCCTTTATTAAGAAAAACAACACACACAGACAAATCCATGAGTTATACTCAGAATAATCTGGCTCTAAATCTTTGGTAGCAAACACACATGGCCAATTAGACATTCAGCTAGTCTGTACAAGAACCAATGCATGCAGATCAAATCATTACTGCTTTATTGAAAAGAATTGCTTTAGAAGAGGTTTCAGTTGATGGTAAAATAGTTCAGTAGGTACATTTTCATATCAAGACAAACGGAACACAACCCCCCTCCCACTCCAGCTATAAAAATAAAGAAATGGAATTATGCTAACTAATAAAAAGCATAACACAGTCCATCTCACGTGTCTTGGGTCTTCACAGGCTGATGCTAGATGAAATCCAGTTGACTTTCATCAGTCCATGGTAGGAAAAATAGTCCATAGCAAAGTTATAATCCATTATGGGAAAAAGCACGTGTCTGACCTTTCTCAGTCCAACTCCGTCTTTTACCAACTCCTTACCAACCTCCTTCTTCTTCCCAGAATTCTTCATAAGGAACACCCCCTCCTGGGTCTTGTTGTCCCACCTAACTTTCTCATGGAGCTTCAGTTGTTATCATATTTTGTAGCAGGTTTATTTTGACTACGAAAGTCTCTGCTCACTACTCATCTTAGCAACGAGATAACCAGAGAGCGAAGCTTCTCTGAAACAGCATGAAAAACTTTCCTACTACAGAGCAGACTTTAAATCAAGATGGATGCTATTGGGACAATCTTAGGACTACATATCCCATTCTAATACACATAAAAACACAAATCATCACATGACCCCCCTGATTATCATTAAAATTCAGAGCAGTTAATCTGATCTAATTTTAAGAAATCAAGCAAAAGTAACTAAAAAGTAATTCAAAGTAACTAACTGGTTATACATCAAAATTCAACTACAAAGTAACTATGCTAATACTGAAACATAACACACTGTTGAATACATTGTTTCAACGTTCAGGTTCATAAGAATCTTCACAGTACATTCTAGAAAGACCATCTGCCACAACATTCAATTTTCCAGGAATGTGTTGAACTTCAAAATCAAAGTCTTGCAATGCTAGACTCCATCTCAACAATTTCTGGTTGTGAGATTTCATCTTCTGCAACCAAACTAAAGCTCTGTGATCTGTTTGGAGTGTAAACCTACGCCCCCATAGGTAAGGTCTAAGTAAATTTAGAGACCAAAATGTAGAAAGAGCCTCTTTTGTCCTGCTGTTGATCTTTCAATAACCCTAATCTAGGCTCATGTTTCCATTTTATTTCTTGACTATTATGGAACAAAGCTCTTGTTTTTCTTCTTTTCTTATTCTCATCTGTTATTTTGTTGTAATAGTTCTCTTTGTCTCTATGTTATAGTTGCTAAAAAGTTGATTTAGGATTCTGATCCTTTTTCTGCCACTCTTTAGTTTTCCTTCTCATATTTCAATTAATAGTTCTAACAGTTTCATTTCTCGTACTCATTAATTGTAGTAGCAAAATAGATTATCTCTGAACTGAGAAACTGGCCTGCTTGTATTTGAGAAGCTATTCAAATCATGATTTTTTTCATTGCCATTCCAGCTTACCCAATAATTATAAGAAAACATGGTGAAAATGTAAAGAAAAGGACAAGAAGAGATATCAGCAGCTCAATAAGCAAGCTGATACAGATTCAGCTATTTTATTTCCTGATGACATTCGTGTTGGCCATCCAGTTACATAGTTGGGTCTTAAAAACATAAAACAATAAAACTCAATACTAAAAATGCCATAAAACGGTCTGGCGACTGCAACTGGCACAGAACTGGGCTGTGTGGCTGGTAACTGGTGCTGCCGCGTGGACTCATATCACACCGGTTCTGAAAAATTTACACTGGCTGCCAGTTGCTGCTCGGGCCCAATTCAAAGTGCATTTTAATTAAATAGTATCCTTTAGCTGGCCATATCAGCAGCAGGATTTATTAATATTAATGTTTTAATGACAGTCATTAAATGGTTTTAACGTTTTTTAAGTTTTAATATTGTTGCACTCTGCTCAGAGACCATTGGTAATGGTGCGCTAAAAAAAATCTTGTAAATAAATAAATAAATAAATATAATAAATAAAAGCAGATACAGCACAAACATTTTCAGGGAGAAAAAGAGGATTACAGCCAAATAGCCATATTTAGTAAATTCATATATGGTCTTCTACTGTATAGGCAGTGAAAAATGCCTGATGCTCAGTCTAGATTCAGAAAAGGCAGAGGCACTTCAGATCATGTTGCTGATGCAAATTGGCTATCAGAGCAGCCCAAAGGCTTTCAGAAGAAAACCGCTCTGTATTCTATAGATTGTAGCAGAGCCTTTGACTGTGTGAGTAATGAAATGTTATGGTTTGTTCTAAATAAAAATCAGTGTGCCTCAACATATGATTGTCTTGATGTATGACCTGTATTCCAGATGAGAAGCTACCATTAAAATAAAATATGGAGAAGAAGAATGGTGTCCAAAGAGATGTAAGGTCAAAGCACATATTCTATCTGTATGTAGAACATATTATATAGAAAACTGGACTAAATGAAGATGAAGGAGTAAAAATAGAAGAAATGCCAATGACCCAAGATATGCAGATGACACCATATTGCTGGCAAAGAGCACCAATGACTCGAAATAAGGAAGAGTAGGTATGAATTGACTGAATAAAGGAAGTCATAGCCTTGAGTTTGTAAAAGGTGAATAGGGCTTCTGCTGATGTCACTAATTCATAGGATCACTACAAGCTAGAAGTGACTTGACAGTGCAAAACTACAACTGTAAAGCCAAATTCAATTCCTAAAAAAAATCTCCCATGTTTTCACTTCTTTCTTCTCCCATTAACCAAAGTACAGATCGTATGCTCATCTTCTGGAATCTTTTACCACTGGGCAATTCTATATGAGGAAATGATTGGATTTGTGTGTAGCATATGTATATTTAAACTCCCATTTTAAAAAAGTCAGGAAATACTATTCTTCTGAAAACCTCTGGTGTTGCCAGCAGGAAAAAGAATGCCAAGCTTTACACAGCAAAGGGCAACCTGAGTGTTGACAACGCCAATGGTAGCAGTCAAGATGGTCTACAGGATACCCTCTTGTGCTCACTACCATTCACAAAGGGGTAGGGAGCAACGGGTAATCCCAGGAGCCGACTCCCTTTTTCACCAGTTAACTACTTCTTACCTAAACCCATCAGTTATGTCAGCTTTCTCCCAAATTCAAATTATGCAGCTTTCATAGGCAGCTCATGAATCAAGTGGGAGACCACCTGCAAACCATTTTGTGGTCACACATGCAACATGCTGTCCATGAGCTACTACTGATGGCCACAACCATGCTTACTGGGGGGTTCTGGGAAGTCTGGTTGATTGCTGATATATTTTTAAAAATTTCCTCCTATTCTAGAGCTGAACTGCAAAACCTGATGGATATAATGGTTAAGCACAAGATAACTTGCACATATTTTGCACTTGTGGATTAAGCAACCTTGTTCTGTCAAGTATGGTTCCCTTATTGTGTCTTACTTGCATGCAAGAGGGAAATGAGAATACCCCAGTGCAACTGAAGTTTGTTTGCCTGTCTTGAAGCTCATTTCTCCTGTCACTTTCAGCTTTCTCTTATATTAACAATGAACAGAAAGTTCTCAGACAGTAATTCCCTGATGGAGATGATTTCCAGGGTAAATCTGACACAGTTTTTAAAAAAGAAGAAAATGAAGATGAAACATCTGCAAAAATCATAATATCCCTGAAGCTTTAAAAGCATTTCATTAAAGATGTGCACTAGAACCAAAATCTGCATTCAGAGTTTGGATGCAGAATTTGGAATTGCAGCCCTTTGGATTGAGAATTTGGAATTTAAATAATTCAGAATGCTCAGCTATCCAGAACTCTGTTACATCCAATATGATCACTATAACGTTACCCACAAAGACACAAAATCTATTAACTTAATAGATCTGTCTATACATAACAAAATCTTGTACAGTGGTGCATCGCTTGACATCGATAATCCGTTCCAGCAATATCACTGTAGAATGAAATCATCGTCAAGTGAAAGTAAAAAGCCCATTGAAATGCACTGAAAACCGTTCAATGCGTTCCAATGGGCAAAATACCTCACCGTCCAGCGAAGATCCTCCATAGCGCAGCCATTTTCTGGTGCCTGTATAGCAAGGAATCTGTCCTTAACACAGCGGGGAGCCATTTTGCACAACAGGCAGCCATTTTGAGAGCTGCCGATGAGCTGTTTTTAGATCATTGTTTAGCGAAAAATCACTTCCCGAAGCAGGGAACCGATTGTTGTCAAGCGGATTTTCCCATTTAAACATTGTTTTGCGATCATTAAGCAGATTCGCTGTGGAGCGGGGTAATCGTTAAGCGGGGCACCACTGTACTTTAAGTTTCAGTTTTCAAGAAATCGCACCAGGATGCCTGATAAATAGATTTCACTTTCACTTCTTCCTTTAGTAAGCAGAAAGATTTCAAATATATAGGAGTAAATGTGACTCCAGGTATTGCAAATTACTATTACAGAGATTTGGAATTATCAGATTTGGATTCAGATTGATTTGGAACTATCCAAATACTGCATTATTCAATGAATGTTTCCATATCTGAATGCACATCCCTACATTTTACCCTTTCTTTGGAACTGCTGAACAGCACCCACATTTATCAGTTTTGAAAGTGGTGGGCAAATAATGGCAGGTATTCATGTAGAATTATCAGGTGTTCTTCTATATAATTTTTTTCAAGCTACTATTTCCTTTTTCATCTTAATTAGTCTGCAATAGACATGGGGACGGGTATAGAAATGAATCAAGATATTCATTAAATGTCCCTGATTCATGAGATATTCATTGCTTTGTATTCATGGGGTCCGGAGACCCCACTGAATTGGAATCAACAAATATAAACCTTTTATATTTGTCCCTTCATTCCCTATCTGCTTATGGCCCCATAGATCAGCTGTTCCTCAGGGGCATAAGCAGAGAGGGGTTTCCCTTTTGGGTGGCTTGCTAAAACCTGCCTGAAAGGAATCCCACCCTCAGGGCTGAGGGATGGCTTGGTTCCCCTTTCCTCCTCTTCCTATGCCCCTCTGGCATAAGAAGAGGAGCGGAGGGATCAAAGGGATCCCCCAGCTGCTGTGGGGCATAGCAAGAGGAGGGAAAGAATGAAAAAAAATTACCCAACCAATGACAACTTGATTTGTTGTTTGTTCAGTCACTGGGGCGGCAATTCCTGGTTCGTGGGTCATCAAGTTTGACAACACATGAACCAAGACAAAGAGCCATTTTGGCACTTCATCCCCATCTCTAGTGTGCAATACTGTACAAACATATATGGGAGTAGGTCCCATTGAACTGACCTGATTTGCTTCTGAATAACCATGTGCCAGATTTTTCTGCATGCCTGTTTTATTTAATCAACACAGAAGAGCTTTCCCATCAGCATTATAGGAAAATCCCTACTGATGCAAGCAACAGCTTCAGGAGGTAACTTTCATAAGTACAATAGTGATGCAAGAGTTAAACTGCAGGCCTGATCTTGTTCAGTCTCTTACCCCTGCCATGGCAGAGAGTTTTACTTTAAAATACTCTTATTAATGCCAATCATGTAGTTTGCTTTACATTTCAATAGCATACAGAAAATATTTTCTGTGTCCATAAAAATTATGTAAAAATGGGAAGTGAGTGAGTGGTATATCAAAACCAGGGACAAAGAGGTAACCTCACCATAAGCTGAGAGTTTATGATTATATAATTTAACTACCTTTTCCAAGTTAGTTTACATAGACATGAGACCAGGAGAGAGTTCATTAAGTTAATTGTTCTAGGGATGTTGCAGTAAGTCTTACTGATTCCCTGAGGAAAACGTACTGCCATATTGGATCCTACAGAACATTAAATAAAATGTTAACTATCAGTTTTATGCACATTCTAGCTGACATCAAAGGTTACATCACTGATGTTCAGGAAACGAATTTCACAGTGGGGTGGGGAGAATAAGATATGCTTTACATTTTTGAAAGAGTTGAAATAGTCTTCAATTACCTATTCTAGATAAATTGTATTACCTAAACAAAGTTAATAATACTTAAATGCGTTTATCTCCTTTATTTTTATTTTTTATTTTTAAAATTTATCTAATACACATGAAAAATCTAATAAAACTAGAAAAAAGAAAAATTCTACATACACAATATATTTGCCACACTATCTGGGTTGTCTGGGACATCCAAATCTTTCTGGTTTTCTTGCCACCTCTTCTTGATGTCTTCTGCTTCTGTGAGGTCCCTACCATTTTTGTCCTTTATTGTGTCAATCTTTCCACAAAAAGTTCCTTTAATATTAACAATTTTCTTGAACAGATCTCTGGTTTTTCCCTTTCTATTCTTTTCCTCTATTTATTTGCACTGTTCATTTAAGAAGGCCCTCTTGTCTGTCCTTGCTATTCTTTGGAAATCTGCATTCAATTTTCTGTAACTTTCCCTATCTCCCCTGCATTTTGTTTCCCTTTTCTTTTCTGCTATTTCTAAGGCCTTGTTGGACAGCCACTTTGCTTTCTTGCATTTCCTTTTCTGTGGGATGGTTTTTGTTGCTGCCTCCTGTACAATGTTACGAGCCTCTATCCAAAGTTCTTCAGGCACTCTCACCACCAGATCTAGTTCCTTAAATCTGTTCTTTACTTTCACTGGGTATTCATAAGGGATTTGGTTTAGATTATACCTGAGTAGCCCAGTGGTTTTTCCTACTCTCTTCAGTTTAAGCTTGAATTTTGCTATGAGAAGCTGATGATCAGAGCCATAATCAGCTCCAGGTCTTGTTTTTGCTGACTGTATAGAGCTTCTCCATCTTTGGCTGCAGAGGATATAATCAATCTGATTTTGGTATTGCTCATCTGGTGATGTCCATGTATAGAGTCGCCTGTTGTGTTGTTGGAAAAGAGTATGATGACCAGCTTGTTCTCTTGACAAAACTCCATTAGCCTTTGTCCTGCTTCGTTTTGAACTCCAAGGCAAAAATTACCTGTTGTTCCTTTTATCTCTTGACTCCCTACTTTAGCATTCCAATCCCCTAGAACAGGGGTCTCAAACTCAATTTACCTGGGGGCCGCTGGAGGCAGAGTCTGGATGAGGGTGGGCTGTGTGACGGCTGTGATGATGTCACCTGCCTGTCATTGCTATGGCTGGAGTTCATCTGCCTATAGCAGGACAGGAGGTGGGACTTCAGAGGGAGGAGCTAAGGTATATAAGGGGGAGTGAATGATGTGTGAGTCAGATAGGGACTTGGTTAGGGTCTTGTTAGGGACTTAGGGCATGTGCAGGTTATGAAGTACTGTGTTAATGAAGGTCTGTGTGAGAGAGTGTATGAGGGGATACTTTATTATATTGATTGCCTTGTTTAGTTAATACAGTGATTTACTATTACTTATGTTGTATCAATAAACAATCATTTTATTTTTAAAATCCATACAATTATCTGAGGAGTCAGATATGTGTGTGGTTGGTGGCAGCGTGTAAAGTGTGTATGTAAGAGTGACGTGACACCTCCTTTGTGACATGAGAGGAGGCTGTCACAATTAAACTGGTGTCCAGCGGTTGGGATACGAGTGTCCAACTTACCTGTTGTTCCTTTTATCTCTTGACTCCCTACTTTAGCATTCCAATCCCCTAGAACAGGGGTCTCAAACTCAATTTACCTGGGGGCCGCTGGAGGCAGAGTCTGGGTGAGGGTGGGCTGCATCAGATTTTCTGCCAAGTGGAGCAAGAGCCCGAGGAAGCTGCCCAGGAATTTCCTTAGCCCGGATGGGGCTTTGAGGAGGAGGAGGAGGGGCACGCAAGCCCTCATTGCCAGCCACGACCCCCTCCAGCTCCTCCTTCACTACCACCACCACCAGCAGCAGCAGGACGAAGAAGCGGAGAAGGGAGGGAGTGCCAGCTACCGCCTAGCGGGGGGGGGGAGAGCATGACATGATTTTTTTAAAGCCTCACAGAATCGCCTTGCCAAAGGAGAAAAGCCCCCACCAGTACCCACAAAATTAAACGGGGTGAACTCCACACAGGTACGTGCATGCATGCACACGCACGCACGCACACACAGGTCCAGCAACCTTCCTCTGAGGGCCCCCACTCAAAAAAAAGGCACACTCAGGCAGGCTGGCTGGCAGGCTGCAGTTCCAGATGGAGGGTGCAAGAGGTGCTGTCTTGGGAGACAGCCGGCGAGCGAGGCAAGGCTTTTTTGACTCTTGACAGCAGAGGACGCATCCGTGGGTGCTTCGGGGAGCAGGCAAGGTGGGAGCCACAAACCATCATCCGGTGGACCACAAATGGCTCCCGGGTCGCATGTCTGAGACCCCTGCCCTAGAATGAGAAGAACATCTTTCTTTGGTGTGAGTTCTAGAAGGTGTTGTAAGTCTTCATAAAATTGATCAGTTTCAGTCTCCTCAGCATTGGTGGTTGGTGCATAAACTTGGATTATTGTGATGTTGAAAGGGCTGCCTTGGATTTATATCAAAAGGATTCTATTATTTTTGAGATTATATCCCAGTACAGCTTTTTCCCACTGTTTTGTTAACTATGAGAGCTACTCCATTCCTTCTACAGGATTTTTGCCCACAGTAGTAGATAAGATATTCATCTGAATTGAATTTGCCCATTCCTGTCCATTTTAGTTCACTGATGCCCAGGATGTCAATGTTTGTTCTTGCCATCTCCTGTTTGACCACATCCAGTTTCCCTAGGTTCATAAACCTTACATTCCCGGTTCCTACGCAATATTTTTCTTAGCAGCATCAGACTTTCCTTTCACTTCCAGGAGCATGCACAGCTGAGCGTCCTTTTGGCTTTGGCCCAACAACTTTATTAGTTCTGAAGCTACTTGTACTTGTCCTCTGCTCTTCCTCAGTAACATGTTGAACGCCTTCTGACCTGAGGGCTCATCTTCCAGTGTCATATCTTTTAGCCTTTCATTTCTGTCCTTGGAGTTTTCTTGGCAAAGATACCAGACTGGCTTGCCAGTTCGTGCTCCAGGTGGATCATGTTTAGTCAGAATTCTCCACTATGACCTGTCTCTCTTGGGTGTCCCTGCACTGCATAGCCCATATCTCCTCTGAATTACTCAAGCCCCTTCGCTGCGACAAGGCAGCAATCCATAAAGGGGTCAGGACATTCAGCTAGATTTAAATTGCTTATTTGATTTATTTCCTTTAAAAATCAATTGCCAAAATTTATATATGTACTCACATTCCCAGCACATATAACAATAAGTGCCTCTTTTCTGGCATCCTTTCCAGCACACTTTTCATCTGTGTATTCTCGAAGGCTTTCACGGCCAGGATCTGATGGTTGTTGTGGGTTTTTCAGGTTTTTTGGCTGTGTTCTGAAAGTTGTTCTTCCTGATATTTCACCAATCTCTGTGGCCGGCATCTTCAGAGGACTGGAGTAGGAACTCTGGCCACAGAGTTCAGAACATGGCCAAAGAACCCAAAAAACCCACAAGAACCAACAATTTTCATCTATTTGATTAAATTTTACTGGAGTTAAATACCATCTCCACACTAATTTACCCAAATTATCTTTTATCTGTACTGACATTAATCTAAATATTCTTATATTCAACATATTTTTTTCAAGAACTACACCTTATTTCTTCTCCTAAATCAAATTGCTATAACTATGTACATCCTCTTGTGCTTTTGCTTCTTTATATCCTCTTCCCTACCTTCTCATCTCCTACACTTTACTGCTGTAGTATATCTTCATATTTCATAACTTCCCTACATTTACCATTTCTTTTTATTCAATTCCTTGTCTACTGTCCTGATTGAATAACATTATACCAAGATAATTCATCTTTGTCTAACACTTATTTGTTTTGTTTGTTATTTATTCGCTATTTTTCTATCCAGTCCTTTAATCTAATAACTTGTCTCTTTGTTAAGAGATTTTCAATTGGTCCTTTTAGATTTTCTAGAAAAACTTCCAGCTATTTCATTGTGCATCATGGAGATACTGGTGGAATAAACAATGTTCTATGTTCATTCCAATTTATTAACATATTATTAAGTAAAAGATTTTCCGTCTTTTAAACAAGTATTAGTTTACCACCTATAAACAGAAGTAATTTTAAGTAAGGAAAGGAGAAGGAAGAGATTAGATCAGGGGGTGTATCAATGTAAGGTAGGAAATATCTCCTAAACCTAGCTAGGGAAGGATAGTTAAATATTAGTAATAGACTGAGAAGAGCATGAATAATAATAATAGGTAGGTAGTTCTTCTACCTCATACTTACTAAGGTTATGTTCCCCTCTTAACCCTTATTTCTTAATCTATTGCCTGCCCTTCCAATCTATCCAGGTCTAGCTATTAAATTAGCTAAATATAAAAACATGATTGAGCTTTTAAGATAACTTCTCAGCTATAATCCTAGCTTGGCTATCTACCTATTATTATTATTATTATTCATTTTCTTCTCAATCTATTACTACTATTTAACTATCCCTACCTCGTTTGTTTTTGGAGATATTTCCTACCTTAGAGTGGGGTCCGCAGTCTGGGGATCCACCTGGACCTGGCGCTCTCCATGGAGACTCAGGTGGCGTCCGTGGTCCGCACCACCTTTTTTCATCTCTGGTGGATAGCCCGGCTGCGACCCTATCTCGATGTGGGGGTGCTCACCACCCTGGTCCATGCGCTCGTAATCTCAAGATTAGACCACTGTAACGCGCTCTACGTGGGGCTACCTTTGAGGCTGACGCGGAAACTCCAAGTGGTGCAGAATGCGGTGGCCAGACTCCTAAGTGGAGCTCGAAGATACCATCACATTTCTCCTATTCTGGCCGTGCTGCATTGGCTGCCCATTTGGTTCCGTGTTGACTTCAAAGTTTTGACGCTTACGTTTAAAGCCCTAAACGGTTTAGGGCCTCGATATTTGGCGGAACACTTACTCCCACCCAGTTCTACCCGTGTCACCCGAGCGAGTCAGGAGGTGAGGCTGAGGACCTTGACGCCGAGGGAGGCCCGGAAGGAAAAAACAAGAAACCGGGCCTTCTCGGCGGTGGCTCCTCGCCTCTGGAACAACTTACCTCCTGACATTCGCGCAGCTCCCTCGCTGGGTATTTTCAAGAAACAACTGAAAACATGGATGTTCAGACAGGCCTTCCCCCTTTCCACCTAATACCTAATTATTCTTTTTCTGTTATAATATATCCTGTTTCTCGCCATCTTTGGGAAAAAAATTTATTCTATCTTTTAATTTATGTAAATTATTATTTGTGATGAGGTTTGTTATATGTTTATTTTTTAAGTGTATGTTGTAAGCCGCCTAGAGTGGTCACAATTGACTAGATAGGCGGGGTATAAATGAAATAAATAAATATATATATATAAATAAATAAATACATTGATGCACCCCTGATCTAATCCTCTTCCTTCCCCCTCCTTACTTAAAATTACTTCTGTTTATATGTAGTAAACTAACACTTGTGAAGAACTTTAGTTTGCTAGTTCTTATCTCTCTGCCCTTCCTACTTTTCCCTTTCAAAGTTAAGTTACCTTGGAATTCCTCTCTCTGTAGAAAATTGCTTACAACCGGTTCCTCACTCTTTTACATCATGCTTTCTTGTTCCCATTGCTGGTCATCTATTGGACCCCATTCATGGAGAACATTTAAGCCTTCCTCAAATGATGTTACTTTATGCATTTTTAAAGAGTGGAAAATTCGCAGAAAAACTGGGTGCCCAAAAATATTTTATACTGTGCTTCACGAGAATGGTGGCAATCAGATTCATATTTCTTCACCAAGCCACTGTTCCATATCAGATATCAACACACACCTGCACTAGCGCTCCATTATGATACAGCTATCCACATTTTTCTCTGCTTTCATGAGCATGTTTTTCCTTATAAAAATTAGCAAAACACACCACAATATCTCTGAGAGCCAGTCTTCCACTACACTTTGAGTCTAGTCTACACAGCCTCTCTAAATCTTATACAACACAACCAACCCTTGAGGGTACAGTATTAATCTACTGCAAAATTTTATCTCCAAGCTTCACCTTGTCTTCAGCTCTGTCCTCTGGAAAATCATGTAACATTTTGCCTCTACCTTCTGTTCTCTAGATCAATCAGTTTTTTTATCAATGTCGTTAAATTCAGCTTCATGTGTATATAACTGCCTACCATTCACTCTGACCCTTCTTCCAATCTGTTTAACTTCCAAATTCAATTATTTTACTTCATCTTTAACTTCTGATATTTCTTTATATCTCTGTTTTAATGCCAGCCACAGATTTCTCAATCTCTGCTTTTAACTCTTTAACTCAGTTTTAGTTTCCTGAAAATTCTGCTCCAATTTTTAAAAAAAAAAGATTTTGGAAAACAAATAAGCATTTATTTTAGTCATCTTCTGCTTAGAAATAGCTTCTAACTTTTCTTGCATTAAGTCTCCAGGAACAAACACTGCACTTGTTGGTTCCCTGTTGTCTTCTGCATCAACAAGTGCAAGCAATGGGAGTTCAAAAGGTTTCACTTTCTCCTTCTCCTCCTCCTCCTTATCTCAACTTAAAATCTCTGAACAATTTTCACAACATTCTTCTAGTTTGACAACTTCAAATCTCATTAGCCTCGCTGAATTCATGCCAGCCTGCTGTAAACCAGGTAAAGGCTGTGATATCTCAGGCTTCCAAGCCTTTCCTTCTCCTCCCTTTTTCTGTTGAGACATTCAAGCTGCCTCCAGCAAAATTCTCATGGAGGAGAGATAGCTAAATATAAACCTCCACTCCTTAATTAGCACTTGGCAAGAAGCCACATTCCTTTGTCTTTCAAAACATAAAGATTACTCACTGTTCCAAGCTATTACAGAAGGATATCTTTTTAATTATTTATAGAGGACTACAGAGCCCCACAGTTCCAGCTACTGATCATGTTCGAACTGGAAACAGAGTCCAAAATGCCATTTATTTCCATTGAGTGAAATTGACCAGTTATTTCTTTGGCTGGACTGTTTGAAAGTATATTCATTTCTAGATTCTGAGAGCTGCCATCCAAAAAGCAAACCTTCCCAAGTTCTGGCACTGGCACCAAGTTTTAGTTTATACTAGCCAGATTTATTGAATCGATGGTGCTAAATTTTTTTGGTTTTGTTTACCACTGCTTAATGTAATCTCAAAAGAAATAACAGCAAATAATAAAACAGACTGTAATAAAGTTAAGATCTCATAGGAAGTAAGGGTATTTCTAAGAGCATGTCAAACAGCTTTAGACAGAATCAGATTTCTAAATCCAACAGTCCCAGCCAGAGTAATCCCACTGATTTAACAGGAAAAGTGTTAGTGGAACACTATTGATTCAGTGAGTCTGGGTAGCATAGACTAATATTGGATGACAGTAACAGAACCTGGATAAGTTTGCTTTTTGAACTGCAGCTCTGAGAATCTAAAATATGGCCAGTGGTTGGGGGTTCTGGGAGATGTAGTCTAAAAATCTGGCATTTCCAAGATCAGATCATGGCCTTACAGCTGGGTGGTCTGTGTGACAGTCTTAGCTGAAGATTTTGCTACATACCATTTTTTTAAGAATCAAATGTACTATGGTCTATAGACAAAGCTTATGTGCAAGAGGGAGTTTTTGAAGGAGTAGCTGTGTTAGTCTGTGCAAACATATCAGCCATAAATAAATAAATAAATAAATAAATAAATAAATAAATAAATAAATACAAGATTATGTCACTTTAAAGACTAAATTCTGTATTTTAATAAGAGCTTTCATGGACTGGGTGAATGAACCACTGTCACTTAGTGACTACAAGTGGATGTTTCATCATAGGACCTAATAATAACTCAGACATTTATGCTTGAATAGATTGTTTCTTCTAGGCATTTGGATTGCTCTATGCCCTAAACAATACATAACTAGGGAGCATGTTAGAAAAATAGCCATGACAACTGCTTTGTGCCTGAGTGAGAAGTGGTGGAAAAAGAAGTCCGATTCCTAGACTTTCCCATGTTTGATGTCTCCTTGTGAATGGAAGTGAGAGAAAGAAGAAATCCTGTAGACCAGGGTGTTACATACAGCACTGATGTTACCTGTCTGTCATGGGTTTGGAGGGAAAGTTCCATCCTATGGGGAGTGGAAGGCGGGACATCAGGAGGAGGGGCTGTACTGTATATATAGGTGAAGCCTGTGTGGAGAAGGGGAGACGCTGGGATGTGAAGAAGCAGCAGCTGGGAAGAAGAAGCTGTTGTGGGAGTCTGTGTGTCAGACAGGGTACTACTGTGTGTCAGAGTACCAACCTGATAGGTTCAGGTGTCTGTTGGTTAGCCAGAACTGATAGGTTCAGGGTCTGTGCTTCAAGTTAAGTGTTCTGTGTGAACCAAACTGTGTGTATGTATGATTGAGACTAAGCCACGTTACGGTATCTTATTCACCTGATCATTTTATTTTCCCTGTGTGTTGTTTGAATAAACCTTATTCCTTTATTTGTTAAAAATCCATTCCTGGTCTGTGTGACTCCTTACAGGGAATGGTTGGTGGCAGCTTAGTGAGACTGTGGCAGATCCCAGTAGGTCTGGGTTTGTCACATTGATTGGTGTCCAGCGTGTGGGATACGACTGGTCCAGTTGTCCAGTGGTCCAGCAAAGCCTTGGCAAGTGTGCCCAGAGCAAGGGGGGTCTAGTCAGGGACAATCTGAGGCGCGTAGGTAATCTTCTAGGTGTACCTCACGGGGAGGTGCGCTAGTGGAAGAACGTGCCAAGTGGGAAGACTAGATTAGGGTGCTCTGAGGCAACTTGTTTTGGCGGGAAAAAAGCTGAGGCAAAACTGTGTAAAGTAGCAGTGATTTAGCCTGCCTGCTGAGAGGCCTAGCAGAGGGGGGTAGACTCTGGCTCGCAACTGTTGCAAGATTAGTGCTGAAGAACAGCAGCAATCTATAGAAAGCTGGTTCTGAGGCAAAAGAAAAAAAAAAAGTGGTCGTTTTATTTTGAGGCTTGACTTTTTAAAGCAGCCTGTTCTGAGGGGGGATTATGCCTTTGACTCGAAGCCAGATGGCAGAAATGGGTGAAGTGAAAGACCCCCAGGTTGACCAAGGTTCTGAGGATGAATTTGGCTCAGTGCAAGGTGACAGCACAGGAGAGCAGAACCCAGAACTCAGGAAAATGCTCATAGCCCAACAGCATGAAGTTCAAATGAGGCAGTTAGAAATAGAAATGGAGAACTCAAAGGGGGAGGACTCTATTGAGTTTAGCAAATGGGATCAACAACTAGATCCAACCTTGCAGCAGTGCTTTAAGATGGTTAGCAATTGTCCAGTAACCCCTGAGAACCGTGAGAGATATTATTGTGAAGAAGGCCTTTTATGTAGGGAGATCTTAATAAACTCCACGAAGGAAAAATTGCTTGTAGTTCCTTCTAGATATAGAAAGAAAGTAATGGAAAAATGTCACACAGACACCCTATCGGGACATTTAGGGATGGCAAAGACTAAGCAGAAAATATCCCAGAAGTACTACTGGCCAAAAATGGGAAAAGAAATAAAAGAATTTTGTCAACGCTGCACCACTTGCCAAATGAAAATAAATACTGAGGAAAAATCCAAGAGGGATGATGACTGGGATAGGTATATGGAAGAGATGAAAAATATTGACAATATATTTAAGCAAATGGAAAATAGACATATTGAACAACTGAAAGAGAAACAGAGGTCTGGGTTTACTCTATTAAGGCAAGTTTTTAAGGATGCATATGGCATAGATGAGTTTTCTGAGGGAAAAGATTTACAATCCAAAGTGGCAGTGGATATGGTTTATGAGTGTGAAAGAAAGATAAAGCCACAAACTATTCTGAAACCAAAAGAAGGCACACAGGTTAAGGCACAACAAAACCTGAATTATTCTGAAGGAAACATGAGGGAAACATGGGACCCTAAGTACTCTCAGGGACCAGGGAAAAGCCAGCAAGGGGGAGGGGCCCATGGGGAAGGGAAGCCCTCAGACATGAAACCAAGACCTCAGATTTTGGAGGGAAAACCAAAACAAGATGAGAAAGACTCAAAATACGCCAGAAAATGTTATTTCTGTCAGGGAAAGGGCCATCTAATCTCAGAGTGTGAGAAATTAAAGCAGCTAAAAGGAATTGTGCCTCAGGATTCTAGTGGAACCAAGCCAAAAGCTGTGTTCTGTGTCCAGAGAGAGCAAGGCTCATTGTCACTGAGGGAGCCTGTTGCCATGGCTGCTCAGTCTGGAACGGCTGTATCTGCTGAACAGGCTGAGGAAGATGGTCCTCTTGTGGAGGTCAAGCGATGCTTGCTCGTGAGAACAGATTCTCAGTTGTTTGAGACAGCAGGGGTGGACGTAGGAATACTTGGCCGTCAGTATCGGGGGCTGCGGGACACTTGTTCTCAGGTGACCCTGTGCCATCCAGATATTATTCCTAGGGAATATATAATCCCGAATGAGAGCATAAAGGTAGCAGGGACTGAGGGGCAGATAATCTCACTGCCAGTCGCGGAGGTACCTGTCAACTTTCAAGGCTGGAGGGGAGTTTGGCGGCTAGCAATTTCATCTACTCTGCCAGCAGCCGTGCTCGTGGGAAATGACCTGGCTGAACATGTGAAGAGGGTGCTAGTGATTACACGTTCACAAGCCACCACGGGGACAGTTCAGGGGGGTAATGATGAGCCAGAGACGGAAGCAGAGGGGAGTTCAGAAGCTGTGGTGGAAACCTTAACCACAGACAGCAGATTTGGACAAGAGCAAAAGGCAGACGCCACTCTCCAGAAGTGTTTTGAACAGGTGACTGACGCCCAGCTAACACCTGAAACCCCAGTGAGATTTCTGGAGAAAAAGGGGATTTTATATAGAGAGACCCTGAGGAATATCTCAAAAGGGGGAGATGGGATCAGAAGTCAGCTGGTGGTACCTGAAAAGTATCGCCCCATGATCTTACAAAGGGGGCACTCTGACATGTTTGCTGCACACTTAGGGGTGAACAAAACACAGCAGAGAATCACACAGAATTTCTACTGGCCTGACATAGGGAAGCAGATCAGGGAGTTCTGTAAACAATGTGATGTGTGTCAAAGGCAGGGGAATAGCCGCGACAGGACCAAAGCAAAGTTGTGCCCTTTGCCTGTGATTGACACTCCGTTCAAATGCATAGGGGTGGATATTGTGGGACCTTTGCCCAAGGCCACAAAGAGGGGGAACAGGTTCATTCTCACAATTGTGGACCATGCCACAAGGTACCCTGAAGCCATACCCTTGACTAACATTGAAACCAACACAGTGGCAGATGCCTTGGTGGGGTATATGTCCAGGATGGGATTTGCCTCAGAAATAATCACAGATTTGGGCGCATCGTTTACATCGAAGCTCATGAAACGGTTATGGCAAATCTGTGGAATTAAACACAAGGAAACCACTGCCTATCACCCTGAAAGTAATGGGTTAACGGAAATGGGACTCTGATGCGCATGATTAGGGCTTACTTGGCGGAGAATCCAAACAATTGGGACCAGAAGCTGCAATCCCTTTTGTTTGCTTATCGATCAGTGCCACAAGCCAGTACCGGGTTCAGTCCGTTTGAACTTTTATTTGGGAGAAGGGTGAAAGGGCCCCTTGATTTGATCAAACAAAATTGGGAGCGGATCACTCAGGATGACCCACAAGACGTTGTGACATACATAGACACCTTGATGAATGACCTAAAGAGAAATCTAGAGCTGGCAGCAGAAAACCTGCAAGCTCAGAAGGTCAGACAGAAAACATGGTATGACCACAAAGCTAGAGAGAGGCACTTTGACCCAGGGGAGGAAGTGCTTTGGCTTAGGCCCTGCAGGGAGAATAAACTGCAGCTCAAATGGGCAGGACCATATAGGGTCATTTCCAAGATGTCAGACCTGAACTACCTTATAGAGCAGGAGGAGAACCAAGCAAGGAGGGTGGTTCATGTGAATGCCCTAAAACCCTACTACCGAGGGGAACAGAGGGTTTTATTCGCGATAAAAGCAGCTGAGAGTGAGGAAGCTGAATTACCCTTCTGGGAGGGTAGAGGGGAAGTAAAATATAACCCAGAGGAGGTAAAGATCAGTCCTGCACTCACCCAAGACCAGCAGCAAGAACTAAAAATGCTGCTTAGTAAATATCAACAGGTGTTTTCCAACAAGCCGGGGAAAGTGAAGGGAGTGATGCATCGGATCCACACAGGGGATGCACCCCCGCAGGCAGTATCCCCATACCGAGTAACGGGACCCTATAGGGACAAGGTGCGGAAGGAGCTGGACGAGATGCTTAGGGAGAACATAATCGTCCCCTCTTCTAGTCCTTGGGCCTCTCCGATAGTCCTTGTGGACAAGCCTGATGGGAGCATTAGGTTTTGTGTCGATTACAGGAAATTAAACCGTGTAACCACTCCTGATGCCTACCCAATGCCCAGGCTAGACAACCTGATTGAAACCATAGGGGGTTGTCGGTTCATCTCATCATTGGACCTGGTAAAGGGATATTGGCAATTAAGAATTGATCCCAGGGATCAAGAAAAGACTGCCTTTTGCAGCCCTTTTGGTCTCTATGAGTTTCGAGTCCTGAGCTTTGGTCTCAGAAATGCACCAGCCACATTCCAAAGGCTGATGGACCAGACCTTGGCAGGGCTCAGTGACTTTACAGTGGCCTACATTGACGACATAGGGATCTTCAGTAATACCTGGAAAGATCACCTGATACACCTGGAGTTAGTGCTGCAGAGGTTAAGTGCAGCAGGGCTAACAGTAAAGGCCAGCAAGTGTCAGCTGGGTAGCCCAGAAATAAAATACTTGGGTCACATGGTAGGGGGAGGAGTGATCAAACCCCTGGAGGCCAAAATAGAAGCTGTTCGTGATTGGCCCAGACCCAACACCAAGAAAAAAGTCAAATCATTTCTTGGGTTGGTGGGCTACTACAGAAAGTTCATCCCGAGGTTTAGCGAGATTGCGGCTCCGCTGACCGATCTGACGAGGAAGAAGGCTGATGACCGCATCCCGTGGACCAGCGACTGTGAGGAGGCGTTCCAGAGGTTGAAGGAGGCGTTAATCAACTATCCTGTGCTGCGGGCTCCAGACTTCGACCGGGAGTTCATCATCTACACCGATGCGTCTAACAGCGGGGTAGGAGCAGTTCTGTGCCAGGAGGATGAGAATGGTGACCAGCATCCAGTGTCCTACCTGAGTAGGAAACTTCAAAAAGGTGAGAGACATTTGGCAACCGTGGAGAAGGAGTGTTTGGCCATAGTCTACGCGATCCAGAAGGCCAAGCCTTACATCTGGGGAAGACATTTTGTTCTGTGTACTGACCATTCACCACTGCAATGGTTAAAGACAATGAAAACCCACAATAGCAAACTTATGAGGTGGGCTTTAAACCTACAGGACTATGACTTTGAAGTGAAGGTGGTCAGAGGGTCAGTGAACTGTGTTGCTGACGCCTTGTCAAGAAGACCTGAAGAATGAAGACGGCGAAAGAAACATGGACTATGTATATATATTGATGACAAAAAGTTAAATGTACCTGTTTTTTGAACTTGGTTTGTATGAATAAAGGTAAATTGATGTAATGTATATGGTAAATGTTTAAATGCCTAATTGCTATGGTTAACTTAGAATGTAAGTATAAGTAAGTATGATATGGTATGTATAACTGTTGTTGTGTGTTTTATCCAGGTTGTTTTTTGGGAAAAAGCACCTTAGCTTTCCCCCTACAAAACAACTTATAAAGAGGGGAGGTGTTACATACAGCACTGATGTTACCTGTCTGTCATGGGTTTGGAGGGAAAGTTCCATCCTATGGGGAGTGGAAGGCGGGACATCAGGAGGAGGGGCTGTACTGTATATATAGGTGAAGCCTGTGTGGAGAAGGGGAGACGCTGGGATGTGAAGAAGCAGCAGCTGGGAAGAAGAAGCTGTTGTGGGAGTCTGTGTGTCAGACAGGGTACTACTGTGTGTCAGAGTACCAACCTGATAGGTTCAGGTGTCTGTTGGTTAGCCAGAACTGATAGGTTCAGGGTCTGTGCTTCAAGTTAAGTGTTCTGTGTGAACCAAACTGTGTGTATGTATGATTGAGACTAAGCCACGTTACGGTATCTTATTCACCTGATCATTTTATTTTCCCTGTGTGTTGTTTGAATAAACCTTATTCCTTTATTTGTTAAAAATCCATTCCTGGTCTGTGTGACTCCTTACAGGGAATGGTTGGTGGCAGCTTAGTGAGACTGTGGCAGATCCCAGTAGGTCTGGGTTTGTCACACAGGGGTCTCAAACTTACGGCCTGTGGGCCAGTTGCGGCCCGTGGGATGATTGTTTGTGGCCCCCGTCTTAATATGAAAGTTTAATGTTAGTGCCGCCCACGAGTTTGATATGTATGGCACTTTACAGTGTTGTGTGCAGAGCTGACGGAACCTAGCAATCGCGGTGAGGTATATGGCTCTCGGAGGTGGGACATCGGTCGGGCTTGATGCAAGCAGAGATACATTTCTCAATGAGTGAAAGTTATAGCAGTGTTGCCATAGAGTGTTTTCTTCCATGCCTGGCTGGCTGCCTCATTTCTATTGGGCAAATGCAGACATTCATCCCAGCGCACTGTGTTCACAACACTTCAAAAAAGGTTTTTTAAGTTGCTGCCCAGCGGGACATTATACATATATATACATATATAAATATATATTTTATATATATTTATACACACATGTCAATGGCACTTAGAGAGTTAATATGAGGTCTCTCTCTCTCTCTCTCTCTCTCTCTGACAAAATAGATTGAAGTGATGTGTACCAAGTGGAATTATATATATTAAAGGTCAAGGTTCCCTTTGACATTTTTAGTCCAGTTGTGTCCGACTCTAGGAGGTGGTGCTCATCCCATTTTCAAGCTGTAGAGCCAGCACTTGTCCGAAGACAATTTCCATTGTCACGTGGCCAGCATGACTAGGGAACGCTGTTTTACCTTCCCACCAAGGTGGTACCTATTTATCTACTCACATTTGCATGCTTTTGAACTGCTAGGTTGGCAAGGAGCTGGGACAAAGCGACAGGAGCTCACTCCGTCGCATGGATTCAATCTTACAACTGCTGGTCTTCTGACCCTGCAGCACAGGCTTCTGTGGTTTAGCCCACCATGCCACACAGCCCCAAACATGTCATTTCAAAGCCTGCAGTGAATAGAAAGGTTGGTGATGAGCACAGACAATTTCAGGAAAAGTGGGAAATGCAATATTTCTTTGTTGAGCACTGGGGCTTTCCGACGTGTCTTATTTGCACAGAGAAAGTTGCGGTGCACAAGGAATACAATTTGAAACATCATTACACAACTGGGCATGCTGAGGATTATGCAAAATACCAGGGAGATGAGAGAGCCAACCTGGTTGCCAATCTTAAAAGATGTCTACTGAGGCAACAAGATTTCTTCAAGAAAGCAACCAAAGAGAATAATGTGGCAGTTGAAGCTAGCTACATGGTTAGTGATATCATTGCTAAAGCAGGAAAGCCATTCACAGAAGGTGAATTTGTCAAAAAGTGCATATTACAGGCTGCAAGTATACTCTGTCCAGAAAAGAAAGGTCAGTTTGACAACATCAGTCTTTCTGCCAACATTGTGGCAAAGCACATTTCTGACCTGGTGATATTTATGACCAACTGTGTGAGAAAGCCAAATGTTTTGGTGTATACTCAGTCGCTCTTGATGAGACCACAGACATCACCAACACTGTCCAGCTCTCAATGTTTGTCCGTGGTGCTGATGACAATTTTGAAGTGATGGAGGAGTTGCTGACATTAATTACAATGCATGGCCAGACCACCGCTCAGGAGATATTTCACCAGCTGTGTGATGCCATTGAGAATGCCAGTTTGCCATGGAAGAGGTTTGTTGGAATAACAACCGATGGAACACCATCAATGACAGGGAGGAAAAATTGACTTGTGCTACTCGTTCAAAAAATAAACTGGAAGAGGAGGGTGTGGAGGAAGCCTTTGCTCTGCATTACATTTTGCACCAGCAGGCCCTTTGAAGCAAATGCCTGAAGTTTGACAATGTGATGTCTGTCATTGTGAATTGCATCAACCAAATCATATTCAGGAGCTTAAAGCACTGAAGGTTCTGTGCTTTTTTAGAGGAAATTGAGTCAGAATATGGGGAGGTGCTCTGCTTCACCGAGGTACGTTGGCTCAGCAGGGGAAACATATTGAACAGATTTTTTAAAGTTGAGAGCAGAAGTGAAAGCTTTCATGCAGAAAGATGGAGTGGCTGTTCCTGTGCTAGTGATCCCAAATGGCTCATGGACTTAGCTTTTCTTGTTGATATCACACATAAGCTTAACATACTGAACAAGAAGTTACAAGGCTGGGGGCAACTTGTCAATGCTGCCTATGACATGAGAGCATTCTCCACAAAACTTGTGTTATGGAAAGCCCAGCTCTCTCAGACAAACCTTTGCCATTTCCCAGCATGCAAGGCACTCATGGATGCAGGCACACCAATCAGTGGTGAGAAGTACATTGATGTCATTTTGAAGCTACAGGAGGAATTTGATCACAGATTTGCAAACTTCAAGACGCACAGAGCCACATTTAAAATTTTTGCAGACATCTTCTCCTTTGATGTGCAAGATGCCCTTCCTGTGCTTCAAATGGAGCTCATTAACCTGCAGTGCAACTCTGAACTCAAAGCAAAGTTCAGGGAGGTGAGAGGAAGAGCAGATAAGCTTGGGCAATTTTTGAAAGAATTGACCCCCAGCTTCCCTGAGCTTTCTCAAATGTTCAAGCGGACCATGTGCCTTTTGGGGAGCACATACTTGTGTGAAAAGCTCTTCTCCACCTTGAACTTCAGTAAGTCCAAATACAGGTCCAGACTTACTGATGATCATCTTGAAGCCATACTGAGGGTCTCAAATGCTTCCTCAGTCAAGCCAAATGTAGCTCGGCTCTGCAAGAGGAAGCACTTCCAGGTCTCTAGCAGCAAGGAGTAGGCAAGAGAAGCCATGTTCAGAAGAACAGTTCATGTTCTTCAATATTCCATTCATGTTCAGGACAATTCATGTTTAGAAGATTAAAGGTTAAAGAACAGACATTTGAATCTGGATACAGCAGATATAGAAGACTGAAGAAACCAGTCGCTCACTAGAGAATTATTCTTATTCTTATTCTTATTCTTATTCTTATTCTTATTCTTATTCTTATTCTTATTCTTATTCTTATTCTTATTCTTATTATTCTTATTATTATTATTATTATTAAACTGATTTATTTATTTATTTATTTTTAATTAAGTCTTAATTTGTATTATTGAAGGCTTTCACAGCCAGGATGTGATGGTTGTTGTGGGTTTTTTGGGCTCTGAAGGTTGTTCTTCCTCACATTTCGCCAGTTTCTGTGGCCGGCATCTTCAGAGGACTGGAGTAAGAAGTCTGTCCGTGCTCTGTTGCTGTTCATTGGATAATGAGTATTTATAACTGTGGGAAGAGCTTTTGTCCTTTTCAGGAGATAAGGTGATGATGGTGACCAGCGTGTTCTTGTTGTGGATGTATTGTTGTGATAAGGGGGAGAGATTATCTGTCACTGTGACTGATAGGTGTCTTTAGCTGGTCTTTTTTGTTCAATGATCCCTGGTCCTTGTGGCTGGGTAGAGTTTGTTGACCTGAAAAATACAGCCTGCTAAAGGTCAGTGAACTCTTCCCAGCCACAAGGACCAAGAGATGGAGATCTGTCAATGCCAGGGAATTGAAAGGGGCCCTTTTAAGGTGTCGAAGGACTCATGTCAGTGACCACTGAGGTGGAGGAGAGCACGTAACAGGGTATATGTGACTTAGCCCTTTGAGAAAACACTTGAGACTAGGATGCCTGAAGAATTTAAGAGGCTGGAAAGGTCAGTAGCTGGTGTGCCACAATGGCAGACATATACTTTGAGTGATGAGAGAAACTCCCATGCTCTTAAGGTGGAGAAGAAAATGTAGAACAGTGTGGAGAGAAGCATTAATTGGTGACCATGCTGTTGAGGAAGTGAAGGATTGGAATTTTATCCATTTATACATGTAGGCTCTCCTGGTCAAGGGTTTCTTTGCATGGTGAATAACATTCATCAAGGAGGCAGAATTCTCCACGCAGCAAAGTGAAGTGCTGGGAGATCTGGGTGGAGGATCTGAGCCCTGTTTTGGGTGAGGATGTGAAGTAAACAGGGAAGATGGTAAACCTTGGAAGACAGCTGGTGGAGAGTGAGTAACCAGGGTTGTTGTGGCCACCACGGGGCTACCAGAATGGCGTTCAGTTTGTCTTGCTGGAGATGGATGACCACCTTGTGGAAGAGTGGGAATGGTGGAAAGAGGTAAGTCAGTGTTCTGGGCCAACTTCTGATGAAGCCATTGCTGAGGGAGTTCTCACTGACTCCTGTGCGTTTGCATTTCTGGTTCATTGTGGATGCAAACAGGTCAATTGTGGGTGTCCCCCAATGAGTGTTATTTGTGGCTGAGTAAGTCTGCTAGGTTATTGTCTTGGCCAGCTACATGGACTACCGAGAGACTAATGTGGTGCAAGAGGCACCACTTCCACAGGTTGACAGCGAGATATAGGGGGCTTGGGAGTAATGATGTAGTACATTGGTGTGGTATTGTCTGTGGCTATCTGGACCATTTTGCCACAGAGGTGGTTTCTGAAGGCATTGCAGGCCTTTATGGCAGCTAGTAGTTCTAGTTCATTGATGTGAAGCATTTTCTCTCTCTAGCCACTGGGCATGGATCTGGAGGATCATGGATCAGCGCCGTGGGTTCCCCAGCGTGTAAGGACTGTGGTTGTAGTGACTTGTATCTGTGGATAGGGCTGCTGGATTGTCAGGTTTTGTTTGGAGAACCACCACAAGAGTTCGGAGGCAAGCTTTTGAGTGACACGTAAGGGGGCATGTGGCAGGTCAAGGAGTTGATAGAACACGTCCAGAAACCATTCCTGAAGGGATCTCATCTTTAGGCGGGTGTGCTGAACTACATATGCCATCATGCTGAGGACACATTGAAACATCAGTGCAGGAACAAGTGCATGTGGGGTGAAGGTTCTCAGCAGAGAGATTACGTTGAGTAGCAAGATCGATCTTTGCCAATTTTATGTAAAACCTGAAGCTTAGGTTTATGCTCATGGTGTCTGAGTGCAGTTTGCTGCCAGGTCTTTTTGCAGTAACAGTGGTTGTTTGCCTCTGAGGTTCATGTTGAAACCTAATAGGAGGTGTAGGGGCAACACCACTGTGTGCATTATGGATGGTGTTGATATGTGGGGAAACTCCACAGCACCTGGAAGCTGTTCATTTCTCTTGTACATTATCAAGTATGTCATCTGCTTCAGCACTGAAAAGGCCAATACCATCAAAAAGGAGGTCTTCAATATGGGTGCAGGCATCCTCTGTGAGGCCAGCAGTCCTAAGCCAGGAGAAATAGCAAAGTGCTACAGAGGTGACCATAGACTGATGTGGCATCGGCAGTGTGGCATGCTGCCAACATTTACCGATTGGCCACTGAGAGGCCTTCTTGCTTAAAGGTTTGTCCTAGAACCCTTTTATCATCAGGCAGTGTCTCAGTCAGGGTAGACATATTGTCCCATAAGAAGCCCATAGCCCCTTCATACTTGGCGATTCCCGTGGTAAAGGCAGCTGAAGAATAGGGCCATCAGCCTATGTGCTGACTGTCCTTGATGTTGAGAGTGGGATTGAGAGGCTTTGACAAAGATGAAGTTAGGAGCAGGCTGTTTTGTAGGAAAATGGCATTGGGATTGGGAACATGATAGAGGTTATCAACATGCCAGGAGAGAGCATGAAATGAAGCTGGCTAAGTCCAATAAAGTTTATCTCTGATAAGAAGAGAAAGAAGCATAGAGATGTGGACTGGTGTGGTAGAGTCCTTAGAAATTGGATCGTAAAGATGGTCTGATGGTTCAGCAATGGTTCTATGAAGCTGGAGCTCGATAGATTTTAACTGGGCATAAGTCTGATAATCCTGAGCCAGAAATGGTGAGTCTGGATCTGCAAGGTCTGAATCTGGTGACATTAAGAGCACCAATGGTGTTTGAGGTCTCAAGTCTTGGTCAGAAGGATCAGCACCCTGAAGTGAGTTGATCAACTGTCAATTGACATTGGTGTTGAAAGGCTGATCTCCTTGATATTGGGAATGGGAGGGCTATCAATGTTGAGTTGTCTCTGTCGAAGGTGCCTCCATGCTGAGGTTGATATTGAGGATTGTCTATGTTGATGAGGTTGGCATGGAAGCAGGCTCGATATGGAGGTTGTGGAGCCTGGTGTCGATACTGAAGGGTCTGCCAAGTTGGCTAGGACTCAAATGGACTTCATTGGATTACTGTAGAGTAGACAGATGCTGGTGATGCTGAGTGGGATAAACTGTCTATGTCATCCGGCTGCAGAGGAAAATAATGGGTTGTTGGTACTGAGAAAGTGGCTGGGGCTGAGAAATATTTATTGGATCACCAAGGCTTTTTGTGGCCCCAATGGATATGAGGTATCGGTTAAGTCTGGGGAATGCTGGAGGCATGATCACTTCAATGCTGAAAGTTCCATTGTGAGAACAAAATGCTCAGATGCCGCTAATGGTCCAGGAAAGGTTACCAGCTTGGCAGGCATCTCAGCAGGGCACTGATCAGGGCAAAAGAGTTCCTAATGATGGTGCCAGCAGTAAGTAGTGTCCGTGCAAGAAGGCAAGTGGACTTTTTGGTAGGGTTGGTACCTACATTTGTGTGTCGGAGGCTCAGGTGGTAGGCCAACAGAGGCAGAATAAGGCACAGTCTCGAGTTATGCAGCAGCATTCTGGGTGGGTGAAACAGCCTAGGAGATCTGGAGAACCGTGGAGCACTGGTTGGTGGAGAAGTAGCCAGGCAGTTGATGCGCTGATTCCAATAAGGGGACTGGGAGGGATGAGGTGATGGCTGGAGGAGCCTTGTCATTAGAGTGGGATCTGATGCAGACAAGATATTCAGATTTGGAAGGTGGTTGCGAAATTGGTGTGGAAATCCTTGGACAGCTTCAAATTTGATGACTTCGCCTTTTCTGTGGATGAGGTTCAGTCACGAAAGGCTGGCCAGTTGATGCCTTTCATTTGGTTACTGGATGTTTTGATGTCGAGGCAGTCAACATCAATGGTTTTGTCTTGTGAGGCCGAGCGGCAGGAGATAAGGTTGAAGATGACATCAAAGGAGTCCCTTGTTCTTCAGAACAGAAGCGAGTGGCCAATGGCATTGTTTTACCGCTTTGGAAACAGACTTGTCCATGGCTCTGGCATGAGGCATGGAATTGCATGTTGGTTGGTTTGCCTGGCTGGAGGGATTGTTCCCAAAGGTGAAGTTTAAGCTTGGGAAGGTGACTGCATAGCACTCCATGCCCGAGGTTTTGACAGTGGGGGCAGGTTTCATGAGCCTCTCCAAGATAAAAAAAAAAAAGGCACTTAGCGTGGCCATCAGAAAAGGGATCTTATTATTACAGACCACACAATGTTTAAATAGGCCTGAAGAGGCCATGAACCGAAGAGAAGGGGGAGAAATTTGGCCCCAAAATCGAAGCAAATAGGTAAAGAAATAGATTAATATAGTAATAAAGGGTTTTCTTTTATCTCTTTTTTTTCCAGAGAAAAATCTCACAGAAACTATGAGTGAGGCTCTCAACATGGCAGTTGAAGAGAAACTGAAGGGAAAGCCTTGGTGCCAAGATACACATACTAGAGGGGAGGGGCTTGTACTAATGTATCTTTTCTGATTTCAGAAACTCTAGAATATTCCAACAAGGCTCTGCACATGCGCGGATCACCCAGAGTGTCTTTCACAGAGGCCACAAAGAAGAAGCTGTGTGTTCACACCTAGGAAGTTCTATTTTCCTGGCTTAAATTGCTTTAATCAACTATGTGGGAGTCAGGAGAAAGTGAGTATGAAATTGCCAAAAAAAAGAAGCTTTCGAAAGCTGCACCCACTGCCCTCTGTCTCCTGTCCACAGGGACAGGAGGCAAGAGGGCAGCGGGGGCTGCTTTGAATTTCCCACCCTTTCCCCCTGCCTTTCCTAGGTCGAAGCTCCGGCCGCAAGTCGAACTAAAAGTTTGTGGCCGGAGCTTTTCATTCCTCAAAATTTCCATGAGAAGGGAACTTGATAAGTCAAGGGTCCACTATAATCAGATTGATGAAAATAACTCTGGCCAGATTTGCATTGACTTTTCATTCGTATAATCAATAGAAAATAATACAAGTTTGACCATCTCAATCCTGGAGCATCCTTTATTATTTCCCCATGTAGTCACCCCCTAGTGGTTTCTGGGATGGTGGAGATATGGGTCTGGAATAACTCAGCTGTTCCCTCACTCTGCCCTTTCTATGCTCTCTCTCTCTCCCACTCTCTTTTGGCTATTCTGTTAGGAGATCTCAGCCAAGAGAGCAGTTCTGCGGGTAGATCAGTCTGTTGGCAGATTTCTTGAAATCCGGCAAGAGGAAGAGGTTCTGTCAAAAAGGACATTTCTGGTGGCAGAAGAACCTTCTGTCTATTACAGAATATTCCCAGATTTTAACATAATCTTGTGGTACGTATTCAGAATTTGGACATGTACATATGGGTAAATTAAAGCCATTCTTCAAAATCCTACTCTACCCATCTCATTTCATAACTGCTCATTTCTGAGAAAGCAAACATTGTAGAGTAGTACTTTCCTTACTATTTATTATCACATTGTCAGTGGCATCAAAACAGAGGTTGCAACTTTATGCTTGCATCCCAAGTGGCTCTACAGATGAAAAAAAAATCTGATGTGAAAAAATATTATTATGCATATTTGAAGGGCAAAGTAACTGAATGCTCATTAGTCATCTGCAAGGATATAACAATGTGAAGTGCTCAAGTAATTAATGTTATGACTTAACTTATAACACAAAGCCATGGTTCAAATTTATCACCACTTTATTGCCATATTAACACCTCCATATTGTTCAGAGTAATTATTTAAATTAATTCAGGGTCTTTCTCCAACTAACTACTGTATGCTTCTAATTTGTCCCATGAGTCCAGTAATAGGTATTATAATTCAAACAAGATCTATGCCCTGGAGGAAAGGGGTAATCTTTCTTTGAAAATAAGACTTTTGTTACTTTTTAAAATATCTATTTCAAAGAGTTGAAATGCATGGGTTGTACCCAGTGAAGCCCTCCAATGAATAGGAGTACAGTGGTGACTCGCTTAGCGAGGTTAATCCGTTCCGGATTAACCCTCGCTCAGCGAATCCATCGCTAAGTGAAACGAAAAAGCCCATAGGAACGTATTAAAACTGATTTAATACGTTCCTATGGACTTAAAACTCACCGTTGTGCGAGTTTCCTCCATTGCGGCAGCCATTTTGGATGCCTCGTTAGCGAGGCAAAACAGCGGTCGCCATTTTGTTTTAGCGGCGGCCGTTTTGGAACAGCCGATCAGCTGTTCGCTATGCTTTGATCGCGTCCGCGCGATCATCGCATAGCGAAAAAAGCCCATAGGGGCCATCGCTGAGCGAACGCTCCAGCGATGGCCTGGGACCCTTCGTTATGCGGTTTCATCGCATAGCGAAGCGTTCGCTATGCGAGGCACCACTGTACTTACATTAAGGTTCTTCCATTTTGTGGAGGCCTCCATTAACTTTAGGGAATGAAGACAATTTCTGCCAATTTGCCCTCTCCCTCTATAGTTCCTAGTGACATCTTCCATGCTATGGAACCCTTTGGAGAAGATCGGAGGTGAAGTCGAAGAGCTACAGTGGGAAGAGGGTGGGTTTTTTTCCTACATGGAGAAGCAAACACTCACCTCCCCTTTACTAGTTACATAATATAACTTTCAAAACTGTTATATAACAAGGTAGCATGTGTATTGTGATTCTATATAGAACCAGTAAAAAGGGTAGCAGAAGAAATGGTTTGTCCATTGCCAACCATTGAGAACATGGCTTAGATAAAATCCAAACTAGGACTTTCATGTTCATAACGCAGTTCCAAAACAATGATGAAATGTGACTTCTCAAATGAACACATTAAGGATATAACATTTTAAAGTGAATGTGAAAGATGTATCTGTTCCAGACAACTTTTAATGAAACTAAAATGGCTACCTTTTGATTGAGGGTTACTTATCAGCTTGTGAGTCACATTGCTTTCTTGGTATCAATAAGCTTATTCTATCATTGTATTCTCGAAGGTTTTCATGTAACAAGCAATACAGTCAGCAAAGGACAAAAGGAACCCCCTCACCACTGCAAGAGTATACCAGATACCTTGTAGTTGTGGTCAGGTATATATTGGAACCACAAAACGTGGCATCCACACCAGAATCAAAGAACATGAGAGACACTACAGGCTAAAACAACCAGAAAATCAGCAGTAGCTGAAGATGCCCTGAAACAAGCTAGACGTGAAATTCTATTTCAAAAGACAGAAGTACTGGACAACACCAGCAATCATTATGTTAGACTGCACAGGGAAGCCATTGAAATCCACAAACATCAGCAGAGCTTCAACAAAAAAGAAAAAAGTCTAAAACTCAATGGCTCCCAGCTAACAACACCCATCATTCCCACTGACAGATAATCTCTCCCCCTTATCGCAACAATAAACCCAAAACAAAAAACATGCTGATCACCATAATCACCCAATCTCCTGAAAAAGACAAAATCTGATCCCACAGCTATAAATACTCAAATATCCCACAAATTGCACCAGAGCATAGACAGAGTTCTGACTCCTGTCCTCTGAAGATGCCGGCCACAGAGACTGGTGAAACGTTAGGAAGAAAAACCTTCAGAACATGGCCAAACAGCCAGAAAAACTTATTCTATCATTATTTCCAGGTTAGAGAGGAGTGTATAGACCCTCCCTTCTCTTTTATTGCTTTCAAAACCTGGAAAGTATCACATCTGTAACAGAAACATGCTTGCTGCTGTGTCGGCTCACCACATGGGTGAGAACATGAAAAAGATATGAGAGAAATTGTAACTTTTACAGCGCTTTCCTAAGCATGGTGAGTATACCAATGGAGGTGAGAAATAAGTTCTTGTTAGTCAGTAAGATGGACAATGGATATTAGGAGTGTGGGGCAAGAAATTGAATTATTTTCTGCCTAGGATGAGACAATTTGGTCTTAATTACTTCACTGGATACATATCTCCATCCACTTACCACTGTGCATTATTCTGTGCTAGTTACTAAGGATGGGATGAGGAGACTAGGGGACTTGTGAAACAACAGGACAATTGAACTGCAAGTTAAGCACCAGACCTGGGTTAAACATTGCAGGTTATAATTTTTAGAAAGGAGAGTTGAAAGAGAAAGAAAGAGGTGGGGAAATCTCTCGACAATTGGGAAAACATGAGGTAATATATTACAGTAATTTCAGGGTTAATGCTCATACTTTTCAGGTGAATGAGAAATATGGTTGTTCCTTCTTTTACTTACAAAATATCCTTATGGGATCATTCCCCATGTCTTAATCTGACAGTGCACTTCCTAGAATGCGTTTGAGTGAGTCTCTCAGACATTCCTACAAATCCACTTCACCAGGATGTTACATTTGTGCTTCCAGAAGCTCTCTTTGCTGGGCTGCCAAAAGTAAAAGCCTTTTCCACATCAGCAGGAATAGAAAAACACTTGTCTGCCATGTTTCAAAGTGCAGGACCGGGTGGGAAAAGGCATTATAAACTTGGATCCAGATGGCTGCCATTGTGGAATTATGACTGAAGACTGCTAAGTCAGAATTCTCTCCAAAAGATGACATCATCCCTGCATGTCAATCAGAGGATAGAGCAGGAGGGGCGGAGCAAAAAGGACAGTTAAGACACCTGGAAGAGACAGTTAGGGAGACACTTGGAATGAGATAGGGATAGAGTTGGAAGCAGGGAGAGATAGAGTTAGGGACCACAAGATGTTGAGAAAGTGTTAGGGTTTAGGAATAGATAAAAAGGGGTTCAGAAAAGAAACTGAAAGATTAAAACACAGATGTAACAGGCAGAAATGAACTTATAAGTAAAACGTGGGAGATACTGATTTAAAGTACACAAGAGTTCTGAATACCAGTGATTGAACACATGATTTATTATACATGAATACCTGAACCAGTTATATATTGATTTCCTTTTTATTTGTTCATTAATAAAAGAATGTTTAATTGAAAACCTGATTCCTAAGTTATATGAGCAACTCCTGTGTGTGTGGGACCTGAATTGGTATTAAGAGAATACCTGGTGGCAGCGAAAAGGGTGTATTTACCTTTGTAGAGCCCAAAGATATAAAGGGCACAAAGGGGGATCACCACAGTAAATGCCTTTATATTTGTTATTTCCTAGGTTAGAAGATTTAGAAGATCCAGTGCAAAGCAATATTTAACCTTTTTCTCTTTCCTTTTTTTAAACTATAGTCTTGAGTAGCTCTGTGCTTAAGTTTGTTTTAGCATTTGTATTACTATTTTAATTGCTGTATTTTCCGTTTATCAGATGGCCCAAAGTATAAGATGACCCCCCTTTTCTAACCCCAAATTAGAAAAAGCAGGGATCAAAGGGCTCCCTTTTTGCTAAGCTCCATGCCTTGGCAAAAGACAAGGAAAGTGGCTGTCAAAGTGACTACTGCTTTCCCTTACCTTTTGAGAAGGCACGGAGTTTAGCAAAATAGAAGGGAGTGATGTCTTCCCTTCCTTTTTGCTAAGCCCAGCGCGCCCTCGTCTTTTGAGAAGGCACGGAGTTAACAAAAAGGAAGGGAGCAATGCCTCCCCTTTCTTTTTGCTAAGACCACCACGTCCTTGCCTTTTGAAAAGGCATGGAGCTTAGCAAAAATGAAGGGAGCAACACCCCTCCTTCCTTTTTGCTAAGTCCCGTGCCTTTGCAAAAGGCAGTGGTAAAGAGCTGCCTTCTGTGTATAAAACGACCCTCAATTTTTCTCAAATTATTTAAGGAAAAAGTGTTGTTTTATACACGGAAAAATATGGTACATTATTCTCCATCTAGTTACCAGGAGCTGGTTAATTGCTTCTTCTGCAGTTATGAGTGGATAGGTTAACAGCTCCAACCCCTGAGATGAATTGGTGCACTATGCAGAAGACCAGAGATCAGAAACTGAACAGCTTCTGGGCATTTAGCTGCAAAACATGTTCAAGTATTTGTGAACACAGATCCCTATATACATCCCTATAGATATCCGCCTGGCTCCAATACTTTTGGTTTTTCAGTGCCAGGTAAAGAGCTTTCTGTTTAGCCAGCATTTTAATTAAATATTTTCCTTTAGCTGGCCATATGAGCAGCAGGATTTATTAATATTAATGTTTTAATGACTGTTTTTAATATGGGGTATTATTATAATATTGCCTACTTTAAATGGTATTAATGTTTTTAAAGTTTTAATATTGTTGTACGCCGCTCAGAGACCATTGGTAATGGTACGGCTAAAAAATCTTGTAAATAAATAAAATAAATAAATTAGATTTAGTGCTAAGCAATGTTCCATGCTAGCTGCCGGCCAGTTTCACTTTTCTCTCAGAGTAAAATGGCTCCTCTCTTTTTTTAAGGACATAAAATAGCATAAATCAGGGGTCCTTTCTTAAGCCCCGAAGTACCTGGTAATGAGCTAAATCCATCTGTTATTCTCAACTAGAGTAGACATACTGGATCAGTGAGACATTAGCTAAGTGCGGATTTAACAAGTCTCATTCATTCAGTGGGTCTTCTCAAACTGAGACTAACAACTAGATTTAGCCTCTTACATGCTGGATGGAAGAAATAGAGCAGACTGGTTCCTCTCCCTCATAAATAACTTCACTATTAGCACAGTGACTGAACCAGAACTCCATAAACAGAATGAATCAATTCAAAATGTCCTGTGAAATATAAGGTAATGACCTATAGGAAATAAATGTTTTACTGCAAGCTAAATGATTCACTGATAATTATTTAAAAGTATTTGACATTTTGCGTCTTCATTTTACGAAAACAGATAAAATAATCTGACATTTGTTAGAAAACTGGAGATAGCTGCCAAGTATAGAAGACAGACAAACAAATTCTGTATTGCATTTGTTTTTATTTAAGTGCTCAACTCCAAGTATCACTACCAGATTGAAAGAAATCCCAGTACATTGTAGCAGATTCAAGGATATCCTCTTTGGATGTCACTATGACTTCGAATGCACTGGAAATGCAACCTACAACACTCAAAATATTCTCTATGGCTACACTCTGCAGCAGGTACAGTATTCACATGTAATTCTTTAATTGTACTTTGTCTCCTTAAGTGCACTCTTCTTTCTAGTCATAGAGCTATTCAGAACCTCCTTAATAATCTCTCTAGTTTAATGAGCTCTTTCATCATGCTCCTCAACCTTTACCAGGTCCAGCAGTTAATAAATAGCAGGGAACTTGGTAATAGAGGACAAAGTGTCTTCCAGGAAAGGATGGCTGTCATTACCAATCTCTTCACTAAGGAACCATTGTTAAATGTTTTACCACAACACAATGAAAAACCACTGCTTTACTGTTTTCACTGGCCCTATTTTGTTGCTGCTTGTGAGGACACCTGGGATGGGGTGGAGGATGGAGAGGGCTTGTGACCATTGGCTCTACTCCAGCTCTCAACATGTAGATTGTGAGCAGAATTTACATATATATAACTTGAACACACATACAAACATACATTTTATACAGATACAAGTAGCACATACAATCTCTGGGAGTCTGTTCAGGTGAAACGTAAGGTAAAGATGTGAAAAATGGAGATGTTCTGCCAAAAAGAATGCCCCCTTAGCAGATGTATAGAATCTCATCACTCCTGCAAGTGGTCTGTTTCTCAAGTGGAAAGTGGCTTTTCTCCATAAAATGACTACTTGTGGAATGCCAACATTCAGCAAATACCAAATTCCAAATTACTATGAGAGTGAGATTTTCACTTAACAGAAGCAATATGCAGTGGTTCCCAACCTTGGTTTCCCAGATATTCTTGGACTAAAACTCCTAGAAGCCTTCACCAATGGCTGTGCTGGCCAGGATTTCTGGGGCCTGCAGTCCAAAGTTCACTATAGCAATGGTTCCCAAACTTGGATAACCCAGGTGTTGTTAGATTACAATACCTAGAAACCCTGGCCAGCACAGCTGGAGGTGAAGGCTTCTGAGAACTGCAGTCCAAGACCATGTAGGTTACCCAAGGCAGGGAACAACTGCTCTATAGGAAATTGCTCAAATAAATAAACCCTGATTATAGGTATCGGGTAATCCTCAAAGTCAAGGCTGTGCCAGTGTGCCCATTCTTACACTCCATTCCACCCATCTGAATTCCAGTTCATTTATTGTTACTGCCACATACTCTATCTGAGTAGGGTTGAAGTCAGTTAATATGAAAGAATTTTGTATTAGCTATGAAAGCATCCCATTTCAGTCTGCCCAGATGGTAACTATACATTTTTTAAATCCTCACATGCAATACACTCTCAGGTAGTCATTATTATATGTCAAGGTGTCCTTTGGAACTTGAGATAAAATAGGGGGGGCATGAAATTATTTGCTGAAAGCTTGCATTTTATATGCCACCTCTAAGAAGAACTATTAGAATTTATCAGTGCTGCTTATAAGAACAACTATAAATTTACTATAAATTATGCTGGCTATTTTCCACTGCCTGCAAAGCAGAGAGTAGTGAGAAGTGGAAGGGTGATAATTACTGGCTCAAGAAGAGTATGAGTCATGAAGTTAACCTTTTTCTCAGAAACTATCTTGACTCCGTTGATGTTACGACTTCTCACTCCTCTCATCTGCTGAATAACTTAAAAGAGTGAAACAACTTGCTTACTTTTATGATTCATTTGTCCTAATAGCATCGATGAGAGACTGTAAGCATAAATAAACAATGAAGAAGTGCAACTCACTCCCAGCATCTGTACCAGAAGTTTTCAAGTACTTGTTACTCATTAGTCTTCCTGTATCTCTTGTTCTGCTCCTACTCGAGGTCATCATAGCATTGGGCCTTGTGATGAAGTGGTTAAACTTCAGTAGTGTAGTCAAGACTCTGCACACAATGTGAGTTTGATCCCAATCGGCTCAGGTAGCCAACTTCAGCTTGACTCGTCCTCCCTTCCTTATGAGGTTGGTAAAATGGGTAGCAAGCTCAATGTAGGGGCAATGTGTAGCCCCCAAGACTCTCAGAGTAGGGAAGGATCACAGGCTCCTCTCCATCCCTAAGTGGACCTCCAACAAAGAGGGAACATTACAGGAAAAATTTACAGGCTCCAATTTACACTATAGGATTGTTCAATCAATATACACATTTTATAGAATTTTATATCACTTGTACAATTCTACAAACATACAATATTTTCTTGGCTGGTATATATATTTTAAAAATGTATTTCAATACTTTTAAAATATCATTACCACATCATTTTTTTTTCAGAAGTATAAAATCCTCTTTAAAAAGTGTATGTTGATCCATCCATGAGCCCAAGGGATGCAGATTCTGTCTCTTCATGTCAGAATTTGGAAGAATCCTATTCCCCAAAACATAAAACTATCTATCAATCTATCGATCTATTATCCCTGAAGAAGGTCTCAGTACCTATAGACTTTATTTTTATGGGTTTTTTATTTTATTTTTTAAACTAGGGATAGGGTAAGGGGTACATAAGGTAAGGGGAATGGACAAAAAAGGGGGAGAAGGAGAACATAAAATATACTGTCATCAAATTCTGTTGTTCGTGTTACAATATCAAGTCCACTTTCCGCCTTTCTACAGTTTGATTGCCCTTCCAGATTTCTACTTGCAGTTACAACTTAGTTTAATTCTATGTTTATCAATCTCAATCTACTGACTCAAGCCATTTAGATAATAAATCCCATCATTCAAATGTCTTTTGTATTGGACTCATCTCCAGTTTTTAAATGGATCTCCGTTAGCAGCACTGGGATATACCATTGCCCGTGCCCTTGTACAAGCATTGTCAACCTAAGGGACACCACCACCACCACAACAACAACAACACCTCAGAGAGGCACAGTGGGAAATAAAGCTCCTTATCTCTGGTTCTGTAGCTAGGTACCCAAGATGGATCAAACTTGGGACAAAATATGCTGGTGGCAGTTTCAGAAAAGCAATCAATTTGCAAATGAAGCTCATGGTTCATGTTCCGATAACTGATCACCAAACAAGCTGAGAAACATTGTGCTAGAATAAACAAATATTTGTTACCTCCTTTGTTCTGGATCTGGGACTATCAGATTTGACTTTCAGTATAAAACACACTGATAGATTAATATAAATAGCTGCTCTCTATACAAAAAACAAAACAAAACAAAACAAAAAACAGAATGTATCAGCTTACATAGAAAATAAGAATATGGTAGAATATGGGAAACATCTGACAGAATCTCTCTGCCTCACTTCTGACTATCTGGCTCCAGGAGAAAAAACATATTCTCCATCCTGTGGCATATTTTTTTTAAAAAAAAACTATTTGCAAGAATGGCATTTAATGCCACTGGTCCTCCCCCCCAGGCATATCCTAGGCATCTTTCCACCCATCTAATCATACAATGAGTGTTTTGACTAGAAGCACTGCATTATGTGAGAGTCTTTCCCACTTATACATTTTTCTTGATAAAAGTAGGAATCACTACAAAGACATCTTTTATGTTTATCTTCTTAGAAATGTAGTTGGGGCGAGGGTGAGTAAGATTGATGAGCTTGGCCTCAATTTCCTCACTAAAATTCAGAAGCTTGCTCTAGGTCATTGTATCTTTGTAGAGTTACTGATAGCAAAGAAGTGGTATCTTTTAAAATGTTTTGTTATCAAGCCATACCTCTCAGTTGTAGGGACTGGGTTTATTGATTAATTTGAATGAAACAGAAGGTGCACATTTCTTTGATGATGAATTAAGTTTAAAGAGCACTGTTTCAGTACAGAGAAAGAAGAAAGGGACTGAGAGAACATCATCTGAGATGAATCTTGGGATTTAGAAGGTTTATGAAGTGAGAAGGGGAAGAAAACAAAAGCAGTTGAAGTGCACCAACTAGAAAGGTACCTCTGGACCAGCGCACAGATCCCAGGATGGGGATTATTTGCCTGCCCGTCCAGAGAGACGCAGCAGGGAACATTGGGAGGAGAGCAGGCAGGGCTAAAGGTGAGCCTTTAAGAAGGCTGCCTCTGTCTACGCAGTCTCCTTTCTCTGCTTCAGCTTGTTTGGAGGAAGATCGTCACGTTGGAGTCAAGCGGTTTCATTTTCACCGCTCGACCCAATCAGCCTTTGCCTAGGAGCTTCGGTGATCTGGGCTGTGCATTGGCACAGCCCCAAGGTTTTCAAGGGTGAATTTATTCAGTGCAGCGTTGGCAGCTTTGCCAAGGCTGCTGTATTTAAAAAAGAAAAGAAAAGAAAAGAATTGAAAAATTGAAAGTAATGATTAAAAAAAGCAATAATTAAATAAATAAATATTGATAATACAGCAGGGGGTAAGGGGGGGATAAGGGTGCTCATTGGGGGGGGGGTAATCCCAGAATCCCAATCCTCCAACTCCAAGTCTTCTCTGAGTGCATGTTTGGGGGGGAGACTTCTAACCCCCCTTTCTATCAATAAAATAAAATAAATAAGAGAGAGGGAGAGGGAGAGAGCGAGAAAGAGAGGAATGGAAAGGTTGCTTGAAGAGCCCCTGCCCTAGCCCCATGCCTTCCCTGTATTTACAATAAAATAAAATAAAATAAATAGCATATTTTTTTTGTTAATTTGATTGCAGGGAGCACAACTGGGCTGGACCAGGTGGCATTACTGAGCTGGTAGCTACTGGACAGTTAGCATAGGCACCATGCTGCCCAAGAAGGTTCAGGGGTTAGCAAGGGCAAGCAGCCTGCAAAATGCAAAGCACTGGGTCAACCGTCACCTGCAATTTTATCATCAGATGATGATGAGTGGCCAGAGTACATGGCCATATGGGAGAAGCTGAGCACTGTGGAGAGGGAAAGGGCACAGACCAGGACAGTCGCGTGTCCAACTGAGTTACACAGATTGTGCAGAGAATCTAAGGCACACAGGTTGGCTGAGCTTAAGAGAATGGGGGACATTATGCTTTCTCGCATTGCTGTTCTAGAAGCTGAGTGACCAGGGCCATCAGATGCATCTGCTGGTGAAGGGAACCCACAGCTGCAGTGCAGCAAGCTGAGGAGACACTGACAGAGACTCAGTGAGTGAGCAAGCATATGAGCAGCAATTCAGTGCCCGTGGATCTTGTAACAGATGACCCTGCAAGTTTCACCCCATGCAGCAGCCATGTGTTTCAAAGGTAGAGCAGGGGGAGCAGAGGCAAGGGAGAGTGGAAGTGCTAGGAAACTGCCTCCAGTTTCTGGTAATCCTCCAAAAGGGCCCCAGCCCAATTAAGGTTCGAGATTTACAAAGGTGGCTGCAAGGTTAACCAGATAGGGCGGCAGCCAAGTATTTGCTGGAAGGGTTTAAGTGGGATTTTGGATTCCAGCCATGGGAGATAGGGTGGCCACCTTGACCAAAAACTTAGGATCAGTAGTGGGTTAGGAAGCTATTGTTAGGAAAAAAATTGGTAAAGAAGTGGTAGAAGGCAGAATGTTGGGTCCATTTCCTACCCCACCAGTACCACATGTAGGGGTATCCCCACTTGGGGTAGTGACAAACAAGGTTCCAGGTGAATATAAACTGACCCACCACATGTCCTTCTGGGCAGGGGAGTCACTTAACAATATGATCAATCTTTGCTCATGAAATATCAATTTTGGAAGGTCACATCTCAGGCCTTAAGAAAGGCCAGGATACAAGGTTGGCAATTTGTCACCCTTTCATTTCAAATAGGCACAGCATCTACAGCGACTGCTATGGGGTACGGTGTGGAGGAAGTTAAGAAGGCTGGATGATGGTCTGCCATCAGATACCGAGGTTACGTTTGACGGTTGCCATAGTTGTAGGTGCTGGCATTTCATTTATGTGTTCTTGTTATTTCAGGTTCAAGGAATTTGTTGACCCAAGTTTCAATTAGTTTATATGGCCACAGCTACATGTTCTGGACAACGAAGTATGTAGAAGAATCTGGTTAGGGTTGCAATCTGGGCCTTGGTGCATGGGCCACGTTGGAGTGGAGGGACTGGAGATGTATGCTCTGGGGAAAAAATACTCCCAAGAGTAACATTTTCTTTTCAGTTAATGTGACATTTGCTTACAATACTTAGAAAGCAACAAACCCTGAAAAAAACTTTTTAAAAGACTTTATCTCTTAGCCAAGTTACTCTTATCTGGACCATCATAATCTATTGGGGTTTGAGTAAACAAAATAGTTTTATATTTGGATTTTGGTCATTTCTTTTGTTAGCAGAACACTATGCAGAGAAAGTAGCCAAATCGCACCAACCTTCCTTGGGACACACAGAGTAACCAACTTTTGCATTAAAATGATCATTCTAGGTTGATCCTAAAAAGAGAGAAATGAAGTTGACTCACAGTCATCAATTACAGTTATCCTCAGATAATATAGGATAGTAATAGAGTTTCCAGCATGGAAGAAGTCTCCATGCATGCCTCTGGAAAAGGTGGCCAGAGAAGATGAGGCAAAGCAGCAAAAAACCAAACAAACAATAAGGAGCTGACCTGATGCTAAAGGCAGGTATAGCCCTGTCTTTCAAACTAGTGGCTAGTAGCAAATAACGCCGGGCATGGCCCCTCCCACTGTTACTCAATATTTAGGCATGCAAGGTTGCATTTTTTCCATCAATACTGAGCTGCTGGAACCAGTGCCACACATTCCTACAAAAGCATGAAAAAAACTGAAAAAATCATTTCCCCTATCCTATTGCCCAAGCTACACAGGGTGGATATCTCAGTGAGTTGTTGTTGTTGTTTATTTATTTATTTATTTATACCTCACCTATCTGGGCTACCAGTCCACTCTACTATCCAGTTAGATATCTGGCTCTGGAGCCAGAGGCTGGGAATTCAATTCCTCACTGTGCTTCCTAGGAGATCCAACTTCTGTAGCCTTTGGCAAACTGCAAATTTATTTATTTATTTATTTATTTATTTATTTATTTATTTATTTATTTATTTATTTATTTATTTATTTATTTATTTATTTATTTATTTATTTATTTATTTATTATCCCGCCTATCTGGTCGGTTAAGACCACTCTAGGCGGCTAACAGCATAAAATAGTATAAAAAATTTTAAATAGAAGAAACCTTAGGAGAGGGAGGAAACAATAGGAGAGGGAGAGGAGAGGGCATCAGGAATTGTCTGGAGGGAAGGCCTGCCGAAACATCCATGTTTTTAGTTGATTTTTAAAGATACCCAGCGAGGGTGCCATGCGAATCTCAGGAGGTAGGTTGTTCCAAAGGTGAGGAGCCACCGCCGAGAAGGCCCGATTTCTTGTTTTTACCTTCCGGGCTTCCCTTGGTGTTAGGCTCCTCAGCCTCACCTCCTGGCTCACACGAGTGATAGGGTAGATCTTGGTGGGAGTAGGCATTCCGCCAAGTATCGAGGCCCTAAACCGTTTAGGGCTTTGTACATAAGCATCAGCACTTTGAAGTCGATGCGGAACCGGATGGGCAGCCAATGCAATGCAGCCAGAGTGGGTGAGATATGTTGGTCTTTTTTCACTCCACTAAGTAGTCTGGCTGCCGCATTCTGTACCACCTGTAGTTTCCGCAGCAGCCTCAAAGGCAGCCCCACGTAGAGCGCATTACAGTGGTCTAATCTTGAGATTACGAGCGCATGCACCAAGGTGGTGAGCGCCCCCACATCTAGGTAGGGCCGCAGCTGGGCTATTCGCCTAAGGTGAAAAAAGGCGGAACGGACCACGGACGCCATCTGAGATTCCATAGTGAGCGCCGGGTCCAGATGGATCCCCAAGCTGCGGACCCCATCCTTGGCAGGCAGAGTCACCCCCCCAAAAGAGAGGGAGTTTCCCAAATCCCCAACTGTGGGGGCGTCCACCCTCAGTACCTCCGTCTTGTCCGGGTTCAGCCTCAGCCCGTTCTCCTGCATCCATTGCAGTACAGTCCTCAGGCAGCGCTGAAGGGACAGAACAGCATCTCCTGCAGTTGGTGAAAAGGAGATGTAGAGCTGAGTGTCATCAGCATACTGATGACACAAGGCTCCACACCCCCTGATGACCCCACCCAGTGGCCTCATGTAGATGTTGAACAGCATTGGGGAGATAATCGACCCCTATGGAATCCCACAATTGAGACTCCATGGGGCCAAGACATTCTCCCCAAGCTGCACTCTCTGGGGGCAGTCCTCCAAGAAGGAACGGAGCCAGGCCAGTGCCAGGCCACTGATTCCAAGCTCGGAGAGCCTCCCCAGGAGGATACCATGGTCAATGGTATCAAAGGCCGCTGAGATGTTGAGGAGGACCAGCAGAGACACTTTGCCCCTGTCAGCCTCCCTCAACAGGTCATCACACAGGGCGACCAATGCCGTTTCTGTACCATGGTGCAGCCTGAAGCCCAACTGAAATGGATCCAGGGCCTCTGCTTCGTCTAAGTGCGTCTGGAGCTGGTTGGCCACCACCCTCTCAACCACTTTGCTTAAGAAAGAAACATTGGCGACGGGCCTATAGTTGCCAATTTCGTCCGCCGCCAAATTAGGTTTCTTTCTGATGGGCCTAATGAGTGTCTCCTTGAGGGCAGATGGAAACGTGCCCTCAAGGAGAGACCCATTAATTATTACAGTGGCCCATTCCGTTGTTATAGGCCTGGCTGCTTTGATTAGTCAGGCCGGGCAAGGGTCAAGGGAGGAGGTGGTGGCACGACAGCGATCAAGCGCCTTGGCCGCAAAATCAGACGTGACAGGCTGAAAGGAATCGAAAGTCACCGGGCAAGACGGAGCACTGGACATCTCTGCTTGACTCACTGTATTCAAAAAAGGAGAGAGGTCCCAGCGGATGGCCTCCACTTTCAATTTTTAAAAATGCTGCAAACTGGTCCGGTGAAAAACTAGAGGGAGGCCCATCACTCAGACCAGTTCCAGATAGATTGCGCACTATACAGAATAATTCCACCTGTTGGCTGGACGCTTCGCTTATCTGGTTAGCGAAGTATGCTCGACTGGCAGCCTTTACCTTAGCCAGGTAAAGGTTAGTAGCGACCTTGACAGCTATCCAATTATAATCCGTCGGGTCCTTTCTCCATTTGCGCTCTAGCCATCTCCTGACCCGCTTCAACGCCTGGAGATCCTGGTTAAACCAGGGTGCCGGGCGGTCTCTGCGCTGGAGAGGGCGTATAGGAGCAATCGTGTCTACAGCCCTAGCCGTAGTGGCAAACCAGCCATCAACTAGAGCCTCGACAGGAGCGCCAGCCAGGTCAGCCGTAACACCTCTCATGGCGTCCTGGAATCCAACTGGATCCAGTAGCCTTCGAGGGCGGACCATGACAATAGGTCCCTGCTCCCTGCGAGGGGGAAGAGCCATTTTGAAGGTACATTTTATTAGGTGGTGATCTGACCATGACAAGGGTACCGACTTGAGGTCAGACACCATCGAACCACTCTCGCTCCTACTGGTGGAAAAAAACAGATCAAGTGTGTGGCCACCCACGTGGGTGGGGCCGTTGACATGTTGGGACATGTTCAAGAAGGCCATGGTCTCCAAGAAATCAAGAGCTGGCCCGGAAAACTCTGCCCCCGCACGCACGTTGAAGTCCCCCAAGACCAATAGCTTCGGGGATCCCAACAGTGCCGCGGAGACAAAGTCCACCAGCTCCGGTAGGGAAATGGCTGGGTCGCGGAGAGCACGGTAACCCAGCAAGATCCCAATACCATCCCTGGCCCCAACCGACACGTGGAGGGCCTCAAGACCCGGCTTTACCACTGAGGAGCGCCTAGTAACCTCCAAGATGGATTTGTAGACAATGGCTACTCCCCCTCCCCGGCCCTCCAGTCTACCCTGGTGTTGGACAGCATAACCAGGCGGACAGATGAGTGCTAGGGGGGGACCTCCCTCTCCGCCAATCCATGTTTCGGTTATGCATGCCAGGTCTGCATCCTCCTCCAGGATAAGGTCGTGAATTACCTGGGCCTTACCGGATACAGACCTGGCATTCAACAACACCAGGCGTAGAGTGGCATTCAACAACACCAGGCGCAAAGTTCCAGAAGGCAATTGTAAACCACTTCTAAGTACTCTATATCTAAAAAATCCTGAAAAGGTTTACCATAAGTCAGAATTGATTTGACAACACAGAGAGAGAGAGAGAGAGAGAGAGAGAGAGAGAGAGAGAGAGAGAGAGAGAGAGAGAGAGAGAGAGAGAGAGAGAGAGAGAGATATTCATCATCATCATCATTGTTGTTGTTGTTGCACAACAGTCTAAACTCACTGGTGCTATGCATGTTGAATCCTACTTTGAAAAACTGACGCTTACACCATAGTTTTCATTATATATGCACATACTTGGTAAATAGATTCCACTTCAAAATTATTACTAAGAGATAGACATGTACCATGTTAGTAATGTTGGAATATTTGAGTTCACATTTTCTTTGCCCTCCCAACCCTGAATAAAGATGTGAAACAAAGATTATGGATTAAAACATGGCACATACTTTATTAATCATAATCAATGTTGCCATCCTTTGGCAAAGGAGGGCCTGCCGTAGTGCAGAATCAGGTTAAATCATAGAGGTGTCAAAGGACCCCCTAAGCAACAAATGGGTGCCCCATGTTTTTGCGGTCTTAAACGACAGCAAAAACCCGGCCGGCCGCAATTTGACCACCCACAGACCTCAAGCCAGCTTAACTGTTAGTCCAATTGTGGCCCAGCACATCTTTCCCCCCCCCAAGCACTGTAATCACGCAATCTGCAGCACTGGGGATCAGATGGGCTATAGCTTACTTGAATTTAGACTGGGACTCACCAGAAAACCTGTTATATCCACACTACCCACCAGTGCTACCACATTTCCACCTTAGAACATGCCAGTGCCCTGTTCCAGTGTGGTATTGGCAAAAAAAAAATCCCTGCATCCACTCAGGATACAGGTCAAAAATTCCTATCTGGCTCCAGAGGTGACCAGATAAACTCACACTAGAATATAGGGCGGGCGGCGGGTGCCAGGAAAGGAAGAGGGCGGGGAGAGGTGGGAATGTCCTTAAATAACCTAATGTTCCCCCCTCGTGCCAATAGAGATTACTGCAAGACTAGGAGTCTCACTTCATCCGAAGAGGGAGGCAAAGGCGAGCCACGCCACTGAAGCTTCCTGATCAGCAAAACAAAAGTGTGCTGCTTATATACCGCTGCGTAGTGCTTCAAGCACTCTCTGGGCAGTTTACAAGTTAATTATGCAGGCTACACATTGCCCCCCCCCCAGCAAGCTGGGTACTCATTTTACTGACCTTGGATGGATAGAAGGCTGAGTCAACCTTGAGCAGCTACCTGGGATTGAACCCTGGGTTATGAGCACAGTTTTAGCTGTAGTACAGCAGTTTAACCAATGCACCACAAGGCTCCAGGTTAACCAGCTTCCTAAATTCCTGAAACTCTATTCTGACAGCATAGTACCCTTTTTGTGACATTGATGCCAGAGCCAAGCCTATTGCCCTTTCTACATCCTCACACCAAGCTGCCAAACCTCTGGGGGCAGAATCTTTGGGAACTCTTTGGCTCCTGGATCTAGCTCCCTGAACCACCCGATCTGTTGACACAACAACGCATCAGCTAAACTATTGTCTGTCCCTGGAACATGTCATGCCTGAACCAAAATGTTGATTTTCAAGGCCCACAGTGTGAATGCCCTAACCAGTTCCATGACCCTCTCTAAATGAGATGAGAGGTTCTTTACAATATAAACAACTGCCTGGTTGTTGCACCAAAAACATATGACAGCGTTTGACCACCCTTCTGCCCATAGCCAGAGCATGCCTACTATTGGGAAGAGTTCCAAAAGTGTTAGACCCCTGGTAATACCAGCCTGATGACAATCTTTCCTCCCAACCACCAAACTGGTTGCATTATTCCCACAAGGCTCCCAAGGACGCTGTAACCCCGACCCTTAAAAATATATAGGATTGGGGGAGATTGAAATGCTAATGGCTGATGAGCTTGAAGGCCATGCCACAAGTGTCCCAGGCCACTACAGGTCTGCTAAGCCACAACCCAGCTGCTTTTTACCTACCTGGCCCTTGCAAATTTAAATTAGTGGGCTGTTGGTCAAGTGCGGCTTTCCCCAGTAAAGCCGACCCGGTAAGCCTTGAATTTGTTTTACTTTGTTTTTAATTTTTTTAGCTAAGGCCAATAGCTGGTTTAAGCTTCGGTCGTGCCAAAGCATGACCCAAGCAAGGCACACAGTTGCAATTCCCCCTTCTCTCCAATCTACCCTCCCCCATAATAACAAAATTATTTAACTTAGATCAAGTAATTAAATTAATTAACTTCACGAAAGGAGTGATAAAGCAACTAAAAACCCGTGTAAGAAAAAACAAAGTTGTTAATCAGACCACAGAAGGTAGCCGGTGCTACCCTCCCCAGACTCTCCAAGTGTTGCTTTCACAGGCCTCAAACGACAACACAGTTTGCCAAAACGCAGTGTAGCAGAGCTCTATCGTTCACTGATGCCAGGAAAGGAAGACGACAGGGAAAGGGGGGAACATCCGATTACTGCGAGACTAGGAGTCTCACATCATCCGGGGAGGGAGGCAAAGGTGAGCCGTGCTGCTGAAGCTTCCTGCTCAGTAGCAGCTCAATCAAATGTCACACATATTTGCTTAAATTAGCAGGAATGGCACCATGAAATTGTTTTAAATGTAGTAACCGTGATAAGAGAAAATAGAGTGACATGTCGGGTAACAACAACAAATAGAGGCATAAACCTCTATTTGCATTTGATCTATAAGTACAAAGATGGATCTATGAGTGAGTACAAAGACAAAAATCCTGGAGAATTTTTTAAAAAAATTATTTCTCCTATGAAAACATTGCACAGTTTGTCAATAGTCATATGCATGATCTGACACTTTCATTTTTTATGCATTTCTGGTTCTTCAAGGTAATATCTTTTCCTTTTTTTCCTGCATTCTGTGTGCCTGCCACACAGACGAGACCAGTATTTCTTAGTTATTTCAGTTTGTTTCCCCAGTTTCTTTGTTCCAAAAATGTAGGGGCAAAACAAAAGAGAATAATCTCCAAAAGCAGGCAATTGACTCCAGAAATAGGCAACCAACAATGACAACCAAATCAAGGCCCTCCAAGCCAAAACAATTCACAGTGGCCACACTTACTAAACCTCCTGACCTACCTTTCCGACAGGAGACTACCAGGATCTGAGGCTGCAACCACCACTGCTCAGTGCACATAGAAAGTGAGAGGGATGGAGGTGTGTGAGAGAGAACTTGAGAGACTGAGAGAGAAAAAGAGGAAAAGAGCTCAAAAATGTAGCCACGACTCTCTGGCTTCTTATGGGGAAACTTATCTGAGTGCTGGAGGCATTGGTGAAGTTGGTGTTTTCCTTCAAGGACATAACCAATGAGCAAGCCTCAGAAGAAAACATAATGGCTTCCCCCTCAAGGTGGCTTTCAGTATACCAGAAGGACAGGCATGGGTAGGACCCCCTTCCTTTTACTGTTTCTCTCCCTCCTCTTGGTGGGGATCTGGTTTCAGCTCAGCACCAAGGCCTCCAAGCTGGTGGAGCCTTTCCTCTCTGTGTTGCAGTCTCTGGTGTATAACCTCTTGCATCACCTCTTGGAGGAGTTTAGAGAGAGGAGTAGCAATTGAGAAGGTAACTATTCATCCAATCCAGAGAGTGGAGATTTTACATCTCCAAAGTTACCACTTCCCTGCACTCCTGGATGTTCTGATTGGCTGATGATAGTAGACCTCACAATGCTATTGTGAGAACAACTCACAGTAAAGAAAACCTCCAGAACATGGCCAAACAGCCTGAAAAAACTACAACAATCACTGGATCCTGGCTGTGAAAGCCTTCAAGAATACGTTACAGTAAGTTTCGTTGGCATTCTTACACAAATGGAACAAGGTAAAGGTAAAGGTTCCCCTTGACATTTTAGTCAGTCGTGTTCGACTCTAGGGGGCGGTGCTCATCCCCGTTTCCAAGCTGTAGGGCCAGTGTTTGTCCGAAGACAGTTTCTTTTATCACGTGGCCAGCGCGACTTAGATTCGGAATGCTGTTTACCTTCCCACTGAGATGGTACCTATTTATCTACTCGCATTTACATGCTTTGGAACTGCTAGGTTGGCGAGGAGCTAGGACAAAGTGACGGGAGCTCACTCCGTTGTGTGGATTCAATCTTACAACTGCTGGTCTTCTGACCCTGCAGCACACAGAGGCTTCTGCGATTTAGCCCGCAACGCCACCACATCCCCCTGGAACAAAGGGAATGCTAAATGGAAGAGGGAAACATGGAAAAACATGAAACTTCTGTGCAGCCCTAATCCATTAACTTGGATTAATAGGGTTTCAGAGGCCAAAATATGTTAGAATTCTGTATACACATATGAAACTGCCTTATCCTGAGTCAGAAAAATGACCATCTCAATGGTTATCATCAGCTTCATCTGGGACTCACATTTACACCTTGAGACAGATACATCTTTCTTAGCACTGTCTACCTCAGATTTTTCTAAAAATTAGAGATGTCTAGGAATGGCCATCAGATCATCTGCATTCAAAGTATGGGCCCTGACATTTAATGTTGCATTTAATGTTGCACAACAATGGAAGGTCCAAGTTTCTTGGACTTTCCATTGTTGTGCAACATTAAATGCAAAGACTTTCTATGAAGGGGTGAGAGTGGACCGTTCTGCTACTCTAAGAAGCACAGAGATCCTATGATTCTTCAACTATTGAGCTATATATTGCAGAATTCTTCATTTTTGTTCTGACTAGGGCTTATAAACATTGTGGCATCTAGAAGGCCACAGGATCCTCTTACTACCATATATACCTACATGTTACAGGTATGCCATATAGATGGGCATTATGATCTGAGAAGTAGAAACGTCAGTTTCTATATATGCTCCCCCATTTACCTTATAGACTCATGCTATAAAGTAGTTCTGTGTTCTCATTCTCTCTCACTTTAGTGCTACTGAAGTTGAAAACATTGAAAATAAACCAATTTATACAGAAGATGCTGAAGCTAATCCTTCCTTTGGGGGTGGAATTCATTAGGAAGGTTTTTAAAAAGAGCAACTCTCATTTATATCCACAGAAATACTCATTATTCAACTGTACTATAATTTTAGTTTCTTGAAATTGCAAGACTAAGAGCATTCTGAATGTAATTGCTTTGACACGATAGAAACACTTTAAAGATGTTGTGGACATCTCTAACTAAAAATGATAAAGATAGCTCCCAAAAAGAACAACTGCAATTAAAGAGAGAAAAAAATGAAAGAACCCTTCATAGAGAACACTATCTACAAGCAAAGTTAAAAATGTACGACAACTCCTCCCCATTTTTAAACAAAATACAAAAACAACCAGACAATTACAGTGGTGAGCTATATTAATATAAATTCGAGTATTGTTTTCCACTCTCTAAATCACCATCTCTGTCACGGCAGCCACAAACTGTGGAACCCCTGGACCTACTGGATAGTTGGTCTTACCTGATCTTCATTTGAGGTAGTCTCAGGTCATGAGTCCTAAAATCCATTCAGAAACAGATATACAGTGAGAAGCAAGCAAGAGTCTCGAGTGTAGGTAGATGGTTCAGAGAAGCTGTTTACTACTAGACTGATGTTCTCATAGACAATGCAATTTTATACGTATCTCCACTGACCAGAGTCCTGTTGAGTTCAGTGAGCTTCCTGCCAGACACATACTGTAGACATAGGCTAGCATCCTACAGAATGAGAAATACAGTTGCAAACTGAAGTTTGCAATTTGTATATTGGCAGAGACCCATTATTCAATTAGTATTTGGCTCTCACTCTTTTTCTTTTTTCTGTTTGTCAACATTTGTCTTCCTCAGACAAAGCTAACTTCATGGATTAGCAAATATTTTGAATTTACTCTGCTGGAAACTAGTATTCTTAACAAAGAGCTACCTGTGCAAGACATAACTGGGTAGTACCCTTGAGTATTCACTGTCTTTGACTCAGCATTTTTATCCCAGCTGGAGCCTCTATTTTTCTGTAAACAGTCAATTTTCTGTGGTCACCCGAGACCTATAAAAATTCTTTGTACCGAGTGGAAATAATAGAGGTGCTGTGGCAATACATTATAAATAGTATACCCTTAAAATGTGTCTCATGTAGTGGGTGGCAAACATAGTGGAAAATCTAGAACTGTATGGAGACCAACAGCAAGAACAACATTACTTCAATTCTTGAATAATACCCACTTCCTATGAGAAAAGAATATTCTTTTTTTCCCAACATGCAGAGAGAAACTAAAGGTGAAAATCCATGCCACATGTTCTCTCTTAATGGAAAAAAAAAACATAGTGGCATATTTATAAAATATATTGTCTAGATCAGTGGTTCTTAACCTTTGTTACTCGGATGTTTTTGAACTGCAACTCCCAGAAACCCCAGCCAGCACAGTTGGTGGTGAAGGCTTCTGGGAGTTGCAGTCCAAAACTCCTGAGTAACCCAAGGTTAAGAACCAGTGGTCTAGATAATTTGTATGAACCTGGTAGATAGTAGCCCATTAGAAAGAAGAATGATTAAGCAACAGTGACTGCATTTTTGGTCATGAGAAGACAGGCCTCACCGAAAAAGACCAATAAAGCCAGGAATATCTGGAGGCAGTAGGAAAGAAAAAAAATCAAATACGAGATACAGTAAATCAACAAAGGAAACCACAGCCTAGAGTTCGCAAGAGCTGAGCAGGTCTATTAATGATAGGACCTTGTGGGGGTCACTCATTCAGAGGGTCAACATAAGTCAGAAGTGACTTGTCAGCATGTAACAGCAGTAGAGAATTAATGGGCAGAATGTTAAAAAGCAGCACGTTTTGGACTACAACTCCCAGAATCCCCTGGCCTTGCTGGCTGGAGCATTTGGCTTTTGTGTTTGTGTTTTGGAAGTTCTAGAGGAGGGTGACTTCTGGCTCAATATACTGTTCAACTTTAACTCTCATGAGCTGGTATAGTCAACGGCAAGGGACAATGAGAGTTATGGCAGATCAACAGCTGAAGGGGTGCAAGTTGTCTGACTTCATGATAGCAGATTTTAGCTGCAGTTCCTGCATTTTCATTTAATCTTCTATGTTTCCACCATAGCACATTGCAGTAGGAATTCTTAACAACATTTGCTATAGGGTATTAACAAGCCCCATCTACCTAGGTGACACATGGGTCCCAGGCCTCTGAGACAACAATGCTGCTGATTTAGGTTTCAGTCTAGCTGCACAGGCAGGAACCAAAAATTCACTTAACAGCATATTTGAAACTTTATTTTAGAGGAACTTAATGTTAAGTACAGCATATAATCTATTTTTAACAACAAGTTATATTAGGAGGAACATATGTAGAGGAATATTCTATTTTGCCAGTACTCAATAAAGAGTCTGCAAACTTTTTGTACAATTATTTCAATATTGTCTGCCTACTTCGATTCTAATATAATGTGTCAACTTAGATTGAACAGTGTACTCACCTATATTATTTCCAAAATGGTAGGGATCATCAGTACTTTCCAATACTTGTCACGGCAGAGATTGAGTTTCCTTGACTCTGGATTTAAAGACTGTTCATATCACCTGATGTCTCCTAAAATGCAATGCTTCTCAACAAATGTCATTTTTTACATTTGGCTGCCAATCATGTGCTGGATAATCAAATAATGAGAAAGGAAGGCGTATATGCATGGAATTAGTGCATTTTCATCTTGTTCAGTTTCCCTTATGCACTTTCCTTTGCTGTTTTATCAGTTGTATCAGTATATATGTATAGAAGGGGAAGGGGTAGAGGGGGGGAGAAGAAATGAATGAATGTATTGAAGAACTGAAAATTGCAGCAAATTGCCTCTGCATTACATTCAGTATGGTATGCAAAAATGATAAAACAGAATCACACAGAACTCCTGATGAATCCAGTGAAGTAGATTTTAGGCTCAGACTGCAATTCTGTGTACTAAGGAGACAGTGTCATTGAACTTCTTGTGGTTTCTTTTCAAATATTCATAAACAGATTTGTGTTGTTAGTGTTTTGTATGTAATATGAAGCAAAAGAGGCCACAGTCTTTCGTATTTTTATGCAGTTTGCACATACATACTAATATAGTTTGCCCATCTCATCTCAGTCAGTGACAGTGGAAGATAATTTTGTATATATTTTACTAGTAACACCCCTTCTCCCCTCAGAAAATATTTTCTCTTGTGATATGTGTTTTAGCCCCAACCTCATACCCCAGTCAATGAAGTGAAGACAGCTATTCCTGAGTAAAAATGAAAGAAGTATCGGACTCTGGAAAGAAAATGTAAACATTCACTATCCTTCACAAATGGTTGAAGCCTTATAAATCAAGCAATTTTACAGAGTAATAGGACATCTATCATTAAACCAAAGTTATACCAAATACTCAAACAAACTGTGACATAGCTGCACAAAGGTGAAGCTCTCTGTATTGAGTTTCATGACCCTTAATCTCAAAACACAAAGAAATGTCTTCAGCTGTCAGATATGATTTGTAATTCCTTATGTTTTTCCGTACTGTTTTCAAAGCATTTTCTTGTTAGTTTTATACAAAGGCCACCACTGATGTCTCCACTCGATCCCTGCTTTACTGTCTCTTCAACCAGTTAATTTTGTAAACTTCCCAGGTTCAACCATATGTTCATCTTTGTTTACTCATGCACATCACATGCATGCCTGTTGTAAGTTGTGACCTATCAGTGTTGCAATCCGTCTGAAATCACCAGTTGCTCTAACCCATGCTGGCTTATCATACAAATTGTGCATAGACAGTACCTGCCTATATGGCAACTTTCCTTCTGTGACATCATAATATCTACTTCTTCCATGATCCTGGACACCAAGATTCTATTGGATCAGTTTCCATGTCTAGGATTTGTTGAGAATTTCATTTCAGTTTGGTTTTCACAAGCCTTTATCAAAATTTTCAACTTTCTGAATATTGTCCTCCCTATCCCAGAATAAAGACACAAAACAAATATAATGGGTTAAAACATGGGCCACATTTATTGATCATAAATCAGCGTTGCCATCCTTTGGCAAAGGGGAGCCTGCCGTAGTATGGAAACAGGTAAATCGCAGAGGTCTCCAAGTATCCCTTAATAAACAAATGGGCAAGTTGCCAGCCCCAGGTTCTCGCGGTCTTAGACAGCAAGAACCTGGCCGGATGCAATTTGACCACCCCTGGACCTCGAGCCATCTTTAGCTGTTGACTGTTGGTGCAGTTGTGACCCAGAGCATCTTTCCCCCCAAGCACTGTAATTGCATGATCCACAGCGCTGGGAGGTAAGCTGTTAGCTTACCTGAGTTTGCAATGGGACTCACCAGAAAAACCTGTTTTCTCTGCACTACCCACCACAGCATAGGGGCTAGCACGGCTAAGTCCCATGCCCACCATCAAGCCACTCGAGCTCAACCAGCAGGTCCTCCTTCATGTCTTCCAAGAAGACATCCAAACCCAAGTCGGACAGATGGACTCCATCATTCCGAAAAACTCTGGCCTATCCAATTGGATCCTCTGATGACCAATCACCGATCCAAGGCATCTGCAGACCTCACAGCTAACGTTCCTGCATTCTGTGTTAATGTTGAGGAAAGGCATGGCATCCATGCTCCTGACTACCTTGAACCTTGTTCTTTGGACCCTTGGCTTTAGACTCTGACCCTGGACTACCTTGTGTGATTTGTCTTTGGACCCTGACCTCGGATTTAGGATTTGTGATTTGGCTTTGGAATTTTGATTTCAGCTCTGCATTCTCTGAACTTCTGACATTGGACTTGCTTATCGGACTCTGCTGTTGAAAACCCCAGGAACATGACAGATGGCTTCCACCCACACTCCCCCCACAAGATGGAGGGAGGAGCAAGCGAAGGTTTGGGTCAGCTGAATTCTGTGGTTACTCAAGCGCAGTTTGTTTTACTCAAATGGTGGCACAGCTTCAGCAGCAACAACTGCAATCCCAAGCCAATGCTGCTTCCCAGGTCAAGTGCCTTGTGCTTCAGAAAAATTTGGAGGAAAGGTGGAGGAGTTTCCAGCATTCCCAGCACAGACTAAACTGTATATTGAGCTGTGTGCCAGAGACTTTCCCATGGACAAAACCAAGGTGTGCTTCATTGTCAGCCTTCTCAAGGGACAGGAAGCTAAATGGACTACTCCTCTACTCCTTGCTCCTTCACCCCTGTTAACCAATTACCAGGGCTTTTTGGACCATATCTCAGCAGCTTTTGCAAATCCCTTGCAAGCTGCTACTGCCAATAGGAAGATCTGGGCCCTGAAACAGGGTAAGGGTTCAGTTGCTCAGTATTCCACTGAGTTCAGACTCTTGGCTCAAGACTTGCTCTGGAATGAGGCAGCTCTCATGGACCAATATATGGAGGGATTGGCTAATGGGATTCTAGATGAGTTGGCATGTGTAGATCGACCCAATACACTGCAAGAACTAATCACTCTATGCCTTTGCATTGATGGCCCTCTGGAGAGCTGACACCTAGTACAGGTCGGTTCCCATCCCTTGCAGCCATCCCCGATGCCCACCAACACTAGACAAGAGGATTCTGAGCCCATGCAGTTAGGGGCTGCTCGGCCATGCCTCACCCCTGAGGAAAAATCATGACACTGCTCCCAGTATCTCTGCCTGTACTGTGGGGGAGCAGGACACTTTGCCTCTGGCTGCTTGGTCAAGCGGTGCATCCCCGGCTCCATGCTACCACCGTCACTAAAAGATTTGCCCCACGTCTGAGTGGACACCCAGACGTGGGGCACTTAGCTGGGTCCCCTGAACCCTATGTTAACATCCCAGGTCCATTCCTCGTACCAATGAAACTTTGCCTGCTGAATAGATGCCAACCGTTTGTTTATGCCATGGTCGATTCTGGAGCCAACCACTGTTTCATTGACACGGCCTTTGTGAAACAGCACCGGATCCCCATGCAGGATAAAGAGACCCGGCCCTAGTTGAGTCCATAGACGGGTGTCTCCTCCGCTCCAGCCCAGTGACCCAGGAAACTCATTCAATCATTCTCCAGGTCCAACGCAATCAGGAGCAACTACAATTCAGCGTTGCACACATGCCCCCTTTCCCGCTTATTCTGGGACTTTGCTGGCTCCGAACACATGACCCCCTAATGGACTGGGCAGAAGGGGAGTTGTGTTTCAGGGACCCGTGTCTGCATCTGGGTCCACCAGCTACCTTGGCTGCAGCAGGGTCAACAGATAGTCAACATGATACCCTTGGAATACAAGGACCTTGCTGATGTCTTTGAGGAGAAGGGGGCTGACCTGCACCGACCCTACAAATGTGCTATCAATTTGGTGCCTGGGGCACCCCTTCCTGTGATGCAGATCTACCCTATGTCTGAACCAGAACTCGCAGCCTTGCGGGCCTTTCTTGATAAAACCCTGAAACGGTCCACATCACCCCTGTCTGCACCCATTATCTTTATTAAGAAGAAGGGTGGAGAGCTCCGCCCCTGCAATGATTACCAGGCTTTGAATAAAATAACCATTCAAGACCATTACCCCCTGCTGTTGATCAGCAAACTCCTGGATCGCCTTAAGGGGACATGTATTTATACCAAGTTGGATCTCCGGGGCAACTATAATTTGGTGCGAATCTGTGCTGGCAATGAGTGGAAGATGGCTTTCGGAACTCGTTACGGCCAGCATGAATACCTGGTCATGCCTTTTAGTCTAACCAACCCTCCGGCTGTGTTCCAGCAGTTCACGAACATCATCTTTCAGGACCTGCTTGATCGCTTTGTGACCATCTATCTGGATGATTTTTTTTGAGTATTTATTTGAGGACAGGGTAGGGTATACAAAAAGTAAGGGGGAATAGGGAAAAGGGAAAAAGGGTTAGGGGGATAGGAGAACACAAAGTATACAATCATCTGATCAATTCATATTACAATAACAAATCAACTTTTTGCTTTTTCACAGTTTAATTACCCTCCTGCTTTCATCTTATAATTTAGTTTTAGTTTAATTCTATGTTACTTCAACACTATCTGGTAACTGCAGCCATTTATACAATACATCCCATCGTTCAGTTTCCTTTTGAATCGAATAATCTTTCAGCCCATCTGACAGGATATCCATTTTTGTCACTTCCCATATTTTCACAATTTTTCTCTTGTTCCAGTATCTCTGCTTTCTTGAGATTTTTAACATAATGCTTTTTAATTTTGGAAGCTGCATAGGTTACTGGATAACTCTTTATCCCATCTATGTTACTTGGTGTCATGCCCAATAAAGACGGTTCTAAAGTTTGTACAACTTCATTTAACTGTTGTCTGGCATCTAATGTCCCCTCTTTCATCACTTTCATCAGATCTTCTATTTTGCTAAGACCTTCATTCACTTGCTGAAACCCTGTTATTATTGTCTTTACATATTAATCTATTCCTTTTCTATTTCTTGTACAACTATTCCAAAACTTTGAGATTGAACAGGCCAAGTCTCCATTTGATGTCTTACGTTTTTGGAGGCCATCTCAGACTTTCCAATGAGTGGCGTTTGTATAGATGATACTATGTCTTTAACCACAATGATCGCCCCTTAGATATCCTTAAACAGTTTCCACAATTTTATCAAAAATCCAAACCCATAATCATAAACCTTCCCTTAGATCTCCCTCCAATCTTTATCTAAATATTATAATATAAAAATCAACTTTTAACACAGCAGATTCAAATAGAACCATGGCACAATCATTTCTTCTTCTCCTGAGTCTAGCAAGCTGCGATTATCAGACTCACATGCAGTCCGACAAACCAAACAACAATCACAGAGTCTCAGACTGTCCAGTAGTTGTCCTTGAAGTCCGTCTTATCTTTCCATTGACCCGTTGATACTCCTCAGTCCAGTCGACCACGTCAGCTCCTTCTTTCTTCTCCAGAAAGCCACCAGATTCTATTATCAAAAGTTCACAGAGTCCAGGAAAGGGAAAAGAAAAATACGTCCAAGCCAAACTGCATTCACAAAACTCAAGTCTCTTGAATCCTGTCTGGTGGTGTTACCATCTGGGATTTTTTTCCAGAAACACAAGATTTATTTTTCTGTCTCCCTCTCTCTCGGCTTTGAAACCAGCCTGCTATATTAAGAGTTAGTATTAAGAGTTAGTTTCGCTTTTGAAGCAGACTGATAAGATAGGTTCGCTGCTGCTTTTCTTCTTTCAGCCAAATATTTTCATTCTTATTTTCAGCTTAATGGGGCTGTTTCATAAATCAAATGCTTCAGCTTACTTAGTTGTTATATATTTTAACATTATATTGGTTGTTCTCTCCTCCTCCAGTAAAGGGTTACTCATGGCTCAGTGCCAATATGGCTCCCCGCCTCTGATCCGTGCTGGGTGATTTCTTCAGAGGAAAGAAGTCCGGGTTTCCATCCCATTCTTCTCCTTCTGCTGCTCACCAACTGCTTCAGAGAGAATTCTCCTAGACTCTCCTTCGATCCCCATTTCAAAAAGGGGATCCTGGACTGGACGGGTTCCAGTTTTTCCAGAGAGCTCTTCTCTGGAGCTACTGGCAGCACTGCAACAAAGCCCTGCTTCCTATCTGGATGACATTTTGATTTACTCCCAAGACCCTGCTCAGCACACAGAACACATTTGTCAGGTCTTACAATGATTACGAGACCAGCGACTCTATGCCAAGCTCGAGAAGTGTGACTGCAACTTGTAGGAAGTTGATTTCCCAGGTCACATTTTATCTCCTCAAGGGATCCAGATGGACCCAAAGAAAACAGAGTCAGTTCTGACCTGGCAGAAGCCCCGGAACCATAAGGATGTGCTGTGGTTTCTTGGCTTCATGAACTATTGCCACCAGTTCATACCTGCCTACATGGACATAACCATGCCACTGATCCACCTCCTCTAGCCCAAAGAGCTGTTCCTTTCAACTCCAGAGGCAGACCATGCTTTCAACACACTAAAACCTGCTTTACCACCAAGCCAATTCTGCGCTATCTGGACCCCTGACTACCGTTTACTGTGAAGGCGGATGCCTCCAGTGTCACTCTGCGTGCAGTACTGTCCCAGTGGGAGGACCCCTCACAGCCACTGCAGCCCTGCGCTTTCTACTCCTGGCAGCTCACACCCTCAGAACGCAACTACACCATCTGGGAGCAGGAACTCTTGGCCATCAAAAGCACTTTTGAGGTCTGGAGGCATTACCTTGAAGGGGCCCGCCACCCTTTCCAGGTTTTGACAGACCACCAGAATCTGGAACACTTGCAGACAGTCCGACGCCTTAATCAATGCCAGATCCGGTGGTGTCTCTTCTTCTTCTGGTTTGAGTTCCGCATCACTTACATCCCACATACTCAGAATGGGAAAGCTGATGCCTTGTCCTGCAAACCAGAATATGCTTTTCCAACCTGTGAAGAGTCTCCAACTACACCTATCCTATCCCCTTCAGTTTTGGCAGCCACTACAACTTGTTTGTCCATGGCTGAAGAAATTCGGGCCAGCCAAGCTCAAGATCCCTGGGACAAGCAACACTTGCAGGAACTCCAAAAGGGCCCTGCCGGAGACTTTACTAACCACCAGCATCTCCTATTACACTGTGGATGCCTGTACATCCCTCCGAACCAATGTGCTCTATCTGACCCATGATTCCCCTCCTGCAGGACACTTTGGTCAGTACAAAACTCTGCACTTACTCAAACGGGAATGCTGGTGGCCCTGAGTTCGAGCTGACATCACCCGTTATGTGGATTCCTGGGAGGTTTGTCATTGAGTCAAGGACGTACCAGCCAAAACCTCCAGGGCTGCTACAACCATCACCCGTACCAGCCAACCCTTGGGACACAGTATCTCTAGACCACCACGGATCTCCCACGATCACAAGGGCTCTGCATTCTCTGAACTTCTGACATTGGACTGGCTTATTGGACTCTGCTGGTGAAAGCCCCAGGAACGTGACACATTCCTTCTCTTACTTCCTTCTCTATCTTTCCCTGGACAACCTCTTCCATTCCGTACACCAAACAGGTTTCGAGCAAAAAATGCTCTGCATTCTCCCACCGCTGGGATCCTAAAACCATACTTAAAGACCTCTAATAGATATTTATCATTGTCTCTACATGGGTAGGAAGTCAACCAGACTTCTAGAACTTTAATCTTAACTGGGTTGGGTCACTTTTCTAGGGGTACCCCCACCACTGTTGGGTTTTTTTACCCCATCCTGTGCTCTTGTTTTGTTATTTCACCATGGCTCCAAAGCATGATGCATGTGGGTGCTGACTTCTGCATGCAGAACATTCATGCCTAAAGCAACATGGTCTCTTTATACAAGTTCCCTTGGATTTGTACTCCCAACAGAGTAGGTGGGGTTGAACTGCCTGCCCCACTCCAACATGGAGATTCTGCCCAAGAGCAACTTTCCTATTCAAATATCTGCTGTTGAACCTAATCTGGCCTAGCTGGGGTCATGTGCTGAAGCCACAGAGCCAGCAGGGGCTCATCGCAATGAAGATTTGAGTGAATTGCGCTCTGCATATGGAACGATTCATCATAATGAAGCCACGTCTGTCCAGCAAAGTCAACATAAGCCCTGTAAATTAAATCAAGACATTGAAAGAGGGATTCAGCCCTCCATGCTTGAACCTTGAATATTACCCCAGTGTAAATCAAAAACCCAAGTAGCCAGTTTGCCCAAGTCCTATCAGGTTTCTTTCTCCTACATCTTTCTTTCTCCTCATCATTTTCCTTATCGAGATCCTTCTTCGCAACATCCTTATTCAATAATTCAAATATGTCCATGTACTTGCCCTACCATATCTTTTCTTGCCTTGCCAGGGTGAGGTGATCGCCCAAGAGCATCGAATAGTCACCGCACGGCAATGCACACAAGGGCACGGTATTGTAAGCCATGTTGGGGATGGACGGGTAAGGCCAAACCCTGACACCAGCTGCAGGATTAAACTGGGCTGGCAATGTAAATTGAGGTTATGGTGTACACCATTCACTAAACTGTGGACTGGAACAGGGCCATGTGGGAATTAGTGAGTACGTGCCTGGTGCTACGGTTGACTCACCTGATGACATCGTTGCAATACATATTTCCTCCCCTGCATATAGTCTGTCGAGGCCAACCTCTTCTGTTTCCTCTTGTGCTTCCATACTCACAGCCACTAGTTTGAGTATTGTAAGGGTTTGCATCCTTCTACCCTTCTTCACACACTGAGGCCACAGTGTCAAAAAGCCCCATCTGCATCATGTCTGGTGGTCCCTTCAGGCTGCTGCTCTGCCTCGAGAACAGTAAATCTAGCCATTATATCTCGACTATAGCTTTAAGCTTGGCCCTACAGTAGCTCTTGGTCTCCCTGGCTGATCTGTGTGGTGGTATCTCACATGGTTTTGCAGTTTGTCTTGACAGCTATTCAGCCTCCACTGCAGAAATCTTCTCCTGCAATTTGTGCCATACCGGCCAGGATTTCTCATCAGAAGAGGACTGGGAAGGCAACACTTGGGGAACTGCCTTTTCTTAGTCGGTTGCTTTCCCTTCTTGTTTCCTTGCCCCTTTCGTGATGCCATTATGGATATGATGCTCAAACTGAATGAGATTCACAGCTGTCTCAGCAGTACCATTGTCACACCAGCTAATGACTCCTAGCTGTGCACTATAGTGGAGGTTAACCAGCTAATGGCTGGCAGATACATGTCCTTTATACATGAGATAAGCCTGACCATTAGTGCCAGCCCGTTATTTAGAAGCTGCAAATTTTAATAATTATACCTCTATCCTTTATATTTTCTATTTATTTATCATTATTAATATTTTTTTAATAATCTAAGCTAACTAATTCCCTTGGTTAGCACCTGTTTTAAACTAAATTTAAGGCTATCAATAAATGTTACAAACCCCGTCTGTTATTAATCAACAAACCTATGAATAATTTCTTATTTGGCCCCCTAATCTCAGCCAAACCCCAATGAAACGCCAACTAAATCTATTGTTTCTATTAGGATTATTTATCTGCTACCCCCTCTCTTTTGTTGTTGTTGTTGTTGTTCAAATGATCTGGTATTATTCTTATTTATTTATTTCTATTTTTCTCTCTCTGTCTCTGTCTCACTCGCTCTCTTTTTTGGGCTGTGTGTGCCTGATACAGCTAGTCCCAGGTCATGCAGCCCAGCAGACTTAAAATAAACAGTCCCTCACTATGCACTCCTCTTTTATATATATTAAATAAAAATACAATAGGTGGTGCTATTCAATGTGCACACAAAATCAAAATCCTATTGTTAATAAGAGGGAGGTTTTGAGGTTGGGGTGGGCGATCGGGATGAGTGTCCACCATCTGAAGCTGAGAAACCACCCATTCGTGCCCAAAACAGCTGAATAACTTTAGGCCACCGTCTCTGGTCACCTAAATCAGACCTCGCCAGAGGCTAAAAGGCTCAGAAGATCTAAGCTCCCCTTAACAGGGCCTTCCAGCACCCTGTGCTATATCCCCGGTGCTGTTGTGTGCTCTGTGCCAGCCACACAAGTATGGCTTCCCCCTCTGATACACCCCCTCCCCTTTAATAATATTGTACACAATCAACAGTAAAACTAATAAAAATTAAACAATGGGGTTGAATTATTTAAACTAAAGCCCAATGGGGCAAACTTAGCAACCAAACCATGGGAGGGCACCGATGCTGCCCTCCCAGCCTCCAAGCCACTGAGAAGCGGGAAACTTGTAGACAACACAGCCAAACTGGAGCAGAGCTCTTTCCTCGTCAGTGCCCCAAAAGAAAGAGGGCGGCTAGAAGGGGGAATGCCACTTAAATAACCTGGCATTCCCCCCTCTGCTTAAATGGTCTTGTGAGACCTCAAGGTCTCACATTATCCATTCCAGGAGGCAAAGAGCGAGCCGTGCTGCCGAAGCCTTGGTTTGGCAGCGGCTCCAGCATAAGGATGAAAAGAACTAGAGGTTTAAAATATTTAAAGGTGGGAGAAACAAAACAGATTCATCTATTCAGTCCCAGGACTCTGAATGCTTTACAAATTTGGGTGTGAATTCTTGTGCCTTCAGCAGTGTACAAACATAGTATTTGTTACACCCAGAACTCGATATTTAGGCTAATTTTATTAAGCCAAGTCTTGAACAATAATAATAAGTGGACAGTTTCTTGGAGGAAAGGGCAAAAAGTTTATTCAGATAAAACAAGTGCACACTTGGGTGCCCAGCAGGGTGGAACCCTGAGATCAACAGGGTTAAAGTTTTTATACTCACTTCTTTCGGAAAATAAATCTACTAATATTTCCAGATTTCTTCACAGTTGGGATGGAAATTTGAAATATTGGAATGTAGAAGAATGTAAAAGTGGGAGATTTTCCAATCACTTTCTCTAACTGTGGTTTTACTTCCTTTTCACCTAGGAACTAATGTTTTGCTCAGGGACATCCAAGTTTATATGTTGTAACCCTCAATTTATTGGATCTTAGGAGTAAGCACCTCACAATTGGTAACAAAGTTATAGCAAAGAGAAGTACAGAGACAGAGAGAGAGAGAATGAAAAGGAGAGAGCAAGAGAGAGCAGCAGAATGTTCTACACAAAGTTATTGATTATTCCATGAATACAGGCAGCTATAAATTCAGAATAACATGGTCTTTGACAAAATACATTAACCTTTGTGTCTTATAATACAGTTACATAATATCCTTTGCTAAATACTTTCTGCATTTGGATGTTTATGGATGCACTATGCTTCATGTGAGTCATTAGCTCAAGAGGGGTGCTCTAAACAGCAAAAAAGAAAAGGAGTTCAAAATTAATCTCCCTCTCTAAACCAGAGAACAATCTTACAATGTGGACACAAATAGGTTTTGTGTAATTATCTGTTCAGATTGAGAGCTCACTACACCCATTCTATGGGAAGATAAAAATATATTCCCAAAAAAGAGAGGAAAAACTATCCCTTTTTGTAATGCATGATTACACAATCCACCAGCTCCTTTTCTAGTGCAGATATTAATACGTTTGTGCAGGCAACTGTTCTGAACTTTATTTTATTAAGGAGGAGGAGTAATTAGCAGGACAGAAGTTACATTTTCATATGTAAATGCTTTCACAAAAGATGTAGAACAGAAGGAAAAACAATCTGGATGTTCAAAAGTAGTCAGGGCTGAGAGGAGATATTTGTCAACATTGTGTTATACTGTATGAGGCACATATTTAGCTGTATACTACATCACCAACTCCTATAACACAACAGAAGTGGGGAAAATATAGATTGTGGGCTACATTTGGGTTCCCAGCCATGTTTTCAGTCTTGAAGGACAAAATGGGGGGTGAGAATTAATTTCTTCCTGAAACAGCAGTTGTTGCTTCTGTGGAAGTGTCTGTGGGAGTGTCTCTTCTGTTCTCAAATTAAAGTAGAGACATGTCCATACAGGCAATCCTGTTTGCTTTTCTCCCTTTGCTCCCATATTGCAGAAAACAGTTATTTCCAGGCTCTGGATGACCCTCATGGGAGGTAAGGACACAACTTCAAATATTAAGAAGACAACAATCATGACTCCATAACAACTACACAACTTTAACATTGACAATGAAGATATTGAAAAATATAGGGTTTTTGTATTCCTTGGTTCAATCACCAGTCCAAATGGGGACTGCAGCCATAAATCAGAAGACCGAGACTCAGAAGACTGAGCAATGAAGGAGCTAGAAAAAATTATCAAGTGTAAGGATGTGTCACTAGAGACACTAGAGACCAAGATCACCCACACCACGGTGTTTCCAATCACTTTGTAAGGGTGTGAAAGCTGGACCGTTAAAAAAACTGACAGGAAAAAAACTGATTCATTTGAAATGTGGTGCTGGAAGACAGCTTTGAGAATACCTTGGGCTGCCAGAAAGATTATCAAGTGAAACTGAGGTTATCTCACTTTGGGCTCATCATGAGAAGGCAGGCTTCTCTAGAAAAGACAAAATTCTGGGAATGTTTGAAGGCAGCAGGAAAAGAAGAAGACCAAATATGAGATGGATCAACTCCCTAAAAGAGCCACAGGCTTGAGTTTGCAAGAGCTGAGCAGGGCTGTTGAGGACAGGATGTTTTGGATATCACTCATTCATAGGGTCACCATAAGCCAGGGGAGGTTTGATGACATATAAGAACAACAGCAGTAGCAGTAGCAGCAGCAAGCCCCCTAAGTTTGCCCACCCTGAATTAGTAGATATGCGTAGGTTGATCTACCATGACAATATGGCAGTGGTTAAATCGCTGTACTACAGCCAAAACTGTGCTCACGACCTGGGGTTCAATCCCAGGTAGCAGCTCAAGGTTGACTCAGCCTTCTATCCTTCCGAGGTCGGTAAAATGAGTACCCAGCTTGCTGGGGGGGGGCAATGTGTAGCCTGCATAATTAAATTGTAAACCGCCCAGAGAGTGCTTGAAGCGCTATGGGACGGTATATAAGCAGCACGCTTTGCTTTTAGATAAATGAGAAATGCTCAATGTCCAACACTGAACTTCTATTTGTAGCAATTCAGAGGAGGCTTCTGCAAATGGAAGGTGCAATTGTCATAATTTCTTCCTCCCTGCAGCTTCATGCATCCCAGAAGAACCTGCTTTAATAGCTTGGGATAGCTTCTCATGACATCAGAAAACCCGTTTTACAAGGTTCTGGATTATGCATAGACCCTCCATGTGAAGACAGCACTGCTCCCTTATACTGTCCTGTACTCAAGGAAAGAACTTGTCCTACACAACAGCAGGATTTGTCAGAAGGATTTCTCCCTGCCTCCAGAATGAGATTATTCAATTTCATTAAAATGATTTGTTTATTTTTTTTAAATGCATTTCATTGTGTTATCAAAGGAGGTAGGTCCTGGCAGTGGTGAAATCCCACATCTGAGATGAGATCTCACCTACCTGGATCATGAGCCATACTGGTTCCCTAATACTGATGATGATTTAGAAATAAATTACTCCACTGGTAGAGGTATCTAATTTTAATTTTGTCTTGAAGTGAACATTTGTTTGACAACATATTTCCCATTTTATCCAACTAAAAATACATTTTTAAAAAAAAAATCACTTTCTTGCATTCTATATTTTTTGTGATGCACAGCCATACAGAAAAGAGACATTTGTTGCACTCTCTCTCTCCCCCTCTCCCTCTCTTCCTCTCTCAAAAAAATAATCTTCTTGGAGCACATTGGAAAAGTATGTAACAGATATCCCTTTTTAGGAGACTCACTATCTCTGAAGGCACAATCCCACCCACCCCTTCAGTGTCTTATTACTATTTCTATAATTTTCATTGTGAAGCTAGTTTTGATCTGCCTAGTACTTTATAGTTCCAGTAAGAGGAGCAGCATATATCATAGTTCTAAAGAGTCCATGTTCAGAGAAAAAAGTAGATTAGTTATATTGAGAATACACTGGTATGATATAAAGCCTCAGTTATGTGTCACCAATGATATCCAAGTATTATACATCATAATTTAATACAGTACAGCCTTCCAATAAAATTCTAAGGCAAGACAAGATTTGTCAATGAGAATTAAGTCTTCTGTTATTAACCATCTAAGTAAAATGTCAAATTTATGACCATCTTTTTCCTGCCCCCAATCCTGCCAATGAGCTTACTCTGAGATTGTGAGTGACTATTTGATTTAAGGTTTTTGACAGAAGGACTTGAAAAGCAAATTGAGCATATCAAATACAAAGTAATGGAAGAAATGTACCGGAAGGCTCACCTGGGCTGAGATTTTGGGTTCTTCACACAGATGTTTTTCAAGGTCCCCCTATTTTGACCATGAAGTTCATCCTGCCTTCCCAGAATGTGCATGTATCTGTGTGCATTTTTCAACTGTGGGATTTTTCATGCAAGTTTTCCAATTTACTCACATTTGTACAAATGCATCCATTGATTAAGAATAGTTTCCTCTGTGCAGTTTTCAAAAGTGTGCATATTATCAAATACTTTTTTTTATCTTTTGCATTCTTTTTATGGAACACAACAGAACCTTGAAAGGGCACAGTTTTCTGACTTCAAGAAAACTTATCCTCAACTCACTCTTCACTCTTACTGATGTTTCCAGTTCTGTGCTGAAAGCTCTGTGAATTCATCATTCAGCCTTTTTAAAAATTATATATTTACACTATTTATGTTGTACCCTTCTCCCAGTGAAGGACTGCAAGGGGCTCATACCATGAATTAAAAGAGACACAACTATAAGAATATATAATATTAAAACACAGTTCCATGAGTTATACTAAAATCAAACACTGAATTAAAGCCATTTTCAAAATTATTTAGAAGCAGACCAAACAAAAATAGTACAGCATCCACCATTAAAATATCTTTTCTGAATACCCAGTTAGTGGCCAATGGCCCCTCTAAATAAGCTTTTGCTTGCCAGTAAAAGTGTAACAAAGAGGAGAACCAGCTCTGCTTTCTTCAGAACGGTGTTCCACAATCTTCAAGCAACCATCAAGAAGGCCCTCTCTCACATTATCATCAAATGTTCCCAGGAAGGTGGAGGGACTGAGCAAAAGGTTCAACTGAAGATTTCAGGATCCACTGAAGATCTCAGGTCTCATGGGAAGCATGAATAAAAATACTAAATCAGTGGTCAAAATCCTGTTGGGAAAACCACACTCATGAAGACAATCACTGATAAGTTTTTCCCTCATCACTTCCTGTCTTTTAATTAATATTTATGTCCTGCTTCATATCTTTAAAATCACAGGATGGGATACAGACAAGGATATGAGCAGTGTGCAACTGCTCTCCCAACCACAGAAAGGTCAGGAGCATGAAGGGATGATTTCTTCTGTTCAGCTACAGCAGGGAGATTTAGCCATTGTTTGAACCCCCTGGATCTATTTCACCTAAAAAGTTTCTTACTTTTACTACAGGTCTATATTTCTCTCATATTTATTTTATCCTTCAGATTTTAGATGTATGGGTCAATGATCTAGATACGTTACCATTATGTGTAAAAAAATCAATGTTCTATAAACATGACTAAACATTAAGAAGAACATCCTGACAGACTGCCTCAGCAAATGATGGGCTTCACTGGGGTTTATAAAACAAGAGTTGGATGGCCATCAGTCAAGAAGGTTTTCTTGTGGATTTGCTGCACTTACAGTGGGTTTGACTAGATGGCTGTTGGATCATGGTTCCACTTGTACAATTTGATGATTTGCAACAGTGAATTAAGTTCAGGCCTGGAGATATTCCTGACACCCCAAACTGTGGTAATCAGCAGAGTTTAGGTTCAGTTCAAATGGCAGTCCATGATCCACCCATTACATATTTAGAAGCCACTGAAGAAAAATGTTTGCACACAGTATCAGAATTAACAGATAGAAGCACTTTTCAAGAGAAATCCTTCCAGCATTCTAAGATCTATTATCAGTCAACAATGTTTTGAGTTGACCCAGTGATAGACTCACACTTGTCTTATGGCTATGAAGCAAGTAGCATTCCCAAATTTCTTTGGAGATATCTGAAACTGAATCAAATTATTCTGGGAAGTGGTTTTGGTTACTGTGGATGGGGGTAGGGAGTTAACCTGGCCTTTTGTTTTCTCTCTTCTACTGGAAAAAAAACCTATTTATTATTTCTCCCTCATAGCTTAGAAAAAAATATGTTCTGCAAGGTCATTTTTTAGCTGCATAATTAAAATACAAATTAGTTTTCAGCAACTGATCAGCCCAGTACACCTAAGAAAATAATGCTAAGAGCTATGCTTCTTTTTAGTGACATTTTGAGAACCATTAAATTAGCAACAATTATAAGCAGAAAAAGTCTTACTATTGCCTAAAGCAAAGGAAACTAGTAGAAAGCTTGATGAAAAGTTTCAGAATGAATAAGATTTTTTTTTTAAATGACACATAGGAAAATCCAAGGTCAGACACCCAATCTAAAGGAAAGGTCACTTGTAATTTTTAATGCTTAAAAAACTCATTAATTGGTTCAAGCAAAAATCTTGACAAATAACATGTAATAAGACACTGTTTTTTCTCACTGTATAGAAAGAATGTGTTCTATTTTCTAGCCTAAAATTCCTAACCTATTGTGTTGTATTATATTTGCATTTATTAAAATATTCACACCCTGCTTCATATCTTAAAAACGTAGGACAGGGTACAGACAAGAAAAACAATTTCTAAGCAATTATTTAAAAAAAAACTAAAACAATTTTGCACTTCCCCAAACCCAGCTTCTATTCCAAAGTAGGGTAGACCAACTGAAACAATGGAACATTGGTAAATCAGCATTTGTGTGTTTCATTGATTCAATGGGTCTAACTATGCTTTCTTGTTGCAGTCAATTTGTTTAAATAACTGTTTTGAGATAATCCACATTTTAATAAAAATTCAGAACAGTCATATACTAATCTTGTATTCAGACTCCAATCTCCTGCTAATAGAAAAAAAATCCATAGCTAAATAATTTCTTTGGATGACATCCAGACTCTCCCTACAAAACTCCAACAAAGAAAATTCTAACACCTTCTGAGGAAGTTAATTCCAATGTTGAACCAGACTTATTATGCTGAAAATTCTTGTCTTGTAATTTGAATCTGTTAGTTCAGGTCCTATTTGCTGGAGCCTCTAAAAACAGCAGCAACATTGTTTACTATTAATAATAACAATCATGTGCTACCAAGTCAATTCTGACTTATGGAGGCACTTTTCAGAGTTTTCCAGGTAGAGAATGCTCAGAAGTGGTTTACTATTTGCTTCTTCTGGGGGACATCCTGGGAAAGCTTGTCCAAGGCCACACAGGCTGACTCTACTCAGAAGAGGCATAGTGGGGAAATCAAAATGTCAACTTTTGGCTCCACAGCCAGATAAAACTGAGTTATCCAGCCAGTCTACTATTAGCTAGGCCTAATGGAGGTCTGACAATATTGGAAGGACTACATATCCCCCCCCGGCAAATAAACAACACACCTTATCCTTCTGGCCAATAAAGTCTATATCAGGGGTCAGGGAACATTTTTACTTTTTACCCCCCCAAAAAAATATATATATATATACTGTACGTATATATACACTGACATTACCTCCCTTGATTTGAAAGGAAAGAAATCATGCATTATTTGAATTAAAAATCTTATTGAATCTACACAGGCTGTGTACTGAACTAGCAGGATATATCATCAGTATCAATGGCTGCCAGGCTATGTGCTGAACTAGCAGGATGCACCAAATTTAATAAAGATGTACACTATATTTGTTGGAACACATTGCACACCAGCCATTGGGTGGTATAGGGAGTAGTGAGGTGTCCAACGTGCCTAGCAAGTTGCATTAAATTTTTGCTAGCTCCCGGAGGATTTAAACATCATCAGTGGCTGCCAGAGTGGTGCTAGCAATGATATGCTTGCTAGAGACAGCCAAGGCAAAGTTGGACTCCCAGAAGTCCAAGCTGGATTTCGAAGGGGCAGAGGAACTAGAGACCAGATTGCTAACATGCACTGGATTATGGAGAAAGCCAGAGAGTTCCGGAAAAACATCTACTTCTGCTTCCGTGACTACACAAAAGCTTTTGACTGTATGGACCACAGCAAACTATGGCAAGTTCTTAAAGAAATGGGAGTGCCTGACCACCTTATCTATCTCCTGAGAAATCTCTATGTGGGACAGGAAGCAACAGTTAGAACTGGATATGGAAACACTGCTTCAAACTTGGGAAAGGAGTACGACAAGGCTGTATGCTGTCTCCCTGTTTATGGAGGTGGTGACAGATTTTACCTTCTTGGGCTCCCTGATCACTGCAAATGGTGATAGCAGCCATGAAATTAAAAGACACATGCTTCTTGGGAGGAAAGCAATGACAAACCTAGACAGCGTCTTAAAAAGCAGAGACATCCCCTTGCCAACAAATGTTCGCATAGCCAAAGCTGTGGTTTTTCCAGTAGCAATGTATGGAAGTGAGAGCTGGACCATAAAGAAGGCTGACCGCCAATAAATTGATGCTTCTGAATTGTGGTGCTGGAGGAGACTCTTGAGAGTCCCTTGGACTGCAAGGAGAACAAACCTATCTATTCTGAAGGAAATCAATCCTGAGTGCTCACTGGAAGGACAGATCCTGAAGCTGAGGCTCCAATACTTTGGCCATTTCATGAGAAGAGAAAACTCTCTGGAAAAGACCCTGATGTTGGGAAAGTGTGAAGGCAAGAGGAGAAGGGGACGACAGAGGATGAGATGGTTGGACAGTGTCATCGAAGCAACCAGCATGAATTTGACCCAACTCTGGGAGGCAGTGGAAGACAGGATGGCCTGGCGTGCTGTGGTCCATGGGGTCACGAAGTCGGACACGACTTAATGACTAAACAATAACAACATTTATAAAGTTTATTAAGTACATTGAAATCATGGACTTTTTTCATCCGAAGTAAACCACCCTCAGAAAAGCAGCTATATATAGGAGTGCAGACTTTTAATACACATTTTAAACACATTTTATACAGTATGTATAAAGTATGTATACGCACATTTCACTTATTTGAAATGTAGTGTTGGAAAAGAGTTTTACAGATAGCATGACGTGTCAGAGAGATAAGTAAAGTGAATTAAGTGTGGACTCTCACTAGAAGCTAAAATAACCAAACAAAGGGTATTGTGGTTGTTGTGAGTTTTTCAGGTTCTATGGCTGTGTTCTGAATGTTGTTCTTCCTAACGTTTCGCCAGTCTCTGTGGCCGGCATCAGAGTGCTGTCCTCTGAAGATGCCGGCCACAGAGATTGGTGAACCGTTAGGAAGAACAACGTTCAGAACATGGCCAAGGAGCCCAAAAAACCCACAACAACCATTAGATCCTGGCCATGAAAGCCTTCGCGAATACAAAGGTATTGTACTACAGTGGCATCATGAGAAGACAAGCTCACTGGAAATGGCAGCAATGTAGGAAAAAGTGCAATACAGTAGGAAAATAGGAAGAATGCACATGAGATGGATTGACTCAATAAAGAAAGCCACAGTCTTTGCTTGTAAGATCTTTTGTTTTGTGTTGTAGTCAAAGCAGGACCAGGAGCAGAGAGACAGGGATTCAGATTTGGGGAATAAACTATGATACTCTTGCCTGCTTTGGGGATGAGAAACAGAGAAACGCAATTGCTACACACTTCAGACATCTAGTCCCAGGTGTATCAGTTGCCTTTTACTACGTGTTTGCTGTCAGCGAGACTCTTCTAAATATTCCGGTTCTGCCCAGTACAAATTCAGCATCTAAACAGAATCTTGAACACACACACACACAATTTTCAACAATCAGTTGCTTCAGTTCAATATTTACGTTTCCTCTCATTACATTGAAACAAGCTTGATGAAACCACCTGGTCCTTCTCTTTCACCTTCCTTCCTGCCTTAATTGGAGCTTTCCACCATTAGTGAATGACTACTTTCAACAGAAGTAGTCATTCACAAGTCGGATCGACTGCCCCGGGCTGTTCTACAGCCGTAAACAATAAAGCAGCCTTATCTCTGATCTCTAAAAGAACTGATTTACAAGTGCTGCAACCAAGGAAGGTAGCAGGGATAGGTTTGAGGTTTGGCTGCTGGAGGTGGGGGTGGAGGGTAACGCTGTGCTCATTACCCACAGGATTTTCATTTTTACCACGTTTGGAGTAATTTACCCCTGTTCCCTGGCCACTGTATTAGGTCTTTTGGGACAAAGCATCCACAACCACATTCAGGGACCATTTGACTCTTCTGATTTCAAAATCAAAGTCCTGTAAAATCTGGGCCCATCTGATCAATTAACTGCTGTTAGATTGCATACTCCTCCATTTTAATGGAGAATGATCAGTGCTGAGAATGAACTTCCTTGCCCATATGTAGGGCTTTAGTTTCTGTAGTGTTCAAATGATGGATAAACATTCCCTCTTAATGGTCAATAAATGTCTTTCACTAGTTTGGAGCTTTTTGCTCACATACATTATAGGATGTAGAGTCTCACTGTCATCTGATTGGCACAGTACAGCTCCAAGTCTGACGCTGGAAGCATCAGTATAAATGGTGAATTCTTTGCTGAAGTCCAGTGCAACAAGAACAGGCTTTGAAGTCAGCGCTGTCTTAAGATGGTCAAAGACTTTCTGGCACTCTGGAGTCCAGAAGATATTCTCTGCTTGCATATTTTTGGTTAAATTTGACAATGGCACAGCTATTTTACTGAAATTGGGTACAAATCGCCTATAATATCCAGCTAGTCCAAGGAAAGCTCAGGTTTTCTTTTTGGAATTTGGGATGGGCCACATATCAATACCCTCTCTAGGGGCTTGATCGTCCCTCCTCCCACTAAATATTCTAGGTACTTTATTTCTGAGTTACCAATTTGACATTTAGTTGCTTTTATGATCAAATTAGCACTCAGTATCCTTTGCAGCACAATCAGTAGGTGGGATTTATGTTCCTCCCAGGTCTGGCTAAAAATACCTATGTCATCCATGTAGGCCATAGTGAGCTCTCTCAGGCCATGCAGGGTTTTGTTCACCAGTCTCTAGCGTTTCTGTCATACCAAGATTTCTGTTTATTTTGCCCACCCATCAAATTCTCCCATGCTATTTCTAGGGATCTTGGTAAAGTTTTCCTAAAATTGTCCCAATCATGCCCATATCATCCTCATCAATTTTCAGTGAATTTTTCTATTAGCCCATTCATTTGTAGATGGTAAAGGGATGATGTTACATGGGAAATGCCACAGACTTGCCACAGCCTCTTCATTAATTTAGATGTGAAGGAGATTCCTAGATCCATGACTATCTCAGGTGCAATTCCCATTCTATACATGTAAGTGACCAAAGTGTCTGCCACTGTCTCGGTCTCAATGTTATGCAAAGGTATGGTTTCAGGGTACCTAGTGGCAACATCAATAATGGATAGAATGTACTTGTTCTCCCATCTGGTGGCTCATGGTAATGGTCCTACTAGATCCAAACCTAAATGTTGAAATGGGTTTGAAATAACGGGTAATGGGCACAGCTTAGCTTTAGTTTTGTCATTTCCAGTACGTCTCCTTTGGGATGTATCACATGTCTGACAATACTGCTTAATTTGCTGACCCATTCCTAGCCAATAAAAGTTTTGTGCAACCCTTTGTTTCATGTGGGAGACACTATATGTGCTGCAAACACACCTTTATGAGCTTTCTCTAAGATCTTCTCTTTCTAATTTACAGGGACAAGTAATTTTTTTGAGATGTCCACCTCCACTCCTATGAGGTGTTAATAAAATTTCTTTATATATCAGGTTTTTACTGACTATAAACCTGTCTGGGTGATCAGGTGATAATGGGAAGGGAGATTCCTTGGCTTTTTCAAAACATGGGTCTCTCAAATCCTGAGGTAAAAGAAGTTTTCTTTAGAGTCAGTTTCTTATCGTAAGTTCTCCAGACCTGGGTTCAGAAGCCCCACTACTAAGCCTTTCCACAAAAGCTCTAGCCGGTCACCCACCTCTTTACCACAGATCCTAATTAAAAGGTACCCATGATTCCAGAAAATTCACTTTCAAATTTTGGCTTCACTGGATTATTTCGAATCCCGCTGCTGTACACCAATTGTGATGTGCCCCTGTGTGTCCCCAGATTATTTCCCTAGTCTGAGGCCCACAGCATGTTCCTTCCTTCATGCTGCCACCAGTTGATCTCTGTCAACAATGTTCAATTAGAAAGGTTGAATTCCAAGCTAGTAGTATAACAGGGTAGCCTTCACCAAACTGCCATTTTGACAGGTCTCCTGCCCTTTAAGGTGGGCTTTACGGGTCAAGGGTTGACCCAGGCCACTGCCTCTGGAAGGGTTGGGTTGAGGGGGGGTGATGTAAGGGCTGTTTGAGGTCAAGGCATGCCCTATAGCCCTCCCATTTCTAGCTATGCCCCACCAACCTCTCCCCATTGGCCTACAGGACCGCTGGGATGGCACTGCACTTCGGGAGCCAATCCTCAGACACCGCTGAGGTCACGGGGGATCCCCAACTCTAGGAAACCCCTATAGGCCCATGGTGACCTCAAACAGCCCTTACATCACCCCCCTCAACCCAACCCTTCCAGAGGCAGTGACCTTGGTCAATTCTTGACCCGGGAGTCCCACCTCATCCCCTGGAAGGGGCCCGGGTCGACCCTTGACCCGTAAAGCCCACCTTAAGGTGGGGAACCTGTCAAAATGGTGGTTTGATGAAGGCTACCCTGTTATACTACTCATGTTGAGTGTAAATTTTAACAAAAACAGGTTTATACTTAAATGGGTTCTTCAAAGACTTTAAAGTATTCAGTAGTTTAGTAATAACTTGTTTCCCTTTTAACTGTCTATAAGTTCCACACTCTTAACTGCCTCCCTTAACTCCTGACTCTAACCCTCTCTCTAAGTCCCACAGATTAACTGACTGACAAACTTCTCTTCTCTGCCTCACCCCTCCCTTCTAGTTTCTCTGGCTCCACCTTGTGAGGAGGAGACTAAGGAACCATCAAAGACTGAGCTGTCCCCTCAAGTAATTAGCCTAGAAACAGAGATATCAAGGAAACCTGAGGAAAAGAGTCAAGCAGAGGAGTTAGAGGAAAGTCATGCGATGAAGTTAGAAAGAGCTTGAGATGAAGGAGCGCATGAAAAAGAGAGGCAGTTGAGACCATAAGAGAGAGCCGAGGCAGGAGGGAAGAGAGAGATGTACTGTGAAAGGGGAAAATAGACATATTTTTTACTACGGAAGAAGGGGCGATTTCTAAAGAAACAACGAAGGTGACAGTATTTAGAGAGAGAGCGTTGGGGGAAACGGATAGAGATGCTCAGGTCTTTTCGGTTCCTGTTAAAAGGCCTGCAGCGAACCCAATAACAGAGAAAGATGAAAGCCATGCCACCAATAAAATAAGACCTATTATTCCTGGTCTAAGCCCCGAAGAATGGACCGTGCTGGTATACCTGAGGAACTGAGGTCCTGCCTGACTGGTACACCACATCCTGCCAGAAGTAGAGAGAGAAGTCCTGAGAGAGGGAGAGTGGGCCCGTCACCCATGTTGCGGGACCTTGTGTGCGGTCTGCAACAACTTTCTGAGGCAACCAACAGAGGAAGAGAGAAAGGCAAAAACCTATTATTGAAAGATTTAAATGAAGAAAAATCCATGTTGTGGTTTTGGGAGAGTTCCCCTCCCCAGTTAACAGTTCAAAGTTCTGTTGTTCGTAACAAAGAAGATTTAAACATGTCTGTTAATAAAAACTCTTTATTTAGTAATTATGAATCCTCGTTTGTATCGCATGAAAGAGAAATGCCCAAAGATAACGTAGAACCCACTCACACACCTCCCAACAGTTCCCATTGGTGCATGCAAATAACCTCCTACAGGAGCCAAAGCAGGGTGATCACTACAATTTCCATGACAGAATGTTCTGCGTAGCATTCTCTCTGTTTGCAAATACCAGATATGTCAAGAATAACTTGTCACATGTTTCTAGCAATAAATATAGTTTTTTGAAAAAAGGCCAGAGGTTTAAAATAGTATGGTAAAATGCAACTATTTGAAACAGCCTGGGCAACTGCATCACATAAAACAGATTATCTGGTATAGCAGTGTTTCCGACAGATATCTGCTCTTTGCTTTTGTAATATAAGTAGGGCTGTTCCTTCAGCAACTTGTGCTCATGAACTTGTTACTAGCTCAGTTTTGTTTAGTACAGCAGAGTCACCACTGAGCTTTCTCCCATCTATGCAATTTGGTCTGCCACATGTTTAACAAACAAGCAAGCAATCAAACATGAGATTCAACAGATGTCCTGAAGACCTGCCCTACATAGTGGGTGGATCTGCTGCCTGGCAAGCTGCACCCATCTCCAAGCAGACCTGGGTCAAATATGGTCAAACATGGCTCACCAAATCTGTGCAGATCAGTCTATTTTGTTATTTTGTTCTTTAATACAGTCAACCCTCAACTTACAAACTTAATCCGTTCCGGAAGGAAGTTTGTAAGTCGAAAAGTTCATAAGTCGAATTAGCATTTCCCATAGGAATGCACTGAAAACCAATGAATCCGTTCCGGCTGTTTTTTGTTCTTAGGTCGAGGGGCGGTTTGTAACTCGAATCGTTAGTTCCCATAGGAACTAATGCAAAGCCGGTTAATCCGTTCCTACCTCTAGGGGCAGACTTCCCCCCTTTTTTTCCTTTTAACCTAAGATGACTTAGGTTAAAATGAAAGGAAAGAAAAGAGGGAGGGAAGGAGGGAACAGTCACCTTTTCAACAGAACACCTTGAAAAGCACCTTTTCAACCAATACAAGCACCTTCTGGGAAAAACCAAGCACCTTTCAGACAACAGATCATCTTGAAAAGCACCTTTTCAATCAAGACAAGTCAATACAGGCACCTTTTGGGGAAAGGGGGGGCAGCAAAGGAGGGAGGGAACACCTTTTAAAAATCCAGAAATCATTTTTTTTTTTTTAAAAAAAGCCAAAAATAAAAATACAGTCCGTACAGCACTGTACCAGGCAATACCAGGCAATACCAGGCAGTCTGAAGACTGTCTCCAAATCCACTGTCAAAACTCTGGGAAGAGTGAGGAACCAGACAGGCACCCTCTTCACTGGCCAACGGTTAACTGAAAGTTCCAATTTCATGCTTTCCCCACCTCCCGCACGTTTCCCCCCGGTTTGTAACTCAAATCTAACTATGCAAGTTCAGTCAATACTTTTCTATCAGAGTGGTTTGTAAGTCAAAATGTTTGTAACTAGGGCTGTTTGTAAGTCGAGGTTTGACTGTAGCTGTGCCAACGGAGAGAGAAGCATAGAATTACAAACTAGAAAGAGAACCTATATAGCAATTGTGCTTTTTCCAGGAGAGAAGATCAAGGAACTAAGTACCCAAATAAACCAATCTGAACTGCATAGATAAGAGTTTTGCACTCATTCCATGATGAGTAGTAATAAAGTGGCCACTGTGACAGAAGAGTTTATGGTTTATATATTTTATAAAACCAATATATAAAATAATAGAATTTTCAGAGCACTAAAAGCTGTTAGTTGCACAAAGCTCAGATTGACATAGCCTAACATATAAGAGGTGATAAAGAAAGCATAAGTCAAATGTGCTGGGGGAGGGAATTCCATAATGTTTGTGTTGCCACTAGGTGTGACAAGGCAGGTACCACTTTCTGGTTGGGAACTAAGGGTCTGTAATTCATTGGCAGAAGAACTCTTGGCTTGTCACACTCAACATTCCCTTAGCAAACACATTTATAATTCAAAGCAGATGTGGAGATACAATTATGGATCCTGAAAATGAAATAAATGCTGGTAGCAGACTTTGGAATTGAACATATGGGCAATAGTCCCAAACTTAAAGATGTTCTTTAATGGATTTTTTTATAAATTAAATGGTTGGCAAGAAAAGATTCAATACCATTGCTGGCTTGTGCATTTGTCATATTTCCACCCTAACCCCCAACCTTGTGGAAGATGTTTCTGGCTCAGGATACAATATGAAAAAAGGCTTCAGGTTGGAAATCAATTGGGAATAAAACAATATTGCATGAAAATGGAAACAGGAAAAGAAAAACTTTATGGATGGAAGTTTGAAGATGAAACAGAAGAGAGGAGGCAAGCAGATGAGACGAGAGGCAAGGCAAGATGAGGCCTCTTTTTTGCCCACTGTGTGCCTTGTCTTGTCCAATAGTTCCATGGCAGGGCTGAAATTTTGTGCCCCAAAACATTTTGCACTCAGGGAAATCACATCTATGATCTCACCCACACTACACCACTGGTTGCCCTCTCACTGCTGTTCGGTAGGCCAGGTGTACGAAACATTAGGGTTTTGAAATGTTAATTAAATAATACTTTCATAATGCTTCACCACAGACCTCAATTGGAAACTCGGTTTAACCATCAACTTTCCAGTCTCCCATTGTCCTAGCTCTGTGCTTGGAAAATGGCTCCCAGAACTACATGTAATTCTTCCACTGCCAGACATGTGGCAAATGCAAAGAACACATGGTTCATCCAACTCTGATTATTGTTGCATAAGAGGCGTGGGCATGCAAGCTTTAAAGAAGTACAGAAAAGGCCACAGTGGAAAAAAACTGACTTTAGAAAAGAAGAACAAGCAGGCAAAGTTTATGCTGTGAAACGGTTTTATCTGTAACTCAGAGAAGCATTTGAAACTTTTTTTTTTTTGAGGCATGAAGATTTGTAGGAGATAGTGATGGATCCCCCAGATGAGCTAGACAAGCAGGAAGACAAGCAAAATGAAAAAGCTCTTTCTACGATTATTTTGTGTCTGGAAGATAGTCAGTTGACACATGTGAGAGGACTGACTTCAGATAAAGATAGAGTTGAACACTCAACTGAGTGTTCAACTGAGTAGAGGACTGGGGGTTGCTAAAGGGAGGCAGTAGGTTAGGAGAAAGCTGAATTTTGGTAAGTTCTTAACAAAGTTTTCAGTTCTTTCTTCTGGCTATGCTGCTTTAAATTTCAGCTGGAATGAAGAAAGAAGTAGCTAGACCATGTCTTAATGTGTAAACTACCTGCAAAAAAAAAAAAAAAAAAAAAAAAAAATCAAGGTGCTCAAGATAAAATTGTTTGCACTTCAATATCATCACTGTTACATTTTTCCTTCCAAAAGTGACCAAAATTCTGTACATGATTATAAGATTTGAAAAGGATACAGTGGATTTCTATTCACCAGTTTCACAACTGACACACTTTTGGAGAGTCTTCTGATTATTACACCATGCCTCAGCTTCTGAAAACCATAGGAAACAGTTTTCTTAGGATTAAATGAAGTCTCAGTATGGCCCACAAACTCAAATTAGTGGATCTTCGGTATCTAGGTGTTTTTGTCTGTTTTGATTTTTTCATTTTTTAAGTAGATACAGGTCTGTTCACTCTTGCTATGACAATTTTGAGGTTACACATGATCCAGAGGAACGAGGTACTATCCTGCTTATTTAATCGAGGTTCCAAAAGAGTATGAGGCTGACTACTTGTGAATTTAGCCCACTGTTTGGACTGTTTGCAAGACTCGGCTGGTTCACTTCTAAGGACAGCAATCAGATGACAATTTTCCTGAAGGAAAATAGTCCACCTCAGAGTGTTTCCACTCAGACCATTCTGGCTTCTTTTGGCACCTTCTACTTCTTTGATGTGGATAGGATCACTCTAATTTAGTTTGTTTCCAGTGTATGTGACTGCTGGGGGGCGGGAGGGGGCAGACTTGATGCTTGCTGTCAATTGCCAATATGATGAAGCATTTAAATAGAAAGCAACTTCAGGATACTGGCAAAGTAAACACTTTCTTAGCTCTGTAGAGGGGCCTGAGAAGTGATTTTTATAAAAAATGTAATGAAGTGATTTAGGTATAGATGGGAGTTTGATTCCCTACTGGGCCTCCTTGACAAGGGCTGAACTAAATGATCCATAAATTATCAGGTTATCATTATATCCATGCATGTGCAGTGCATCACTTTTTTAAAAAAGATACATAATAAATTTCATTCATAATAAAGATACATAATAAATTTCCTCCTTTCATGAAAGGAGGAGGAACAGGAAGAAACAATGAAGGGGATTTTCCCCCTTTTTTTGACTAGCTCCTGACCAGAACAGAAAAGCAAACAAAAATCCCCTCTCCTGTTTCCTCCCACTTCTGGGAGGAGTTTTCCATTCAGCTTTAATTTTTTGGAAGTTATACAATGCATCTGGCTGCTCTAACACACTTTTTAAAAAAGTGCAACCACTTTCTCAGACCCTCCATGGAACCAAGACAGTGTTTACATTGCCAATATCTTGATGTGGTTCTCTTAAATTGCTTCACAATATTGGGAAATTTCCAGTGGACTAATGAAGGTTGCTGGAAGTCCATATGCCATTTACATGTGAATATCATATCAGATAGCATACTGGGCCTCCTAGTGACTCCAACCCACTTCAAAATAGGCATGTAGACACACCCAGTATCACCTCTGTATGATGCCTAGTGTTTATGCTCAGAAAGAGTCTTTCAAATAGTTTAATCAGAGAACAAAGGGGAAAAGGGGAAACTCTTTAGAGCTAGAGTTCTAATTAAAGGGCAGATCTGGGAACAATATTGGATTGTGCTGTCTATTTTATGATGGTGTTGCAAAGACAATGAAAACCAAATATCATGGGTCTCATAGGGAGAAGAATATTGCTCAACCAAGGGAAGAAGATTTGCAGAGATAATCTAGTACTTTAATTCTTCTAAGGTGTTTTAACCTAAAGCAAAATGCCACTATGTCTTAAAAGTCTGCTAACTCCTACAGAACAGTTAAAAGCTTCACTTATAAACTATAAATGTTTGACACATCTTTATGAGTTGGTTCAAAATCTTTTGGATTAGTGAATAAAACTGTTGAACACTTATACTGAGAAATAAAGGGCATGCATTTTATGCAACATAAGATTCACTTCTAAAATCTTATCATAAGTGACTATGAGAGATTAAGTCCCTTTTATAATCAAGAGAGACAGATTAAACAATATTGGGTAAAACATGCCTTATCATTACCTGCTATAAACATAACCAGGGCCTTTCAACATTTCTCAGTCAGGCCTGAGAAAGGCTCAGGTCTGTCATTATGAGCAGGTCTTTCACTTTTTCAAATCATATCTGTACCTGGCAATCTCTCTTTCCAGTGAAGAGAAAGGAATAGCAATAAATATGACTTCTCTTCTATCTTTTGAAGGCAGATTTGTCAAACTAGACTTATGAAAGGGCCTAGTAAAAGTTGTCTGGGCAAAATTTAAGTAAATGTTTTGAAAATGGATGTTTTGTCCTTGAAAACCTTCCATAATTGTATTTCCTAGAAACATGTACTTTTTTTCCCTACAGATACTGTTTTCTTCCCCAACTTAAATAGCTGGATTTATTACATCCTGAAATAGGGTCTCTCAGAACCCTAAATGGACCCACTAATAATTAGGTTTTAGTACTGCCTGATCATAGGCATCTGGAAGGCTTGTCTGTTAAGAATATCACATGAACTGCAACTAAGGCCCTAGACACACACCCATTGATCTGGCTTTCTTTAACATAGCCACATAACATTACTTCAAAAGTTAATCAATCTTTCCCTCTTCCCTTATGATTCTGGATTTTTTTTCCTTACTAGGGATTTTTTTGTCATCCCACTTTGTGTTGGATATGTCAGCCATATCTGCTCCTTTTTTCAGCTCCTTTGGGAACAAATGCCACTATATTATTTATTTTAATTTTATTTCATGTCATTATTCTGTTACATGTGTAGTCTGTCTTTCTCTCACTGACAGGGCAAGGCATCTAGAAATATTCTGAGATCAGCTGTGATATTAGCTGTGGGAGTGTTTTCTCCAGAAAAGAGGAAGGAAGAAAATCAAGAGCCCCTTCCCCCTCCTTTCTGTGACTTGAAAAGCTAGTCCATTTCACCAAAAAGTGACAAGAAGTTGCTAAATAGGAAACCTCCCCAGCACAGCTGTCTCTTTGCACTCTGCTTCCTTAACATTGTTTACACACCTTTTTTACAGGGTTTTGTTCGCCCCCAGCTTTCTTTCCATTTCCTTCCTTTCCATTCTAAAGAGATTTTTCCCTCCTCCTTTGTTCATATCCCTTCCAAGGGGTGAAGAAGGACAGAGAATGGAAAGGAAAGAGTCAGAGATTCAGAGGAGAAAAGCAAAGAATGTGTTAATTCAGAAACTTGATTCGGATTGCTTTCATGGAAAAATTATAGCAGGTATATATTATAGCAACTCACTTTGAGTGAGTCATTCCAGATCTATGGAGAAGAGAAGTCAGAGTTTCAGCCCGTATTGATTTGAGCAAGACATTTCATTTTACATGCCCTGTGATATCCTTTTTATGTGGCCATGAACTCAATAGTGCAATTGCAATACAAACTATAATACACACTAGTGATATACACATTTATATGGTAGCAGATCCAAGGTACATACATAGAGGCAGAAATCCAGAATTAGAAATTAGAAATTCAGATAAGAATGTCTAAAATTAGAAATCTATGTTAGAAAATCCCATTGTAAAATAGCCTCCTTCCTTCCATGTCCTGAAGTCATGATTGCCAGGTTCTCTTTGTGATTCAGGATACTGGCTACTGGCAAATAATTTCTATGGCAAGAGAAGCAGAAGAATGTAGGGAATAATATGTTGCTTCATATCAGTCTTCTCCTTTCCACTCTGTTCCTTTGCATGAAGAGAACCCCTTTTCTACTCCAGACTTAATCACAATAAAAAGGATAACCATTCCTGCACTGAGTAGTTTTCAACAGCATTTTAAAAAGGGAAGGGGAAGTAAATTTTGAAAGTGCTTGGGCCTCTGGACAGCTTTGTACAGTGGTGCCTCGCATTACGATATTAATTCGTTCCAGCGAAATCGCTGTAGAACGAAAACATCGTAAAGCGAAATTAAAAAGCCCATAGAAATGCATTAAAACCTATTTAATGCATTCCAATGGGCTTAAAACTCACAGCCCAGTGAAGATCCTCCATAGGGTGGCCATTTTCGCTGCCTGCCTTGCAAGGAATCCATTCCTAAACACAGGGGGGAGCCATTTTATTTACCCGGTGGCCATTTTGAAACCACCGATCAGCTGTTGGAAAATCGTCGTTTTGCGAAGAATCGGTTCCCGAAGCAGGAAACTGATCATCGCAAAGTGAAATTCCCCCATAGGAAATTCATCGTAATGCAAATTCGTCATTAAAAGAAGCGATCGTAATGCGAGACACCACTGCATCTGCAATTTGGGGTAGAAAATCTTCCCCTTTGATGTTTGCCATCTTGCCAAGTTCACAGTGCTGTATAAAAACCACTCCAGAGTTATAGCTATTTGCATGTCCCTATTCAATATAGCCATTAACTGACATCTCCGTTAGACAGCATGGACCCTGTTGGGTCAGATCAGTGACCTAACCCTAGTGAACTTTCAGACTGGATTGGGAGACCTGTACACAACCCTCATAAACAGATAGGTAGATATAAACATATTGCACTGCATATCTTGTAGCAATTTGCCTTTAAATAAAAACCCCAAATGTTAAGAAAAAAGGCATGCATCCAGTGACTGTGAAGGAAAGAAGCTTTTTCCATGTCTTTTTTTAAGATGGATATTATTTAACCAATTTTGAGTGTAAAGACAGTATTAAGGAAAGGAATGAGCAGAAAATGTTTTCCTCTTTCCATTATCTAATACAATGGTGACCATTGTCGAACATCATGGCAGTTTTTCGCCTCCTAATTATCTAGGTTAAGGATTTTTCTAATTGCCTCAAAAAGATGTTAAAAAGCATTATGATGGCTATTTCCACTTTGGCATTTCACAACTAAGCCTCCTCGACAGTGAAGTACTTAAAACATTGCAAAGGATACTGATGAAACTCACACACTCACACACAGGCTGGTTAAACATTAAATGTCAGTCTAAAAAGAAGTGTGTTTTTTATTTGCTTCTTTAAAGCAGTCAAAGTAGACACAGATCACAACCCAGCAGGGAGTGTATTCCATAGCCCAGGAGACAAACAGCAGAAGGCCTTCTGCTGCATACTTGTGGGCTTCTGAAACCACTGATATCTTTCGGAGGGCCTCTCTTGAAGATCTTATAGTCCAGATAAGCGGGGCCTCAGATAGCTATGCTCCAGGTTTAGGGATTTAAAGGATGTACCTTTCCACAGATTCAGAGCTTTCTGAACTTGCTGCCGCTGGTGCTTAGCCTCCTGTAAAATGATGCTATGGTTCCAAAGCCCTGACAAGGCAGAGGAGAGCAATGGGAGCATCTTCTTGGAACATATTGTGAGTCGCAGCAATATCTGACTTACCTGTGATTGTACCAATAGGGGAATTTAGGTTATGGTAGGAGAACATTTCATGCCTGTCTAGCTAGATCATTTTTAAGCCCTAAAAATATGAATTTGAAATTGTTTTCAAATAAATAGCATAAACTGTATGAACTTGAAAATACAGGTCATCGTTGATCTCACAATTAGCCATCTTCTCTTGACTCCTTTACCTAAGAGTAACCTGCCTTGAGTTCTTTGGAGGGAAGGAGAGATATGAATGCAATTAATACGTAATTATGAATACATAATCATTCTTTAGTGGCCTTTGAATTCCTTCCCCCTTGACTTACAGCCCTCTTCCTACAACATAGTAATCTGCTTCTGAAACTTCTTATCATTTCTGAAGAAATTTATCATATGGCTTCAGAAGCTGGTGTTTGAAAGACTATCAAAAGCTCCCTCAAATTCATTGTATTGCTTTTGCAGATCTTTGGACCAAGGCCAGAATGTTAAGGGTTAGCTCTGGATAAAGTAATGTGTTTTGTGTTTTATTATTTAATGCACCATGCAACTTCAGGATACCTTGAAATCAAGTGTCAAAGCTGTAAGTGACTCCAGTTGACTCAAGTGACATATTTATGCTTTTCCAACTCTGAGGAGTGAAACCTGAAAACAATTATTACAGGAATGTGTTTGCAAAAGGAAGTATTATCCTTGAGAAATTGTATTGCTTTTCTCTGGCATGGAGTGTGTTCTCATAAATGGAAGTTGTAATTACAGCTATACTCCCAATTATTATACACTATGAAAATGACTTCCAGTGGTTTCTAACAAACACAATTGACTTGACAACAAAATAAATAAAACATAGAATTGCAAATATGTGTTTCATGGTACTTTTAGCAATTTTAATTAACTGCATCCTGTTAAATAAATAAAAATTAATTGTTCAGCTCACCCAGTAGGGCTACATGCTACTGTTCACTGCAACAAGTATGTGAAAAGTTCAGATTTAATCAGGATACTCATGTTGAACCTTTTCTTTTTGTACCAGCAGGGTAGAAACCTCTTCCCACCAATTCAGGGAGAAGCACCTTCTCTTAATCAGGCACAAGGGGATTCTCTCCTTTTATTTGTTGTTTGCCTGTAGTTTTAACCAATTAGTATATCACCTTTTAAGGCCACCAAAACAAATAGTAGTACTGATGCTGGTCCTAAAACATTTTGCTGGTTAAAGCAGTTTTCAGATCTCCCAGGACTCCCTTGGATCCATACTTTTTGTGTCCTGCTGCAACAGGTATGGGTCCCTATTTTTCTCTCTGTGAGGATATGCATTCCTCTTTGAACTCACCAGATTTTGCATACAGCTCTTTGCATATGAGCACAAAGACCCCCCGATCATTTCAGTTTCTCTTGAATGCCAAGAAATGTTTCTTAATGAATGGACTCACCAAGATTGTGAAAGGTCCTGATCAAGAAGGCAGTAGACCTGCGCTTTTAAATGCTGCCTATAGGTGACCGCACACTGAGTCAGATAGACTTCTCGCAATTGATTCTATCCGTTTGTACCAATCCCTTAAAATCATAGACTGTTTTAATGTTGTTTGTTGCTTCTGTGTCTCCATGTAATTTCAGTCAACAAAACTTTGGTTGAAATTCAGCTGTACCGTTGTGCCTGTGGAAAAAGAATGCAGTCATGGGCAAGGACAGATTGCTGGTGATTAAAAGCATCCTTTTGCAATTTTGGGCTGTGCAGGCTTATTCAGTGGCTGTCTGCCATGGTCAATGACATCCCCATTGTGCAGGCGGACCTTGCCCGACAGGATTTCAACCTTTGTATGTAATGTAATATAAAGACCCAAAATACAGCAAGTTGAAATCTTTCGATATATCTATTCCATATAATACCAGATAATATATGTTATAAACATAGGCTTTTGCACTTAACATAGGGTTACATTAACCATAATCGACAGGTCTGTATAGAGGCATTGCCAATATATATTGGTAATGTCTCTATACAGACCTGTCCTTCACTATGGTTAATGTAACCCTATGTTAATTGCAAAAGCCTATGTTTGTAATTTTTCAGGGACGTGGTGGCACTGCAGGTTAAACTGCAGAAGCCTCTGTGCTGTAAGATCTGTAGATCTTCAGCTGTAAGTTCGAATCCACGCGACGGAGTGAGTGCTCATCGCTTGTCCCAGCTCCCGGCAACCTAGCGGTTCGAAAGCATGCAAATGCAAGTAGATTAATAGGGACCACCTCGGTGGGAAGGTAACAGCGTTCCGTGTCTAAGTCGCACTGGCCATGTGACCACGGAAGATTGTCTTCGGACAAACGCTGGCTCTATGGCTTGGAAATGGGGATGAGCACCGCCCCCTAGAGTCGAACACGACTGGACAACAATTGTCAAGGGGAACCTTTACCTTTATCTTTATGTTTGTAATTTAAGAATAAAAATTCTTAACTTTTTATTCTGAACAATAGTAGAAAATAATTTTCCAAGAAACATACATTGCAACGGAGTTCTTGAACTGATATCATGCAATATGCAATTCATTCTGTGCAGTTCTAAGCCATTGTAGCTCTATAGTATAATATGCATAATGTAAAGGCCAAAGTAATTGTTTCATTTTCAAAGGAAGTATAACCTAAATTTATGTTTACTATAGATAAATTTATATTTAATATAGATAAAAATGAGGAAAGCTACAATACAGTTGGAATCTTCCATCCCAACTCATTCATTTACTCAGTAACAATCTGCACAAAGCATTTGTCAAATCTATATTGCATCATACAGCATGTTCTAATTGTACTTAGTTTTAATGTTTCCTTGGAACTGGAGTCATTTCTGTGTGCTGCTTAAGGAATTAACATCTTGCCTCAAGTATAAGCATTAAATAATGTTAAAGAAGCAATAAAAGATACAGTAGTGGAAGATACTTCATCCTACAGCTTGGATGTGCCATATAACATATTTTTTACCCTTTTCTAAAGGAAACTAGTAAACAGTGGCTGAAATCCAGTAGTAAATTGCAACTATAATAGTCCTATTAAATCAGCTGGAATTTTGTGAATCAACTCCCCTATAATATCCAATGAGTCTATTCTATGTGTAACCCAGTACTCAATTTCAGCCAGTATACTGTGAGTACGTTGCCCAGTTTAGCAAGGCAGTCTGTGCCTGTCCATATTGAAATCTGGTGCAATTTGGCTGGTGCTCAAAAGGTCCTTATCTCCAATGCAAACTATTTTAACTCTTGGTACCTGTCCACAAAGGGAGAACAAACAACTATTTTGCATCTCAATGAATCATCCCAAAAAGATTGCATGCCCTAGCCCTGTGCTGGAGAGATACGGGCCAGCTCTTAAAGGGGAAGGATGGATCATTCTAAGTCGAAACACAAACTGATGAGGTATTTTTTCCATGCCAAGCAGTGCTATTGAGGAGTCATATACTATAACTATATGTCAGTATGGACAGGCATATAGTTATAGTAAAGAAGGGCTTGCACTCTTTCTTTAAACACAGGAAATTAACAGAAACCTCACATCCATATTTCCTTCATTTAATCTGTCATCCCTGCAACCTTTGACGTGTGTGGGATCTAATTTTAATTATTTTTTTAAAAAAACCCTTTATTCTTGTCCACCTTTCCATTAATGTATTTCTGAACTTTGTGGGCTGTAAACACAAGTTTCTGATGTTAAGGTAGCGCTTTAGAAAGTTAAAGAGTTGGTTGGATTTCCATTACTGAGGTGTCATGATGTATGACCTGCAGAGCCTTACAAGTCTTCTTGATATCTTTTGTAACTTTTCTCCCTTGACCCAAAATTAAAAAAAAAAAATGAATAAATATATTGTCCAGTATCCATTTATGCAACTCTGCTGGTGTCGCCTGGTATAACTTGCAGCAGGAGGTTGCTGTTACAGTTTTTGTCTATGATTGGGGAGTAGAGATGGGCATGGAACACAGTTTGGGCCACTTGGGTCCAGTTTGACATGGTGCCCACACAAGTGTTCTGTGGGTGCCACCTGCTTCCCTCCCACACCTCCTCTGGGCAATCACCCACTCACTGGCAGAAGTGTGTTTCATTTCTCTTCTGTGCCTCCTCAGGCGATCACCCTCTTCCTGGCAGCAATGTGGGCTTTCCTCCTCTGCCTTCACAGGCAATCACCCACTCAGACAAGGAGGCAGTGCAGGGAGGCCTGCACTGCTGCCAATGAACTCGGAGGAGGAGGAACAAGGAAGTGTGTTCCTGCCGATGAGTGGGCAATTGCACAAAAGAAGCAGGAGAGGGAAGCATGCAGCACTCACAAAACACCTGTGTGGGCACTGTTCCTCGAGTAAGCTGGACAATCCCAGGGCGCCCTCAGCACATAAGAATGGTAAACATCTTCTGAGTATTCTCTACCTAGAAACCCCTGGGAAGGGTCACCCTAAATCTGAATCAACTTAATGGCACACAGTTATATTTATTAATTCACAATGGAATTATCATACCAGAAATAAGCACCAAATGTGGATAATGGAAATAACCGTTATTAACTGCAAGAGGAAATTCCAAATTACAAGATCCACCATGAAAAGTAACCATTTATTCAGTAACCTTCTAGTGGTCAAAGACCCGTTTAAATGAAAAGATTTTTATCCCATAGCCTGGGATCAGCCACTAAAAGACACTTTCTTGTGTTCCCCACAAAATATGCCAGTTACAGTGGGAGAACAAATAGAAAGGCCTCCCCTGAAGACCACAAGACCAGGCAGCCTCATATTGAGAGACAGGAATGTAAACCTTTCCATATTTTATTTTCCCAGGTGAGAAAAAAAAAATCAAATGTGTTACATCCGTCGGAGATATAGTCCTCCATATAGCCTGGACACAAGCTGCACAGGGCTTTAGAGATCATACTTGTAGACGATAAAATGGATAGCTCAGTGGTTTAGATAGCTGGATGCAGAGCCTCCTGTAAGTAGAGACAAGCCTGTGTGGCCTTAGTCCCAGAATGCCCCCAGAGGAATGGAATGGTAAAACATTTCTAAGTATTCTCTACCTGGAATACCCTGAAAAGAGGTGCCATAAGTTACAATTGACTTGACAGCACATGATTTAATAACAGCACATGGCTTCCCATAGGCAACTGACTGGCAACTGTGTGAACAGAATGCAGGACTAGACAGACTTTTGATTTGATCCAGCTGATCTTCTCAGTATTCTAGCTGGTGCCTCAAACTGTGTTTCTTCCTTGCTCTTTACCATTCTGGTTCAGGCGTCTGCTTTTTGAGTTAAAATTCATGTTATAATAGTACCTCTTTTTTTTTTTAACTACAAAAATGTAGAACCACTACATTGTGAGAATATTGAATTTACTTGTCCCATTTTTTTTCTGGGCTTGTCACGAAGAATAATAAGGTGTGCTTCTTTTTCTACTACTCCTTTGGTTTTTTTTCCCAGGGACAGGATATATACCTCAATTTAAAAAAAGCAAAGAAGCCTAATTAAATATTACACACAAATGCATCTAGGAATGTTCTAAAAGTAACAGACACGATGACTGTGGATGTGACTGGCAGGAAAAGAGTAAAGTGCCTTTTCTTCTGCAATTAGCTCTGGTCCAAAGTCAACTTTTCTCTCTTTAAAAAAGCCACCATCCAGAATGTTTGGCTTGTTTTCCATGCATTTATGCATAATGTTTAAGTAGCTCCTAAGTGGTTTTCCTTGTTTCTGTCTGAGAAAATAGCTTAATTCTCCCAGTTCTCTAAGCAGAGAGCAGTTTGACTTCAGATTAATGTCCTTTTAAGCCAAGAATGCTCAGTATTTTATCATATGATGCTATATTTATCTGTGTTGGGTTTTTGTGCTATTGTTTTTGACAGCATGTCAGTAAGAGCCCAACCAGCTTTTCTACACTTTGTCCAATTGCTACAAAGCAGCTAAGCAGGTGGGGAGCAGAAAATCTTAATTTTTTTCTCTCTTGTAAAATTTCTCTAATTCCTCAGTAGGAGAACTGCAATAATTGGACTATTAATGTTTCATGGAATTGCATAAGTCTTGCCAATAAATCCAAACATTCTTCAAGGGCTGATAGGGTTCACATATCGTTTGTTTAGCTTGTTCCCCATTTTTTTCAGTGCTACCTGACAGGTACTTGGAGAATCATATGGTCCTGATTCTAACGGTATGATCAGATGAGGAACACAGCTTAGACGGTCTGGTGTGAGCTTTTTTCTAGTGATCACATGACACACAGGAGGTCATGACCCAGCCTTCTCTGCTCTGTGTTATAGCTGGACCTTTTTGGTTGAGGGATAGGGCTACTGTTTCTTGAAGCTATTCTGGAGCAATTCCTGCATGGAAAGAGAGCAGCTTAAAAAGAGTTACTTTCTGGACAATTGATCCTTTTTGGTAGGTTCAGAGTCAGACACAATTCTTTGTTACTTTCTGACTGTACCCTAGGTCATTGTTGCCATTGCTTCTTCTTTTAAGTCTCTTAGCTCTAATAGAACTGGACATATAAGGCAAAATGTGCAGTCAGTGCTTTGACCTACTGCTTGATCTATTGGATAACTCAGTGACTTAGGTATCTGACTGCAGTGCCAGAGGCTGGGAGTTTAATTTCCCATTGTGTATCCCAGAACAGACAGTCTGTATCATGTTGGGCAAGTTGTACAGTTCCAGGATGACCCAAAACGGAAGGAATGATAAATCACTTCTGTGTATACACTAACTGGGAAACCCTGGAAAGGTTTACTATAAGTCAGAATTGATGGCACATCATCATCATCATCATCTTCATTATTATTATTATTATTATTATTATTATTATTATTATTATTATTATTATTATTATTATTATTATTATTATTATTATTATTATTATTATTATTATTATTATAACAGCAGGCACAGTCAATCAAAGCTATAAAAACATTGACTTGTATTATACAACAGATGAGAGTTTTAACCAAAAATGTAAGTATCTGCTAAATATCGGTGCAGTATGTATGTATGCTGTTCTTAATAGTGTTGTTTTTTGTAGCTCTGATGGTGTGATTTCTGATATCTGCAACTGCTTGTAGTGGAATTTCTTAATATTGTTCACAAAGCCCCAATGACTACGGGGATCACTGAACTGTGCTTTACAATCGAGATGTTTTGATTGCCAAGTCTATGTGTTTTGATAGTTTTTCCAATTTTTTATCTTCAACTTTGGCATCTCCTGGAATTGTAATGTCAGTGATCCAGACATTTATTCATTCTGTTACTACTATGTTAGGTGAGTTAGGTTCAAAGATTCAGAAATCCCACAGGATCTTGGCATCCTCATTTTCTGGCACCTTCTTTACCTGATGTCACAATGGGCCGGCAACTTATATTTTTTGCATAATGACCAGTGTACTAACTTTGCCACTCTATCATGTCTAACTTTGTAATCTGTTTGTGCAATTTTTAGACATTCACAGATGAGGTGTGACACAATTTCATCTTTTTCGTGTCAGAGTTGACATTTGCTGTTAGCACTAATTTCTTGGATCTTAGCTTTCATCACGTTGGTTTGGAGTGCTTGTTCTTGTGCAGCAAAAATCAAGCCTTTGGTTTCTTTCATAAGGGTCCCCAGTTTTTGCCATGCCTATATTGGATTATGATCAACATAGACATGAAATGAGAAATATCAATATTTCTCCAGTGTTCCAAAATATTTATAATTTTCATCACTTGAGAGTGGTTTTATAATATCACCATTTTCAAACTCTATTCCATCTAGTTTTTGGATCTTGCCAGTGTTTATAGACAGAGCTGCACATTTGTCAATTCCAAATTTCATTTTGATATCTTCACTAAATATCTGCAGTGTTTAGCAGTGATTCTATCTCTTTGGAACGTCGTCACCATTGTCGTAGTAGTAGTAGTGTGAGAAACAAGCCTTTCCATGTGATGAGCCATTGCATTGAGCCAACAGGTATTTATTTGCAGACATCTGTTTTCAGGGGTTCCTTAACTGTTCCTGCAAACATAACCCTTGGCAACAACTGTTGGCTGAATGATTATGGGAGCTGTAGTTGCATAAGATGCATATTATCCTGCCAAGTCTTGGCAAACTGGAATATCACAACTTTAGGTGTTGCAGATTAAGTACTAATATAGATTCCATGGTATAAATATTGACATGCTGGTTCAGTTCAGATGTTACAATTCTGACTTGCAAAATTATGATTTAGCAGTTGTGAAGGATCAAGAGTGCTATGTGCTCCTCCCTTCTGGGATTTATATGCTGGTTTAATTAAACTGCAGTTATCTATTTTGACCTTTTTGAAGAAGGGAAGTACAGTCAATATCAATTTATTAAACAGGATCATATAACTTTACAAACTTGTTTGAAGAGCACTTTCCACAGTTCCCTGTTTTAGACATAATAGTTAGCTACAGTTTAATAAAACTAGGCTGCAAGTTCTAAGAAAGGGAGAGAGGACGAAAACATATGTTCCCAGTGCAAATTCCCCACTGTTAAATAATGGTTTAACAAGCTAAGAACTGATTTGCCAAACCAGTCCTGTGAGTCCAAGCAAGAATCATTATGCTCCAGTGATAGCCAAAACTGGCCTAATCATCCTTCAGCTGTGAAGTAGTGAGTATGAGGAAGTGTATTGATTCGGACAGTATCTAATGTTTGTGGTTCATGTCTAAAGCCATGTTGCATAGTACTCATGAGAGGAGGGATAGTCTTAATGAAGGGAATATGGCCACAAAATGAGAGGGAGAATTAGCAATGCTTTGTTCTCATTTGGACAGCATGTGCAAATGTGCAGGAGCATGATTGATTGATTGATTGATTGATTGATTGATTGATTGATTGATTGATTGATTGATTGATTGATTGATTGATTGATTGATTGATTGACTGACTGACTGACTGACTGACTGACTGACTGACTGACTGACTGACTGACTGATACCCCACCTTTCTCCTTAAAGGACCTACTATACAGTAGTGCCTCGATTTACGAACTTAATCAGTTCTGGAATGATGGTTGTAACTCAAAATGGTCAGTTCCGGCCGGGGGGGAAATCACACACACACACACACACACACACACACACACACACTCATTAAAAAACACAAGAACACAGCAAGCCCCATCAGAATGTGCTGGGCCAAAAAAAAAATCACCAAAAAAACAAACAAACAAGCAAACAGAGCAAGCCCCATCAGAGCATGCTGGGGCTGAAAAAACAAACACACCAAAATACATAAAAAACAAAAAAAATCACAAAACAGAAACATAACTCCCCCCAGCCCAAACCCACCTTGCAGAACCCTGTATGTACTCACTCAGAATCAGAAGGCAGCACCAGGCAGTCTGAAGTCTCCTCCAACACACTCTCTCTAACCGTTGACACAAAAGAGCTACAAAGAAGCAGCCTCTTCACTGACAAACAGTTAGTACATTTGAATTCCCTCCCTTTTTCCCAGTCGTAACTTGAAGCTTCAGTCACAAGTAGAAGCAAAATTTTGTGACCAGAGCTGGTCGTAACTCGAAATGGTCGTAAGTCAGGACATTCATAAGTCGAGGCACCACTGTATTAACAGATTTTAAATACACAAAAAAGAAACTTGAAAGCATTATGACTGGCATAACATGGCACTGTAGCGTAGGAAATGGTGGCAGATGTGGGGGCGGGATAAAGGTAACAAATAGAAGGAGATTTCCTCATTGCTATCAATCAACCCATACATTATGACCGAAAACAAGCAAAACAGTAATTTAGATGCATTTTCAGAGGGAATCCTTGTATAGGATGAATCTATTTCTCGATATTAGTCCATATCTATGTCAAATCTGAAGCATAAACACCAAAATAGCATTAAAAAAGCAAGTAGCTACCACCACAAAAACAACAAATTGAAAGAAAAAGAGAGAGAGAGAAAACCTACAAGAATGTGTGAGGTGGAAAGGTTGACATATCTTACACACAAGGAGCCAAGTTATGTATATACAAGGGCCCTTACTTGGCTCCTTGTGTATTTAACTATATATATATATATCAGTTTTTTCAAGTAAAGTTCCAACCATGTTCCTTTAATTGGATGAAATGACATATTAAAAGTACCTTCTCACAGCAATTCAAATATCTTACCATTACTTTTTACCAGGTGTGCAAAATGGTAATTTACATATCTCCTTGTCCCTGTTATGGAATCAATTAAAGACAGGATTTGTGGCACTTTGCTCAGTTGTAATTGCTGCTGAAACAGATGCTGGAGCAAAAATATACATGGAGACTGAATAATGACTAGAGAGAAAAGCAAAAGCAAGGTATTTGTGGAAATCAAACTGAGACAGAATATTAAGAATGTTATACAACTTCATTAGGAAGAGAAAATGATCAGACATGAGAGTGAAAAGAGAAAGTCATTGCTTTCAGCTTGCAAGATCTGAATGGAGCTGTTTATGACAGGACATTTGGGAGGTCATTAACTCATATACTCACCACAAATCAGAAGTGATGTGATGGTACACAGCATGTTTGGCAGTCTTTTTAAAATACCAAGCATAGTGAAATTCTGGGTGGAAGGACTGAAGTACCCAGTTATTGACTGGAGACTATGACAGGATATAGGAACCAACACTCTGCTAACATTGTGTAAGACCATCCTCAGTCACAATGCAAAAAAAAAAAAAAAAAAAAAAAAAAAAAAAAAAAAACAGTAATTCCACAGCTTAAATATGTGAGTTTTTGAATATTTGTCCTGTATAATTTTTTAATATTTTATTTTTAAAATATTTTAATAACGTGTTTCCATATATGTATTTTTTTTGCAAAATTATTTAACATATTTGTATTTTTACAACCAATTACAGACTCCTCTTGCAGGTATGAATCTCAAACAGTTGCCTGGGCCAGGAAGGAATTAAAAATTTATCCTGAAAATCAGCTAATTGGGTCCTGATTATCAGGTTCAAAGGTTCAGTTTACCTCCAAATGGAGCCAATATTTCATTTAAAAACTTGTATTAGGAATCTATTTGGTTTCAGATCTCTTGACAGAATGTTTATTGAAAGCACTTCAGGGGAGGAAAAACACAACTCCTATGTGCTTTCGTAGCATACGGGGAAATATTTCAAACGTGCCTTATAATATTGTATGCTAATTTCCTGAAGGTACATGCCCCCTTTCTGGAGGACTGTCACACCATTGCTTTTTTTTAAAAATCAGCTGGGCAGTAAGTGCATGTCTAGAGGCAGTGGGCCCAGCTTCTCTGCAAGGAGGAGGGTCTGCTGCCTCTGAGGATGGTGGCAGCAGTGGCGGCACAGGAGGCAGCAGTGACAGGAGCTGGTAGGGAGGCGATGGGGGCAGTGGGAGGGGTGGGCAGGCATGGTGGAGGAGGCGGAAGCAGCTAGGCCCCACCCAGGCATGAGCTGGAAAAATGAACAAAGAACCAGTTCATTTTTCCAGGAGTGGTTCAATATTAGCCACAAACCACAAACCATTATGAATCACCATTTTTTTGGGGGGATCTTGCTCATCTCTAATACCTGTCTGAGTTTCCATTTTTTATCCTTTAAAGTATGGTATGTATAATACTTTGAATTAGACTACTATTTCACTCTTTTCAGCACCCATGTCGAATATATTTACACATTTTAACTGAGGAGCGGTGGGAATCTCAATCAATGCATTCATTCCTGTGGCAACTATAAGATGCAGCTTAGCTTTCAGCTTGGTTCATGTATTCATGTGACCATCGAACATCCTTGCATCTGTGCATGTCTGTCCCCATCTGTCATTTATATAACCCTGTAGGCAATTGTGCCAGTGCAAGGGTTACTTTTAAATAGTCCTGTTCATATGACAGAGTATACCACAAAAAGACCACCAATGCCTGGATATTGCCTTTAAAAAAACAGCAAGTTTTTTTTCTATACATTTGTTGTTATTAAACTGAAACATTTCATCTGTGATTCTATGATTCTGTCTGCACTGGCCTGTAAACAGGGAAGTATCTACACTTTACAGCTAGTTAGTAACAGATTTTTGAGATCTATTCCTCCATGAACTGTTTTATTCTCATTGCTTCTGCTACCTTACCCAATTGAGTAAGGCTTAGTGGGACTGAGAAAAAAGTGGTCTGATTGCTTTACAGTGAGTTTAGTTTTCAAATGAAGTGGCCATTTACCAATCCTGTGCAAAATGGTGGAACTGTCAATAATGGTAACTGAAGGAATTGTGGGCTGACTGTTATTTACACATTTTAACAGAGGGACAGTGTTGGTGGTGAGTCCTGTGGTTGTTTTTGGTTTTATCATCAAAAGATAGTTCCATTGGACCAGTATGGCCGAGAAGGCAGGCTACCTCAGAGTTTCACATTCGAGTAGGAATGCAAATTCTGATCTTCCTATCCCTAACCCAAAGCTCTGTCTCATTGTAACTAGTTACCTGAGTTTCAAATGATTTCTCATTCAGCAGTGTGAGGATGAAATGAGTGAACCTGAATTAGCAATCCAGTTAAGGACTATTAGGGATTTGAACCCACGTCTCATCATACCAAATCATAAACTACACACTGTATTGCTGCAACACAGATCTAGATGCCTAGTAAAACAATCCAGATGTAGTCCATGACTGTTTCAGATAATTTTTTTATGTTTGCAAGAACTAACATGTTTCAGATTTTTTTAATGTTTGTTAAGAACTAATATAATGCAAGAACTAACATGTCTAGCAAGCATGCACTCAGCAAATCATCATATCTTGTTCTGCACATTCAACCTAAATACCATCACATGGTGGCCAAAATGAATGAATATGAAGGATATGCTGATTTTCTGGATCCGTCTTGAAAGGTTATGGGAAGTGACGCCTTGAAATAAGCATCCCAGAAATGTGCACCCCAAAGGTATGGACATAGGCTAGATAACACCACCAGTTTAAATCCTAACTGAATGTCTGTGAATGCAGGGACCTTTCTATTCACATATAGACAGAGATAAATAAACAAATGCCACAGAGTGGAAAGTGAGGGTTGTCTTCTTTTTTCTTGTTCCCCTTGTGCAGATAAAAATGGCATGTCTGGCAACCAATGGTTCATCTTCATAGCTTGGCCAAAAATTTGAACCAAGCCTTGGAAAAGGGGAGAGATTCATTGCCAAACAGAAATACAGATTTTTAAAAACACAGCATAGAATTTGATTTCTGGGGCTCAGGAATGAACTGCAAAGAAGTAGCAAAAAACCCAGAATCTTACTTTCCAGACAAAGATGGGCAAAAGATAAAGCAATGTATCAGGAAATCAGGATTCATGCTCAACTAGCAACATGAAAATCTGCCTCTTTGTCTTTTGCTGGTGATGAGACTATCTGTACTGAAACACAGCATCTCAAGAAAGCTTCATTGCAGTGATAATGCTGCAAATGGTCTGGCTTGCTTGACACATCTCACGGACAACAATCATCTGAGTGAAAAAGAACTTATGGCATTTGGACAATCTAAATCAGTTAAATTACACTTTTGCTGGGGAAAAAGTTATTGATTGCTATGGAAGCTTTCACAGCTGGAAGAGAAGAGGCAAGATACAAGCCTGTAAGAAGCCAAGCTTGAAATAAATGGGCTGTAGATTTAAAGTCAAGATTTTATGCATTGACCTATACACTGTATGCAGTATGCTGAAGTAATGAAGCCTCACTGTCAACAGGTTTCTGACTGCATTCATAGATACGCACATGTATATAATCAGGAGGCATGTTTCAGTGTAAAATTATCTAGGGCTGCCTGATTAACACACTTCTGATGAAGAGGAAGCATGGCGGCAATTGTATAGTCTGTGACCAACAAAGCCATCCAGGGTGGAGTGGGGAGTCAGCTCACCATGATTCTCTCTATACTGTGCAGTTACAGCATTTAGACATCACTTTAACTGCTATAAGCTTGGTCCTATAGTGTCTTATTTAAATGTCTGTCCATTCTGTGTTGTGCTCTCTTAAACCAGAGCATAAAAGCTCTCTAGCAGAGCCATCTGAAAAACTCACTATACTACAAATCCCAGGAGACATGGCATTTAGATACATTCATAGAGGGTTGTTTCTCCTACAAATATTCCCCATCAAAAGGATGAGCGGAGGAACATGGGGTTCAGTGGCAGAGAGAAAACAAGCAGCCACAGCCACACTTTCCTCTTCCACCTGCTTCTTACTTGTGCACACTGAACAGCCAGTCAAGTATGGTGGTGGTGGTGATGATGGTGGTGTTTCATGTGAGAACAAATCTGTGATGATTGGGGTAGATTTAGCAATAATTTTGTTGCTGGGCATTCTAGAGTACTAGTCTGGAATAATTTCAACCTTTTGGGAACATTTGCTGCTCTTGGCATATGCTTTGAATATGGACTGTGTATTTACTGCCAGCTCTATCAAGCAGAGAGTTCGTTCTCAGTCTGGCACAAAGAAGCAGAAAATGATAAACAAGGCAGCTGTGGAAAAATTACAGGTACGTTCCTCATTTTCAAAAAGCTTCTATTGAATGTTGAAAGAGAGGATGGAGTCCTTTCAAGAGGCTGAGGGTCACATTTGTTGAGACAAGGAGCCAGGGACTGCACCCTGATAAAAAACGAGGCCTCACTTAGGGATATCCTTCCTGTTCCTATTCTTCTTTCCAGTCATACATGCTTCAGTCACACCCAAGCAAACCAATTCAAATATCATTATGTGAAGGAAGAGCAACACCAATTCTAAAACATACTAGCACAGGAAGAATGGGCAGGGGGGAGAGAGATTATTAAAAATCCCCTTTTGGCTCCATCTTACTCAAATTGCTCTGGAAGCTTTTGTCCTTTGGGGCCACCATTCTTCACTTGCCCCTAGCCAACCTTTCCCCTTCTTCCTCCTTCTGAGAGAAAACTATTCTCAGCCAGCAAGTTCTATCCTACCACTTATTTGCTTCTCTCAGGGAACCCAGTTTCTACTCGTCATTAGTTTGCCCCTCACCATCAGTCTAGCTCTTCTCTTTCCTGACAATGTTTGCCCACTCCAACTACAATGGCTCATCAAAAAGGAGAAAAGGAAGAATCACCATTGTTGGGGAGGGAGAGATTACCTAGTTTACACATGAATAAGGACACAGCAGAAACAGCAGTCAAGGACACCTGCAGCACATGGGGTGAAAATTGGGTGAAGGTTTGGGATACAGAAGGGAGGTAACCCCCCCTTTTTTCTTGCTCTATATGAGTTACTGACTTCCAAAGTGGGCATCCTTCAGTCTCAAGAGACTATGGTAATGTGCTCTGAATACAGGTCTTGGAACAGCATGGCTGAGAAAGCCAATTCAAGAGTGACAATCCCTTCCACATTGAAGACAAATACAATCTGTCCCTGTCCAACTTCCTGGTTTTGCTGGTTTCAGGACTGCCTCTTTGCCTCAGCCTACTGAACAAGTGTCTCTTCAAATTGGGAGAGGCCATGATGCACTGCCTGCCTCCAAGCTGAATGCTCAGATGTGTTCCCATCTGTTGAGGTCCATTCCTAAGGCCTTCAGATCCTGCTTATAAATATCCTTATATCCAGCTGTGGTCTCCCTCTGGGGCACTTTCCCTGCACTAATTCTCCATACAGGAGATCTTTTGGAATCCGACCATCAGCCATTCTCACGACATACCGAAGCCAACGTAGACGTCAATGTTTCAGTAATATATACATGTTAACAATTCCAGCTCATTCCAGGACTACACTATTTCAAACTTTGTTCTGCCAGGTGATGCCAAAAATGTGTCAGAGACAATGAATGTGTTCAGCTTCCTCTTCTGCCGTGCACAAAGGGTCCAGGACTCACTGTAGTACAGGAGTGTACTCAGGACACAAGCTCTATAGACCTGGATCTTGGTATATGCTGTCAGCTTCCTATTAAGCCATACTCTCTTGTGAGTCTAGAGAACATTGTAGTTGCTTTGCCAATGTATTTATCCAGCTCAACGTCTAGAGAGAATGTGTCAGAGATTGTTGAGTCAAGGTACATGAAATCATGAACAACCTCCAATTTTTGTGTAGAGATAATAGTAGAGGGAAGTGAGTCCATGCCCTGGCACATAACTTGTTTTTTCTTCAAGCTGATTGTTAATCCAAAATCTTGGCTGGCCTTGCTAAAATGATTCATAAGTTGTTGGAGGTCTTCTGCAGAATGGGCAACAACAGCTGTATCATCAACAAAAAGGAAGTCCCACATGCATTCCAGCTGGATTTTGGTCTTCACTCTCAATCTAGAGAGATTAAAGAGCTTTCCATCTGATCTAGTCCAGAGATAGATGCCTTCTGTTGCAGTTCCAAAAGAGTGCTTCAGAATGAAAAGAGTTGGCATGAGGAGACAGCCCTCTTTCACTCCATTTCTTATGTCAAATGGATCTGATGTTGAGCCATCAAAAACTACCGTGCTCTTCATTTCCTCATGAAAGTACCTGATGATGTTAAGGAGTGGAGGTGGACATCCAATCTTGGGAAGTATTTTCCAAAAGCTGTCCCTGCTGACCAAATCAAAGACCTTTGTAAATTCTATGAAGGCCACAAACAGTGGCTGTCGTCGTTCCCTACATTTCTCCTGCAACTGTCTGAGGGAAAATACCATGTCAGTGATGCATCTATGAGCTCAAATTCCACTCTGTGATTCTGGATAGACTCTGTCTGCAAGTACATTGAGCCTCTTCAGCATGACACAGGCAAGCAGCTTCCCTACACTGCTGAGAAGAGAGATGCCATGGTAGTTATTGCAGTCCCCCTGTTGCCTTTGTTCTTTTACAATGTGATGATGTTTGCATCCTTCATGTCCTGTGGTACTCCACTTCCTTCCAGCAAAGACAAAAGATTTCATACAGCTCAGTTGTGATGAACTCTTTACTGCACTTCAGCACTTCCATAGGGATGTTATCCTTTTCAGGTGCCTTGCCGGAGGCTAAGGAATCCAAGGCCACTTTTATTTCTGCTAAAGTTGCTTTGCTGTCCAACTATTCTGAGATAGGCAGGCACTCAATGTTATTTAATGCTCTTTGGTTACTACGTTCTCTCTAGAATATAGCTCAGAGTAGTGCTGCACCCAGCGTTCCATCTGCTATACTTGGTCCTCGATGATCACACCTGTAGCAATCTTCAAAGGAGCAGATTTCTTCTGTATTGGACCTAAAGACTGCTTGATACCATCAAACATTCCCTCGATGTCACCTGTGTCTGCTGCTGTCTGTATCTGAGAGCAGAGCTGAAGCCAATAAGTGTTAGAACATCTCCTGGCAGTCTGTTGAACTTTGCGATGAGCAACTTGAAGAACCTGCAAGTTGTACTCACTAGACAGGCTTTGTATGCTGCTAGAGCTCTCCTCTTTTCCTTGATGGTTGGCATCAACTCCTCCAAATGGGCTTCAAACCAGTCTGACATTTTGGATCTTTTGGATCTTCTTGCCAAATGTGGACATGGCAGTGTTATGAACAGCATTCTTGAAATGTTCTCATTGTTCAGGTACCTTTGCACCAGATGGGCCTGGAAGAGTTTCCTCAAGTGCTTGAGCAAATTCCTCCACTTTTCTCTGATTGGGAGTCTTGCTGATGTCAATACATAATCTTCCTTCCTTTTTTTGTGTGATACAATCTCTTTATTTGCAGTTTTACTCTGCTACACACCAGGAAGTGATCATATTAAAGAATGTGTTGCTGACACAAAGACCATATTAACAGCAAAACTCAAGCAAGCACTGGCTATTTTCGTTCGTCTTCTCAATGTCAAACTTGCCTAGACAAGTGGGCCAGAAATTGTGATCAGCACCAGCTCTAGCATTAAAATCTCCAAGAATGAACAGCGGTTCTCTCTCTGGGATTTTCTTGATAGTACCTGCCAGGTCATCATAGAATTTGTGTTTGACTTCTGCTGTAGACGACAGTGTTGGTGCATATGCACTAATAAGGGTGACCGGTCCTGCTGATGAGTGGAACTGCAGAGGGAGGATTCTTTCACTCCCTGCAGTAGGTGGAACAATGGATCTCAGCAGAGTATTTCTAACCGCAAAGCCAACACCATATCCCCTGTCTCATTCAATAGTTTTCCCTGCCAGAAGAATGAGAATTTTTTTTTCTTTGACTAATTCCGAGTCTGGCAATCTCATCTCTTGCAGGGCAACAATGTCCATCTGCTGCCTACTCAGTTCCATATTGATGACAGCTGTCTTGTGCACGTTGTCTATTTCCTGAAGGTCATCAGAAAAGCCAGGGGTGATTGTGCAAACATTCCAGGTTCCCAGGTTTAGGGCAGAAGTTTTCTTATGATTATTGCATGCTGCAGGGTTATCGATCTGCTTGTCGGTTTTCACCCTAAACCTTACTCACCCCATGAGGTTAACAGACCATGGTGAGGCAGCAACTTACTGGCTGGGTGCTGCCAACTTAAGGTGGGCAATAGCTACCTAGTGAGGTGCAGTGATCTCTCCCACCATCAGAAACAGCCCCTGGCATTGCTCTCTATGTCAATTGAGCAAAGACTTATAACTGGTAATTACTACTTCCCATGTTATTTTGACACTTTATGTTAAGCTGGAGTGTCCTTTTCAGAGCGTGAGGCCTGGGTGAAATAATGTGGAGGACAGACTGTTACACAAGCCACAAATCCTGCCTCTCCGCATCACTGAAATAGTCGAATGGAAAGGCAGAAGCCAATACAACTGGTTCCAGTGACGTTGCAGGAGTTGCCAGAGTGTCACGGACTGCCTCCGGGACTCTGGCTTCAGTTTTTGCCTTGAGGTTTATTCCTGAAGCCTTTTCCATCGATGGATATAGCAGTGGAGGTTTGAAATCAGTTTTCCTTCTCCTAGATGGGCTGCCCTCCAAGGCTAATGAGCCCCATCTATCCAGATGACTTCCAAAATGTCCTAGTATTAAGAGCTCTGCTCAAATCTTGCAAGCTAACAGATGTGAGTTCCTTTATTGAGTCAACCTATCTCATGTGAAATCTTTGCCTACTGGTCCATCCCACTTTTCCCAGCACTATGTTCTATTCTGGTCACTTCTGTATTTCCATTATATGTGCCTGATAGAATGTGCTCAGGTTACTCATTTTTGCTCAAGAGAGAGTTCAGGCTTGACTTGATTGAGCAGCTATTTTTCTGCTTTTCTGGCTGTCTTTAGTATCTGTACCAACACCACATTTCAGGTGAATGGATTTTTCTCCCTGTCTTTCTTCACTTTCTTTCACATATTATGCATGATTTTGACCTTGGTTTCCAGTGATATTCTTTGCTAACTCCAACGTCTCCCTTTTAAAAAAAAAATTTTAAAGGCAAAGAGACATCTTTTGGAAAACATGTACACAGTATGTCCATAGAGTTTTTGGTCCAAAATAGCTCATCTTCCTCAGCTTGACTAACTCAAAGAAAGAGTTTAGAAATTGCAACATAACTTTCTAGTCTGGATTCTGTGGAACAAGCATGTCAATATTAGTTTATTGGAGAAGTTTAAGTGTGGATATGTTTCTCCATTGTACATGTTGCACCTACTCACACCTTCAGCTTCTGCAGTTTTCCGTTGTGTGGTGTCACTTTGTGAATGGTAGTGAGCAGAAGAAGGTGTCCTGTAGACCATCTTGACTGCTGTCATTTGTGTTGTCAACATATAAGCTGTCCTTTTCTATGTAAAGCTTGGTGTCCCTTTTTCTGCTGGCTATGTGGGCATGATACTGTGCAGCAATTTGATAGATAGATAGATAGATAGATAGATAGATAGATAGATAGATAGATAGATAGATAGATAGATAGATAGATAGATAGATAGATAGATAGATTGATTGATTGATTGATTGATTGATTGATTGATTGATTGATTGATTGATTGATTGATTGATTGTTTGATTGATTTAGTAAGCCCATCTGGCCAAAAGCCACTCTGGGCAGTTTACAACTTTTTCTGACATTTTGAACTGTAGGTATAGAAGCACAAAATACCACATTCATAAACCAGAGGGTTTTTTTTAAGTATTGAATTAAATTCAGTGAGAATTAAATGGAATTAAATTCAATTCCATGGAATTAAATTCAATTCCATGTTTTATTTTTCCCTGAAGGAATAATCTTATACAGGATTATTACAATTCCTATTCAGGAATCACCTGCAAACAGCATATGATACATCAAACTGTCCAGGATTATTACAATTCTGAACAGAGTGGATTCTTTCCCATACAGGATTCATCTGAAAAGGTCATTAAGTTATCCAGGATTTTGCAGTTTCTTATGCAGAGTTAAGTGGAAAGTGAGGAATATATAAAAAGCAGCATGTCCTCATTTTTGCAAGAAGCTAATAGGTCTCACTGATGCAGTTAAAACTCTCAGAAATCTCAGCCTTACAAGACTTAGAAAATTGTAAGAACAAGAAATTCTGCACATTATCCTGTAGCTAGAATTTTTAACAATTTTATATGGTTTTTTTAGTATACCTTTGATATGTTAATAATATATGTTATATGTGTGGTGCCTGCAGGAGCAATGTGTAGACTTCCAAATATTGTTGGACTACAACTTCCCTCATCCCTCATCATTAGCTATGGCCACTCGGGCTGGTGGGAGCTGCAGTCCAATGACATCTGGAGACCCATGCATTCTAATCCCTTCTGTAATGAAAACCTGCCTTTAGTTATCTAGTGCTTTGTATCCTCACTTCTGCCTCCAGTATAATGTATAAGGGTATAAAGTGTATAAGATAGATGCAATGAAGGAATAATTTTCACCTGGCCAGTGGAATGTGAGAAAAAAAAAAGGAGTGGTGACAGCAATAGCTTTGCCTGAGCAAATGTGCATGGGGTAGGGAGCATGTTTATGTATATAACCTTGGAGGGTCTCTTGGATTTCAGGGAGGTCTTTGTCATCACAGATATTAATATGCACAAGGTGTTTTTTAAACAGCCCATTAAGTTTGACCCATTAAGATGGCAGCTAGAATTTGCCTTCTAATTAGTTTGTGGAAGAGATCTGAGATTTCTGTGTGTGACAAAGGAAAGCAATTTGATGAGTGGCAGCATTACTAGTGACAGAAACACAGATCCATGATTTGCAGCTGGTTGGAAGAAAGTGCCTTGAGGGGCTCTGAGTGGATGCTGTTTGTTTTGGGGGGTGGGGGACCAGATGCTACTTTATAGACGATTGGTGTCTGCTTGAGTGCCTCTCTGCTTCAGAATTCTCAGCATGGTTGTCTGTAAATAAACAAAGGGGGGGGAAACCACACCAAATGACTTCACTGATAAGCCATCCAGAATGAAATTTAATCCTGCAGTTCTCTTTCTACCATTCCTAACTACTCCATCAAGTGGAACACTCAGGTCAAGAAAGCCGCCTCCATACTTCATTGAAAGGCTTACAAATATACCTTTGCCACAATTTTGATAAAAAGGAGAGCCGCAATTACGATTCCTTTCTAACAGAATATATTGATGAAAGGCTGGTTCAGAATAGCCCAAAGTGTTCTTGTTGGAGAAGAAGTTGGACATCATCATGGCTAATAGCTATTTTGACTTTGGAGGCAGCAACTCTAAATAATGGTGGTGTGATACAAACAAGCAAGTCTCCAAAGCTGTTTAGCTAATTTGGTTGTCTTTTTCCTGCATAGATTTTCCTATTTATTTCACCTTGAATGATCAGCTCCAATATCTATGCTTTTTGTTTCTCATGCATGGCTAAAATATTCCAATTTTCTGAATTTTGTATATTTTATGATTTCTTTTCATAGTCTTCATTTGCTTTAATGCTATTTTATTGGTCATTCTCTCAGTCTAAGAAATTCTTAGCATCTTGTGATAAATCCACCTTTCAAATGTACCCAGCATTATGTGTTAAAATTTACAATTCCACATTGTACAGGAGAACCGAGTATATATAGCATTCTTAAAGTCATTTAAAAATCTTTATTGCATGTGACATTCTTCATCTGAGTTCTGGGCCAACTCTTTTTTGACCTTTGTTGCATGGCTATGATCCTAATTAAACATTTTAATTTTAGCATTGTATCTCTCTGGCTCAAACTGGTGCAATTTAAGTGAGTTTTACTCTGGCTGTATGGTGCCTCAAGTCAGTCCTCTCTTACATCTCTCAAATAGATGTCTGGCATTGTCAATGTAATGAGCCCAAACCATCTCATTGACATTGCATGTGTAGACATGGTCCATTCACGGGAACAGACTGAAAACATTCTGCACAAAATTCAGAAAAGAATTTCAAGGAGGAAAAAAAGTACTCTTTGTTTCAGACTCAGACGGAGGTGAGGAATCTTAGGGACTATAAAAATTCATCACTATTTGGTCATGTTGACATAGTATGGAGCAAAAAAGAAGAAGGTATTTAGAGAATATGCTTTACAGCCCTGTTAAGAAGAGAGGGTTAAGCTTTAAAACAGATAAAAGAAACATCCAAATAAAGTAGAAAGGAGCCCAAACTAGTATTAAATATTGCAATTCTGTGGGGCCTGTCAACACGACCACCATAATTTTTCTAAGATAAAATATCTTACATAAAGCTTTATCTGAACATTTTTCTTTCTTTTTTAATTTTTTTTACTCTTCTTCATTTAGATTGATATACCTGGCCAAGAAATGCAATCTGAGAAAGTTCTTCTGTTGTTCAAATAGAGTACTTGTTACTGCTGTTAACAAAGTCATATTGCTGTCTGGGAGAAGAAACAGATGTTTGCATTGGGGCAGGCAAATTGCAAGGAACAGATAAAACAGTTGACTACAGTCCATTCTAGATGTTACTTATAGTTTTTCAGACTTGTTTTATGATAAAGGAGTTTGTGAATTGCAGCTTCTAGTAATTCAGACAGGAGACCAGATTACCATCACTTTCTTTCTTTCTTTCTTTCTTTCTTTCTTTCTTTCTTTCTTTCTTTCTTTCTTTCTTTCTTTCTTTCTTTCTTTCTTTCTTTCTTTCTTTCTTTCTTTCTTTCTTTCTTTCTTTCTTTCTTTCTTTCTTTCTTTCTTTCTTTCTTTCTTTCTTTTTGGTAGAAAGGGACCAAACTCACTTGGAACATGCCCATGTTTTGTGCTGCAATTAATTTGTACAAGAAGATGTACTTATGCATGGGATGATGTCTGCCAGAAGGTGAAGTATTTGCAGGAGACCCTCCACAAGGAGAAGCAATAGAAGATAAGAATATGGTACAGAAACCACATCATTTCCTTGATTGGCACTTTATAACAAAATAAACAGAGAAATAAGCAAACAAAAATACTTTTAAGATGCAGTCTAGTCTCATGGTAAAAACTTAAGTTTTAGGTAAATAATATGTAGCTTTCTGCTCTGATGTTAGGGACTTATTTGGCTGTTTTCCATTTAGCCCTCCATTTCAGAATTGATGGTAATATGATTAGACAAATATTTTTTAAACCACACATTCGCCCTGGGTTTAGCCTTCTTTACTTCATTGCAACAGCTTACAAAAGAGAGAAACATGTGGAACAACATCTTGGACAATGTAGATCCTGCCACATCACTGGTCACTTCAGATAAATGTACAATGCCGGTATACAAAAGAACGAAACAATGCAGACAGCATACATGGCTGCCACTCATTTATTTATTTAAAATCTTTTACCCCACTTTTCTCCTTGAAAAGGACCCATGGCAACTTACAACATCGAAAGACAATATTTAAAGTTGAAAACAATGAGTATACAACAGTGGTGAACATCATTAAAAGACAGTATTTAAAGCTATGAACAATGAGTATAAAGAGGCATCTTACATCATTAAACAGCATTAAACATTAAACATCATTAAACAGCAACATTAAAGCTAAGAACAATAAGTACACAAAAAGAAACGAACACCACTCTGCGAAACGGAAAATACAAGTACAGTGGTGCCTCGCATAGCAACGTTAATCGATGCAGCAAAAATCGCTGCAAAGCAATTTTGTCGCTATGCGATTTTAAAAAGCCCATAGGAATGCATTGAAATCCCTTCAATGTGTTCCTATGGGCTTAAAACTGACCTTTAAGTGAAGATCCTCCATATGGCGGCCATTTTCGCTGCCCAGTAAGCGAGGAATCCATCTCTAAACACGGCGGGTAGCCATTTTTTTTTACCCGGTGGCCGTTTTGGAACTGCTGATCAGCTGGGGGAAAATCATCGCTTTGCGATAATCGGTAAGCGAAACAGGGTACCGATCATCGCAAAGCAATTTTTTCCCATTTAAAACATCGCAATGCAATTGAAAAAAGTTCATTGGTATGTGATTTCATCGTTAAACGGGGCGCCCGTTAAGCGAGGCACCACTGTAGTACTAAAAATCCAGTCAAGGCAGTAATGCATAACAATCTGTCTGAAAATCACACACAGCTACTGAGGGAAGGCTTGCCTGAAGAAAAAGGTCTTTTCCTGCTTGCGGAAGGATAGCAAGGATGGGGCCAATCTGGCCTCCTGTGGAAGGGAGTTCCAAAGTCTGGGAGCAGCAACAGAGAAGGCCCTCCTTTTGTCCCCATCAGACATACCTAGGTGAAGGTGGCAGGACTGAGAAAGGCTTCTCCTGATTAACTCAACACAGGGTACTCACACAGGGTGCTAAAAAAAATCACACCTGAAAAAAATGTGGGAGAAAGCAAAACTGACAGATTTCAATTACTTAGATTTTTACATCTGGATTTCAGTCCTCATGTACTCAACCACATTTGTTTTGAAACATAGTGAATTAGCATTTCCATACCGTTTTCTTGACTGGTCACTTGCCTTTATCAGCTAACTGGCAAGCAGGTATAAAATCATTCTGTCTGTACTGTGAAAACACTGTACTTACTAAGTTTGGTCTATGTAAGTGGTTTATGAACAAAATTTGCAATTTCTTTCAGGAATTCAACTGAGAAAAATATTTAAAAAGAATGGAGAAGCAGTATCAGTAGTGCTTGATCGTGCTTAATTGTGGTGGGATAAAAATGAAAATCAAATACACATAGATCACATACTTCTCGCAGCAAACTCTCAATTGTATGGCACAAAATATTTATCATGAGAGGCTCAATTTCTGCATTGGAAGAGCAAGAGGACTGTTTCCAGCAGCTTACATCATATGAGGATCCTGTAAGAGGTTGAACTATCCAAGGTTCTTAGATCTTACATTCCAGGTTCCTATGCAGTATTCTTCTTTGCAGCATCAGACTTTCCTTTCACTTCCAGGCACGTCCACAGGTGAGCGTCGTTTCGGCTTTGTCCCAACCACTTCATTAGCTCTGGAGCTACTTGTACTTGTGCTCCGCTCTTCCTCAGTAGCATGTTGGACGCCTTCCAACCTGAGGGGCTCATCTTGCAGCATCGTATCTTTTAGCCTTTTGTTTCTGTTCATGGGGGTTTCTTGGCAAAGATACTGGAGTGGCTTGCCAGTTCCTGGTCCAGGTGGATCACGTTTAAACAGAACTTTCCACTATGACCTGTCTGTCTTGGGTGTCCTTGCACGGCATAGCCCATAGCTTTTCTGAATTACTCAAGCCCTTTCGCCATGACAGGGCAGCAGTCCATGAAGGTGGGCAACTAGATTTAGCAATGCATAAAACACAGCTGCTGGAGAGAGTTTGGCCACATGAAAAAATGGTCTGAGTTTTTGCAGAGGGTTGGTGCTATGCTAAAGGTCCAGATTGCACATCTGGGGACCTGCCTCTTCCACATTGCTATATTTATAAATAAGTAATTTTTACACATATATTAATCTTCAGAGGGTTTTGTTTGTTTGATTTTTGGTTTTTGGTTTTTTTAATAGATGGAAATTGATCTTTTGGTGCTTATCCTTTGAACTGTCTAGTCCCTGGGAAAGGAGCTGTACAAAGGGATAGAATCCTGGCATATTAGATTATACCAGTTCAGACTACATAAGTCTCATATTTTTTACTAGTCTTCTGGATTCAAAAGTAAGCAAATAACTGCAGGATTATTATTTTTTAAATCAACATCAAAAAGAAAGATTTTTGCCAAGCCCATCCCTTCTAAACTTGTTTTCTACTTGCAGGGACCTTTGTTTTCCATTGCGAATGTTCAGGAATGTGAATCCCAACTCCAGTCTGAAATGGTATAATCCATAGTAGTGCAGTGGTGAGCCAGTGAAAGTGGTCGACACATTTTAGGCTACAGCGAATCAAAGCATGGATGTGTCAATAGCCAAGATGGTCTCTTGAGTTTATTATGAAGAGGAAGGGTGCCATTGAAAATCTTGAGCATCTTCAGAGAGCTGTCTCAAGCACACATTACAGCATGGGTGGCCTCATCTGTACTACCATCAGCACAGCCAGCCTGGAAGAAAAAAACAGGGAGAAGGACAAGCTCCATTACACACAGAGAAAAAGCATTTGATGAGTCTGAAGAAGTAAGCGGGGGGGGATGTGAAGGTGCAGGATTATTAAATACTGTACACACACATCCTGAAGCATCCTGCTTTAAATAAATGTTCAGTCTCGGTTCACAAGAAAGAATATAGTTTACAGGAAAGAGAGAAAAAAGATGGCTCAAGGCTGAGGACCTATAAAACCATCACTTTACTAACAGCAGGAATGGTTTTGAAAAATGTATGTTGTACCTGAAAAACAAACTGTGAAACAACCAACATTTTTCCCTGCATAACTCCCTTTAACTGCAGGCATTTCGATTGCAGCCCAGTGTTCCGGATTCCCCATTCACTGTGAGTTTTGGCTTCCTCTTTTGAAAAACCCCAGTTTTCTGTTAACAATATAAGCTGCCTTCTCCCTCAAACCAACTACATAAAAAAGCTCCTGTGAATCACTGCCCTTCTTAGCACTGCGAGAGAAAGAGTTGTGCCAAGTCACTATGACCCATTATTATTCCACCATTATGACCTTGGCCAAATTTTAACATATTTTAATGGAATGGGATGTGGGTTGAAAAGAACATGGAGTTGCTTTCATGTTTCAATTAAGAGACAACAGGAGTGCCCCATCTCGAGGGGAAAATGGGAGCATATACTCATCTTCTGCAAAAATAACCTGTCAGACAATTTCAGGCAAAGTGTTAATGGGCTCCAAAAACAGTCTAGTCTATTTGTGCTTGATGGTAAATTGCATCTATGCCATGTACTGCACTGTGGAGGCATGAAAGTATGGGAAGCAGTGAACTGAAACAAAAATGACAAATAGAATAGCTTTAGAACTTGATGAAGACATGCTAAATAAAAAAATGAGGGACAGAAAAAAAGATTAGGCTACCATTGGTGTTTATGCATTAGATTGGAAAATTCTGTAGTAGGAGTTAATGTTGGAAATGTTGGAAATGCTTGGCTCCTAATACTTTCAGTGCTTTACTCTGGCAAATTCAGTATGAAAGCTACCAACACCATCATGTATTTCTCCAAGGTCTCCATCAGGCCTACTTCTTATACTAAGGCACTGAATAAAAGCATTTAGGCCATTTTCACTGAATATTTTCAAGTGTTGCCTTCAGAGGAGTGCAGAGGATGAAGCGGATAAAAAATTGCTAGGTTCACTTTTTCCTACAAAATTATCCCTTTTGTATCTCCCAAGGCTGACAGTGGGATGGAGCACATATACAGTCTGCATTGGACATCTGTTTTGTTGTAGTAGTAGTAGTAGTAGTAGTAGTAGTAGTAGTAGTAGTAGTAGTAGTAGTAGTAGTAGTAGTAGTAATGTGCGCTACACCAAAGTTCAGTCCAATAAAATCAATAATGTACAAACATGCAACACAACATTGACACAGAAGGTTCATGGACCATGCGCACATGTGAAAACTGTATTTGACTATAAAAGAACATTTCCAGATGGAGACTTTCTCAAGCTAGCAATAAGAAGACATTGTGCAGCCAATTTTCCCCATTATGGGGGGGGGGGGACCAGAAAAATCATTTTAATAATAAGAGATGTTTATGAGTGGAGAATAATTTCAGATGAAGCTGCAGTAATATTCAGAGAGTGAGACAGGGCAAAGATAGAATAAAATTGTTCATAATGTGTATATTTGAACAAAACAAAATAAAACAAAACAAAACCTATTCAGGCATACTTTGAAGAATAGGAAACATGAGTTTCAGCTCTATACATTGGAGGGACAAATGCTCAAAAATATGTACACATTTCTGTGCAGAGGGAATAAGTCTTACAACCCAGCATAAAACTGGGAATGGCAGGATCACTATGCTGACAAGATTCTGAGAAATGCAATTAAAATGAGACAGATTTTCATGTCCCTAATAGAAAATTTTTAAATAATATTGTATAATACTATGAGGACCATTTTGTTTTTGTTTTGACATAAAGCCTGGGCTTTTCGATCTCACTGGTACATCTTGTGGGAATAATTCAGAGACAGTTTAGCACACTTAAAGCAAATTTCAGTGGGATATAAAAATCACTGCTTAAAATATTCCCTACCACATCATCAAGTTCGTCATGGCTCTGTCCCTGTTTTGAAATTATTGTTCTAAGTGTAATTGGTGTAACATGTAGAAAGTATGTGATTTCCTAATGTATGACTGTGTAAGCCCCTTTTAATTGCCCTGTGTACATAATAAACTTTCTTATACTAAATCCCACTATTGGTCCATCTAATTCAGAAGTGTTTTTAGTGTGTGTCTACAATTTCAATTAAGAATTTTCTAAACTCTAATTGTCAGGAACCAAAGATATTTTTATTATCTCTCACAGAGCTACATGGTGCTGTTTACACCCATTCCATCCTTAGAAGCACTTGATAAGGGACAAGCTCAGAAAGAAGTATTCTTTCCTGAATAGAACTGTGAAGTATATAGTGGATGAAATCCTGTTGCTTAGCATAATTAGGCACAACAGTTGAGTCAATGGAACTTCTGGAAGAGGTGACTCACCAAATTCCCAGTGATTCAGTACATTCTAGTTCTGTCTTACTAATCTAAACAGGAAGATTTCAAATACGTAATGTAAGCCAGTCCCAGTTGAAAGCATTTTTCTACCCAAAGTGGAAGAGAACAGTTCACACAGCCAGTTATGTAGTATTCAAGGCCAGCCAAATTATTTTGACAGATAAAGCAAAAAATCCAACCAACAAGTCTCACCATCCATTACAGTAAGAATGTAAGAGAAATAATTTAAGTAAGTAAAATGTATTCTCAAAGGCTTTCATGCCAAGATCTGATGGTTGTTGTAGGTTTTTCATGCTGTTTGGTCGTGTTCTAGAGGTTTTTCTTCGTAACATTTTGCCAGTCTCTATGGCCATCATCTTCAGAGGATAGGAGTTGGAACTCTGTCTGTATTCTGGTATAGTGTGTGGGACAGCTGAATATTTGTAGCTGTGGGATCCGTTTCAGGACACTGGGTGATTATAGTGATCAGGGTGTATTTTGTTAGGTGTATTGTTGTGATAAGGGGAAAGGTGATCTGTCACTGTGATTGATGGGTGTCGTTAGCTAGTCTATTGTGTGCAGTGATCACCGGTCCTTGTGGCTGGGTAGAGTTTGTTGACCTTTTTGCAGGATGTATTTTTCAGTGCAGGGAGCCAGGCTTTGTTGAGTTTTAGACTTTCCTCTTTTTTGTTGACTAACAACACCCATCAATCACAGTGAAACATTAGGAAGAAAAACCTCCAGAACATGGCCAAACAGCCCCAAAAACCTACAACAACCAACTAAAATGTTGTTGCTCTTTTATGACACCCCAAATCCTCTTTTATGTCTCATTCTGCTCAATGCCAGAGCCACTTCTTGTGTATGCCACCAAATTGTATTTAATAAGCTATGTGCAGTGTATTTGCCATGAGGGGTTCAGACAGAAAAAATAGTAAAGGTAAAGGTAAAGGTTCCCCTTGACAATTTTTGTCCAGTCATGTCCGACTCTAGGGGGCAGCGCTCATCCCGCTCTTCAAGCCATAGAGCCAGCGTTTTGTCCGAAGACAATCTTTCCGTGGTCACATGGCCAGTGTGATTTAGACACGGAACGCTGTTTACCTTCCCACCGAGATGGTACCTATTTATCTACTCGCATTTGCATGCTTTCAAACCGCTAGGTTGGCGGGAGCTGGGACAAGCAACGGGCGCTCACTCTGTCGCGTGGATTCGATCTTACGACTGCTTGGTCTTCTGACCCTGCAGCACAGGCTTCTGCGGTTTAGCCCACAGCGCCACCACATCCCTATAGAAAAAATACTACATTAAAAAAATCCTAATGTTTAGAGAAGTATAGAAAACCTTGGAACCCCCATCTTGGACACCATAATGTTTTGTAGTATTTCCTCTATTATCCAGAATGAGATCGCCTGTTTTAGCACCAGCTGCATAGAACCTTCTTAATTTCTTAATAATGTTTGCTCAATCTTTAAGAGAATCTCATGTTTTGACTCTGATAAAGCCTTGGAATATTGAACCAGCATACAAAATTTGACGAGAGGGTGATGTTGAGAAATGAGGCAAGAAGACTTGGTTTGACTTAGGTGGATATACATCAAGATAAAAGCCCTCACCTTTTTTTATTTGAATTATTCTTAAAGATTATTCTTACAATTATTGCACTGTTATCCCAAGGTTGTCATACGTTAATACTAAAACAAGACAAAAATGATATAGACAGCTTTTTTCAAGTGCAGAAACATCTTAGTAAGGTGAGTTTACAACTGTAGTACAGGTTTACAAATCAGCATCAGAGCTGCACAGAAAGCTGATTCCTTGTTGGCCAGTTTTCAAAATAGTGTTAACTGGCCTAAATAACATGCTACAAACCCAAGTGGCAAACCTGTCCAAAGCTCTTCCTCCAGGAAGAATCTAAAATGCCCAATGCCATTATTTTCCTCATCTGTGACAAAGATCCATCTCAACATTGTTCAGACACAGACCAACTGTTTACTGTCTCTCGCTTGACCAAGGCTTGGAGTATATGCTGTTTGTGACACCATGCATGACATCAACAGGCTGTATGTGCATTTAACCTAGGCTGTCTCCATGCCAACAGAGAAGGCAATAAATCTCTACAACCATCAGCCTGACTGCCTACTAGCAAGTCTGACATTTATCTTGGCTCCTCTCTAACCTATGACTAACCTGAAAGCCTTCTTCCAGTATTTTTTTTCCAAATGAACAAACACAACAGTTGGTCCAGTAAAAACTGTAATCTCACTTGCCTTATGCACCGATGCTCAAGTGTGACTTCCTTTAGAAGAAAAAAACAAATTAAGGGTCTACCAGTGTAATATTGCTCGTGTTTTGAATAACTCCTTGCTCTTACAACCTGATCTGAATATTTATTTCTACTCATTCCAGTTATCTAAGTTTTGCTTTGTTGTAAGTGATTGTCCCTTATGATATAGATGTCCCATGGATCATAAAATATATGTAAAGCAGCCTAATCTTCCTTTAAATATAATGGAAGGAAAACAGATTACCAATCTGAAAAGCTTTCTTAAACTAAAACCATGTTGAAGGGTATGTGTGTGTGTGTGTGAGAAAGAGAGACAAGTCTCACATTTTGTGCTGATTTACCAACATACCCATATTTTTTTCTCCCCTCATAACATCTGTGGACTAGAGGGATTCAATGTGTAGGATAGGTAGAGGACAATAGTGGAAGTCCTATATCCACTATATTACACCTTGTTTGTGTTATATAGAATGGTTTGCAGTGACCAGCTATATTGGTTCAAGGAAAAAAAAGATCAAAAGGGTATGTGAAAGAGGACACAAGATTGGAGATATAGAAAAAGCTTTGAAAATTACTTTATCAGCTATAGTTTCCAAAATCCTCTAGTCACAAAAATTACTGCCAGAAGCCTGAACTGATGACTTCCTACAGAATTTGTAAAAATTAGTGTGATGGCTGCATGCCCCATTAAGGCTAGAGGTTGCTCACCCTTGCTTCATATTAGAGATTGACAACCTGAGGCTGTACAACTGTACTTGAACAGGAACTATGACCTTTTCTCACCATGCTCTGTTCTCACTCCAAAGGCTCCAGTCCTATGCGCGAACATATTCTCTCTGTTGACTCTGCCATAACGACTATCAGCCCTATGTAAGAATTAATCCTAATTCTGCTCTCAATACCCCCACCAGTGCAAAAGGGCTCTGGTGTGGAAGTGATTACTGGGACCAGGCTGAAGCAATAGCCATTTCAGACAGATTGTCATACTGAGGTCTTCCAGCATATTTTAACTGTGCTGCCGCAAAAGCACCAAATACTCATTGTTTGTACAGTATTGCATATACAAAGCCAACCGTTGTAAGGTTTGCTCTTTTCTATTACAAGAAAACAGCAGCAATGATTAAATGACACATTCTGAATGTAGAAGGTTAATCCAGTGGAAATCTTCTTTAACGAAAATAGGCTCACATTTGTGAAAGAAGCAGCAGGACATGTAACACTTCAAGTATGAAATTTAGACTCAGAAGCACTTCAAGGAGACTTGAAAGAATAGGCAAAAATCCATTAAATAGCTCAGGTTGGTACTATGAACTGATTGATTCACATCCTTTGAAAAGAGTTTACTAGCTCTAACTGATTTGCAGAATTTCTATTTCAGAAACCAAGGGCTGCAAAATATTAAAACTAATATGTTTGAGTAAAAACAGAGAAAGATAAGCTAGGTATCACAACCTGGCAAAGATTGATTGATTGATTGATTGATTGATTGATTGATTGATTGATTGATTGATTGATTGATTGATTGATTGATTGATTGATTTACACTCCTGTACCATCCATTAGTATTATATTACTCTCTGAGTGGTTCACAACATACAGTAACATCAACAGTTAAAAACACCATGTTAAAAACACAATAAAAATACAATAAACCCTGTCCCTAGCTAAAAGATTGCTCACCATTTAATAAAAACACACAAATTAAAATCCATTTGAACATCTCACAAGTTGAAAGCAGTTTTATATTAAAGGTGTGCACTGGCACCAACATTTGGATTTGGAATTCGGATTCAGAATTCAGAATGACAGCCCTTTGGATTTGGAATTTTAAAAATGTGGAATTTCTGGATATCCAGAACTCTGAATCGTATATAGTCATATTTTCCCCCTTTAAAAAATACAGTCAGGCAAAACATTTTAAAAAATATTTCCCTGTGTCCACTGATACCTGCTACACCTTCATTGTGATTGTACCAAACACAAAAAACACACACCAGCAGACAGCAGTGCCTAGGTATTAGGAAATGGTTGCAGTGAGCATATTGATAGAACTCTGAACAGTGGGAATTTCAGCAAGAAATTTTAGCAGCATTGGAGAAGTGGTGTAATACCCTGGGTAGCACTGACAGGTAGATTGGCACAGCATCTGGAGCATCTAGAACATCTGGAGGCCCAAGGTTGGGGACCACTGTTGTAAGTAGTGTGTGTCATTCTCTCTTACTTAAAAGGAACTTCCAGAAAGCCCAGCACTGCTGGGATGACTTTAAGGAAAATTAGTTGTGGGTTTGTTTTTTGTGGGGTTTTTTGCAGACCCAGGTTCCAAGAATGAGTGGTGTGGACTGACAATGTCCCCTGCTTCAGAGGACACTCTTTCACTTAGCACACTATTTCATGGACAAAACAGCAGTGCCACTGCCACCTTAGCAAGACCTCCCCCAAAAGACTTCTTATCAGCCCAGTAAAACAAGAGATTGATCCCTTTTGGCTGGCAGGACTCCTGAATGCAAAATTCAGCCATGTCCTTCCTCTGTCATGGTATTTCTGGAGGGCCAATCCCTGCCATGTTTTCAAGAACATTTCAGAAAGCTTGCCCTGTTGTGGCTGGAGTAAAGAACTCGCACCCTAGAATACAGCCACTGGTACTGCTGTTTAGGTAAAGGTAAAGGTTCCCCTTGACAATTTGTCCAGTCGTGTCTGACTCTAGGCAGTGGTGCTCATCTCCATTTCCAGCCCATAGAGCTGGCGTTTGTCCACAGACAATCTTCCGTGGTCATGTGGCCAGCTAGACTAGACACGGAATGCCGTTTAACTTCCCACTGAGGTGGTACCTATTTATCTACTTGCATTTTTGCATTTTGCATACTTTCGGACTGCTAGGTTGGTGGGAGCTGGGATAAGCGACGGGGGCTCACTCCGTCATGTGGATTTGATCTTACAACTGCAGGTCTTCTGACCTTGCAGCACAGAGGCTTCAGCGGTTTAACTTGCAGTGCCACCACATCCCTTGTTTAAGGTAAAGGTAAAGGTTCCCCTTGACATTGTTAGTCCAGTCATATCCGACTCTAGGGGGTGGTGCTCATCCCATTTTCAAACCGTAGAGCCAGCACTTGTCCAAAGACAGTTTCCGTTGTCAGGTGGCCAGCGTGACTAGGGAACGCCGTTTTACCTTCCCATTGTGGTGCTACCTATCTACCTACTCTCATTTACATGCTTTTGAACTGCTAGATTGGCAGGAGCTGGGACAAAGCGACAAGAGCTCACTCCATCACATGGATTTGATCTTACGACTGCTGGTCTTCTGACCCTGCAGCACAGGCTTCAGTGGTTTAACCTGCAGCGCCACCACATCCCTTGTTTAGGGTACTACAAAAAATTCAAGTTTCTTCCTACTCTGTGTGACCACTCAGAGCTAGTCAGACCTTCTTCATTAGCTGCTGCATGTGATAAAAAGTTGACTGGCATTGCCCTGCCTTGCTCTGTTTGATATCCATTGCCTGCTGTTTAATTTGGGAGTCCAAAATGATTGCTAGGACATTCTCCCTTGTCTTGGAGCCAGAGAGTCTTTAAGTTTCATTTGTCAAGAAATCACTCCAGGATGCCTGAGAAATAGGTTTTGCTTTCACTTTTTCTTCTAGCAAGCAGAAACCTAGCCTCTATAGCTGTAAATGGAACTCCAAATAATAGGAATTATTATTACAGCTATATTTGCAATCATGTGAATATGGCATTGTTTTCTGAATTCTGAATATTTGCAATTCTGAATACATATCTCTACTTTATATAATTCTATCTTAATTAGCTTCATAAAAACAGAGATGCATTATGCCTGACAAACCTTTGTAGGAAGCTTATTCAGAGGGAAGGAACCATGTCCGAGAATGCTTGGCTCTTAGTGTTAGCTTTTTTTGGCCTCTTTGGATTTTTTGTTTGTTTGTTTGTTTGTTTGTTTGTTTGTTTGTTTGTTTGTTTCTTTGTTTCTTTGTTTCTTTGTTTCTTTGTTTATATCCCGCCCATCTGGTCAGGTCAACCACTCTGGGCGGCTTCCAATAAAGGTATATACAATAAAAACACAAGGATTTTACAAACAATCCGTAACACATAATAATAAAACAAATAATAAATGAAAAAAGAATAAAGACAGAATTAAGTATTCACAGGAGGGAAGGCCTGAATGTATATCCATGTTTTTAGTTGACTCTTAAAAGTGCCCAGCCTAGGGGCCGCACGAATCGCCGGAGGAAGGTTATTCCAGAGGTGATGAGCCACCGCCGAGAAGGCCGGATTTCGTGTCCTTTCCTTCCGGGCCTCCCTCGGTGTTAGGCTTTTCAACCTCACCTCCAGACTCGTGCAGGTGATCCGGGTAGATCTTTGTGGGAGCAGGCATTCTGCCAAGTATCGAGGTCCTAAACCATTTAGGGCCTTATAGGTAAGCATTAACACTTTGAAGTCAATGCGGAAATGGATGGGTAGCCAGTGCAGCATGGCCAGGGTAGGAGAAATATGTTGGTATTTTCTCACTCCAGTAAGGAGTCTGGCCACTGCATTCTGCACCACCTGACGTTTCCGCATCAGCTTCAAAGGGAGCCCCACATAGAGCGCGTCACAGTGGTCTAATCTTGAGATTCCGAGCGCATGTACAAAGGTAGTGAGTGCCCCCGTGTCAAGATAAGGTCGCAGCCGGGCAATCCGCCAAAGGTGGAAAAAGGCGGTGTGGACTATCGATGCCACCTGCATTTCCATGGTGAGCATCGGGTCCAGGTGTAACCCCAGGCTGCGAACCCCACTCTTCATGGCCAGGGCCATCCCCCCAAACATGAGGGAGTCACCCAAGCCATCATCCACAGGGCCACTCACCCTCAGAACTTCCGTCTTGTCCGGATTCAGCCTCAGCCCATCCTCCTGCATCCACTGCAGTATGGCCCCCAGGCAGTGCTGGAGGGACAGCACGGCATCACCTGCAGTTGGTGAAAAGGAGATGTAGAGCTGGGTGTCATCAGCATATTGATGACACGATGCTCCACACCCCCTGATGACTCCACCCAGCGGCCTCATATAGATATTAAACAGCATTAGGGAGATAGTTGACCCCTGTGGAACCCCACATGAGACTCCACAGGGCCGAAACACTCTTCCCAAGCTTCACTCTCTGGGGATGGTCCTCCAAGAAGGAACGGAACCAGGCAAGTGCCAAGCCACCGATTCCCAACTCGGAGAGCCTCCCCAGGAGGATACCGTGGTCGATGGTATCAAAGGCCACCGAGATGTCGAAGAGGACCAACAGAGATATTTTACCCCTGTTGGCCTCCCTCAACAGGTCATCATACAGGGCTACCAATGCCGTCTCTGTACCGTGGCGCGGCCTGAAGCCCGACTGAAACGGATCCAGGGCATCTATTTCCTCCAAGTGGGCCTGAAGTTGGTCGGCGACCACCCTCTCAACCACTTTGCTCATGAAAGAAACATTGGCAACGGGCCTATAATTGCCAATTCCGTCCGCCGCCAAATTAGGTTTCTTTCATATGGGCCTAATGAGCGTCTCCTTGAGGGCAGATGGAAACCTGCCCTCAAGGAAAGACCCATTTATTATTGCTGTGGCCCATTCTGTTGTTTTCGGCCTGGCTGCTTTGATTAGCCAGGCTGGGCATGGGTCCAAGAAGGAGGTGGTGGCTCGACAGCAATCAAGCACCTTGTCCACAGAGTCAGGCGTCACAAGCTGAAAAGGAATCAAGGGTTACCGGACAAGACGGAGCACTGGACATCTCAGCTCAACTCACTGTGTTCAGAAAAGGAGAGCTCCCGGTGGATGGCCTCCACTTTAGATGTTAAAAAGGCTGCAAACTGGTCAGGTGAAAAACTAGGGGGAGGCCTATCACCCAGACCATTTCTGGATAGGTCGCACACTATACGGAATAACTCTGCCTGCTGATTTGAAGCTTCGCTTATCTGGTTAGCGAAGAATGATCGACAAGCAGAATTTACCTTATTCAGGTAAAGGTTAGTTGTGGCCCTAACAGCTATCCAAATATATTCCATCAGGTTCTTCCTCCACCTACGCTCTAGCCTTCTCCTTGTTCGCTTCATCACTCGAAGTGCCTGGCTAAACCAGGGTGCTGGCTGAGCTCTACGAAGGAGAGGGCATTTAGGCGCGATTGTGTCTATAGCCCTGGTTGCAAAGGTGGACTATCTATCAACCAGAGCATCGACAGGAGCGCTAGCCAGGTCTTCCATGACCCCTCTCATGACATCCTGGAATCCAGCCGGATCCAGTAGCCTTCAAGGGCGGACCATAGAAATAGGTCCCTGCTCCCTGCGAGGGGGGAGAACCACTGTGAGGTTACATTTTATCAGGTGGTAATCTGACCATGACAAGGGGACTGACACGAGGTCAGTCATCATCAGACCACACTCAATCCAACTGGTGGAAAAAACCAGGTCCAATGTGTGGCCACCCATGTGGGTGGGGCCATTGACATGTTGGGACATGTTCAAGGAAGCCATGGTTTCCAGGAACTCAAGAGCTGGCCCAGTAGCCTCTGCCCCTGCGTGCACATTGAAATCACCCAAGACCAGAAGCCTCGGGCATCTCAACAGTGCCGCGGAGACAAAGTCAGCCAGCTCCAGAAGGGAAGTGGCTGGGTTGCGGGAAGTGCGGTAGCACAGCAAAATCCAAATACCATCCCTGGCCCCAATCGACATGTGGAGTGCCTCTAGACCCGGCTTTACCACCGAGGAGCACCTAGTAACCTGTAAGCTGGATTTATAAACAATGGCTACTCCCACCGCCCCTCCAGTCTACCCTGGTGCTGGATGGCATAACGGGGCGGACAGACAAGTGCCAAGGGAGGACCCCCCTCCACGCTAATCCACGTCTCGGTTATGCATGCCAGGTCTGTGTCCTCCTCCAGGATAAAATCATGAATTACCTGGGACTTATTGGACACAGATCTGGCATTCAACAGCAGCAGGGATAGAGTGGAGGGCTGGCTGGGCTGGCTACTTCAATACTGGGGGTTGGACACAGTCTCAGAACAATGAACAGCAGTCAAACATCTGTTCATCGTTCTTCTGACACGAGTAGGGACTCTGCCAACACCATATTTCCCTCTACCCATGATCACTGGGATGTTCAGGGCCCCCCTGCTGGGCAGACAAGCCTTCCACTCCATGTCAAATTAAAGAAAAGAAAGGAAAGGAAGAGAATACACTAAATAACATCACAACTTCTAAAAACAGAAAAATACATACACAAAATACCATATTATAAAAAGAAAGAACCCCAATTACAATAAACCCCAACCATAAAATTAAATTTAAGAGAAAAAAAATGAAATACCCAAGTGCTAACCCCCACATGAAGTCCACATCTGTCTTCCTCTGCCTCTTAACCTTGTCCTTCTGGCTTTTGCTAATCTTGATGTTATTTTAAAGCTTAATAAAACTGATGTTAATAGCAGTAAAACTGTTGGAGTGAGGATGTTACTCACAGTGTGTAGGATATGGATCTTAATAATAAGTATAGGGAGCGTCCAGAAAAATAAGGTCCAAGTTAAAAGAGACTCAGTCCCTGGCATTTCCCCTTCCCTTCCCTGGAGGGGAGGTAAGGTGACTCTGTAGTAAGTCCAGGAAGAGCAGGCTAAACAGTATGATCCTAGGAGGGGGGCCGCCCAGCTGAAGACCCCTCTTCTTTATGACTGCCCAAGATCTTCCCTCCACCTTCTTATTTCCAAGGCAGTGTTGGTCCTCTCTACCTCGCCTACAGCCCAAGGCTCGCAGGGTTCCTGGACCTCGCAGCCACCACCTCCAGCCACAGGAAACCAGGCAGTCAGAGCCCCAGGCTCCAGGATCAGACATGCGGTCAGGACTCACTCTCCAGGGAGGGGGGGGCTTCAAGCCGGTCTGCAGATCTTCTCCCTTCCCAATGGCCATCTCCAATTCCAGACTGGGTCCCGGACCCGCTCCCCTACAGCTCACCCACATGCAGTCAGGACTCGCTCTCCAGGGAGGGGGGCATCAAGCCGGTCTGCAGATCTTCTCCCCTCCTGATGGCCACCTCCAATTCCGGACTGGGTCCCAGACCCACTCCCCTCCAGTGCTCACCCACCTCCTCTGGTGACAGGGAAAAGCCTCCTGATCCTCCAAGCTCCACCGGAAAGCCGGAGGAGCTCCACGTTCGCACTCCTACTCCAGCCCCCGCTTTCAAGCTCCAGCTCCAGCCCCGCAGCCCCGGTTTCACTCCAGCGACCAGGTATCAAAGGAACGAGGAGGGGGAGACAGATGTTATAGTTCTTAACATCAAGGATTGAAAGGACCAGGTGGGATGAATTGGATGTTACAGTTCTTAACATTAAGGATTGAAAGGAGCAGCTATTTTATGGGATAGACATTCCACCAAATAGTGAGCTAAATACCAGAAGAAGTGGAAATTTTATTGAAACTGTCACTTTCAAACTGGTTATAATTTAAGTAAGTTTTAGAATTTACTTAAAATACATAAACCAAAATACAAATCAATTGTGTTCCCCACCACACTAGTTGGGACCTCTTGCAGTAGTCCTCTTCTTCCATTGTCTTTATTCTACTTCTTCCTTTATTGTCCTCTTCTCCAGAACTGCATTGATTCCTGGTTTGGAACTGTTCCTTTTCCTCTTGTTAGCACATATTCAGTAAATCTGCCCCATATACCATAAAAGTTTTTTTTTAAAATCTCTCCTTTCTTAACCTTTAAATTACAAGTTAATTTATCATTTATAGCAATGTTCCACATTTCATTATACCATTCTTCCATTTGAAATTTTGATTCCCAATTCATGGCTATTATTAATCTGGCTGCTATTAATAAATTGATAATTCTCTAGTCATCATATTCCACATTTACAAATATTAATAACAAAGCTGTCTCAGGATTAAATTCTATATCTCTTTCAAATATATCACTTAGTTCTTTAAAGATTAGTTTCCAAAATCTTTGTACTTCTTAACATTCCCACCACATATGAAAGTATGTACCAATTTCCTTTTCACATTTCCAACGGACGTTCAGATAATTAGAATTGATTTTATTCAATTTTATTGGTGTCAAATATGATCTTAAACCTAATTTAGAAAAAAATTATTTTATTCTCACTGACATAGATTGTAAAACCCTCATTAATAACCCCTTTTTTAAAACTATGTTAAATGTATCGTATAAGTATTTTAAAAAATCTATGCCCAATTAACTCTCCATTAGGTTTAGTGACTGAAATAGAGAATTTCCTCACCAATATGAAAGTCTATTCAGAATTATTTAAAGAAAAAAGGTGATTAGATTAAAAGATTGGTTGGGTAAAATGAGATCAACAGATCAAATGAAACAAATTCTTCAAAATAAGAATATCTCATGGTTGAATTACATGCAATTAGAAAGATAGACTAATGAATGGGTAAATATGTATAACAAAGGTAGTGAATGAACAATTTTTATTATTATATGAAGATATTCAGATGACTGAGTCAGTGAAAGGTGTTGTAAGTAAAATTTATAGACTCCTCCTGAATTTAGGAGAAGACGAGATTAAAAATGAAGGCTTGAAGCTAGTGTGGGAACAAGATTTAGGAAAAAGAATAAATGATGAAGAATGGATGAAGATATGGAAAAGTTTTAGAATTTGTAATCTGTTTTCCATCTATGATATCTGAAGATTAAGCTGCTTTAGATGTGTTTTAATGACCAGTGGACATCAATATTATAAGGGACAATCACCTACTACAGCAATAACAAAAATCAGATAACTAGAATGGGCAGAAATAAATATTCAGATCAGGTTGTATGAGCAATGAAAATTTCAAAATATGAGATGCATTACACTGGTAGACCCTAATTTTTTTTCTCCAGGAATCACACTTGAGCATCAGTGCATACAGCAAGTGGGATAACAGTTTTTATTGGACCAACTGTTGTGTTTGTTCACTTGGGGAAAAAATACTGGAAGAAGGCTTTCAGGTTACACACACAGTGTGCTTTTAGTCATAGGTTAGAGAGGAGCCAAGATGAATGTCAGACTTGCTAGTAGACAGTCAGGCTGATGGTTGCAGAGATTTACTGCCTTCTCTGTTAGCATGGAGAGAGCCTAGGTTAAATGCACATATAGCCTGTTGATGCCGTACATGATGTCATTCATAAACAGTGTACATTCCAAAGCCTTGGTTAAGTGAGAGACAGATAACAGTTGGTCTGTATCTGAACAATCAGTGTTTTAGGTATCTGTGGAACAAGAGGTTGGAAGTTTGATTGCCCACTGTGCCTCCTTAACAGGGTCCGAACTCAATGATCCATAGAGTCCCTTCCGATTCTGTAGTTCTAAAATTCTTAGATAAGAAACTAAAACAAACTAGTTTTCTATGTAGCTCTGAAAGTGATTGATACACCTCCGCTGCAGATGTAAACTCACCATATTAAGCTGAACTTGCAAAAAAGCTGACTATGCCATTTTCATCATATTCTGGTGTTATCATATGAGGAAATGTATGACAACACTTCAATGATGGTGAGAATTATCTTTATGGGCATAATTCAAAGAATAAACAAAGAATATAACTGTGGATCTTTTGGCATGTGTCCACGTAAGTCAAACCAAGTCTTCTCACCCTTTTGTCAAATTTTGTATGCTGGTTCAATATTCCAAGGCTTTGTCAGAGTCAATACATGAGATTCTCTTAAAGGTTTAGCAAACATTATTAAGAATGTTCTGTGCAGCTGGTGCTACAACAAGGGATCTCACCCTTGATAACAGAGGAAATACTACAACACATTATGGTGTCCAAAACAGGGGCTTCCTAGGTTTTTCATACTTCTCCAATCATGAGGATTTTCATGGCCTGTTAGTTTCCCTCTCTTATGATGGCACATTTTTAACCATATATGGATTCATGAGGAAATAAGTTTATGCTGCTATATACAATGGTCGGCTTCTTACTGCATACTTGCTGCAGAAAATTGTGACTGATGGACAAGGTGCTAGAACTCATCTCAATACAACAACCAGACACATGACCTGGCACATGACTGACACTCCTCAGCACCTTTGAGACAAATTTCCTCTGAAGCAAGTGAACACCCAGGAGGCTTCTGGCCAATCTGAGATACATCTAGACTGTTTTTTTTTTTGAAAAACTAAAACCACACCCTTTTCCACATGAACAGAAGACAACACAGAAATGCCTTGCTAGTCCAAATTACAGAAGGAAATGTCCAAAATAGTCAATTAGTGATTAATCTAGATTATGTCAATTAAATATATTATGATTTATTACACATATATCCAAACATTCAAGGCACAAATCCTTTCAACATGTCTTATAAATGAAATCAAAATGCAGTGATATATTCACAACAAAACATAATTAAAAAGCAACAGCTAAAATCTATCCCCTAGTTGATGCCAGTGGGGTAGCTATGGAGGAAAGCAGTCTGGCAATAATGGGTTACTCGAGGAAGAGAGGAAGCACTCTGGGATAAACAGATTGGGTATATGGCCTTCTGGTTAATGTTGGACCTGCATTTCCTGTCTGTTCAACAGCAACAGTTCATTGGTGGAGGAGGAGAAAATAAATTATGCCTGAAAATTATAAACCATGATGAAAACATTCTGAGAAGTTGGGGTCTTCTGTTCTTATCCTGCTTTAACGGGAGCAGTGTGTTGGTTTGCTCTTTATTTTGCTAAGTGTCTCCTTTTGCAAAAAAGAAAAAAGAAAAAAAAAGCTCTCTGGATGATTTAACTTCCTGCTCTATTCCCTTGGGGCTCTCAAGCACTGCTGCCTGCATGGAAAAATTAGTAAGACTCTGTTGCTGTTTTGGCTAAAACTGTGTTGGATCTTTAATTACTTTTTGACAATAACAACAAACAATGTCAATTTTTGATGGGCTCAGAAGGCAGCATCACTGGGAAACCCCATTGGAGCAAGCTATGAAATGTCCTCCGGGGCGCTTTGTTGAAGACACAAGCAGCTAGAAAGCACAGTAGAAAAAGCACACAAGAAAGTAATGCCCCCCATACACAGCCAGTAGTCTCTGAAGTAAGGTAGGCCCTGCTACTGTGCACTCTTTAATCAGAGAAATTGCTTGGAAATTCTCAGTACCCCTGTGAAAGAAGGAGAAAAGTAAGTCCCTTTTCTGAGAGCAGGAAAGATCATTTGGAACTGCCTGGTGACTCTAATTTTGCAAAACCATTTAATGTGTACCAGGTTTTAGTCTGAACTTTACAGGAGCCATCCAAGGTGCTGAGCCGATTTGGAGGTTTATTGTTCACCAACTACCACTGTGCAAAAGAATAGCTGGCACTTCAGTGTAGCACTAGTTCTGCTCTACAGTGTTTCATTGACATAATTAGATTATAGTGCTTAAATCATGCAAGTTGTCTCCCATTTTATTCTCTCTGCCTTGGTCACTGATTGACACCAGTTCTGAATTGATTCTTTGAAAGTGTAGCACACTGTGGTGATTCCACCCTTGAAAAAGCTCCTTGTACTTGTAATTAACAGTACCATGTTTCAGTGGAAATGGCATATGTCTGATTGATGTATATGCAGGAGCAGAGTTCTAGTATGATTTAATGCTGGTTGCTGGATGTGATTGTGAGTCCATTTTTAGAGAAGAGTTAATTAGATCAGAGAATCGAGATAGAAAAATAAGCTTGTTTTAGGTTCAGTCAGGAGAGGTAGCCCATGCTAGAATTTATTAGAAAATATTTGTCTTGAGAGCCTAGAATGTGTGTGACAGTAAATGGGAGTCTGTCAAAAAAAATTAAATCTTGATCTATAGGAAGAATATATTGCATTTGACATTTGTTTTTACCTTTTACCATTAATATCTTAGATTCTACTCTTTCCCTTTATACAAGTAACTATGGTCCCTCAATAAAATGTTTTTTTCTTTGTTGATGTGAAACTCTTCTCAATATTTGTTGTGGAAATTGCTAATTCTTCTGTAATAAGCAGAGTTGAAAGTGCAAACAACCACACAAAGTGTATGAGAATAGCTCAAGGCTCAGTGCCGCCCCCCACTTCACAGTAACACTATATTTTAAAAATCACTGTAAGCATATCATAAATAGAAAAGGTATCTTTACATACAGTTGTGATCTTCAGTTACAGTCAGGAGTATAAAAGAAAGGAAAAGGAGAAATTTCAGTCTCAACCATGTGTGAGACTCAGTCCACCATGCAGCCAAATGATAGGAGGTCAGGAGCAGAGAATTACATGTCTAATTTAGTCAGAGTTCAGAGAAAAAGAGACGAAACAAATAATGGAAGTGAACCAAACAAATAGAAAGAGCAAAGAGGCAAGCCAGAGGTGTGAAAACGAACTTTTCTAATTTGTCAGTGGCAAGACATAGTTATTCGCGAAGGCTTTCACGGCCGGAATCTAATGGTTGTTGTGGGTTTTTTGGGCTCTTTGGCCGTGTTCTGAAGGTTGCTCTTCCTAACGTTTCGCCAGTCTGTGGCCGGCATTTTCAGAGGACAGCACTCTGTGCTCTGGTGTAGTTGGCTTGGGAGTGCAGTATTTATGGCTGTGAGATAGGCTTTTGTCTTTTTCTGTAGATGGGTGATCAGTGTGTATTGTTGTGGGTGTATTGTTGTGCTAAGGAGAAGAGGTTATCTGTTCCTGTGGTTGATGGGTGTCATTAGCTGGTCTTTTGTGTGTAGTGATCCCCTGTCCTTGTGGCTGGGTAGAGTTCGTTGACCTTTTGCACCTTGTATTTTTGAGAGCTGGGAGCCAGGTTTGAGAGCTTGGAGCCAACCAAGCCAAGCCAACCCTACGTGCTCCAGTCCTTCATCCCCTGCTCACCCCTTCCCATTTCCCCGCTTGCCTCCCTACGTGGTCCTGCTTCCAGATTCTCCACCACCACCACTGCCATCCTGAGAGGCAGCAGGCCGAGCTCCTTGCATGCAAGCAGGGCCCACTGTTTCTTTCCATGTGCCCTCTGCCCAGCTAATAAACCATCATATGTGCAAAAGCAGCAGATCAGTTCCTCAAAGCTAGGCCCAATACCACTGCGCACTCACCAGTCTATCAACTGGGCAGCGGGTGCATGCACAGAAACAGTGGGCCCAACTTCTGTGCAAGGAGCCAGGCCTGCTGCATCCCAGAATTGTAGCAGCAGCAACAGCAGCGAAGCCAGTGGTGGGATAAAGTGGAGAGGTAACAAGGGCAGTGAAAAGGAAGTGGGTGGGCATCCAACTTTGCCAAAGAGAGGGGAAAGTACACCAAGTATATATTTGAGCCATTTTATGGCTCTTAAATAGTATAACACATCTTGGTAGACCTTCGTAAACATTCCCAGCAATATAAATATTAAACAACGTTTTCCCCCAAACTCAACACTATTTCCTATAATATTTGTCATTAGGTCCTGTTTTGGTGTCTCCAAGTGATAAAACATGGTCTGTGTGAGATTTGTTAGCACAGCAATAATCAGTTAACAATTGGATGAACTTTCTGAGGAAATCCTGGTTCCCCCCCCTCTCCCTCTGTGTGTGTGTGTGTGTGTGTACAAACACACACAGAGAGAGAATCTTGGAACTGCAGAGCTGGAAGGGACCCTATGGATCATTGAGTCCAGCGTCTGTCAAAGAGGCACAGTGGGGAACTGAATTCCCAACCTTTGCTTAAACCACTGAGCTATCCAGTAGTTCAGTAGATTTAGATAACTCTAAAAGTATATAAATACAGTCATTTTCTTGCATACACACATAGCGTGACATTTCTCTGTACTGTGGAAATTATGCTTGTAAACTTCTAATCATTCCAGTGAATTGCCAATCAACACTCATAATTTTAAAGTGGTTTGGCATGAAAAGAAGATAAGCATTGATTTGAAACACATTTTAAAATTGACTCTTGTTGTTGTTGTTGTTGTCTTCCCTCCTCAACTGTCTACAGATAGCAGCTATCCCAGCAGACAGTTTGAACCTCTTCTTTTAAGGTAGCCTGTTTTTGCACGGAACTTAATTTCCCCAGTCCTCATTCCTTTATATTGTAACTGTAGTTTGTAAGTCTGGTGACCTGGGAAGTAAATCTGCTTCAGGATTCCTAGGTGAGAAAAGGAACAGCAGTGAAGACAAACACATTTCATAATGTTAAAACATGTCCAAATCTTTTGAAGATAGTTTTTATTGGTCTTAATGCCTGTAATTTAATGGTTACAAACAGCATCTCATCTATAGAGACAACCTATGTGTAAGACTGACCTGAATGCTATTTTTGTTGGGATTTCTGAAAATCTTGCTGGCATAAATTTATTCACTGGAAGCTGATGATATCAATTGCTTCAAACAAAATGTAATTTAAACTAATTAAAAGCTTCCCATTCCTCTGTTTTAGGTTTTGAGGCTCCCCAGGGTTCTTTTTTCCCCTTCTGGGGAAGCCTTTGGAAGATTCAGGTTTGGGAGGAGCCTTTAACTGCCAAAATAACTGTTAGATCATTGCCACCAGGACTGAGACCACTGGTAGCAATCTGGAAGTAATTTGGGGCAATTAAAGTTTCTCCCTCCATCTCAAGACTTCCAAAGGCTTTGCCCCCCCCAGCCCGAAAATAAAGAGGTGACACACAGGTTGTTGGGTAAAACATGGGCCACAACTTTATTAACTATTTAAGCTAGTCCCCCAACTACAAGGGGGCAGGGATGTAGTGTGATATCCTCCACAATCCAGAGTAGCCTAGACCTCCTGACCATTCATAGAGCAGGGCGAGCTCCTATTTTTTCAATCGTGCTGGGCATTGTACAGGTGCTCTATGCCAAGGATACCCCCAGCTTCTCAGCCCATCGAGTCTCGTAACCCTAAGTTGGCTGCTGACCGGGAGTCCCCCTTATGTAAAACCACCTCTCATCAGATACCTGATTGGCTCCACCTGATAGAGAGATGGCATAATTCTCACACTACGTGTTCACCATGAACTCATCCCAACTCTTGTCTTCACATTACCCGCCATGGCCTGGGGCTATTTATATGCCCTGAGCCTGCCACCAAAGCCGAGAATATCGGCCCAAAGGCCCCCTTGTAGATCCCTAAGAAAAAAGGCCCATACCCGTCTGATAAGTGAACCACAACACTTCTATACAGTTCATGCCGGTGACCCCATATGTCAGGATGCCAAACCACTGATCCAAGACCAGCCCTCATGGCTTGGCTAACTTCACAATTGACATGCCTTGCATGACCAATACACCTAGGATCGCAGTCTGCCATCCATACCAACCGTGGTATGATATTTGACCACATAAGTTCCATCAAAGAAAACCTATCCTTTAATCTCTGTGAATCCCATATGCCTGCAATATTCATGACCTGCATTTCTCATTGTCAAGTCATTTTTTCCCAAGTAAACCACAAATATATCAGGGGATGCATCATTAATAAGCAAGGTGGCTTGCTCTAAAAGCTCAGGCCAAAGCATACCCCTCTTTCCTTTCTAGTGATGCCCGAGCCCCCAGGCCCAAATTGCGACCCCAACCAGTCCGCAAAGCATGGCTCACCACCTACTGAACATAGTTGTGGCTATATAGAACCACTCGCTGCCTAGTGGAATCAACCCAGGACCATGAAAAAGAAAACAATCACCTATTGTGGGAGATAACTGAAACCCATGTGACACCTACCTCACCATTCTCTTTTATTTGTTCTTTGCCCTAATCTAGAGCTGCAGCTGTGGACAGTGCACCTATTCTAAAGGAATGAGTGCCAAATGTCCAATTTACAATGCCTGCTGCCTGAAGCCCAGGGGAAGTAACCGTCCAACAAGTGATATCTGGTAAAAGGTGTGCCATCCTTATGGTGAAATAAATCATCACCTGAATCACTTTTTACTTGTACAAATTCCAAAATGGCCCTAACCACAGATCAAATTCCTAAACTTATAACTTGCCCCTTTCAAGAATGGTCAGTCTTGGATCAGCAGAGATGGAACAAACTTCTGTCTTCAAAAACCAATAAGTCATCCATCTGCAACATTGCCTTTTAATTATCCACCTTGGGTGTCCTTGTCATTTCACTAATTTGAAAATCCCTAAATACTCAGAGGGAGCTTGGACAAATTAATTTGACCTCATCCCAATCTGTACACACTGTCTCCCAAGCTCTACTTAGACTAACCAAAATTTTGGGGGATACTGGATTGCTCTTATCATTTTTACCTACCAATTTCTTTGCTACAACCCTCAATCATTTTTCTAACCCTAAGATCCTTGGCAGAGTCCAGACAACCATGTGCCTTGGCAAAGAAAGTGGTGGCAGACATCTTCTCCTAAATGGTCCAGGGAGCCAAACCTATTCAATAGAGATGACCTCTGTACTGTTAGAACTACTCATCTGTTATAGGCCATGGTCTACCTGTTCCTTCTGTACGTCAAAAGGCAAATTCCTTGCCTGCAGCTGCATAGTTGTGCCTAGTACTGGGAGTGATCGCAAAACTGATTGCCCTGTTGCTCTCACTCGTACCATGCTCCATACCTTGTGAGGCAATGAGCATGAGCTTCCCAGGCCAGTGCCCTAAGCCAGTCGATCAGGTGCCGGAACAAGGAATCAGCCAGCTCATTCTTTACATCAGGCACATGACAGGCCTAGAACACAATATTATACTCCAAACTGTTCAGCATAAAAATTCTCACTGGTCTCAATACCCTCTGTGATCTTAATGTGAGGGTATGCACCACATGGACATAACCAAATGTCACACCAAAGGTGACTGCTGAAGTGGCCTCAACATCAGCCCATAGCCATAAGGCTCTAAGATTTGGAAGAGTTCTAAAAAATCTGAGGTCATGGGTGACTTCGGAGCCACTCCATTCCCTCAGACACTGGTCAGCACACCACTGGTCTAAAATAAATGCCAAATTCCAATGACACTGCTGTGTCAGAGTGAACTTGGACTTACCATATTTTTCGCTCCATAAGACACACCTCTCCAAAAGACACACCAAATTTTTAGGAGAAGAAAACAGGAAAAAAAAATCTGTTTTCTTCTCCTAAAAATTGGTGAGCCTTATGGAGAGGTCGGTCTTATAGAATACACAGTAGGCTTCCCAAGCCTCAAAAGAGTCCCAGAGGTGGCGATTTTGCCCCCTCTGACCCCCGGGGAGGAAGGTGAGTCTCTAAAGGGTCCTAGGGTGTGTTCCAGGATCCTTTAGAGACTCACCATCTCCCCCTGGGGGTCAGAGGGGGCGAAATCGCCACCTCTTGGACACTTTTGAGGCTTGGGAAGCTTCAGAAGAGTCTCACAAGGTGGCAATTTTGCCCCCTCTGGCCTCCGGGGGGGCTGGGTGAGTCTCTAAAGGGTCCTAGGATGTGTTCCAGGACCCTTTAGAGACTCACCCTCCCCCCCGGGGGTCAGAGGGGGTGAAATCGCCACCTCTTGGACACTTTTGAGGCTTGGGAAGCTTCAGTAGTATCCCAGAAGGTGGCGATTTCGCCCCCTCTGGCCTCTGGGGGGGCTGGGTGAGTCTCTAAAGGGTCCCAGGGTGTGTTCCAGGACCCTTTAGAGATTCACCCTCCCTCCGCCGGGGGTCAGAGGGGACAAAATCACCACCTTCTGAGACTCTTTTGAGGCTTGGGAAGCTTCAGAAGAGTCCCAGAAGGTGATGATTTCACCCCCTCTGACCCCGGGGGGGGGAGGGTGAATCTCTAAAGGGTCCTAGGGTGTGTTCCAGGACTGTTTAGAGACTCACCCTCCCCCAGGGGGTTAAAGGGGGCAAAATCGCCAGCTGCTGGGAGTCTTCTGAAGCTTCCCAAGCTTCAAAAGACTCCCAGAAGGTGGTGATTTCACCCATGCTGGCCCCGTGGGGGGGGGGGGGAAGCCTCCCAAGGATCCTGGAAGGCAGACTCGGAACCTTGGGAGGCTCCCCCCCCATGGGGCCAGAGGGAGCAAAATCGCCAGCTTCTGGGAGTCTTCTGAAGCTTCCCGAGCTTCAAAAGACTCCCAGAAGGTGGTGATTTTGCCCGCGCTGGCCCCGCGCGGGGGTGGGGGGAGCGTCGCAAGGGTCTGAGTGAGCCTTCTAGGACCCTTGTGATGCTCTCCCCACCTGGAAGCTGGCGATTTCGCCCGCACTGGCTCTGTGGGGGGTGGGGGGGAGCATCACAAGGGTCCTGGATTGCTCACCCGGACCCTTGTGACGCTCCCCACCCCATGGGGCCAGCGGGGACGAAATCACTGCCTTTGCTCCATAAGACGCATCGACTTTCCACCCCACATTTTTTTTTGGGGGGGGGAGTGCATCTTATGGAGCAAAAAATACGGTAGCACCGAAGCATAACAGAACTTGTCAGAATGAAATTCCATTGAATCTGTCAAGGCTTTGTAAGCAGGTGTGCAGGTCATCCCTCATGCCTGCTGACATTTTCATCTATGATATGGCCTCATCAGACCACTCATGGCTCCGCAAAGTCATCTCAAAGGCCAACCCAGGGGCAATGACTTTACAAACGAAATTGAGGTGACCAACCACCTCCTGTAGTTCCTTTAGTGCAATTTTAGTGTGCTGTTAAAAAGTCCAGATTCAAGTACTAAGGTCCAAAAATTACTATCCAGCAGCCTGCTGGATTGTTGAATAGTGTCCAATTCAATCTTTAAGGTAATCACCATGCTGGGCCTTCTGGACCTGTGTGGGAAAGCCCTGCCCTATGCTAAATGGCCACACCAAACTTTTCTATGGTGGCCGATAAAAGTAGTCGCCCAAAGGTAAAGACTGGCAAAAGCCTTTAACAATGAGGCCAGCATAATTAACAGCCTGACAACCAAATTTGCCCAACATCTTATGGCCTTCTTTTTCCTAAACTTCTCCTTTACCTTTCTTGATCCTTCTTTTCTTCAATCTACCTATTCAAAAAGTTCAAATACATACAAGTACTCACCACACCACTCTTTTATAGAGGCTGGGAGTAGGTGGTAACTACTGGGACAGACTGATTACAATAAGGGCATGCACTTTGAGGAACTGAGTTACAACCCGCATATGGGATTGCAGGATAGTTGGGCTGCTGCAAACCCTAAATAGAATCCCAACATGTGACTGGGAGAATACAGTGGGTATGGCGCTGTCCAAGCTTCGAAGCTGGTACAGGCCCAACCTAAGGAGGGCTAATGCCAAATTTATTGGGCATTAAACTGAGGGTAGGTGGAGAAAATTAGAAGACTGACTTCACCCCATGTACTACATGTGGTGTGTGGGTGCGGACTCACCTGGAGCCACCAGCACTGCATTGCCAAGCTGGCTTAATTAGTTACAGCCATCTGCTAGCTGGTATTGAAAGAGGCAAAGTCAGAGCACAATTGCCTGCCAGTCAGAATGCTTGTTCCTGGATGAGATGGTTGACCCTCCATCTAAACTCCTGCTTCACAGGTCGGATCCCTCAAAGGTTCCTGCTCCTCAATCTCTGCCTCAATGGGAATGTGCTGAGGACAACCCTGGTAGTGGAAGCCACCCTTGTTGGTGCCGAGCACTCCTCTGAAAAAACACCATGGCCGAAATTGCCAAACTAGCTGAATGCAATTCAGCCACTCAGTGAATGGTAGTAGGAAAGGCACAGATGCAGTTGACTCTATCAGAGGCTTGAGCATGCCTCCCATTTCAGGCGCTGCCTGTTTCAGTATCAATGGTAAAGGACAGAGAGCTGATATGTGCTACAGTGGAGGCAGTCCCCTTGGCTGCAGAGCATTTTTTCTCTGGTGCAGATTTGAATCTGACAGCCTCTGAGGCTCCCTTGGGCTGCTTCTGATGTAGATATTATAGCACAAGGAGAGAGAAAATTTTGTAGAAATTTTATGCAATACAGCTGTGACTACACTGAGAAAAACATGGGAAATACTATGGGTTTTGATGAACTAATTCCTATTTCCCCCTGGATTAAAATACCATATCTCCCATTATGAGCCCTCTTGGGTGTTAAGATCATCAGGAGAGACCTTTCTCTCATTCCTGCTACCTTCACCGGTGCATCTGATGGGGACACGGGAGAGGGCCTTCTCTGTTGCTGCTCCCAATTTTTGGAACTCCTCCCAAACAGGAGGCCAGAGACTGGCTCCATCTTTGCTATCTTTCTGCAAGCAGGCAAAGTTTTTTCTTCCTTCAGGCAAGCCTTTCCTCAGTAACCATTTACCTGTGTGAATTTCAGATAGATTGGTATGCATTACTGCTTGACTGGATTTTAGTACTACTTTTGTTTACCTTTTTTTCATTTCTCAGAACGTTTTCTAAATTTTGTATACTTATTGATCCTTGCCTTAATATTGCCTGTTAATGATGTAGGATGCCTTCTTATTCATTATTCATAGTTCTAAATATTGTATTTTAATGATGTTGACCACCATTGTATACTCATTGTTTTCAACTTTCAACTTTTAATATTGCCTTTCACTGTTATAAGCCACCTTGGATCCTTTTCAAGGAGAAAGGTGGGGTAAAAACATTATAAATAAATAAATAACATATAAATTAACTTCCAATACACCTCCCTTTCACTCTCTCTCTCTCTCTCTCTCTCTCTCTCATTCTCTCTCTCTCTCTCTCTCAAGCTTTTAAGATAGTAAACAAAAGAAAAGGTGGAGTGGGTGGGGGAGTGCTATCTTCAACTTCCTTCCCCCCTTAAGCAAGGAACACTACAGTGGTGCCTCGCTTAACAATTGTCCCGCATTACAACAAATCCGCTTTACGATGATCTTTTTGCAATTGCAATTGCAATCACAAAACCATGATCTAAATGGAGCAATTTCGCTTAGCGATGATCTGTTCCCTGCTTCAGGAACCGATTTTTGCTTTATGACGATTAAAAAAACAGCTGATCGATGGGTTTTCAAAATGGCCACCGGGTGCTTAGGGACGGATTCCTCGCTATACAGGCAGCGAAAATGGCCGCCGTATGGAGGATCTTCACTGGATGGTGAGTTTTTACCCCATTGGAATGCATTGAACGGGTTTCGATGCATTTCAATGGGGTTTTAAATTTCACTTTATGATGTTTTCGCTTAACGGCGATTTTTCTGGAACAGATTATCGTCGAGGCACCACTGTACATTTAAACAATAGAAGCACTTTACAAGAAGGAAGTAAGCTGAGTAGTGCTGCTGAAGAGTAACCCAAATCTTTGGTTGTTGTGGGGTTTTGGGGCTCTTTGGCCGTGTTCTGAAGGTTGTTCTTCCTGACGTTTCACCAGTCTCTGTGGCCGGCATCTTCAGAGTAACCCAAATCCTTGCTGAGAAAAGCAACCTCCTTCGTGCATGGAACACCAATTAAACCTATCTCCTTATTCATTATCTGTTGTTTGATTACTAATCTAATCTTTAAATAAAATTCCAATACCGCTTCATTTCTCTTTTCTCTCTTTCTTTTTAATAGTAAATGAGACCACAAAGGAGCAGAGAGTCAAACAATAAATGTAAAACAGCCAAAAGCTCCCTTTAAATGTTAATCCCCACTGCAATCACCCTCCGTTCCCAACACATGAGAACAATGGAGGGGGGGAGGGGTCTATCTAACCTCTTCACCCCTTGCAAAGCCCAATCTATAAATAAAAATGTAGTAAACTAACTTAAGTTTATAAATGAAGTAAAGAGGGGTGAGGTGGGGGTGCAATGTTCAACCTGCCCCCCTTAAGGATCAAATTCTATGGTTCAACAAGCAACAACAACTTTTAAAATAAACTGATAAAATAGAACCAGCTGGGAAGCACTGCAGGGCAACTCAAATCCTCCATGGGGGAAACAGCCTTGTGCAGGGAAAACGAAACTGCTTCCTCGCTTGGCTGCAGGGCTGCCCCTTTGCTTGAAAAAAGGGCAAAGAACCTGAGCTGGAGGGACCATCCCTACTTAAATGGCCCGTCCCTCCTCCCCTCGGAAAGTGGCATCATTCAACTGTGAAGCTGCTCTCCAGGCGGGGGAGCAAAGCCTCCCCGCCATGGAGACTCACACCATGGTGGAGCGATCATCCTCCGGGCCGAAGGGAGCCCCAGAACCTAACAGAGGGGATGAGAAACTGGATGATTTAACTTAAATTTTACTAGTACTAGCTGATGACATCACCAGCTTCTAACATGTAAATTTATGCTAGGAGGATTTTGGTCTTTCTATGTGCAACCCACTCAGAAGAATCTTTAGAGCAGTGGAAGGCAATCCATTAGGGCAAGTGGGATGGTGGCACTCTAGGCTCAAGCTACATCCAAGGCAGTCCACCACTGGCTGATTCCATGTCCTGAGAGGAACTTCATTAATTTAGGAGGGCAACTATCTGTTAACACCCTTGGGTGTCTTTTTGTGTTTGTGTGTGTTTTAATACTGAGCAGAGAATGACAGTAAAGAGCTTTAAGCCTCTGCCAGTATGACTAAGGCCCTTGTCAAATTATGTGGCATAGAGATAATAGTCTTAATTTGTAAGCATGGATAATGGTCTGGAAATATATTTACATTTTCTGAGGCCATTAAATTAAAATGTATTTTTGCTACTGTGGGTAATAGGGACGGTTCTTCATGCCATCAGCAAGCCATTCCCATTCTGGAGTGGGATAATAAGAAGTCATAATCTGTGATAAGAAATCATAGCTTGTCAAATATCTTTCAAACTGACTCACAGTTTTCCTTGAATGCACCATGTTTCTGGCATTTTACTTTCCAGGGGTGCTGCTTCTTTACTAAGGATGGAAGCCTAGCAATATCACCAAGACTAGGGATGATTTAAAGTCACACACTTTTCTAAAACTAGGTTGACGATATTAGTGATATTGCTGTCAGCACACTGTTCAAACTGATTTTGATAGCCTTTCAACTCTAGGGATTATTCTCTGAACTGTATTTCCCTTGCCCTGGATGATGAAACATATGTTGAGGCAAAAACCATATCTTCAAAACATAGTTTTATTTTAATCCATACAGAGAGAGTTAAAAGCTTAATAATTTTTTTCTTCTTTAAGTGATTTTGTGGCCAGAAATATGGATGGTTTTAATAAGGGTTTAGATAAAATATGGAGGCAATGGCTACCAGTGATGATGGAAGGCAGTATGTTTCTTGAGGTGATTGCATGAGCAAAAGGCATCTTTATGAAGGAAAGCAAACATACGAACTGATTATGGATAACATCACACAATATATTATGGACATGAAAACATATATTCTTGTTTTCTGCATTGCTAAGAGATGGACATCCAAGCTGCCAGCTCTGATGAACTGTTCACTTTGCTTCACATAGCACAGCTTAGAAACCAGCATTTCCCACACTTTAACTGGAACTTTTATTTAGTTTGCTTTATTTATGCATTCATAGAACAAGCTATAAAACCAAGGATTTGTAGTTTTCCATTGGCTTTGGGCTAGGTGCACTGCCTTCTGATAAAAATTCCTGGCCTTCTCAACATATTTGCTATAGCACTGGGAGCCATTAGGACAGAGCAAAGGGAAACACTTTCTTTTAATTTCTGCATCCACGAATCATCTCTAATAATGTTATATTCTACCGCAGAAGTGGCTCACATTCCTCCTAAAGTGTAGTTCCTCTATTGTAAAACACACAAAGTCCACGCACTGAGAGAAAGGAATAAATAAAGCTGATTATAAACAACTAAGCTCAAAAACAAAACACAAACCATAGCTGTTCAAGAATTACCTGGAATCAAGGGGGGGGGAACTTAAGAGTCAGAGGAAGCAATTTTGCCAAAGGTGCAAATAATTTTGGGACCTTTAAGTCTTGCCTATTTATTCTCTTTAGCAGAGGTCTCCAAACTACAGCCCATGGGCCACCTCCAGCCCACCTTGCCGTTTTATCTGGCCAGTTCCCTTCAGCCCATGCATGGGGGGGCAGGGGCCGGGGGCAGGCATCTGTGCTTGCGTGTATGCCGTGTGTGTGTGTGTGTGTGTGTGTGTGTGTGTGTGTGTGTGTGTGTGTGTGCATGTATACACGTTTGTGCATATGTGTGCATTCCTGTTCCTTCAACCCTCAAAGCCAGTTAAAATATCTGATGTGGCCCTCAAGGTCAAAAGTTTGGAGACCCCTGCTCTATAGTAATGTTACATTCTTATGAACTAGACATTACCTTCTTTCAAATAAACACACATTTAAGATCAGGATTCTGTTTCTACTGTAAGAAGTTCACTTGCGTGAGAGTTTTCTGCCACAAAGATAGAAGTTCTTGCTCTTAATTACATTCAATGATACTTCCTCACTCTTTCAAGATAATATAAGTTATGTGTGAAGAAAATGAGATATCTGGAGAACAAGGAATCCATATGGTAAATTCAGTCTTCTCTGTCAGTGCTTGGGAATGTGGAGGGCAATGACTGTTCAATAATGAGAAAGGAGTAAAACCTGCAGTTTATCTCTTGCCAATGAGGCCTTCAAAACCAACTTGCCTTGTTCCTGGTACTGCACTAATTGGAAAATAATTTCAGCTGGTTGAAGGGAGATGCCAGAAAGTGCTTTTTTTATCGATTGACTTATTGATTTAAAATATTTTTACCCCACCCTTCTCCTTAAAAAGGACCCAAAAGCAGCTTACATCATTGAAAGAATAATATTTAAAGCTGAAGACAATAAGTATACAACGGTGGTTTACATCATTAGAAGCCAATATTTAAAGCTAAGGACAATGATTATAAAGAGACAACTTACATCATTAAAGGACAATATTAAAGTTTTACAAAGTATAAAAATATTAAAAAGGAACAAACAAATACCACTCTGAGAAATAGAAACCACTCTAACTGTGGTTTTTCTCAAATTATCCTTTTGGAAATAGGAAGTCATCCTGGGATTCTACCAATGACTATTATTAAAATTATTGTTAAGGCTTTTGGTATATGTGATGAATGGTCTTCATCTTCCTTCCAACAAGGAGTACTAAAAACCCAATCAAAGCAGTAATGCATAACAAGTCATCTAAAAATCCCACTCAGGTAGCTGGTTACTCAGGGAAGGCTTGCGTGAAGAGAAAGGTCTTTGCTTGCTTGTGGAAGGACATCAGAGATGGGGTCAGCCTGGCCTCCTGTGGGAGGGAGTTCCAAAGTCTGGGAGCAGCAACAGAGAAGGCCATCTCCTGTGTCCCCTTCAGATGCACCTGTAAAGGTGGCAAGAGAAAGGCATATCCTAATGATCTTAACACCTGAGCCAGCTCATAATGGGAGATACAGTCTTTGAGATAGATTGGACCCTGGCCATTTAGGCCTTTATAAATTTAAAGCAGCATTTTGAATTGTGCCTGGAAATGGACTGGCAACCAGTGGAGCTGCTATAGCAGGGGCATTATGTGATTCCTGTAACCAGCCCCAGTCAGTAATCTGGTTGCTGCATTCTGGACCCACTGAACTTTTCTGACACTTTCCATTGGTAGCCTCACATAGACCACATTACAATAATCTAGCCAGGAAATAACTAGGGTGTGTCTCACAGGAGGCAGATCAAATCTCTCAAGAATCGGACATAACTGGCATACTAGTTTTAATGCACTACAAATGGCCACTGTGAAACCTCAGCATCTGGTCTCAGGTGAATGCAGGAGTACTCCCAAGTTGCACACCTTTGTTTCTAGGGGGAGTGTAACCCTATACAGTACAGGCTGCATAGTGGATCTGAGTGCCTAGCCTTGTGGATTCTTGAACTCCCTGGGAGCACAACCAAGTCTGGATAGACTGAAGCTTTGGGAGGCAACAGAGCAAGACTGAATCCCTAGTCATCGCCACATTTGACTCTCCTCGCCTCCTTCACTCTAGGATAAATGGTGTAGTGTGGTTGATTAGTGAGGGTGGGACTCCCTGAACCCAATATTTTGTCACATTAAGCATGCTTCTTCTTTTCTTTTCTTTTTGCTTAAAGTTCTATTTTGCTATAATTCTCTGTGTCTAATGGTTAAATGAAAGCTTAAGGGATTTCACTGAGTTGGCCATGAATGTGAGTTTTGAAATGTTTTCATTGCCATGGCAATTAGTATTTGAAAATCCCACTTGTAATGAGTTTACCTTTGCTGCATTATTCTCTTAGGCCTATAGTTGCACTAAGTCTTGTGCTTATGTGTTGTGCTAAACTTATGAATTAAAGTCTTATGGATTTTTTCTCCTTTGTGTGTTTTTACTTGATGCAGACATCTCCTGTGAGCCTTCTTCAAAAAGATGCATTTTCCCATTAAGAACATGATAGTATTCATTATGATTGTTCAGTGCTTGAGTTTATTTCCCTTGCTGGCAAAATTTGCAACATTATTCAGGTATAACTTCCCCTCTCATTGTTGCTTTCCTGAAATTACATCCAGTTGTAACTTATTAATGCTCTTATTGATTTCAAATTGATGGACTCAATTGATTTCTCTTCTCCCATGAAACCACCTATATCATCTTTATTGCATTTATAAGTATTTAAAAAAATCAATAAAAGGAAATTTTCAGATGAAATTAAGTAGCAAAGAAGGCTTACAAAAAATAATGGAGCAATTTTTTTTTCTAACTGTGGTTTTTCTCAAATTATCCTATTGGAAATAGGAAGTCATCCTGGGGTTTTTCCGATGACTATTATTTCTAATTATTGTTAAGGCTTTTGGTATATGTGATGAATGGTCTTCATCTTCCTTCCAACAAATCTATGAAACAGGTCATGATTATATATATTTATAGATGGGGAATTAAACATTAGAACCAGACTGTACAACATTCTGTACAAGACTATTCATTAATTTTGTGGCTGTGTTGGTCAGTTTCTTCTATGTTGTGCCTCTGGCAGTCCTGCTGTCCATTAATATTTATTTCTGAGCAGGGGACAGTAAGTGTACGTCCAAGCCCTTCAACTGAATACATGAATAACAAAAATAAGATTAAAGTGTAGAGGGTCCCCCCCCCATTTTCCTAATCATTGGTGCCAGTTTCTTTTTTCTTTCCTATCAGTATCAGTTATTCATTAAAGCTTTTGGAGCAATAGCACAAAACCATCTCAAAATCATCTCAAAGCCAACCTTAAACTTTCAGCTTTATTATTATTATGACCATTAGTCAGTCATGTTAGATATACAAGACTGAAATACAGTAACAAAGCATGTAATATTTCCAACTGAAACTTAGCCGACTGAATTTCAGATTAGAATTGTGAGTTCCTAATTGAGTTAATATAGTGATTTAGTCATCAAATGTCTTACTGTACAAGCCACTACACAGAATTTTGCAACCTTGGTTTCACTTGAGGAAACAAAGAGGAGAAGGCCCTGACATCTCAAAATCCAAAGCCAGTGCTTTATCAGTGCCCATCATCCCCCCCACCTCCATGTGGCACACATAGAGTTTGTTCACATAAAGGTTGCACAAGAATTTATTCTCAAAGGCTTTCATGGCCGGGATCTGATGGTTGTTGTGGGTTTTTCGGGCTCTTTAGCTGTGTTCTAAAGGTTGTTTTTCCTAACGTTTCACCAGTCTCTGTGGCTGGCATCTTCAGAGGACAGGAGTCAGAACTCTATATGTGCTCTGGATCACCAGCTAAGTTTATTACCAGCTAAGATCCCATCAGTGTATAGCTTGTTGAGATTTTGTTTTTTGCCCAAATACACATCACTTTGCATTGTTTTATGTATGTGTGTGTGTACAAAATGTGTCAGTTATACTCAAGACACATTATCTTACCCTGAACAGCTTTTGAAAGATTTATTCGGCTGTTGTTGCCTTGCAGCTCAGCTAGTGGGCCTTATACTCGGAGGATGCAGTTGGAAACCAACCATTTAAGTTATATTTTAACATCATTTGTTATGGCTTGAGTTTCAAAAGCTTGGCATATAACAAAGAAGTGACACAGAGCAAAAGAGGCAGAGAAACCCCAGGAGATCTGGTTGAGGAAAAAAAGCCACATGCTGGTACTTTGGTGAAACAGAACATTGAAACAAGTATTCAGCAAGTACTTAAAGAGAAACAGATCACACAATTGGTGTGAGAATAAAAAGAAAGTGAGGGAGTTTATGTGTGTCCTTCCCATCCTGCCTTTATGTCAAAGCTTTGAACAAGAATGAAAGAGAATAATTGTCACTCCCTTTTGATGAAAACCTAGAGTCAATTGGGTTTAATGCCAATTAATAATAATAATTGTGTGCCACCTAGTCAATTCTGATTTATGGCTACTCTTTCCAAGGTTTTCCAGATAGAGAATACACAGAAGTGGTTTACCATCCCCTTCTTCTTGGGTGCCCTGGGACTATGCAGCTTGCTCAAGGCCACATAGGCTGGTTCTTCTCCCAAGACAAACAGTGGGGAATTGAACTCTCAACCTCTCACACTTAAGCCTAAATCACTGAGCTAACCAGACAGCAGTCAATCCCAATTACTCTTCTCAATTTGTCTTCCAACCTATTTGGAAAGCTCAATATAAATTACAGTAGTCTCCCCCAATCAGTTGTTCTTCAAGGTGTTGACCTATAATCCCCATTGTGCCAAAAGGTAAAGGTAAAGGTTCCCCTTGACAATTTTTGTCCAGTCGTGTTCGACTCTAGGGGGCGGTGCTCATCCCCGTTTCCAAGCCATAGAGCCAGCATTTTGTCCAAAGACAATCTTCCATGGTCACATGGCCAGTGCGACTTAGACACGGAATGCCGTTACCTTCCCACTGCGTGGTCCCTATTTATCTACTTGCATTTGCATGCTTTCGAACCGCTAGGTTGGCGGGAGATGGGACAAGCGACGGGAGCTCACTCTGTTGCATGGATTTGATCTTACGACTGCTTGGTCTTCTGATCCTGCAGCACAGGCTTCTGTGGTTTAGCCCGCAGCGCCACCACGTCCCCATTGTGCCTAGATAGCATGAATTTCAGTACAGTGGTGCCTTTCTTAATGGCGATAATCCGTTCCAGGAAAATCGGCATTAAGCGAAAACATCGTAAAGCAGAAAAAAAACCATTGAAACACATTGAAACCCCTTCAATGCGTTCCAATGGGGTCAAAACTCACCGTCCAGCGAAGATCCTCCATAGGGCAGCTGTTTTCGCTGCCTGTCTTGCGAGGAATCCGTCCCAGAAAACAGTGGGGAGCCATTTTGTTTACCCGGTGGCCATTTTGAAACCGCCAATCAGCTGTTTTAAAATCGTCATTTTGCGAAGAATCAGTTCCCGAAGCAGGGGATGAACATCGCAAAGTGAAAAAACCCCATTTAGACCATTGTTTTGCAATCACAGTTGCAATCGCAAAAAGATCGTCATAATGCGGTTTCGTTGTAATGCGGGACAATCGTAAAGTGAGGCACAACTGTATTAAAGAGCCCAGTATTAAAGTTGCCAATTTAATATGTAAACATACCAGGGGAGGATTCTCAAATATTCCAATATAAAGTCATTCTCAGAGGTCTCAATTTTATTTGCCCAATGTGCACCCTGTCCCTGTTTCTAATAGTTCCACAGTCCTCTCTCTTTTATATAAATTGACAGTGGAGTCAATCCCTGTTTCCCAACAGACATTTGTAATTCAGGGTCACCTTCTGACTTTAATTGATAGGAATGGAGACAGCCTCTGCCAGTAAGATCAATATAGTTTAGAGGAATCCAGAAAAGGTTTTGCATAAATTATCTTCTTAAGATGTTATTGTGGTATATCATATGTCAAAGAGGTTGTTGATTTTACATGCCATCAAGTCATCTCTGAGTTATAGTGGCCCTATGAATAAGTACAGTGGTGCCTCGCATAACGATCACTCCGTTTAGCGATGAAATTGCTTTGCGATGGACTTTTTTCCATCGCAAGAGCGATCGTTTTGCGATGGCCCCTATGGGGAAAATTCGCTTTGCGATGATCGCGGGGGAGCACTCCCCCACGATCATTGCAAAGGCCCCGCTGGTCAGCTATTCTAAAAAACAGGCTTTGCGCTGCTCACGGGGAAGCGCTTCCCTGGGAGCAGCCCAAAGGCTCACCTTTTGGAACAGCTGATGGGCGCGCCTTTGGGCTGCTCGCATGGAAGCGCTTCTCCAGGAGCAGCCCAAAAGTCCGCCCCTCAGCTGTTCCAAAAGGCGAGCTTTTGGGCTGCTCGCACCGAAGCTCTTCTCTGGGAGCAGCCCAAAAGCCCGCCCCTCAGCTGTTCCAAAAGGCGAGCTTTTGGGCTGCTCGCAGGGAAGCTCTTCTCCGGGAGCAGCCCAAAAGCCCGCCCCTCAGCTGTTCCAAAAGGCGAGCTTTTGGGCTGCTCGCAGGGAAGCTCTTCTCCAGGAGCAGCCCAAAAGCCCGCCCCTCAGCTGTTCCAAAAGGCGAGCTTTTGGGCTGCTCGCAGGGAAACGCTTCTCTGGGTGCAGCCCAAGAGCCCGCCCCTCAGCTGTTCCAAAAGGCGAGCTCTTGGGCTGCTCGCAGGGAAATGCTTCTCCAGGAGCAGCCCAAAGGCTCGCCTTTTTGAACAGCTGATGGGCGGGCCTTTGGGGGGGAGCCGGGGGCTCCTGATTGGCATCTGCCTCGGGAGGGAGGGAAGGAGGGGCGAAGGGCCTGGCCCCAATCCCCGGCCGCACTCCTGGGGTGGGCGCCGAGCCAGAGCGCTGCAAAGGAGGAGGCACCCGCCCGGACTGGGATCAGGGCGGCAGAGGCTGAGGGGGGGGGCGGCACGCCAGAGACCACCTCCTCGCCCCGTCTGCACCCCGCCAAGGAGACCGGGTGTCCGGGGCTGGCTGGCTGGTGGTCAGTGGCGCGCCCCTTCCCGGCTGCCTGCCTCCGAGCCCTCGCTGGCTGGAGACAGCCGCACTCCCTCCCCTCGCTCTCGCCCAGCCATGAAGACCAGGCTTCCGGGGCTGGCTGGCAGCGTTAGGCTGGCGTGCCCCTTCCCTCCCCTGCTCCCCACCCCGGGCGGCTGCCTCCCTCCAAGACCTTGCTCACCGGAGAAAGACCCTCCGGCCCACCCGTCTGTGCCCCGGGACAGCCCCAGCAAGGAGGCCAGACGTCATCCGGGGCTGGCATGCAGTGGAACTTCGCTTTGCTATGATCAGTTCGGATCATAGCAATGCTTTTACAACAGCTGACTGGCGGTTTCAAAATGGCCGCCCGCTGTTTCTGGGATGGATTCCTCCCTTAACGAACAGCGAAAATGGCCGCGCTATGGAGGATCTTCGCTGAACAGTGAGTTTGAAGCTCATAGGAACGCGTTAATCACATTTTAATACGTTTCTATGGGCTTTTTTGCCCCGTATAGCGACGAATCCGTATAGCGACGATTTTTCTGGAACGGATTATCGTCGCTATGCGGGGCACCACTGTAATCTCCAAAATGTCCTGTCCTCAGCAGCCCTGCTCATTTCTTGCAAACTCAACCATGTTGCTTCCTTTAGGGAGTCAACCCATCTGATATTTGGTCTTCTTTTTCTCCTCCCTTTCTCAGCATTATTGTTTTTTTCAGAGAATTGTGCTTTCTCATGGTATCCAAAGCAGGACAGCCTCAATTCAACATTTTTGCCTCTAGAGATAGTTGAGGCTTGATTTGATCTAGGACCCACTTATTCATTTTTCTGGCAGTCTAGGATATCCACAAAGCTCTGCTCCTGTACCACGTTTAAACAAATCATTTTTCCCTAACAGCCTTCTTTACTGCCCTGTTTTCCCACCCATATATGGTGATTGAAAATACAGGTGTGTGGATGATCTTGGTCTTTGTCCCCAGTGACACATCTTTACACTTGATGGTCTTTTCTAATTCCTTCATTGCTGCCCTTCCTAGTCTCAGTCTTTCTTGACTGCAGAATCTCTAAATAATTCAATTTCTTCATTCACAGCACTAAAGTTGAGTAGTTCTTCTGTGTATTTATGTGTTTTGTGCCATCACGTTTGAACCAAATTATAATGACTCTAATAGGACTTTGAAGGTAAGTGAGATATTTAAGGAGTGGTTTTACTAGTTCCACTCCACTAGTCACTTTCCATGGCTGAATGGGAGATTTGAACCCCTGAGTCCTAGTCCATCACTCTATCCTAGTCCACCCACAATATGCTGGGAATTCTGTTCTTCTGTAGTTATAATTTTTAATGTTAGTTGCAGTCCAGCTTTGGCATTTCCTTCTTTCACTTTCACTAAAAGTCATTTCAAGTCACTGCTTTCTTCCAGTAAGATGGTGTCATCGGCATAACTTAAATTATTGATATTCCATCAGTTTTGGCTCCTCCTTCATCTGAATCTATTTGGCTTTCTGTATGATATGTTCTAGGGACATGGTGGTCCTGCAGGTTAAACCACAGAAGCCTCTGGGCTGCAAGGTTGAAAGATCAGCAGTTAGAATCCACGCATCAGAGTGAGCTCCCAACACTTGTCCCAGCTCCTGCCAACCAAGCAGTTCGAAAGCATGCAAAAAAGAAAAAGGGAAAAAGCGAGTACATAAATAGGTACCACCATGGTGGGAAGATAACAGCCTTCCGTGTCTAGTCACGCTGGCCACGTGACCACGGAAGATTGTCTACGGACAAAAAAATGCTGGCTCTACAGCTTGAAAACAGGGATGAGCACTGTCCCCTAGAGTCAGACACGACTGGACTAATTGTCAAGGGGAAACTTTACCTTTACCTATGATATGTTTTGCTTAGAGACTGAACAGATAAGGGGATAAGGTGCATCCTTGTCTGACACATCTGCCAATAGGAAATGATTCTGTCTCTCCATTGTCCTCTGTATAGATCACACATCAGGACAATAATGTGCTGAAGCACACCCTTTTTTTCCAGAACAACCCATAGTTTCTCGTGATCTACAAAGTAAAAAGCTTTGCTATTGCCTATAAAACATGAATTTGGTCTTCTTCTGAAACTCTTTGTATACAGCCAGCAGATATTCAGTATATACAAATATAGCAAAGACACAAACTGGCTTTTTATTTTATTTTTTTTACTCCAACTACCGGTATTTCAAAGATTCCCAAAGCACTATGACAGCTGGAAAAGCAAAGCTGGAGAATGCCATCCAGCCTCAGATGTAGGCCTCTCTGTAAGTGAGCTTAACAGCTGTTAATGTGGGTTTTTGTTCGTTTTTTAAAGGAAACTGCCATGGTGTATCCTGGAAGTCATAGTTCTTTGGAATGCTTCATCTATGGAGGCTAATGGGCAGTGAACTTCAGCTTCCAGGGAGCACCATGGCAGCTTCTTAATCTCTTTCTTATTCTTCTTTTCTGCATTAACAACAGGAAACAAGACTGGACAAGGCCTTCTCCAGGTGAGTAAATGTAGGTGTTTTTGGACTGAAGTTACCAGAATTCTGCCTTGGGAATCCCTAGACAATTTTAGAAGTTGGGATTGAAAAAAAATGAAAGCGCATGTTCCCAATAAAAACACAGACAGATGCATGTATTTGAAAAAGGCAGGCTCTGAAAGTTGCCAGAATCACCTTCATCAGCATTTTCGCATCGACACCACCAACCAAGGCCATAGTTTTCCCATTAAACCAATAATACATTGTGTTCAATCTTATCTAAAATATTCTGTTACTGATTGTAGCACCCAACAACTGAAATAATGAATATTCAGGTCCCCTGTGGCATGTTCTTTTTAAAAATGCATGAGTCTCAAAATTATATTGGATATCTATCTCCAGGAACAGAAGCATACACATTGTGACCTCAAGACCAGACCCATGACACAGATCCTCGTAGAAGCTTAATATAGGGTATCCCTGCCCCAACATTCTTTCTATATTCTTGAGAACACATCCCAAAGTGGGTTTGGAATCCCTTTCATTTTAAGCAGATATGTTTGCAGAGAAGTTTAGAAGGGTTGGGTTAGGTAACCTGGGGAGACCAGAAATAAATTTTAACAGTCTTAAAAACTACCCTGAAGCTGTAGGCTAGAATTAAGAATGAGTGAAAAGGAGTAAACAAACAAATGCACACCATGTTTCTCGAAGGAGAACAGACTGTAAAACAGAAATAGAAGTATTTTCCCCAATGAAAACCTCGGAAATATTCCCACTGCCCACATACTGATGGATGAATGAAGAGGGAAAATCTGTACCTAGCAACACTAAAAGATACCAGTTTGAATCTTTTCTCCATTTTAGCTCTGCCTTGGGAAGCTGGTCCAAGGTGCCAGTGAAAATCATCTATGTTGCATAGATGAACCCTCTCTCCTGCTCAGAATGAAGCCCTATGGTTTTCCACAATAACTCTCCCAGCACTGGCAAAAGTCAAGTGCTGGGCAGTCTTGCTGCTGTCTACTCTCTTGTTATAGCAGTGTAAAAAGCAAAAGCCAAAATGGGCAGTGTGTGGGATACAGGAGTGAGGAACAGGGCTTAGCTGAAATTCTGTGTTCATTAACAGCTGCTGGCCACATTTGGAAAAAAAAAACCCTGCAATGTGCATACCACAAATTGTTTTTAACTTGAACATTTTTCATAGATAAGTATAGGATAAACAGTGGCGAAGGGGAAAAAATGCCTCAGAGGACTCAATAGTTAAGTCTCCAAGAGGATATGGCGGCTATATAGCTCTAAACCCCTATCAAAAGTACACAAGACATGAATGCCCCTAACCAAAGAGTCATCTCACTGAATAGCTTTCTTTTAGGAAGGCCAGAGATATTAATCACTTTTTTTTGTTTCTATTCTGAAAGGATTGTCCGGAAAGCAAATGGCCTAGAATGGTCTACCTACTCTATCTTTTTCTTCTTGTTAACCAATGGTCCATTATGTCCTTTTGTTTCTTGATTAGCCAGGCAGGAAGACAAGGTGAGATAGAACACAGGACAATAAGGGGCCAAATTATTAGTGAGCCTGGTAAAGAAACCCTATAAAAATGCATTCTATATTAGTTGTTCAGGCTCAGGGTTCAGGTCCAGGGTTCAGTTCAGGTTCAGCTCCAGTTCAGTTGAGTTTCCGGACTAGCTTTTTCTTTCTGTATCTATCCATGCCTGAACCCTCCAGCTATTCCTGTCAGCTGAAGTTCCAACAGTCCATATCTCCAAGACAGTCTAACAAGACTAAGAACAGGCAATCTTCATTATTTCTCTATCTTCTGGGAGTATTTTCCTACACATTTGATGACTCCCTAATCTACCTCCACTTTCGTGTGTGTGCGCGCATGTGTGTGTGCGCACATGCATGTGCACATGCACACGTGCATGTTAGGGAAAGTTCTTTCCTTTGCACTCTGTCAGCCATACACATTTGCTTCTTTTGAACCTGTATTTCCCCATATTAGTTATGCTTCATCATGAATCTGTGCTATATATTAATTACTTGGTGTTCAATAAAATTCCACTTATGCATAGCTCTGTGTGAGTGTACTATAATCAGTCCAATCTATGTCAAGATAACTATTGGCAAAGTATAAAGGCCCCTTATGGGTGTATCTCTGAGCATGTGTGAGTGCACACATGTGCTCGGAAATGCATACCTGGAAACACAGCTTAGTCCTGTACAGTGTTGCCTCGACTTACGAATGTCCCTACTTATGACCATTTCGAGATACGACCAGCTCCAGCCACAAAATTTTGCTTCTACTTGCGACCGGAGCTTCCACTTAACGAACAGAAAAAGGCAGGGGGGAAAGGCGGGAAATTCAAATTTCTAACTGTAGGTGGTGACGAGGCTGTTTCTTTGTAGCTCTTTCGCCCCAGCAGTTAAAGAATGTTCACCGGAGGAGGCTTGGGACTGCCTGACTTCTGCTTCTGAGTGAGTTTTTTGTATGTGTGTTTGCAGGGAGGTTTCAGGATCCCTGGTAAGGTGCTATTTTCTGCTTTTACAAAACTGTTTTGGGTGTTTTTGCAGCATGGTTTGGGGCTGGGGGGTTATGTTTCTGTGCTGTGATGGGTCTTGGGGGTTAGTTTGTTTTTTAGGGTTTTTTCCCTTTTCCATTGGGTCTTGGGTTTTTTTGTTGCTTTTTGGAGTATTTTTCCCATTTCCGATTGGTCTTGGGGGGTTTGTTTGCTTTTTGGGTTTTTTTCTCCATTTCCAATGGGTCCTGCATGGTCATAATTTGAGGCAGCACTTTACCTGCAATGACAAATGACAGTACATCACGTGGTGATTTAATTTAAAATACTCCTGTTAAATTTGACAAAGAACAAGGAATGTTGGCAAGTTTTTGGGTCTGAGTCTGAGTCTTTGCTACCAAGTCCGGAGTCCCAAGCCCCAAGTTCTGAGTCCCTATTGAAAACAAGCTTTTCCACCCAGAAAATAGAGAGGGTTGGATGAGTTCTGAGTCATGAGTCAGGTCCGAGTCGTTAAAGAAAAAACCCAGTCTAGTCCAAGCCAAGTTGCCGATGTGACTTAAGTCTTACTTGATCGCGAGTCTCATGATGTGAACCCCCATTCCTGCAAAGAACCTTAAATCATTGGCTGTTACTGCCTCTGATGCCACCTTCACGGTCACAACTATAGTATGGGATTTCAACCAAGGCAACTTGAAGCCACCCTGCTGCTTGAGACAGAGCTGCAAGTGTTGCCCTGCCCCACACGCTTATCACAGTATTCAAGACCAAGCAATTTATTTTAGTACCTGAGGAAAATAATTGCACAAGCCCCATTCCCTGGAAAAAAGAGACAAGAATAAATTAATTAATAAGATGACTTTTTGCAATGCTAAAAACCTGTTGCCCAAGACAGTTACCTCATTCTGTGAAATGGCAGGCATGCCCTAATTTCAGCCAGCTCTTGCAGCTAATCACAGTGCTGCCCTGGGAGTATATAAGCTTTAAGCCAAAAATGTGTAGGTCAGAGTATGAGACATGAGTCATGATTACAGGCCTACTTCATTGTGTCATGTCTAGACAGTGTATGAATGAGAGATATGGTAATGGGGGATGTTAAAACAAAGCAATGTTTTATTTAGCTATTATAGTTCTATCCCACTGTAAGAATAAATTCACACTCCTGGGGTGGCTTTGGTCTTCCTGACTGGGAATTGTATTACAGAGCTTGTATTCTAGATTGGATAAAAGAATGGATAACTTTAGAAAATGATAGATTACTTAGCTTGGAAGGACATGATTTGCAACTAGGCTGGCATGCTTATTTATGGTATAAAAAGGACAAAGAACAAAAAAAATTAAATTCACATATGATAAGGAAAGCTTTGTTGGTAACGTGGAGAAAAATTACACAACAAGTTTATTATAAAATACCTGCATGGGTGTCACCCATAGAAGCCTTCACACAATCCAATCTTATGACAAAAGCAAACCTTCTAAGATAGCAAGAGCTATTTAAAAAGGATGGTGAATTAAGATCTAAAGAGGAATTAGAGTCGCAGAATGTTCATTTAGACTGGTGGCCTAGAATTCAGCTAGAATCCAGATATACAAAAGATAAAATAGAGGGTTTCTACTTCGAACAAACTATCTTTGATAAACTGTTATTGGGTTCAAAAGAACAAATTGTTAAGAAAATGTATAATTATATGTTGGAAATTCAAATGCAAGAGGAAATGGTTAAAGAACCTATGATTAAGTGGGCACAAAATATAGGGCACAACATTGATATTGATCAATGGCTGAAAATATGGCAAAATAACATAAAGCTCACAAGATCGGTTAATTTTAAGGAGAATGTTGTGTGGGGTAGCGAAAAAATACTGGAAAAGAGTGCATGTTATGTTACAACAAATTTTGCTTTGTAAAGTACCATTAACCCCAGAATTGTTTCTATTAAGCATTATACCCGATAACATAAATAAGTCAAAGGAACATATAGTTATATATACTGTATTATTACAGCAGCCAGAATTATGTATGCTAGAAATTGGAAAAGTATGGCGGTGTTGGAACAAGAAGATCTGATGGAAAAGATACAGGAAATAGCCGAAATGGACATCTTATCGGAAGTTATGAAGGACCAATCCTTGCAAAGGGCAACAGAAAGATGGGACTTATTTTATAAATGGACTGAATTAACAGGTAGTAGCTGAATATATATAGTGAAATGAGAACCTTATACACAAGGCAGAAAAGAGTAAATAGAATGATTTTGGATTTGATATGGCAATAGGTATAGATTGGATATTAGTATGCTATGATTTCCCCTCTCCCTCACAAATCCCCTTCCCTCACAAACCCTAACCCCCATGTTCCTATGTCACCCTTTATGTAAAAAATAAAATAAAATTATATTTTAAAAAAAGAATAAATTCACACTCACAAACATGTACAATAATGAAATTGAGATCAAAACATTTTAAAAGACTGAGTTAAAAAATGACGTATAGTATTAAGAATACAAACAAGGAGGAAAATCCTTCAGTTGTCAGGCAAAGGCCTTCCTTTTCTGGCAGAGCAACAATGGTCTCAGGAATGCAATATTTATTAAATTTAGAAATATTTAAATGCTTTTAAAATGTTTTAAAATTTGTTTTTAATCTTGATATATGTTCAATCATTTATATATATAGTTTCTATGGTATGTTAAAACCATTGAGTATTGTATGGTTTTAATTGTTGTGCAATGCCTTGGTTCTCCTATGGGGAAAAAGGGAAACATATAAGTAAAATAGACCAACCACTCCAAATCTTACCCACACTAACACCCCTTTAATACCAAAGGGTTTTGGCCAGCTGGCAGTGTACAAAAGGTAGGAAGGGAGCTTAGTTGCAGGAAGTTCCAGAGCCTGTAGGGAACCATTGGAAAGGCTCTCTCTCATGTCCCTGCCAAATGTGCCTTTGACATTGGTGGGACTGAGAGAAGAGCTTCCTCCAAAGTTCTCGTGTGGGACTGGCATGCAGAAGAAATAGTTTTTCAGATAGCCTTGTACAAATATTTATTTATTTATTTATTTATTTATTTATTTATTTATTTATTTATTTATTTATTTATTTACTTATTTATTTAACTTATATGCCGCCCACACTACCTGAAGGTCTCTGGGCGGCTTACAGTATATACAGTATAGCCGAAACATGGCCTCAGGCTAGGAACACAGAAACAAGGTATCCCTCACAGGTAAGTGAGTGAAGAGAAAATCTTTCTTCAAGGTACTATCTCTGTGCCTGTCTGCCATGATCTTTGGCCTCAACAGTGAAGGGAAATGGTGAATGGTTCAATAAATGAATAACAATATTTTCCAGGTGGTTAGTCAAAACCACATTTCATTCCTCTACAAAACTCTGTCTGGATTAATTTTCCAGAGCATGTGCTCACTGCATGCTTTTTGCGGAAGTGAATGACATTCACACAATCCACCCAACAGTGGGTTGCTTACATCTTGCATGATCATCCTGTACTTCTGTACTCTCTCCATGTGTCTTTGTGTTTACATGATTGTAAAAGTGTTTATCGTCTGTGTTTGCTCCAGCATGAGAGACTTTATCTTGCCATTTGATACTGAGAATTTTCCAAAGACAGGTAAGATGAAAGTGACTGAGCTTTCTTCAATAGCATTAATGGTCCAGGTCTCCACTCCATAAAGCAGGTTGAAAAAACAACAACAGCTTTGTACATCGTCAGCTTAATGGAAATATTGATTCCTCATTGATTCCAGCACGGAGGATCAAAGTCTTCTGAAGGTAGTATTAGATTTGGTTATTTGTAAGATCACTTCATAGTGGATGAGAATGCAGTGGAAAACAGTGTTGCCAAAATATGAACTTATCCACTGAAGAGGGAAGGTGTTTGTACATCTTCAAAACTAATTTCTCATAAGGCAGGTTGGTACATAATCACTGTCTTATCAGTATTGATTTTCATGCCCTAGAAATTGGTTAATGTACAAGAACCTCAGCTTGACAAAATGTTGTTTTTTTTAAAATACAAGTCTTCGCATCCCCAGTGAGTAAATGTTGTTTTGGAAGATTCATATGTCCAAAACTATGGGTTTTTTTCTGGATAAAAATGAATGGATCGGGTAACCTGTGTGCCCAAAGGCATTCTATTTTGCTATTAAATAGAAGCATGCATGTTTGTAAAGCAAAATGAGTTAGGTCATCATAAATATTTGGTTAAATATCAATGTGATGTTCACCCAGTGTCCCCTGCTTGTTTTCCCCAAACTGAGGGTTCACTCTGGTGATGTTCTCTCTTTCCCTCGCTGCCACCAGTGGATTTCCCGTATCCATACTGTAAAAGAATTTAATCAGACACCTGCTGCCAACAGAACTTATTTATTAAAATATCTTAGGTTGAATCTAAATCACAGATGTTCATTAATCATTGTATAGAATCAAAATCATGGAAACCTTGTATATTTTGTTACACACTCAATCACTATTTGCTTTATTTATTCACTTTAACCAGTTTATTAATATCAGTTCTCTCTATTTCTCTATCTCTCTTTGCTCTTCAACCTCTCTCCTTCACACCTCACACTCTCCTTCTCTACTCACTAACTGACTGACTGAATGATCCTGCCCCTCCAGTCCTCTCATAGGCTCATGCAAATGAGCTCCAGCTATGAGTGACAGGAGTGATGTGGGCTTTCGTCACAATCCATTTTTCCTATTTTGTATAGAAAAGCACTATGATTCAGAGACTGCTAAGAGGGACAGCTGTTCTTCAGATCTCATGCAGCATTTCAAGGCAACTAGAAAACCAACCTGGTCCTATCCATTGCTCAGGAAAGGATCAGGTGCAAAGGAGGTTATTTCCTCTCTCTTTGAGGGACAGGACTTTCCACTCTCCAACTATCAGCAGCTATACAGTTGAAACTGTGTGTTTCAATGCACACTTCCCCCTCCTTTCTGTAGACTAACGTCTTTATTCTTTGATGCCTGACATTGAGAAATGAAGTGCCCTTTTTCTCCATAGCCATAACACATTTTTGGGGCCCTTTGTTTTAAGAAAGGGGGCTTGTCTCCCATCCCTTCGCTGCTTTTATACTTTTGTTGATTTTGTTCTAGGGGTTGTCCCTAAAATGGCTTCCAGTTGCCTGTTTGTTTCTGGTGTAATCCCTGTTCTCTTTCTTTCTGTCCTCCCAGCTTCTCCCATCAAATTTTACCTCAGAAAATTTCAAGTTTTCTGAAATATAATCTGCTGTCTCACTTGTCTGCTGAACTGTTTTAGGCTGTTTATCTCTGACTAAATATCTTAGTTCTCCAGGCAGAACCAAATAGAATTTTGATAGCTCTATGATATTTTTCATCTCCTCTAGAGTTTCAGCATTAGCTTGTTCCAACCATTTTTCCAGGTATCTGACTAGATTGGCTCCTAACTGGGAATATGATTCCTCAGGTTTCTTTGTCAATACTCTAAACCACTGGTTCTTAACCTTGGGTTACTAAGGAGTTTTGGACTGCAACTCCCAGAAACCTTCACCACCAACTGTGCTGGCTGGGGTTTCTGGGAGTTGCAGTTCAAAAACATCTGAGTAACAAAGGTTAAGAACCACTGCTCTAAACTTTCTCCTGAGGTGTTCAGCATTGATTCCAAATCTCGTGAAAGCCAGTTTTCTAAAAGCCTCATATTCTCTTGCTTGATCTTGGGCCATTTGGGAATAGATCTCAGCAAGTTTCCCACTTATTTGCGTTCTTAAAATAACCATTTTTTCTGATTCTCCCACATTAAAATCCCAGTATGCTCTCAAACAGGATTAAGAAAGCTTCAGGGCAAGCACCCTTTCTAAATTGAGGGAATTTCTTAAGGTTCACTTTTGAGATCCCCTCAGCCACTGAATTATTACTATTGTTACTGTTTAGAGATGTAAGTTCTAATTTTTTCATTTCCAATTGGTATTCCATTTCATTCACTCTCATTTTCATTTCCAGTTGTCTCTTTTCTTGTTCCCTTTTTCTTTCTCTGGCTTTAGCCTCAGCCCTAGCCTTTATTTCTAACTGTTTGGCTTCAGCCTCAGACCTAGCCCTTATTTCTAACTGTCTGGCTTCAGCCGCAGCTTTGAGCTGTGTCTTTCCTCAGCTTTGGCTTTTTCTCTTTTCCTTTCCATTTCTAACTCCTTTTCTCTTAATTTAAATTCCTGCTGTAACCTCCATCTTTCAATTCTTGTGGGATTAACCCAGTTTCTCCCCCTGAGGTTTCCTCTTCCTTAGCCTCCCCTTATCATTTCAAGAGAGCTTTCCTCTTCCTGAGGTAAACTTTGCAAATCAGCAGCTCCCTCCATAGCAAACTTTTTCCCTCTCTTAGAAAGCATGTATTTATGTGTTTCTTTAGACAAGTTGGTTGGTTTTTTTCAGAGGCAGACAGGCAAGCCTCGGTTTAAAATACTTTTATCCTTTCTGATTTAGAGAGATTGATACACAGTAGCTTTCCACTGGCAGCTTCGAATGGCTATTTTATATTTTCAGGCACCTAGCCTAGCTGTTCCTATGTCTGAGACCCTGTTACTTTTTGCCTCCACACACTCAGCTGTTTTAGAAATATTTCTCTTCTGTATGCCTCAGTTATATACAGTCACACCAGCTATTTCTCTTGACCCTGGGTTTCACTCAGGTCCCGTCAGTGCTTCCTTTTCACAAAGCTTTGGGATCTAAAGCTAGCCTCTTGGTCCTTCCTTTCTAAGCATGAGGTAAACTTTTTAACCCAGACTTCTCTTCAGAGTCTTTTCCCTTCCTTAGCCTTTCTCAAGGTCTGTGATCTGGAGTCCCTTTCCAAGCTGCTCACCAAGAGCTCTAGGGTTCCTTACTCCTTCTTCCACAGCCTTTGGCTACCTGGTTCCTCAGACTCAGAATATTTCTCTTTTATTAGGCTCACTGGAATTCATTCCTTTCGAATCCCATACCGCTGCCGCCACTTTTGTCACACACACCCAGTGACCCCTGTGTGTTTTGCCTCTCACACAAGTTCACCTTTGGGCACGACTTGTTCTTTACCCCTTTTTCGCTGCCACCAGAGAATAGTATCCTCATTGTATCAATTATGAGTCTCACACTCTTGCTGCCAAAAAAACCAAGGTTTATTTAAGGATAAATAAGTGAATCACAGAAGGAAAATCGTGGATGTGCTATTATTCATTCATTGAATATGGATTTGATTATTTATAAGCTTGTAAAGAAGTGAGGTGTTATACAGAAGCAACAAAAGAGCATATATCAGGTTGATCTTTCTTAAATTACCTACTGTGCTGGCAATAGTTCTCCAGGGTTCCTTGGCAGAGGTCTTTCCCATCACCTGCTGTGTGATCATTTTAAGAGGAGATACCAGGAATTGAACACAGGAATTTTTACATGCATAACATTTGTTCTGCCCCCAAGCTATAGTCCTTTCCTGTGATTTGGTATTGATGTTCCTTCTTTATTAAAGGTAAAGGTTCCCCTTGACATTTTTAGTCCAGTCGTGTCTGACTCTAGGGGGCGGCGCTCATCCCGCTTTTCAAGCCATAGAGCCAGTGCCTGTCCGAAGACAGTTTCTGTTGTCACGTGGCCAGTGTGACTAGGGAACACCATTTTACCTTCCCACTGAGATGGTACCTATTTATCTACTCACATTTACATGCTTTCAAACTGCTAGGTTGGCGAGGACCTGGGACAAAGCGACGGGAGCTCACTCTGTTGCATGGATTCAATCTTATGACTGCTGGTCTTCTGACCCTGCAGCACAGGCTTCTTCTTAAATCTTTTGGATGATTTTTATTTATTAATCTTCAGTGCACTTCTAGGTTATAGCAGATATTAGGAACCCATGTAAGGCTCTGGCAGTGTTCTAAAATGAAACCTTGGCTACAGGAAGAAACATCATAAGACAAGACTGTATTTCATTTTAACAATTCTGAGCATGGACAGAGTTCCTACTCCAGTCCTCTGAAGATGCCATCAACAGAGACTGGTGAAATGTCAGGAAAAACAGCCTTCAGAACAAGGCCAAAGAGCCCGAAAAACCCACAACAACCAATTCTGATTTAGTTTGTCATTTTTTAGGCATCTTGATCTAATTAATCGTACAGGAAGGCACACTAATTTTTCAACTTAAATTCTCTTTATTTTCAAATCTCTGTATCTTCTACAACATATAGTTGGCAACTGTCTCTTGCTGTTGTTGTATTGCTTTCTACTTTCAAAGGAAACACTCAATCCTAATAATATACTGTACAGCAGGGATGGAGAAAGGGCAGGTGTGTAAATATTGTTGGACTTTATCCCTCTCCAGTGCCAACCAGTTTAGGCAATAATGAAGGATGATGGGAGTGGTCATCCAATAACATACTAAAGACTTCCTGAAACACTTAATGTCCAAACAAGAAGAGACCCATCATGCCCTTCTGTGGACACTCTAACCAAAACCTTCTCTGAGTGCATTCTAGTATTCACAGACTTCCAGTTTTCGGTGTCAGGGTGTATCTTCTGGCCAAGCAGAACTTACCTGCAGAGGTACACACTCTGTTTTATTTTTATTTCCCCACCTTTCTTAGACACTATGAGAAATTGTTCATTTGTTCCTAAAAAGGCAGGCATTTGAAAGCAACAAAGTGAAGGATTTTGAAAGGTCAATGGGCAAGGTCTTGTTTAATTCCTTCTTAAAATAACAATGTGGGCAACTGTACTTCTCCAGATTTACTGTCCTTTCTCTCTCCTCTATCCTACCTCTTTTCTGAATCTGAAATTAGTGATGCTTTGGGTGCAATATGCACTTTGATGAATTAATTAATGATTTTGCAGCAGTGGAGCAAGGCAAGTCATTGACAGATTATTGTCATTTTCTGTTGTCACCAACTCAGCATTCCGTGATTTTTTTTGTTTCTGCCTCTCCACTACTAATTATGATGTGTGAATGCTGGATTAAACACGAGGGATCTGTGAGCATGCCATACTCTGCTCTGTAGTCACCCTGAAATGTAAATACCTGTTATTTCATTTGTTTTTACACAGTGGGGCTGCCTTTGAGGTTGATGTGGAAAATTCAAATGCTGCAGAATGCAGCAGCCAGGCTTCTTAGTGGGGTGAGGAAATATCAGCATATCTCCCCCACTCTGGCTGCTTTTCATTGGCTGCCCATTCATTTCCGCATTGACTTCAAAGTGCTAATGATGACATATAAAGCCCTAAACGGTTGGGACCTCGATACTTGGCAGATCATCTTCTTCCACCAAGATCTACCTGAATCACCCGGCATAGCCAGCAGGGATGGCTGAGGGGCCTAAAACCGAGAGAGGCCCAGAAAGAAAGAACAAGAAACCGGGCCTTCTCGGCAGTGGCCCCTCGGCTATGGAACAGCCTCCCAACAGAAATCTGCCTGGCACCCTCGCTGGGTGTTTTTTAAAAAGCCATTTAAAAACTTGGCTATTTAGGCAGGCCTTCCCTCCTGTCAATTAACTGATCTTTAGTCTTTATCTTTTTAAACTATTTCATCTTAGCTATGATTTAAAATAAGTGTCAAATTATGATATTTTAAATGATTTTATGATATTTGTTATATTGTGACGTTTTTATTATGTGTGTAAGCCGCCCTGAGTAGACTTTGTCTAGGGGGCAGGGTAAAAATCTAACAAAAGTAAAGTAAAAGTAAGTAAAGTTGTCTGAAGGCAGTGTGCATCCCTATTGGACACCACACATTTCCCACATCTGCTGTAGGTTTGCTAGATTTGTTTATTTCACACTACCACTGAACACACTGTTTTCACCTAACTTTTCATTTAAGACCTCACAATTCCAAAGTATTTCTTTTGTTCTTAAGGTAGATCTGGCAAACTTTGCTGTTGGGCTAATTAACTTTGTGAGTGAAAGTATTTACCATATTGAAAACAGGAAGAAAAACCTGACTATTACTTCTAAGTTCTCTCTGGTAGTACAGAAGAAGTTGGGTCTAAGGGTGCTTGGTTGAAACAGTACTAATACAACTAAACACCATGAAATTCTAGGTTAAAGTCCCTCACCCAGCCATCAGCCTCTATGTTGGGGAAACAGAATATCTGCTAAGTATTTTTGTAAAAAGGAAATTTCTTCAAGTATTCCAAAACAAATAGACAGATGTTTTATGATTGCCTATAGGTTCCTTGGTCTCTGAAATTCATAACTTGATCTTTCAACATTTGTGCTAAGGTTTCTAAATACAATTTCTACCTGCAGTTTCTGAAATGAAATTGCAGGGAAGCAAATACACATTGATTCAGAATCCCTAGTCATAATAAGACTAGATCAGATTTTTCTCTCTCTTCCAAAGGTTTGGGCTTTGCCCTTGTTTTGCACTTTGGTTACCTGCTTGTTCTTGAATCTAGGAATGAATTTTACCTGTGAGCATGTTTAGGATTTTCCCCCTTTCCCTGTCTCATAACAACCTGGTTCTCTCCCTATGTTTCATTCTTCCTTTATGCCACTACGTTATTGTGCAAGGTATAGTGACTACCATGTTGGGTCCATGCATCCCTAGAGATTTACCTTTACATTTATTAAAGTTATTGTGTCAGGTGTCAGGAGCTCCCCTGCTCCCCTACTGACAATCCTTGGGGATGATGTCTTTATGTACAGTACCTGATCAGTTCAAGGACTGAAATGCTGACTTCACTGCCCGGTGGCTGAAGAGAACCATGCATACATCTGCACTCTGGTGGACCCCTTATCCTACCTGTATGCAAAGTACTGGTTCCTACACTACATTCTTAAAGATTTGTGGGCTTCTTTTTCTCTTCTCATCATCATTCTCTTCCTTGTTTCACTGAAATGATGCAACATACAGTAGTATGTCATGGGAAGCATAGTTCTTTTAAAGAAGCGTGTACCACAAATTAACTACATGTTGCATTTTTTCCTGTGCAGAAAGTGGAAGGGGGAAGAAGAAGAGAACAAATCTTTCTTCCTTTCTCTCATTTATGTTACTACTGGTGCTGCCACCCAGGCAAGGGAAGGGGAAGCATTTGAGTATGGTAGCAGAGTAGGTGAATGGCCTGGAAGGATAACAAAGTTAGGCTGCATATGCGGAAGTTCCATTACATGGCTGCAGCTCTTGATCCGAAAGGAAAACAAAGCCTGGGTTTTCAAACTCACTCAAAGTTCCATTAAGGATCTGCTGATCCCTTGGGTTACATTTCTGAATCAGCATTTGATGAGCTGATTGACACTGCCTCATTAAGAGCATAAGAATGTTTTCCATTCTGTTTTGCTGTTGAGAGTGCATACGACCATGACTGCATCACTTGGGCATAATGCCAGTATACAGCTCGCTAGAGTAGTGGAACCTTAGGACCCTGTTTCTAAACTATGGAGGAGATACAATGCCCTGAGTTTGCGAGAAAATAACTACTTTCTTGTTCCAGTGCACTGCAGTGCTCATTAGATGTGACATTTTTAGTTTATAATGTAAATAATCCAGTGTGCGGAAAGGTTCAGGTTGCTGACAACAACAACAGAAAGATCAGGCTAATTGCTTATAGAAAATTGTTGGCCTGTGTAATAGGTGACCCATTTTTGTTCTCTGAAGCACATGTATTAACTGCACCTTCTTCCACCACCATATGTGCAAATATATCCTGCAGAAAGGAAACCAAATAACTTGTTTTCTCATTCATGACTCTTCCGTGTTCAATATTTCTATTTTTTGCTTTAGAGGAAGATGGTACAATCTGAGCCACTGAGCTGGAAAATCAGAAGGCCTACTTGGAGTATAAATCCCATTGATCTGTATGGCTTTTATTAGCAACTTATTTTTTAAAAAAATGTAATGTGGTTGATGTTGCATGTGAGAAGCATCAGATAACCAGGCAAGAACAAGCCACCATAGTGAGCTGCCGATATCTCATGCATATGAAATATGTGTTGAAATTTCTGAGAGTTTGTACATAGCAGATGTGTCAATAGAAAGAAACCCTACAAATCATGAATGTTCTTTCTTAATACATATATGTGTGTGCCAGCAGGTAAAAGAATAATCATTCAATCATAGTAAACTTTAAGAACATTTACTTTTAAAATAAATTAAGGATAAACTAGTAGTAATGGAACATTTACCTTGGTATAGATTTTGTTTGTGCTTGACAGACTTCTTATGACAGTTTCATAACACACACTCACTGATCAACAGACAGACTAGCAGCAGACATTCCTGTGGCGTTCACCCTAAGTTATACATTATTCATTAGTTATATGTTAATGTGGTTGTGAGGCGGGGTCAAAGGGGCTGCTGAAGAGGTGGAGCCTGGGAGAGAAGTTCAGTCTGAGTCTGAGTCAAAGAGAGCTAGACAAGAGGATAGTTTGGGGTTTTGAGGCAGAGAGTGATTAAGGAGTGATTAGGCAGTGATTTTTCAGAGTGTGACCTGTGTTAATTAATACAGAAGAGATTAAAGAAAAATATTGAAGCTTTGTGAAACTTTAAGAATGTGCTTAAGAATTACTCCTGAAACCACGTGTAATCAATACATCTGTTTCTGTTAAAAAGTCAGTACTGAATGGACCTTAGTCTTTAATAAAGAAATATTAAAGTTGATAAAGAGATAACAGGTGGCAGTGTGTCAAGAGGCATGTTGGGATACCTTCCTGAACTCTGTGTTGGGTGAAACAAGCAGGGGCCGTGGGGTAAACATGTGTTAATAGAAAGAAACCACACAAATCATGAATGTTCTTTCTTAATACATATATGTGTGTGCCAGCAGGTAAAAGAATAATCATTCAATCATAGTAAACTTTAAGAACATTTACTTTTAAAATATGTTAAGGATAAACTAGCAGTAATAGAACATTTGCCTTGGCATAGATTTTGTTTGTGTTTGACAGATTTCTTATAACAGTTTAATAACACACACTGATCAACAGATTAGCAGCAGACATTCCTAACTGAATACTAACATAAATAGAAGGAAGCCTCATATCAACTGACATTTTTAAAAATATCTGACAATTAATCCTCTAAGTTCTATTGGCTGACACTAGACAAAATATAATTGGTTACAACAATGCATCTCATTCATACTTATCTACATATACTGTATACATACATACATATAAACTTTATTGTTTCTGGCCATAGACCTTTACAATGTACTGACTACTGTAGCATATACAATCCAATTAAAACAGGTAATTACCTTAAAACCAATAAAACCCAGTCTAAGAATATTGTCATAATGTATACTGTCAGTCCACTGTATTCAGCATTTATGTGGCATTATGATCCTTGACAAATCGAAGTCTCAGCTTCTTAGCTGCTAGTGCAAATTGTGCTACAGCATAGTAATGTGCAACTGTGTATCGGCAAGCAATCCTACTACTGTTTCAGTGGTGGTACAGTTTAAAAAGGGGATGTGGTGGTGCTGCAGGTTAAACCACAGAAGTCTCTGTGCTGCAAGGTCGGAAGACCAGCAGTCATAAGATCAAATCCACGTGACAGAGTGAGCTCCCATTGCTTGTCCCAGCTCCTGCCAGCCTAGCAATTCAAAAGCATATAAATGCAAGTAGATAAACAGGTACCACGACGGTGGGAAGGTAACAGCGTTCTGTGTCTAGTGCTGGCCACGTGATCATGGAAACTGTCTTCGGACAAACGCTGGCTCTACGGCTTGGAAACAGGGATGAGCACCGCCCCCTAGAGTCAGACACAACTAGACTAAATGCCAAGGGAAACCTTTACCTTACAGTTAAAATATATCTGGATGATGGGTGACAGAAATCTTTCTCTAGGATTTTTTAGAGAGGACAGAACAGTAAGTAATGAATTAGAATCTCTATCTGGTTGCAGCCAAAAAGCATATTTTCGTTCCTCAACTGGGATTACTTTATATCTCCCTTCGAGGTATGCTGATGCCATCTGTCCAAATCTAAGTTCAGTAAAAGCTCTGTGAATCCAGGGAAAAGTCAATGACTCAAAATATTTTGGTTTTCCATGATTCACCTGAACTTGGGGATACTAGGTAAAAAACAGGACCCAACAATGGCTGTCCTATCCTGACTGGCATCAAGATCAAAGATCCACTTCCTAAGATCACGAGAGATTAAACTAAGGAACTTTTCCATCAGAAGGCTGTAAACCTTTAATTTTTGTGACACATACTGTATACACCATATTCAATTCTTGGAAAAACCACCAGTTTATAAATATGGGATATTGTGCTTCTGTACCAACAATTGAAAAAGCCATGAAATTGTTTGATATTGCTGCACAATATCATGCTTGCATTGCCCGAATATTGACAACACCAATGGCAGCAGTCAGGATGGTCTAAGGCAGTGGTTCTTAACCTTTGTTACTCAGATGCTTTTGAACTGCAACTCCCAGAAACCCCAGTCAGGACAGCTGGTGGTGAAGGCTTCTGGGAGTTGCAGTCCAAAACTCCTGAGTAACCCAAGGTTAAGAACCAGTGGTCTAAGGAATACTCCCCATGTGTTCACTACCATTCACAAAGTGACAGCACACAATGGACAATCGCAGAAACTGTTTAGTTTTTTTAATCAGTTGACCTCTTCTCACTCAAATACAAAGCAATTGTCAGGACTGTTTTTCAAAAAGTGTGAATGGTAGTGAGCACAAGAGGGTATCCTGGAGACCATCTTGATTGCTGCCAATGATGTTATCAACACTCAGGCTGCGCTTTGTTACAGTATGTAATGCTTGGCATCCTTTTTCCTGTACTGATTAATGACAATAATATACATGCTGGGTTGCCATTCTAAATACACATATAATTCTTTATGTGAGATAAAAACATAATAATCAAACCCGGATAGCTTGTCATAGTAAGCAGTAAGCAGTGGGCAGAGAACTTGCTCCATTATAAATCACAGTATTGCCTGAAGAGAAAGTTCTTTGCCTGCTTGCGGAAGGATAGCAAAGATGGGACCAGTCTGGCTTCCTGAGGGAGGGAGTTCAGAAGTCTGAGAGCAGCAACAGGGAAGGCCCTCTCCTGTATCCCCACCAAGTGCACCTGTGAAGGTGGGAAGACTGAGAGAAAGGCCTTTCCTGATTATCTTAACACCTGAATTGGTTCATAATGGGAGTTATGGTAGTTGGACCCAGGCCATTTAGGGCTTTATAAGTTAAAACTGGCATTTTGAATTGTGCCCACAAATTGATTGGCAGCCAGTGGAGCTGCTATACTGGGGGGGGGGGGTATGTGATCCCAGTCAGCAATCTGGCTGCTGAGTTTTGGACCTGATGAAGTTTCCTGATACTTTCCATTGACAGCCCCACACGTAGCACATTACAGTAATCCAGCCAGGAAGAAACTAAGGCGTGTGTCACAGTGGCCAGATCAGATCTCTCAAGAGACAGATGTACTGTGGCTGGTGCACTAGTTTCAATTGTACAAATGCACTTCTGGCCACTGATGAGCCCTGGACATCCAGGCTTGTAGATTAATCTTGTCTTAGCAGAACCATATAACACTCATTTGCATTTGTTATACATTGTCCAATTGTGGGTAAAAAGAATCATTAGGGGAAAAATATGAAGTTTGTCACATACTGGTTTTATCTATAATTTTTTTTCTGTCATTATTTATGTCTCTTCAAAAGGGAATTATTGCTGAAAGATCTTTGATGCAGCACTTTGACAGCCAAATTAACTATATAGCAAGAAATAGTTTTGCACAAATTCTACAGAACTATGACAGTTGTTGCTTTGTTTCTCAGAATTTCAGGATTAGAAATATCTGGTGGATTGTTTGCAGATTTATTTATCAGTTGTTCAGTCCTTCTATGCTTCCTCTCTGTGTGTTTGTTTGCATGTACGTGTGCATATGTATGAGTGCATTACCCCTGCATTGCTTTGCTTCATGCACAGAAATATTTTACAAAAATCTCAATTAAAAAGTTGCCCCTTAACTCATTCTTGTTGTAGAAGAAAGAACTCTCATAGGGAACAGTGGTTTCTTGATCTATCAAGACATATGTGTATTAAGACAGTTGGTCTCATTGACTATATGTAATTTTGAAACAATTTTGACCTCCCTAATATGCAGTGGGGTCCTGAAATTCCAGAATAGCTACTAGTCTTGTTTTCTCTGTTTTTTTTTACTTTACGTTAAAAAGCTTGAACCCATGCTGTGCAAATGCATGTATATCACATATTACCATATGAAACAAAGAAATCCACATCTGTTTTAGTTTGATGCATCACTCTCATCTTGTCAGTCTCATGACACAATACTGAAGTATTTTGACAATTGTCCAAAGTTTCTCTTACCTCTGTCAATGGCAGAGAATTCTACATGCTACCTTTCCTTGCAACATAACAGCAGGCTGAACAAACTCCAGAAAAACAGCTCTAAATAATGGAAGGAAGGAAGTAATCACATCTCTTGCTGAACAGAATTTCATTACACTAGCATGTGTTGGCAAATGCCAGCTCTTAGAACAGGAATTATGATATAACAAGATAGCAGCCTTTTAAGTAATCATAGACAACTTTTTAATAGGAAAAGAAAGTCCTTGTTGAAACCTTGCACAAAAGCTGGGTGACAGATCAGATGTCAAAGGATCCATTAGATATTACTTGGAATTCATGTGTATTGCTCTTTAGCAAAAAATGGATAACTGCTTCAGAATCAATTACTGTTCATTCAGTCTCCTTGATTAAACTTTGACCACCCAACCAGCTTTATAAGGCAGTGAATGGTGTGCAGTATGTATTTGCCCACAAGTATTTTCCTCAGAACAGTTTTTCTGCCATTTCAGGAGACTATTATACCCTGCTGTGTAGTGTTGTCCTAGACTGCTATCAGAAGGCAGGGTAGCTTAGGATAAAAGGTTTTATTTTACCTAAGACTGTGAGGTTTGGGAGAATCGCTTGCTGTGTCCATGAGGAGTACAGTTAAGCACCCGCATAAATCTTACAAAGCGTATGGGAGGGAGCTTACTTTGGAAACTTGGGAGGTACAGATGATGGTAAGGGTAAAAGAGAATAAATACAAAAAGCATTATAGTGCTAGGTGTCTAATATATCACAAGTTGAAACATGGCCTAGTATAAGAAAAGCGGATTCTATAACAGATATGACATATTTTCTTATTTTGCAGAAGTATGATTTCAATACATATTTATAAAAAAATACATAATGTGAGGAAAAATATTCTGTTGTGGCTTGAAAGCATATTTGTATCAGATATGTTTCGGAAATGTTTGAGGTGGTTGCAGGTTCTTGTGTTATGCATTTTTCGAGTGTGCAGTTTCAAACACATGCAGGATTATTTTTTGCACTCTACCTGGTGGCACCTACATCACATAAGCAAAGGAAAGAAAGGATTTTATTTGCTAAAAACCTAGATCCCAACTGAATTCCTCTATTTACTCCAGTAGCATCATTATAGGTCACAACAATTTCACCCAGAACACAAAGAGCTCATATAATTTTTATCTGTTAATGAGATCTATTCAGTTCTTTAAAACAACAACAACAAACAGTAACCCACCTCCAGTTTCTAGGACACTGTGCTGCTATGTTCACAATTCAAAGCATCAGGAAATGGCCCAATATTTCTGCACAATATTGTACCCACATTGCCAGCAGGGAAAAGGATGTCTAGCTTTGAAAGGGCAGGAGTCCTGAATAGAGATGAGTGTGAACTGAACTGCAAACCAGAAAAAAACTGATGAACTGGGCTGGTTCATGGTTCAGTTCATGACCTGGTTTGGGGATCCCCTTTAGCTGAAGCAAAATGAAACACCAAACTTTTTTCACGTTGGTGCTTCATTTGCTTCAGTGAACTGGGATGGCCTGCCCTCCCCTTTTCAGGTCACCAGGGCTACTTGCTCCTACTGTTGCACTGCTGCCACCACCATCACCACTGCCTCATCCTCCCCCCCCATGCAACTCAATTTCCCTGCAAGAAGCCCAGCCATTGCCTTGGAGCATTGCACCTGGCCAACCAGGGAGGAGGCAATGGTGGTAGGAGCAGATACTCCCCCCAATTGGACACAAACCGAAAACCAAATTGCAAGCCAGTTCAATTTTCCAGTTTGTTTGTGGTGGGTTGTGGCTAACCATGAACCATCACGAACCACCATTTTTCAGATTTTTGCCCATCTTTGGTCCTGAATGTTGACCACACCAATGGCAGCAGTCAAGATGGTCTACAGGATGGTGCTCACTACCATTCATAAAGAGACATTAAGCAGGGAAAAATCCCAGAACATGAGAGTACAAACTGGCTAACTGAGTTGACATTATAGCAGCCATGAGGAATGTTTGGCATCTCCATGATCAAATGTATTATATCTAATCGTCATTAGCATGCCTACATGATCAGAGCTCAAATACACAATTATAACAAAAATTGCTGTGGGCTGATAGTTCTGGGCTAAAAGATAGGTGTTCATAGAGTTCAATGGTAAAACATTCAGGGAAGTTAAAAATGATTTCAGATAAAAAGGAGAGAACAGTTTGAAGTGAAGCATGAGAAGAGAAGCTGTTTATGTGATTTTCTACAGGGTCAGCCAAAAAGGCCTCTGAGAAGTATGTCCTATCTCTCCATAGCGCTGTGAATAAACCCTCCAATAGACTGTTGGTAGAAAAGGTAATGACCAAAGGCTCTCTGTTGATTTTTAGTGCTTTGCTACATCTCATATCATTTCCCAGAATGATGACTCAGATGAACATACATCCCTTCAAAACATGATGTGGCTGATCAAATATTATATTGATAGATAACAATTCCCAGGGGAGACCAAATGCCTACAGTTCCAGATACCTCTCAACGAAGCAGTACATTTTCATTGGGCAAAGAGTCAATAATATATTGAAGAGTTTCAATTTATATGGTCTTCTATGGCCTACTGATTCCTGTGTATCACCCACCAGTTTTATTGATCAGTTTCTGCCCAGCTGTGCATATAGCTTTTAACAAATTTGACCTTGTATCCCCTTGACTGAGCCTTCACGTAAGATAACATTTTATTTTATTTTATTATTGTCTTGGTAGAAGAGAGAGCCTTTTAAGCATGAGTGCTGTGAAAAGCCATCCACCATTTCCTGAGAGTATACAAGTAGTTTACAAAAGAATAACATATTGTACCTTCTTACTTCTTTATTTGGAAGCAATATTGAACATAGGGACTCTTCCCTTTGAGCCAGAGGAGTGAGTCTTGAGCTTCTGTTGAACTTTCAGAAGTCTCACAAAAAAGCTAGTCTTCTAGACTAGAAGCTCTTCTCTGCAGACCACAAATTAAAATACAAAATAGGTGATACCTTTACAGGTCATGAAAAAATCATTATGCAATATGCAAGCTTTTGTGAATAAAATCACACTTCATTGAGCTTGGGCCAGTGTGAAAAATTAAAGTCCAAAAGTTGATGGCAAGATAAATTTTGCCAGGAAAGGTACTCTGAGATGTAAAGACTTAATTATTTAGGGTTTTGTAGCCCAAGGCCTAAATCCAAATGTTAATATCAATGATAGAAGATTTGCTCAGTATGTGGGGATTTGTCAACATTTGATTCAATGGTTTTACTGTGCTCAGGGTTAACAACTGGATATAGTCCCAAAACATTTATTTCTCTGCCTCTAATCAAGAACTTTCTTCAGAAACCTCAGAGCTTCAAACACAAGTGGCATAGGAATAAACTGTGTTTGTTGTTGTTGTTTAGTCCTTTAGTTGTGTATGACTCTTCGTGACCCCATGGATCAGAGCACGCCTGGCCCCCCTGTCTTCAACTGCCTCCTGGAGTTGGGTCAAATTCCTGTTGGTAGCTTTGATGACATTGTCCAACCATCTCATCCTCTGTTGTCCCCTTCTCCTCTTGCCTTCACACTTTCCCAACATCAGGGTCTTTTCCAGGGAGTCTTCTCTTCCCATGAGATGGCCAAAGTGTTGGAGCCGCAGCTTCAGGATCTATCCTTCCAGTGAGCACTCAGGCTTGATTTCCTTTGGAATGGAAAGCAAAGGCTTTCACAGCTGGGATCTAATGGTTGTTGTGGGTTTTCCGGGCTCTTTGGTGATGTTCTGAACGTTGTTTTTCCTAACGTTTCGCCAGTGCTGTCCTCTGAAGATCCCGGCCACAGAGACTGGTGAAACGTTGGGAAGAACAACCTTCAGAACATGGCCAAAGAGCCTGGAAAACCCACAACAACCAGGTTTGTTCTTCTTGCAGTCCAGGGGACTCCTAAGAGCCTCCTCCAGCACCACCATTCAAAAGCATCAATTCTTCGGCAGTCAGCTTTCTTCATGGTCCAGTTCTCACTTCCATACATCACGACAGGAAAAACCATAGCTTTGAATATTCGGATTTTTGCTGGCAAGGTGATGTCTCTGCTTTTTAAGATGCTGTCGAGGTTTGTCATCACTTTCCTCCCAAGAAGCAGGCATCTTTTAATTTCATGGCTGCTGTCACCATCTGCAGTGATCATAGAGCCCAAGAAAATAAAATCTGTCACTGCCTCCATATCTTCCCCTTCTATTTCCCAGGAGGTGATGGGACCAGTAGCCATGATCTTAGTTTTTTGTTTTTGTTTTTGATGTTGAGCTTCAGACCATTTTTGCACTCTCCTCCATCACCCTCATTAAGAGGTTCTTTAATTCCTCCTCACTTTCTGCCATCAGAGTGGTATCATCTGCATATCAGAGGTTGTTGATATTTCTTCTGGCAATCTTAATTCTGGTTTGGGATTCCTTCAGTCTGGCATTTTGCATGATGTATTCTGCATATGTTAAATAAGCAGGGGGACAATATACAGCCTTGTCCTACTCCTTTCCCAATTTTGAACCAATCAGTTGTTCCATATCCAGTTCTAACTGTTGCTTCCTGTCCCACATATAGGTTTCTCAGGAGATAGATAAGGTGGTCAGGCACCCCCATTTCTTTAAGAACTTGTCATAGTTTGCTGTGGTCCACACAGTCAAAGGCTTTTGCAAAGTCAATGAAGTAGAAGTAGATATTTTTCTGCAACTCTCTGGCTTTCTCCATAATCCAGCGCATGTTAGCAATTTTGTCTCTAGTTCCTCTATCCCTTCGAAATCCAGCTTTTACTTCTGGGAGTACTCGGTCCACATACTGCAAAAGCCTACCTTGGAGAATTTGGAGCATAACCTTGCTAGCGTGTGAAATGAGTGCAATTGTACGGTAGTTGGAGCATTCTTTGGCACTGCCCTTCTTTGGGATTGGGATGTAGATTGATCTTTTCCAGTCCTCTGGCCACTCCTGAGTTTTCCAAACTTGCTGGCATATTGAATGTAGCACCTTAACAGTGTCATATTTTAAGATTTTAAATAGTTCAACTGGAATGCCATCACCTCCACTGGCCTTGTTGTTAGCCTAGCTTTCTAAGGCCCACTTGACTTCACTCTCCAGGATGCCTGGCTCAAGGTCAGCAACCACACTATCTGAGTTGTCCAGGATATCCAAATATTTCTGGTATAATTCCTCTGTGTATTTTTGCCACCTCTTCTTGATCTCTTCTGCTTCTGTTAGGTCCCTCCCATTTTTGTCTTTTATCATGTTCCTCTTTGCACAAAATGTTCCTTTATTATCTCCAATTTTCCTGAACAGATCTCTGGTTTTTCCTTTTCTATTATTTTCTTCTATTTCTTTGCACTGTTCATTTAAGAAGGCCCTCTTTGCTATTCTTTGGAAGTCTGCATTCAATTTCTTTAACTTTCCTTATCTCCCTTGTATTTTGTTTCCCTTCTCCTGTCTGCTATTTCTAAGGCCTTGTTGGACAGCCACTTTGCTTTCTTGCATTTCCTTTTCTTTGGGATGGTTTTTGTTGCTGCTTCCTGTACAATGTTACAAGCCTCTATCCAGAGTTCTTCAGGCACTCTGTCCACCAAATCTAGTTCCTTAAATCTGTTCTTCACTTCCACTGTGTATTTATAGGGGATTTGGTTTAAATTATACCTGACTAGCCCAGTGGTTTTTCCTACTCTGTTCAGTTTAAGCTTGAATTTTGCTATGAGAAGCTGATGATCAGAGCCACAATCAGCTCCAGGTCAATCTGATTTCGGTATTGCCCATCTGGTGATTTTCATGCATAGAGTCGCCTCTTGTGTTGTTGGAAAAGAGTGTTTGTGATGACCAGCTTGTTCTCTTGATAAAACTCTATTAGCCTTTGCCCTGCTTCGTTTTGAACTCCAAGGCCAAACTTCCCTGTTGTTCCTTTTATCTCTTGACTCCCTACTTTAGCATTCAAATCCCCTAGAATGAGAAGAACATCTCTTTTTGGTGTCAGTTCTAGAAGGTGTTGTAACTCTTCATAGAACTGGTCAATTTCAATCTCCTCGGCATTGGTGGTTGGTGCATAAACTTGGATTATTGTGATGTTGAAAGGTCTGCCTTGGATTCGTATTGACATCATTCTATCATTTTTGAGATTATATCCTATTACAGCTTTTCCCACTGTTTTGTTAACTATGAGAGCTACTCCATTCCTTCTACGAGATTCTTGCCCACTATAGTAGATATGATAATCATCTGAATTGAATTCGCCAATTCCTATCCATTTTAGTTCACTGACACCCAGGATGTCAATGTTTATTCTTATCATCTCCTGTTTGACCACATCCAGCTTCCCAAGGTTCATAGATATATTCCAGGTTGCTATGCGGTATTTTTCTTTGCAGCATCGGACTTTCCTTTGACTTCCAGGTACGTCTGCTGCTGAGCGTCCTTTCGGCTTTGGCCCAACCACTTCACTATCTCTGAAGTTACTTGTACTTGTCCTCCACTCTTCCTCAGTAACATGTTGGACGCCTTCCGACCTGAGGGACCCATCTTTCAGTGTCATATCTTTTAGCCTTTTGTTTCTGTCCATGAGGTTTTTTGGCAAAGATACTGGAGTCTCTTGTCAATTCCTACTCCAGGTGCATTGCATTTAGTCAGAACTCTCCCCTTTGATCTGTCCATCTTGGGTGTCCCTGCACGACATAGCCCATAGCTTCTCTGAGTTACTCAAGGCCCTTTGCCATGGCAAGGCAGCAATCCATGAAGGGGTGAACTGTGTTTAGTGGATCATCTGCCAGAGATCAAGCGTTTAAATTAAGGAGAATCACTGGGAGCTGTACCTCCCCATTTTTCTCCTCCACATTCTGCAGCTTGCAATGAGTTCACTAGTGTGGTGGAAGGCATAAAAGACACTGAGCACAGACTTCTGGTTCCCAGCCCTAAATCAAGTTTCAAGCAGGGCTAAAAGTAAAAGGTGCACTTAGTCTGAAGTATTCATATTTTGAGAGCATACTTTTATTCCCCAGTTCAAAACCTTCTAAAATTTATTAGCTAGAATTTGCCAAAAGTGTCAATGTCATGTCTTCCTGCCTGTGCATATTGTACCTGCACGTTCTTGCCATCAAATGTCCAAAGAAATTTGAACATTTTAGGAAGTTCTTAAGAAAAATGAATCATAGGGATTGACAACACTTTGCACTGGCCAAACTGTATTAAAATATACGATGATTAGTTCATCCTTTGCAGCATGGCAGATGATAGAAATACATAGGAAAAGAGCTTGGAAAGAAGCTGGATTTCCTACATTTGTCTTGACCTGCTTAATATGGCATTGGTAGTAAAAACTGTTATTACCTATTTATCTTGGAAATCAATCTGTACTTAAGCATGATTGTAGGGGCTATTGAGAAGCTGTCAAGTTTGTCAGCAACAAGAAGACTGAATAGTAGCTTTTAGTATGTCTATCATTTCCAATGGGGTATGCCTGTCAAAAGGACACCATCAGATGAAAAGCACAATGTCTCACCGCATAAAATGATGACACCCTACTTAGAGAAACATGGAAAGTTCACAAGTCATGTTAAGAACCTAAATGGAGGTCCCTCTTTAACTGTTTGATTCACAGGGAGAAGTCAGATATGATGGTGTAAGAGCACATTTTAATGTAGAAAATTCAGGGGGTGGAACTTCACTTTGATGTTGAGTTTTTGAATGTTTGGAAGCTCAGAGTACTTTACTCCTGTGTAGGGCACAGTATGATGACAGCATGATGGAGATATTCCAAAAGATAGAAGGCTTTTGCTTCTTTTGAGAAATTCTTTAGCAGTGGGTTCTTCTATCACAGTTTCATTAGATTTGTGTTGCTTTAGATGAATGCTAAAACAACAGATCAACACAAATACCTCACTCCCAATGTCTATTTGAAAGTGGTGTCGGCCAAATTTATTGGGGTTGAATCCAGAACACATTTCCATCAGCTCAAGACATTTTTGTTCTACACAAGTGAAAAGAACTTTCTTCTTTTTACAACCAAGCATTATCTGCACGAGAAAAAGAGAATTGCAATCCAGCAGTGTGTTTACATCAACACAATCACTCCAGATTCTCTTGCCCAAGACTTCTAAATACATGTTTGTTAATTTTATGTTGCGCAAAGTTTTCTCGTAGGTCTTGGTGCAATAGTTTATGGGACACATTGCCAGAAACTGCAGTTCTTACACTTTTGCATCTCTGGCTCCAGTCCATGGTACTCAGCTAAAATGAAGGGAGGGAAGGAGAGGACAAAACATTTAATTCCTCTTGACAGTTGTAGGGATTTGAGTGAAATGTCTCCTTCCACCTTCAGTTCTCCTTTGCCAACACTAGAACTGTGCTGTAAATAGAGTAAAATGTGTGTAATTTCCATATTACAGAACTACTCCATACATTCTCGGGTGCTGTTCCAGAACAACCCCATAAACACAGCCAAGTGGGGAAAAAGTAACACATGGGGCAGGAGGGCCAAATTAGCAGTTACTTCCCTGAAGGTTTATTTTTAACTGAGGAAGCATATTTTTGACCCAAAAATACACACACACTTTCCCCAGATGGCAAGATAAAAAATGATATGATGATTTATTGAATATCAGGCCAGGGATAGACTATATTGCTGAATTCCAACTCTGGCTTCTGCTATTTCATAGAAATGCTAGCAAATGCTCAGGAATGCTGTTTCTATTTTCACAGAACAGAAAAGAGAAAAAGAAAAAAACAATCCATTTCAGATTTGATCAGACTTAACATTATATTATTTTTATAATGGATATCTTTACGTATAAATATTAAAATGAAGCAGTTTCTTGCTTTATGCAGGGCCAGTGGATGAAATTGTGTGGAAGCTTTCAGAAAAAACAAAGCTGAACTGTAATGCATTTATCTTTCTAATCATATATCTGTGATGGATGATCAGCTCTGATTTCCTTTAAAATGTTTAAAAATTCAGAACTCTATAAAAAGCACAACAACCACAATAGAACAAAATGTGCAGATAAAGGAATGATGAAGTATTCCCTAGTAATTCAGCCACTATCCTTTCAGAGGTGAGGTGTGTGTCTTGATAATGTAAAAGAGTTCTCTTAGTGTTCAATCACAGGGAACAGAGAGATGACAGACACTCTGGAGTCTTAAAGGAGTATAAAATAACACAATGTTCTTTGTTTGCTGCTCTTATAATACATCATAGAAGCACTGTGATTTCATCTACCCCTCACTAATTTAAAAAGAACTAAGCAAATCACAACCCAATTTACCAATAGTTGCAATTTTTTCATGACTGGGATAGGAAGAAATATAGGAGCACAAATATTTGAATATGTGAGAGAGCAAAACTCAGATTCTTCCATCCAGACCCAGGACTCTGAATACTTTATTCATGAAAATTTACCTTGTAACCCAAATGTTTTTCTTTGTGGCTTCTGTGAATCACACCCTGGGTGATTCATGCTTGTACGGAGCCTCATCAGAAGATTCTATAGCTTCTGCGGTAGCAATGAGCACATTAGAATATTCCCCTCCCAACCCGTATAGGTACCTTGGCGCCAAGCATCTCCTTTCAGTTTCTTTCAACCGCTGCTTAATAGTAAGCAAACAATGGCATGACAAATTCTGCTTCTGTGAGTAAAAGAGAAAGAGAGCCTATTCTTGATTCCTTCCTGTTATCAATCTTTTTCTTTTAAACTATAAGATCAAACTCTTTATCATCAGAGATTTTTCCTTTCCCCTTGCTTGGCCTCCGGTCATAGCATTCCCCCCTCCAATCATTGGTTTTTCTCCTCAATTATTTTCTCCTATTCTTGGCCTCTTTGGGCCTGTTTAAGCACTGCATTGTCTGTGATAACAAGATCCCACTTTCCAACAGACACACTAAGTGCCTTTTCTGTGTGGGAGAACAACATCAAACTTCCTCCTGTACCCATTGCAAAAATTTTAAGCGCAGAGTTCTTCAATATTGCCTCTCAAGGCTAAAACTCCAATTTTGGGAACAATCCTTACAACCAGTTCAAATGGCCCAACCTCCCTGTAGGGCCACTTCCCAAACCAAAGCAATGGAAAAAGCCATTACTGAATCCTCGAAACAATGTTCATCGGCTACATCAGCTCATTCCAATTCTCCATCTGAATTGTTTAAAATCTTGAAGATAACACAAATCAATGCCCTCCATACCGAAGTTATTGACTTTTAAAGCAACTTCTAAAAATCAGAGACCTACTGAAGCTGCTCCAGCTCCAGAGCCTGTTCCTCCTAAATGAACTAAACAGTCCAAGCCTGCAGACATCCCACCACAACCACAACTCTCTGAATCAGTTTTGGTCGGATCTCCCTCAGATGATAACAGACTTCCATCTCATTAACCCTGTTTTCAGTCTCAGAATGGGATGATAGAGTTGACCAACTAACGTCCTCTCCTCCCAGTCCACAACCTTCCATTTCTTCCAGCAATTCTTTGGTTAATCCATTGCCTGAGCATTCCCATCCAGAATGGCTTGACATTGTTCCAGATTCAATGCCCTTGGATTGACCACTGATCCATAACCAGGACCATCGACATCAACAATCTCGACAACTTGCTTCATGTGTGTGGTTCAAACCCATGCTCAGCATGCACATTGGGTTGCCATTTGCCCCAACCAATGCTCTGCTCGACAAACTGCACCAACTAGTCAACCAGGTGTTTTACCCAGTTCAATAATACCATCTAATAGTCAGGCTACCTCTCGACAACCATCCGTGTCGAAACACCCACCTAACAGAGAGGTGACTATACCTCAACCTGTTCCCCATTTGGTATAAAAAAAACCTTGGACGGTCGAGCAGATTTCAGCAACATGTGAGGCTTTTGCAGTTCCAGCCTCCCGATACTTTCCTACTACAATAGATGACAGAAATCACTCTTCACGCTCGGCATTGTCAGCGTCAATTTATTCTACTGTTATGCCATCACATCAGAAACTTCCGGTTCAACATCACAAAGACACAGGCTGTGATATCGATGATCCTCGATATTCATCTTGGTCCATGGACACTTGCTCCACTCTGTTACATTAACACAGTTCCCATCCTCTGGTAAATCCAAGTCATCAACCCTGGCACCATTACGACATTGAGCTCGACACCAAGGCCAATCAAGGTCCGTCGATGCTCAACCACCATCTTTCAATGTCGACAATCCTCGACATTGACAGATGTCCATGGACATGCCACCTCCATCTTTTCCAACTGATAACCAGCAATACTACGAAACTCAGCCTCTCGACACTGGTCAATCAACAGTCCATTGACTCCAGACACAACCTCGATGGCTCTGACCATGGATCTCAGCCACAGACTCCATTGGTGTTACTTACCTCTGCAGAGTCGGACATTGTCGATATCGACCTGCCGTCACCAGCAGAGGATTTCCAAACCTATGCCCAACTTATGATTTGCATGGCTAAAACCCTTGATATGCAAGTCCACCGACCATCGACAGAACCAGCCGATCATCTATATGATCCGATATCTAAAAATACAACCACTCCAGTACACATATCTGTGACAAACCCAGACCTACCGGGATATGCCACAGTTTCACTAAGCTGCCACCAACCATTCCCTGTAAGGAGTCACACAGACCAGGAATGGATTTTTAAACAAATAAAGGAACAAGGTTTATTAAATAACACACAGGAAAAATAAAATGATCAGGTGAATAAGATACAGTAACGTGGCTTAGTCTCAATCATACATACACACAGTTTGGTTCACACAGAACACTTAACTTGAAGCACAGACCCTGAACCTATCAGTTCTGGCTAACCATACAGACACCTGAACCTATCAGGTTGGTACTGACTGACACACAGTAGTACCCTGTCTGACACACAGACTCTCACTCAAGATTCTTCTCTCAGCTCTTCTCCAGCTTCTCCTCAGCTTCTCCACACAAGCTCCACATATATATACAGTACAGCCCCTCCTCTTGATGTCCCGCCTTCCACTCCCCATAGGATGGAACTTTCCCTCCAAACCCATGACAGACAGGTAACATCAGTGCTGTATGTAACACCTCCCCTCTTTATAAGTTGTTTTGTAGGGGGAAAGCTAAGGTGCTTTTCACCAAAAAACAACCTGGATCCAAAACATACAAAAACAGTTATATAATAACATACATTACCATACTTACTTATACTTACACTCTAAGTTAAACATTTACCATTTTCAATACATCAAGTTACCTTTATTCATACAAACCAATTGCCAATATCCCTTTACCAGGTCCAATGATGAGATGAACCGACAACCCCCTATGGTTTCAATCAGGTTGTCTAGCCTGGGCATTGGGTAGGCATCAGGAGTGGTTACGCGGTTTAATTTCCTGTAATCTACACAAAACCTAATGCTCCCATCAGGCTTGTCCACTAGGACTATCGGAGAGGACCAAGGACTAGAAGAGGGGACGATTATGTTCTCCCTAAGCATCTCGTCCAGCTCCTTCCGCACCTTGTCCCTATAGGGTCCCGTTACTCGGTATGGGGATACTGCCTGCGGGGGTGCATCCCCTGTGTGGATCCGATGCATCACTCCCTTCACTATCCCCGGCTTGTTGGAAAACACCTGTTGATATTTAATGAGCAGCATTTTTAGTTCTTGCTGCTGGTCTTGGGTGAGGGCAGGACTGATCTTTACCTCCTCTGGGTTGTATTTTACTTCCCCTCTACCCTCCCAGAAGGGTAATTCAGCTTCCTCACTCTCAGCTGCTTTTATCGCAAATAAAACCCTCTGTTCCCCTCTGTAGTAGGGTTTTAGGGCATTCACATGAACCACCCTCCTTGCTTGGTTCTCCTCCTGCTCTATAAGGTAGTTCAGGTCTGACATCTTGGAAATGACCCTATATGGTCCTGCCCATTTGAGCTGCAGTTTGTTCTCTCTGCAGGGCCTAAGCCAAAGCACTTCCTCCCCTGGGTCAAAGTGCCTCTCTCTAGCTTTGTGGTCATACCATGTTTTCTGTCTGACCTTCTGAGCTTGCAGGTTTTCTGCTGCCAGCTCTAGGTTTCTCTTTAGGTCATTCATCAAGGTGTCTATGTATGTCACAACGTCTTGTGGGTCATCCTGGGTGATCTGCTCCCAATTTTGTTTGATCAAATCAAGGGGCCCTTTCACCCTTCTCCCAAATAAAAGTTCAAACGGACTGAACCCGGTACTGGCTTGTGGCACTGATCGATAAGCAAACAAAAGGGATTGCAGCTTCTGGTCCCAATTGTTTGGATTCTCTGCCAAGTAAGCCCTAATCATGCGCATTAGAGTTCCATTGAACTTCTCAGTTAACCCATTACTTTCAGGGTGATAGGCAGTGGTTTCCTTGTGCTTAATTCCACAGATTTGCCATAACCGTTTCATGAGCTTCGATGTGAACGATGCGCCCAAATCTGTGATTATTTCTGAGGCAAATCCCATCCTGGACATATACCCCACCAAGGCATCTGCCACTGTGTTAGTTTCAATGTTAGTTAAGGGTATGGCTTCAGGGTACCTCGTGGCATGGTCCACAATGGTGAGAATGAACCTGTTCCCCCTCTTTGTGGCCTTGGGCAAAGGTCCCACAATATCCACCCCTATGCATTTGAACGGAGTGTCAATCACAGGCAAAGGGCACAACTTTGCTTTGGTCCTGTCGCGGCTATTCCCCTGCCTTTGACACACATCACATTGTTTACAGAACTCCCTGATCTGCTTCCCTATGTCAGGCCAGTAAAAATGCTGTGTGATTCTCTGCTGTGTTTTGTTCACCCCTAAGTGCGCAGCAAACATGTCAGAGTGCCCCCTTTGTAAGATCATGGGGCGATACTTTTCAGGTACCACTAGCTGACTTCGGATCCCATCTCCCCCTTTTGAGATATTCCTCAGGGTCTCTCTATACAAAATCCCCTTTTTCTCTAGAAATCTCACTGGGGTTTCAGGTGTTAGCTGGGCGTCAGTCACCTGTTCAAAACACTTTTGGAGAGTGGCGTCTGCCTTTTGCTCTTGGCCAAATCGGCTGTCTGTGGTTAAGGTTTCCACCACAGCTTCGGCACTCCCCTCTGCTTCCGTCTCGGGCTCATCAGTACCCCCCTGAACTGTCCCCGTGGTGGCTTGTGAGCGTGTAATCACTAGCACCCGTTTCACATGTTCAGCCAGGTCATTTCCCACGAGCACGGCTGCTGGCAGAGTCGATGAAATTGCTAGCCGCCAAACTCCCCTCCAGCCTTGAAAGTTCACAGGTACCTCCGCTACTGGCAGTGAGATCACCTGCCCCTCAATCCCTGCCACCTTCATGCTCTCATTTGGGATTATATATTCCCTAGGAATAATATCTGGATGGCACAGGGTCACCTGGGAACAAGTGTCCCTCAACCCCCTATACTGATGGTCAAGTATTCCTACTTCCACCCCTGCTGTTTCAAACAACTGAGAATCTGTTCTCACGAGCAAGCAGCGCTTGACCTCCACAAGAGGACCATTTTCCTCAGCCTGATCAGCAGATGTAACTGTTCCAGATTGAGTAGCCATGGCAACAGGCTCCCTCAGTGACAAGGGGCTTTGCTCTTTCTGGACACAGAACACAGCTTTTGGCTTGGTTCCACTCGAATCCTGAGGCACAATTCCTTTTAGCTGCTTTAATTTCTCACACTCTGAGATTAGATGGCCCTTTCCCTGACAGAAATAACATTTTCTGCTATATTTTGAGTCTTTCTCATCTTGTTTTGGTTTTCCCTCCAAAATCTGAGGTCTTGGTTTCATGTCTGAGGGCTTCCCTTCACCATGGGCCCCTCCCACTTGCTGGTTTTTCCCTGGTCCCTGAGAGTACTTGCTGTAGGTTTCTTTAGGTTTATCTACAGATTTCCACTCACCTAAGGGCTTTCTTATCTGGTAAATAAAATCTGCGATCTCGGCTGCTTCTGCCACAGATTTCGGTTTCCTTTCCCTCACCTGGAATTTCAGTTCCCCATGCAGGACTGAATAGAACTGTTCCAGCGCTATCAAGTCTTTGAGCTGCTGAAAGGTCTCTGTCCCCTCCTGAGATAGCCATTTCTCTAGCAGCCTCACCAATTGGGCCCCCACTTGGGTAAAAGTCTGCTCTGGTTTCTTGGTGATTGACCTGAATCTTTGCCTCAGCTGTTCCGCATTTATCCCATGTCTGGCAAACACCAGTTTTTTAAACTCTGCAAAATCTTTCATCAGTTCCTCTGGCATCTCTGCATAGACTTCTGCAAGGCTGCCACTGATTAAAGATCGCATGATGGTCATCTTCTCAGTTTCCCTTACTGAGAAGTCCACAAACGCTCTTTCCACTAGGGAAAAGAACACCTCAGGACAATCTCCCTTGTGGTACACAGGGAATTTCTTCAGGTCAGCTTTAGACAATTGGCCTCCCTCGGAATCCCTATTGTTATTATTGTTCTGATTCATCAGTTCCAATTTTCTCAACTCAAACGCCATCCTTTCTTTTTCCAGAGCAATTTTCTCTCTCTCTAATCCCAATTCAAATTGTCTCTGTTTCTCTCTTTCCCTTTCCTCCATTTCAAATTGCCTCATCCTCAGTTCATGCTGTTGGACTATGAGCATTTTTCTGAGTTCTGGGTTCTGTTCTCCCGTGCTGTCACCTTGCACTGAGCCAAATTCATCCTCAGAACCTTGGTCAACCTGGGGTTCTTTCACTTCACCCACTTCTGCCATTTGGCTTCGAGTCAAGGGCATAATCCCCCCCCCCCAGAACAGGCTGCTTTCAAAAGTCAAGCCTCAAAATAAAGCGACCACTTTTTTTTTCTTTTGCCTCAGAACTAGCTTTCTATAGATTACTGCTGTTCTTCAGCACTAACTTGCAACAGTTGCGAGCCAGAGTCTACCCCCCTCTGCTAGGCCTCTCAGCAGGCAGGCTAGATCACTGCTACTACACAGTTTTGCCTCAGCTTTTTTCCCGCCAAAACAGGCTGCCTCAGAGCTCCCTAATCTAGTCCCCAATCTGAGGTTACACGTTCTTCTACTAGCGCACCTCCCCGTGAGGTACACCTAGAAGATTACCTACGTGCTCTCAGATTGTCCCTGACTAGACCCCCCTTGCTCTGGGCACACTTGCCAAGGCTTTGCTGTACCACTGGACAACTGGACCAGTCGTATCCCACCGCTGCCACCAATCAATGTGACAAACCCAGACCTACCGGGATATGCCACAGTTTCACTAAGCTGCCACCAACCATTCCCTGTAAGGAGTCACACAGACCAGGAATGGATTTTTAAACAAATAAAGGAACAAGGTTTATTAAATAACACACAGGAAAAATAAAATGATCAGGTGAATAAGATACAGTAACGTGGCTTAGTCTCAATCATACATACACACAGTTTGGTTCACACAGAACACTTAACTTGAAGCACAGACCCTGAACCTATCAGTTCTGGCTAACCATACAGACACCTGAACCTATCAGGTTGGTACTGACTGACACACAGTAGTACCCTGTCTGACACACAGACTCTCACTCAAGCTTCTTCTCTCAGCTCTTCTCCAGCTTCTCCTCAGCTTCTCCACACAAGCTCCACATATATATACAGTACAGCCCCTCCTCTTGATGTCCCGCCTTCCACTCCCCATAGGATGGAACTTTCCCTCCAAACCCATGACAGACAGGTAACATCAGTGCTGTATGTAACAATATCAATGCTACAATCTCTCCTTAGTACTGAGCAGAGATCTTGGACAAAACCAGCTTCATCCAATACCATGTCTAAGCAGATTGATAACCTCTATAGAATCCATGACCCGGGAGCCATTTTCCTCCAAAAACAACCAGCTCCAAATTCTATATTTGTCAAAGCCTCTCAATCAAGATCTCAACACCAACAATCTCTCATACCACCAAATAAAGACAGCTGATGAATAGACTCCATGAGTAGATGGTTTTACTCTTCTGCAGCCTTCACCATGCGAGTTGCTAATTATCAAGGAGCCGTGGGAGCTTACCAACGCTTCCTCTGGGACAACATATCCACCTTTATTGAATCCCTGCCAGAGGATTAAAAGATTCTAGCTCAAACCTTCCAACAAGAAGGTCTCTCCATTGCTAAACAACAGATGCTTTCTGCCTGCCATACCGTAGACACTACAGCCAAGTCCATGGCCAATTCAGTAGTCCTATGCTGTTTTTCCTGGCTCAGAATGGCCGACTTAGCCGAAGATGCTTGGGCACATATCGAAGACATCCCCTTCAATGGAGCAGGTCTTTTTCATGCAGAAACTGATGATATACTAGAGAACGTACAAAAGAAACTTTTAGCAGTCAGACGTTGGGGAGTTTACCCTTCCTACCAGCAACATCCTCAGCAAAATCACTGAAAATGACCCTATAACTCATACCAGAGGTTCCAACAAGACCCTCCACAACAAACCTCTTACAATCCATACTTCAAAAACCAAAGAGCCAAAACATGGCACCAGCCTGCCACTAGGCGGAATGACCGAAAACCCAAACACCATGTTTGATGTTCCTCTGACCAAGATTGCCACCCACCCCACCAACCCTGCCCTCTGAAAACACTTAACTGCATGGGAATCCATCACCACAGATTCCTGGGTATTTTCCATCATCAAAAATGGCTACCGCATCCATTTCTTCCAACTTCCTCCGGCAACAGACGTTGTTACTCCTCCGTCACAACCCCTACAAGAAGAAGTAATGAATTTGCTTCTCAGAGATGCCATACAACCCGTCTTTCAAAACAACACTGGGTTTTTCTCTTGCTATTTCACTGACTCCAAGAAAGATGGGGGTTTTTGCCCTATTCCAGATTTAAGATTATTAAACAACTACATTGTTACCACAAAATTCTGCATGGTTACTCTAGAATCAGTTCTTCCCTTACTTAAAAAAATATGACTGTTTTACCATCATAGACCTAAGAGATGCTTACTTTCATATTGCAATACATCCTGCACACAGAAAATTCCTTTGTTTTCAACTTGGATCACAAGCATACCAATTCAAAAGACACCCATTTGGCCTTGTAACAGCTCCGAGAGTGTTCACCAAGTGTATGGCACCGGTAGCCGCTTACCTCAGACTTCAAAACATTCTTGCCTTTCCCTATATCAACGACTGTCTCCTTGTAGCACAATCCCATCGCAAAGCTCGATGAGATACCCATTTCACCCTCACTCTTCTTTGCAATCTCGGTCTAACTATCAATGAACATAAATCAAAATTAAAACCCACAAAGACTATATATTACATAGGCATGCTCATAGATTCCTAACAAGCTCGTGTGTTCCTCCCTGCTCAAAAGAGAAAAAAATCTCTTCACTTTACTTTGTGGCTTCACTCCATATGCATTGATACCTGCCTTAATGGTGTAATGAGTTCTAGGCACTATGGCCTCTATGACATCAGTTGTACAGCATGTGCGTCTCAAAATGAGATCTCTCCAGTCCTGGTTTCTGGCCTTATTAAATCCATTAACAGACTCTTCCCACACTCTCCTAAGAGTCACTCCAGAATTGGCCTCCCATACCAACCTTTCTGTCAGGCAACCGTTCCAACAAATTTGCCTCTGAAGACAAGTCACTACTGACGCCACTCACACCGGCTGGGGGGGCTGTAAATCCCTCACAATCCATGCCAAATGGTCTCATGGAGAAAAATTGCTCCACATAAATGAGTTGGAGCTACTAGCCGTCATAAAGGCCTGCAAGGTTTCCAGAAATCTTGTAGGAAAAATGGTGCAGATCGCCACTGACACCACCACAGCGATGTACTACATCCTAAAACAAGGTGACACCAATTCCCCAGGTCTCCTCTACCTAGCAGTCGACCTCTTGGAGTAGTGTCTGCAACATCACATCTGTCTCACAGCCTCACACATCGCTGGTCAAGACAATGACCTAGCAGACTCACTCAGCTGTACAGATGTCCAAGCTTATGAGTGGGAACTAGATCAATCAGTAATCCACCAACTATGCTGGAAATGGGGCACACCGACTCTCAATTTCTTTACCTCCTGAGCGAATCAGAAATGCCAACTGTATTGCTCCCAAAAAGGAATTGGAAAATATTCCCAGGGAGACACATTTGTCAGCCATTGGCCCAAGATGCTTACCTACCTTTTTCCACCATTCCCTCTCCTCCACAAAGTTGTTGTCCATCTACAAGACAAAGCCAATGCCATCATTATAGCCCCTTGGTGGCCGAGACAGACTTGGTTCCCAGTTCTCCACAGTCTCTCATCAGACATCCACCATTTCCCCCGCCTGCCACACCTTCTCACACAGAACAACTCCCAAGTCCTACACCCAGATTTACCTGTTCTGCACCTGGCAGCATGGAGAATTCTCCCTCATTAGTGAACATTCTTCACCATGTCAAAAAACCATCCACAAGGAAAACCTACATGTACAAATGGAAGAAATTTCAATCCTTTACCAAATCTTCCTCATCCTCCTCCATCAGTCCATCACTTTCCACTGTTCTCTGCTTCCTCCTCAAATCCAAGGGCCTCTCCATCTCATCCTTGAGAGTCTACCTTTCGGCAATAATATCATACCAACCTCCAAATTCTCCAGCAGCAAACTTCTTCAAACATCCAACAACGAAACATTTTCTGAAAGGTCTCTCATATCTAACCCAATACTCAACCTCCCTCTCCACAATGGTCGCTAGCTCTTGTTTTGAAACAGCTTACTAAAGCTCCTTTTGAGCCATTAGCTACAACTGACTTAAGACTCTTCACCTTTAAAACAAATTTTCTTCTAGCCATCACCTCAGCTCGACGAGCTAGTGAATTGTCAGCTTTACGCTATGACTACCCTTATCCACAATTTTTCCCCGATAAGGTGAAGTTATTCATGGACATTTCTTTCCTCCCCAAAATTGTCTCACAATTTCATCTTTCCCAGCCGATTGTCCTTCCTTCATTTTTCCCATCACCTTCTTCAAACCAGGAAAAAATACTCCATACGTTGGATATCAGAAGAGCTCTTGCTTTTTATCTCCAACATACCCAACCTTTTAGACAGTCATCTCATTTCTTCATAAGCCATCAGCTACCTACAAAAGGCCACCAGGTGACTTCCCAATCAATCTCCAGATGGGTCGCCTCTACCATTCATTTGGCTTATCAACTTGCTCGACAACCAGCCCTTAGAGTGGTTCACCCTCACACCACCAGAGCAGTGGCAGTCTCTACAGTCTTTCTCCGTGGCATACCTCTTCTGGACATCTGCGCCTCTCCCACTTGGGCACAGCCATCCATATTTATCCATCATTATAGACGACCTCCGGCAGAAGTCTGATGCGGCATTTGGACATGCTGTTCTAGCCTCTACCTTGGTGTGACACCCTGCCTCCAGGTAAGACAGCTGATTAGTCACCCAGGGTGTGATTCACAGAGGCCACAAAGAAGAAGAACAGGTTACCAACCTGTAATTGTAGTTCTTTGAGTGGACCTGTGTGATTCACACATCCTGCCCATGCTCTCCTCTGTCATGCCATTGTTTGCTTACTATTTAGCAGTGGTTGACACAACTGAAAGGGGACGCTTGGCACCAAGGTACTTATATGGGTGGGGAGGGGCATATTCTAATGTGTTCATTGCTACTGCAGAAGCTCTAGAATCTTTCAATGAGACTCTACGCAGGCGCAAATCACCCAAGGTATGAATCACAGAGGTCCACTCAAAGAACTACAGTTACAGGTGGGTAACCTGTCATTTTCAGATGGCATGCTTATGCTGAACATGGATTACTTCTTTCCCTCCTGCTCTTTATGGGATATTCAATCTTTAATGCATATATAATCCTCAGAAGGACTCATCTTCATTCTCAAAGACACAATGGGAGAGCAGCTATCCCTGTAGCAAGAGGCAGCCTTTGGAGGAGCTAAAGCCCAGTTCCCATCCAGAAGAATTAAAAAGAAGGGCAGGAGGGGGGATTTTTTTTAGTAGGGGCAGTTGTTAAGGAAGTCCCATCCCAATCTCCTGATTCTCTTCCCCAGTAGGAATTGCAACTCTGTATCGTTAATCTTTCGTTATCAGAAAGTTTCCTGTGGGTTCCTGAAGGCATCATCCAGTGCTCCAGCTTGAGATATGGCTTCTCAGGTGCTGGGATTTCTCTGCTCATTCCTGGCTTTGAGGGAAGGACTTTTCCTAGCCAGAAATCTCTTTATAATAGGGACTTAAGACTTGGACTTGAGGCTTGGGACACAGGACTTGGACCCAAATCTCAGGCTTGGGACTTGGATCCAAAAACTTGCTAATATCCCTGGGTCTCAGACATGCAAATGGAATATAACTGAATTTCAGCCTACCTTAAAGAAAGTGCTAAAAGAACTAGAATTAGAAAGGAAGCTAATACTTTCTTCTCATACCATTTGTTTCAAATGTCTTAATTGTGCTTCTGTTTGTTCTTATGTACATTGGAATGCTCTTCGTAATTCTATCAATTTCCTTTTTTGTCAGAATTTGAGGGTTATATCAGCTGGTCAGAAAACAACCAGCCATTGCTAAGTGACCTACATAAAGATTACAAATCACTAGCTTTGAATCAAGTGAAAGCAGCCCAATCAAGTTGTCAATCTTTCTTTCTATTGTCATGTTTCTTCTCCTACTTGACATTTTACTCTGAATATTGTTTTCAAATGCATACCTTACTATTTAAAAATATTTCCCACTTCAACAGAATCTTAAGTAATGTCAGTTGGTAAAAGTTATAAATATATGGAGATAGAATATAAGCACAGAAAGTATTAATCATGCCATCATAACACCATTCCACTTTGAGCAGCAGACATCAAAGAACAACAGATATGTAGCAACACTGCAAGAGATATAATTTCAAGATGCTGACAGTAACAATCAACATGGATTTTCCTCCATAGACTTTAATTAGTATGACTGGGTGAGTAGTTTAGAAAATTTATTATTTTCTCTGTGTGTTCTTAACATGCTTAGAGACTAAGTGATGTATTTTACTTAATATATGTTTACTTTTTACAATTTGGGTATCATAGAATAGTGAAGTTGGAAGGACCTATAAGGCCATCAAGTCCAACTGCTTGCTCAATACAGGCATACAAATCAAAGGATATCTGCCAGGTGGTTGTCTAAGTTTCTCCTGAATGTCTCAACTCTTGAGGTCATTGGTTGCACTGTCTTACTGCTGTAACAGTTAGAAAGTTTTTCCTGATATTCAATTGAAATCTGGCTTCCTGTAACTTGAGCTCATTGTTGTGTGTCCTGCACTCTGGGGTGACTGAGAACAGATCCTGCCCCTCCTCTACATGACAGCCTTTCAAGTATTTCAAAAGTGTTATCCTACCCTTCTTCCACATTTTCAAAAGTAAGGCTAATGATTGCTTAAAGTAATGCTTTTTCACTTTTAAGATATGTATCAACAACATTTTGTTTTTAAATGTGTCTTATTAGGCTAACCACATGCATTTTTATAATGTGACTTAAAACATTATTTTTTGTTTTTTATTGTACTTTTGTTCCTGTATTCTGGGATGAAATTTCACTTACATATTTGCCTACAACTTCAGTTTATATTTTAAGCATTTGTGTTTATAATTGTCTTCATAGCTGTAAGACTTTTGTATTTTGACAACTCTGAAGTATTTTGTGCATATGGAACATGGAAGCAATGCAGAAAAATAAAACTTATAGAATTAGACAAGCTGATGTTGCCTGGAATTGTTCAAACAGTGAAAAGACTTATACTTTGATACACAGATGAATGTTGATAGTTTGGTTTCATTTTGGGATTAACCCTTTACTGGGATAAATGTCAGCTGTGATGAACCCAGTCTTCTGATTCTTTCCTGAGAGGTCTGTAAATTTCTATAGGACTCTAAGGGAGCATCATGTCTCAGTTGTCTGATCTGATCGGGAGTACAATTATTGCAAGATTTTGGTTATCCAGCTGATCTCTTACTTCAAGAGAAGCTACCACTGTCCTTTAGATCTCAATCATGTAGCCACCTACAAACTTCATAATATTGATTTTAAGTCTGGGAAACAAAAATATTAATGCTGCAATCTGAAATGCACTTAATAAGGAACAAGGTCTGTCGTACACCCGATAGTTCTTCTGGGGATTGCAATGAAACACTACACCCACTTTTTGCTATTTTTGATAGGGATGTGTGAGGAAGCAGTTTGTACACTACAGTCTGCAACTTGGTGGTTAATTGTCAGTGTGTCCAAGCAGATGTGTGGATCTGAGAAGAGCACATATTTTTGTGCAAAATAATTATTTAAAGGCAATAAGCACTGTGTTCAAGTAACACAAAAATTTGTAGATGTTTGGAAAAGTGGGAAAAACATTAAAACTGAGAACAGATCCTGGCCCTTAAAAGACCAATCCATGTAAAATCTTACACACACTGAATATGGAAGTAGGAGGCAGATGAAGTCTGTTGAAGTGGAGTTTATACATGTGCATGGCTCTGTTGCTACCTTGTAATCATTATCTTTGACTCCTGTTTGTATTGATTTACCATTCGTTGTTTGGGGACACGTCTTCTACCTCCCAAAGAAATATATATATGGGAAATAGCCATGTATAACTGTTTGCTAGGAGCTGAAACATTAATCCTGTCATAATTTATTTATTCACAGAATCAGCCTTATTCTTGCCACACACTCTCATAGTTCCTTTAATTCAGTTTTAGCACAGCTTCCATATTTTTCAAGTCCCAAATCTATTTGTCTTATTTCCTTCTCTAACTTTTATATTTTTCTTATATTTTATGATTTTTATATGTGCTTTCCCCAAATGTAATTTTTGTTATATGAGCTGCTCCTCTACTAAAACATTATCTCTGTACCCAGATTCATTTCAATAGGTTTATTACTGGTAACAGAACATGATGGATAGAAAGTGCCACACCAGTATCAGATATTAATGTCACTGCTAAGAAGTTGGCCTATCCATCAGGTCACTAGTAAGGCTCTAGAGGGAGTATTGTTCAGTGGGGCAACAGAAGAGCAGTTCTATATATTTTTACTCAAATGTAAGCCCCATTGAGTTTAAAGAGACCTACTTGGGTCTATATGTAGAATTTTCAGTTTAAATTCCCGTACATGAGAATAAGTATGATTGAATTCCTTGTGGATTACCTCTGAATATACATATATAAAATTGCACTGTTCATCTCTGTTGTTTTTTTTTTTTTTTTGATTTCTTGAATCCAGTTCAAACAGTTCAATATGGATTTGTTTGTCAGAACATTATACTTAATACTACCCAATACTGCTTCAAAGTCATGGTTTGCAAAGCATAGTTTGAAACCAATATTTGTAGGCAATTCCAAATTTGACCTAATTCTGCTTTATCTTGTTTGAATATTGTACCAAACTATGGTTATGCAAACTTCAAAGGACTTGATGGTAGCATAATAACTTTAGGGTAAAACATGGTTGATAAGACTGAATGGCAGCTTTAGCTCAAAGAGGTGAAGATCTCCATCTATAATGTTGGTCCATGCACTAGTAGTCTCAGGAATAGACTGCTGTAATGCTCTCTGTGTGGGGCTACCTATGAGACTGCTACAGAAACTCCAGCATGTTGACCAGGTTATTATATGGAGCTAATAGATACCAACATATCTCCCCAATCCTGGCTGCCTCACACTAGTTGCCTGTCCATTTCTAACCCAACTTCAAGGTGATGGTTTTAACCTACAAAGCCTTAAGTGGCTTGGGACCACAATACCTGGAAAAAATGCCTGCTACCAACTGGGACTGCATGTCCTACCTGTGCATCCTAGGCAGGGCAGCTGAAGATGCTGACTTTGAGAGAGGCTTGGAGGAAGAAGACAAGAAACTGGGTCATCTCAGCATTTACTCCAGTTATGGAATAAGCTTCCACCTATTATCCACCTGGCCCCTATTCAGGCAGGCTTTTCACACTATGCCACCTACAGGGCCTGCTGACACTGAAGCCAACAATTGATTGCTGCTGTCTATTGCCAATTTAAATGTTTAGGCTATTTTAAGAATATATTTTAAATTGATTTGATTTTGTTCTAGTATTTTCATATAGTTGTGTTGTATTTATAATTTGATGTTTGTATATTGTTGTTCTGTTTTTCGTGTTGTGAAACACCCAGAGTGAGCCTCGACCAGATGGGTTGTATATAAAATGAATGAATCAACGAATTACATGGAACCATGTTTCATGATCCTGTATATGTATGATAGATCTGGAGAAGCTGATGAGTATAGCAGTTCAGTGTTCCCTTATACATGGTTCCTACCTGTGGCGTTTACGCCACGGCCCTGGCTTGTTTCACCAAACACAGGGCTCACACGAGTATCCCAACATGCCTTTTAACACCAGTTAATCTCTTTATCAACCTATATTTCCTATGAAAGACTGAAATTTCCTATTTCCTATGAAAGACTATATTTCCTATTCAGTATTGAACTTTTAAACATAAACAGGTTTATTGATTACAAGTTGTTTTAGGAATAGTTCTTAACCACATTCTTAAAGTTACACAAAGCTTCAGTATTTTACTTTAACTTCTCCTATCTTAATTAATACAGGTCACACTCTGACTAATCACTCTTGGAACACTCTCTCTGCCTCAAACCCCAAAACTCTGTCTCTTCTCTGTCTCTCTGACTGAACTCCCCAGACTCTGACTCACCCCTTCCTTCTAGTTTCTCTGGCTTCATCTCCCGATAGCTCCCAATTGTTATCTATTATATATCTCTTTGGGCATTCAGTCATTAATGAAGAGGGAGTTTCCTTAGCTTTCTCAAAGCACTGCATAAGGGTGGTATCTTCCTTCTGTTCCTTATCAAATGATGAATTATTAGGGTTTTTCATAAATATAACTTCTGCCATTTCATCCATGTCAAAGTTTTCTTTTAAACTGGGGCCTTCCAGGTTACTTTCAGAAGTTAAGGATTCCATTTTTCCCTCACAAATTGTTAACTGTTCTCCCTGGGACTGTGTTACTACAAAAGCATTCTGCACATGCTTAGTGAGATCTAATCCAAACAAAAAGGTGCTGGTATTTGGTCAGAAATTGCCAAATATCAACCTGGTCTCTATAATTTATCTTTACTTTAGCCACAGGTAAAATCGCTGACATAGAACTTATTCCCTTGATTGTAAAAGTTTGATTGGAAGTATTTTCTCTTTAGGAACCACATCAAGAATGACACAGGGTTATGTGGGAACAGGTATCTACAATTCCAACATAAGACTTCTCATTAATAAGAATTTTCTTACCAGGGTTCTGTAGTAAAATATTATCTGTCTTTATAAGAAAGCACTGAATGACTCTGGCTTGTGGCAGATCAGAATTTTCTGTTGTACTAGTTGCCATTGAGACAGGACTATTGTTACAACCTCCTTCAGTGGCTTCCACTGGTTTTATACAGTAAACCTTTTTGGTCTGTCTATCATCTTTTCCATTTTTATACTGGGTATTCTTTTGAGTCTCACACTGATCCCAAAAATGACCTTTCTCTCTACATGCATAGCCTTGTTTATGGGCCTTGGGTTCAAAATAAAGGGCCTTGTTAACCTTTCCTCTGAGCTATTATGTTTCAGGTGACTCTGCTGTGTGGGTGAGGGCTTGTCTCTAAAATGGCTTCCAGTAGCTTGGGTAGTTCTTAGGTAATGTTCACTAGGTGGGGCCCTCTCCTCCTGTCATCCCACACTTTTCTATCAATTTTTACCTCAGAAAATTGAGGATCTCTAATCTCACTGATGGAATCAGCATATTCAGATGCCTATAATACATTTTTAGGATTTTTGTCTTTGACCAAATAATGCAATTCCCCTGGCAAAAAGAAATAAAATTGTTCAAAATCAACCACATTTTTCATTTGGTCTACAGAAGTGACATTTTCATATTCTATCCATTTGTCCAAACATTGAATCAATTTAGCCTCCACTTGGGCATAAGATTCTTCAGGCTTTTTGGTAAGGGAGCAAAATTTTCTTCTAAGGTGTTCTGCATTTATGCCAAATCTAGAATATATTATTTTTCTATATGCCTCAAAATCTCTAGCTTGCTCCAGAGGAACCTGAGAATAAAGCTCAGCTAAATCTCCACTTATTTGTGATCTTAAAACTATCATCCTTTCATCATCCTTTATCTCAAAGTCCCAGCACGCTCTCTCAAATAAAATCAGGAAAGATTCAGGGAAATCTTCTTTCCTATATTGGGGAAATTTCTTTAGATCAGTTTTTGAGATTTCCCTCACTAGAGTTGTTATTTTTATTATTATTATTAGCAGCTAATTCCAATTGTTTCATCTGTATTTGAAATTCTATTTCTCTTTGCCTTAATTCCAGCTCCCTTTCTCTTAATTTCATTTGTCTGGCCTCAGCCTTCTCTCTCTCCTTAGTCTCTAATTCCCTGACCTGTAGTTCCTGAGCTTTCTCTTCAGCCCTTGCTTTTTCTCTGATCTCCAATTCTTTCAGCCTGAATGCCTGTTCTAACCTCCATTTTTCAAAATCTTGGGAGCTTAGAACAGCTTGTTTTTCTGAGGCACCCTCATCACTCTCCTCCTGTTCCACTGGAGCTAGAAGGTCTCCATTTCCCTGCACTTCCTGAGGTAAACTTTGTGCCTCCTGACTTTCCTTTTTGGCTCTGTTTTGGTGGCATTTTTAAGTCTGAGTGAATTAGTCTTTAAGATCTGTATTGCTTTTTAAAAGGACCTGTCTTCCTGCCATTAATTCCAGTAACTATGTTGTTGTGCTTCACTCAGCAACTCAGCAACTTTTTCTGGCTGTTCTCCAGTTAACAAACTTTTAGTTACTGTGTCTCTATGTCTGAGCTATTCTTGCTCTCAGACAGCAAAATAATTGTATTTTCAAGCCTCTGCTTTTATTTTCCTGTCACCTCAGATCTGCTGTGACCCAGGATTCTGCTCTTATCCACCAGTGCTCCCTTATCTCTCAGAGCCTTGGATTTCAAGCTAGCCCACTGGGTGCTTTAGGAATAGTTCTTAAGCACATTCTTAAAGTTACACAAAGCTTCAGTATTTTACTTTAACCTCTCCTATCTTAATTAATACAGGTCACACTCTGACTAATCACTCCTTAAACACTCTCTCTGCCTCAAAGCCCCAAAACTCTCTCTCTTCTCTGTCTCTCTGACTGAACTCCCCAGACTCTGACTCACCCCTTCCTTCTAGTTTCTCTGGCACCACCTCCTGACAGCTCTCATTGGTACATGCAAATACACTGCTGAATATTCATACCAGGGGTGATCTCTACACTACCACCCTGGCATTCTGGGCCTCAGAGGAAATAAAGACTTCCATTTTCTGGAAGGGAATGTACAGCACAATTAATGTTACTTTGTCAGTAGCCCATGGCAGGGTACGTAGACATCTGATTCTGGTTATACATTATTGTCTTTTTACCTAATATTAGTGAGTAGAAGAAAACTTTATGTATCATTATATTCGTGAAGGCTTTCACGGCCAGGATCTAATGGTTGTTCTGGGTTTTTTGGGCTCTTTGGCCGTGTTCTGAAGGTTGTTCTTCCTGACGTTTTGCCAGTCTCTGTGGCCGGCATCTTCAGAGGACAGCAACCTGTACTCTTTATGTATCATTATTTAATGTGGAAGTGTAGGTATTCAGTCCAAGCCTACTCTGACTAGGTTTGTTTTCTGGATATTTAGAAACAGAACAATTTTCCTTCAGATAATCTTTGAACTGGATTACGGAGGTACTAATGGGCCAGGATTTACATTAATTTTTAAATATGAAAGCCAGGGTGATGTAGTATAGAATCACTCCTTGAATATCTCACATACCATAAAAACCTTATTAAGGAAGCCATAAGTCAGATGCAACTTGATAGAACCTAACAACAACAGCCTTCTGATGCCATTTTCTAGTGTGTTTCTTAAAAGGAGGGGAAATTATCTGATCCATAAGATCATTTGATTTGGAGCAACAGGAGAGGGGTAGCAATTTACTGCTACTCCTCCAAGCTAAAATTTCCCCCTTTACTTAAAAATATATCACCACTTTTCTTAGGTACTCAGAAACTAGTACACACAGTCTGCATGAATTGTCACATTCAGCTTGATCAAATTTACAAAAAAGTCTTCCACAAAATATTTTATCTATCAATGGGGTTGGGGCTTTGTATGTTGTTAGTTTGTTGTTGTTAGAATTCTTAAACAAAAATGCACATATTAGCACATATTGCAGCATTAATATAAAATACTGTAAATTGTACTAAATAGATGTATATTAGCTGCCACTCTAAAGATTAGCTCCAAATCTAAGAAAATGTGGTGTTTACATTAATTGCAACACAATGTATCATTGTAAGAAACAAAAATATAAGAAGATACATGTGTTATTCATAGTTTTATTATCATTCTTAAAAGAGATCTCTTTCTTTCTTTTTGGGGTGGATTATGCTCACTCTAGTTTAGCTTCTTTATTTATTTCCTCTCTCTCTCTCTCTTTCATCTTTCTGGTATGGCAGACCTGTGCAGCACTTCTTTCTTTCTTTTTAAGAACTGAGAACTCAACTTAAGAACTGAGAAGAGGAGCAATTTTCAATAAGAATAAGCTGACGACTACCATCTCCCTCTTTCTAGATGAACCTTCATTCTGAGATTGAATGGGGAAAATTCAACCAATGGCACCAGTGCTTGGGATGATCTTTATAAAAAAGGAACTTTTTACATTACTCATTACTCATTTTACATTAATGTTGAGGTGGCCAGATGATTGTTATGTGCCATTCACAAAAGCAAATTGTCACATAGCATGATGTTAACAGGGATGTTGGCAAGTCTTAGAGTCCCAATCTGAGTCCTTAGTACCATGTCCCAAGTCCGAAGCCCGAAGTCTGATTTCCTATTAAAATTATTTTTTTCTGAGAAGAGGAGGAATTGGGTGGGTTTCAAGTAATGAATCTGAGTCCAAGTTGTTAAAAAAAGAGGTCAAGTTCAAGCTATATCACCAGTGCAACTTAAGTCTGACTTGACAGCAAGTCCTGCAACTCAAATCCCTATTCCAACTTTTAAAAAAAAAATTACTAATTTTTCAGTCTATCTAGGTTCCATTTGTGCTTATTAAACATTGTATTATATGGGTTGCTCATATCTATTTTTTTTTCTGTGTCTTGATGTCTTCTTGGTTATCTCTTCAAAATCTATACACTTTTAAAAAATCTAAACCATTCATTTGTGTATTTTAATATGCAGTATTGTCGACTATCATGATATTGCTCTCAGATTATACAGTGCTCTCAAGATTCTCTAAAACATACCCAACAAAAGTAATTCCAGTTCCAAATCTATATAACTTTGAGGTGATTTAACCGACAAACTTTATATTTTATATCAATAATGAGTAGGTTCCTAACACATAATAAATGTTATCTAAAGCATTTTATATCAATTTTCTTTATATAATTGTTTAGCCATTTCTATCTGCACATTTTCTATCATGTCCATATCAATACCATATCTAGTGTATATTCATTAAGTACTACAGGGAAAACCATTGAACGAGACTAGGGAATATGGTGTTGGCTTTGCGGTCAGAAATACTCTGCTGAGATCCATTGTTCCACCTACTGCAGGGAGTGAAAGAATCCTGTCTCTGCAGCTCCACTCATCAGCGGGACTGGTCACCCTCATCAGTGCATATGCACCAACACTGTCATCCACAACAGAAGCCAAAGACAAATTCTATGACGATTTGGTGGCTACTATCAAAAAAGTCCCTGAGAGAGAGCCGCTGTTCATTCTCGGAGACTTCAACGCTAGAGTTGGTGCTGATCACAACTCTTGGCCCACCTGTTTAGGCTGTTTTGGCATTGGGAAGATGAATGAAAATGGCCAACGCTTGCTGGAGTTTTGCTGTTATTACGGTCGTTGTGTCACCAACACGTTCTTTAATACAAAGCCTCAACACAGAGTTTCCTGGAGACATCCAAGATCGAAGCATTGGCATCAGCTTGACTTGATCCTCACTAGACTTTCTAGCCTATCTAGTATTACAATCACACGCAGCTACCAGAGTGCTGATTGTGACACTGACCATTCCCTGGTGTGTAGCAGAATAAAACTGCGAACAAAGAGATTGTATCACACTAAAAAGGAAGGAGGACCACGTATAGACATCAACAAGATCCGCAATCAAAGAAAAGTGGAAGAATTTGCCCAAGCGCTTCAGGAAACCCTTCCAGGCCCGGCTAATGCAAATGCACCTGAACGATGGGAACACTTCAAGAACGCTGTTTATAACACTGCCTTGTCCACATTTGGTAAGAAGACCAAAAAAAGGCTGACTGGTTCAAAGCCCATTCGGAGGAGCTTATTTCCAGCCATCGAGGATAAGAAGAGAGCTCTAGCAGCATACAAAGCCTGTCCTAGTGAGTACAACTTGCAGGCTCTTCGAGCTGCTCGTAGCCAAGTCCAACAGACTGCCAGGAGATGTTCCAACGATTATTGGCTCCAACTCTGCTCTCAGATACAGATAGCAGCAGACACAGGTAACATCAAGGGAATGTATGACGGTATCAAGCAGGCTTTAGGTCCTATACAGAAGAAATCTGCTCCCTTGAAGTCTACTACAGGCGTGATCATCCAGGACCGAGCACAGCAGATGGAACGCTGGGTGCAGCACTACTCTGAGCTATATTCTAGAGAGAATGTAGTAACGGAAGAGGCATTAAATAACATTGAGTGCCTGCCTGTCTTGGAAGAGCTGGACAGTGAACCAACTTTAGCAGAAATAAAAGCGGCCCTGGATTCCCTTGCCTCTGGCAAGGCACCTGGAAAGGACAACATCCCCGTTGAGGTCTTGAAGTATTGTAAAGAGATCATCATCACTGAGCTGTATGAAGTCTTTTGTCTTTGCTGGAGAGAAGGTGGAGTACCACAGGACATGAAGGATGCAAACATCGTCACATTGTATAAGAACAAAGGCGACAGGGGCGACTGCAATAACTACTGTGGTATCTCTCTTCTCAGTGTTGTAGGGAAGCTGCTGGCCCGTGTTGTGCTGAAGAGACTCCAGGTGCTTGCAGACAGAGTCTATCCAGAATCACAGTGCGGATTCCGAGCTAATAGATCCACCACCGACATGGTATTTTCCCTCAGACAGTTGCAGGAGAAATGCAGGGAACAACAACAGCCACTCTTTGTGGCCTTCATAGATCTCACAAAGGCCTTTGACTTGGTTAGCAGGGATGGACTCTTTAAAATACTTCCCAAGATTGGATGTCCACCTCAACTCCTTAATATCATCAGGTCCTTTCATGAGGAAATGAAGGGCACTGTAGTTTTTGATGGCTCAACATCAGATCCCTTTGACATCCGAAGCGGAGTAAAACAAGGCTGTGTCCTTGCGCTGACCCTGTTTGGGATCTTCTTTGCTGTCATGCTAAAGCAGGCCTTTGGAACTGCAACAGAAGGTGTCTATCTCCGGACTAGATCAGATGGAAAGCTCTTTAATCTCACTAGACTGAGAGCGAAAACCAAAGTCCAACTGAAATTCATGCGGGACTTCCTCTTTGCTGATGATGCAGCCATTGTTGCCCACTCTGCTGAAGACCTCCAACAACTCATAAATCTCTTTAGCAAGGCCTGCCAAGACTTTGGACTAACTATCAGCCTGAAGAAAACACAAGTCATGTGCCAGGGCGTAGACTCACCTCCCTCTATTACTATCTCCATGCAAGAACTGGAGGTTGTTCATGAATTTGTGTACCTTGGCTCAACGATCTCTGACACACTCTCCCTAGATGTTGAGCTGGATAAACGCATTGGGAAAGCAGCTACCATGTTCTCTAGACTCACAAAGAGAGTATGGCTTAATAAGAAGTTGACGGCATAGACCAAAATCCAGGTCTATAGAGCCTGTGTCCTGAGCACACTCCTATACTGCAGCGAGTCCTGGACCCTTTGTGCACGGCAGGAGAGGAAGCTTAACACCTTCCATATGCGTTGTCTCCGACGCATTTTTGGTATCACCTGGCAGGACAAAGTTCCAAATAGAGTAGTCCTAGAATGAGCTGGAATTTTCAGCATGTATTCAAAATTGAAACAGCGCCGTCTACGTTGGCTTGGGCACGTCGTGAGAATGGCTGATGGTCGAATTCCAAAAGATCTCCTGTATGGAGAATTAGTGCAGGGAAGCCGCCCCCGAGGGAGACCACAGCTGCGTTACAAGGACATCTGCAAACGGGATCTGAAGGCCTTAGGAATGGACCTGAACAGATGGGAAATCTTGACATCTGAGCGTTCAGCCTGGAGGAAGGCGGTGCATCATGGCCTCTCCCAATTTGAAGAGACACTTGTACAGCAGACCGAGGCAAAGAGGCAGTCCCGAAACAAACAAAACCAGGGAGCTGGACAGGGGACAGATTGTATTTGTCTTCAATGTGGAAGAGATTTTCACTCTCGAATTGGCCTTCTCAGCCACACGAGGCACTGTTCCAAGACCTCCATACAGAGCACAATACCATAGTCTCTCGAGACTGAAGGATGCCTACACACACTATTTGTTTTGCCCTATCCTTATATCTAGCTTCAATTGAACTTGAAAACCACCGTGTTATGCCTTTACTCTGATTTGTGATCCCTCATTTCAGTTTAATTCCCTTTTTAATGTATAAGATAAGCTCCTTTACAATTCCAGAAGTTAAGTATATACATGCTTTCAATGTTGAGGGCCACCTTAATATTTCCCCTTTTTCATCTGTCTAAGTTGTTCCTTCTGTTATTTGTCTTTTCCTCATATTTGTTTCTGTCTCCCTAAAGATTCTGCTGTTCCTTGTGTCATCTGAAAACATTTTATTCAGTTGATCAATCTCCAATAGATCTTCATGCACTTGATCTTTCTCCATTAAATCTTCCAGGCTATTTTTAATTAATTCTCCTGGTTTTCTCCCCTTATCTTCCCTTAGCACATCTAAGGTTCTCCTTGACTTTAGGGTTGGAGTCAAATCTCATGTCCTTTCACCTCTACTTTCCTCCAGTCCTTCTTTTGGTTGGCATACATCATCCTCCACCCTCACATTTCCTTGTTCATTATTTCCTGTCTCCTGTGGAATAAAGTCCTTCTTTAGTTACAGGTTGAATGGTTTCACATCATTATGGGATCTTACTGTTTCTAAGATTGCTTGAAGGGTAGATTTTATTTATTTATTTATTTATTTATTTATTTATTTATTTATTTATTTATTTATTTATTTATTTATTTATTTATTTATTTATTTGACTTATATACCACCCCATAGCGCTACAAGCACTCTCCGGGCGGTTTACAATTTTTAATTATACAGGCTACACAGTGACCCCCCAGCAAGCTGGGTACTCATTTTACCAACCTCGGAAGGATGGAAGGCTGAGTCAACCTTGAGCCGGCTACCTGGGATTTGAACCCCAGGTCGTGAGCACAGTTTTAGCTTGCAGTACAGCGTTTTAACCACTGCGCCACGAGGCTCTTATTTTGTTTCATCCCAAAATTTTCCTTGTTGTAGCATTGTGTCCCAGGATCCCAAGTATTTGTATTCCAAGTAAAATATGTCTAGTACAGTGGTGCCTCGCTTAATGGCGATAATCTGTTCCAGGAAAATCGCCGTTAAGCAAAAACATCATAAACAAAAAAAAAAAACCATTGAAACGCATTGGAACCCCTTCAATGCATTCCAATGGGGTCAAAACTCACCGTCCAGCAAAGGTCCTCCATAGGGCAGCCATTTTCGTTCCCTGTTTTGTGAGGAATCTGTCCCAGAAAACAGCGGGGAGCCATTTTGTTTACCCGGTGGCCATTTTGAAACTGCCAATCAGCTGTTTTAAAATTGTTGTTTGTGAAGAATTAGTTCCCGAAGCAGGGAGCCGATCATCGCAAAGCGAAAAAGCCCCATTTAGACCATTGTTTTGCGATCGAAATTGTGATTGCAAAGATTGTCGTAATGCGGGGCAATCGTAATGCGGGGCAATTGTAAAGCAAGGCACAACTGTAGCTTAGAGCAATCAGTTTAGTTCCACCAATGATTGCTTCAATAAGTCACTTTAGAAAGTTGATCACCTTTAGGGTTAATTTGAAACCAGTCTCTAACATAAGTTGGCTGCCCTGTCCACTTGATGCTTGTATTAGACTTTCCAGAGTTAATTGTCTATGTTTGGTCAGAAAAAATGGAGAGTCAAAACAAAAGTTCCAAGTTTGAGTATTCAAGGTCATCCTCTGGGCATTTTGCCTACTCTATAGTTAGTCAAAATAGTTTAAAACTTCCAGCGTCATTAAGCTAAAATAGCTTAAAGAGGAGAATTTCTTAAATTTAACTCCAAAATACTACTCAACTTCCTTCCTTGAAGTATAATTGTTTAGTTAATGTCCAATTTATTTTCTTTGCATCTCTTGCATCTCTTTCCCTTTCTCCAGATCCACTGCTGCTCAATTTAGTGGTTGGGCAAAAAGACACTTTTTTCTGTTAAAGGGATTATTTCATCCAGGGATGGTGATAGAACAGTATACTTAAGATTTTATATCTCACCCAGTGATAACAACGATATTAAGCTGGCTGATTTATCACTTCTTCTGTTGCTGACTGCTGCTGACTTGCAAGCAAGCTGTTTCAGCTGCTTGTTTCCACCCGTTGGTTGATTGGGGAGTGTTACATACAGCACTGATGGTACCTGTCTGTCATGGGTTTGGAGGGAAAGTTCCATCCTATGGGGAGTGGAAGGCGGGACATCAGGGGGAGGAGCTGTACTGTATATATATGTGGAGCTTGTGTGGAGAGTGAGGAGTTGGAGTCTGTGTGTCAGACTGGGTACAACTGTGTGTCAGTCAGTACCTACCTGATAGGTTCAGGTTTCTATGTGGGTAGCCAGAACTGATAGGTTCAGGGTCTGTGCTTTACTTTAAAGTGTTCTGTGTGAACTAATTTGTTGTATGTATGATTGAGACTAAGCCACGTTACAGTATCTTATTTACTTGATCTTTTTATTTACCCTGTTTGTTGTTTAAATAAACCTTGTTCTTTTGTTTGTTAAAAATCCATTCCTGGTCTGTGTGACTTCTTATAGGGAATGGTTGGTGGCAGCATAATTAAAGTGTGGTATACTCCAGTAGGTCTGGGGTTGTCACAGGGAGTTTCCTGGATCAAACGTGGGTAACCGCCAACCCCTCCATGATCAACAGGCTTCTCCCCCATTTCACTACCTCTTCAGGGTGGTTTTAACCTCCTGGGGGGTTCCAAACAGGTTGGAATTCAGCCAAGGGGATGGAGCTCCATCCTCCTCCTGCTGTCTCCTCACAGCATCAAGCCAGAAGTTCCCCTATACCGAGTTATTAGCATGTTCTGTTCTGTTGTCCTAATTACTTCTGAAATATAATTAGTCACATACTAATCATCCCCCAAATAATTAGTTATAGGTAAATAAATTGCTTGTTAGCAGTTACTTCCAAATGTTAGAGGCATATTTTTGTATGCAAAGTTTTGCCTGTTTTCCTTTCATTTCTTTTTTTCTTACTGTCACACACTGAACACATTGAGATCCTGGTTTTTCCTGCAGACTTTTAAAAATTGTTATTATTTTGAAGCTGTGAGAGTGTTTATCCCTTTGAGATGCCTCCCTTGAGACAGCCACATGGGTGTTCCTAAATTTGATGAAAGGAACAGAAAACAGTTCTTGTAAGAGGAAAGATAGTGACCTTTATCTTCTAGTTTCAGCAATTACTAATTTGCCACTAATTGCTCATTTGGCTCATTTCCTGTGGTTTTTTTCTTTTGATATGATGTTTATGAATTTCTTAGATGCCACATTTATTTAATCAATCAATTAACCTGCTGCAGATAATCAAAAGGTTGTTTTATGAAGTTTGCATCCCTTCTGTGAAGGCAGCAGATGATTATAGATCTAAAGGCAGTTTCAGTTTTCCTTTGGAGGAAGAACATCTGTCAATTATTACTGTGTTTTGTTATAGAACATCGTAATGGATGGGTAACCATTCAAGGAATTAACAAAGGGCACCCCCTACCAAATCCAGCATGGGTGGTTCAAATGGTTCTCATCTGAAATGTCTGATGGTACAGATCAGACAGTTTTTATCTGAACTTTCATATAACAAAACAAAAGTGCTGGGATGAACATTCAAAAAAGTAGAGACTAATTTTGGAGAGTAAGATCCTGTGGAAAAGACATGACTTTTCACTTTTATATTGGGGTGTTGGTGTTGGCTTATAAATCTGTATGGAGAAAATCTTACCAGAACACTGACGTCTGATAGACATTTGAGGGGGGGGGGGAATAATGCCCAAGAGTGGAAGTTTCATTTGGTGAGATGTGGTGAATGTGCAGCTTTCTTTGGAAACTAAAATGGCAGTAATCACATGATGGACATCCAAAAGGCTGTAGCAAATTATATATGCCAAGGAAATATTAAAAAATCTCCACTGTAGCTATGTAATATGTGTAGCTGTTAGAGACCCTTCCATGTTGCATCTCAAGCTTCCAAACTAATTGGGAATGGGACAGCCAACTGGTTTTCCTACAATCTTCCTCTCAGCTCTAAAGAAGATGGATTTATGAAAGGTGCCACAATTCCTTCTCCATTTCTCTTTATCTTCCCCAAGACTGACAATGAAAGCCTCTCTTATGGGTTTCTTTAACCTTCTCTCTTCTCTTCACTGACATATGACAGAATCCCAAGCGCCAAATGTTGGAAAGCTCCCTTTTCCTCTGCTGGAAGATAAACAAAAGCATGACACTTCAGCAAGCCATTGGGCCAAGTCTGCTCTTTTTAAAGGAATTGAAACTTAACACATATATGGAAAGTTAGCATGGACAGACAGAGAAGCAGTTTGTTGGTCAGGAACTACTCTTCCTGAGATTTAACTTAAATAGGCATGCAAAATAACCAACATCATACTGGGACAGAATGAATGAAAATAAACAAAAACCTTAACCCAATAAAAACTTCCCTGAATACTGATCCTTTTTCAATTTCCCATGGACTTGGGACACTTAAGATCCACAAAGCTCCGTATAGTTCTTCTGCAGAAGGAATCTCTGGATAAAATTTGACAGTAGGTTGTTCATTTAAAACTACTACAATGGCCATAGAGGAACAGCAAAGAGCAAAGCCCAAGTATTCCAAAGCCATATGGATATAAGGCTTTTTAATAAACATTTTTATAGCCATTTGTCTAAATATACATGCTTGTTTATAGGAAAAAAGGTATCAACTTTTTCTAATTTAATTAAATATTCTTAGTCAATTCGTTTTTCCTAGTTATTGTGATTTCCTTATCTTGAATCTTGAAATATCTTCATTGTCTGCATTTCTCTAATTCCACAATTCTCTGTCTTTCTTTCTGTCAACATACAAAGGGTTTAATTTCCTTTTTTTTTCTTTCTAATTTCCCTGAAATCAATGTGACAAACCCAGACCTACTGGGATCTATCACACAGTTACTAAGCTGCCACCAACCATTCCCTATAATAAGTCACACAGACCAGGGATGGATTTTTAAACAACAAAAGAATAAGGTTTATTTTAAATACAAACAGGGTAAATAAAACAATCAGGTGAATAAAATAAAGTAACGTGGCTTATTCTCACACACACAAGCATACAGTTTGGTTCACCTAGAACCTTTAACTTAAAGCACAGACCCTGAACCCATCAGTTCTGGCTAACCCACAGACACCTGAACTTATCAGGTTGGTACTCTGACACACAGTAGTACCCTGTCAGACACCCAGACTCCCACAACAGCTTCTTCTTCCCCAGCTGCTGCTTCGTCCCAACCCAGTGTCTCACAGTCTGTCTCAGCATCTACTCTTCACCACACAGGCATCACATATTTATACAGTACAGCCCCTCCTCCTGATGTCCCGCCTTCCACTCCCCATAGGATGGAACTTTCCCTCCAAACCCATGACAGACAGGTAACATCAGTGCTGTTATGTAACACCTCCCCTCTTTAAAAGTTGTTTTGTAGGGGGAAAGCTAAAAGTGCTTTTCACCAAACAAACAACCTGCATAAAATACACAACAACATTTATACATACCATATAATACTTACATATACTTACACTCCAAGTTAACCATAGCAAATATGCATTTAAACATTTTACCATATACAGTACATCAATTTACCTTTATTAATACCAACCAAATTCAAAACCAGGTACATTTTAACTTTTTGTTTTCATTATATACATATAGTCCATGTTCTTTCGCCGTCTTCAGTCTTCAGGTCTTCTTGATAAGGCGTCAGCAACACAGTTCACTGACCCTCTGACCACCTTCACTTCAAAGTCATAGTCCTGTAAGTTCAAAGCCCACCTCATAAGTTTGCTATTGTGGGTTTTCATCGTCTTTAACCATTGCAATGGTGAATGGTCAGTACACAGAATAAAATGTCTTCCCCAGATGTAAGGCTTGGCCTTCTGGATCGCGTAGACTATGGCCAAACACTCCTTCTCCACGGTTGCCAAATGTCTCTCACCTTTTTGAAGTTTCCTACTCAGGTAGGACACTGGATGCTGGTCACCATTCTCATCCTCCTGGCACAGAACTGCTCCTACCCCGCTGTTAGACGCGTCGGTGTAGATGATAAACTCCCGGTCGAAGTCTGGAGCACGCAGGACAGGATAGTTGATTAACGCCTCCTTCAACCTCTGGAACGCCGCCTCACAGTCGCTGGTCCACGGGATGCGGTCATCAGCCTTCTTCCTCGTCAGATCGGTCAGCGGAGCCGCAATCTCGCTAAACCTCGGGATGAACTTTCTGTAGTAGCCCACCAACCCAAGAAATGATTTGACTTTTCTCTTGGTGGTGGGTCTAGGCCAATCTCGAACAGCTTCTATTTTGGCCTCCAGGGGTTTTATCATTCCTCCCCCTACCATGTGACCTAAATATTTTATTTCTGGGCTACCCAGCTGACACTTGCTGGCCTTTACTGTTAGCCCTGCTGCACTTAACCTCTGCAGCACTAACTCCAGGTGTATCAGGTGATCTTCCCAGGTATTACTGAAGATCCCTATGTCATCAATGTAGGCCACTGTAAAGTCACTGAGCCCTGCCAAGGTCTGGTCCATCAGCCTTTGGAATGTGGCTGGTGCATTTCTGAGACCAAAGCTCAGGACTCTAAACTCATAGAGACCAAAAGGGCTGCAAAAGGCAGTCTTTTCTTGATCCCTGGGATCAATTCTTAATTGCCAATATCCCTTTACCAGGTCCAATGATGAGATGAACCGACAACCCCCTATGGTTTCAATCAGGTTGTCTAGCCTGGGCATTGGGTAGGCATCAGGAGTGGTTACACGGTTTAATTTCCTGTAATCAACACAAAACCTAATGCTCCCATCAGGCTTGTCCACAAGGACTATCGGAGAGGACCAAGGACTAGAAGAGGGGACGATTATGTTCTCCCTCAGCATTTCGTCCAGCTCCTTCCGCACCTTGTCCCTATAGGGTCCCGTTACTCGGTATGGGGATACTGCCTGCGGGGGTGCATCCCCTGTGTGGATCCGATGCATCACTCCCTTCACTATCCCCGGCTTGTTGGAAAATACCTGTTGATATTTATTAAGCAGCATTTTTAGTTCTTGCTGCTGGTCTTGGGTGAGTGCAGGACTGATCTTTACCTCCTCTGGGTTGTATTTTACTTCCCCTCTACCCTCCCAGAAGGGTAATTCAGCTTCCTCACTCTCAGCTGCTTTTATCGCGAATAAAACCCTCTGTTCCCCTCTGTAGTAGGGTTTTAGGGCATTCACGTGAACCACCCTCCTTGCTTGGTTCTCCTCCTGCTCTATTAGGTAGTTCAGGTCTGACATCTTGGAAATGACCCTATATGGTCCTGCCCATTTGAGCTGCAGTTTATTCTCTCTGCAGGGCCTAAGCCAAAGCACTTCCTCCCCTGGGTCAAAGTGCCTCTCTCTAGCTTTGCGGTCATACCATGTTTTCTGTTTGACCTTCTGCGTTTGCAGGTTTTCTGCTGCCAGCTCTAGATTTCGCTTTAGGTCATTCATCAAGGTGTCTATGTAAGTCACAACGTCTTGTGGGTCATCCTGGGTGATCTGCTCCCAATTTTGTTTGATCAAATCAAGGGGCCCTTTCACCCTTCTCCCAAATAGAAGTTCGAATGGACTGAACCCGGTACTGGCTTGTGGCACTGATCGATAAGCAAACAAAAGGGATTGCAGCTTCTGGTCCCAATTGTTTGGATTCTCTGCCAAGTAAGCCCTAATCATGCGCATTAGAGTCCCATTGAACTTCTCAGTTAACCCATTACTTTCCGGATGATAAGCAGTGGTTTCCTTGTGCTTAATTCCACAGATTTGCCATAAGCGTTTCATGAGCTTTGACGTGAACGATGCTCCCAAATCTGTGATTATCTCTGAGGCAAATCCCATCCTGGACATATACCCCACCAAAGCATCGGCCACTGTGTTGGTTTCAATGTTAGACAAGGGTATGGCTTCAGGATACCTTGTGGCATGGTCCACAATTGTTAGTATGAACCTATTCCCCCTCTTTGTGGCCTTGGGCAAAGGTCCCACAATATCCACCCCTATGCATTTGAACGGAGTGTCAATCACAGGCAAAGGGCACAACTTTGCTTTGGTCCTGTCGCGGTTATTCCCCTGCCTTTGACACACATCACATTGTTTACAGAACTCCCTGATCTGCTTCCCTATGTCAGGCCAGTAGAAATTCTGTGTGATTCTCTGCTGTGTTTTGTTCACTCCTAAGTGTGCAGCAAACATGTCAGAGTGACCCCTTTGTAAGATCATGGGGCGATACTTTTCAGGTACCACTAGCTGACTCCTGATCCCATCTCCCCCTTTTGAGATATTCCTCAGGGTCTCTCTATACAGAATCCCCTTTTTCTCCAGAAATCTCACTGGGGTTTCAGGTGTTAGCTGGGCGTCAGTCACCTGTTCAAAACACTTTTGGAGAGTGGCGTCTGCCTTCTGCTCCTGTCCAAATCTGCTGTCTGTGGTTAAGGTTTCCACCACAGCTTCTGAACTCCCCTCTGCTTCCGTCTCTGGCTCATCATTACCCCCCTGAACTGTCCCTGTGGTGGCTTGTGAGCGTGTAATCACTAGCACCCGTTTCACATGTTCAGCCAGGTCATTTCCCACGAGCACGGCTGCTGGCAGAGTCGATGAAATTGCTAGGCGCCAAGCTCCCCTCCAGCCTTGAAAGTTGACAGGTACCTCAGCTACTGGCAGAGAGATTACCTGCCCCTCAATCCCTGCCACCTTCATGCTCTCATTTGGGATTATAAACTCCCTAGGGATGATATCTGGATGGCACAGGGTTACCTGGGAACAAGTGTCCCGCAGCCCCCTATACTGACGGTCAAGTATTCCTACGTCCACCCCTGCTGTCTCAAACAACTGAGAATCTGTTTTTATCAGCAAGCAGCGCTTTACCTCCACCAGAGGACCATTTTCCTCAGCCTGATCAGCAGAGGTAGCTGTTCCAGACTGAGTAGCTATGGCAACAGGCTCCCTCTGTGACACTGAGCCTTGCTCTTTCTGGACACAGAACACAGCTTTTGGCTTGGTCCCACTAGAATTCTGAGGCACCATTCCTTTTAGCTGCTTCAATTTCTCACACTCTGAGATCAGATGACCCTTTCCCTGACAGAAATAGCATTTTCTGGTGTATTTTGATTCTCTCTCCTCTTGTTTGGGTTTTCCCTCCAAATTCTGAGGGCTTGGTTTCATGCCTGAGGGCTTCCCTTCACCATGGGCCCCTCCCCCTTGCTGGCTTTTCCCTGGTCCCTGAGAGTACTTGCTGTAGGTTTCTTTGGGTTTACCTACAGATTTCCCCTCACCCAAGGGCTTTCTTATTTGGGAGATAAAATCCGCGATCTCTGCGGCTGCTGCCACAGATTTCGGTTTCCTTTCCCTCACCTGGAATTTCAATTCCCCATGCAGGACTGAATAGAACTGTTCCAGGGCTATCAAGTCTTTAAGCTGTTCATAGGTCTCTGTTCCCTCCTGCGACAGCCATTTCTCAAGCAGCCTCACCAATTGGGCCCCCACTTGGGTAAAAGTCTGTTCTGGCTTCTTGGTGAGGGACCTGAACCTTTGTCTCAGCTGCTCTGCATTTATCCCATGTCTTGCGAACACCAGTTTTTTAAACTCTGCAAAATCTTTCATCCGTTCCTCAGGCATCTCGGCATAAACCTCAGCCAGGCTACCACTGATTAAAGAACGCATGATGGTCATCTTCTCAGTTTCCCTCACTGAGAAGTCCACAAACGCTCTTTCCACTAAGGAAAAGAACACCTCAGGACAATCTCCCTTGTGGTACACAGGGAATTTCTTCAGGTCAGCCTTAGACAGTTGGCCTCCCTCAGAATCCCTATTATTATTATTGTTCTGGTTCATCATTTCCAGTTTTCTTAATTCAAACGCCATTCTTTCTTTCTCCAGAGCAATTTTCTCTCTCTCTCTCTCTATTTCAAATTGCCGCTGTTTCTCTCTTTCCCTTTCCTCCATTTCCCTCACCCTCAGTTCATGCTGTTGGGCTAGGAGTAATTTTCTGAGTTCTGGGTCCTGCTCTCCTGTGCTGTCACCTTGCACTGAGCCAAATTCATCCTCAGAACCTTGGTCAATCTGGGGGTCTTTCACTTCACCCATGTCTGTTACTTGACTTCGAGTCAAGGGCATAATCCCCCCTCAGAACAGGCTGCTTTAAAAAGTCAAGCCTCAAAATAAAACGACCACTTTTTTCCTTCTTGCCTCAGAACCAGCTCTCCTAGAGATTGCTGCTGTTCTTCAGCACTAAATTTGCAACAGTATCGAGTCAGAGCCTACCCCCCTCTGCTGGGCCTCTCAGCTGGCAAGCTAGCTCACTGTTGCTACGCAGTTTTGCCTCAGCGTTTTCCCGCCAAAATCAGGCTGCCTCAGAGCACCTTAATCTAAGTCTCCCCAGTTGGCACGTTCTTCTACTAGTGCACCTCCCCGTGAGGTACACCTAGAAGATTACCTACGCGCCTCAGACTGTCCCTGACTAGACCCCCCTTGCTCTGGGCACACTTGCCAAGGCTTTGCTGGACCGCTGGACAACTGGACCAGTCGTATCCCACACGCTGGACACCAATCAATGTGACAAACCCAGACCTACTGGGATCTATCACACAGTTACTAAGCTGCCACCAACCATTCCCTATAATAAGTCACACAGACCAGGGATGGATTTTTAAACAACAAAAGAATAAGGTTTATTTTAAATACAAACAGGGTAAATAAAACAATCAGGTGAATAAAATAAAGTAACGTGGCTTATTCTCACACACACAAGCATACAGTTTGGTTCACCTAGAACCTTTAACTTAAAGCACAGACCCTGAACCCATCAGTTCTGGCTAACCCACAGACACCTGAACTTATCAGGTTGGTACTCTGACACACAGTAGTACCCTGTCAGACACCCAGACTCCCACAACAGCTTCTTCTTCCCCAGCTGCTGCTTCGTCCCAACCCAGTGTCTCACAGTCTGTCTCAGCATCTACTCTTCACCACACAGGCATCACATATTTATACAGTACAGCCCCTCCTCCTGATGTCCCGCCTTCCACTCCCCATAGGATGGAACTTTCCCTCCAAACCCATGACAGACAGGTAACATCAGTGCTGTTATGTAACAGTCCTAACAAAGAGCTGTTAACTTTATGGCATACTCCAAGATAAGACTACTCTCAATTCGTCAGATGTGCTAACTCCCTTTGTTCAGTGACCTTATCACTACTTGCTCTCTATCTCAAGATCTCTTTCCTAGCACTATTTCTAAGTTTGTAATGTAATATTATATAAGGCTATAATGTACTTTAGCATAAGGTTGTAATGCAAGTTTTAAGGAAAAAACTGTCATGAAATTGGTAGCCTGCTATTATTATAACTGGAAGCTCTGCTCTGGAATCTCATTGGGGGTTTAGAACTGGTAAAACCTCTCCTTATTTCACTTATCTTATTAGAGTCACTGTTAGTCATTTCTAACTTGATGGCATGTAAGAACAACAACTGGAAGACACTTGCTACAAAAACCAGCTACTTATAGTTAACCACTTTCTATGGTAACAAAACTATAAATAAATTTCATTACAATTGTAATTTAACTCTCTTTGAAGTGTGAATGTAACTCTTTAGTTACTGTTATGGAAGGTGCACTCACTAAATGATGGAAGAGAAACACGAGTAGTCCAGATAGGTGGGGTATAAATAAATAAATAAATAAATTAAATAAATAAATAAATAAATAAATGTTCAAGTGATATATTCTGTTGTGTGTATTGAACAGATGGATGGGAACAGGATTCAGTGTCTTGTAACACTGAAATACTTTTATAGAGATTGTGACAAATGCCTTACATCACTCCTGTCACTCATAGTGGAACCTCATTTGCATGAGCCTATGAGAGGACAGGAGGGGCGGAGTCAGTTAGGCAGTTGGAGGCAGTTAGAGGGTGTTAGACTTGGAGTTAGGGAGAGAGAAGGTGAAAGAGAGAATGAGAGTGTGGAGGAGAGAAATTGAACAGTCAAGATAGAAAGATAGTAAGAGAACAAGAGATAACTGATATTATTAAGTTGGTTAAGGTGAATAAATCAATAAAACAAATGAAGAATTGAACATGTAACCAAATATAAGAAGTTTTAATGAGTGATTCTATCATCATTGGCATCCTTCAGTCTCGAGAAACTATGATATCGTGCTCTGCATGGAAGACTTGGAACAGCATCTATTGTGGCTGAGAAGGCCAATTCGAGAGTGACAATCCCTTCCACACTGAGGACAAATACAATCTGTACCCTGTGTAGCTCCCTGATTTTGCTGCTTTCATGATTGCCTCTTTGCCTGAGCCTGCTGGGCGAGGATCTCTTCAAATTGGGAGAGGCCGTGATGCAACACATGCCTCCAGGCAAAGGTAAATAAATCAATAAAACAAATGAAGAATTGAACATGTAACCAAATATAAGAAGTTTTAATGAGTGATTCTATACAATGACTAAAAAGAACATCTGTGATTCAAATTCAATCTAATAAACAAGTTATGTTGGCAGCAAGTGTCTGATACATTCAAATACTGTGCAAGTGTGGAACGTCACAGTGGTGTTTTCTGTTGCCTTTGAAAAACCCATTAGTTTTTAAAATTATACCTTTTAAGCAAATTAGCTACTTTTATGTACCTCAGAACAATAACTGTAATTATTGCTTTTTAACAGTAAATTTCCCAACTAAAAGATAAAGAAGACATACTCAACAAGTAGTGTTACTTGTTAAGACCCTACAGTATGCAAGTCATTAATGGAGGGACAGGAATATATCTATGTGTTTCTGGACTTCCACTTCCTACAGCTTCAGCCAATATATTCAAAGAGAATAGCTACTGGAGTCATAATCCATTAATAACTGGTGGACCAGAGGTTCCCCATACCTGCATCCCTGTAGACAAGTCTTCAAATGCAGAAAGAACAGTGCCTCATGTATAGAAACACTGGAGATGAGAACAAGAGAAAAATTTACTCTCACACTCCCCAAAACTGCCCTCTCCAGCCCAGTTGCCTACAGATGTTTTTACCTGCAACTTCAGTTATTGCTAATCCTAATGATGGTGGATGGAGCTAATGGGGTTTTAAGACGAAATATCTGGATGACTCTATACTGCTACAATATAAATGCTCTAGAGTGTGAAAATGAAGGATGCCTCCAATTTTAATACAGAAAAAAGTGACTCAGCTATCATAAATCCAAGAAACACTGAAATAATCAAATGTGCATTAATATAAATGTTTGAAGAAGCACCAAATGTCAAGAATAATTTGTGTTTCTTTGATATGTGTTTTATAGCTTTCTATTCAATACCAGCATAGAAAACAATGCAGTATAATAATGTAGCCTGATTCACTGTTACCTCCTATATGCAGCAGGAAAAAAATACTCATGTTAGTATTTATTTATGTAGACACATAATTACAGCAAGACCCTCATCTCATTCCACAAAGCTGTAAACACTTGGCCTCCCAGGTTGCTGCATGCTAAGGGATGCTGAGGCACTGAGACATCTTGACCTTGTAAGATAAGATAGGCATACAGCAGGATCCAGCGGCCTCTGCAGAAACCAGCGGCATTCCATACTAAATTACTGCACTCTATTCCGGCATTTTGTTGTACACCTACTAACAGAGTCCTCTGGACATCCCAAAATTCTTTGAAATAATCTGGAATAATGAAAGAATTCCCTTCTAAGTTCAAGAAGAGTGAAAAAAACACATTTAAAGGTATTCATTCCTGGGAGGAAGAGTTATTCCAGAAATGCCCAATAAGATCTCAGTTAATCTTTCTTCTCAAACCTGGAAAAAGGAACAAAAAATACTGGGAGACATGGAGTTAACTCAGTTTTGCAAATCTTAATTGACCAAATTGAAAGGATGAGTATGCAACTGCCTCAGTTAACATCAATGAAAAGAAAGAAAAACCATACAAAGCCATTAAGTTCTTCAAACATCATCTATGCTTTTTTGTATTTCCTAACTTAATAAACTCCAGCAATTCTTGCTGATATTCTGTACTTATGGACCTTGGAGTATGTCACAATGGGTGCCATATAACAACTAAACAAACCAATTGTTTGTAATACATGTTTTGGCTTCATGATCCACTTATGACAGGGAATAGATTTGCAGCTGTGGAGATCATGGGCTTCCAACTTGGGGTGTCTTTATGGACCTCCCATGAAGGGATAAAGGGAGATGCATGTAAATGAGATATTGACCTTTCCACCATTGTGCTGAGTCAAAATGGTGGGGGGAATGGCTCTCCCACCCAGAAAAGTGGTGTCACAGTTGAATGATGCCACTTCCGAGGGAAGAAGGGACAAAGTCTTGATAAGGCTCTGCCTCGTTGGCTCAGCCTCTTTGCTGTTTCTGCTTGCAAAGAGGCGAGCATTGCAGCCAGGCGAGATAAGCTTTCAAATTTCCTGTCCCAGCTTATCTCCGATCGCTGGTGTGTGTAGCGTCTTAGTGCTACCCAGCTGTTTTTCTCCATTCAGTATTGCTGTTAAATTATATGTTTCTGTTTTTGTTTTGTTTTATTTAATGTTTCCGGTTTGTCAGAGTTATCCAGTGTCTGATATTCATCAAGGTTAACGAATCAACAAATATGAATATACAAATATTCTTCGACAAATCGACCTGTCAATTCATCTGCACTTTAAACAGCTATAACACTGCCCCCCAGTTACCTAGAGACACCAAATTTGCAGGGAAGCTTCCTCAGACGATTTTCTCCAAATCCTGAAATAGTGAACATTGGATCGCAGACCCCTGAGTTATATAGTTGCAAAGAAGACCACCCGAGGAAAGCTCCCCCCAGGTATTTAGAGACTCCAGAATCACAACAGAGCTTCCTATGTCTTTCCCCAACACACCTGCCAACGTTGGTGATTGGATATCTCTGCAGTCTCAACCCGTGCAATGGGGCGATGCCTGGATAGACTTTTGGGCCCCATCGGAATACTGAGGTAAGTTGGGGGCAGCAAAGTAGAGAGTGTTGCCCCATCAGGCACTCAGGCATACAGCAGCCAGAAAGCAGGGCTTTTTGGCTGCATCGAGCACTGAGGTAGTTGGCAGCCAGAAAGAAGGCTTTGGTGCCCCATCAGGACACTGAGGGAAAAGGCAGCAGAACAGACTCTGGTCTTCTTCAGTAACATCAGATTCGTCTGCAAAGGAAAGATTTTTGCCCCCAGGAGGTAACTGAGGTTGCTTGCAACTTCCAACAGCACCAGCAGCACCATCAGATGAACAGGGTTGGTGCTACTAACAACGGTTAATCCACAGGGCCGCAGGGCTGTCAGAAACAGATGAGCTCAGCTCTGCAATCTGAAGCTGGGCAATGGGGAGATGGGGCAACACCTGGGCAGGCTTTGGGTGGATCTGAGACAGGCCTAGGAAACTCATCTGTCACAGTCACCAGTGTCTAACTAGACTTGCTGACAACCTTCAGACAAACAAAGATGCTTGTTTAGAACTAGAAAGCTGGGGATTGCTTGCAACTTGGCTGCTGAGACCACCACTATCTTTATGATAAAGATAGCCCTCAGAGGTTGAGGGGAGGCTTAGACAGGCCAGCCTCCTTGGCACAGGTTGAAAACCAGACTAACTCTGCCATCTAAAGCCAGGTGATGGGGCGATGGGATGACGCCTGGACAGGCTTTGGGTGGGGCAGAGCAGACAGACATTTTGGAATGTAGTCCAAGTGGAAGGAGCTGCAGCATTAGGAAATTATTTAAATGGTCAGCAATGTCATTCACTTTTTGTCCCATCAGGCACTGAGGAAGTTTGCAGCTGGAAAGCAGGTGTTTTAGCCCCATTGGGTCACTGAGGCAAAAGGCAGGTGCAGGAGATTCTGGTTTTCTTCTTCTGCGACATCACATTTGCCTGCAAAGTTACTTAAGTTTCTCCCCAGGAGGCAACTAAGGTTGTCAAAGCAGCAGCAACACCAGGAAGATAGGGTCTGACTGCAAGATGCTACTAATCAGTTAATCAGGGTGGCAGTGGAAGATCAGAGGTTCGAATCCATGCAATTGGGTGATCTGAGTTCCTGTCCCTTGTCCCTGCTTCTGCCTATCTACTGAGTTAAACTGCAGCTGAGCCACTAGGCTTGTTGATCGAAAGATCTGCCAACCTACTCAGGAACTAGCCCGAGTGGACTTCAGAACACCATGTTGGCATGGGACAGCCAGACAGGCATTGGGTGGGGCAGAGCCCAGCCCTTTTGGCACGCGGATGCCTGAACAAGCTTGGGGGAGCAGAGGAAGAGGCAGAGGCAAAAGGAAGGAGGCTAAAGGAAAGAAGACTCTTGTCTTCTTAAATGCAAAGGTAGTTCAGTTTGCCCCCAGGAAGCAACAGAGGTTGCACAATTGCAGCAACATCAGCAGATGAATAGGGTCCAAGGAGCTACTAATGTAACAGTGGTTAATCCATGGGGCTGCTGGTGAGCTGAGCTCCTGTAGCTTGTTCCAAGTTCTGCCTACCTACTGAGGCTGTAGAGTAACTAGGAAGGTGGAATGAACAGTCTGCCACAGTTTTGGGTGGGCCTGAGACAGGCCCTCTTTAGCACAGGGGACACCCAGACAGGCTTGGGGGGGGGGCTTGAGACAGGCCTGGTTGGTGCTTGGATGCCCAGACAGGCTTGAAAGCAGACTCTTGCCTTCTTTGGGAACATCATATTTGTCTGCTTAGTTACTTTTGCCCCCAGGAGGCAACTGAGGTTGCACAACAACAGCAACAACAGATGAATAGGGTGGTACTACTAACGTAAGGATGGTTAATCCATGGGGCCGCTGGGCTTCTTGAGCGGAACATCAAATCCATGCAACTGGGTGAGCTCAGCTCCCATAGTTTGTTCCACGTTCTGCCTACTTGAGGCAGTAGGGAGCTAGAATGAACAGCCAGGAATTAGGAATGAAGCCCGAGTGGACTACAGCGCACTAATGTAGCCCTTTGAATAAGCAGGCAGGCAGACCAGAAAAAACTTGGCCCAGCAGTCAAGATTTGGAAGGCCCTTGGCCCGATTCTTGGCACAGAATCAGCAGCAGGCAAGCCCAAGGCAGCTGCAGGATTTGGGGCCAACATAGACCAAGGAGGCTGGAATTGATGCCTGGTGAGCTGGGGTGGATGCCTGCACAGTTTACACATAGAAGCAACATAGACTGTGGCACTGCAGGTTAAACCGCTGATCCACTGGGTTTGTTCATCAGAAGATCAGCAGCACTGCAGTTTGAATCCATGCAATGGGGTGAGCTATGTCCCATTGCTTTTCACCCAGCTTACTACTCCTAGCCTTCTCTACTGGGGCAGTAGAGAAGGCTAGGAGGCTGGAATGAACAGGCATAAATGATTGGAATGAAGCCCAAGGAGGCTGGAATCATGAAATATGTATAAATATGCATTTCCAAGATTTTTCAGAATAAATTAAACAGCACATACTGATCCTGGAGATTGGGAGGGACATGTCACACACAGCACATCTCAAGAGGAGGGAGCACATTGGTCAGGTTTGGGTGGGGCTGAACCTGGCCCACCTGGCACGGGGACACCTGACAAGGGTAGGACGCTGAAGTCAACAAGCAGCACTTGAGAATCAAGCCTGAGGAAGTTGGAATGAGCATGCAGGCCTTTTGGAAGGAGCTGCAGGACTCAGAAAGTTGCCATGTAGCCAGCAGATTTTTGGACCCATCGGGCACTGAGGAAGTTGGCAGCGAGGTAGAGAGTGGTTCTGTGAGTTAAACTGCAGTGCTGAGCCACTGGGCTTGTTATAGGTGCTGCTGTTGTTGTTGTTGTTGTTGTCCATCTTGGTACAGGGATGCCTGGATAGGCTTGGGGGGGGCAGAGCTCGATTCTCAGGGAATCAGTAGCATGAACAGGAGAAAAGGGTCCAAGGTGCTACTAAAGGTGGTTAATCTGCGGAGCCATGGGATTATTTCTTAAATTACTGAGGTATTCCTGAAGGATTACACCCTGAAGGATTTCACTAACTGTAATACCAAGTGTGACGGACAGCTTTCAGAAGACTCCTGCCAGTCAGATCACAGCTGATGTGCAAGCCAATGACATGATAGAAAGGGCACAACCAGGAAAATAAAAGGAGAAAGAAAGACAGTTAAAGACAGTTTAGGCAGTTAGGGCCATAGTTTTGTTAGAGAGAAGAGTAACAGAGAGATAGAGAAAGAGATTGAAAAGAGATAGGAATAGGACAAGCCTTGGAAAGTTTATGTGGTTAAGGTTGGAAAGAGTTAAAAGTGCTAAGAAATAAATAAATAGTTGAATATATAAATACCTTGATTAAAGTGAATCTACATAAGCAAACATAAATGTAATCAAAGCAATGTTTATTGAATGAAGAATAAAAGACCATCCATGATTTTCTTTATATGATTTACCTTCAAACCCATAAATAAACATTGTTGTATTGGACAATACTGATCTAATAGTCATATTTGGTAAAGAGAGGAACATGTCCTCTGGTGGCAGCAAAAAAGGTGAAAAGTACATATTGTGCCTGAAAGGTTACCTGGGTGTGTAGAAAAACAAACAGGGGAACTAGGGATGTGTGACATAAAGTGGTGACCAGCGGCAGGATTCAAAGAGAAAGAAATCCAGTAAGCCAAAATAAAGGGAAAATTTCAAATTCATGAATTCAAAGTGAATGAATTCCAGTAAGCTAAAAGGAACAGAAATTCTCTGAGTCTAAGAGACCTGTTCGTTTATAGTCCCAGTGAAGGAGTAGGAAACCCTAAAGCTCTGTGTGAATAGCTTGGTAGGGACTCCTGATCATGGAAAAATAAAGACAGAAAAGGACTCTGAGGAGATTTCTGTAGTTAAAAGTTTGCCTCAAGCTAAGAGTATAAGGACCAAGAGGGCTAGCTTTAGATCCCAGAGCTCTGAGAAAGGGAGTGCTGAGGAGACCAAAAGTGGAAGCCAAGGTCTAAAGAAATAGCTGAGGCGAATATAACTGAGGCTTACAGAAGAGAAATATTTCTGAAACAGCTGGGTGTCTGGAGGCAGAAAGCAACAGGGTCTCAGACACAGGAACAGGGAGGCTAGGTGCCTAAAGTAACAAAGTAGCAACCCATGACTGTCAGGGAAAGCAACAAAGTATCAATCTCTGTAACACACAAAAAAAGGAAATAAATTACAATTAAATTGGTCAGGTCCTTTTAAAATTATAACCAAAATGAAACAAGTAAATTACAAGATTCAGAAAGATAGAGGGGAAAGTAGAAAAGTGGTCCAAGTTTATCTGAAAAGATTTTGGTGCAAGAAAGAAAATTTTATACTGTATGAAAAAAGAGAAAATCTCAAAAGAAAATATGAATGGCAATACTGGGAAGGAAGAAGAGTGCACTATTATAACTTTGAGAATATAGTAATAAGCTTTACTCTGCTCATAGAACAAATAAAAGAAGCAAGAGTAAAAGTTTTGAAAAGGATAGCAGGCTATGGAGTAGTCAATTCCAGAGATATAGCCTCTCCTTCAGAAAATGAAAAAGCCAAGAGAAAAGATGAGAGGATCCTGTGGGTGAGCAGATGCCAGGAGACCTTCAAGAAGTTGCAGAATGCAGTGATGACTGGTCGTGTCATGAGAGTTCCAGAGTTCCGGAGTGACTTCACCATCATCACTGATGTGTCCAGATTCGAACCAGGAGCTGTACTGAGCCAGCCATACTGAGACAACAAGAAAGACTGAGCAGGTGAGAGACATTTATGTGACAACTGGAAGGCAAGAGTGTTGTGTGACTGAACATTGCAAAGAATGAAACTTTATGTGAAGTTACTGTAGCGAACAGCCCTGCCCTCACCTGCCCATCACTGCAGAACATTGACGCAGCAGCCAATGAGTGAATAGAAGGCAGAGCCAAGGGGGGAGGGAGCAGGATAAAAAGACTGGTGGATGGAGTTTGAGAGGGAGAGAGACACTGTGTAGCATAAAAAGTGACTGGAGAGTGACTTAGAGATCTGTAAGAGTGTAGATTGAAGCAGAGGGTTAAAAGAGATATGAAACAATATCTTAATTGATTCAAGTATAAGTGATTCGCAACCTGAAATCTACCCCATGAGTATTTATTGATTATCAACTTCCCTGGTTAAATAAAAGACGTATGTTTTGTTAACGCATGAGTCTCAATACTTAAGTGATATTAAAGTGTTAATATCTGGTCACAGAGAAGAAGAAAGAAAAGTGAGAACCTCGTGAAGGCCGCCCAGAGACCTTTGGGTAATGTAGGCGGCATATAAGTTAAATAAATAAATAAATATTGGTGAGACAGCCTCAGTCCCCAACAAGCCATCCCTGGTGAGGGTTCTGAAGAACACATTGTATGGGAAAAGCTGAGGGAGTTAACTCTGGGGACAAAAGAAAAGAGACCGTCTTCTTGAAGTGTTCAAATGGCTTTTGTAGAAATAATGGATTTTTTTTCTTCTTCTAGGTGCTTCTGTGGACACATCTAGATGAAATAATTTGAATTACAGAGAAAAGGGCATTTGGAGCAATGTCCAGATAATATAAGCAGGCAGTGAAACAGTGAATATCAGAAAGTGTTAGACCTTCTCTTACTAAAGTTTGTGAAGAATAGGTTGGATGACTATCTGTTGAAGATGCTACAACAGTGGATTTCCTACATTGGCTGTAGGTCAAACTGTATTACCTTTGAGAACCTTTCAGCTCTATGGTTCACTGACAGTAGATGGATAAGCATTCCCAGAAAGAGATTCTATGAGATGATAAGGGAAGAGCCAAAAATCACACTCCTTAGGTGGGCTTCAAATTTACACATTCTTTTTCACTGTGTACCATTATATTAACAGACATTTTGATGATTATTGACTTAACAAAATCAAACTGAGAGCATGTAATTGTTTAAGCATTTCATTCATTTATCTGAAAGCAAAGACAATAGTTTAAACTGATGCATAAATCACTCTGCCGGAGATTATGATATGTATACATTTACATGAGGATTGATAGTACCTGTTGTTTCTATGGTCGCTTGACACTGAAGCATTTACCAATACAAACATGTGAAAGATGAACCAGCACGTCAGCAAGTACCATTTCAGTCTCTAATAAGATTAATATTCACACACAAATTGCTTCTCTCTCTTTTTGGCATCAGAAGCCCAGATGGGGTGTCTGGTGTGTGACAACATTGTTTGTTTTTCCTCCTTTTAAATGGAACCGATTTTTCCACTGGTATTATAAAATGCCACCAAAAATGATTTACAGAGATAATAACATATTGTGCAGGCGGGCTTCAATTCAAAATTGTCTTTTGAAATATCCTCCAAAAATATCTTGCATATAAAGCATAGCTCTCTAATAGCCAGATGTCAGCTGTAATCCCCATTTCTGGGAGAAATAATTATGACATGATCTAGAGTAACAGGCGACTACATTACTTATTAAGAGCTCAAGTCATCAAAAATGTATGGAATTTGATAGTCTAATGCACCCTTACTCAGAGAGAGAGAAAAGTGCGCACATACTTTTTGAAACTTAGTTATGCAGACTTCTTTTAATACATTTCTTCTATCACTGCATAAATACAACATATTTTACATCCATTTAAGCAATTTAGGCCCCGATAAAGCAATCTGATCTTATTCAGCCAGTGACTAATTTTTAACAGGGGCTGTGTTAACATAGACCATGCCTTTGTTATCCATGAACCAGTGACATCCCCACCGGACTGCTATGAGACATTCTTTGTGGGATTGCCTTGTTAAGACAGTTCAGAAACTTTGATTGGTTCTAGGATGTCAGAACGAGGAACATCTAGAGTATATCAGTTGCATTGATTGCTAATGCCCTTCTGTGCCTCATTTGGAATGCTGGAGTTAATCTTTAAATACTCCAGTCAAATTTTGAAAGGAGGGCAAAATGGACCTATAGGTTGAATTTGCTAAGTGATGTATGACAGAACAGATGGCTGAAATCTATCCAGTTTTCTAAGAGGCTGCCTACATGGATGTTCAGCCCACTTTTCGGTCCACTGCAGGAACAGGCTGGTTCACTCTTAAAGATGGTGATCACATGATGTCTTTGTTAGAGAATACCAGCCCACCTACAGAGTGGTCCTACCCATACCATTCTGAGACCCTGCCAGGGGCTTCTGCTTTTTTGATGTGGCTAGAATTGCTTTTACTAGGATTGTTTCCAACACATGTGACCCAAAGCAAGCCTTCCAGTTTGAATTTACCAGAGAAAGTGATAAATTTTCCACTATCCTGAAGTGTCTCCTTATTAAACCACTTCACAATATTGGGAGGAGTGATTGCCATGTGAGCCATCAGTCTTCTTTAGACTGCTCAGATCAAGCCTGACTATTCCAAAGCAGCCCACACTAGCTGGTTCTCTGCTGCTAATGTAGCTGCACCCTAAGTCAATCCTCTATCCATCAAGGTCTAGGTTACCCTGACATGGTTGTTGTGGATTTTTCGGGCTCTTTGGCCGTGTTCTGAAGGTTGTTCTTCCTAACGTTTCGCCAGTCTCTGTGGCCGGCATCTTCAGAGGAAAGTACTCTGTGCTCTGGTCCTTTGAAGATGCCAGCCACAGAGACTGGCGAAACGTTAGGAAGAACAACCTTCAGAACATGGCCAAAGAGCCCGAAAAACCCACAACAACCATTAGATCCCGGCCGTGAAAGCCTTCGCAAATACATTACCCTGACATGTTGCCCTGTATTCTTTTATTGCTAACATTAAACAATAAACTGGTATAAAATAGAATAACTACTGTCCATTAATTCAAACATGATGAGGGCATTGATTTAACATTTATTGATGCATCAGTTGGATTGGGCTGCCCTAACCTAGATTTGTTCATAAAGATACTTAGTAGTGCAATAACAATCCATATTATTCACTGGGTCTTGAGGTTTCAGTGGCAGTATGCCCTTCCTGCAAAGATGGGAAACCAATCACAATGTTGTGCTCAAGACATATGGAGTTGCTTAGATTTAACAACACCAGCAATTTTGTTGAAAGTTCAGCAAAACTTACTATATACTTCATGGCAATGCAATACAAAGCAAAGTATGCAAATTGGCATTGCAAAGTAACTCCAGTCACAAGCTTGGGCTTGCCCTACCCTGTCCTAGTCCACTGACAACTCATCCTTCTCATCTCGTTCTTCTGCACCATCATCTGCCTTGGCATTTTTGAATTTCTGCCTCTTTCTTCTTTCAGCAAGATAATGTTTAAAATTGTATATAAACTTCCCCTCCCAACTTCTTTGTGCACTGCCTATGCGCAAAGGGGTGCTAGCCACTTGATGCAGCTGCCATCTCCCCTTCCATAGGGAAGGCAAACTAAAGGACATACAGCAGAAGTTTCTTTAGATGGTGAAGGAAGTTGTGTGTGTTTGTGTGTTTTCTAGGGAGTGGGCAGAGAGATAAGACACAGTGGATGTGGTGACATCAGCAGCACAGAAAGAAGTGAACAGAAAGTGGCACTGGCACTAGAGATGGGGCAGAGGTGGCATTTTCCCACCCGAAGCTATCGGAAGACCAAGGCTAGATCTGCTAAGAATATAATATAGCTGAACATATTCACTTCTTCCCCAGTCTTCTGCATCCCATATTTTATCAATAAACTCAGGCTCCTTCAATCTGGACAATGGAAGAGCCAGCTAGCTAAGAATTAAGATAAAATGAATCAATAACATATTCACTTGTCAGTTAGAGAACAGCTAGGAATTGGTGAGAATATCAGTTCAGTTCCTTTTTGATAAGCGTTTAAAGAAGTTGTCCAATTTCCTCTTATTTGGGGTAGAAACAACTTCAGACATTATAAATGCAAATGGGGGAGTGGGAAATACAAGCCAACAAACTGAACTCTACAAGACCAGACAAATGGATCTGAAGTGATCACCTCTTCAAAGTCATTCACCACTATCCTCTTGAAGAGTTCCACCCACACAGCAGGAATGTTGTTACAAACAGCAGCAGAATGCTATAAATTAAAGAGTTTCTTTTGCAATTTCAGGATGTGCATAACTTGCACACAATGTCACTGTGACCAGACCCAGGCCTGTCATTTAAAAAAAAAACACACACACAAAACGTTCCAATAATGTGTTTGAAGCTAGCCATTAACCACACCAGACCCAGTAGTTAAAGAATGAAAATCTCTTTTTATTACATAGGAAAATAAACTTGGGAACAGATCTAAGCTTCAGTTCTTCTTCAATTACAACACCCAATAACAACCCTCTTCTTCAGTTACCTTTTCCTTTCTCATCACCCTTCAGCCTTCCAGCTCCCTCCTCCTTCAGGCTCTAGGATAGGTGGCAATATGCACTACCCAGCCAATCACCTTGCTTCTCTGTCAACAAGCAGATTGGTCAGGCTTCCTGTCACAGTCACTCACATCTCAAAATCACAAAAGGATCTCTTTAATTAGCTGTGCAGGCAGAACTCTGCAAAAGGATTCTGCCCTATTTATTTGAATCCCTGTGTTTTCAAACATGTAAGTATTGGGTTGGTTTGCCACCTCTTTTTCTTTTCTTCTTTCTGGCAGACTCAATTTTCTTTCTAACCTAAATGGCAAGCATACAAAACATGTTCCTCTCCATACCAGGAACAGCTGCATGTAAACTGGAGAAAAAAAATCTTTTCAATTCTTTTTTATAGATGTTGCCTCAGTTCATAGATTTCTTCATATTCAGAACAGAAATAACTTAGAAGTTTAGAAAAACTGAATGTGAGAAAAAAATATTCTGATAGCTTGGGGTGGAGCTATATAAAAGTGACAGATATGTTTCTTGAATGAAAGTAATAGTTTATTTTTCTTCTACACAGTCCAATTAGCAAGTATTTCTCTTAACACAGTGAATTACAATATGGGCAAGAATTTCATGTTTTGAGTTTGTCAGACACATTCAGTACGTTCAGATATATTTCAACAGCTTCAGTCTTGCCGAATGTTAGACCATCACATCTAATTCTAACTCAAAATGTGACTCACACTTTTTAAATGGCAAATTAATAAGGAAAATATCTCATTTGCCACTGTGAAAAGACAAACATTTTCCAGAGATCCACCAGCTCAGATGAAGCAAATGTTCAGTCTGCTAACCTTTGGCATGTTTCCCCACTTGCTTTCTAGTGTTATGATTACTACAAAATGAACTAAATTAGATGAGCAGCCTTTGCATTTAATTATTTTAAAATGATAGTACTACATCAGCAAAAGTTCATTCTGTTCAGACCACTGAAGGTCCTTCGATTCTCAAGCTCCAGCAGCTTTGCACATTCAACAAATAATGTGCAAAGTACATGCATGTGGTGTAGAGGTACAAGTGGAGGTTTGATTATTCAACAAATAACTTTGAAGGTTTGGATGAAATGTCAGAATCTATGAACATGCACAGTTCAAAGAGATTGGAATATTATGTCCTGGCTGTGAGTAATGACTGCTGAAAGTACTGCTATGGTATTTTTCGTTAAGTGTTTAGGAAATTGTGATTATGTATAAGTGACCAAAATTGGCAGCATGGAGAAAAGAACACAGATTTATTGATACTAGTTCATGTTTCTATACTGGCAGATATTTTGGAGAATGGAATGGTGAAAATGCATGAAGAAGTCTCTAGTGTCCCATTGCATGATTAAGCAAACATACAATGCTAGTCTCAAAATAAGGATTAGTAGGGCTGGATGCAAAATTGGCAATACTTAGACAAGAGTCATTGCAATCACTAGGATTTGTGACTCAGACCAGTCACATTTATTTCATTGGTTCTAGTCTACTTATGAAAGGGTTGTGGTGGTGCTGTGGGTTAAACCACAGAAGCCTCTGTGCTGCAAGGTCAGAAGACCAGCAGTCATAAGATCGAATCCACGTGACGGAGTGAGCTCCCGTCATTTGTCCCAGCTCCTGCCAACCTAGCAGTTCGAAAGCATGCAAATGCAAGTAGATAAATAGGTACCACCACAGTGGGAAGGTAACTGTCATGCTGGCCACTTGACCATGGAAACTGTCTGCGGACAAACACTGTCTCTACGGCTTGGAAACGGGGATGAGTACTGCCCTCTGCAGTCAGACACGACTGGACATTTGTCAAAGGGAAACTTTACCTTTACCGAGTTTACTTATGACTATTTTGGATCCAACCTGAAGCCACTTGCCCTCTCTTGTATGTTCACAATAACTTGTATTCAGAGGTATAGCTATTGCCTTGTCGTGGCGAAGGGGCTTGAGTAACTCAGAGAAACTATGGGCTATGCCGTGCAGGGACACCCAAGACGGACAGGACATAGTGGAGAGTTCCGACTAAACGCAATCCACCTGGAGTAGGAAATGGCAAGCCACTCCAGTATCTTTGCCAAGAACGCCCCATGATCAGAAACAAAAGGCTAAAAGATATGACGCTGGAAGATGGGGCCCTCAGGTCGGAAGGCGTCCAACATGCTACTGAGGAAGAGCGGAGGACAAGTACAAGTAGCTCCAGAGCTAATGAAGTGGTTGGGCCAAAGCCGAAAGGATGCTTAGCTGTGGACGTGCCTGGAAGTGAAAGGAAAATCCAATGCTGCAAAGAAAAATACTGCATAGGAACCTGGAATGTAAGATCTATGAACCTTGGGAAGCTGGAGGTGGTCAAACAGGAGATGGCAAGAATAAACATCGACATCCTGGGCATCAGTGAACTAAAATGGACAGGAATGGGCGAATTCAGCTCAGATGATTATCATATCTACTATTGTGGGCAAGAATCCCGTAGAAGGAATGGAGTAGCCCTCATAGTCAACAAAAGAGTGGGAAAAGCTGTAATGGGATACAATCTCAAAAATGATAGAATGATGTCAATACGAATCCAAGGCAGACCATTCAACATCACAATAATCCAAGTTTATGCACCAACCAGCATTGCTGAGGAGACTGAAATTGAACAATTCTATGAAGATTTACAACACCTTCTAGAACTGACACCAAAGAAAGATGTTCTTCTCATTCTAGGGGACTGGAATGCTAAAGTAGGGAGCCAAGAGATAAAAGGAACAACAGGGAAGTTTGGCCTTGGAGTTCAGAATGAAGCAGGACAAAGGCTAATAGAGTTTTGTCAAGAGAATAAGCTGGTCATCACAAACACTCTTTTCCAACAACACAAGAGGCGACTCTATACATGGAAATCACCAGATGGGCAATATCGAAATCAGATTGATTATATTCTCTGCAGCCAAAGATGGAGAAGCTCTATACAGTCAGCAAAAACAAGACCTGGAGCTGACTGCGGTTCTGATCATCAGCTTCTCATAGCAAAATTCAAGCTTAGACTGAAGAGATTAGGAAAAACCACTGGGCCACTCAGGTATAATCTAAACCAAATCCCTTATGAATACACAGTGGAAGTAAAGAACAGATTTAAGGAACTAGATTTGGTGGACAGAGTGCCTGAAGAACTTTGGATAGAGTCTCGTAACATTGTCCAGGAGGCAGCAACGAAAACCATCCCAAAGAAAAGGAAATGCAAGAAAGCAAAGTGGCTGTCCAATGAGGCCTTAGAAATAGCAGAGAGGAGAAGGGAAGCAGAATGCAAGGGAGATAGGGAAAGTTACAGAAACTTGAATTCAGACTTCCAAAGAATAGCAAGGAGACACAAGAGGGCCTTCTTAAATGAACAATGCAAAGAAATAGAGGAAGATAACAGAAAAGGAAAGACCAGAGATCTGTTCAGGAAAATTGAACATATTAGAGGAACATTTTGCGCAAAGATGAACATGATAAAAGACAAAAATGGGAGGGACCTAACAGAAGCAGAAGACGTCAAGAAGAGGTGGCAAGAATACACAGAGGAATTATATCAGAAAGATTTGGATATCCTGGACAACCCAGACAATGTAGTTGCTGACCTTGAGCCAGACATCCTGGAGAGCGAAGTCAAGTGGGCCTTAGAAAGCCTGGCTAACAACAAGGCCAGTGGAGGTGATGGCATTCCAGTTGAACTATTTAAAATCTTGAAAGATGATGCTGTTAAGGTGCTACATTCAATATGCCAGCAAGTTTGGAAAACTCAACAGTGGCCAGAGGATTGGAAAAGATCAGTCTACATCCCAATCCCAAAGAAAGGCAGTGCCAAAGAATGCTCCAACTACCGTACAATTGCACTCATTTCGCACGCTAGCAAGGTTATGCTCAAAATCCTCCAAGGTAGGCTTCAGCAGTATGTGGACCGAGAACTCCCAGAAGTACAAGCTGGATTCCGAAGAGGCAGAGGAACTCGAGACCAAATTGCTAACTTGCGCTGGATTATGGAGAAAGCCAGAGAGTTCCAGAAAAATATCTACTTCTGCTTCATTGACTATGCGAAAGCCTTTGACTGTGTGGACCACAGCAAACTATGGCAAGTTCTTAAAGAAATGGGAGTGCCTGACCACTTTATCTGTCTCCTGATAAACCTATATGTGGGACAGGAAGCAACAGTTAGAACTGGTCATGGAACAACTGAGTGGTTCAAAATTGGGAAAGGAGTACGGCAAGGCTGTATATTGTCCCCCAGCTTATTTAACTTATATGCAGAATACATCATGCGGAAGGCTGGACTGGAAGAAACCCAAGCCGGAATTAAGATTGCTGGAAGAAATATCAACAACCTCCGATATGCAGATGATACCACTCTGATGGCAGAAAGTGAGGAGGAATTAAAGAACCTTGTAATGAGAGTGAAAGAGGAGAGTGCAAAAAACGGTCTGAAACTCAACATCAAAAAAACTAAGATCATGGCCACTGGTCCCATCACCTCCTGGGAAATAGAAGGGGAAGATATGGAGGCAGTGTCAAATTTTATCTTCCTGGGCTCCATGATTACTTCAGATGGAGACAGCAGCCCTGAAATTAAAAGGTGCCTTCTTCTTGGGAGGAAAGCGATGACAAATCTTGACAGCATCTTGAAAAGCAGAGACATCACCTTGCCAACAAAAGTCCGAATAGTCAAAGCTATGGTTTTTCCTGTCGTGATGTATGGAAGTGAGAGCTGGACCATAAAGAAAGCAGACCGCCGAAGAATTGATGCCTTTGAATTGTGGTGCTGGAGGAGGCTCTTGAGAATCCCCTGGACTGCAAGGAGAACAAACCTATCAGTTCTAAAGGAAATCAACCCTGAATGCTCACTTGAACGACAGATCCTGAAGCTGAGGCTCCAGTACTTTGGCCATCTCATGAGAAGAAAAGAGTCCTTGGAAAAAACCTTGATGTTAGGAAGGTGTGATGGCAAGAGGAGAAGGGGACGACCAAGGATGAGATGGCTGGACAGTGTCTGCAAAGCAACCAACATGAATCTGACACAACTCCGGGAGGCAGTAGAAGACAGGAGGGCCTGGCGTGCTCTGGTCCATGGGGTCACGAAGAGTCGGACACGACTAAACGACTAAACACACACACACCATGGCAGATTATTATCGATCTGTGGTATCTCTTTTCTCAGCATTATCAATACCATGACATCTCTTCTCTCAGTATTGTAGGGAAGCTGCTTGCCCGTGTTGTGCCACAGAGACGCCAGGTGCTTGCAGACAGAGTCTATCCAGAACCACAGTGTGGATTTTGAGCTCATAGATCCACCACTAACATGGTATTTTCCCTCAGACAGTTGCAGGATAAATGTAGGGCATGACAGCCACTATTTCTGGCCTTCATAGATTTTACAAAGGCCTTTGATTTGGTTAGCAGGGATGGTAAAAAGTAGAATACTTTCCAAGATTGGATGTCCACCTTGGCTCCTTATCATCAGGTCATTTCATGAGGAAATGAAGGGCACTGTAGTTTTTGATGGCTCAACATCAAATCATTTTGACATTCGAAGTGGAGTGAAACAGGGCTGTCTCCTAATGCTGACACTGTTTGGGATATTTTTTGCTGTCATGATGAAGCACACTTTTGGAACTGCAACAGAAGGTATCTATCTCTGGACTAGATCAGATGGAAAGCTCTTTAATCTCTCTAGATTGAGAGTGAAGACCAAAGTCCAGCTGAAATGCATGCGGGACTTCCTCTTCACCAGTTATGCAGCTGTTGTAGCCCATTCTGCCAAAGAGCTCCAACACTCATGAATCATTTTAGCAAGGCCTGCCAAGATTTTGGATTAACGATCAGCCTGAAGAAAACACAAGTCATCGGCCAGAGCATGGACTCACCTCCCTCCATTACCATCTCTACACAAGAATTGGAGGTTGTTCATGATTTCGTGTACCTTGGCTCAACTATCTCTGACACTCTCTCTCTAGATGTTGAGCTGGATAAACGCATTGGCAAAGCAGCTACCATGTTCTCTAGACTCACAAAAAAGAGTATGCCTTAACAAGAAGCTGACGGCATACACCAAAATCCAAGTCTATAGAGCCTGTGTCCTGAGCACACTCCTGTACTGCAGTGAGTCCTGGACCCTTTGTGCATGGCAGGAGAGGAAGCTGAACATGTTCCATATGCATTGTCTCCAACACATTTTTGGTATCACCTGGCAGGACAAAGTTCCAGAGTAGTCCTGGAATGAGCTGGAATTTTTAGCATGCATACATTACTGAAACAGTGATGTCTATGTTGGCTTGGGCATGTTGTGAGAATGGCTGATGGTTGGATTCCAAAAGATTTCCTGTATGGAGAATTAGTGCAGGGAAATCACCCCAGAGGGAGACCACAGCCGTGATAGAAGAATATTTGCAAGGTAGGATCTGAAGGCCTTAGGAATGGACCTTAACAGATGGGAAATCTAGACATTTGAGTATTCAGTCTGGAGGCAGGCGGTGCAGCATGGCCTCTCCCAATTTGAAGAGAGCAGGACAGGGCACAGATTGTATTTGTCTTCAGCGTGGAAGGGATTGGCACTCTCAAATTGGCCTTCTCAGCCACACTAGACACTGTTCCAAGACCTCTATTCACATTCAGAGCACATTACCATAGTCTCTTGAGACTGAAGGCTGCCTACTTCTGGTTATCGATACATACCGTACGTTATCCACAACTTTTTCGTGAAACACAATCCTATGTATACTCAAAAATACTGTCTGAGTAGACAGGATGCATATCTGTGATTATAGTCACAAGATCTTCTATGGGTCTGACTACATGTGACTCGAAAGCTATAGTTAGTGGCTAAAGGTAACTGCAGGGATCCAGTTCAAGATCAACCTGTAGTGAAGGAGAGGACAATTTAACATTTTCCCCCTCAATCTAGATTGTCCAGAATAGGGACTCAGCCTGCTTCCAGTCCAGAATGTTGACTTTTAAGGGGTGTGGAGGAATGCCATAGCTTCTTTTTATACTTTTCAGGAATACATAATTTGGCTGTAATGGCTAGTACCCCTTGGGCACTTGTGACAGAAATGCCATAAAAGAAGCATGTACTATCTGAAAAGTACTGTTTACTGACTTAAAACTTCAATCTCATTGAACACCCCTGATTTCTAATGTTAGAAAAGAGGCTGAGGGGTAATTCTTTCCAACACCATTCATAATTTTCTAAACCTCTTAATTAGCTTTTATCCAAGCTAAAAATATTCTAAATGCCTTGCTCTTGTACTCATAGGGAAGCCTTTTCAGCTCCTTGGCTGATTTGTTTCTCATTTTCTATACCTGCTCCAGCTCTACAATGTCTAATTGTGAGATGTTTCCCTGTTCCAAACATGGTTCAGATATACATTTTAGCCAGTCATTCTCTCTGCAGATGTTTTAGATTGGTTCAAAAATAGATGCATGTACTCATTAAAACACACACACATATGCACACTCTTTCCATAATTAGCTGTCGCTATCATGAACTCCTATAAATTAGGGTGACACCCAATAGTCTTTCAGTTTTGTAAATATAAAGACTGAATTGTCTCAGATTTCCGTGGAGATGAATGTATGGGGGCAAAAATCTTCCTGGACAATGTTCATGATTAGAGAATGATTACCTCATGCATAATAGTTTCATTTCAGTTGCATAGACACAGAACTGTTTATTAGAAATGCTTGACAAACTGAGGTAGTCAGATAGAGTTGGGGCTCAGCAATTAAAACAGAGAAGTAGGAGAAAATAAGTATTTTTAAAAACCCATGAAAAAATAAATAACATGAAAGTAAATTATACTAGAAAGGAAGTCAATAATTTTTGAAACTCAGATAAATTTAGTAAAACTAAATGGGATTCAAAGCCCACTTTGGTGCATGCAAAGACTTTAGTGCAGCAGGGCAGTGTGCCTGGTGTGCATTGTGGTTAGTTATGTGGAGGACAAAACATAAAAGCCACTGGCAATGACACCAAGAGTGAAGCAAAACCCTGAGAAAAACACTTATTAACAGAGAGAGAAAGAGACAGAGAGAGAAATGTAGATAATCAGGCTGGCATTCATTCAGATACCTCTTCACCCCTAATGCACTTGTTCATTTGCTAGGGAGCAGGAAACAAAATAACTTGTTTCCAAAACAGAATGTTCTAATTTTTGTTCTTCTGTTCTGTTCTTTCCTTCCCCAGAACCACATAGGATGTGAAACTGGGAATCTAGCAGGAGGGCTTCCGAAAGATCTCCTGTATGGAGAATTAGTGTAGGGAAATTGTCCCAGAGGGAGACCACAGCTGCAATATTAGGATATCTGCAAGTGGGATCTGAAGGCCTTAGGAATGGACCTCAACAGATGGGAAACTTTGACATCTGAGCATTCAGCCTGGAGGCAGGTGGTGCAGCATGGCCTCTCCCAGTTTGAAGAGACACTTGTCCAGCAGGCCAAGGCAAAGAGGCAGTTCCAAATCCAGCAAAACCAGGGAGCTGGACAGGGGACAGACTGTATTTGTCTTCAGCATGGAAGGGACTGTCACTCTTGAACTGGCCTTCTCAGCCACACTAGATGCTGTTCCAAGACCCCTGTCCAGAGCACATTACCATAGTGTCTCGAGACTGAAGGATACCTACATACAGCAGGAGGGCAATACAGGCGGTGGTGCCTCACCTTCCTCTATACAGGGCTCTATTGATGGAGGGTCTGTGGCCACCCACTCATGTAATAATTTGTATCATTTTAGCAAATGCCTAAGCCATTTTTATCACAACTTCCCTAACCCTTCCCCCACCATGCCAGGTGTGGAGAACTGATGACCCTAATTATGTTGTATGTCAAATCCCATCAACCCAAACCAGGATTGCCAGTTGTCAGATATGGCAGTTGTCATGTAGCACATCTTGTGAGTCACATATCCCCTACTTCTTTTATGGACAGTTTCCATTTTTTTTAAAAAAGGTGAAATATCAAGAGTAGAACCTCTTAACTTTCCAAAGTGTCGGGGAAGACAGGTGCTGTTTATTAATAGCTGAAAGCCTCCTGAGGCCTGTGGAACTCAGTATATCTACTGAACCCATTTCTTCAGATCCTGCCTGTATGTTCTCATCCAGTGAATGCCTAATATGGAAGTCTGAAAGGCACCCAATGAAAAGACCAGAGAGCACTGAGGTGGAAAATCAATGCTAGAAACCAAATAACAATGAAGTAGGCATGGTGGTAAAATCTATACATACAAATTGACTTTTCTCCCCCTCCCTTGGGCAAAATCCCAAACATTGAGAAAGCCAGAATGGATCCTTCCCACTGCATCATTCAAGGCTAGAAGCAATGGCCACCAAATACATGTGTTGATGTGCACTGGGTTCTGAGGATCTTGCTCAAACAGTTAGGACTACCCTGCTTTTCTGAAATATTTATGTTGAAGACATATTTTCGGTCTGAAACGTAGCCATGAGTGGCTCAGGATGATTAATAGTTCAGAAGTTAAAACTGGTCATCGTGCAGCATGACAGCTCACAGGAACTCATCACAACGTCACCCATCCAGAGGGACAGTTTCATATTACATACTACGGCTACACTGTCACTCAACTTATTTGAAATGTCACTCATAAGCAGAAACAGTGCATGAAGCACCATTCTTGTGTCAACTCCTTTAGGCTTCACAATTGCTGAACCTTCTTATAGAAATGGCCCGTGGGATGCTAAGTATTAGCATGACATCACAGAACTTCACCACCTCTTTGTTAGCTTGGGGCAGGGGGTGGATTCTAGGAGAATGAACTTGTTTGTTGTATATAAATTAAAGGTGGAACCAAGAGAATCTCAGTGCTTTCATCTAGGGAATGAAGATTTGCTGCTAGGTTTAACTGGACAAATAAACAAAATGGTTGTCATTTTGTATTCCACATGTTTCAACTTGTGAGTGAACTCCCAACTCTGTTGGATCTTATGGAATATTGGGACCTGGATATACTCTACTGTAGATTATATTGTTTAATATTGCATATGACATGGTTACAACTAGAAAACAGAAACAAAGTTTTGGACAGGAAAACAAGAGACCAGAGTAAACATTCATATTACTTTAATAATAATAATGTTCCATCAAGTGAATTCTGACTGATGGTGACCATTTTCAGGGTTTTCCAGGCAGAAAGTACTCAGAAATAGTTGTTGTGGGTTTTTTGGGCTCTTTGGCCATGTTCTGAAGGTTTCACCAGTCTCTGTGGCTGGCATCTTCAGAGGACAGCACTCTGAGCACAACCACCATTAGATCCTGGCTGTGAAAACCTTCGCAAATACATACTCAGAAATAGTTTATCATTCCCTTCTTCTGAGGATGCCTTGTGACTATGTAGCCTGCCCAAGGCCACACAGGCTGGCTCATTCACAAGAGGCACACTGGGGAATTGAGTTTCTCTGTCTCCATGACCACATACTGAAACCACTGAGCTATCTAGCCAGCTCTCGTCATATTACTTTAGCCCTGTAAAAAAGAGAAATATAAAATGTAGGCACTCCGCTCCAGTATCACAATGTATGCTGCCTGTAGCAGGAACAAATATACAGATGTATACTTTAATATCTCAGGGCCATGACAGTATCCTAATGGATAAATACATGGCTAATCTGCAGTCTGGATGCTCTGAAGAACATATCACCATTTTATTTGGAAGGATACTTGATACAAATGTTCTTTGAAAAATTATCAACCATAAAATGAGTGCTTCAAAATCTTGTGTCAGTGATAACCCAGATAGTATAGGAAGCATTAACCCTCAAGCCTCTCAATAAAATTTATCCAGAACGGTCCTCAGTGACAGTTCAAAATATACAAGGGTGAAAATCAACATTCTCCAGCTTTAGATGTATCCATTTCATGAACTGTATAAGCTGCCATAAACAAACCAAAACAAACCATAAACAAACACATATAAATTGAATAAATAAATAAGAAAAATATTAATGTAACTGAAAAATGTAATAGTTTCTAGACTCTTTGAACAGCTTGATAAAAAGATAAAAAAACCAAAACACCAAAGTGTTATTAGTAAAAAGGGTAAGAATAAATAGAAGCTGATTTCAAGAAACCAAGAAGAATCTAAAAGAGAAAAGTCAAAATTTAATCTTGCTACTCTTCCTCCGGTCTGTGAAGATTTGAATGCACAAGAAACCATTCAGAATTTATTTTCACAGAAATGTCCTTCTGGATATACATCAAACACTTTCTGTGGTCAATGATACAATACTCTAAAGGATGGACAGATGAGTGTCTGACAATCTTTTGCTCTCATTTTAATGAAATGTGAGGTGTTGTTGTTGTTTAGTCATTTAGTAGTGTCTGACTCTTTGTGACCCCATGGACCAGAGCATGCCAGGCCCTCCTGTCTTCCATTGCCTCCCGGAGTTGGGTCAAATTCATGTTGGTTGCTTCAATGACACTGTCCAACCATCTCATCCTCTGTCATCCCCTTCTCCTCCTGCCTTCACACTTTCCTAACATCAGCATTTTTTCCAGGGAGTCTTCTCTTCTCATGAGATGGCCAAAGTATTGGAGCCTCAGCTTCAGGATCTGTCCTTCCAGTAGGGTTGATTTCCTTTAGAATGGATAGATTTGTTCTCCTTGCAGTCCAGGGGACTCTCAAGTGCCTCCTCCAGCACCACAAGTCAAAAGCATCAATTATTTGTTGGTCAGCTTTCTTTATGGTCCAGCTCTCACTTCGGTACATCACTACAGGAAAAACAATAGTTTTGACTATTTTGACTTTTGTTCACAAGGTGATGTCTCTGATTTTTAAGGTGCTGTCGAGGTTTGTCATCGCTTTCCTCCCAAGAAGCAGGCATCTTTTAATTTTGAGGCAGGTCTTTGTTGCGGTGCTGCCATTAGCTCCAGAGAAGAGCTCTCTCTGGAAAAACTGGAACCGTCCAGTCCGGGATCCCCTTTTTGAAATGGGGATCGAAGGAGAGTCTAGGAGAAGTCTCTCTGAAGCAGATGGTGAGCAGCGAAGGAGAAGAATGGGAGGCAAACCCGGACTTCTTCCCTCTGAAGAAATCACCCAGCATGGATCAGAGCAGGAGCCATATTTGGCACGGAGCCGTAAGTAACCCTTTAAGCTTAAAATATATAACAACTAAATAAGCTAAATCCTTTGATTTATGAAACAGCCCCATTAAGCTGAAAATAAGAATGAAAATATTTGACTGAAAGAAGAAAAGCAGCGGCGAATCTATCTTATCAGTCTGCTTCAAAAGCAAAACTAACTCTCATCCAAGTGAACTCATAATATAGCAGGCTGATTTCAAAGCCGAGAGAGTGAGACGGAAAAATAAATCTTATGTTTCTGGAAAAGAATCCCAGACAGTTCTAATACCATCGGACAGGATTTAAGAGACTTGAGTTTCATGAATGCAGTTTGGCTGGGACATGTTTCTCTTTGCCTTTTCCTGGACTCTGTGAACTGTTAATAACAGAATCTGGTTGTTTTCTGGAGAAGAAAGAAGGAGCTGACGTGGTCAACTGGACTGAGGAGCATCAAGGGGTTAATGGAAAGATCATAAGATGGGCTTCAAGGACAACTACTGGACAGTTTGAGACTCTGTGATTGTTGTTTTGCTTGCCGGACTGTGAGACTGATAATAGAAGCTTGCTAAACTCTGGAGAAGAAGAAATAATTGTGCCACGGTTCTATTTGATTTTGAATTTGCTGGGTTAAAAGTTGATTTTTATATTATGATATTTGGATAAAGATTGGAGGGAGATAAGGGGAGGTTTATGACTAGGGGTTTGGATTGTTGATAAAATTGTGGAAACTGTTGAAGGATATATAAGGGGCGATCATTGTGGTTAAGGGCATAGTATTATTTATACAAACCCCATTCGTTGGTAAGCCTGAGATGGCCACCAAAAATTTAAGACAGCAAATGGTTTTGGAACAGTGGTACAAGAAATAGAAAAGGAATGGCAGATTACTATGCAAAAGATAATAATAACAGGGTTTCAGCAAGTGAATGAAGGTCTTGGCAAAATAGAAGATCTGATGAAACTGACGAAAGAGGGGACATTAGATGCCAAACAAAACTTAAATGAAGCTGCACAAACTTTAGAACTGTCTCTATTGGGCATGACACCAGGTAACATAGATGGGATAGAGAGTTATCCAGTGACTTATGCAGCTGCCAAAATTAAAAAGCATTATGTTAAAAATCTCAAGAAAGCAGAGATACTGAAACAAGAGAATCTTATTGTGAAAATATGGGAAGTGACAAAAATGGATATTCTGTCAGATGGGCTGAAAGACTGTTCAATTCAAAAGGAAACTAAGCGATGGGATGTATTGTATAAATGGCTGCAATTACCAGATAGTGTTGGGGTAACATAGAATTAACCTAAAATTAAATGATAAGATTAAAACAGGAGGGTAATCAAACTGAAAAAGCAAAAAGTTGATTTGTTATTGTAATATGAATTGATTGGATGATGGTATACTCTGTGTTCTCCTATCACCCTAACCTTTTTTCCCTCTTCCTTATTCCCCCTTACTTTTTGTATTCCCTACCCTGTCCTTAAATAAATGCTTTAAAAAAGAAGAAGAAGAAGCAGGCGTCTTTTAATTTTGTGGCTGCTGTCACCATCTGCAGTGATCATGGAGCCCGAGAAAGTGAAATCTGTCACTGCGTCCATATTTTCCCCTTCTTTGTGTAACTATCCCACATCTAAGGGAGCATTAAATCAGCTTCAATGGAAGTTATGTTTATTATTTGAGATCTTGAAGTGGCAGAGGCAGGCTCTGTTGTGGGAAAGATACAGAAAAATGAATGCATATTTTATGATTATAACAAAGCCAGAACAATGATAACATGTCAACTATCAAGTAGGAAAAGGTAACCTGAGAGTGAACGTGCTTTTCAATAGAATCAAGATTAGAGTGGCATGCTTCTTCAAACAACTGCATCCCATTTTTTATTAACCCCCTCCCCCCCAATAATTAACTGTTGGAAGATTGAGGTGCAAAATAAATGGATGACTACAGACAGGAATTAGGATTACTCCAAATTGGCAGGGAGAGAGAGAGAGAAGAAGAAGAAGAAGAAGACAAAAAAGGCTTGCTCTTTCAGTTTTGGGTTCTTTTGGTAGGGTCTGATAGAGAGCCTCTGAAACCTGACATTTTTAGCTTCTTGAGGAACAGGATCCAAAAATATTGGGTTTCTATCAGGTTTCCTCTGTCAAGTTAGACCCATGCATTTAAAGCCTTTCTCCTCCTCCTTTTGCCTTATGGCCACTTCCATTCTGCCAGCCATCCCTCTTCTCTCTTCTGTCCTTGCCTCACTGTGGACAATACTATCATTAGGCCTTACTTCTGAGTAGGTATATGTGAGGATATGGGTTTTGTAGTACTTGTTTTCCAGAGTTCAACAGGTGTTCCAGGCTTGGCTTGGGAGCCAACTTGTTGTGTTGTTCAGAGTAGAACAGCCAAGGTCACATCTCAAGACTGATAAATATTGCATTTCATTCTAAGTGCTTGCCAGCCTGGGAATCGGAGACTGGACAGTTGAAAGTGAGAAGAGAGGTGTGAATTGGGTACCATCTGTTACAAACAGCTATGATGTCACCTGTCCTTCAAGGTTTAGGCTGGAGTGTTAACATCCAATGGTGGTCGGAAGGCGGGACATCAGGGGAGGAGCTGGGATATATAGGGGTGTGTATGTGTGTGAGGGTCAGATCAGGATCTGTGAGTGTTGAGATGAGATAGTGATCAGATTGTGTGGAGATATGAGTCTGTGTGAGCTAGAGCCTTTATGTGATTACCTGATTTATTTGTTATACCAATCTTAATGTACCAATCAATAAACTTTAGTTATTTTGTTTGAAATCCATTCCGGCCTGAAGATACTTATTGCAGGGAATGGTTGGTGGCAGACTACCAGAAGAGTAACAGTGGAGTGACGTAATGACCTTCCTTTGTGAGGTAGAAGGAGGCCGTTACAAACATTTGGTGCCAGCTTGTGGGATACGAAGAGATCCAGTGAAGCCTTGGCTGAATCGCGCCCAGAGCAAGGGTATTTTAGTCAGGGACGTCCGAGTGGACACGTGGGTGACCTTCTAGGACTTGTCTCAAGGGGAGAAAGTCTAGTAGAGGGGCGCTGAAACTCAGACTGGGGACTAAGATAGGGAAGCTCTGAGGTGACCATCTTTGTGGGAAGCGTGACCCAAAAGGCAGAGGCTGTGGTGGGGCTGGCCTGTCCTGAGTTTAGTGGAACTTTGAGGGGACAGAGCGGAAGCCAAAAGACAGCAACGCTGAGGGAACTCTCCATTTAGACAGCAGAGCCTGAGGAGAGGCAGAGCTGTGTGAATTAAGATTGGTACCAGAGACAGAGTAAAGAGAATTCACTCTGTTTAGTAAGAGGCCTAGCGAAAGGGGCAGGAGCCCAGTTACTGTTTCTATCTGTCAGTGCTGGAAAGGACAGCGACAGTATATCTCACAGACTCAGAGTAAAGAAAAAAAATAGTGTTCTTTTAAACTGAGGCTTGAAAGTAGAAAACAACCTTTTGGGTGAAAGATTATGCCCTTGACAAGGAGAAAAATGACTGAACAAAGCCAGTTTGAGGAGGCAGTTGTCTCTGAGGAACAGTTTAGTGAGGAGGATGGAAGAATTCTCTCAGTTCAGGAGAAAGGGGCTTCAAGTGAAGAATTAGGAGACCTCAGGAGAATTGAGTTAGCGCAGGCTCATGAATTGAGAGTGAGGGAAATTGAGGCACAAATAGAAAGAGAAAAAATGGAAATGGAAGAGAGATTACAGAGAGAGAAAATGGCTTTTGAGCTACGCAGACTTGAGTTGATGAATCAAAATAATAATAACAATATGAATTCAAGTACTGTTGAGGGTCAATTGTCAAAAGCTGACCTAAAGAAATTTCCAGTCTATAAGAAGGGAGATTGTCCTGAAATTTTCTTTTCCCTTTATGAGAGAACGTGTACAGATTTTTCTATAAAGGAGTCAGAAAAAATGACAATTTTGAGATCATTAATTAGTGGAAGCCTGGCTGAGGTGTACGCTGAAATGCCTATTGAGTTAATAAAGGATTATTCTGAGTATAAAAAGCTTGTATTTGCCCGTCATGGCATCAATGCTGAACAGCTTAGGCAAAGATTCAGATCACTCACCAAAAAACCAGATGAAACATTCACACAGTTAGGAGCAAATTTAGCTAGATATTTGAATAAATGGTTGGCACAGGAGGGAGTGCAGACATTTCAAGAATTGAAAGATATTATAGGGCTAGAGCAGTTTTATTCTCTTCTACAGGGGGAATTAAAATTTCAAGTCAAGGAAAGGCAGCCTAAAAACTTGAAAGAAGCCACAGAGATTGCAGATTTTATAACACAGATCAGAAAACCAATATATTCTGAGGGGAAAAATGTGAGGAAGACAGGGGAAAATTATAATAGATTCTCTCAGGGACACGTTAGGAGCCAGCAGGGTGGAGGTAGCCATTCTGGAGGGAAGCCCTCAGAGCAGAAACAACAGAGACCACAAAATTTGGAGGGAAAGGGAAAATTTGATGAGAAATACTCTTGGAACAGCAAAAAATGTTATTACTGCCAAGAAAAAGGACATTTGGTCTCAAATTGTGAAAAACTAAAACACAGGAAGGAAAATTTACCTCAGAATATGAGTGTAAACAAGCCAAAAGCTGTTTATTGTGTTCAGAAGGAACAGAGAACTCCCCGCTGGAAGAGACCGTTGCCATAGCAACACCAGCACCACTTGATACAACAGCTGAGTGCTGTGATGAAAGTATCCCTCTGGCTGAAATAAAACACTGTCTTCTGGTTAGAACAAATTCTCAACTTTTTGAGGCAGCTGGAGATAATATTGGGATTTTTGATCACCACTATTTAGCCCTAAGGGACACTTGCTCACAGGTGACCTTGTGTCATCCTGATATCATACCCCAGGAGTATATATTACCTCAGGAGAGTCTGACAATCAAAGGAATAGGGGAAGAATTAATCGTTTTGCCAGTAGCTGAAGTTTTTGTGCGTTATAAAGGATGGCAGGGAAATTGGAGAGTGGGGATTTCTTCGCAACTGCCAGCTGCTGTTCTTGTGGGAACAGACTTGGCTGAACATGTTAAGAGGGTGTTAGTTCTTACACGTTCACAAGACCAAACAGAGACAGCTAAGGAAGCTACTGATGTTCAGGAGGTGAGAGAAAATGAGGGTAGACAAGAAGCAGAAGCAGTTACACTTGAGTTACCTAAAAGCAGTATATTTTTACAAGAACAAAAAGAAGATCTTAGTTTAAAAAGTTGTTTTGAGAAAGCGACAGGAGTGCAGTTAACCCCTGAAACTCCAGAGAGGTTCCACATCAAGCAGGGAATATTATACAGAGAGACACTGACGAATATCTCAAAAGGGGGAGATGGGATTCGAAGTCAGATAGTGGTGCCTGTAAAATATCACCAGATGATCTTAAAAAGGGGGCACTCTGACATATTTGCTGCACACTTAGGAGTAAACAAGACCAAGCAAAGGATCACACAAAACTTTTATTGGCCTGAGATAGGGAAGCAAATTAAAAACTTCTGCCAAAGATGCGATGTTTGCCAGAGACAGGGTAACAACCGTGACAGAATCAAAGCCAAGTTATGCCCATTACCCGTGATCTCTACTCCATTTAAATGCATAGGTGTGGACATTGTAGGGCCATTGCCTAAGGTCACAAAGAGGGGAAACAGATTTATTCTCACTATTGTGGACCATGCCACTAGATATCCTGAGGTTATTCCCTTAAGTAACATAGAGACCAACAAAGTAGCTGATGCCTTAGTAAGTTATATGTCTCGAATGGGCTTTGCTTCAGAAATAATAACAGATTTAGGAGCATCTTTTACTTCTAAGCTCATGAAACAATTATGGCAAATCTGTGGGATTAAACATTTAGAAACTACCGCCTATCATCCTCAGAGCAATGGGTTAACTGAAAAGTTTAATGGGACACTAATGAGAATGATCAGAGCTTACTTGGCAGAAAATCCAAACAACTGGGATCAGAAATTGCAATCACTATTATTCGCTTATAGATCAGTGCCACAAGCCAGTACAGGTTTTAGCCCATTTGAACTTTTATTTGGGAGGAAAGTGAAGGGACCACTTGAGTTAATTAAACAGAATTGGGAACAGATCACAGAAGATGATCCACAAGATGTAGTTACCTACATAGACACGCTAATGAATGACCTGAAAAGGAATTTAGAGTTAGCTTCAGAAAATCTACATGCACAGAAAACTAGAGAGAAAACCTGGTACGATAAAAAGGCGAGGGAAAGACAGTTTAGCCCTGGAGATGAGGTACTTTGGTTAAAACCTTTCAAAGGGAACAAGCTACAATTAAATTGGGCAGGACCATATAGGATTATTTCAAAAATGAATGACCTAAACTACATTATTGAGGAAGAAGAACACCAAGGCAGGACGGTAGTTCATGTTAACGCTCTGAAACCTTACTATAGGAAGGAACAGAGAGTTTTATTCGCAATGAAAGCTGCTGATAGGGAGGAACATGACTTGCCTTATTGGGAAGGTAGGGGTGAAGTTAGGTACAACCCAGAGGAGGTGAGAATCAGCCCTGCACTCACCCTAGATCAGCAGAGAAAACTGAAATTGCTAGTTACCAAATATTATAAGGTCTTTTCAAACAAGCCTGGGGTAGCTAAGGGAGTGATGCATAGGATCCATACTGGAGATGCACCCCCACAGGCAGTAACCCCATACAGAGTAACAGGACCATATAAGGACAAGGTACGCAAGGAGTTGGATGAAATGCTCAAGGAGAATATCATTGCACCATCTTCTAGCCCTTGGTCCGCTCCGATAATTCTGGTTGATAAGCCGGATGGAAGTGTTAGGTTCTGTGTTGACTATAGGAAACTAAACCTTGTGACCAAACCTGATGCTTACCCTATGCCCAGACTGGACAACCTGATTGAAACTATAGGGGGTTGTCGATACATCTCTTCATTAGACCTAGTTAAGGGTTTTTGGCAGGTGAGGATTGATCCTAGAGATCAAGAGAAGACCGCTTTTTGTAGCCCTTTCGGTTTATTTGAGTTTAGAGTCCTCAGTTTCGGCCTAAGGAATTCGCCAGCCACGTTCCAAAGGCTGATGGACCAGACTTTACAAGGGCTCAGTGATTTTACAGTAGCCTACATAGATGACATAGGTATCTTCAGTAGCACCTGGGAAGATCACCTAAGACACCTAGAAGTAGTACTGCAGAGGTTAAGTGCGGTAGGGCTAACCGTGAAAGCAAGCAAATGCCAGCTGGGTAGCCCAGAAATAAAGTATTTGGGTCATGTTGTAGGGGGAGGAGTAATCAAGCCCCTAGAAGCAAAGGTAGAGGCAGTACGTGATTGGCCTAGACCCAATACCAAGAAAAGAGTAAGATCATTTCTTGGTCTGATAGGCTACTATAGGAAATTTATTCCTAGGTTCAGCGAGATGGCAGCGCCGCTGACCGAGCTGACGAGGAAGAAGACTGATGACCACATCCCATGGACCAGTGACTGCGAGGAGGCGTTCCAGAAGTTGAAGGAGGCGCTAATCCACTATCCAGTGTTGCGTGCCCCAGACTTCGACCGAGAGTTTATCGTGTACACAGATGCATCCAACGCCGGGGTAGGAGCTGTCTTGTGTCAAGCTGATGAAAACGGAGACCAGCATCCAGTGTCCTACCTTAGTAAAAAGCTTCAGAAAGGAGAGAAACACTTAGCTACCGTGGAGAAAGAGTGTCTTGCCATTGTTTATGCGGTTCAGAAGTTATTGCCATACATCTGGGGGAGACATTTTATCCTTTGTACGGACCACTCTCCACTGAGGTGGTTAAAGACTATGAAAACCCACAATAGTAAACTGATGAGGTGGGCTTTGCTGTTATAGGATTTCGACTTCGAGGTTAAGGTAGTCAAAGGGACGATGAACTGTGTGGCTGACGCCTTATCCCGAAGACCAGAAGAGTGAAGACGATCAGATGGACTTTGTAAATTGGCTAAAGTGGTTTAACTGTTTATGAATATGGGTTTGTTGAAATGTTGTTCTGTATATGTATATGGAAATGAGTTATTGTGTGTAAGTATTTTTTGATGAACAGAACAATTTAAGTGTATGTTGAATATTGATGATAAGTATTTGAAATGGAAGAAATGCTGTAATGTGTTGTGATGTTTTAGAGTGAAAAGATGATTAATGTGGTAAGTATTTGGGTAATGTAATTTTATGGAAATGTGTTGACTGTACTCCTAGTTGTTTTGGGAGAAAAGTAATCTAGCTTTCCCCCACAAAACAACTTATAAAGGGGGGAGGTATGTTACAAACAGCTATGATGTCACCTGTCCTTCAAGGTTTAGGCTGGAGTATTAACATCCAATGGTGGTCGGAAGGCAGGACATCAGGGGGAGGAGCTGGGATATATAGGGGTGTGTATGTGTGTGAGGGTCAGATCAGGATCTGTGAGTGTTGAGATGAGATAGTGATCAGATTGTGTGGAGATATGAGTCTGTGTGAGCTAGAGCCTTTCTTTATGTGATTACCTGATTTATTTGTTATACCAATCTTAATGTACCAATCAATAAACTTTAGTTATTTTGTTTGAAATCCATTCCGGCCTGAAGATACTTATTGCAGGGAATGGTTGGTGGCAGACTACCAGAAGAGTAACAGTGGAGTGATGTAGCGACCTTCCTTTGTGAGGTAGAAGGAGGCCGTTACACCATCAAGAAAGGGAGACTGATTTATGTTATAGAAGTGGGGTTTAGGTGTGTGTGTAAGTTGGAGGAGGAGGAGGAGATGACAGGTTTAGAGCATTCCTTGATTGATTAGATTTAGCAATGTTACTTAGAATAGCATGATAATTAAGTACTAAAATCATTAGTTAGTTAATCATTTTATTGTTTCATGGAAAAGACTTGCAGGAGCTTACTTAATACTTAGATGCTTGGCATTTAACAGTACAACTTGTATTTTTTTGCTTTTCTTTTGTTTTATAACCTTTTACTCTTTTTAAATTCTTGGGGGCAAAGGTTGGAGTGCCTAAAGAAAGTGCCTTAGCCACAGGGATTATGTTTGCTATTTTTGTTGTTTGGGTGTCCTACCTGGTAAGGCTGGTGTGCAAGGTTTAAAGTACACAGTCAAGAGCATTAAATCTGGAAATCTAGGGAAATCTAGAGAGATGAGGAAGGGAGTGCTTGTGAGGTTCAGAAAGGGGGAGCTTCAATGGCAAATTTTATATATGTCAAATTCTTAGAGGATGTGGAAGAGGGAGATCACTGCCCCTCTAGACTGAGGTTTCTCTTCTTGTCTATTGAGAATCTTTGGGAACATGATTAATTTTTTAAGGAAAAAGAAAAAAAGGGGGATGAACTCCAGTTATGTTTGATGCATTGTTTGTTCCTTAAGTGGAATAGCGAGAAGTTATTAGATGGCTACAGGCAGCAGCCTCCATAACGAGACTTGGCACATTCCCTTTCTACTCTGTTTCCCATTTTCCCCCCTACCCTGCCTCTGCACTTTCCTCATCTTCCTCATCCTCCTACATGGGACTGTCCCATGATCTCAGTTTTTTTTTTCATTTATTGGACACAGCCTACTACTGTTCTCGCCATTGACTCTTCTTTCCTTACCACCACTGCTGCATGTCCCTATAGAGGCACCACTGTATTATGAATTTGGAAATAAAACTTTGTTATTAGCTACTAGATTTTTCAAAAAAGACAACTCAGAAGATAATTGCATCGGATTTAGTGCTGTTGTTATGTGTCATCAAGTCACCTTAAACTTATGGTGACCTTATAAGTAAGAAATCTCAAAAATATTCTTTCCTCAACAGTCCTGCTCAGCTATTGTAAATTCAAGCCCGCAGCTTCCTTTAGTAAGTAATGCATCTTGTATCTGGTCTTCCTCTTTCCCTGCCACCTACAAGCTTTCATAGCATTATTGTCTTTTCCAGATAATTTTGGTTCTCCATCTACCCCTGGTGATTTATTCCTTCCTAGTGCCTTCAGATGAGCTTTCACTTCACTTGCTAGAACTACAGTTTCTTCATCATAGGATACCTCTTCAAAGGAGTTGTCATCCTTCAATCTCTTCTGGACATGTCTTCAGCATACGAGGAAAGAGTAATGAAAGACAATTTGTGTTTTTGATTTCTAAATTAATTTTCATATTGACTATGTGAGACCAAAGGTGTGATTTATCCTGAGATAGTTCCCCTGTTATTCCAAGAGCTTTCATATGAAATACATGTGATCCATAGATATAAAGGTTTTCCCCCTCACAACAGTGATAAAAATCATGAGAGAAAGAATTATGGATTTATATCAGTGCACTGTGTAATTAATGAGTATGGTGGGAAAATGGGAGGACAATTTTACATCCAAAACTAGCCTACTCAAGCAGCAACTCAATGTGTTGGTTTACAAGAGCTTGTCTAATGCACTTTCCTTTCATTTTCAAAACACCCAATTTCTTCAGTTCCAAATGCAGTTTATTTTGAAAGTCACTGTGACCACAAAAATAAATTTCCCCAGAAACAGAAATAATCCTCTTATCTTTCAATAACCTCCTGTCTGCTTGTCATCATAAACATAATTTCTGTCCTAATACCAGGAATTTCTCTGTCTTCAAGAAAGAAAGAAAGAAAGAAAGAAAGAAAGAAAGAAAGAAAGAAAGAAAGGAAAGAAAGAAAGAAAGAAAGAAAGATGTTAATGCAGGAATGTACCTTTTCAGGCATATCAGGAAAGATATAGGGAAGAGCAAACAGGATTCAGATTGAATGAAATCTGCATGTGATGGTTTCAAGATGATAAATTCATACCTTGAGATTATATAAAGGTATCAATGAATTCCCATTGAATTCATTGGATTTCAATTTATGAGCACACATATGTAGGACCGCATAGTTAAACTGCAATCTTAATACCAGTGGCAAGACTCCTGTTGATGATTTACACCTGTGTAAATTAAATTATGCAACTCATTGTGCTGAATTGCCACTAATGTATGAGGCACCAGTTATATCACCGGTTATATCACCAAATGCATGTTGGGCTCATGCCTTGTTAGCTAGCAGTAATACACCATGCTGAATTACACGTGTTAACATTTAAATCACCAACAAGATTCTGGTGCCTGTGGGTTGAAACATACCTATAGATATCCTGTCATTAGGAGAGGGAATTCCTTAACTTTAGAAAGGGTATGATAATTAAGAGCAAGGGCTTTTTTTAAAAAATCTCCAGTATCTTGCAAAGTAAGTTGCTTTGTTTTCTCATACCTGAAGGATTCCATAAATTGTGTGATTTCAGCTCTAATGATGAGCAATGTAGTAGGACCTTACTACTGAATAAATGTGCACATAATTGCTCCCTTAATCTAGTTTGTATAAATCTGGGTATATTATTAATCATTCAAAAAGCCACAAGCACAATATGTTTTTTTCTTTGATATTTCCCAACCCATTATCATTATGCTTTCTGTCTACTGGGTATACATAGCTGGAAAAAAACCCTGCAGCCAATATTACTGTGGTGGTAGTCTAGTCAAAAGAGGTTTGGAAGAATCATTTTATGAATTTCCTGCTGTCATGCAATTTGGAGGAGATGTGGGGGGAGACAAGCAAATCTGACATTCAAAGGCCTTGACTATTGTCAATTGAAATTACTTATAAGCCCCCTAAATGCTTCACTGTTTGGACTTCTGTATCCCCAAATAGCCACATTTCCCCCCCTAAATGAGACAATTTATGACACTGATAAGGCAAACGCAAGGGAGCAGTAAGTGGATTCCCTTGAGTAATTACAGCTGTCAACAGTGGCTAAGCTTGTAAGACAATCATTAACTGAACTCAGCATCTGCTCATTATTTATCAGAACAGTGAAAATGACTCAACATGAGGCCCTCCTTTTTGCCAGTCACAGACCACCCTGAGGATAAGCAATAAATACAGAATATTTTACCATACCAAAGTACCGTCAATCAATTCTGTACTGTCAGTAGCTGGTACTGAGAGAACAGCAGCATGATAGATATTTATATTTATGTTTGCATGGAGTCAGAAAACACCAGACATCATAGTAAATGTTCATTTTTCTCAGCATTCTATCATGCACACTTGTCAAAAACCAGCCCAAACAATTGTTTTGTGTTTGGCTGAAAAACAGTTAAGTAATGGAAAAAAAGGAGTCAGTTTCTTAGATTTTCCCTTGAGTGGTGTCACATTGTGAATGGTAGTGAGCACAAGCAGGTATCCTGTAGAACATCATGACTACTTCCATTGGTGTTGTCAACGTTCAGGCTACCCTTTGCTATGTAAAGCTCGGTGTCCTTTTTGAGCAGCACAAAAAGGAGCACAAGTGTGCGCAAATATCAGGCCATTTCCCAGCTTTTTTAATCATGGTTACAGAAGCACAACATCCCACATTGAAGAATTTAATATATTTTCAGTAGTGAAAAATTCGACTGTGTAATGTCACAAGTAATGAAGTGAGCACAGGCATTTGCTGCTGCAGACCAAATGTAGTTTTAGAAGTCGTTAAGAAAAACACTGTGCCATCTTAAAGACTGTTACATTTTTATAACAGTTAATAGTTAGTCTTTAAGGTGCCATGACATTTATTTATTTATGTATTTATGTATTTATGTAGTTAGTTAGTTAGTTAGTTAGTTAGTTAGTTAGTTAGTTAGTTAGTTAGTTAGTTAGTTAGTTAGTTAGTTAGTTAGTTTTTGTCTGATATAATGGCACTGGTGTGTGATAACAAGTGTTTGCATTGACTGATTAACCTGTAACACATTCCAGCGATGACAGGCATAACTAATAAGATTCTGGCCATTGTGTTTTTAGACTGTAACTCCCAGAATTACATAGCCAGCATGCTGACAAGCCATGTTCACTATGAGAATGTGAGATCTGCATTGTGAAATAGTTTCATTTTCCATCTGTAATCAAGCATGTGTGTACTGGGCAAAAAGGACAGCTATTACCTGCCTCTGAACTGTAGTCATTTCAAAGGAACTTCTGTGCTGCTATCAAAGTGTGTCTATATTTCATCAGCATATTACTGTTCTGATTAACACAGAGGCCCAAATCCTGCTACTTATAGTAAATTGCACTAGAGTATGGTCATCAAGTCCCCCATAAGTTTCGTTGATTTCAGCAGGCCTAATCTAACTGTGATTTACTTTAGCTTAGTAACTCACAATTAAAGTAGACCTATTTGCATCAATGGAATTCATGGAGTGATTCCTTCTCTGAATCTTCATTGATTCAATGGGCCCACTTTAGTGCAATTTATTATGTCATGCAACAGGATTTTGGCCAAAGGATAGTATTTGTATGGGGCTTTATATACTCAGTATTTTCTCCTTTCAGATAACAGTCTATTTTGTCTTGTTCATTCACACTAATTCCACTTCTAGCTACACATAGTGAAAAATCTTATGCTTATACATATAATCTGGAAAAGACGGAGGTCTTGAGGGTGGGTGGCCCTCCTGTCAGTGGCATAGGTGACTCCCTCCCTTTTGGAGGGACGACCCTTGCCGCAAAGAGTGAGGTCCGCAGCTTGGGGATACATCTGGACCCGGCGCTCACCATGGAAACCCAGGTGGTGTCTGTGGTTCGTTCCACCTATTTTCATCTATGGCGGATTGCCCAGCTGCGGCCATATCTTGATCGGGGGGCCCTCACTACTCTACTCCATGTGCTCGTAATCTCGAGATTAGACCATTGTAATGCACTCTGCATGGGGCTGCCTTTGAGGCTGATGCAGAAGCTTCAGATGGTCCAGAATGCAGCAGCTAGGCTTATTAGTGGGGTGAGAAAATTTCAGCATATCTCCCTCACTCTGGCTGCACTGCACTGGTTACCTATTCGTTTCCGCATCGACTTCAAAGTGTTAATGATCACATATAAAGCCCTAAATGGTTTGGGACCTCAATATTTGACAGATTGCCTCATCCCGCCCAGGTCTACCCGAATCATCCGACACAGCCAGCAGAGGCGGCTGAGGGGACTGACGCCGAGGGAGGACCAGAAGGAGAAAACAAGAAACCGGGCCTTCTCGGCGGTCACCCCTTGGCTGTGGAACACACTCCCCACTGAAATTTGGCTGGCACCCTCACTGGGTGTTTTCAAAACTCAACTAAAAACCTGGTTATTCAAACAGGCCTTCCCCCCAGTCAACTAAGTAATTTTTGCTTTTTCTTTTTTCCCCCTCTTGTTTCTTGACTTTTGCCACCTTGTATTATATATCTTATACTGTATGCTGTTTTAATGTGTTTTAACTTATGTAAGCCGCCCCGAGTAGACGTTGTCTAGAGGGGCGGGATAAAAATCGAATAAATAAATAAATAAATAAATAAATAATCAAAGTTGAGATGTTAAAAATGCAGAAGCCATTCTGAATTTTATCCTTTGAGTTGGCTGTTGCACAATTTCAGATTTCATTGGTGAACAGCTGCAAAGCATCCAAGAGTGCCTGTTGGCAGTGACCATCTTCCCCAAAGTATTATTGTGCTTTCAAGGAGGGAGTTAGATTCAGTCTTTCAGAACAGAATGTGATATATTTTCCATTGTTTATATTACTCATATCTTTTTTTGTGCAATAATACTAGGAACAGAATTTTTTATGGGTATATTTTAATAGCAATTATGCAAACTCATGCATTTGTGTATATATGCTTGTTAATCATTTATGAAACCTCATTAATTGTTAGAGTTTTCTTTTATTTATCCCTATAATAACAATTTTCTCTAAAAGTTTATGTCCTCCCCCATTGTAAACTGTGTTGCGTATAATAAGTGGAAAAAGTAATAGGAGAGGTACACAGACAGATAGAAACACAGACAGAATCACACAACGTGATTGAGCCTTTAGGCATAGATGCAGTAGTCAGTCATTAACATCCTGATGCTGTATCAAAGGTGGCATTGAAAAAAAAGGTCACAGGGAAAAATCTCATCTCCAACACTTGGTACATGCAAAAGCTGAGAATGATGGTCTTTCAAGACCTCCATTCCTAGTTGGCTAACTTCTCAACCCAATGATGTCAATGGAGGCACCTCTCTCAGATCTGCTTCAAGAAGGTAGGAGGAAAACAGAACTTCCCAAAATAGCTGATGAGGACACAGCTGTCTTCCTGCCAAGGATATTTGGTGTTGCATGTTCCTTGGAGAGCTTTCCTTACCTATTATTTTCAGAGTATAACTTTACCCTTACTGTACAAGGACAGTATAGAGAGACATTGACTAAGAGGGAAGAACCTATGTCTGGAGAAATAAATGGAGGAGGAAACTACTCACTCCCATCCTGCCAAGACTTCTTTGCCCCAAGGATTCTTGGCGAGATGACAATCCCCCGCTAGCCATTTTTGAGAGATTCCTTCATGTGTAAGGCTTCAATCCCTTGACTTACGTGTGTATGTGGAAATTTCTCTGTCTGTCTATCTTATTCCCATGCGTGCTGGATAGGTGAGACTGCAGCAACCAGATAGCTTGGGAGTGCAGAAAGCAAGAAACAGATGTGAAGAAAGAACCGCATGTGGAGGGAGAGGACACAATAGGGGGGTGGAGTGGTGAGCTTCTTGGTTAAAGAAGGAAGTGGGATGAAGGGGGTTCACCAACACTGCTGTACGAGTTGAGGTCAGAAAGTTGAGCTGAAGCCTTGAAAGAACCTCCCAGTCTTCTGTACCTTGGCAGAGAACTGGCCCGTACTCCTGCAAGTGGGTCAGTTTCACCCTGGGCTGGGGAGGGAAAACCTCTGATGGTGACTCCAGTGCCCTGCCAAACCATGACCTGGGAGACCCACCCCAACCCAGAAGAGGTGCTGGAGGTGGAAGCAACACCATCAATGGCTATTCCATTTGGTCTTGGAGTGGGATACAATGCTGGGACAAGGGGTCTTACATCAGCCCATCAGTATTGGCCCCTGCTGAGATGTGACAGGGGGCTGGGTGCAGTGTTACAAACTGTACCCTAGCCCTGAAAAGTAGGCACTCTGAGCCAGTGATGAGAATTGGTTCTCAAATATGGACACTGGGGAACAGGCATCTAGTGAAGCAAACAAGTATGCCTTCCCACCATGGACTTGTGGGACAGGGGACTAAAGGTATTCAACCTGATTCTGATGGTTTCCCTGTCCAAATAAAAGGCAGTGCTGATGAAACTGAGCCCATGGAGCCTATGGTTGACCTTCTGGGCCACCCTGTAGGTGGTGGTTGTGGCAATGACATATGTAGGAATTTAAACTATTCAAAAGATGGAGGGGTAATCTCCTATATCACTATCCCTTCATGTAATGGTTTTGAATTATATTTAATGTGAGAACTTTTCCTTTACCACAAGAAGACCACAACAAAGGAACAAGACAGAGAAATTGAGGGCAGGACTTGTGTACATGCCTTTCCTGCTTTCAACCCGCAAATCCTCATGTCAGGATTTTATTTCTGTATGTACACAAAGAAAAAAATTAATATATAAGCACAAATTTCTCGTGTTCTGATTGTGAAGGCATCACTTGCAGATGTCCTTTTATTCTGTATTAAGTCTGAACTTCCATAGGTGCAGCTCCCACGACCAAACACTGGGGGAAATTCCATCCACAGACCATCCATATGTACCTGATAAAGACTCTCGGGTCCTCAGTTTCTTACAAGGAGATCAAATCCCATTTTGGAAATACAAGCCTGGGAAGTTAAAAATCCCAGACTCAGAACAGATATGTGACAAAAATAAGCACAATGAAAAAGAAAGTGCTTTATGAAACAAACAGTCACACTGTTATTGCTAAAGAGCCAACAGCTATGCAGGGAACAATTTTGAGGCATCTCAAAGCCATGCATTAAACCTTTCAGAAGCAACAAATGCCCCGATTTTCAAGATTTCTCTTTCCTTTTTCCGGTGTTCAGATTTCATCAGTCCTATTGTACACTCTCCAATAAATGCAGACTGGCAATTTCAGAATTTATAAGGCTATTATAGTGTGTATCTCAACTTTCTGCAACCATAATTTTGAATCACATTATTACATTCTTTCTTCTGTTATGAATCCCATTTCCACAGATTACCAGGCAAGTGGAAACAGTTAAGCAGTTTTAACGAAAAGGACAAGAATTCTCTGTCTCTTTCACACCCTACATCTGCTTTCCTACTAGAAACTTCTGAAATATTTACTGACATCACCTGCCACCTATGAGTATCATCCTGTATGATTATCACCAATAACAGAAATAAAACTTTAAGACTTCTAAGCACTGGTGATTTTGCTAGGTCTACAATGCAAAGCTCTACACTGGCTGTAAATCTCCAAGATGAGGGTATTAATAGATAGTGAGCAGACAGGGAATGAAGATGTAAATCCTTTGACTAAATATGGCATGGACATGTTAGAGATTTTAATTTTGCTTTTAACAGTTCCGTATTTCTGACAAAGCTCTTTGGCCTGCTAAAAGGAACACTCCAAATGTTAACTTACTTTTCTTTCTTTCTTTCTTTCTTTCTTTCTTTCTTTCTTTCTTTCTTTCTTTCTTTCTTTCTTTCTTAGAAATATGTTTATACTCCTTTCCTTCAAAATCAGAGCTAGGCATTCTTCTCTGTGATTTCCCAAGCTGGCTCAAGGTTCACACCGCCTTCCACCCATCTGAGGTTGGTAAACTGAGTAACCAGCTTGTGGGGTAATGTGTAGCCTCCATAATCAAATTGTAAACTACCCTGAGAGTGCTTTAAGGGGTGATATATGAGCAGCACATTTCACCTTTTTGTTGTTGTTGTTGTTGTTTCTGACCTGCTCTTTAAACAAGAAACTGGCAAATTCTGTGGAGCTCACCTCCCTTTCCAAAAAACCTTGTGCAGGAAATAAGCTATTTTGTGCAGGAATTATAACAATTATGTGCAGATTAGTATTTCCCCAGTAGAAGAAGAAAAAAACAAAGCATCTAAGAAATGCTGCAAGATTGTCATGAAAGTAAGAGAAAAACACCTTGCACAGAGTAATCTTGTGGCAAGAAGAAAAAGGGGATTTCATCATCTTCATCAGTACCAAGAGAAAGAAGCTCTAAAATTCAGATTCCAATGCAGCTTATAACTAGAGATGGGGATGACTCACCATTTTGCTGAGTCATCCCGCTTTGTGAGTCATCAAAAGTTGATGACTCATGAAGCATGAAGTTGCCCCCATGAAGTGATGAATAATGAAGTTATTCATTGATTCATGGGGTTATGAAAAACCACCCCTGCTGAGAAGGCAGGGCTTGTCCCAGTGCTGCCGGCAGCTCCTGGGAATAGCTCCTGGGCAAAGCTGGAAGTGCCTGGTCTGGGGCTCCTTCAGAAATGAGGGATCGAAGGGGAGACTAGGAGAAATCTCCCTGAAGCATGGTGAGCAGCAGAGGTGAGGTAAGCTGGGCGGCAACCTGGTGTTTCTTCCCTCCGAAGGGATCACCCTGAGCACAGATAAGGTGGGAGCCATTTTGGGCACTCAGTTGTGAGTAACCCACCCACCCCAGAGGAGAGGAGAACAAACAAATACAGTATTGAAAATACACAACAACAAAGTAAGTTGAAGCCTTTGATTTATGAATAGCCCCATTAAGCAGAAAAAGAAATCAGAGTGAAAATATTTGGGCAAAATAAGGCAGGGAGTGGTGAGCTTGCTTACCAGTCTGCTTCCTTAAAAGCAATACTGACTCTTAAACAGCAGGCTGTTCAAGGCCAGAAGTGAGAGAGTGAGACATTAAAAAATCTTTTGTTTCTGGAAAAAATCCCAGAGTGAATAACAGTTGATGGGATTTAAAACCGTCAGAAACAAGGAAATCAGATTAAGAAACACAGACTGAAATTCTGTGATTGCTGTTTAACTTAGACTTTCTCCCTAGACTGCGTGGTACTCTAACAGAATTCTGTTAGGTTTCTGAAGAAAAAGGAATGACCTTTTAGAAGCAAGGAAATCAGACTGAGAAGCATAACACCCTCGTTGTTGAGGGTTGACTGTGGAGTTGTTGAGGGTTGACTGTGGAGTTGTTGAGGGTTGACTGTGGAGCTAGGAAAACCAGGACTGGAGTTCTTGATTGAATCTTTGGATTAATGGAAGGAACATACAATGGATTATAAGGACACCTACTTGAGATACTGAAACCTTGTGACTGCTGTTTAGCTTGGACTTTTTTGCTGGACTACATGGGACTCTGATAATAGAACTTTGTTAGGTTTCTGGAGAAGAAGGAATAATTTTACCATGATTGTATCTTAAACTACTGGGCTAAAAGTTGACTTACCTACTACAACATCTGTGTAAAAATTGGAGGAAGATCCTAGGGGAGGTTTTGATTGTGGGTTTGGTTTGTTAAATAAATAGTGGACATTTCTGAAAGAGTAGGTGGTATATTTGAGGGTTGGCCACTTTGGTGAAGGATATAGTATTAATTATACAAACCCAACTCAACGAAAAGATCAAAATGGCCTCCAAAAAACAAAAGCATCAAATGCTGGAGACCTTTCTTGCCCAGTCTCAAAGTTTGGGAACATTAGTGGGACAAGAATCAGGCAAAAAATGGCAGACTACCGTGGAAAATATAATAATAGCAGGATGTCACCAAGTAAATGAACATCTTGTTTCAATAGCAGATCAGGGGTGGGGTACGTAGAGGAAAGTGGGGTAAGCTGTGGGGGTGGGTGGATGCCTATTGGCCCACCAATCAGCTGATTGGTAGCTGGTAGGCAGAATGGTTTTTTATTATTATTTTACTAAGGACAAATATAAAAGGCAAAATATTCATCAATCTGTATTCGTCGTGCCTTAAAATTTGATGAATATGAATCAATGAATATTTAACAATTCAGCCATTTTTGCGGAAAAAGCTGATCCATTTTTATATTCGTTCTCATCTCTACGTGTAACTTCTATAACTTTCATAATTCATATATACCGTTTTTATAATTTCAGTTATTTCTAAAGAATGTCTTCTACAATAGGATGTTTTAAAGACAATAAAATTTGGGATTTATACAAGATAGTTCTCTATACCAATGCTTCCCAACCAGATGGGAATATTTGTAGTTGTACACGAATATGACTATCCCAACATAGCTGGACCTAACAAGGGTCCGACCCCTGGAAATGGACCATCCACTCATGCATCCTGCTGCAGTGCCAATCTCGCTCATTCTTCCATTGGCACCCAGAGTGCCACTGTCTTCCTGCTCAGCTGGCCACTCAGGAAAAGAGCAACACTCTACATGCCATTGGAAGGATAAGCAGGACAGGCGCCACAGCAGGACACGTGAGTGGATGGTCTAGCCCTGGGGGCTGGACCCTCAATAAATCCAGCTGTGCAGGGATATTCATATATAAATACAAATATCCCCATCTCTATTCCCAAACCTGGAAAATCCAGGCATTCTTGGGCTGCAACTCCCAGAAAACTCAGCCAGCATAGCTGATGGTAAAGGCTTCTGGGAATTTCAGTCCAAGAACACCTGGGTTACCCAAGGATGGGAATCAGTGCTCTATAAACTAGGTTTTTAATGACAAGATAATGTGTTATCATTTTGGCTTTCCACTCAACTCTCTTCCCCCAATGTGTTGCTCTTTGGGTGTTTTGGACTACAATTGGCACAGTTCATTTATATTTTTGCCTCATGATGATTCCAACCATCAAAACTTTATAAGATGTTGAATAGAAGGACATACTTCCTGGGAGCAACTTGATACTGAAAGGCTAGATTAAATATCCTGGTGTAGCTTTCTTTCTTCTCTTGCAAGGATTAATCTTAGGGAATTCTTATGGTGGTTTGAATGAGATTGCTAGGTACCACTTACAGATGACTACTGAGCTTACTGTATTCATCCATTTTTAAAAAAGTAATATTGATTGATTGATTGATTGATTGATTGATTGATTGATTGATTGATTGATTGATTGATTGATTGATTGATTGATTGATTGATTGATTGATTGATTTGATTTGATTTGATTTGATTTGATTTGATTTGTATCCTGCCCATCTGGTCTGTTTGACCACTCTGGGCGGCTTCCAATAAACGTATATACAATAAAACCACAGGGATTTTACAAACAATCCATAACACATACAATACTATTCATATACAATAAAGGAACAATTAAGTATTGACAGGAGGGAAGGCCTGAATGTACATCCATGTTTTTAGTTGACTCTTAAAGGTGCCCAGCGTGGGGGCCACACGAATCGCCAGAGGAAGGTTATTCCAGAGGCAAGGAGCCACTGCCAAGAAGGCCCAATTTTGTGTCCTTTCCTTCCGGGCCTTCCTCGGTGTTAGGCTCCTTAGCCTCACCTCCTGACTCGTGCGGGTGATCCGGGTAGATCTTGGTGGGAGCAGGCATTCTCCCAAGTATTGAGGTCCTAAACTGTTTGGGGCCTTATAGGTACGCATTAACACTTTGACGTCAATGTGGAAACGGATGGGCAGCAAGTGCAGCATGGCCAGGGTAGGAGAAATATGTTGGTATTTTCTTACTCCAGTAAGGAGTCTGGCCGCTGCATTCTGCACCACCTGAAGTTTCCGCATCAGCTTCAAAGGGAGCCCCATGTAGAGCGTGTTACAGTGGTCTAATCTTGAGATTACGAACGCATGTACTAAGGTAGTGAGCGCCCCCATGTCAAGGTAGGGTCGCAGCCGGGCAATCCGCCAAAGGTGGAAAAAGGCGGTGCGGACTACTGATGCCACCTGTGTTTCCATGGTGAGCATCGGGTCCAGGTGTACCCCCAGGCTGCGAACCCCACTCTTCGCAGCCAGGGTCATCCCCCCAAAATGTGAGAAAGTCGCCCAAGCCACCATCCACAGGGCCACCCACCATTAGGATAGCAATACTTCTCTCTTTTTTAAAAAGCCTTAAATATATTATTTAAATGCATTTTTATTCATTTCTATTCCACTTTTTCTTACAATTACAGTTTATCTTACTCATTATGATTATATGACCAGTTCTAAATAATCAGTAGTTATGTTGTAAATGGGACAATATTATAAACCAAATATGCTAAAGGCAAGTTAAATATGACAATGGATTTAGTCATAAGATGATATCACTGGAGACAAGTGAAGCCAACTGAAAATAGAACCAGTACTTCTTGACAGTAATAATATGGATGAACCTAGTAAGTTGGAAACCATGTAGTGAACAGGATTACCTCATGACAAGGGTAGCTTGTGGTCTGAGTGGAGGTGGTAGCTCATTCTACCATGTTGTGAGCTGCTCATGCTTGGTCCACACAATACCATTAGCTATAATGTATATAACAAATTAATTTGTACGTGAAACAATGCTACTAAGAACAAATGAAGCCAATTCAGAGAGAAGACATAGCTTCCATTTTGGATTAATTCTTTCATATTATTTTATAATAAAGACAACAATAAAAACTTTATGAAAAGTAACCTCTCTTTCAATTCAGCTCTAGCTTATTTATATCACAACCTTACGTTTTTGTAGACAAATTTTCCATTATGTTCTCTAGTGTAAATGGATTTTTTCTTCTTTTCAACAATAACAACAACAGCAATAGTTGTAGTAGTCACTGGAAGTAGCACTATGGGGAAATTGTGTTTGTAGTGGAGCAGACATACAGCACCAATTCATCAACAACACCATTTAATTCACATTCTTACCACATCATTCTAGTTGTGTCAATATTTTCATCTTATGGGGCCCTTACTGAAATAGTAATTCAATTCTTCTTGGCATTAGTGTTTTAAAAAATAAAACCTTATTCTTATGTGCTGGCAAAGGAAATGTTTCCAAGTATCCTCAAGTTACAGAATGAAAGCTACAGTCTTCTGTCTCTGTCTGGAAGAACTGAGACAGAACTATTAAGTGGACTAGAAGCCAACCCAAATAGCAACTAGCAATTTTAATAATCAGAACAAATGGCTCCATCTGCCACATACTCTATCTGATGCATGGACTAAAATCAAAAGTTGATGACTCAGGAAGCATGAAGTTGCCCCCATGAAGCAATGAATAACGAAGTTTGTTTGTTTGTTTGTTTGTTTTGATTCATGGTTTTTTTTTTTAAGGCAGGCTAAGGGAATCCAGGGTGCCCTTTGCAAAGATGGCAGTTGCAGCTTCCCTACCCGAAATGAAGCCGCAGCCGCCATCTTGGCAAAGGGCAGCCAGTCTCCCTTTTTGCATAACTTACCGGCCTCCAAAAACCCATGGGAACATCAGGTAGAGAACCTGATAGAAAATGAGGAAGTCAAGATCTTGTGGGATTTCCAGATTAAAACTGATAGACAACTTGAACATAACATACCAGACATAGTAATAGAATGAAGAAATGTCTGGATCAGTGGTGTTGAACTGTGGCCCTCCAGATGTTCTTCGACTTCAACTCCCAGAAGCCTTCACCACCACCTCTGCTGGCCAGGATTTCTGGGAGTTGAAGGCCAAGAACATCTGGAGGGCCACAGTTCGACACCACTGGTCTGGATAATTGACATTGCAATTCCAGGAGATGGCAGAGTTGGAAATAAAGAATTGGTAAAACTGATAAAGTACAGAGATCTGGCAATCGAAATATCTCACTTGTGGATGAAACAATCTGCAATGGTCCCCAAATTTCACACAGCAGTTTAAGCAGTTGTAGATCTCAGAAATATCACTATCATAGCTGCAAAAAAAAAAAATGTCAGTATTAGGAACAGAATACATACTGAGAATCTTCACAGATATAATGTGCTGATATTTAACAGATATTAGGTTTTTGATTAAAACTGGTATTAACCAGTCAGTGTTTTTATAATTTTGATTGATTGTGCATATTGTTTTTGAATGATGATGATGATGATGGTGATGGTGATGGTGATGGTGATGGTGATGATGATGATGATGATGATGATGATGATGATGATGATGATGATGATGATGATGATGATGATGATGAAAATAAAAAAAACTTAGATCTGCAGAACTGGAAGGGACCCTATGGATCATTGTGTCCCTGTCAAGGATGCACAGTGGGAAATTAAACTTCCAACCTCTGGCTCTGCAGCTAGATGCCTAAACCACTGAGCTAGCCAGGAGTTCTAGCTGCAAATACATCTGAGAGTACTGTTGTCTAGCCCACATTTTACCAGCTTGGCCATAAGAATAGAGTAGAGTAGTCCATCGGACTAGATAGGCGGGATATAAATTAAATTAAAAAAAAAATCATCGGAAACAATTGTGATTTTTCCCCGTTGTAATTTCCCTGACATCCCTTGCTGTATCAGTTTACAGTAGGTGGAAAATATTGCAAATCACAATGAGTTTGATTTTTTTTAAAAAATCTAACAATATTATGCTCCCCTGCAACATTTAGTTTCACCTACATTTTATCCCATAGGGTGGGTGGATGCCAAACATAAGACCGAAAGGGTCTCCATTCTTACATCTTTGCTTTATTGCAGAAAAGACATTGTTGTAAGACTCCATTTTTCTATTAAGGTGGGATTGCCATTTAAGCCTTGTTCCTGATTCTATTTCATCGTGCAGTATTCCTTTAATATTTTTCAGTCTGCTTAAAGGGTCAGTGGTGAAGAAATCAGGCTTTTCATGATATGAGTATATCTCTCATCATAGCTGGATCAAAATTTAAGCTATGGAAATCTCAAAATAGGTGCTTCATACAGTTAGAAAATGTTCTCATGTGTACAGAATCTGCACATCTAGGATTTGACCTGGGATGCTTTTTCAGCCTTGCAAAGATAGGGTGCTTGGCTGTAGATTGCTGAGTTATTACACCAGACACTTTATAGTGCTATTGTATTAATGCGAGCAAGAAATGGGCAAATCCACAGAACTAGCTGCCCCACCTATTTATTTGCAATAGGGTTTTTCTTGGCCTTTTCATTTCTATCTGTGACATGTAAAGTTTACTTTTCTGCTGCTGTAATGAGTTGAAAAAGTTCAGCAATTGCAGATGTATAATTATCACTTCTCTAATTCCAACAAGAGTTATTTAAACGTTGAATCTACTAATCTACTAGAGATGCACCTTTCCAACTGTGGATATGCTGACAGAGGCAAAACCACAACAACCATATTTAAACACATATTTTGCCCTACACACGGCATAATGTTCTTGTTTAAATAGATACTGCAAATAAGAGTCATTTCCAAGAGAATTATTTCCTTTTGGATTCCTACAATTTATGGAAACTATATTAAATTTGTGCCTGTTATTTGGACTGCTTGTGGAAAAAAGTAAAGTGGCACATTTGTATTTTAAATGAGTGTTGATTGTCCTACTTGTCAGGGAGAGTAGTGCATTGTCTGTTTGCTAGCTGCAATACTGTATTTATTTTGCTGTCATGCTCTTAAATTAACCTTACAGAAGGGACAATTTCTCTACCTTCTAAATTATCCATACAAATATTCTAGCCACATTTGCAGATACAATATGAAAAGCAGCTTACCTTTAATGAGCTGTTGAATCTTCCAGTTACTATGCACCAGACCCATGAGAAGAAAGTTATTTTTCACAAGCCTTTAATTTTGGCTTAAAAATACAATTTCTCATCATCTCACTGTACTAACCTTTGTCTCACTGCGTTTGCCGACAAAACAGTTACTGATTGTTCAGACAGCCTGTGATGAGTTTTTTAACCCTGTTGAAAATATTTTCAGCACATGCAGTGCTGTCAAGATGATTTCGGTCACTGTTTCTGATAAAATCAGAGGAGGCGTTGCTTGAGTTTTTGTTGTTGCTCCTCAAGCACTTCACATGACAAAAGGAATCATATTTTTCAACCTCTGCATGAACGTTTACTATTGTCATTACTGGTTCCTAAACTCTCAAGCGACATGGTGGCTCCCAATTTAAGTCATTTTTGTAAACTCGCCTTTCTGTCCAATGCATACTGTACGTTGAGAACTGAATGTTACAGAAACAGAAATGCTTGCATATTGGGTGTCAGAGTGGCAGAGAGTTCATGGAGTTTAATAATATGAACATACCCCTCATTAAGGCTGCGGAAGTCTCAAAGTAGGGCTTCACACTGCTACCAAACATTCTGTGCTAGAGAGCATTCCCACCTGTTCGGGGCTGCTTCTCAGCTGTTCAGTGGTGGAATACACCAGTAACTGCTCAGTTTTTAACTGCTGGTACCCACATGACAGGATAGCACCAATATTTATTTATTTATTGGGCTCTTTTGAGCCTCTTTCTTCCTCTCCCTGACATGAAACCATGACAAAAACATTCCTTTCAGCAGCCACTACTCAGCTTGCTTGCTTGAGGGTATAAAAAAGAAGCAGGTGCTTGTGTGGGTATGAACACAAGCACATTTCCCTTTGTTCCTGACCTTGCCAAGCCTCTGAAGGAGACTTCCCTTTGCGTTCAGGCAAACACATGCTTCTCACAACAGCACTCTACTCCCTATGTCTGACACACAGAAAGCTACAGTTATTAGGTGCAAAGAAACAAGAAAAGGGTCACATGGCTATCTTGGTAACATGCAGGAAAGTGAAAACCAATTTCATTTCTGTTATATTTCTCAGAATCCCACTGCATTCTTGTCCTGTTTCAGTTCAGTATTAGGGCAGGAGATATTATTCCTCTTCCTGCACAGAAATGTGTTGTTTCTCTGCATATTTTTTTTCAACAAGCATATTTTTAAAAAAAGTCTATTATTATTATTGATCACATTTTCAGTATTACAATTAAGATGGGATAATGACTTCATTGGTATGATACAATAAACAAACATATGAATTATGGCAATGAACCAATAAGCTGAAGTAAGCATTGTGGTACTATATAAAACTTCCTGAAGGAATAAAGTCATCAGTATTATGTTTTCAGCAAAATGGAGACACAGGGAAATAGATATCTCCAGAATATGATGTGGTTCTTTGCCATACCAACCCTGGAATAAAGACGCGAGAAAGTGATATGGGTTAAATATGGGCCACACTTTATTGATAACATCCAAATATGAACTCTGCCATCCTTTGGCAAAAGAGGGGGCCTGTTGTAGTGTAGAAACAGGTAAATAGCAGGGGCATCTAAATACCCCTTGATCAAGAAATGGGTGAGTCCACGGCCCCAAGTTCCAGTGGTCTCCAGACAGCAGGAACCTGACCAACCACTAATAAAACACCCCCAGACCTCAAGCCATCTTTAGCTGATGACTGTTGGTCCAGAAGTGACCCAGTGCATCTCTCTCCCCCCCCCCCGGCACTGTAATTGCACAATCTGCAGTTCCAGGAGGTCGGATGCGCTGTTGGCTTACCTGAAATTACATTGGAACACACTGAAAATACTTGTTCTTCCACACTACCATGCTTTGTCCCATGCCTGCCACAGAGCCTTTCGAGCTCGACAAGCAGCCCCCTTTGATGTCTTCCAAAAAGACATCCAAACCTGAATCTGAAAGGTGGACTCCTTCACTCCTGAAAAATTCAGGCTTTTCTACTTGGATCCTGTGGTGACCCATCACCCATCCAAGGCCGCTGCAGATTCCTCTGAACACTTCTTTGTTAATGCCCTGCTGGGCCTTGTTAACATCAACAGTCCTTACAGAGCCTTGCCAGGCTAACTGAGGAATAATAGTGGGCCACAAGATCTGCATCATAGGATACCTGGCATTCAACCACTTCAGTTCATGCAGAATGTCCAGGATCAATGCCTTACCCGAAATTCTAGGCAAATCATTGCCTCCAACGAGAACTACCAGCACGTATGGTGGGAATTGACCAAAAGCTGTCATCCTGCACAGCTGGATCCACTGCATACCTCTCAGCCCTTTCCAGATAATGTGCGCCTGGGCTCCAGCCCCAAATAGCTCCTCCACTTGAATGCAGCAGCATAGCACTCTGCCCAGTGGATATAGCTATGGCCGACTATCACTATCTGCTTTCATCCTCTGGACCCAAGGGGACCTGTAAAACATAAGCCATGCCCCTGCCTATATGTTAGGTAGGGTCCTAATGTATCTTTTAAAACTTGACAATGCTCACCAGCCTAATTGTTTAATTTCCTCTGGGGTGTAACCCAGGGCCGCTGCAGTGGATTCCGCTAAGATCCTGAATGAATGAGTACCAAACTTTAAGCCTGAAATGCCTAGTTAAAGCTAAGTCAGTCAACTTTCAGAACTGATCTTTAGTCAAAGGTGACTGATCAGCATGTTGGAAGAAATATCCTACTTCTTGCCCTCAGCGTTCTAAATATGCTTTCATGGCTCTAACTGGGCATATGCGCTCTATGCTGAATTGCCCAAGGACTAATTGCCTCCCCTTGCCTGTTTGATCAGCCTTGGTTCGTCTAATTGAAAGTTCTATTCTTCCGTCCAAGACTCTGACATCATGCCATTGTAAAGCTAACTTAGATTTCTCTGCCTCACCCCCCAGCTACCAGTTCGCTAATCCTGAGGGTGCTGAAAAAGGCTATTAGGGAAGCTGAATTAAATAAAGCCCTTTCGTACTCATCCCTGCACATGAACACATATTGCTCACATATGCATTCCATCAGAGAAGGAGAAATGGGCACGCTAGAGTCCCTCACTCTTCCTCTCTCTTTGCACCATCTCTCAAGGATTTTCCTAATTCTATTATCCCCTGAAAAATCCTTGTGACCATTTATTTTTGCATAGAAAGCCAGAGCCGATAGCCTACCTTGGATGGTACCTGGTGCCAGCCCTTTCCTGTTAAGGTACACCATAAATTGTTGCAGATGTTCAACTGGAGCTGGCCAAACTAGCTCCAGACCAATCATATGCCTAAAATTCTGAAAATCTATACTCATGGCCAGGTCACCCTTCTTTGTCCTGGGTGCCAGGGCCAAACCCATTGCTCTGGTTGCGCCCTCACATCAGTCTGCCAGACCTCCTGAGGAAGAACTTCTGACAGCTCCCTGGCTTCTGGCACTAGCTCCCTGAACTGCTCGATCTGTTGGCGTGACAGAGCATTGGCTATCTTATTATCTATGCCTGGAACATGGTGGACATGCACCACTACATTAAACTGCAATGCCCTCAGGGTAAAGACCCTGACCAGTGTCATGACCCATTCTGAGTGCGACATAACGTTGTTTATAATATGAATCATCACTTGATTGTTGCACCAGAAATGGACCACTGAGTTTGACCATTCCTCAGCCCAGAGCCAGAGTGAACCAACAATTGGAAAAAATTCTAAAAAAGTCAGGTCCCTCGTGGTACCGTTCTGATGCCACACATCCGGCCAGGTGCCTGAACACCACCTACCTCAAAAATAGATGCCAAATCCTAAAGATCCGGCTGCGTCAGAATTCACCTGGAAATCTGCCTGCAGCCACCTATCAGCTCTCCAAAAAGAGATCCTGTTGAAGCCTTTGAGGAATTGACTCCAAACCAGATCTTCCCTCATACCTCACATTACCCTGGTCCTATGTATAGGTTGGTTAAGACCCCTCATGGCTATACATAGGTGCCTGAGAAACGCTTGTCCAGGTGACACTACTCTACAGGCAAAGTTTAAATGCCTGACTATTTCTTGCAGGTCCTTAAGAGATGATTTTCTCATGTGCATCAGAGCATCTATCCTGAACCTAAGGGCCACCAATTTATTCTGTGGTAACCTTGAAATTTGCTAGACTGTATCGAGTTCTATACCCAGAAAAGTTAGGGATGTGGCTTGCCTCTCCATTTTTTTCTTCAGCTAGGGGCAGCCCCAGTTCATTTGCCAGTGTTTGGAATTCACTTAATATGAACATGCAGAAAAGGAAATCATTAATGTAATGGGCCATGGAATTACTATGCACCCTGTGTCTACTTTTCCTTTTGATAAAAGTGCTAAATTTCTCAGAAGCAGCACATGACACTGAGCAGCCCATGGGTAGAGCCCTATCTATATAAAATGAGCCTCCAAACTGGAATACAGTAAGTTGAAGTCAAGGGGATGAACTGGCAAAATCCTGAATGCTGATTTAATGTCACACTTTCCAGCTCAGCCCCCACCCCACACTTCCTAACCATACTCAATGCCTCATCAAATGATGTGTACCTAACAGCACACAATTCTGCAGGGACGGCATCATTGACTGCCATCCCCTCCAGAAAGGACAGATGATGGATTAAACTAAACTCCCCCTGGGCCTTTTATGAACTATGTTCAGCGGAGAAACCCATAGGTTCTCTAAGGGCAGTGTTGGGAAAGATCTGAGGACCTGACCCTCCTTCACTTCCTTATCAATATTCTTTTGCATGATGCTTTCCATACTGGTAATAAACACCCTCCATTCACCCACAGCTGGGATTCTAAATTCATACTTAAAGCCCTCCAGTAAATAATTGGCACCGTCCCTACGAGGGTAAGAACTTAACCATTCCTCCAAAACACAAATTTTAATTTGGCTGGGCCCCTTTTCCAGGGTTACCCCTGCCACTTTTGGGTTTCTTGGGACCCCCAGTAATTTTGTCCTGATGCTGCCTTAAAGCAATAGAAACTGGAGTGCTGTCCCCCATAGGTAAGACAGTCACGCCTAAACCTACATGGCTTTTTTGTGCAGTATCCCTTAGTATTATATTGGAAACAGAACAGGTGGGGTTGAACCACCTGCCCTGCACCAGGGTGGGAAATTTGGGTAGTGGCAATCATCCTATTTAGGTGTTCACTATTGAACCTCTGCCCTATATTTGGCCTAGCAGGGGTCATGTGTTGGTGCCACAGACCCAGCTGAGGCTCATCCCAATGCAGCTTTGGCTGAATGGTGCTCCGCATCTGGAATGCCCAATCATACAGCAGCCAAGCCTGGCCCAAGTCCTATCTGGCTTTTTCTTTCTGCATTTCTCTTTCTCCTTCTTGTCCTCTTGGTTCAGGTCTTTATTATCCACCTTTCTACTGAGCATGTCAAATACATTGATGCAATAACCTTTCCAAATCTTTTCTTTTGTAGTGGGAGTTAAATGATCCCCCAAGGGCATGGAGTAATCTCCATATGGCAATGCCCCAAAAGGTATTGTATTTTACATCGTGTTAGGGACTGCTGAATAAGGCCAAGACCCTGCACTAGACAGATTTTCTGCTTGAGCCTGTGAGGAGGGGGCAAAATAGGGCATGCCTCAGGCACTGAAGTGTGGGTTGGTATAAGGCCAAGCCACGTTAGGCAACCCCATGTTTATGGAGGTGTGGGCTGTGTTTGCAGTGTAACTCATTGGAATACCACCAGCCCAAGGCCATGCAGATAAACGTGTCTGTGTGCCTGATGCAATGGTAAACTCACCTGAATATGCTGTAGCCCCACAGGGATCCTCACAAGGATATGGGGTGCTGAAGCCAACCTCCTCAACCTCCTTGTGCCCCTCTTGGTAGACAAATGATGGCTCAGATGCTACGGGTGTAGATGACCGCCGCTTCTCAACACTGCAAGCCCTCTGAGTCACAGACGCCCTGTCCATGTCATGCCTGGCCTTAGCTTCAGGGACCTGGACAGCCTCAAGGGTGATAAATCTGTCCATTAACTCTTGCACCATAGATCTCAGTCTGGCCTTCTTGAGGCTTTTAGTCTCCCTGGCTGATGTGCATGGCAGGGCCTTGCTCGGCTGGTGAGGTTGTTTGGCCAACTTCTGGGTCTCTGACCAGATAGGCGGGATATAAATAAAATAAATATTAAATAAATAATAAATAAAATTTTCTGCTGAAGCTCCTGCCATATAGGCCAGGATTCCTCATCCTAAGAGGATTGAGGTGGGGACACCTGGGGTGCCTGCCTCTTCTTGACCGGCTGTTTCCCCTTACTGTTTCCCTGCCCCTTCCTCACTGCCATATCTCCCATGGCTACTAGTAATTATAGCCCACATGGCTACTAGTAAATGTAGCCCACATGCGCCAACCTAATTAGCTGAGTCACAGAGCCAAGGTGCTAAATAGCTACTAAATTCTGGCTTAAAAAACTTAAACCTTCTGTTCCTGCCCCTTAACCAGTGAAAACAAACTGCTACCTTTGGAATAGACTGCTTAAAGCACCCTATAATTAAATGCTCTCTATGATAAATATATATATATATATATTTATTAACAATTGTAATTAAATATTAGTATAATTGATGTTATAATGAATAAACTTTAATTGATTATCTGGCTCAATGGATTTAACTTAATTGATTATCTAATTATATCAAATAAATGACAATCGTATTACCATATATTTCTATATTTAATATTTTGTTTAACCGTTAAGAAAATATTTATTAAATTGCTACTGCAAATAAAATGGTGGAAGGGGGTGCAATCAAACAAATATCAAACACAAACAATGCTTAAACAAACAAAACCCCAAATAACAGTGGGGATTTAAATGATGACCCAATTAGCCCCTTTACTTTTCTCTTTCTGTTCCCCTTTCTTCTTCTTCTTCTTCTTCTTCTTCTTCTTCTTCTTCTTCTTCTTCTTCTTCTTCTTCTTCTTCTTCTTCTTCTTCTTCTTCTTCTTCTTCTTCTTCTTCTTCTTCTTCTTCTTCTTCTTCTTCTTCGGTGGTGTTTAAATTATCGGTCTTCACTTGTTCTGCTATTGCTAAACCCTCTTCACTTTCAACTCAAATCTGTTTAATATTTTATTTTATTTTTAAAGATGCTTTTGTGCCGCAATGTGGTGGTGTGAAACCGTGCCACCGCTTTACCCTTAATGGCAATGTAAGTAACTAAAACCATGAAATTAACAAGAATAAACTTTAACAAAGAAGCTATCAAGGAGAATTAAAGTTAACGATGATAACCAACCCGGGGGAGGAAGCCAATGCTTCTGTCCTGTCCATAACAAAAGTAATGATGCAGCTGAAAGCCAGCCAAACTACATGATCTCCTCCTTCTCAGTTGCCCAAAAAGAAGAGGGCGATGTGAAGGGGGAAAGCCCTTTAAGTACCCTCAGCTTCCCCCCCCCCCATGCAAGTCTCGAGAGGCTTAAACAGTCTCACTCTATCCAGGTGGGTGATAAAGAGCATTCCCGCTGCCCAAAGTCCAGGGACTTGGCAGCGATTGCAGCATTGTGTAGCCAATAATGATTAATAACTCTTCAGCTGCAAAAATAGTAAATGGGTAATAAGGCAAGAGGAGAAGGGGATGAAAGAGGATGAAATGGTTGGACAGTGTCACTGAAGGTACCAACATGAATTTGACACAACTCCAGGAGGCAGTGGAGGATAGGAGGACCTGGCATGCTCTGGTCCACGAAGAGTTGGACACAACTAAATGATGAAATGACGACGAGCAAATCTCTACAAAGATATCCCTGCTTTCATATCACTTTGTTGTTCATAATGGAGCTCACTAGAATAATTGCCCCCACACTCTGCTCATCTGGCCCCATGATAAATGAATGTGTTTCATGAGTGAATGGGGATTTTAATCCAGGATACAATTATATGCAAAGCTATTTGAAAGTAACCCTATTGATTTCAGTCCCAGAAATAACGCATTAATATTTAGCACTGACATCCAACTTGGGGCCTCAGTCTTCTCTCTCATTAACATAGTCCTATTCAGCTGTTACCGAACCCATTTTTTTCAACATGCTTCAACGGGAGTGCTTAACCCTGCCTCTTCTGTTGCTGGATTTCTTCATGGAATGAGAAGGACTCTGAAGAGGAGAGGTTTCTGCTCACAAGCACAGCTTATCATTAATATGGCGATTGAATTATGAAGCAATATGAGTAGATTTAAATAGTACACCTGGACCCCTATGTTAAGAGCGAGTTAAGTTTTATTTGAGGGAAGTATGCTAGCCTCACCCCTCTTTTATTAAACACAGAAATGTGACTGAGGGAGAGAGAGGCCACTCTATTCAGATTACTTCCACACATGACTCAGAATCGCTCAGTATTAGAATTTGTGACATGAAGACACGTCCTAGGTACAATCTGTGGACATGTGGCGAGATTCAACATTCTACCCATTGTGGGTTAATGTGCTTAAAGACCTCTCATGTTCCTTTTTTCATTGAGGCTCTATAAAAGGGGATAAATTGTTTTTGTCTCCCTCTCTTTCAAACCTACACTTCACTGGTGCTGACTGACTGAGACCATGTGTGCTTGCCTACGTTTGTGACCATTGCCTGAGCTGCCACTGCCCTACTTGCTTTTACTGTTTTGTATGTTTTGTTATGTAGCTTTAGTAATTGTATTGTTTTCTTAGGATGTCCTGTTTACTTTTTCCTAAGAGAATTAGATAAAGATTATTACTTAAATTTTGTCTCAGTGTCTCAATTTTTCGCCCTCACAATCATCTCTCCATTTTCAGACAGCTGTGTTTCCATATTCAACAGTATGATGGGAGGTGCTTGCATGCTCCCTTCAATGCCTGTAGGCTTCTCATGGCTCCTTAACAAGTGAATTAGGTTTTAAATGAATCACACCCCATTATTATAAATATGATAGATGAAGAAGAAGGTTCTATGTTATCTATTCAGAAAACTGGAAACTTGGCACTGTGGGTGAAGTTGGTATGAGGCTTTGGTTTTTTGTTTAGTTGTTAAGTCATGTCTGACTCTTCATGACCCCATGGACCACAGCACACCAGGCCCTCCTGTCTTCCACTGCCTTCCGGAGTTTGGTCAAATTCATGTTGGTAGCTTCGATGACACTGTCCAACCATCTCATCTTCTGTCATATGAGGATAGCCAATATCAAATTTCAGGTGGGAATATCAAGAAATTACTTATTTACAGGAAGTGAAAGTTTCATGAGTGACTTCTAACAATTTGAGAAGTGCCCGTGTTTTCCCCATAAAAAATGTGGTTACCATTTCCTGTTCAGTTTCCCTGTTTGTATAACATATTTTGGGAAATGGTTTTTGTTTAAAATCAAGGCAAAAGTCTAAAGTCTGCCTTGCCCTAGTAGTAAAAAAAATGTGTTTATATTTAACAATGCAACTGTTCATTTCATCTTAGATTATACAATTCATAAAGTCTGTTCTGCATGCAATTCAGGGAACATGCTTGAAGCATTTGGTGCTGAACAAGAGTGAGCATGCCCAGTTGCCAAGGAGATGGGAAAGTATGGCTTTCAGAAACATACATCTGAACCAGGCTCACCTTCTGCCATCTCTAATATGTCTTAACAGAAAGGGCAAATATACTGTTCTTGCTAAACTAGATTGCTTTCATGTTCCATGCTCACCCAACATCTACAAGTGGGGGTTGCTCAGATTCTGAATGAAAAAAAAAACTGAATTTATGATATTTTCAAGAATTGCTAGAGATGCAATTATCAGGTCACTGATGGGAGGTCCATCCTCCAGGTCTCAGTGCCTGCAACTGAAATCTCAGGGAATGGAATGCCACCAACCTGGCAGGACTAATTTCTAGGATATGACATTTGAACATATTCTGAAGCACCCTAGTTTTTACAATTACTATTACTAGTAATATCATCACTGTCATAGTCATCTTGCACGTTCTATTGCTGTTGCCATTAGAAATTGCATATCAGTTCTTACATTTAGTATTGAGTCTGGATTGTCTGCCACACCATTTTGCAATTTTTACTGAAGGATCTGTCTCCTGTGACATCTCAAGCTTCTACCCTTTGCCAAGGCTTTGGCCCTGAGGTCTCAAGTAATGGAATTATGCTGATCTAGCAATCCTGACCATGATTTTACTAATATTTAGATTTTTAAAAAATAAGATTAAGAGCGGGGTTGTTCTGGCATCTGCCTGGATTCAGTATCAAACCTTGGGAAAGGATACAGATAACAAAATATGTGCACACCAAATGAACAAAAAAAACAAAAAAATGGGATAAAGCATTCTACTTTCTACATCCCCGTGTCTTCATTTGTTATCCCTCTTTGGTTCACTCCTATTTTTCTTTTCTTTTTGGTTTTCTTCCCTACTTTTGGCTTGCTTCCCCTCCTCTTTCCTGGTGCTTTTGTGCCAAAGGAACATCAACCACATCCCATTTCTATGTCACTCCTTCTTTGTGTGCAGCTTAGTTATGATCCTATACAATAGCTGATTTTTTTCAATTATCTATTCCTATCAACACCTGTGTGCCTGATTTTATAAACCTGGAACTTATATCCATGCAGTTGAGTGCCATTTTTTAAAAATACATTTTGGTATTGAAAAAAACATGATTCTTTATAAAGTGCTGAACAAAGTGACAGAGAGTCATTTAGACAATAAAATGTAAATTCTATCTTTCTGGGTTGCCAGGCTGAGGAATTTCATTACTCAATCATAGAGCATGTACTTTTAACACAAAAGACCCAAATTCAGTGCTGACCATCTTCAAGTAAGATTGCCTAAAATGACGACAACCACTAAGCACAGTAGATGGCATATCAAGCTCAACAAACCAATGGTCTGATCCCAGGTAAGGTAACTTCTCCCACTGCAGTTTCCCAGCCAATATACAATCTTTGTTGTTTCTTCATTTGCTAAGTGTAGGCCACCAAATTGTATTGGCAGGAAAGAAATATGTGAGAGACACTGAACATTGTGAATTTTGCAGTGTACCATTATTACAGACACAATTGTGTTAAATGACTTTGTGCTGATCCACTTCAGAAAATGGCAGAATCAATAGCTCCTAAAATTTCTCATTTCATACCTGTGGTGAATAAATGTGCTAGCTCACAAAAGGCAGTTGGGAAAGTTCATGGACTTCACACCCTGTCTTCTGGGGGGGTCTATCCATTACACGGGATATTTTAAAGGTGATTGTTTCAGAAAAAGTTTTCAACACAATATTTAACCTAGAATTGTCTAAAGTCATATAAATGGAAGATAACCATGCGGGATAAATCAGGTCTTAGGTAGTCCAGCATTGCCTTTTCTACAGTGAGTGTCCAGATACCTATAGGAAATCTACAAACTGAACATGATGGAAACAGCTGTGCTACTGTAGCAACTGCTATTCAGACCAATGAATGCTGCCTCTTATTTTGAAAGCAGCATACAGATTTCATGTCTAGTAGATGTTCACAGCCATAACCTCTATGAATTTGTCTATCTTTACAAAAAATCAATAAAGTTGGTGATCATCATCACATATGATAACAAGAAATCCTGCAGTTTTATGCATTATATAAGGATGCACATTAAGAGAAATGACCCAACAGCATTTATAAAATGTGTATTTAGCAGCTCTGGGAAGAGCATACAGCGACAATCCTCCCTAAACATAATATTAACACACTTCAATTACGCAAGAATTTCTTTTCATCCTCAAATAATTAGCTTGACCACACCATCCCATGACATTTTCCTACGTCAAGTGCAGGAACAAATATTGCTACACCCACCCCCAAGTTAAGGAGAAGAATACTATACTTGAAAGCCTTCCCCCACCCATCCTCATAAGATGACCCAGGGAATGTGATCATGGTGAAAGCTCTACTCATGTTCCAGTGCATGGACTAAATCTGTCCCTTCAGAATTTTAACCCATTAGGAGAAATGTTGCCATAACATTTATGCATTTTAATGTCTTTTTCTATGCAGGAGAAATCATAATGGTTGTGTATTAGGCAGTATGCCACTGTGTGTTAAGCATGACTTGTTTGAAGTGCTGTTAGATGTTTAAAAATTCTCTGTCTTCCTCTATCCCTCCAACACATATATACCTTTTTTTAATGGTATGGGTATAGTCAATAGAGGATGCTTTGTTTTTTCACATACTCCTGAGCAGTGCATCTTTTCAAACAAAATAAAAAAATTTTAAAATGCACTTACAAAATTGACATCCTAACAATGAGGGAGGTGAGCTCCATCTATTTCTTCTTCTTCCTTTAATACTTGCACATCAAAATCACAATCTTTTGCCTTAGACTAATCTTCTGCATATCCTGTTTCGGGCATACTTTGCAGTACATGATAATTGTCAAGAAAAATTAATGAACCTAATTGTGCATTTGCTTTCCTAACATTTATTCAGAATATGATTTGTTTTTTGTTTTATTAAATGAATGCTAAGCAGTTCCTTCACTTTTTATACTGTGTTATGACTGTGAAGCAAATATTGAAAGACAAAGCAACAAATAAGACCAATTATGCCTTGTTCTGAGCTGGCAGGATAGCTCAGTGAGTTAGGTATCTGGATGTGGACTGTGAGGTTGGGAGTTTGATGAGCCTCTGTGGAGAAGAGTCAGCCTCTGTACCCACTGGCAAAATGCAAAATTGCAGGTGTTCTGTAAGTCAGAAGCAACTTGACAGTATGCAAAAGACAAAGCTATATCTGTAGGAAAAGCACAGCGCATCCTGCAGTCAAGCTGAATACTTGTACTCATTGTTCTGTTTCAATATTAGGAGCACAGGAAGCTGCCGTCTACTGAGTTGGATCATTTGGTTCATCTAAACCACTAATAGGGCACCCAGTGTAGTGTAGTGGATAGACTGATGGACTAGGACTCTAGAGAGTCGGCCACGGAAATCTACTGAGGGAGTAGAACTGATACAACAGCTCCTTAAATATCCCACTTACCTTGAAAGCCCTATTCAGGTCACTATAAGTTGATTCCAACTTGACAGCATGTGACAATAACGACAAAAACAAGCCACTATTATCTCTAACTGGCAGTGGCTTTGTGAGTCTCACACAGGCTTTTTTCCCCCTGACATTTCTTGTGGTCTTTCATCCAAGTACTAATCAAGTTAAACCCTTCTCAGTTTTTAAAATCATCTGAGATCAGACATGTTCAGAGTGGTGTGGACATATTTTTCTCTCTGTTGAGTCTTCATTTTTGATTGATGGACTGGTTCTGCCCAAGCACATGGCATTCTACTCCACCCAAATTCCATTTGGATTTAGAAAAAGAAAATCTCCATTTAATACAAGAATGAGGGAAATTGCAGATTGCTGCAGTTTTCAGGCCATCACCTTTCCCCCCCCCCAAATGTAAAGCAAAGCAAAGCAAAGCGTGCTGCTTATATACCGCCCATAGTGCTTCAAGCACTCTCTGGGCGGTTTACAAGTTAATTGTGCAGGCTACACATTGCCCCCCCAGAGAGCTGGGTACTCATTTTACCGACCTCAGAAGGATAGAAGGCTGAGTCAACCTTGAGCCGGCTACCTGGGATTGAGCAAAGTTTTGGCTGCAGTACAGCGGTTTAACCACTGCGCCAAGAGGCTCTGGTAAGTAAAGTATGTCTTAGTTTTGGTGTCTTGTTAAGACCACGTGGCAATACTGCTGCTCAATTGAACAGAGGTGGCTGTAGCTCTTCCACTGCCTGAGACAGGACAAGCAAGGTTGATAATCCCATTTTGCAATCAATTGCCCATGGTCTGCTCAATCTTGTGATTCAGAGGAACGAAGAGAAGGAGGTGGCACTGTTGTTGTCACTTTAAACTAAAGAGAGAGAGAGAGAGAAGGAAAAAAAGGAAGAAGCTATCTGGTACAGGTATTAGGTCAGGGGGTCTGATGCCTGAACATCTCCCCAAGAGCCCTATAGATCGATGCAAATGTTTATGCATGTGCATGCATGCTTTTATGCACACACATACATATACACACACACAACTAACACATGATTTGGGGGAAAATATGAAGGAACTCCTTTTCAGATTGTTCAGATGTTATTACTAGACATCATCCTTCTATGAATGGTTGTCATATTCTGAACAATTATAACAAATTACGAAGCATTTGAGAAAGAAACAATTAATAAGTGCTGAGCTAATGCATTTCTGCTATTCCATGTGTTTTTACACTCTCCCTATATTGACAAAAGTGTCAAAAATGTCATGTAATAAGTCACTCATACTGGGCTTTCTGTTGCTCATTGATTTTTGTTCTTGGATGGTTTAGAAATGAAAGTGATGGCAGGATGATGAACATCAAAGCTGAAATTTACTAAATGGAGAGTAAAAATCTTTACAAAAAAATCTGTGATTGCCTCTGATAAAATTACCTGTATTGGTGTAATAGCAAATAATATGAATTATTATTTTGGATCAGGATGACAGACATAGTCAATACTAATGGTATCAAAAAAGAGCTCTGGATGATGAGTGAGTCACTTTTTAACATCCGGTAGACAGATATAACGTTCCTACATGTCTCCTTTAGTTGACAGTGGTGCCAGCAGATCAATGCCTCAATCTGACTGGGAGCAGAGAAAGATATCTCTATGAGTATTTTATTATCTTAAAAACATTTGTACACATGCAAATAAATTCATCCCACAAAAACCAGCAGTTGGAACTGTTTACATGGCACTTGATCATATAATTACTAATAGCTGCATTTGGTCCCTTCACCCCAAATACACCTGATGGCAGTGTTCATATTTACAGTTAAATCTGGGTCCTAAGCAGGTTTGATTTTACCATGGTTAGAGAAGACCTGCTGAAGTCACAAAGTCTTAGTTATGTCAAAACTAAGTTCCAATGATTTCAGTGGATGAATTGGCCATAGCAACTATGCATGGAATGGCTGCAGTTTGCATTTGTGGAGCAGCTACCTGCCTCAGTGAAATCATAGATCTTCACGTTTTTAAGGTAAAAATATAGAATAGGCTTGACAATGGAAGCACCCTGCTCAGATAGCTGCCACACCAAAATTTGCAGTCACCAATATGCCTGAACAAAGCACAACAGTCTTTCCGCCAATATTGAACAGTAGTATACAGTATGCCCAGGTCAAAACTGGAGTGGGAAAGGGTACACACATAAATTTTCAACAGTTCTCTTCTAACTTATTATACTTGTGGCCATTTTTATCAGATCAATTTGGCACAACCGTAGACTTCTTCAGGTGAGTGAAGCAAGTTTGAAGTTATTTTCAGTCTCAGCATGTGTTATTTTATTTAGCAACAACATTTTAAAGCTTATAACAGCAGGTTTCTTTCTTTCTTTCTTCCTTCCTTTCTTTCTTTCTTTCTTTCTTTCTTTCTTTCTTTCTTTCTTTCTTTCTTTCTTTCTTTCTTTCTTTCTTTCTTTCTTTCTTTCTTTCTTTCTTTCTTTCTTTCTTTCTTTCTTTCTTAAGGTTCTTCACATTAACTAAGGGGATATTATTTGTACTCCTCTATCAATAAAATAATGGTATGTATATTATGAGGAACAGTTTCCTAAAGTAAGATGCCTATATGTTGAAGCACTATGCATTGACAGTAGTATCCTTTCCAGGAAAACATGCATTAGAATGTACATTGGGCCCTATTCTAGCATTATACCTCAAATTGGATAGAGATTGAGGAATGGTGATGATGCTAAGAAACAAGGAAGCTCAGCTCTCCACATCCCCATGAAGACAACAAGCTTTGCACATTCATCACTCTTTATATGCTTACAGGCATGGTTACAGAAGCACATGCAAGGGACAGTTTTTATGTAGTGGCACTTAGGGAGGGGACCCCTCCTCAGTCAAGGAAGGTAGGCATCCTTCAGTCTCGAAAGACTATGGTAGCGTGCTTTGTATGGAGGACTTGGAACAGTGTCTAGTGTGGCTGAGGAGGCCAATTCAAGAGTTACAATCTCTTCCACACTGAAGACAAATCCAATCTGTCCCCTGTCCAGCTCCCTGGTTTTGCTTCCTTTGTGACTTCCTCTTTGCCTCGGCCTGCTGGACAAGGGTCTCTTCAAATTGGGAGAGGCTGTGATGTACCGCCTGCCTCCAGGCTGAACGATCAGATGTCAGAGTTTCCCATCTGTTGAGGTCAGATGTCAGAGTTTCCCATCTGTTGAGTCAAGGAAACACTAAAGTGAATTCTACTGAACATATTCAAATGTTCACAGACTTTATCTGTGAACATTCAGAGCTCAAATTCCATGTAGAGTGGGGGATTCTACAAGGGCGCTACACTTCAAGCCATACCAGGTTGTAATGCCTGAACAGGACTGTATTTGTTCATATATTTGGAAGGAAATCTGAAATCAGATGGATCCGGTGCATATTTCGCCATTCGTTTTCCTTTATGTGATGTTACTTTTAAAGTGGGACAAACCCAGGAATGAAAAGGGCAGCATACAGTCTGGAAAATTCTAGAATGACATAAAAATCACAGATGTGCCTCCAGCATCACTGGAAGCCTTGCCAATGCTCACTGTCAGGGAATGTGTCAGCAATTATGCTTATGTATCATCCACACATGGAAGGAAACAATGAACTCTCCATAATGAGAACAAGCACTATCCTCAATATATACACACATACACAACAACACATTTCCAGATTTTGGACAATTCTTCAATGCCCCAGAAAACATATATATATTTTAAATGCATGGAGTAGCTGCGGAAGCCATTTAATAATAATAATAATAATAATAATAATAATAATAATAATAATAATAATAATAATAATAATAATAATAATAATAATAATAATAATAATAATAATATAATTTATTGTCATTGTAAGTATATACACAGTATATCATACAACGAAATTCACAGACACCCAGAGACCAGACACATGCACACACATAACATTCCCCAAACACTCCCCACCCACTAGAAATCCCCCACTAAAAATACAAACATCTACACCTCAGGCCAAGTAACACAGTCCAACTAATTATTCACTACTGGTGGTCTTTAAGCTCATTATTAATTGCAATTATAGCTCTAGGATAAAAACTATTTAGAAAACGTGTGGTCCGAGTCTTAATTGTTCTATATCTTCTGCCAGACGGTAACAGTTCAAAAAAGTTATAAGCAGGATGGGAAGAGTCTCTCAGGATGCTGTGTGACTTCCTCAGACAGCGGGATGTGAAGATGTCATCCAGGGTTGGTAGCTGGAGCCCGATGATATTCTGGGCAATTTTAATGGTTCTCTGTAGAGCTTTTTTGTCCGCTACAGAGCTACTCCCAAACCATGCCAGAATGCCATAAGTTAGGACGCTCTCAATGGTGCTACGGTAGTAGGACAGAAGTAAATGCTGTGATAAATTTAACTTCCCGAGCATTCTCAGGAAATACAGCCTCTTCTGTGCCTTCTTTATTAGCATGTTGGCATTTATAGTCCATGAGAGGTCCTCTGAGATGTAAGTGCCCAGAAATTTAAAACTACCAACTCTCTCCACTTCCTCACCGTTTATGTACAGTGGTAAATGTACATTTCTCTTCCTCCTAAAATCAATTATGAGTTCTTTAGTTTTTTTGATGTTAAGTGTGAGATGATTTTCTTTACACCATAGTATCAATCTTTGTACTTCCTTTCTATAAGCAGACTCATTGTTCTTATTTATGAGTCCCACCACTGTTGTATCATCCGCAAATTTAATAATTGCATTGGTGTTATATAGTGGGGTGCAATCATGTGTGTACAGGGAATAGAGGAAGGGACTTAGCACGCAGCCCTGGGGAGCTCCTGTACTTAGTACCAGGGTAGAAGAATGGTGGGATCCCATCCTTACTGACTGTGGCCTATCTGTCAGAAAATCCTTTATCCACATGCAGATCTCCTGAGGTAATCCCAGGTTGATCATTTTTAAAAACAACCTATTTGGTAGAATGGTGTTAAAAGCAGAGCTATAATCCACAAACAACAGCCTTGCATAAGTTCCCTGTTGTTCAAAGTGGCTCAATACAGTATGGAGTACGATGGACACAGCATCATCAGTAGATCTATTTCTCCTGTATGCAAATTGCCATGGATCCAAAGAAGGTGGAAGACTAGCCTTAATGTAATCCAGCACCAATCTCTCAAAACATTTCATAATAACAGATGTTAAAGCTACTGGTCTATAATCATTGGGAGATACCACAGCTGACTGCTTCGGGACTGGCACTATAATAGATGTCTTCAGGCAAGTGGGGACAGAACACTGCAACAAGGATAGATTGAAAATATCCGTAAAAACTCCAGCTAATTCTGCAGCACAGCCCCTAACAACTCGTCCCATGATTCCATCTGGTCCAGCTGCCTTTCGAATATTAATATTCTGGAAAGCGCGTCTCACATCTGAAATCTGCAGTACTAGTGGTTGTCTGTCGATGGTAGATTCTAGTGATGTATTATGGACAGTAGGTGCTGGAATAATGGTTGTTCCTGTTTCCACCTCAAAACGGCTGAAAAATTGATTTAACTGCTCAGCCAAAAAATCACTGCTGCTACACAGACTGTTTTTGTTACTCTGACCAGTGATTTGTCGTAGGCCGTGCCACACTCGGCGAGTGTCAGAACTTTCAAGGTGTTGTTCAATTCTCTGGCTGTACATAGCTTTGGCATCCCTAATGCCCCTTTTCAGTTTAGCTCTGGCCTCTCTATACTGTAGTTCATCACCAGAATGAAAAGCAGTATTTCTGGCTTTTAATAAAAGGCGCACTTCTCTATTTAGCCAAGGCTTGTTGTTAGAAAACACTCGTACTTGTCTTGTAGTAGCAATAACATCGATGCAGCTTTTGATATAAAACAGTACTGTCGAGGCATAAGTATCAACATCGTCCTCCTCAAACAGTGTCCAATCAGTGCTCCTAAAGCAATCTTGAAGTTGCTCAGTTGCATCCACTGGCCACACTTGTATTTCTCTAATTGATGGTCTGATTCTTTTAACAAGGGGTCTGTACGATGGAATCAAAAAAAGAGATATATGATCTGACTGTCCCAAGCTAGGCAATGGCTTCGTCTTATATCCATGCATGATGTTACAATATACCTGATCCAAGGTATTTTCCCCTCTAGTGGGACAGTCCACATACTGATAAAAGTTAGGGAGGACGGTCTTTAAATTGGCTTGATTGAAATCACCTGCTACCACCAGCACTCCATCTGGGTAGGCCTGCTGCTGTTTGCTGATAGCAGTTAACAAACAACTCAAAGCTGTGGTTGTGTTAGCATCAGGAGGTATATATATTGCTGTTATTATAACAACATTAAACTCACGAGGCAGGTAAAAGGGGCGGCATTTCACTGCCAAATACTCCAAATCAGGAGAACAGTGAATGTCCATTATTTTAACATCTGTGCTCCAATTATCGTTTGTGTAAACACAAACCCCTCCACCTCTGCTCTTCCCAGATTCAATAGACCTGTCTGCTCGATGTACTCTGCGTACTTGTAGTTCAATTACCTCCCCTGGGATGGAAGAATCAAGCCATGTCTCTGTAAAGATCATAACGCAACAGTCTCGAATATTTTTCTGTAGGGAGATAGTAAGTTCCAACTCCTCAATCTTGTTGGGTAGAGATCTAACATTTGAGACAAAAAGACTTGGCAATGCAGGCTTGTGAGGATTTTTGCCTAACCTCACTCGTAGACCAGCCCTGCAACCTCTTTTCTGCTTGCGTTTTCTCCGTGTTCTTTTCTTCTTGACAGGGAGAGCAGGGGGAGTAACCCCCCGATATGCAGGCCGTCTTAAAAGCTCAGCTGGGATGTTGTAAGTTGAGACCCTCGATTCAAAGTTGCAACAGTCTCTGCCAATAGATAATAATTCTTGTCGACTGTAAGTTACTTGTGCCTGAGCACGTAGAGTCCATAATAAGGACCGATCTCTGGAATGCCTAGCCGCTGCAAATACTTGCGCCGCCATCTAGAAAATTCCACAGGAACAAGGTTTTACTCTTTCACTCTTCAACGGGGTTCATATTCCTCCAGATTTCTGATTTCCAGTTAAGGGATTTGAAACAAAAATCCTGTCCTTAATGTGCTTCCACCCAATGATGAAAGGCAGAAGCAGCTGTTGTGCTCACAAAGCTTCTCTTCTATGGCAGGATTCTGTGTTTTTTCTCATATGTTGTTGTATAGGGAAACAGAGCAGAAACAGCCCATAGACTCAAATAAAACAAGCATAAAATATCTGCTAGAATGCTGCCTGAAACATTAGCACATAGATGTAATAAGCAGCATTCAAATGGTACTTGATGCCACTAGATTGTTTTCAACTAGGTTGGCTGCATGTTTTTTCTTAGCTGCACCAGCCATGGGACAAACAAGTGTCCACTATCTGAAGGCCCATCCAATCAATTTTAAGGTGTGGTGGATTCTTTATAAAAGATCCTTTCTAATTTTGCATGTGTTCCTATCAGTTAGCATATTCAGTTTTATCTAAACCGCTTTCTTCTATTGCCCTTTTTCCAGGTAATGTTGAAGTGACTACCCTCCATATTCCCACATGCTTCATGCCTGCAGATTAAATGTGCTGTACAACACAGGGGAGATCTTGCTTTCACTGAACTTTTTTTAAGAACCGGGAATTGTGCATGCACACTTTATGAATTTGTTTCTTGTGTGAAGCCTCTAATCATCCTTATGAACACTTTGAGAGGAGAAGGGGGATTGTGGGCACGGGGCTTCATGAAACAACAGATAGTACTGGCAAATGGTGGAGAAGCTAGAAGGGAACAGCAAAGAGGAAAAGATAGAAACAGGCTGCAGATGCTTTTTGAAACAGAAACCCTTGCTTTGTGAATTATATAATATTCTCCTGTGTATCACTACAGTCCCATAACCTTGAGAATTTTCTTTATCTGATGTTTTATAGTTCATGGATTCAAGTATTTTTTTTGTAATTCAAGTGCTATTTAATTGCTGTGTTATCTGGATATATGCATTATGCTTTCTTTTGTTTTATCTTTGAATGTCTCAGACTTTGATTTATTTAAATTATTAGTCCTGCGATTACCTCAAAAAAAGTTTTTTATCTTGATGTGTTCATTTGAAGGAAAACTAAGAACATCCAGATTGTTATGGGAGCTGAGAGAGCAGCGTTTGAAATGAATAGCATTTACGGGACTCATTTAGGCTGAGATTTTGTCTGCATCATTGTAATCTCTCCTTTGAGACAGTGGCCAAAACCTTACTGCCAGTTTATGCCTTTGTAAAGGGAATTACATATGTCTTTGAGACAGATTGCCACTCATTAATGAGGTTTTGGCTGCATTCTTGGGCATGTTCCTGAGCGTGCAATCAGATATGTGCCCAGGAATGAAACCAGCACCTCATTAACCACTGGCAACTTGATGCCAAGACATATCCAATTTCCACTTCTCTGTGCCCCACCACTCCCTGCCTGGATTGGGGTGGTCGAGACAGTGGCTGCAGTAGTGACTTCCATAAGCTCAGTAGCTGAATCAAGGGGCAAAGCAAGCTATATTGTGGGTATACCTGTTTGCAAGACAGGATTCACCTCTCCATCAGTTCCCTTCACTAGCCCAGGGGGTTTCTCTATCTCTCTGGCAGTCCTCAGTTGACTCCACCAGTGCTGACATTATTCAGAGTCCTGCAGTCCAAGCTGAAAGGCTCACTCTCCTCAAGGACAGCTTGTGCCATTGGGCTCCTGTGATGCTACACGTCTTCTCAAGCCCTCCTGAAAATGCCACTGCCTCACCTTTTGATGCTTGCATCTCATGCACCACCTCTGCATTGTGGTTGTGGTTGGAGTCAAGTGCTTAGTGGAGTCCATCCATCCCCAATGAAGCCAACTATCTGGTCAAGCCTGTCAGGGTGTGAGCTGGAAACCCTGCCCTCATCCCTGGTTATGCAGGAACCTAAGATTCGCCAAGATATCAGTTCAGGGGTCCTTGATGAGGATCTAATGAAATGCTTCCTTTTTAAGCAGAGTCTCCTCCTACTCCTCTAGAACATCTCCCAAGGTCGCCTCCTCCTCCTACACAGGTCCCTCTGCCCAGTCTATTCTATGTTCCTGGAAGATTTCCCACCCTACAACTCTCCTTCCACCTTTATCCCCACCAGCAGGGTGCACAGCTCCTTCCCCACTCCATCACCCAGGTGATCTCTTTCCACTGGCTTCCCCTCTGGACCCTGATAGATCCTGCCTGAGGCACAACAGGAGGGAACTTGATGGGCTCTCTAGTCTAGGGGACATGAGGTGAGGGCAGATGGCCACCTAGGGGTGCCAGAAGTGACCCTCCCCTCACAATTTCACAAATATAAATAGGGAATAGAATTATTGTCATTATCACCCAAATGTTGAAATAGAACAAAGAGTGTGTGTCTGCTCCTCTTTCACCTGATGACTCCTTCAGAATGTGTAAAGGAGGCAATTTGTCCTAGAATTTACTGTCTTTCTCCTGTAACTGAAGAATACATACATACTTTTATTGTTATAGCATCAAGCCATATACGTAAAACAGAATTAAAAGCAGAGCTTCAAGTACAGTACTGACAATTACTGCAAAAAGCCAAATTAAATAATCAAAAAGCAATAAAACTACAAATATAACAATGAAAGACTAATGTCTAAGTTTGGCTATCTATTCTGGCTACTATGGCATGCCGCCCAAAATTTCGTTACCAGTTCTGTAGTAATCCGATTTTGATCAATTAACAATTGGTTACAGTGGTCCGAGTCTGATCGGCTTGTCATGTCTTTTAAGAGAGGTGTAATATATTTTCCTCGAATCATGTTATGCCTGTTACATCTGAGCATCATATGTTCAATGGATTCTATCTCACCAGATCCACAAGGGCAGAGTCTCTGATCCCTTGGGATCTTCTTAAATCTGCCTCCCAACACTGCTGAGGGACAGGCCTCACATCTGGCCAGAGTAACTGCTTTCCTAAACTTATATGTCTCAAGCTGTGATAAATAGGCCATGGGGAGCAAGCAATATTTGTGCGTGTCTATTGCTCTAAAGTTGGGGCATCTACCGAGATCTACCTGTCTTTCCATGTCCATTATTCTCTGTTTAAGGGCTGATTTTGCTTCATCCCATTGCATACTCAGTATTGCTTGTGGAGAGAAGCCCATAACTTGCAATTTGTTTAGGACTGCTTTCAACCACTTCGATTGAAAATTATCCTCTAGAAGTAGAAGGGTTAATCCCTATAATTGATAATGTATTTTAAGCCAGTACTGAAGGGAGGCTGGTGTAATTTTGGCTACCATTGTTAGTGAGCCTGTCTCTAAATGAATTTGTGCATTTGGTACACATCTTGGAACTTCAAGAATTGCTCTAAGGAATTTAGTCTGAACCCGCTCTATTGGATCAAAGCTGCTAGATGGAGGCCCTATAAAGGTGCCGTAGAGCAGTGGTCCCCAACCTTTTTAATGCCAGGGACCAGTTTTGTTGAAGACCATTCTTCCAAGGACCGGGGGGGGGGCTGCTGCTGCCGCCGCCACCATGAGTGGGGGGGCATCTGTGCGTGGTGGTGCTTGTTATGCAGTAGGTTGTTGGAGGAATTTCCAAGGCATTAGATATACCATGGAACACAGTGAAGACAGTCATTATCAAGTGGAGAAAATATGGCACAACAGTGACATTTCCAAGAACTGGACGTCCCTGCAAAACTGACAAAAAGACTAGAAGAAAATTGGTCAGGGAGGCTGCCAAGAAGCCTATAGCAACATTAAAAAACCTGCAGGAATATCTGGCGAGTATTGGCTGTGTGGTACATGTGACAGCAATCTCCCATATTCTTCATATGTCTGGGCTATGGGGTAGAATGGCAAGACGGAACCCTTTTCTTATGAAGAAAAACATCCAAGCCCAGCTAAATTTTGCAATAACACATCTGAAGTCTCCCAAAAGCATGTGGGGAAAAGTGTTATTGTCTGATGAAACCAAGGTTGAACTTTTCAACCATAATTCCAAAAGATCTGTTTGGTGCAAAAACAACAGTGCACATCACCAAAAGAACACCATACCCACAGTGAAGCATGGTGGTGGCAGCACCATGCTTTGGGGCTATTTTTCTTCAGCTGGGACAGGGACCTTAGTCAAGCTAGAAGGAATTATGAACAGTTCCAAATACCAGTCAATATTGGCACAAAACCTTCAGGCTTCTGATAGAAAGCTGAACATGAGGAGTAACTTCATCTTTCAGCATGACAATGACCCAAAGCATACCTCGAAATCAACAGAGGAATGCCTTCACCAGAAGATTAACGTTTTGGAATGGCCCAGCCAGAGTCCAGACCTGAATACGATTGAATATCTGTGGGGTGATCTGAAGAGGGCTGTGCACAGGAGACACCCTTTAATCTGACAGATTTGGAGTGTTTTGGAGTGGGCAAAACAAGATGTGCCATACTGATAGACTCAAACCTAAAAAGGCTGAGTGCTGTAATAAAATCAAAAGGTGCTTTGACAAAGTATTAGTTTAAGGGTGTGCACACAGATGCAACCATATTATTTCAGTTTTTTTATTTTTTATTTCCCTCCACCTAAGATTTCCGTTTGTTGTTCAACTGAGTTGTACAGTTCATAGGTGTCCTTAAAGGTGGAAAAAGTTCCAGAACTGTCTTGCTTTTGCTTTCACTGAGACTTCATAACACTGGATTGATTGATTGATTGATTGATTGATTGATTGATTGATTGATTGATTGATTGATTGATTGATTGATTGATTGATTGATTGATTGATTGATTGATTTTGTGTGTGTGTGTGTGTGTGTGTGTGTGTGTGTGTGTGTGTGTGTGAGAGAGAGAGAGAGAGTTCCCAAATTTTCCTCATAATATTTTATGTATACTTTTCACTGCTTTATCACAGGGGTGTGAGATGTTTCTGCTTTAACCAGTGCTTATCAAGTAGAATTTAAGGCAATGCATTATACATATGAAATATAATTAAAATCAGTTCTCATATTAAAGCAGATGACCAAAGATCTTTGTAAAATATGCAGATAAAATAATTATTGTGAAGCAATACTAAATTACAGTATATCCCCAAAAGACCCTGTCCTTATGAAATCATCATCTCATCAACTTTCTGAATCATCACACCATCATCAGGCTACAGTACTATCTATGAACTGCCTGCTGAGTAAGTTGTCAGGACCAAACCCCCATTCTCATGGCTTGGCAGGTGCAGGATTAGACCTTTTGTGGGCATGAGAGGTGGAAGGAGGGGGTGGATGTAGCCCTTCAGGCAGCAGAAGGGCTTGGGCTCCCCTCTGGCTGCCTCTCCTGCCAGGTCTTGGGGGCTTCCCTTCCCTCTGCTGCGCTTGGAGTTGGGGGGCCCTCCCTCCCCCTCCTGCCCCTCTCCTCTCTCCAACCTCCCCCAGTTCAGCCCCCACACTCACCCTCCCAGGCAGCCCTGCTGGGACACATTCACCATCCCTCCCGGCTGCAATGGCAGGGGGGAAGAGAAGCGGAGGCTCCCTGGATCCCTGAAAGGGAGAAACAGATCCCAGGCAGCCTTTTCAGCCGCCCAAGCCTCACTTTCTTCCCGAGGAAGAAAGAGGTGAAATACATAGAGTGGGAATTCCTAGAAGGGAAGGCGAGCTTGGGAGAAGGAGACCTTTCTGTCCTAATTGGAAATGTTACCTCTCTAAAAACAAGTCCATTCCTGTCCCGAGGAAGAAAGAGGGACAGGAAAGGACTTGTTTTTAGAGATGTAACATTTCCAATGAGGACAGAAAAGTCTCCTTCTCCCAAGTTTGCCTTCCTTTCTAGGAATTCCCACTCTATGTATTTCACCCTTAGTTGGCTCATCAACCAAAAGAAGTCCAGGGAAGCATTACGTGGAATTTTGGTTCCTTGGATTCCTCCTGGGTTTTTGAAGGGAAGGGCTTGCAGGCAAAGGGCGGGCACCTCCACCCGCTTGCTGCCTAGCTGTGGGGCAACCCTCCCCGTCCTGCCCGGGAAGGGAGCCGGGGACCGCTGGCTGGGCACTGCGGGGCGGTGGGAGAGGCGGAGTCCGAGTCAAGGGGAGCTGTTGCTGCTGCTGATTGCCCACCCCAAAACACCCTGAGAACTCTCTTAGCCAAGCGACCCTCCCAGCCGGGCAAGGGAAGCCTTTCGCCCAGCTCCAGCAGAGAGCAAAGCAGCCCCCCCGGGGGGAAGTAGCTGCCTGCGCCCGCCTCTTCTCCGTGGCTGCCTCCAGCAAAGCCTGCAGCCTGGCCCAGCCTGGCCCTGCAGAAGAGCTCAGGGGACCCAGGTGCCAGTCCCACCCCTTTGGCCGCAGAAACGGGCGCAGCCGCCGCCACCACCACCACATGCCTCCCGCGAGTAGCCCCACTGCAGTAAGAGCTCCGGGCCCAAATGGGTGGGCCGACAACCACCAGTTGCTCGGCCCAGCCCTGCCGGGACTAGAGCCCCTCCCTCCCCTTCTCCAGACTGCCAACTGTAAAAGTAGCCTCTCTGAAGTTGCAAGGCCCACCCGCGTGGCTCACACCATCCGTCCGTCCGTCCATCCTTCTCCCTCCCTCCCTCACCCCCAAGAGGCACTTCCCTGGAGCTCTCTTTTCCCCTCTGAAGCCCAGGTGGGCTCAGGTGGCAGAGGGCAAGGTCAGTGGTGGCCTTTTCCCTTTCTCCCTACCCCTCGCAAGTCCAGCAATGGAAAGGGCGAGGGAGGGGAGGGGGCCACCCCGCCCGGCCCAGGTCTCCCGACAGCCCTTCTCCGAGAATCCCCTCCCCCTGACCTGAAGCAGGGTGAGTCCTTGAGGCATTCCTCAAAATTGACGGCCACCTGCATTGCGACCTCCCTGCTTATGCTCCCGGCAGCAGAGGGAGGAAGGGAGGGGGTAGAGCTTTGCGGGGGGGGTGCGGGGGGAAGTCTGTCTCCACGGACCGGTCCAGCTCAGACCACGGACCGGTACTGGGCCATGGACCGGGGGTTGATGACCTCTGCCGTAGAGCATCTGGCTGACCACCTTTGCCTGAAAGAGTTTTTGGGCTGCTGGAATATATCGACTTCCTTTGGAATAGTAGAACCTTAAGATGGCATTTGCTGTTTTTTGCCCTTGGGTTGCTGCATATTGTATATGAGCCTTTCTGTCCCCAGTCGATTGAAGGGCCATACCTAGATATTTAAAACAGGAAACCTGTTTGAGAGATTGCCCATTTATAGACGAAGACCTTTTCTTTTGTCTTCTTCCAAAGGCCATAATTTTTGTCTTTTGATAATTTATTTCTAATTCCTTCATTTTTCAGAAGTCTGCAAATTTCTTAAGGGCTCTCTTTAGGCCGATTGGAGTTCTTGCTAAAAGCACGGCATCATCCGCATAAAGGATAGAAATATGTCTTTGATGCAATTTTGGAGGCTGGAGGCTAGGAGAGTTCAGGTAATCTACTATGTCATTTATGTATAAATTAAACAGGGAGGGGGCCAGTAAGCAGCCCTGTCTTACTCCTCTATAGGTGTTAATTGGTTCTGTTAAATTTCCTTTCCTACTGAGCCTAACCTGGAGGTTGGTATTGTCATGTAGCACATGCAACAATAGAAGTAATCGTTTATCTATTGAGGTGGTTTCTAAATTGGCCCATAGTTGCTGTCTTGAGATCAAATCAAAGGCCGCTTTCAGATCAACAAATGCGGCATATAATGAGGTTTGACCCTTTGACACATATTTCTCTATAAGTTGTTGGATAATGAGACAATGGTCCATAGTGGATCTACACTCTCTAAAACCAGCTTGCTCTACAGCTATCCTATTTTCTTCAACCAACCAGGTCTCAAGTTTATCCTGAAGATGCCTAGCATATAGTTTACCACAAATGTTTAGGAGACTAATGGGGTGATAATTTGCTGGCTCATCTCTTAGTCCTTTTTTGAATAGAGGCACTATTATTGCAGTATTCCATTCTGCAGGAAAGAGGCCCATAGAGTCGATATATATGTAAATAATGCTGCAAGGAAAGGAGCCCACCAGTCAATATTCTCTTTGAAGAGTTCTGGAGGCAAACTTTCCGACCCTGGTGCTTTACCTATTTTCATTCGGGCAATATGGGATATAATTTCCTCGTGGGAAACTGGTGGCCAAACCAGTAGAACATCAAATTCACCAGCTGAGACTGGTATTGGAGGAAAATCTTTATAAAGCTGGTATTGGAGAATCAATTTGGCAAGGGGGGTTTGTTTCTTAACAGTAACCAACTGCCAGAACTTGAAAGAATTTTTCTGTTTTGCAGCTAGAATTACTTCTGCCCATAGCGAATGAGTATATTCTTTTTTCTTTTGATATATTAGATGTTTATATGTTGCTTTTTGAATCCCAAGCTTCTGTTGAATTTCCTGTCTTTGTTTATTGTTTGATTTTTTAAACTGATAATAGACAGCTGTAAGAGCTTTTCTTGCCCCTTGGCAATCTTTATCAAACCAGAGTTTGGATTTCCTATAAGTTGTTAATGGTTGGTCTTTAGATTCATTTAAATTTGTTTTTAGAAAATTTCTTTTAGAAAAAGAAATTATGTTTTTATAGTTTCTTTTTCCAGGCCTATTTCAGCTGCCCTCTCAAAGTGGGGAATGTAGTTTTGCATAAAATGTATGCTACCTGTCACCATGTTCTTAGATCAAAAAAATTAGGACATAATACCAGAGATGATTAAACTGTATTAAAAGAGATAGGTTTAGGAATTTAAGAACTGTAAATGACTCCAGAAAGATGGCTTATAATTAAAAACTTGTCAAGTTGTCTATTACTGAAATAATGTTGTAAGAGCTGTGTTTGCTTCAAGAAGTCATGAAACCTTGAGATTAAAAATGATGTCTCAGAAACATGAACAAAAATTACATGAGAAATAAATGGCCTTTACGCAGCGAGAGTATCATTAAGGAATGTGATAGGTACTCTCTCTCTTTCTCTCTGTGTGTGTCAAACACAAACACTTATTAAATTAATGTACATTCCTGAAAAATCTTGAGTCAGTTTCACAGAAGTATACGGGCTTCTTCCTAGATGCAGAACAGAAGAATCTGTGAGAAAGCCAATGCCTATTGGATTATAAGAAATTCAGTTTTGGCAACATCAGGCCAAAAGGTTTATTAATTCAATGTAGTTTGTTGTAGAAGAAAAATATCAATGCTATCTTTAGGAAGCCCTAATTATCAGTTGGCTCCATGGCTCAGTGAAATAAATTGGAAGTTCAATTCCTCATTCTGCCTCCTGGGAGAAGAGTCAGCCTCCTCTCTGTGTCCTGGGGCAAACTGCACAGTCCCATGGTGCCACCTGAAAAAGAGAATGTTAATTAACTTCTGACTACTCTTTGTGTAGAAAACCCTGAAAAGGGTTGTCATAAATAAGAATTGACTTAACAACACGCTATTCTTGTTGTTGTTATTGTTAGACGGGTTGGACTCATCCATAGGGCCTCTTCCAGCTCTGCAGTTCTAAGACATTATTATTATGATTTGATGATGATGATGATGATGATGATGATGATGATTAAATATCAGTTGTGTAATAGATATACAGTATCATTGTTCAACATGAAAAAATGTATTGTCTACTGTATATTCAGCTTAGTGATGATTTCTGCAGATGTGGACTACAGTTTTTGTCAAGGATAATTTCCAAAACAGAGACAGAACAAGGTTTGTGTTAATGAGCAGCCATGTTTGTACAGGTGTGCAAGAATGCTAAGTCATGCTGAGTCATGGATGATGCAACATCTGCAGTGATTGGTTATATGCAAATATGTATATGTATATATATGTGTGTGTGGAGATGTACTGAAGATGTATCCAGATCTCTTACTTGAATGTTATCCTGTCATGCTGTCAGTTGATGCTGCTGTACATACTGTAAATATACTCTGGTGTTGGGAGAAGCTGCCTGTGTGTGTGTAAGTTATTTGGACTACCTGGACTAGACAAGATTCTGCTTATTTCCGCCGGTGCTGCACTAACAGTTTTATTTGTTATTCTTTATACAACGCAGCTTGGTGTTTTTTTTTAAAAAATCTACCTTTTATTCAAATACCTTACAGTTCTTACATTCTTCCACACAAACTCAGTTTTTATTTCTTTTTGTGACCACTGGCCTTTGTAATGACAGTAAATTATACTATATTAAAATTTCCTTATTTTGTTTATAAGGTAAGTCTCCACTACCATGATGAATTAGATTTTAAAAGACTGCCCCAAAAGCCTCTCTAACAAGGTAGGTTTCCATTTGTCGATAGAAGGAAAGGAGGGAAGGGAACAACTCTACCTCCTGATGAAGGAAGTTCCACAATCTGGAAGCCATCAAAGAAAAAAATCCCTCTCATCATCAGACATGGGTGGAAGTGGCAGAATTGAGAGAAAGCATCCCAGTGAGAATCTTGTTGGGAATATTAGGAATTTTGTTAAATTCTTTTGCATAAACAGTAGAAGTACAGAGAGTATGAGGAAGAAAAAGCTGTGACTCTCCCAGAAACCAGCCCTTTCACAGTAACCAACCCTATATATAAAAGATAGAAAAGGCTGGTCTCAAATCCTAGAGATGGGGGAAATAACTTATTTAATTGGTAAGTCCTGAAAGACAGACATTCACCTTAGGCTAGGGAAGTTTCTCCCATTGCTAAAGACCATGCAATACACTTAATTCTTCAGCAAATCTTAGTCCTTCCAGGAATTCATACAGGGAGATATGACATTTCCGATAGCCTGGACCTGAGCTGCAAAAGGCTTTAAAGGTCTTCACTGAGGTCTAGACAGCTTATGAGTTGTCTCAAGGAGTTGCTTCTGTTACATCAACTTGTCCATTGGAGAGTTAACAATTAGCCAACAATTTTTTTTCCAATCCTAGTAAAACCCACCAGGGACCAACATTCTTCTTAAGTTTCTATCTCAACATGTCCATTTAGAAAATAGAATGTGATGTTTTTGTATTGCCTTACATATCTGAGTGATATGGCCAGTTATAATGACTATCAGCCCTGCAGTTTATTTCTACGAAAACCTGCCAAACATCCTTTGTCTTTGGCCTCTGACTGGTATAAACTAGAGATTGGGGATTCATATTCATCTCCCAGGGGAGATGAATATGAAGCCTGTCATCACAGCTGGCTGGCCTGATTAAACCCTCCCCCTTACACACACACAAATGGCCATGCACTTGCAACTTACACTGTGGTGCATACGCTGCTGTTGTTTTCTCCACACCAATCATGGAAGTAGCCTGGCCGGGGCTTCAATGTGCTGCCGGCCAATTTGGTGAGGGGGCGGGATGACAAGTATCTCCACACAGCTGCTGATTGGTTGGTAGTGCAGAGAGAAATGGAAGCCCCAGCCAAGCTACTTTTGTGATTGGTCCAGACAGAAGAATGGCAGCAATGTGTGCCACACTGTACGTTGTAAGTGGATGCCCAGTTGCGGGTGGGGGGGCGGTAATCAGGCCAGCCAGCTGCAATGGCAGGCTTTGTAGTCATCTCCCCTGGGAGACAAATATAAATCCTCCACCTCTGGTATAAACATTGCTTCTGTACAAGATGATTTGTGGTTTAGAGGTCATATAGTTCTGCAAAGTTCCACAGGCCTCCTGGTAGAGTTCTTCAACCCAAAGCCATTGGGTTAATTAACTCTTATTTGATACTGGGTATGACTGAGGTACAGGCTGGTGCTACTGGTTATAGTTGATCCAGAGGTCATCTCCCTCTGAATATTACAAATCACTAGAAATTGTTTCTTGGTTTCTTCTTTTCTTCTCTCTCCCTTCACAGTCCTAGAATATAAAAGTCAATTTGAATTTGAGGATTTCTTGCAACTCCATTACATGGATGCATTTGTTTTTTCTAAAAAATAAATGAAAAATGGGTCAACCAATGTCATGCTTCTTATAAAAAACAACAGCTAAAGACTTGTCACTTATTACTTGTTTCTTAAATGCTTGGTTTTGAAGGTATCCAACTCATCACACATTCATACATTCCTCAATACATTCTCACTAAACTGAGTGATTTGTACATTATGTTCCAGAAGGCATTTGTAACATTTAAAGGTTATTTTAGAAAGACTGTCATCCCTTTCCTCCCACATAATAAATCTCCATTCTTTCAGATTTCCCATATTTGGATTGTTGTGTACACATTCCTGATTTTATTCATCCAAGCAGCTATAAGCATTAAACTATTCTGTATTCCAAACAGCATTCTGTGTCCACAGTGTTGATAGCAAGACTCATCTAGGGCGATTCAACTGAATATTTCTTTCATTCCTTTGTTTGTTAGTTCTTTTTGTTGGAAATTCTGGTCTCTAGCTACAGCATTGCAGTACAGAATCCCACTGTCCAAGAGGAAGAGAAATATCAGCTTGAACTCCACATGAAGGGAGGCTATTCATTGGATTAATTTGTCCTCCTCCTATTTCCTCCTAACCACTCTGCCACATGCTAAACCAATCAGAGCAAACATAAATTCTTCTAAAGCAGTATGACTCTTGCAGCACATTTAAAATAAATCAAAAGTTTTATCTGATATATAAAATATTGTGGGCTGAAGCCCAATTTATTGGAAGCCGAGTCCATTAAGTCTTATTCTAAAGTTTTTAAACTGCCACTGAAAATTCTAGAACACGAATTCCAGTTAGCAAATGGTGATAAAGACATTCACTTTGCCCTATAGCTGGTGGAGCAGCTGCAAGGGGAAAGATACGGAATGAGGCCCTTGGTCTGATCCAGTTTTAGTGTTTCAGTGATTCGAGTGTCCAGCATAAATTTTGAATTTTATTGTTCTCTTTGCCCTTCCAACAGCAGAATAAAGATGCGAGACAGTGATATGGGTTAAATATGGGCCACACTTTATTGATATAAATTCAGATTCGAATTTGCCATCCTTTGGCAAAAAGAGGGGGCCTGTTGTAGTGCGAAAACAGGTGAATGGCAGAGGTATTCAAATACCCCTAGATCAACCAATGGGTGAGTCCCCAGCCCCAGGTTCCAGTGGTCTGAAGACAGCAGGAACCTGACTGGTTGCTAATAAGCACCCCCAGACCTCTAGCCATCTTTAGTTGATGACTCTTGGTCCAGAAGTGGCCCAGTGCATCTTCCCCTCACAGGCACTGTAATCGCATGATTCGCAGTGCCGTGAGGTTGCGCTGTTGGCTTACCTGAAATTACAGTGGGACACACGATAAATACCTGTTTTTTCCGCACTACCCACCAGTATGACCAAAATTTCCCAGCAAAATGCCAACTTCAGCTTTCCAGTGTCAGATAGGCAAAAAATTCCCCCATCCAAAGGCCAATCACGATGTAGGTCAAAAATTCCTATCCACTCCCCTAAAGGTGACCAGAAAAACTCACACTAGATACACCAAATCCACAGGGAAGCTTCCCGTGACAATCTATTATAAGCACTGCACATTTGGTGAAGACTGGGTTTCAGACATCCAAGTTATACACCCACAAAGTGGGTCCCCCCAGGGAAGTGCCCTTTAGCAGCTGGCATGCAGAAAACCAATCTTCATCAAGCTTGGAGGGATTGTAGAGGAGAATAATGGGAAGCTTCTCTCTGATTTTAGTGTCTCTAGGTGCGCTGGATTATGGAGAAAGCCAGAGGGTTCCAGAAAAACATCTGCTTCATTGACTACGCAAAAGCCTTTGACTGTGTGGACCACAGCAAACTATGGCAAGTCCTTAAAGAAATGGGAGTGCCTGACCACCTTATCTATCTACTGAGAAACCTATACGTGGGACAGGAAGCAACAGTTAGAACTGGATATGGAACAACTGATTGGTTCAAAGTTGGAAAAGGAGTATGACAAGGCTGTATATTCTCCCCCTGTTTATTCAATTTATATGCAGAATACATCATGTGAAAGACCAGACTGGAGGAATCCCAAGCCAGAATTAAGATTGCCGGAAGAAATATCAACAAGCTCATATAGGCAGATGATACCACTGTGATGGCAGAAAGTGAGGAGGAATTAAGGAATCTTATAATGTGGGTGAAAAATGACAGTGCAAAAAACGATCTGAAGCTCAACATCAAAAAAATTAAGATCATGGCCACTGGTCCCATCACCTCCTGGCAAACAGAAGGAGAAGAGATGGAGATAGTGACAGACTTTCTTGGGCTCCATGATCACTGCAGATGGTGACAGCAGCCACGAAATTAAAAGACACTTGCTTCTTGGGAGGAAAGCGATGACAAATCTAGATAGCATCTTAAAAGCAGAAACATCACTTTGCCAACAAAGGTCCTCATAGTCAAAGCTATGGTTTTTCCTCTAGTGATGCATGGGAGTGAGAGCTGGACCATAAAGAAGGCTGACCACCAAAGAACTGATGCTTTTGAATTGTGGTGCTGGAGGAAACTCTTGAGAGTCCCCTGGACTGCAAAGAGAGCAAACCTATCCATTCTGAAGGAAATCAACCATGAGTGCTCACTGGAAGGACAGATCTTGAGGCTGAGGCTCCAGTACTTTGGCCATCTCATGAGAAGAGTCCTTGGAAAAGACTCTGATGTTAGGAAAGTGTGAAGGCAAGAGGAGAAGGGGATGACAGAGGACAAGATGGTTGGACAGTGCCATCGAAGCTACCAACATGAATTTGACCCAACTCTGGGAGGCAGTGGAATACAGGAGGGCCCAGTCTGCTCTGGTCCATGGGGTCACAAAGAGTGAGACACGACTAAACAACTAAACAACAACAGGTACCTGGGAAAAATTTGCCTGGGTCAGGGCTTTTTGTGAGTGTATAACTTGGATGTCTGAAACCCAATCTTCACCAAACTTGGCAGGATTGTAGAGGAGAATCAGCTTCTCTGTAATATTGGTATCTCTAGGCCTAGGGGCCATTTTATAGCCAAGCAAAAAAAATGAATAAACAGTCATTTAAAATTAATTGATTTGTGACTTATCAGGAGCTTTGTTTAATACAAATATGAACCAAGGAATTAGCAATTTTTGAATGCATGTGGTGATACATTTTTAAAATTCTTTACCATGTCTAGTCAGAATACAGAGACTACATGGTAAACCATTTATGCAAGCTCTAAGATAAAGGGAAAATGGTATTTGGTTGCATTTCACACCTAGGAATGATTAAAATCTGTGCTAGGTATTCAGTTCACATCCTTTTTCCAGAGCAATCTTTAAATTTGTGATTGTTTTGTCCTTTCTGCAACAAGACCAATCTGACACATATGCATGTACGCATGAGCACACGCGCGCACACACACACACACACACACTAGTTAGGCACATATTGGAAAATCATTGGTACATGATTAACGATGGGGACTGTCGCGACTGCCACCTCCTCCTACGTCACCACAAGAGATGACAGGTCACGATCCTTCACACACACACACACACTACTTCGCTGCCACCAACCACACATAAACCTGACACTTCAGACTTAGTATGGATTTCAAAATAAAAATGATGTTTTATTGAATACAAAAATAAAATGGAAATCACTGAGTAAATGAATCACTTGTCACACTATATTTTTCAGACCTTAACCCTGCACAGTTCTTTGTTACTTAACACTCAATTACTCAGTTACCTAACCTATATCTAACCCTGTCTACAGATCTTCTTTCAAGCCCTCTCTCAACCCTCTATCTCTCTCTCTAACTCTCCAAGAACTAAAAAACCCCCTCTTCTTTGCACTCCCCCCTTATATACAAAAACTCCACCCCTTTAAGACCCACCTCCTGCCCTGCCATAGGCTAGGAAACTCCAGCCTTAGCCAAGACAGGCAGGTGACGTCATGGCACACGTCACATACCTTCCCCCTTTAATAAGTTGTTTTGTGGGGGAAAGCTAAGGTGCTTTTTCCCCAAAACAACTGCAACCAATATCAAGCATTACATTTATCAACACAGTTTACTATAACTACAGTATTCAAATATACTTACACTTCCGCCATACAGGTATATAAAAACATGCAATGCATAACATTTATCATAACACAACACGTAAGTGTCCAAACATTTTACATTGCCATATACCATGTACAGAGTCCATAAATTCTTCAGATGTCGTCTTCCGGTCTTCTGGATAAGGCGTCAGCCACACAGTTTATAGTCCCTCTGACCACCTTAACCTCGAAATCATAGTCCTGCAAAAGAAGCGCCCACCTCATCAGTTTACTGTTCTGTGATTTCATAGTCCGCAACCACGATAGAGGGGAGTGATCAGTGCACAAGGTAAAATGTCGACCCCAGACGTAAGCCTTCAACTTCCGGATCGCGAAGATGATCGCCAAACATTCTTTCTCGATGGTAGAAAGATTCTTCTCCCTGGGAAGCAACTTCTTGCTCAGGTACGCCACTGGGTGTTGGTCTCCGCTGTCATCCTGTTGGCACAGTACCGCTCCCACACCGGCATTAGACGCATCCGTGTAGATGATGAACTCTCTGTTGAAGTCAGGAGCATGCAGCACTGGATGGTTGGTTAGAGTATCTTTCAGCCGTCCAAACGCCATCTCGCACTCTTCCGACCAGGAAACGCTGTTGCTTCTCTGCTTCTTTGTCAGGTCTGATAAAGGTGCAGCAATCTCACTGAAACCGGGTATAAACTTTCTGTAATACCCTGCCAGACCTAAAAAGGACCTCACTTTCTTTTTAGTGGTAGGTCTGGGCCAATTCAGGATTGCTTCTACCTTGGCCTCTAAAGGTTTGATTAGGCCTCCTCCCACTATGTGACCTAGGTACTTCATCTCTGATTTACCTAGCTGACACTTACTAGCTTTAACGGTTAAGCCAGCATCTTTCAATCTTTGTAGCACTAATTCTAGATGATGTAGGTGATCTTGCCAGGTGTTGCTAAAGACCCCTATGTCATCGATATAAGCTACTGTGAAGTCACTAAGCCCTTTCAGAGTATGGTCTATGAGCCTTTGAAATGTTGCTGGTGAATTTCGCAAGCCAAAGCTAAGGACTCGAAATTCAAACAGGCCAAATGGACTACAAAACGCAGTCTTCTCTTGGTCCTTAGGATCAATTCTCACTTGCCAAAAACCTTTAATTAGGTCCAAGCAAGAAATGTACCTACACCCCCCAATTGTTTCTATAAGGTCATCAAGCCTGGGCATAGGATATGCATCAGGTTTGGTTACTGCGTTTAGCTTTCTGTAATCTACGCAGAACCTCACACTGCCGTCCGGCTTGTCCACCAAAACTATCGGGGCTGACCAAGCACTAGAAGAAGGTACAATAATCTGATCCTTTAGCATATAATCCAGTTCCTTCCTAACTTTCTCTACATATGGCCCTGTTACTCTATATGGAGTTACAGATTGAGGGGAAGCATTCCCTGTGTCAATCTTGTGTAACACTCCCTTGGCAACACCAGGTTTGCTTGAGAACACTTCACGATATCTTGTCACTAGTGCTAAAAGACTATTATGTTGTTCAGTGGATAGGGTAGGGCTGATCTGCACATCCTGTGGATTATATTTTTGCTGCCCTCTCCCTTCCCAAAAGGGTAATTCAGGCTCCTCCTTGCCAGCGGCTTTCATTGCAAACAGCACATGGTTGGTCTCTCTGTAATAAGGCTTCAGGGCATTGATATGAACAATTCTCCTGCCTGAACCTTCCTCGTCCTCAATAATATAATTGAGGTCACTCATTTTCTCAACCACTCTGTAAGGACCATCCCATTTAAGTTGTAACTTGTTCCCTTTTATGGGCCTCAGCCTGAGAACATCATTTCCTGGGTTGAACTGACGTTCTCTTGCCTTTCGATCATACCATTGCTTTTGTTTGGCCTTTTTAGTGGTTAAATTTTCCACAGCTAAATCCATATTCCTCTTTAGGCAATTCATTAGGGAGTCAATATAGGCTACCACGTTTTGTGGATCATCTTCAAAGCATTGCTCCCAATTTTGCTTGATCAAATCTAGCGGTCCCCTCACTTGCCTTCCAAATAATAATTCAAAGGGACTGAAGCCAGTGCTCTCCTGGGGTACTGATCTATATGCATAAAGGAGCAGCTGTAACTTTTGGTCCCAGTTATTTGGATTCTCTTGTAAATATGCTCTGATCATTCTTATACGAGTTCCATTAAATCTTTCTGTTAACCCGTTGCTTTCTGGGTGATAAGGGGAGGTTTCCAGGTGTTTGATCCCACAAATTTGCCATAACCTCTTCATTAGTCTGGATGTAAAAGAGGTTCCTAAATCTGTGATTATCTCAGAAGGAAAACCCATCCTGCTCATGTAATTTACTAAGGCTTCTGCTACAGTCTGGGTCTCTATATTACGTAATGGGATCGCTTCCGGATATCTCGTTGCATGGTCTACTATAGTTAAAATAAATCTGTTCCCCCGCTTAGTGGCGTTGGGCAATGGACCTATGATATCCACCCCTAGACGTGTAAAAGGAGTTGAAATCACTGGTAATGGGCATAGCTTTGCTCTAGTCTTATCACAATTAGAGCCCTGTCTCTGACAAATATGGCATCTTTGACAGAAACTCTTAATATGTTTACCCATATCAGGCCAGTAAAAGTTTTGGGCTATTCTTTGTTTGGTCTTGTTTATCCCCATATGAGCTGAGAAAATGTCTGCATGTCCCTTTTCCAGAATCATAGGGCGATATTTCTCAGGCACCACCAGCTGTCTCTTAACTTCAGGCCCCCCTTTTGAAATATTATTCAGTTTTTCCTTATAAAGTAAACCACCCTTAATAATAAAACGTTCAGGGCACTCAGGTGATAAATCTTTATCAGTCACCTTTCCAAAACAGTCTTTTAAGGTGGGGTCTGCTGTTTGTTCCTTGACAAAGAGGCTTTTCTGAGGTATTTCAATTGAGAATGCCTCAGGTTGTGGTACAAATTTCTCTGGCTCTTGAGAGTCAGTCTCATTACTGGCTTCACTTTGTACTGATTGTGAACGTGTTACCACCAGGGCACTCTTGACATGCTTTGTTAAGTCATTACCAATAAGAAAAGGGGTAGGAATCTCAGAAGACACCCCCACTCTACAAAATCCCTTCCATCCTTGATATTCAATTTTCAAATCAGCTACAGGTAATGAAACTAGTTCTGACCCAATCCCTTTCACAGATAGAGTCTGGTCAGCAATCATACAACTTTGTGGTACTATGTCTGAGTGGCAAATAGAAATTTGAGAACAAGTGTCTCTTAAAGCAGTATAGTCATTTTCAAAAACTTTTATCCTGTCCCCAGCAGATTCCAATAAAGCATAATTGGTCTCTATGTAATAACAGTGGACAACTTCAGCGAGAGGCAGCTCCTTCAATGTATCCAATTCAGAGCTCCTAACTGCCTCTGCCTGGGTTTCCATGGTAACAGAACTTTCAATAGAAGAAGCTTGAGGTTTTTTCTGAACACAAAATACAGCCTTTGCTTCTTTTACATTAACTTTCTGAGGTGGAATTTCTTTATTTTGCCTTGTATTAAAACATTGTGCAGCAATGTGGCCTTTCTTTTTGCAAATGAAGCAGATTCTCTCCCCCCATGAGCTTTTCCCATCAAATCTTTCAAGTTTCTCTTTTCCCTCCAAAACTTGTTTACTGTGCTGGCCCTGTTCTGAGGGCTTTTCACCAAAATGGCCGCCTACTTTAGTCTGTCTCTGTGCTTGTTCCTTAGAGAACTTTGGGTCCCATGTTTTCCTCACACCTCTCCCCTCATAACAACTAGGACCCCTTATTTGAGAAATAAAATCAGCTATTTGTGCAGCGTTTCTAACGTCAGTTGGTTTCCGTTCTTGAACTAAAAATTTAAGTTCCCCATGGAGTAAGGAATAAAACTGCTCCAGGCCCACAACATTTTTCAATTCCTGAAAAGTTTTTACATTCTCCTGTTCAAGCCACCGATCTAAACACTTTTCTAAGTTAAAACCAAGTTGGGTATAAGATTCATCTGATTTTTTAGTAAGTTTTCTGAACTTCTGCCTAAGATGTTCTGAATTAATGCCAAATCGATTGAAAACCATTTTTTTGAACTCTGAATAATCTTTACTGAGCTCAACTGGCATATCAGCATATATTTCTGCCATTTTCCCACTAATCAGAGACCTTAAAACTACCATTTTCTCTGCTTCTCTGAGGGAAAAATCTGAGGCTGCTCTCTCAAAACTTGTAAGGAACGCTTCAACCGAATCCCCTTGTTTATAGGATGGAAATTTCTTTAAATCTGCTTTTGATAATTGGCTCCCCTCATTTTCCCTATTATTATTATTGTTCTGGTTCAGTAATTCCATTCTTCTTATCTCCAATGCCATACGCTGTTTCTCCAGTTCAAATTGTCTCTCTCTTTCCTCCCTTTCCATCTCCATTTGTCTCATTCTTTCCTCCTTTTCTAATTGTCTCATCCTATATTCATGTTCCTGAGCTAATTGAATTTTCCTCAGTTCTGATAACTGTTCACCATTAGCTTCTTCCTGCACTGAGGCAACTCTTCCCTCACCATTTGACTCATCCCCAGACCAGTCTGACATTGCTTGGTCTCTTTGTTCACTCACTTCTGCCATTTGACTGCGCGTGAGAGGCATTTTACTAACTCAAAAGGCTCCTGTCAATTTCCACGCCTCTATTTAAAAATACTTTTCTTCTTGCTGTGTTTTAGGTCTGACACTCTTTAACAGGGTATACCAACAGATATGGCTAGGCTTGTTACTGTACTCTCTACTGGCTTCTGCCCCTTCACCGGGCCTCTTGCCAGATTTAGAGCTGCTTTAATATTCTGCCCTTGGCTCTACTTCAAAATCCACCACAGCTTCACCTTCTCTCAGGTTCTGTAGTTCACTAGAGAAACCCCAAATCTTCGCTGCCCTTGGTCTGTCTGTCCCTTCCGAGTTCTCCCAACTCTGGACTCTCAGACCAAGTCACAACAGCCTCCTACTTTGGGTCAATCTCCCTCACAAAATGGACCTTCTAGAGCTCATAAGTCAGTTCCCTCACTCTGAAGTTTAGGTGCCTCTCTACTAGATCTGCTCCCCCCTGGAGACAAATCCTAGAGAGTTACCCACACCCCACTTCAGGTGCACCTAACTGAAATCCTTTTGCTCTGGTCACACTAGCCAAGGCTTTTCTGGACAACTGGGCTACTGGACAACTCGTATCCCACCCGCTGGCACCAGTTTTGTCGTGACTGCCACCTCCTCCTACGTCACCACAAGAGATGACAGGTCACGATCCTTCACACACACACACACTACTTCGCTGCCACCAACCACACATAAACCTGACACTTCAGACTTAGTATGGATTTCAAAATAAAAATGATGTTTTATTGAATACAAAAATAAAATGGAAATCACTGAGTAAATGAATCACTTGTCACACTATATTTTTCAGACCTTAACCCTGCACAGTTCTTTGTTACTTAACACTCAATTACTCAGTTACCTAACCTATATCTAACCCTGTCTACAGATCTTCTTTCAAGCCCTCTCTCAACCCTCTATCTCTCTCTCTAACTCTCCAAGAACTAAAAAACCCCCTCTTCTTTGCACTCCCCCCTTATATACAAAAACTCCACCCCTTTAAGACCCACCTCCTGCCCTGCCATAGGCTAGGAAACTCCAGCCTTAGCCAAGACAGGCAGGTGACGTCATGGCACACGTCACAGGGACAACTCACAATTTTGGCAAGTCGTACCGCTTCGTGAGTTATCACGAAGCACACAGTTGCCCCCAGGAAGCAACAAATAATGAAGTTACTCATTGATTTGTGGGGGGGGTGTTAAAAAAACACCCCTGCCCCACACTGCTACTGCCCTCTCCACCCCCACCCCCACCCCTACCGACACCCCTTCCTATTAAAAACAAAAAACCATTCTGCCTACTGGCTGCCGATCAGGTGATTGGCGGCCGATAGACAGCCACCCACCCCCACAGCCAGCCACCCCCACACCCTACCCCACACCTTCCTATCTCTTTCTTAGCCCTCCTCCACCCCCACTGACACCCCCTTACCTTAGTCGCCGCTGCCGAGGTCTCCATCTGGCCTCCCAGCCATGGCATGTAAAAAGGGAGAGTGGCTGCCCTTTGCAAAGTTGGCAGCTGTGACTTCATTTATGGTAGGGAAGATGTAGCTGCCATCTTTGCAAAGAGCAGCCTGGATTCCCTTAACCTGCCTAAGGGCAGACAAAGGGACACGTACACATACACAATCACCACTAATATTCTTTTAACATAGTCTAGGTCTCCTCCTATTTTTCCTCTGTGAGAAGGTTTCATTTCTCTCTGCTGCCTAACAATTTCACATTCTGAAGTAACATACAAACATTTCCTGGATGCCAGAATTATAATGCCTGAAGTACAGGAGTTTGCTTGTTTTCAAAGGAATCTCCCACATCCTCAGTTGTCTCTCTGTGTATTTATCAAAAGGTTCTTAAAATAAACACATTTCTTTGTATTGTAGATTATGCCAAGATACATAGCAAACAATGAATGGAGCACCTTGGTTTCAACCTTACAAGAATCTCAGTAAATACACCTTACGCTGAAATATTTCTCACTGTCTCTGGAAATCACTGGTCCACAAATCAAAGGACCATAATAGTAGAACAGAGAGGAATTTCAAAACTCTTACATAGTTTAGCATGTTTCCATACTGCATATATTCAGAGAGTAAAAGGAAAGAGAAACAGTTGTATTAGATTAATTAGGGTTCCAAATTTCTTCCTAGGCCTAGAGCTACAAGGGGCCAAGGTACTTAGACTCTGCCTGGCATTTGTGTAATTAAGCTTTACTCTGTCCTGAGACAGGAAAAGTGCACAACCTGCTCTTGTCCCAGGTGGCTGCACCATTCTGAACTTAATTCATTTTCTTTATATATTTCCGATGCTGTTCATGATGTTGTGGAGTTTTGAATTTTGGCTAAAAACATCTAGCTACTCTGCAGAAGTGCAGGGGCTTACAGAGCAGAATTAGCTTCCAATCTCCCCTTGAGTATACCACTCCTATTTTCTCATCAACTGGCACTTACAGTCTCAGCAACTCACTCTGAGACATTGGTAAGAGAAAGAATAAAAAGAGTTCATTTACTCACAGTTGAATAAATCAAAATAGCATAATGAATAAAAAGTACTGCTTTGTAGCAACCGGCCTCAACAACTTCACAGCTTGCTTTTAGCAAGCTCCTGCAGACTACATTATAACTCATTCATTCCCAGCCTTGAGTAACCACTTCTAGCTGGGGTTTCTGGGAGCTGCAGTCCAAGAACACCAGGGTCACCTAAGGACAGGAACCACTGTTCTAATTGCATATAGTGTTAACTGCATATATACACTCTAACTGCAAAACTAAATGCCAGCAGACTAGAAAGGAGGGGGAAAGAACACTTAAGCAAAGAGGCATCTCTCTCTTCAAAATCAGAGGCAGGGAAAGAACAACTGGTTACTGCCAGATTGATTGATTGACAGTCACCCACGTCCAGAAAGATCCCTCTCAGAAAGACATCTTAAAGGCAGTACACGAGGCTGAAATAACTCCTATGTTTTCAATATTTTACAGATGGAAATAGAGACACTCTTTTGCACTGGTGGATGTGGCTAAGGATGGACTCAAGAAGCCTAATGCCATGGTCTGCTAGGCAATAGCAGGTCAACATAAATCAAACTCAGCAAAATATGGGAAATAGATGTGCATAGACCAAAATGGTTGCAAGTAATAAAAACACTGTTAACATGCCATGAATCACATGGGAAGTCAATTGCAAAAAGAGAGATTATCATTTATGTTACAACTTTAAAAATCATTCATCCTAATGCATGACTAGTCCAAGATTAACAAATTAGTCTATGATGTAAAATATATCTAGCACAACATGTAGTTAGTAAACATTTCTTAGTGTTATTTACAAACTTTAGATCCACACTTTCTCCTGTGTAATCTCTCGCTCTCACACACACACACACACACACACACACACACACACACACACACACTCCTCCTTCACACACACACACACACACACACACACACATTAAGGATGTGCCTAGGTCCCTTGTCTAGGTCCACGACTGAATACGGGAACAGGTACGGGTGCAGATAGTCCAATGTGTATTGTATGTAGTTATTATAGAATTGTATTTTAGTTTTAATATCAAATGACTACATGGATCCACTGGGATTGAATGCAGGTTGAGAGCAGAGTTTTGTCTGCAGTATGGCAGTTTAATCACTGCACCATGAGGCTCTTATACACTTATCATCATCATCATCATCATTATCATTTATAACTTCCAAATAAGATAATAAAACACCCAGCTTATTTTTTTAAAAAAATTCTTTCTTTTAGTTGTAAATTCTTTTGAAACTCAAATCCCAAGCTTACATTTGCAGCATAATATAGGCAAGTGTAGATATGTTAAATTCCATACATATGGAAATATTTTGGACATTCTCGTTATAAGATCCACTGACTGATTAGCCTCAGCCTAGATGGCATGTTCAACCTCAACCCAAAGTATGTCTCATTTTTAATAAAAAAAAGAAAGTGCAAATTATATAGGATTGCACGATATTTACCATGAAATTGTGTAATGGAATCATAAACAACTCATGATACATCTTTAATTAATGAAGTACCTGCGACTCTAAAGGTAAATGTCTGACTCTTGGAAACATCTAGGACAAACAGAGCACTTCCCCACTAGTTTATTATCTATTTGAGTCAGAAGCTTGTACGTTATAATATAATTGCCTCTTTTGTAGTGTTAATGCCAGCATGAGTTTCATAAGCTTAACTGGAAAACAGGAGTTCATTAAAAAGCATATATGCCAAATGGTGGGGAAATTGAATGTCTTTGCGACATGCACTGGAGCTCATGTTGTCCTATTGTTTCTCAGGAAAATCTTTTTGGATTTGTAACAGTTTTCCTGGTTTAAATCCTGAAATTACATCCATCAGTTTATAATGGCATTTTAGGGTGCAATCTTACATACATCTGATGCTTAGTGTAAGTCTTATTAAACTCAATATAGGTTTATGAGCAAACATGTTTAGGATAGATTGCCAGGTCAGGACCATCCCATTTCTTAAGATTTCTGCCAAAATCTAAGACTAGTGGTTGGTTCTGTGGAATGATACAGGGATCGCCCATTGCAGTGTCACAGAGATGTGGCAAATAGTTGATGCAATAAGGAACAGAACTGTTTCTGGGCCAGCTGATCCTGGAAACAGGTGCAATCAGAATCTGGGTAGCTATTCCTAACTAACAAGGTGAAATGGAAAACTGCAGCAAATAGGAAAAAAAAAACACTTTTGCAAGTCAGTAGGAATCAAAACACACTTAGCAGCTACAGTGGCTGGCAATGTTCCTGCAAGAGCTTTCATCTTGAACAGCCTTATCTAATGCACTCCTGACTCATGGAGTTTTTCTGGGGTATACATTGCTGCTAGTCAGCAAGCAGTTTTCTCTCATAAGCTCTACAGGACTGCTGCCAGGACGTCTGCCTGATGAAGTATCAGGAGTCATGGTGCTGTTTCCCCATTTCTAACATTGTTTCAAATGGCACAACAGGCCCAAGTGCATCCAGCAGCTTAGATCGGTAAACATAGGTGCAATTTTTTTGTCCCAGTATGTGTCACTTCATATTTCTTTACACTGAACTGCAGTTGCTACAGTATTTTAATAGCCCTTCCCCATTTTGGAGAAATCCTTTCACAACTCTTTCCAATTGCTTATTGTGTTTACCATACTGGATAATTAGGTAACCTTCACATATTGGCCATCCTTTTAATTAACTGTAACATAATTGATACAAATGGCAGATTAAGCAATAAACCATTATTTAGGATCAGGGGTGGGGGATCTTCAACTCTTCAGATGTTTTTAACCAGCAGCTCCAGAGATGCTTTATCATTGACTATGCTGATTGCGGCTCATGGGAGTTAACTGTATAAACCAGAATATTAAAAAGGCCAATGGTTCCCTACTGCTGGAGTAAATTGTACTTCTCCTTAATTTCCTAGTTTCGTATACATAAAAAAGAAACAATTTTATCATGAGAGGCTGTCTAAGCAGTAGATTCTAGAACCAGGTATGTCATGCTGTGCACTTCATTACGTCTTATTGTCCATGTGCATGCTTAAAGCTCTCCCTCTGAAACTGAAAAATAGTTACTTTGGTAGAATTGCATCCTAAATCTTTTTAAATGTCAGTTACTTCTGATCAACATTTTACTTTGAATTTTCCCTGTAATTACCTCAATATATCTATATTTTTATTTATTTATTTATTTTATTAGATTTTTACCCCGCCCCCTAGACAGTGCCTACTCGGGGCATCTTACAAATGTTATAAAATATTATAAAATACAATAAAACAGCATAATCATTAAACAATTAAATCAATAATATGGTGTGTTCAACAGGTCATCCAACAGTGTGACCAGTGCCATTTCTGTGCCATGGTGCGGGCTGAAGCCCGACTGAAATGGATCCAGAGCATTGGTTTCGTCCAAGAGCGCCTGAAGCTGATCAGTCACCACCCTCTCCACCACTTTGCTAAGGAAGGAAACATTGGCGATGGGCCTATAATTGCCAATGTCGTCTACCGCCAAATTTGGTTTCTTCCTAATGGGCCTAATGAGTGTTTCCTTGAGGGCAAGAGGAACCTTGCCCTCCTGGAGAGACCCATTAATTATCGCTGTGGCTCATTCAGTTGTTATGGGCCTGGCTGCTTTGATTAGATTATATATTTAGTAAACAGACAGCAGGAGGATTGTTTAAAAATAATAAATGATATACATGTAAGAAATTCAGATAAAAGAAATTAATTCATTGCTTTCAAGCCTCAATATACATGGAGTGTAATTAATACAGTCTTTCCAAATGTAATATTAAGCAGTTGACTTCCTGACTGAACTGACAGATGTGTAAAAATCACATATATTAGGGGTCCCCTATAATGACTATGCATCTGGAGGAGGCTAATTATACTATTAAAAGTGCAAAATGAATTGAGCACAATTAATTTTCCCCAGAAAGAAGGGTGTTTTCTAGTTCTAAAGGAAAAGAGGTGTTAATATAATTTGTCTCATTAGCAGTAGGAAACTGGAGATTCTCATAAAATAAGAAACATTTTGATTTTTGAAATATAACAAGTTAAAAGACAGGCTAAGATATGTATAATTCTGCCTTATGTTGTTGTGATTCGGCTGTGGTTAGTCATACTTGGCCTTACCACTATGTTGCTTATTTAAATATATATTAAATTTAACCATTGACTTGTGTTACTATGAGACAAGTGGATGATGTAGTAGATGGAGTGTTGGGCTAGGACTCAGGAATCCATGTTTGAAACCCTCATTTGGCTGCTGAAACACTGTGGGGTACCAATGGGAAGCCAGTCTTTAAGTACCTTACATGTCTTTTAAAACTATGAGACTCACCATGTTTCAATATATATTGTCAAATGACATCTGACAGCATATGTCAGGGAGTCATTACAGTAGACTTGTGTGAGTCTTATAGCAGACAAATGTGTGGCTATGATAATGATGAGGATACTTAGTAGTTATATAGAACAAGTTTCCACAACTTAGTTCCCTGCAGCTGTTTTGGGCAAGCCCTCCCAGAATTCCTGCAAAACATCCAGGTTGGCTCAGACTGTTGGAAGCTGCATTGGAGTGGTGCAAGCAGACAGTAGTGAGATTATTTCACTTTGTTTCATTCAGTCTTACAAAAACCTTCATCAATATAATGTTATCCTCTTTTTGCACATGGAAGAAAGGTTGGCCTAAACTGAATCTTTCCAGATCTAGGGTCAAGCCTTCCTATTGTTTCTGGCCACCACAAATCTGAGGATGATGAGAATAAATATTAAGCTTGTTTAAATTAGGGAGTGAGCATTCACAAAAACTGCATGTGAATAGAGAACAGGGGATGTACATTTTCATATGTATTTTCAAACCAATATTAGACATTTGCTTTTTTCAAACTAGTCCAGTGTGAACTGGGCCAATAGAGGTCAATTGTGTTTTAATATGTTTTATTTGCTCCATTTTGCTCTAGAGATCCATGGTTTGTGCCTGTACAGATGGCTGTATTTTACAGTTCAATGAAATTTGCCAAAGATACCAAATCTATCATTTAGTGCACACTACCAGTATGTATCTGTGCTGCAGGGGATGCATATTTGCTGTTGCATATAAATGTATTGAACAGACACTGGAGTTGAGCGTATGGTTCTCAGACAAGAAACTGAATGTAAGAGCTATTGCTTTAAGCCAACTATGAATGCAATACATAATGGTTCAGATCTGTGTTGTTACTTGGAGACAAATCTATACTTCACAAATGGAGAAAAAAACAGAGAAGGAAACCAACTGTGCATAATAAACTGCATGCTGATTATATTGGTCTGCATTGTAAAAACTGTGTGAATATGTGCCAGCTTGAATAAAGGCCAAATGGCTGGCACAAATAAAGGGACAGCTTCTGCAGACCTTTAAGATGGAGGTGAGGTAAAAACATGATGTATGTTTCTGAGCACATATAATATACAAAAATATATAAAAATGTGTGTGTGTGTATTCTGCTCCATACAGAGCATGTTACCATAGTCTTTCAAGACTGAAGGATGCCTAACCTAACACACACACACACACACAAATTTTCTATTGCATATATTTCCTGTTCCAGTGATTAATTTTTCACTGGAACAGGAAATATATTTTTCTATTGCATACATTTCTTGTTCCAGTGATTAAAAACTTTTTTCTGTGCATTTTTAGACACATTTATTTGTTATTGTGTGGTCCTTGCTCACACAACTGCTTCTGATGTTCTTACCCCCAGATATAATGAATATCCTATTGTTTAGTCAATTGCACTAGAGTATAGCCATTAAACAGAAGGAAATTTAGTAACTCAGCCCCTCCATAAGTTTCATTGATTCAAATTGGTCTATTCTAATTGTGACTTACTAAGTAAATTAGTTAGAGTAAACCCATTTTAATCAGTGGAATCTATAACAGTTGACTTATTCAATCTCAATTGATTCAATGGGCCTACTCTCATGTGACTGGCTATGTTAAGGCTAAGATTTTGGCCAATTAAGTAGAAAAAAATATGTGGAATTTTGAGACAAGAAATTATATTGGCAGTCCTGGGAGGTGCAAAATGGGAATTCCTGTATCAACATACAAAGCCAACAAATTTATTTAACAGCCATAGTACAGGCTAAAGAAAACAGCCTTCACGATATCTATTTGTCAGGCTCCTACATGGGCAATTCTGATATCTATTGTCAACCTACACACATGAGTAAGCTATCTATCCAGAATCAACACCCATACAAACATCTTAGCAACTAAATTGGGTAAAGCAGAAAAGTAGGGTAGTGCCTAAGGGTTACAGACAAATATAGGCAGCATATTAATGATAAGCAACAAGATTATGAACAACATTATTCTGGCTCATTTTGCCTTGATTTTGTGCTCAAATGAGCTGACAAAGGCCCTTTCTTTTCACACACTAAAGTAGCAAGAAGGAGCAAAATACAAAAAGACACAGAGAGAAAAAATATAAACTTGTACCACTGTTACAAACACACATCTCCTTTATCCTCTGTTTTCAGGATTTGCATTTCTATACTATTTTACTTCTCTATTTCTACTTCTATTCTGTCTTCAGTTTAGAAATAGTATGGATTTGTACCTCTGAAAGTTTCTAATCCACTTGGATTTTTATTATTGAGCTTTTATTGAAGTACATTTGTATACATTTTTCAAGTTGGATGCAACATTGGGAGGCTTTTTACACTAAAAGGCCACTGAGAAATATTTTGAAGAATAGACAAGTAACTGTCAAGAGCAATACAAAGAGTAATAGTACAAAGCAGGCCATTTTTCCCCCAACAGTTTCTACCTGGATCACTATGGAAACTTCAACCACTCATGGAGGAGAAGGAGTCACTCTTTATCCTTATCTCTCTAAGGTCATACAATATGCCTGCATAATTCAAGTTGCTGCTTATAAAGGTGCCCTATGTGCTGCTCAAAGTTTCACCCTTATCAAAAAGTAGAGCATCAGATGTGTTCCATCAGTAGCTAGCTCTACACTGGAAGTGGGATTAGACAGAGACACTCAAGACTCTTGAGTTCAGTATTGGTATACATGAAATTTACATGCATGCTTTCTTTATTAATCAGAATGCTTGCTCCAATGCCGAGCATGCTTCGGCAGCGTGGAGCTTCTTTGCCTCCCTCCCGGGATATTGCAAGACGAGATAGTCTCGCAAATGTGACCCAGGATGGAGGGGGAACGAGTACCTTCGTAAGCAGGCTCCACTCTCCTTTCAGCCTCCTTCCGAGACTTGCAACCCACCCACCTGCCCTATGCACTAGTGTGAGTTTTCTGGTCTTCTTTTGGGGCCGCATAGGAATTTTTGACTTGCATCCTGATTGGCAGTTGGCTGTGGGGTTTGGTTGTTGTTGTTGTTGTTGTTGTTGTTGTTGTTGTTGTTGTTGTTGTTGTTGTTGTTGTTGTTGTTTGCCTATCCCACACTGGTCGAGGTGTGCAGGCTGTCTGAAGCATTGAAAATAAATGGTCACACAGGCGGGTAGTGTGGATGGAACAGGTTTCAGTGAGTCCTCTTGCAATTACAGGTAATTATAGGTCTTCATTATTATTTATTTATTATTTATTTTATTTATTTAATTTATACCCCACCTATCTGGTCAGTGAGGACCACTCTAGGCGGCTAGGACCACTTCCAACCTCCCAGCACTGCAGATCGTGAGATTACAGCGTGTGGGGAGGAAGATGTGCTGGGGTCACACCCGGACTGCCGGTCACCAAGGGAAAGTGTCTTGTGGTCCAGGGGTGGTCAAATTTGGGGCAGTCAGGGTCTTGCTGTCTTCAGAACCACAAGACGTTGGGGATTGGGACTTGCCCATTTGTTTGGTATGATGTCCAGTGAGACCCCCCAATGCAAAACCTGATTCTGCACTTCTACAGGCCTCCCCTTTTATGGTTGCCTATAATGATCATTTAATAAAGTGTGGCCCATATTTTATCCCATAAAATTTGTCTTGCCTCATTATTCCAGGGTGGGGGTGGCAATGTTCTCAGAAACACATTCTAGAACTTTGTGATTTTGCGACTGTTATCTTGAACATATTTTCAAAAGGAAGAATCACAGTACATTATTGCACAGCCCGTTAATGAGCCACAATTTCTAAACTGACTATTGGAAAGGCCTCATTGTTTGTTGCCTGGCTGCCTGTCCCCATCAGTGGTTTAAAATGGAACAGAAAACCTTTATTCTTTTTCTAGTCTCACACTCTATACTTCAGACAGTATTGCCCAAACTCCAACTTCAACCTTGAAATATAGTCTATGTTTCATTCTGTCTGGTCTCAGAGAGAAAACTGCAACTTTCATACCCACCAAATAATCTCAGATAACAACCTTTGAGTCTCCACCAGGTAATGGAACTGTCATAACTTGAGGATTATTGCATAATAAGGAGGTAAAAGGTAAAGGTTCCCCTTGACAATTTGTCCAGTCATGTCTGACTCTAGGGGGCACTACTCATCTCTGTTTTCAACCCACAGAGCTAACATTTTGTCCAAAGACAATCTTCTGTGGTCACGTGGCCAGTGCGACTGAAGTTGATAATATTCTATCTGTAAGTCCTGTTGTCTGAGACGCTGAAGTTGGAAACAGAAGACCTAGGTTTGGGGTCAGAATTATATCTGGACCCTCCATTTCTCCTCTCCTTGAATCAATCACATATATTTCCTCCCCCCTCAAAATTCTAGATTTAATTTGGGTTGTGTTAGGAAGGAGAATTCTTTCTACCTGTAGTCTTCTCTGTAGTAGTATAAGGACGTGAGTGGATTCAAAACAACTTTGTAGCAAATGCTGGACATGCTATTTGGACTAGCTAATTGTATTTATTTTTAGACAGGGATTAGGTATGGAGATCCCACCTACACCCAAATCTGGTTTAGAAACATGGATTTCAGCTGTAGCAAAACATGAGTGTTCATCTCATGGATATCTCTGATACATGAGTGATTGAACAAAAATATCTGGCTTAGAAAACATAACAAACAAGGAACTGGAGGGTATGACAAGTTTATAAATAAATACTTGGTGTGGATGAGGATTCTGAAACTATGTCACTGAACAACATTGATTGACAGCATGTTCTAGACATATAAAAGAAATGGTTATGCCTGGGTGGGAGTAGCTCCTGAACCTGGATGCCCAGGTTTTAGCAGCATCCACAAGGACATTTGCACAGTTAAAGTTGTGCACCAGCTGCAACAATTCCTGAAGAAGTCTGATCCAGCTATGGTGATACAAGCCTTAGTTACCTCTTTGGATTACTGTAACATGATCTATATAGGACTGCCTTTGTTTGGAATTTCCAGCAGGTCTAAAATGCTTAGAGCAGGCTGTTGACTATAGCCAGTTATAGTGGAAATGATGAAGGATGATAAGAATAGTGATTTAACAGTATCTGAATGATCACAGGTAGCCTATGCTGTACACAATATATGCATAATACATATATTGCATATATACATACAGTCATGGCCAAAAATATTGGCACCCTTGCAATTCTGTCAGAAATGCAACTCTTCTTTCAGAAACCCTTCCCTCAGAAGCAGTTGCAAATGTTTTGGTACATCACATGTTCATTTCTTTGGTTTGCATTGGAACAACAACAACACACACACACACAAAACAGAAAAGAAAAGTCAAATCTAATACAATCCCACACAGAAACCCAAAAATGCACTGGCCAAAATTATTGGCACCCTTAACTTAATACACCCCCTTTGGAAAAAATAACTGAAATCAATCACTTTCTGTAACTATGAATGAGTTTCTTACACCTCTCTACTGGAATTTTTGATCATTCTTCTTTTGCAAACTGCTCCAGGGCCATCAGATCTGAAGGATGCCTTCTCCCAACTGCTGTTTTGAGATCTCTCCGCAGGTGTTCTATGGGATTCAGATCTGGACTCATTGCTGGCCATTTCAGAACTTTCCAGCACTTTATTTGTAACCATTTCTGAGTGCTTTTGGAAGTGTGTTTCTGGTCATTGTCCTGCTGGACACTGGACACTACGTTGCACCCCAAAATTCTTTGGTAATCATCAGATTTCATGATACCATTCACACAGTCAAGGCATCCAGTGCCAGAAGCAGCAAAGCAACCCCAAAACATCTTTGAAACTCTACCATGTTTGACTGTAAGGACTGTGTTCTTTTCCTTAAATGCCTCATTTCTTTTTCTGTAAACAGTCCCATGATGTCCTTGACCAAAAAGCTCTATTTTTCTTTCATCTGTCCACAGTAGGTTCTGCCAGAATGATTGTGGTTTCATCACATAAATTTTGATATACTCCAGTTTTGATTTTTTATGCCTTTGTGTCAGCGGTGGTGTCCTCTTGGGTTTCCTACCATAGCGTCCTTTTTCATTCAGATGGCAATGGATAGTGTGAGCTGACACTGTTGTATCCTTTGTAGATCAGCTTGAATTTGTTAGGAAGTTAATCTGAGTTCTGTATCCACCATTCAAACAACCCTTCGTTGTAATTTTTCAATAATTTTTCAGCTCTTCCACATCCAGGAAGGTTAGCTACAGTGACATGGGCTGTAAACCTCTTCATGATATTGTGCAGGGTGGACACAGGAACATTTGTCACCCCAACCCTGGAATAAAGACACGAAACAAAACAATAAATTGGATTAAATGCAGGCCACACTTTATTTAAATGATGAAATTAGAAAATTTGCCTTTCGGCCAGTAAAGGAATATGGGGGCCTGCTGTAGTGCGGAAAACCAGTTAAATGTGGGGTATTCCCATACTCCCTGATTAATAAAAGGGCGAGTCCCTGGCCCCCACATTCCAGCGGTCATGAGACCACAGGATCCTGGCTGGCCGCTAATAAACACCCACAGACCTCAAGACATCTTTAACTGATGAGTGTTGGTCTGGGAGTGGCCCAGCGCATCCTCCCCCCACAGGTACTGTAATTGCATGATCCGCAATACCGGGAGGTCAGATGGCTGTTGGCTTAGCTGATTTTACAAATTGGTACACACCGAAATACCCGTTATTTCCGCACTACCCGCCAGTGTGACCTAATTAATTTCCACCAACAGCCAACAAACCCTTTTCTAGTGTGGGATATGCAAAAAATCTCCCCATCCAAGGCCAATCAGGATGAAGGTCAAAAATTCCTATCTGGCCCCCAAAAAGGTGACCAGAAAACTCACACTAGAATTAGGGAGGGTGGGTGGGTGTCGAAGCGAAGAGGACGACGTGGGGTGGAGCAGCCCCTTAAATAGGTTAGTCTCTCCACCCCAGACCACAAAAGGAAGAATCCAGATAGGGATGGCATTAGGAAGGCACAACTTGAGAAAGAGCTGATATTAACAAGAGACACTAAAAGTAACAACAACAAAAAATCATTCTTTGGGTACTTGCACAGCTAAAGCCAAAGGGAAAAAATATTGACTCGATCGAATAATGATAACAGACGACAAAGAAAAGGTAGAGATGTGTTCAATTTCTACTTCAGTTTTTATTTTTCTATAAGACAATCTATGATCCTTCAGGCAAATATGAAGTGCAAGTAGAGAGGACAGGAGTGCAGTTTGAGACTGAAAAACAAATAGCCAAGGCATACCTTATTACTTTGAAGAAGTTCAAATCTCCTGGGCCGAATGAATTGCATCCAAGGGTATTGAGGGAACTGACTGAAGAATCCCCAGAACTACTGTCTACTTTTTTTCATGGGTAACCTCCCTGGTAGACAGTGGGAATTATGCGATACAGTAGGGCCTCCTTATCTATGGGATCAAGTATCCACTGATTCACATCCACAGTCTGAAAATACAGTTATTAAAAATATTACATGGAAATAATTAGAAAAGCTGTACAGATTTTCGAGATGTAATTTGCCACTAGAGAGAACCATACACTATGCTATATAGATAAGCTGCCCCCATTTCACCTAGTCACCCAGCAGCTTGAGGCAGCTTTCCAAACATTCTAGAGCAGCATTGTGGTGAGTCTGGATATTAACCTAAGCCAAACTGCCTCCTAGGAGGTTTCCTACCTTCCTCCTCTCCAGCTTTTCACCCATCCTCTTCCTCAATACTTCTGGGCAAAGAAGAAAATGCATTTTTAATTGTTTTTGAAGAAGAAAACCTGAACAATTTGGAAAAATAACTCATTTACGTGTAAATTGGCAAACATCTGAAATAATGTTGTTTAATCATAATAAAGCAGAACAAGAAAGGTCTGCTGAGAAAGATGATTTTAAGATATGTAAATCAATTAAATACTTAGGCATAGATTTAGCAAAAAATATTCAAAAATGAAGGAATATGATTATAATAAATTAAAGGATGTAATTAAAAAGAAATTGCAGGAATATAGTAATTTTAAACTTTCTTGGTTTTGAAGGATTGCATTGATAAAAATGAAAATTTTTACCAAAATTTAACTTTTTATTTAGAATGTTACCAATACAATTAACAGAGGAAGATTTGAAATTTCGGCAAAGAATGATCAACAAGTATTGTAATGAAGGGAAGAGACCTAGAATAAATAAACAATATTGGTATAAAACAGCAAAAAAAGGGGGTATAGGTTTACTAAATATAATTTTTTTAATTAGGCTAACCATTTGAGGTTTATTGGGGAAATTATATATAATCCAGAAAGGTTAATTTGTTGGAAAATGGAATCATCAGAATTACAGATAGATGTTGAAAAATATTTATTTGGTATGGCTAAGAAATATAAAATAAATGATATAATCCATTTTTAAAGACAATGTCAAACGCATGGTATATAGAAAGAATTTATGTCCATCTCACTCTCCACTTGGACCAGTGACAGAAATAGAGAATTTCCCTGTTAATATGAAAGTGTATGTGGAATTATTTAAAGAAAAAAAGTGATTAGGCTGAAAGATTGGTTGTGCAAAATGAGAATGATAGATCAAATGAAACAAACTCTTCAGAATAAGAATATTTCATGGTTAAATTATATACAGTTAGAAAGATGGACTAATGAATGGGTAAAGAAATATAACAAAGGTAGAGAATGCACAAAGTATGAACAATTTTTATTGTCATATGAAGATTTTGGATGACTGATTCAGTAAAAGGTGCTGTGAGTAAAATTTATTTACTTCTTGATCTAGAGGAAGAAGAAAGTGAGAAAGAAGGATTGAAAATAGTACGGGAACAAGACATTAGAAAAAGAATAAATGAGGAAAAATGGAGGAAGATATGGAAAATGAGGGTTTTATGTCGATGAGAATAAAGGAAAACTTTAAAACTTAGTTTAAGATGGTATTTAACACCGATAAAATGAAATAAAATAAATTCTAGTTATCTGAATGTTTGTTAGAAATGTGAGAAAGAAATTGGTACATACTTTCATATGTGGTGGGAATGTGAAAAAGATTTTGGAAACAAATTTTTAAAGAATTAAACTACATATGTGAAGAAGAGATAGAATTTAATCCTGAGACTGCTTTGTTATTAATAGTTGAGAATGGGGAATATGATAAGATGACTAAATAATTGATAACCAATTTATTAACAGTGCTAGATTGATAATAGCTAGGGTTAAGAAAGGAGAGTTAAAAATATTTTTTATGAAATATGGGGCAGATTTTTGGAATATATGTTAACAAGAGGAAAAGGGAAAGCTCCAAATCAAGAATCAATGCAGTTCTGGAGAAGAGGAAAGAAGAAGAAGAAGAAGAAGAAGAAGAAGAAGAAGAAGAAGAAGAAGAAGAAGAAGAAGAAGAAGAAGAAGAAGAAGAAGAAGAAGAAGAAGAAGAAGAAGAAGAAGAAGACAGGTGGAGGAAGAAGAAGAAGACAGGTGGAGGAAGAAGATTACAGCAAGAAGTCCCATTTATGGTGGTGGGGAACACAGTTAAATTATATTTTAGTTTATTTGTTATATGTTTATGCATATGTTATAATTCTTTTGCACTATTAAAGAGCAGGCCGGGTAGGTGGGGCTCGTCAGCCATGGAAGGCAGCCCATCTAGGAGAAGGAAAACTCCGATTTCAAACCTCCACTGCCTTGTGGCTATATCCACTCATGGAAAAGGCTTCAGGAGTTAACCTCGAGGCAAAATCTGGAGCTGGAGTCCCAAAGGCAGCATGTGTCGTTCTGCCAACTCCTGCGACGTTGCTGGAACCAGTTGTATTGGCTCTTGCCTTTCCATTGGACCATTTCAGCAATGTGGAGAGGGGGGATCTGCTGCTTGGGTAACAGCCTATCCTCCATATTACCTTACCCGGGCTTCATGCTCTGGAAAGGACACTCCTCGATTCAGAGCATGTTACCATAGTCTCTCGAGACTGAAGGATGCCTATACATGTTATAATTATAGAAAATTAAAAACAAATATTTTTTTTTAAAAGAAAACATGCAGAGCCACTGAGATTGTGTGTGAGAGATGGACATCTTCAGCACATTAATGAATGGGTGAAGATATACTTGGTTTTTACTCATAGCACCCCCATTGAGATAAAAAGTACAGGTACAAGGGGATCCTGGGTCCTACAGACTGTTACATATAGCATTATCCCCTTATCCCGGAATAAGACACGAGACAGCTGTTATGGAATAAACATGGGGCACACTTTATTAAATATTCATATTTCAACTCATGAGAAAAAAGGGTGTCCTGCTGTAGTGTGGAATCAGGTTCTGCAGAGGGGTCTCACCAGACCCCTACCAAACTATGGGCAATTCCCAAGCCCCAAGATCTCAGTCATGAAGACAGCGAGAACCTGGTCGGCTGTCACATTCCTGGGGGTTTCAACAGCAAAATCTGATAAGCCAGTTGAATATCAGAAGTTCAGAGAAGTCTCCCTTTTCTTCTAATAAAAATTGACAAAGTCTATTATTTTGTATAAGCTTTTATGAACTGCATCCCACTCCATCAAATGTATGGAGCAGGATGATATTTATACATAAGCTGGAGGTTGTTTTTAGAAGTTGTTGCCAAACTGTTTTCCATGATGACTCAATCCAAGAAACGAACAGCTCCAGCTGCAAAATTTTGAATCTACTTGCCAACAGAACTCCTGGTAGGCCCTGTCTAACCCCCTGGGAAAGCCGCCTCTGCCTCCAGAGGACTCCCTGGCCTTCCCAGCCACCTATTTCAGTCCCCAAACTGTTAGAATACTTTACCTGATGTTGGTATCATTTGAGCTGCCTCAAAGGACTCTGGGAATCACAGCCCCACCTCAAGCCCAGAGAAAAATTATGTGTTGCAAGCCACCTAGAGTAGTCGCAATGACCAGATAGGTGGGCTATAAATAGAATAAATAAATAAATAAATAAAATAAATAAAAATATTGTGGGCAGCCAGGGAACTTCTTTACTCCTGCGGCGCAGGAGGAGGAAGGAGAGGTAGGGCGGCTCCGGATCATTCACCGTTCTTGTTTCCTGGTGATTCCCTTGGCGGGGTATAAATGCAGCTACAACAGATGAAGTATAAAACCCTTGGTTTCCTGAAACCAATTGTTTTATCTGATGAAAGGTCTTGGGTCTTCTCTGGTAGGTCCAGTCTAACCCCTCACCCCAGGAAAGCTGCCTCTGCCTCCAGAGGACTCCCTGCCTTCCCTGCCACCTATTTCAGTCCCCAAACTGTTAGAATACTTTACCTGGTAATGATGTTATGCCTCTGACTCTTTTCCCTCTTTGGAGTTGTCATCAATTGCCAGCCCTGCTGGTGATTTTGGTGGAGAGACACAAATGCAACATAAGCAGCAAGTTAGAATGAACTTCCCTGCCCTGGATCTCTTGCTTGAGGAAACGTCTTCTGGGGTCTTTTCCCCTCTCTCTTTTGGTTATGCTGACAGCGAGCCTCTGCTGCTTTCCAGATTCTTGTCTCTTGAGGACAACATGGCTCTACCTCAGAGAGGGGCAAAAAGTCTCTGCTGGACCAGATATTTATAAAGGTGATGAACTGCATCACAAAGTGGGATGACAAAGTTTGGTCAAGGTATTGTTACCCAGCAGGCCAAACATGGGAAGCCTCCCTTGTTTTCCTTACTGGTAGCAAATTGGAAACAAGGACACAAGTATACAGAAAGCACTTGTCTTTGCTTTGGAACCATTGTTTTTAAAATTATTTGGACTATTGGGTCCAAAGCCTGGAAGGCAACCCATCTTGGAGAAGGAAAACTCTGATTTCAAACCTCCACTGCCTTGCGGCTATATCCACTGATGGAAAAGGCTTCAGGAGTTAACCTCGAGGCAAAATCCAGAGCCGGAGTCCCGGAGGCAGTTCGTGTCATTCTGTCAACTGTGACATCACTGAAACCAGTTGTATTGGCTCTTGCCTTTCCATTGGACTATTTCAGTGATGTGGAGAGGGGGGATTTGCTGCTTGGGTAACAGCCTATCCTCCATATTATTTTACCCAGGCTTCATGCCCTGGAGAGGACACCCCAACTTCACGTACAGCGTCAAAACACTAGACACTGTTCCAAGCCCTCCATACAGAGCATGTTACCATAGTCTCTCGAGACTGAAGGATGACTATGAGGGATGAAGAGAATGCAGAGCCGATAACAAAATGCCAAAGCCAAATCACACAATGTAGTCTGGGGTCAGAGTCCAAAGCCAAGGGTCCAGAGAACAAGGTTCAAGGTAGTCAGGAGCGTGGATGCAAACTAGAGATTTGACTTATTTTATTTATTTTATTTATTATTTGACTTCTACCCCGCCCCTCTAGAAAAAGTCTACTCGGGGTTGCTTACAAACAGTTATAAAACATCATAAAATATAATCATATAAAATCATCATTATAACTATCAAAATATATCGTAAAATGATCACATGATTAAATCAATAAATTTAAAAGTTCAAGATGGAGGAAAAAGAGAACTAAAGAGAAAAGAGAATCAGGTGGTGTTGCTCCCACAAGCTTCCCAGCCATCTGGGAGTTGATTATATAGCAAAACAGTCATTGAGCTCCTGGAAGCCTTTCATCCTGTCAAAACTCAGGACTAGCTGACCTGATGTTTCTGCGGGCAGCATTCAGGCAATTCTCTGACCTTTGCGTCATAAGTCTTTGCTGAAGTCTAGCCCTTACCCTGTGTACTGGGAGAGGAGAATCTGGTGTTGATTCAGTTGTCTGTGCTTCTAATCGCTCAGCATTCTCCTCAGCTGTAGTTAACCCCTCAGGTTCCAGATCTTCGGCTGAACTCATGACATCAGCCCAAATTTGACCACCCCCGGACCTTGAGCCACATTCTCCTTGTTGACTGTCGGTCCAGGAGCAGCCCCAGCGGATCTTCACCCCCAAGCACTGTAATTGCACAATCCGCAGCACTGGGAGTTCAGATGAGCTATATCTTACCTCTGTTTGTGAGGAGACTCACCAAAACTTGTTTTATTCACACTACCCACCTGTGTGACCAAATTTGACCACCATTCCAAGTGCAAGTGCACCTCAGCCAGTGTGGGATAGGTGAAAAATTCCCACTTCCAAGGGTCAATCAGGATGTGGGTCAAAAATTCTTCTCCAGCCCCAAAAGGCAACAAGTAAAACTTACACTACTATTCCAGGCAGGTGTGTGGGATGCCAAAAAGGAAGCGGCTGAAGGTAGTAGTAGGGGCTCCTTAAATATGCTCCCCCTCCCCCTGTGTTCACAAGCTACTCTTGTGAGACCTGCTTGTCTCGCACTATCCCAGGAATTGGATAATGGCAGCCCACGCTGCCGAAGAGCTCAACAGCGGACTGGGCATTTGCTATAATCTACAATTTTCAGTATCCATAGGGGGTTTGGAATGGACCCCCTGCAGATACGGGAGTTCTACTGTATATCTTGACTTCAACAAAGCTTTTGACAAAGTATCCCATCAGACTCTGATTAAGACGCTTATTTGGAGCAGGCCAGGTATAACAATTATCAGGCAGATACATGGTTGGTTACAGAATGGTACTGAGAGAGATCCTATCAATGGTTCCTTCTCTGGGACAAGGTAACAATCAAGGTACCATAAGGCTCAGTCCTGGGTGTGGTGCTCTTCAAAATTTTTAGTAATGATTTGGGAGGTGCAGGGAATACTTATCAAATTTGTGGATGGGACACTTTGAGTGGAATAGCTAATACCCCAGAAGACAGAAACCAAACTCAAAAATATACTGCAGCACTGCGCTGAAAACAACAGAATGTAATTTAACAGAGATATGTGCAAAGTCCAAAAATTAGACAAAAGAAACAAAATGCACAGATGTAAGATAGGACACTTTAATCTGCTGTGGTCAGACATCATCTGGAATACTCTGTCAGGTTCTGAGAATCCCAATTTTAGAACGGCATTGACAAGCTGGGATATATCCAGAAGAAGTTGGCTAAGATGGTAAAAAAACCTGGAAAGTAAGCCCAATATAGAATGGTTGAGGCAGTTGATATGCTCTGTGTAGGGCACAGAAGAATGAGAGCTAATATGATAGCTATCTTCATATATTTTAAGGACTGGCATGTGGATGATGGAGCTAACTTGTTTTCTGCGATTCCAGAAAGTAGAGTTCAGTGCGATGGATTCAAATTACAACAAAGGAGATTTTGGCAAAACACAATGATCTACTCTTCCTTCTTGCATGTAAGAGTTGTTTGAAAATGGAATGGAGCACCACAGGATATATATATTTTTTAGACAGTAGTTGGCCAACCATCATTCAGGAATGCTTTAGCTGCATATTTCCTGCCTTCAGCAGGAGGTTGGACTTGGTGACCCTTGGGGTCCTTTTCAGCTCTACCGTTCCATGATCCCTCTGCTTTTACTTCTATAGAATTGAGACAAACATGAATATGCATATCAGTAGCCTAAAAGCTAGTATACCAGCTGTGGTGCATTAATTTGACCTCAGAACAGGATTTGACATTCAGTCTCCTGTACTGATTGATTTGATAATACTCAGCTATAACTAAAACGAATCTGGCTTTTGCACTGCTTACAAATAACCTTTTCATTTTTAAAGAAAAGGAGTAAGGGAAGTGTCTGACTGAAGGTCTCAGGTGCATTTCCTCCACACATCTTGATGGTGTCACTTCTTGACAGCTTTTGTTGCAAAGCATCTGAAGTGATAAACTGGCATCTCTTTTGAAGGTGTAAGACCTTTTTCCGTCTCTGTTACACAGCAGATTGCACTGTATTGAAATGTGAAGCAGAAATGGTTTGAAGGGATTTCTGTGTTTGCATGTATATTTCAGAGACATGGGATTCATCCCAGAAGCATTTGATCAGTGATATCAGTTTCAGTAGAGTGGAAAGGAGGAGGATGGACTTCAGAGGCAATCTTAAACAGACAGTGTTGTCAATAGAAATTACTGAGATTTACTCAGAGATAATCCATTTAGGACTGAAGGTAAAATACAAGCTCTCACAAATTTAGAATGTCATAGTTGAGTAATTGGCCATTTCCCCACCACTTGACCTACAGAAAATTGCCAGCAATGATGGACTTATTCATGGCTCAAAATGTATTCCAATATTGTCCCAGATTTGTTTGTTTTAGTTTTGTGCCCTATTTGGAAAGTCAGACTATGCATTTAAAAAGTGGCTTTTCTACACGCAACAAAACATTCTTTCCCTAGTGCCTCATTAGCCTACTTTTCACTTAGACAGTAAATTTGTGTCTGAGATAACAACATTAGATTAAAGATGTGGGCTTACATAACTAACCGTTCTCCCATTTCCTTAAATATTGCCTGGGCCCAGAAACTAGACATAATGGAAGTTTATATTTGTATCAAGAGGCATTCCATAAACTGAACTCTTGATTACAGCATGAAGTGATGTAGTTAATAGATGTTACCATCTCAATGAAACCAGTGTGAAATAGCTTTCTGACTATTTTGAAGAAATAAATTATCTCACTGTTACGCAGTTTTAAGTTTATAATTAAGTGATATTCAAAATACTCAGCTGGAAAGGGAATGATCAAAGTCATGTTATTAGCCCACAAAGGGTGATTCTTCATGTCAGAAATGAAGAACTTTGACCTCATGCCACAACAGCTACTTTTATTTATTTCTCCCAGCTTGCATTGATCTTAATAGAAAATGGTTATTCTATATATTTTTTGATTTTGTACACAAAACTGTTTATATTATTTTTATTTTTAACATCCTCACAACCATCTTTTGTGTACAGTGCTTTTCACTATTACTAAAATGAGCATGGAAGACCTGGCAAATCCACAGTTTAAAAGAAACACAATGATATAAACCACTGGTTCTTAACCTTGAGTTACTCAGTAGTTTTGGACTGCAACTCCCAGAAGCCTTCACCACCAGCTGTGCTGACTGGGGTTTCTGGGAGGTGCAGTTCAAAAGCATCTGAGTAACAAAGGTTAAGAACCACTGATATAAACCAATGTTAGGTGCACACTTTTTTCCACTAAATGATATGAATAGCAAAATGACCACATACACTAACAGCAACAAAGGCTGTGGTAGGTATTGATGATTACATTAAACATACGAACATCTGTATTGTTTTTGTTATGTATTGTCCTGTTGGTTCCAAAGTATGTTGACACAAAATGGAGTTTCAAGGTATGTGAGATGGTCAGGGAGTGGCTTTCCATAATCAAAAGGGAATTTGAATCCAGGCTGCATGAGTCCTAGTCTGAAACAATTTTCTACACTACATTGGCTGCTCTGCATATGCAGAACAATTGGGATGTATGTGTCTGTGTGTGTCTGTGTGAGAGAGGAAGTTTCCAATTTTGTTTGAAATGGCAGAGTTGAAGTAAATTTGTTGCCAATGGATTTTTGCTTTGTTAAAAAGGTAAAGGTTCCCCTTGACAGTTTGTCCAGTCGTGTCCGACTCTAGGCGGTGGTGCTCATCTCCGTTTCCAACCCATAGAGCTAGCATTTGTCCACAGACAATCCTCCGTGGTCATGTGGCCAGCGTGACTAGACACGGAACGCCGTTAACCTTCCCACCAAGGTGGTACCTATTTATCTACTCACATTTTTGCATTTTGCATGCTATTGAACCACTAGGTTGGCAGGAGCTGGGACAAGTGACAGGGGCTCACTCCATCGTGTGGATTTGATCTTACAACTGCAGGTCTTCTGATCTTGCAGTGCAGAGGCTTCAGTGGTTTAACCTGCAGCACTACCATGTCCCTTTGTTACTGATTAGCAAAAAGGTAGTTATGACAAAGAGGGTGATGTAGAGAGATGTCTGTAATGCAGATATCCCAGGAAGAAGAAGAAGAAGAAGAAGAAGAAGAAGAAGAAGAAGAAGAAGAAGAAGAAGAAGAAGAAGAAGAAGAAGAAGCATAGTGCAATCCCCTTTAGTAATAGACATGGTTCTGTCACTGATGGCCTGATTGTCATGCAGCAGAGGATGCTATACTATCACCAGTATTGATATATGTCTTAGCTGCCAGTCCAGTGTGTGGCAAGCAGAAAATGCCTTGGGGCAGCCCTTCTTTGGACCTTACCCTTTGGTGGCAGTGATGACATCATCGTTATTCTCTACTGACTAATGTGTAGAAATCTAAATGACTGCAGAGAGAAGAAAACGTTCCTCCTCCAGCTTAAGCTGAGGGTAAATTTATATTCCTTCTTTAGGAAGATAATGGGGTTCTTTGTTCTCACATGCTAGACATGGCTAGCTTATCTATGGCAGGCTGCCCCTACTACTATATGTTTCATCAATGTGGCTCTCTTCTCATATTCCTTATGTATAGTATTAGAATTCTTATTCATGTTTTTCATTGAACTCTAATTGATCTTTGGGGACATTTTTATCTACTCCATACTTTACTAAAGGAGCTGTTGTCCTTTAGTATGGCTGACTTGCTCTTGTTACCACAACTGGTTTGGTGTGGCATTCAGCAGCAATAGAAACCTTATTTCTGTTCTGTGCCGTCAAGTTGGAACTGACGTATAGTGACCCTAATAGGAATTTCAAGGTAAGTGAGATATTTGAAGAGTAGTTTTACCAGTTCCAATTAGAGAGGGATGTGGTGGCACTGTGGGTTAAACCACAGAAGGCTCTATGCTGTACTGTCAGAAGACCAGCAGTTGTACGATTGAATCCATGCGACAGAGTGAGCTCCTGTCGCTTGTCCCAGCTCCTTTCAACCTAGCAGTTCAAAGGCATGTAAAAATGTGAGTAGATAACCAGGTGCCATCTCAGTGTGAAGGTAATGGTGTTCTGTGTCTAGTCATGCTGGCCACGTGACCACAGAAAATGTCTTTGGAAAAACGCTGGCTCTATGGTTTGGAAACGGGGATGAGCACCACGCCCTAGAGTTGGACACGACTGGACTAAATGTCAAAGGGAATCTTTACCTTTTACCAGTTCCACTCCATCAGTCAGTTTCCATGGCTGAGAAGGGATTCAAACCCAGGCCTCATGAGTCCTACTCTGTCACTCTATCTATTACACCATACTGTGGATCACAGTAGAAAAACAACAATGATGAAAACCCAGAGACACCTTCAGGTAAAGGAATATTGACTAATTTGCCTCATATTGCCACTAGTTTCAGAGGTGAGGGTGGCCCTAGGCCCACATAGCGCCTTGCTTAGCTAGCATTGACTAGTGCCAAGGGGTGGGAAAGAATTTGGGTCCTTCTGCTCATCTTTAAGGAAAACGCTACTCACAAATGTTCTCAACTTCAACCAAAAAATGGTGTCTCAAAACAATAACACACAGTGTCAAAAATTGTTTACCTTTTTGAAATGTTTTGCTTCTAAATGATAGCTAAGAGACCAGTGCTTCTTTCACCAGGAGCAGAATTAACAGAAAACCCTGCATTTTGTGCAAACCACATTTAGCTTTGTGAAAAAATGGATTTGGTTCTGTTGTGCAAAATACAGTAATGTAGAGGGGAAGTAACGTTTCTGGAAGAAATGCTTTTAAAAAAATGTCTCAAAATGTGAACAAGCATAAAAAGTTACTCTAGTCCCACTCAGCAAAAAGATTTTTTTAAAATTGTCATTCCCATCTGTGAGAACAAAATAAGCAAAGAATTCAACTATTAATGAACAAAGGAATAACAAGACTAGCCTGGCAGCAGCATAAATAGCTTTAATCTGAGGTAGGGTCACCCATGCTGAGGACTCCAGTGCACATAGGTCTGCCAGCATGATAGGGCACTTGTATCTCTCTTACATTTTTCTTTATTGCAGATTATATTTGTTGCCTTTATTATCTTGTTTCATATAATTATTTTCTTTCTGATGGGCAGGTAGCAGTATTCTATCCTTCTGAGGTTGGTAAAATGAGTACCCAGTTTGCTGGGGGGGGGGGGCAATGTGTAGCCTTCATAATTCATTTGTAAACCACCCAGAGAGTGCTTTAAGCAGTATGGGGTGGTATATAATCAGCATGCTTTGCTTTTTTCTTTAGTGGGGCTTGCCAGGTTGCCCTCTCTTTACAACTTACACTTGAATGTACTCATCAGAGTACCCATGTACAGGGTTTAGTAATGTCCCTAGACAGATTAGTCATGGCCAACCATACCTACACTGAGGTACTTTCAGGAAAATTTTACTTAAGACACAGGGTTTAAAATATATCCAGAGCATGCACTGGGAGTAGCAAACATTGCATTTTAGAATCTGGAAACAATTGGAAATGATATACAGATCTGAGAAATATCTAGATTAGGGAATACACTTCCTTCAAAATGAGGAGACTACGTGCTTAAAGAAGCACACTTGCTTACATGGCAAAGACTGTGAAATGGCAAAGACTGTGAAAACCAGAAGCCTATGCCAGCATTAGCAAGTGGATTTCAAGTCCATGAAATTGTAGGGATGTTAGCTAGGCAAACCGGGCTGTAAGACTGTTAGGAGAAGTGCAAAAAACCAGGAGAGAGAAGATTTCATAGGGAAGCTGTTGTGTGAATGCAAATGATATTCCAAGTTGCAGAGCCTTGAAATACCACTTGCTGCCACAAAGAAGAGAGAGGAGTAAAACTAGGACCTATGAGACAAGAATGTGCTCATGAAGATATATGGCTAAAGTCTCAGACTCTGCTATGCAAAGCAATTATTTCAGCCACAGGGCAGTCAGAGCAAGGATTTTGGTGTAGCTCATTATTTCACCAAAGCAGAAGCAGGATTTCTTAGGAGAAAGTTAACAGGAGGGCTTCTTTTAAAGACGAAAGCAGAACAAAACATCAGGCATGGTGGACACTGCAATCTTGGGTACTTTTGAAGAATGGAATTATCGGTGGCAATCTTTTTTCTTCTTTATGTGTGCCTTTTCCCAAAAGTTGCTTGGAAGGTTTCCTACTGTGTCTTCAGTCAAAAAACTGGGGGCAAAATATTTCTCTGGAAGCCAACTGAACTGTGCTAATTACCCTTTATCTGCCCTGGAAGACTGTGGTCTTCTAGTTAATCTTGGACTAAATCAAATAGTTAATTCCAGCTGGAGGTGAGGCTATTGAATCAGTGGGATGTTAAGTGTATCTTACCATCACTCTCTTATTGATTCACTGGCTCTTCTCCCATTGAGACTACCAACCTGAATTAGCCGTTGACATTTTCCAGGCAGATTCAAATTAACCAGTAGCTATGTGTGCCACCAAACACTCACACATATACACTTCTGCATAACAATTTTGTGCATAACAACTTGTACGTAACAAACGACTGCCAACACACTTTTTTTTTTTTTTGCTGTTTAATTAGTTTGTATGGTTGCCAAAATTACTCACCACAATGCGTGGCTTATTAGCTGCCCTGCCTCCAAAAGGACCATGGCATTACTTATGATTTTTCTCATCAACAGTATTGCTCATTGGGAGACATGATCATTCTTTGGAAGTACCACCACTATGGTCCTATGGATGTCTATAGAGGCATATCTAAAAGAATGAGCAAGGAAGTGGCATGAAGGAGGTTTCCTTTTCCCTGCTGTTGCCACATTGATGTCAAATCACATTGACCACAATCACAAAGCATCTCAGAAACATTCATTGACAATACATGAAAATGACCAGAACAGTTACTGATTAACTCCAACAACAAAAAGCTATGTATTGTGGAATTTTCACATGCAAGCATCACTTTTTCTACTAGTGCATTTCCCCTCAAGACACAGAGTATTTTTAATGTGTGATGCAGCTCTGTTTCAGACCCACAAAATAAATTATAAATGCCCTTATTTGTATTACAGTATAAAGCACACGCTTCATTGTCTGCACTAAATTAATTATGCTGGCTTACTTAGCTGTTTTCACTTTAATCTTTGGTGCTGTGAGACATCACAATGTTACTTATCTTGACACTTTGTTGTCTCGCAGAATAAAATAATCTCAGAGGGAGTCTTGTCAAACTCTATTTCTGATCTTTACCAAATCCTGTTTGTCTTTACTAGGATGTTTGTAGCATAACAGAGCACTGACATTACTAAGGCCTAGTATACACACAGATGATCCTGTAGTCATACTGTACTTCAAATTTCAGCCAGAGGAACTGTATGGTTGAATATTCTACCACACAAAAAACATACTCTTTATCAGAACAGAAAGCCCATCATATTAGAAAGACCCTTTCTCTCTTGGAGCATTTTCTATGTGTTTCTCTTCTTTTCTTTTCTTTTCCTTTTCTTTTCTTGTAACCATATGGTTCCCTCATCTGTAATCTGAAATGATACAATTTTAGAATATCTGAGATAGTTTTATGCAGATTAGCCTTTGAGACAAAGGTTTTACTTTGGAAAGGTTCTATTGACTGACAAGCCTTAAAATTATGGTTGAGGAAAATATGGCTCCTCCATATGTTTGGTCTTCTATCAGCCCTATCCAGCATGGCAAATAATTACGGACTGTGGGGTTTGTAGTTCAAACCATCTGGCAGATGGAAGATTCCCACCCTGCTTTAAGCAGTAACTGTCCTACTGAAGACAGCTTAACCTATTCCTTGAAACATCTGATCTAACAATGAAAACACATAACATACTGTAGCTGTATTTCATCATAATATTCCCTAAATAGGGCTACTTCTTAGATGGGTTTGCCAGCCTCTGTTGGCCTAGCATACTGCAGCCTGCCTGTTGAAAAAGGAAGAATTTCAGCTTCATGTTTCAAGAGCTCCACTTCGTTCTTCAACATTTCCAGGCACAATTGAAACTTGACCTCTAAATGGGCAAATGCTGTGGCTCAGGTGTGGAGCACATGCTTTGAAGGTGGATGATCTCAGGTTGTGGCATTTGTTTTTTTAACTGTTTTGCTTTTTAAAAAAAAAAACAACCACAAGATCATATAGCAGTGACAGGTTTGTAGGAGAGACATCTGCAAATAATGTGATAGGAGAATGTTTTCAACTGAAGTCGACCAACTCACCAGAAAAGTCAATTGAGTGATGGAGACAACACATTATTTCCTGTTTTGATTGTTCAATTCTTTTCCGCTTTTTCCCCATGTTTCCATTCCCCCCTCCTCCCCTCTTTTTCTATTTCTGTATTCTATTCCCCAAGCTACCACCATATCCCAAACTCACCAAGTTAAGTAACAGAAATATTCGCACCTCTGTTTATCTCCTATATGCAAAGTAGAAGCACCAGTGCCAGAGGAAGAGTAGGCCCATAACATCTGAAAAAAAGTTGCTGCCTTTCATTACATAAAAATAATTCAGGGGCTGCAAATTTGCCTCCTCAGGGATTGGTCAATGAATACTATGTAGAATAAACCAAAATGGGTCTATACTTTTCCAAGTAATCTGACCATTCCTTTATCAGTGGTTGGTGTGTTACATTTATGGAATATATTTACAGTATATAGCATATATGCCCACACAAAACCTGATTCTATATGGGGGTCCCTGACACATTTGAAGGGGAGCACTGACTAGAAACAATTCTTCACATACCATCTTGTAAGGTTTGTTCTGCAACATATACAATCCCGATTCAGCCTACATTTCTTTCATATTGTGTTTACAGCCATGGCCAAGAAAACGTTGAGAATGACTGCTCTAGAGCCTAGGGGATTAAATACAGGTGCTGCTCAATTTGAATAATTGACTGAATCCTCAAGGAAAAGGCTTTTTGCCTAATTTAGCAACTGCTAATGTGAACAGTACTGAGCAGAGAGCTCTGATGTAATTTAATCTAAAGCCCCCCAAAACTGAGAACAATATGGTGGTTTCCTTTGACCAGGGTGCTAGTGGCCAAATGGGGTCCTCGTGGTTAGTCTTCTTGGGTAAGTGAGATCATCCATAATTGGTGCAGGGGTAGTTTCCCGACCACCACTTGTCTCTGCCTTTTTCTCCCTAGCATCATTACTCAAAATGGGAAACAATGACAAATAAACTAAGTAAATATATTTAGTTTACAAATAAACTAAGCATGACCAAACATAATTAATATTAATGACTGGTTTTGTGATATACAAGGAAGGGTATGACTACGTCTGCATTTGGGAAAGGTCTAGCTTCCTGGACCATGGTATGCATTTTGATAAAGGCAACCATCTGGCAATACATGGATTGTATCTCACAGGGATTGAGAAGAATATGTTTGCTTGACATCTTTCTGAATGGCTTTAAATTGAGGAGCCTGAAGGGCTTTACTCTGAAACCCAAATGAGAGGTTGATGTTCTTCCAGAGGGCAGAAGCATCAGGCACTGGAGACAAGAGCTGCATTAGAAATTGGGATGGTGCTAGAGGAACCACAAATGGAAGGGGAAAATACCAATAAGAAGGAAACGGTTGAAGGGAATGGGTAGCGCGCGCGAAGGGCGCTGTTGTCGCGCCATTGAGCCCCGCGCGTTGTTTGCTCCCTTGGCCCCGGGATGACGCAGGGCAGCCTGGGTCTCGCATTGTTTGAAGCGAGATCAAAGGGGTTTTAAGGGAGCGTTGAGCTCATCCTGTGCTCTTTCGGTTTTGGCAGAGAGACAGGAAAGACGGAGTTGGCTGGCTGTTTCGCAAGGCTTGGATGACGGTTTGAGGGGGGTAGCCTGGAGCTCCCTCCCTGTTACTTATTGAATTTAGTCTGGGGCTGTGTGAGGACTGTATTGATTTAATTGCAGATTGCGACCAGGTGGCATTAGCTGTTTAAGGAGAGCGAGGGTAGCTTGCTGTGCGCGCGTGCACGCGCGCAAGCGCGCCCCACCCACACACAGAGTCAGTGGCTTAGCTCGTTACCTCCCCTCCTCCCTCCATAGTGTGCTTCAGTTCCTTTAAAAAGAATAAGGGAGCAGTTTTTCTGGGCTTTCCCCTCCTGTGTGTGTGGGGGAATAGAAGGAGTCAGAGGCTGGGAGGACGATTAGGCGAGGCGTCTACTTTTCCGCACTGGGTCTATCTTGCAATTAACAGAGCTTGTTACCTGGATTGCTGGTGGCTTAAGCTTGGGGGCTGGCAGTGGCGTCGCTTCTGTAGGGACATTGGGGAGCTTCGAGCCCTGGCTTTATTTTTCTTAAGCACCTCCCTGGTTTTTGATTTCTCTCCCCCCCCATTGTTGCATATTCCACTGCCGTTTTGTATCTTAAAGGGTTAGAGAGAGAGAGAGAGAGAGAGGGAGGGAGGGAGAGAGAGAGAGAGAGAGAGAGATCTACGGCAGTTCTACTGTTCGCTTGGGCAATTGGTAAAGAACAGTGGGGGAAAAATTAAAAAAAAAAAAGAAGAAGAAGAAGCAACGGGGATTGCATAGCTGGGGCCCTTGGAGCCGAGGGACTGCAGGCAGGTAGGGGGGGAGTAGTAAAAGGACCGGGTGTTGGAGGGCAGCGGGCTGTTGCTCATCTCATCCCCTGGCCCGTTTGATCGGTTCTTGGGGGAGTAAAGGGGGTGAGGTTTTATATTACGTTTGCCTGGCCTCAAGTTGTTCTAATTTTCCTGCCCCCCCCCCCGGAGTTAGGAGGAACGGAGTGAGGGATCGTCCCTTAGCTGGCCGGGTCTTTTCCAGGCTGGGTTTCAGTGCCTTGAAATAGATATAAAGGTTGGCTAGAGGCGGCCATTTTGTGAGCCATTGGGGAAGCCACATGTGGTACCTCCGGCGGCCATTTTATGTAGTGGTTTCACTTTTAAAAAATAAATAAAATAAATAAATAAATAAATAAATAAAAATAAAATAAAAATAAAATGTGTGGGTGCTTTACTAAAACTAGGAGGTGAATTGGGCGCTTGGAGTTCATCTGCATTTAAAAAATAAACAAACAAATAAATAAATAAATAAAATATTGAATTCCATTAGGCCAATTGAATGCGGGCTTATTTGGGGAACTGATTTAAATATATATTATATATAGTTAAAAAAAAAATTCAAGTTAAGGAATTGATAAGGCGGCATCGAAACAAAGGGGGTAAAGGGCCTTAGAGAGAGGTGGAGGATTGATTATAGGGTGGGCATTTGCCTGCTGACCAGAGATTTGAGTTTTATTCCACTGGGCTCGCCTTGGTTGTGGTAAGCAGTGTCTGGGTAGGTTGGCAAAGTAGGCCTGGGGTATTATAATTTAATAATAATAATAGTAATAATATTAATAATATTAATAATTCAAGAGTAAGAAAGTTTCTGGTGGAAGAGATGCCTCCAAAAAAAGGAGGGGGAAAGAAGAAGGGAAAAGCCCCAGTGAGGAAGCAGACAGTTTCCCAGGTGCCCCCCCTCGCATTCATCCTCTGATGAGGAATCCTGGGCCATGCTGAAAGAATTGCAGGCCAAAGTGGCAAGCCTGGAGGCCGAAAAGTTAGAAAGGCAGGCCCCGAGGGGCAGTGCTGCTGCACCACACCGTTCTGCTAGGGAGACAAAGGGACAACGTAGGGCAGGAATGAGAGCCGTTACACGTGATTTAATGAGGCGTTTTGATGCCCTTGATTCTGAGCAGGATCACGAGGATGAAGGACGAGATCTGGAGGAAGATTCTACAGGAGCACCCTTGGGGACTGAGGGGCAGAAACGCAGGAGGATGGAGACAGCAGACAGCCAAGATGCAGCAGAGGGGACATCAGGCAGGTACAGCCCATATGATGAACCCTCTACGAGTTCTCAAGGGGCTGTTGAGGCATCGGGAACAGCGAGGGCAGTTTCTGGTGAGTATGGGGGTGCACACAACGCGGCCAGTCAATCGGCATCTTGGCCATGGCTTGGAGGCTTGCAGCAGCCATTTGCCTCACCAAATGCTTGCACAACACCTACTATGGCCTGGCCGGGTGGTTTTTGGCCCCCTATGGGCCCACAATGGTTTGGTTGGGGTATGCCGGTCGCCACCCCGTTAAAATCAGCATCGGCCAGCGAGGGTAAGAATTCAGCAACGCAGCCGCACCTGGTGGTGCCCGATACAGGTTATAATACAGTTCCAATAACTGCGATTCCGTATTCAGATTATAGTTCGCCACTGGGAGATCATTTGACCCCGGCGGTGAAGGAGAAGATTTGGACTGGACAGTACATTGATTTTTATGAACTCCTTAACCGGCAGATTGAGGTCCGGGACATAGATAAGGACGACGAAAAAAATAAAGAGAAACACAGGCGAAAGAGGCCTGATAGGGATTGGAATAATTGGGTCACTGGATTCACTATATATTCAGGGGTACTGGTTAAAGCACATCCCTGGAAGGCATCAGCTTTATTCCAGTATTTCGACATAATCCGTAGAGCACAAGCTGAATTTGAAGGCCTGGCTTGGCTTCGATATGACGAAGCGTTTAGAATGAGGAGTGCAATCAGGCCTGAGATGAGATGGGATGAGACACACCCTGGGCTTTGGTTGCAACACATGACGCCCGCCAAATGCAATTTGGGGGACAGATTTGACTGTGGTCATCTGAATATACAATCTACAGAGACCACCGATGCACAGCAGAGGGAAGGTCAGCCTCGGTGGCCATGCTATGAATTTAATAATAAAGGTACATGTGTAAGGTCCCCATGCAGGTTTAACCATGTCTGCATTGCATGTGGGGGAAAGCACCCTAAAATCAACTGCTCTAAAGCAGGGTCGCAGCGGCAAGACAAAATGGGAGGACCCAACAAGAAATCAGAAGGGGGTACTGGTGTTATGAGAAAGGGGAACCATGCCAACTAGAATTAGAACTGGGAAGAGGGATTAGCGAGTTTACCAAGGAGAGAGGGGTGGAATACACGATATTTGGGGATGAAGCAACACCGGTTATCATAGGGGGTAATGCAGAACAAATTACAGTAAGTAGTTCAGATTTTGGTCGTTTGGCTGATAATACGAAAGTATCAGAATACTAACTAATGTATGGCAGAGGCAGTTTGTATCATTTCAGGTGGCGAGACCCGGGAGTGTCGAAGACACATCATGATTAGTGGCACATTTTCATCCATTGGGCGGCACGTGGGGCTGCATCTGCCCATGTTTAATGATTTAGGGGCTTGGTGCCCATGCTTTGGAGGTTTTGGAAAAGCATGCCTGGTATGCATTGCTTACAGCTTGGAGGAATGACATCTTTGAAAACGGGCCTTCGGGCTTTTTGGTGGCACATTTGGATGGCAATGGTTGGCGCAGTTCACCAGTAATGGCACTGATGTCTGGTTATACTGGAGACTGACTGAGTCTATTGTAAGGCAGGTTTGGACATCTGCTGGAAGATGGAGGGGGCCTGGTTTTTGAGCTTGGCGGCTCGGTGGGAACATGGGACATAGCTATGCTAGTCCTCATGCTTTGGCGGGTAGTGCGGGAATAACTGGTTGTCACGGTGTCTCCCTTTGGTAATTTGCATAAAATAAACAGCGCTCCAGTCCTGACGGCACTGAGGATCGTGCGGTCACAGGGCCGAAGGTGATTGAGACGCTTGACCACTTACGGGCCAAAAGGTCATCAAATGCGATGGCTGGAGGTCCGGGGTGTTAGTGAAGGCCTTATAGGTTCCTGCTGTCGTTAGACAGCGGGACCCTGGGGTCTGGGACTCGCCCATTGACTAATAAGGAATCATTTGGCGTTATTTCCCCGCACTACCGCAGGCCCCCTCACATTTGGTATTGGTTACTTGGTTGATCTAAGTTGGTTCAATAAAGTGTGGCCCATATTTAAATCCAATATCGGTTGTCTTGCGTCGTCATTTCGGGGCTCGGGGAGCAATGGGTAGCGCGCGCGAAGGGCGCTGTTGTCGCGCCATTGAGCCCCGTGCGTTGTTTGCTCCCTGGGCCCCGGGATGACGCAGGGCAGCCTGGGTCTCGCGTTGTTTGAAGCGAGATCAAAGGGGTTTTAAGGGAGCGTTGAGCTCATCCTGTGCTCTTTCGGTTTTGGCACCCACCCGCCCGCCCGATTTCTAGTGTGCTGTTTGGGGTCACCTATTTTGGGGCCGGATAGGAATTTTTGACCTTCATCCTGATTGGCTGTTGGATGGGGGGATTTTTCGCCTATCCCACACTGGAATAGGGTTTTTTGTAGGGTGGCCTTGGAAGGTGGTCTATTTTAATCGGTCACACTGGCGGGTAGTGCGGGAATAACTGGTTGTCACGGTGTCTCCCTTTGGTAATTTGCATAAAATAAACAGCGCTCCAGTCCTGACGGCACTGAGGATCGTGCGGTCACAGGGCCGAAGGTGATTGAGACGCTTGACCACTTACGGGCCAAAAGGTCATCAAATGCGATGGCTGGAGGTCCGGGGTGTTAGTGAAGGCCTTATAGGTTCCTGCTGTCGTTAGACAGCGGGACCCTGGGGTCTGGGACTCGCCCATTGACTAATAAGGAATCATTTGGCGTTATTTCCCCGCACTACCGCAGGCCCCCTCACATTTGGTATTGGTTACTTGGTTGATCTAAGTTGGTTCAATAAAGTGTGGCCCATATTTAAATCCAATATCGGTTGTCTTGCGTCGTCATTTCGGGGCTCGGGGAGCAATGATCCATGGCTTCAGGTGTACTGATACAAATACATAGAACATGTGAAACTAACAAGATGAACTTGAACTCACAGTACAGGATGATGAATACAACTCTCATCTAGTGGGCTCGTGATTACAATTGGAGAATATAACTTATTCAGAAGTTATTTACTAAACAGGAAGGGAGGAAGAATGGCATGTGAAGAGTTCCATGACTTGGAGCATTGAGGGCTGATGGAGAGGATTTTGATAAAATTCAACAGAGAGGGAAATAACAGTGGTATCTCAATAAAGGTCTGCTATAAACTTTGAAGCCAGATTGAAGATGTGGATCATATGGCCAAACTCAAAAAGGAATGATATCATCCTTCTGGGAGGTTTCAACTACTTTAACATCTATTGACAGGTCCAATTCTAGAAAGAACATAAGATACAACACATTTCTTACTTGCATTGCTGATAATTTCATCCTGCAGGAGATGGAAGAAGGGATGAGGCTAATTATTCTGTATATAATCTTCACCAAAGGAGTGCCAGAAAGAACTGTTCAAAGATTCCTTTGCTTCCATCTACTCTCAAACAGAAAATAATGCTCAAGCTAAGGAAAATAAAAGAAGCAGGGAGAGGGTTGCCACTGAACATAGGCAAAAGTTTGGGATAGAAATATTTAGTTATTTTAAATGATGCCTCCAGTCAGGTGAACGGCATCCAAAAATACCCCCCCCCAAAAAAAAGGTATAATCTTGGAGCCTCTCTGTATAATTATCTGATAATTCCTGGATAATGAATGTGGTCTTCAAAGACTGGAGGTGTGCAAATGTCTCCATATTTACAAAGGAGGAAGAAGAGGGTTCAGGCAGCTACTAACTGATCAGTTTGACCCTCTTAACCAGTAAAGGTTCTAGAACAGTTTATTAAACAGTCACACTATGAGCACTTATGAAAGAATGTTATGAAGAGCTTAGTGTGGGTTTCTCAAAACAAAACAAAACAAAAGTCATGCAGACTAGGGGGATAAAGAATACATGACAAACGCCCTGTTGTATCTTCAGTCTTCAGGATCCTGGAATCACTGGGGACACAGCATACCTCTTGAGACAACCTGTCAGTCCTACCTATCACTGTCTCTGTTCTCCTCAGTAATGAGTCATATACCACTAGACATGTTTCCTCTTCCATTGAAGAACAGCAGGAACCTTTCCATCTACAAAGTCTTATGTAACTGTTTTGATGCTCTCTGAAGCCTTTGAGTGCTGTCCCTGTTCCAGTGGCCCAGAACCCCTATCAAATGAGATGGCTTCATATTGAGAACAAAGCAGGTTTTCAAATAATCTTGCTTCTCTGTGTCACTTTCCTCCACATGTTTAACTCCTGAATTTGGTATTCTTCCTCTCTGGAGGTTACCCAACTCTTTTGCTCTTCCAGGAGAGTCTGTTTCGTTCTTTCCAAAAATACTTCATATTCCCTAATGAGCAGAATGGTGGACAGACAGGCTTCAAGCTGCTGTACCTTCTCTTGCTGAAGGACAACAAGCTTGCACTTCCTACAGGTGTAGCCTCCTACATCCTCAAGTAGAAAGGCAAACATGGCACAAGTGTTGCAGGTCTCTGCAGTAAAATCCTGACCATCTGTGTATCTTCATTTTATGTAGGCGGTGGCACATCACTCAGAGCCACCTCCTCAATCTCCCCCACTTAATATCCACACAAATCAGACCTGTTACTTTCTCTGTTCAGTCACTCTTGCTCATGATTTCCCAGAGATTGAAGGCAGCTTTAAATATACTGGGTTGTCAAGCACTGCCTCCAGCCAAGACAGTGATTCACTGACAACAGTCACCCCTCCCCTTAGACAATGAGTAAGAGAGAGTCACAAACACACAAGTCCTCCAAAGAGCTCAGATACTCTAACACAGTGGTTCTTAACCTTGGGTTACTCAGGTGCTTTTGAACTGCAACTCCCAGAAACCCCAGCCAGCACAGCTGGTGCTGAAGGCTTCTGGGAGTTGCAGTCCAAAAACACCTGGGTTGCCCAAGATTAAGAACCACTGCTCTAACACAATGGTCCCCAACCTTGGGCCTCCAGATGATCTTGGACTTCAACTCCCAGAAATCCTGGTCAGCAAAAGTGAAGGCTTCTGGGAGTTGTAGTCCAAAAACACCTGAAGGCCCAAGGTTGGGGACTAACAGGCACAAGCTTTCCTTTGTCTTTTTGGCCAATCCCACACAAAACACTTCATTAACTCTCACTGTTCACTTGTTCCTGCTCATGAGTTTTTATGGACCGAGGACAGCTTTAGAGGTAATAGTTGCTAGTTAAAAACCTTTGGGAGGAAGAACAATCTATTTATTCCCCATCTTCAAGGATATATCTGGTTCTATTATCAGTAGCATTCGAATCTTTTGGAATTTTCACATTTTAAAAAAATGGAAAAGTTATCTAATGTCTGTATCTTTCCCAGGGGGCTTTTAAAGCAACCAAATTACCTTATAGATCATTTATTTGGCACACGCAAGAGTTGTAAACATTTTTTTGTGTGATCTCAGTGGACCACCTTACTTCCTCCACCCATCCCCCTTTTGAGCCTCGAGCAAGCATTGGCTGACTTGCACATTTCCCTAGCCCTAGTTTGTAGTTCTTTCCATTTTGTTTTTGTCACATTTTAATGTTGCACAGAATAACATTTTAAAGCAGAAATGGCAGCCTAAACGTGAGTTTAGGCTGGAGGGTATGCAAGCAGGAACTGTGTGCTGATGCAAGTATTTTTCTTATATTTTAAAAAACAGGAGAATTTAAGCATATAATATTGACGTTGCCTTTAAAGATCTCTGGTCTCGGCTCCATATCCTTTGGAATTCTGTACGTTTTTTGCAAAATGGAATGTTGTAGCTTTACCAAATAGAATTACCATGCAAAATTCAATCCAAACTTTTGCTATCTATGTTTATTGAAATGCAATATATCATTCATGCCTCCAAGATGCTCAGTGTGGTGTAGCTGGTTCATCTTTCTCTTATTCTGTTCTCACAAGAGCCTGGTAAATTATATTAGATGGATTGATGGTGACTGGCCTGAGTCACCAAGTCTGATGCATGATTGGGAGGTCATTGGACTCTAGATATTCACAGTTCTACTCTAACAGTCAAGATATGCTACTATGCATTCCACGCTGGTTTTCAAATGAGTTTTTGCTTCACCTAGGGATGCCAATCCCTGTTTGTCGTGTCTTCATAGGCAAGGATGAACAGCCATGAATTGGTTGCCCCACTCCCAATGGCTTCTCACTGTGCCTAATGATTCAATGACTTGTTTCTACTAAAATTGCAATTGCACACTTTCAAGTTCATTCTGACTTACAGTGATCCTTTCCAGGGTTTTCCATGTATAGAAAACACAAAAGTGGTTTACCATTCTCATCTTCTTGGGGTGCCCTGGGTCTGCACTGCTTGCCCAAGGGAACAAAAGCTGTCTCTTCTTCCAGGAGGCACAGGAGGCAATCAGACTCCAGGTACTTAACTCATTCAGTTATCTTACCAGCTACTCTATTTGAAACTTGTTTGTAACATAGTGGGTTGCACTGAGATACAGTCAGTATCTTAATTTTTTACACCTAATCTTCATTTACTAAGGGGACTCTTTAGTTGAGATGAATCTCACAAAAAAAGTTCCACTTTTGCAAAGATATTCTGTTGTTTAAGTCTTCCCTTAAGTGACAATTCGGTTAATTGAATCCACATCCATGATTTGCTTAAAGAGGTCTGCTATGTGCCACATTACAATGTGATATGATAAAAATTACTACAGGTACAGTAGTGTAAAATAAAAAGTGCTGAAAACCACAGCTTTACCTTTGTGCTCCATTTCCCCCACCCCTTCATATCATACCTTTCCTGTCAAATTTCTGTGAAAAATATGTGTGCATCTTAATCAAGTTTGCCGAACAAAGCAATTCTACTTTGTTCCGGAGAAATTCTGAGTGACAGTACAAACATTATTAAGATTTCCATGCCTCACTAATGTTTATGGAAGCAACTGCTGGCAAAATTATGTTCTGCATGCCGAGTTCCATTCCAGAGCTAGTCTGGTTATCAGAACTTTAATGTTTCCAAAGGAATCTTAGCTTTCAAAGGAAATGTAGCAGATGGATCACATGTGTAGTACTTGTTTATGTAGTTAGAGAATATGACCTCACACAGTCAGCCTGAACATCATTACATAGATTAAGATGACAGCATATGGAACATACAGGTACAATGGTGCCCCACATGACGATGATAATCCGTTTCGTGAAAATCGCTGTTTAGTGAAATCATCGTCATGCAAAAACCATTTCTCCATTGGAATGCATTGAACCCCGTTTAATGCGCTCCAATGGGGAAAATACCTCATCGTTTTGCGAAGATCACCCATAGGGCAGCCATTTTGCGAATGCCGTTCAGCTGTTTTAAATCCCTGTCTTGCGAAAAATGGGACCAAAAACACCTATTTTGCGATCAGCTCTTTTAAATCGTCTTGTGAATAAACGGTCCGCGAAGCACGGACCAAATCGTCGTTCAGTGAAATCCCCCCATAGAAACCACTGTTTTGCGAAGCAAAATGGTGGTTGCAAAACATTGTCATCATGCAGATTCGTCGTTTTGAGGGGTAATTGTCTTGTGAGGTACCACTGTATTTCATTTTCATACCCCAGTGTTGTGAAAATATTGATAAAGATTCCACAGCACTCCATGGCTTCTGCCCCTTTTGTGGTTGATCTTTGGACAGTTAACACTCACTGAATTGGTGCATATGTTTATATACATGCCTTGATTTTTCAGTGCCTACTACTTACTGGCAGGAGAATGTGACACACTAGTCATCATTTGATGGTCTAGTCATTCTGTTGTTGGAGTCACGAAATAAGCAGGCTGATAATTTATGTAGTCACAAGTAATTAGGAGAGCAAATAGTCTTAGAGAAGTTAAAGAAGTCAGCCACACATACAGAAGGATGTCTGCCAGCAGTGCTCCTGATGGGTGGCTAGTAGAAGAGGACCTCGAGTAAGATGACTGCCTAGCCACCAGGAGGACTTTGTTTATTAACCTTAAAAGCTCACAGATAGTTGACAGTATACAGATAGTTTGCAGAGTTCAGATAGGACAATGGTTACATAATGCCATTATGAATGGCCCAAGGAAAGGCAATTAAGCAAGCTCTCTATCACCTTTGAGAGAGAAGAAGAATGGGTAGCAGCTCCTCCCAGAAGCAGCTGTGACATCATCCTGGAGAGTCTGCCCTACTACTGTAGAATCAGCCAACAGCTTAGCAACTTTGGGGAGGAGCATTCCCCCACATTCTGTGATGAACATAAACATGAAAACTGAGCTTGTGCTTTTCCTAAAGAACTAGGGACTTTGCTAGAAATAATAATGTCATTTTCATTTACAAGATTCAGGGATAAGAGGAAGATGGATCACTTTATGCCAACTTATTTATTTTGTTACTTTTTCATCATATTCTTCTTCAAAAGAATTAAGGATGGCTTATCTGAGATGCCCTATTCTTTGATGTGCTCTTAGAACAGCCTTATGAATTGGACCAGTCATTTTTTCCTTAGCATAACCCAAGCCTATTTGTGAGGACAACAATTTAGCAGAGATTGTGGATTATATCAGTTTGTTTCAATATCAAGCATATTTGTGTGTGAGATGGTGGCAGTGGCAAACTTAATGACTGAGAGCTCTGAGTATTTGGGGGATTGTAGTATGCATTGCTACATTGCTAGAGGTGAAATCAGAGTCTTACCATTTCTGAGCAGATTCTGCATCCTGCTTTTTGGAACTTGCTTGAAACAAAGAACCCATATAGTCATGAATTTTGGAACTAGATTTATTTTCTGTACCACCTCCAGGTGTGTAACACGCAGCTTATGAAGACCTGTGGGGAAATGAAAGCCAGCTTATGCATCACCTGCACGTCAGATTCAATTTTTAACAGATCCTTAAGCAGACTTTACAAACTGTTGGGAGCAACATGTTTGACAGTCTCTGCCTTATTACTGTATGCCTGAAACCCTTGCTCTGAATTGCCTGGACCTTGTCTGACGATTTGAACTGCCTCGGTGTCTGCTATGGCGAGCTTTATAGTTTCTGCTTATAATTCATCCTTCCCTTATGTGGTGTTCACTCCTCATGCCCCTGCCTGACTCTCCAAACACAGAGTACACAAAGGCAAACTAATACTCCTTTTTACCCGCTGCCACCAGTTGATCACTAAATCAACAATACTTATGGAAGGATGAAGATGCAGGTCCAAACTTCACTGTCTTTTAAATAAAACTTGTTCATTGATTACAGATGTTCGATTATTAATCATGGGTAACCTCTACAGGTTTATTTATCATCAATCTCAACCTTCTATTTGTTATAACAGTTCTTATTCACTCTTCACTCTAATCACACCTCAGATCTCTCAAATATACCACACTCTATATCTCCTCTCCACTCTGACTCACTGACTGACTGACTCCGCCTCTTTATTACATATCTCTTGTCTCCGCCTCTTAGCAACATTAGCCTGCAGCATGAATATGCATGACAACTTAACATATTAGGGTGAACACTACACCTTGGTCTGGAAATTTGTTTGCTTCATTCAGTGCAGAACAGGACACACTTGTATGATGCAAGCTATTTTCATACAAACTGCTCAGAAAATCACAAGGAGATTAAAGAAGTAAATGGGCTTTCCTTCTCCAATATTTTCAGAATTTCATTCTACATAGTATACTCCACCCATCCTACTAAAACCTTGTAGGTGTCTTTCTTTGTGCTATCTAATTTTAGAACAATACTGCTAGTTTAGAGCTCAATCACAAGTGAGAGAAGAACCCCATTTCATCCCTCTGTTGTACTGATGCATATTTTTTCCCTGCGGTCACGTTGTATATATATATATATTGGAAGGAATGGTTACATTGTTGTTGTTTTTTACTGTATTGTTTCATTTCTTTCTATTTGGACCATTATAGCAGGCTACACTGCTCTTCAATTTTGTATTGATTTGTTTTCTTTACTGTTTCTTGTGGCTATCAGCCCATCCTTGTCTTTTTTTTAATTACCAAAGGTGATACAATATATCGATAAAGTGGCATGAGCCTTCTCTCCTCCTCCACTTTTCAGTTTCCTGCTTTATTCACTTGTCTTTTTTCCTTATTTTCCTGCATATCTGTACCTCTCAGTTCTTAGCTTTCATTTGTCTTTTCCTTTTTGAACAGCATTTGAGGGAGGGGAGGGAAGGGAAGGGAAAAGGATGGAAGTGAAGGAGTTTGGGGTTTTTGGCATTTTTATATATATATATATATATATATATATATATATTTGTTCCACACTCTGTTTTCTTCAGATTTTCCCATTTACTACTACTCTGTCAAGAGCCTCCTCTTCCTCATGTTCCAGATTCCACTTTTGTAAGGGAAAGGGGTTTGGGAGCAGGGTTGCTTCCTTAGTAAGAAGAAGAGGAAGAGGCGCAAACCAGCTGCTGGCTAGCCTGGCTGAGAAAAGCGGCCAAGTGGAATGCCACCACTTGACAAATGACAGTCCTCTAAATCAAGACCACAACAGCTCTATGTGAGAGCTTGCACCTGAACAAGGATATTTTCCCCCACTCCCAGAGAAGAGTACTGCAGGCGATGGCAAGGAACAGCCTCAGACACTGCCAGTCTTCTCCACCTGCTCTTCCTCACCTGTTGGCTTCTTCTACTGGAGCCTCAAGTTGCATGAAAAACAGAAAATGCAGAAAGAAATCCTTTCTATCCTGTGTTTGCCTCATTGGATCCAGCCCTTACATGGGATACAGTCTCAACACCCAGAAAAGCAAGAAGTGCCCCTTCCATGGCAGCAGTGGCAGCAACACTTGCTCTTTTTTTGCCAGGGAGGCTGAACTCAGTTCCGCACTTCATGATGAATCTGTACAATTCCCTCTCTAGTGAGGAGCAGAAGAAAGAAGTAGGTAGGAAAGAGGGAGAGACTCACACTACCCCATGACTGCACACCCCCTGGAATCCAGACCCCACGGTGGTTAACAATGATTTAGTAGTATGTTTGGTCTGCTGGTGAGCCTCTTCAGCAGCATGGGCCACCATTATCCCCTTCCCGGGATAGCGCAAGACATTGTGGTCTCGCAAGAGTGAGCTGAGAAGGGGGAGGGAGTATAATATTTAAATAAGTTTCCCTCCTACCTTGGCCTCTTCCTTTCAGGCAACTCACGCCAAACCTGAATACTAGTGTGAGTTTTACTGGTCACCTTTTGACTCATATCCTGATTGGCTTTTGGAGGCAGGGATTTTTCACCTATCCCACACTGGTTGAGGTGTGCTGGCATATTGAGTGGTGGTCAAATTTGGTCACACAGGTGGGTAGTATGGATAAAACAGGTTTCGGTGAGTCCTGTCATGAGTTCTGCTGAAGAAGGTCTGGAATCTGAGGGGTTAATTACAGCTGAGGAGAATGCTGGGCAATCAGAATTGCAGGCAGCTGAATCACCACCAGATTGTTCTCCTCCAGTAGCCAGAGTGAGGGAGAAGCTTCGGCAAGGACTCATGACACGAAGGTCAGAGGCTCGCATGAATGCTTCCCATAAGAACATCAGGTTGACCAGCCCTGAGTTTTAGCAGGATGAGGTGTTTAGATGACTGCTGTTGCTATAAAATCTGCACCCAGAGGCTTGCAAGTTTGTGGAAGCAACAAGTCAAACACTTTGGTTCGCATCCATGCTCCTGCTTATCCTGGACCCTGTTCTCTGGACCCTTGGCTTTGGACTCTGACTGCTGACTATAGTTTGTATTTTGGCTTTCGCATTTTGGTATCTACTTTGCATCTTCAGGACTTCTGATATTGGACTGATTTATTGGACTGTTGCTTGTTGAAACCCCCTGGGATTGTGACAGATTGCTTCCACCTACACTCAGGTCAGCTGAATGCGGTGCTTACTCAAGTACAGTTAACTTACACTAATGGTGGCACAGCCTCAGCAGCAAAAACTGCAATCCCAAGCCAATGCTGCTTCCTAGGTCAAGTGCCCTGTGCTTCCTCCAGAAAAGTTTGGAGGAAAGGTGGAGTTTCCAGCATTTCTGGCACAGTATAAACTGTATATTGAACTGCGTGCCAGAGACTTTCCCACGGACAAAACCAAGGTATGCTTCATAGTCAGCCTTCTCAAGGGACAGGAAGCTAAATGGGTTGCTCCTTCACTCCTGCTAACCAATTAACAGAGCTTTTTGGATCATATCTCAGCAGCTTTTGCTAATCCCTTGCTCCTGCTTATCCTGGACCCTGTACTCTGGACCCCTGGCTTTGGACTCTGATTGTTGACTATAGTTTTGGCTTTGGTATTTTGGTATCTGCTTTGAATCTTCTGGACTTCTGATATTGGACTGGTTTATTGGACTGTTGCCTGTTGAAACCCCCTGGGAACGTGACAAGTCCCCTCACAGCCACAGGTAAGGTATAGCTCATCTGATCTCCCAATGCTGTGATTACACTGCTTGGGGGAGAAGATCCACTGGGGCCACTCCCAGACCAACAGTCAAGAAGAAGGAGGTGACTCAAGGTCCAGGGGTGGTCAAATTGGGCCCAGCTGGGTTCTCACTGTCTTCATGAGATCTTGGGGTTTGGGACTTGCCCATATTTTGGTAAGGGTCCGTTGAGACCTCTCTGCAGAACCTGATTTTGCAGTACAGCAGGACCCCCCTTTCATTGAAGATAATAATGAATATTCAATAAAGTGTAGCCCATGTTTATTCCATAACAGTTGTCTCACATCTTTATTCTGGGGTAAGGAGATAATGGTGGCCCACGCTGTCAAAGAGGCTCACCAGTGGGCCAAACTTACTGCTAAATCATTGTTAGCCACCGTAGAGTAAAATGTGAAGGGAAGAGGAGAAGGGGACAATAGAGGGCGAGATGGTTAGACAGTGTCACTGAAGCTACCAACATGAATTGGACCAAACTCTGGAAGGCAGTGGAAGAGTTGGACACAACTAAACAACAACAAAGGGATAATCTGTGTTTTTTTTTTTTAAAAAAAAAGTGGTGCCCCGCATGATGACGATAATCCATCCTGGGAAAATCGCTGTTTAGCAAAATTGTCATCATGCGAAAATAAAAAACCCATTGAAACACATTAAAACCCGTTTAATGCGTTTCAATGTGCTAAAAACTCACCGTCCATTTTCGGTGACGGTCTTGCGAGGAATCTGTCCCAGAAAACAGCAGGGAGCCATTTTATTTACCCAGCGGTCATTTGAAACCGCCGATCAGCTGTAGGAAAATCGTCATTTTGCGAAGAATCGGTTCTCGAAGCAGGGAACTGATCATTGCAAAGCGAAAAAAAGTCTATTCAGTCCATCGTTTTGTGATTGCAAAAGCGATCGCAAAAACGTTGCCGTAATGCGGATTTGATCGCACAACTGTAATGGCCAGATCGGTATAAATGGGGTTCTTCTGGCAGGTGTAATCAAGCCCTTAGTATAAATAGCTCATCATCCTTCCACCTGAAAATTTATAACCTTTCTTCCTTTTCCAAAGAACAACTATCTTGGCAAATTCAATCTAATAATTTCAGATAAGTAAAGGCATTGAGATGATGGATAAATTCTAAATAAAAAGGTATAGGCAGTTAGTTTTTATAGCACATACACTAATGCAAACATTTGCCTGAACTTTGGCCAATGCAATTCCCTCCCAAGGGTATACCACTCTTGTGAATTTCACCCAGTAATGACTCAGAAGAAAGGTTACAACTATTTGTTGATTTTCAATGTTAGTCAATGGGATGTACAAAGATTTGCATTTCTGGACTAACATTTGGATTTGGCTCAAAGATGAGTGAGACATCATATATTTATATGAGCATACTTTTAATATCGATATACAACAATGCAGTGTATTTCCTTGGGGCTGAAAAATGTTCTCATAGATATGCAGTCTGAAAGCTTCACATCACATCAGCTGGCAAGCCCAATGTAAACGCCTAAAGACTCCTCCTCTGCTATTTCATCTAAAGATTCTGATTAAGCTGAATTTATGAGTTCAACCTAAAGTCATCCTTTACAAATAATATAAATGAACAGCTCCTTGCATACATCCCTACATCTACTCTCTCTCTCTCTCCCTCTGACCTCCTTCCATTAAAAAAGCTGGAGATTTTGAAAAATTGCACATTTTTCTCACATGTGAGTTAGCCTAATAAAAGTATTACACTAATATGGATTATGACATTGAAATAAATAAACTAATGAGAAGTTTGCTTAAAGCAGAGGCATTATAAACCAGTAGAAACCTTTAGGTATCATGAAAAATAAATATATGTGTTACAAGTCCTTAAGACAGTATGACACTTTGTCAGAAAGTGAACAATTCATTCACCACAGTTGACATTCTATAGTCTGAAAGGGGAAAACATAATATGGGCAGCTACATGAAGCACATTTTCTGAGAGGTATGGGTTGAGATGTACATCACAGTTGCTGCAAAAATTGTTATCCCTGTGGGAAGTTCTTTGCCCCTTGCCATAACGTTATCACTTTGAAGGCCATGCCTCATGACATGGTGTCATCCTTACATTGTCACCTGTTGTGCTTTCTCCCCTCTCTTCTCCAGAGACAATATTTCCAGTCTTCATAGCAAGTGTTAACAAGAACCTACGTTTCATTTTGACATGTTTAAAGCTTTCTGCAAAGCTTGCACTATGTTTGTTTTATATGAATAGCTCAACGTGATAGAAATAAACCTTCACGGTTGTGTTTCATAGCATGTCTGTTCAGACACAAGTCTCCCAAGATCCTAACCAACTTATACTGAGATGAGGTGCATATTGCACCCCCTGGCTCACTGTAAGATATACTTTTAAATACACATGCAATAATAACATGATGGTAGGAGATTGATAATGCCATAAATATTAATGGGTGTGAAAATTAAGGATGTGCACTAGCATCAAAATTCAGTTTGGATTCAGAATTTGTCATCTTAAAATTTTCAAATTTCCAGATATCCACAACTCTGTTATGCCCAACATGGATACTATATAGTCATTATTTCCCCCTTTTAAAAATTAAGAACAGGTTGGACTTGATGGCCTTATAGGCCCCTTCCAATTTCACTATTCTATGATTCTATGAAAACATCTTGAAAGGATTTCCAGTTTTCCTCCAACACCTTCCCAGCGATTGTGCAAAACAAAAAGAGTGCACATCAACAGCCAGTGCTTAGGTATTAGGAAATAACTGCAGTTCACATACTGATTGAACCCTGAACAGTGGGAATGCCAGCAGAAAATGCCAGCAGCATTGGGAAAGCAGGTTGCACTGGGGAGACGGTAAATACCCTGGGTAGTACTGGCAGGCAGACTGGAGCAGCAGATAGCCTGTGGTGGGAGGGGAACTGTCTCAATAGCATGGGGTTCAGAAAAGTTGAATGAGTGACCACAATTTTGGAGAAGCAGTTGGAAGAATGAAAGAGGCAGGAGGAGGGGCAGCAGACTGAAACATGGCATTAAGAAGTACTGCCATTCTCTCCAACTTAAAAGGAACTTCAGGGAAGCTCAGTAATAGAAGGTTGACCTTAGAGAAAATAGGTTTTTCTACAAATCCAGATTCCAGGTATGAGCAGTGTGGGCTGACAATGTCTCCTGCCTCCCAACATAGAGAGCAAGACAACAATGCTACAGCACTTCTCTGGGACATCAACTTTCTGGAAGAAAAGTGCCTTGTTCACCATCTTTTTTGTCCCCTTAGCCTGGCTGCCATGGATGAATTACACAAAGACATCACTGGAAGATGCCTGAGGTCCACTCATACCTGTTCAACCTTGAACCAGTGTCACCATCTTGGAAGACACACACACACTGTATTTCTGCCTGCTGCACTTTCACAGGATCAGTGCTGAACAAGGCAGATGGATAACATATATTGTTTGGGGGATTCATAATAGCTGTTGTATACTATCTTTTTTCCACTCCCACTCCCACTTCTCTAAGCGGATGCTGCTGCAGTGGATACTGGCAGCATTCATGCAGCCTTTCCCAAATGCCTACTTCTACTACACCCTCATTTCATACTGCCTGCAGATTCTATACAAAGAAGAACCATTAATTATACTACAGCAGAACACAAACCCTTCTGATGAAAATCACCCATGCACAGAGACACAAAATCTAACTTAACAGATTTGCTTATATATAACACAACCTTATCCCCCTGTCTCATGTACCTTAAAGACACCTAAACCTAATATCATATTTCCCTGTTTATTTATAATGTATTCACCTATGAATCTACTAATCCTAATTCTTATTTAAGATAAATAAGAGTGTTAAGATAATCAGCAGAGGCCTTCCTCTCAGTCTCACCATCTTTACAAGTGTGTTTGGTGGGTACACGGGAGATGGCCTTCTCTGTTGTTGCTCCGAAACTCTGGGACTCCTCCCACAGGAGTCTGGACTGGCCCTATCCTTACTGTCCCTCTGCAAGCAGGCAAAAAAAGTTCTATTTAGGCAAGTTTCCGCTTGTCAGCGTTTTTTAACGCAAATCGCTTGTGATGTACTGAAGAGTTAAGTCTCTTTCTGGCATAGATTCAAGGCTTGTCACTAATACGTCATAGTCCTGCGGCAGACTGCTCAAAATAATATATGTCTTATGCGACTCAGTAAATTCGAATTTCTCTGTTGAAGCTCATTATACAGGTTTTTCATCTTTTGCAAATGATGGGACATGCTTTCACCTTCTTCTAGCTTAGGTTTATACAGCTTTCTGGTTAAGGATAGTTTGGTTCCTGATCAATCACAAACATAAATTCGTTTCAGCATGTCCCAACATTCTTTTGCTGAAGTCACATGAGTCAGTTGGCTGTCTTCCAGGCAAAGAATTATTGTAGATAGAGCTTTCTCATTTTTCTTTTGTTCCTCCTCATCTAGGGCAGCAGGGGGATTGCTTACTATCTCCCACAATTCCTCCTGGCTCAGGAACATCTCAGCTTTCACTGACCACGTCTGGTTATTTTCATTCAGTCTGGTTACAGGAAAAGCTCCCATACTGCCAAATGCCTGCATCTTGCTGTTTTTCTCTTGATCCTCCATTTTTCTTTCCCTCCTGGGCTCTGAATGGCAGAACTCTCACTTCCCTGGATGCTCTCTTGCCTCTCTGGTATCCACTGGTACTCACCGCCTTCCTTGATGCAACGCAGGTATCACAGGGTGCAGCGCTTGGCCCATAACCTTCTGTCAGCATTTCTTAACGCAAATTGCGGTTTTAGCAGAGTGATTCGCAGTCCAGGCAGTCCAGAAATAACTCACACCCAGTCCAGCAGCATTTCCTTCAGCAATGTGTATTTACAGCAGTATTTACAGCAGTCTGGCAGCGTAACATGTAGATGTGATCTTCAAGCAGGAAGAAGATACAACTGACTGTACAATTCACACATATATACAGGACCAATCAGATCACACATTGCATCATCCCTGAGTTGCATCAGCACTGCTGAGTCATCCTGACTCAGTTTTAACACACCTAATCATTATGGATTCTCATTAATACAGTCCATTCTGCTCAGGCCTGTAATTTTCCTTGACACCCCTCCAAATTTAAGGTCTGAGCAGAACATATACCCAGATTTTCAGTTATTTCCATGTGTTTCTGTATGTTTCTGTATGTTTTGTCAGAATATTGGCTATGTTTCTCTCTGATTCACAATACTGTAACTCAATTAATTTCTTCTTTATTGCTTCCCTGACATTATGATATTTTATGTCTATATGCTTACAGTACTTCTGCTTCGCATTTTATCAGTTGTCGCCATCTGGATGCAGGTTGTATTGTCTTCAAATACCATAATTGCTTGGTTTACTTCAATTTTCAAATCTTTGATTAATTGTTTATACACAGCTCAGACAAAGCTGCAAATTCAGCTTCACTCATTGATGTTGCAATGGAACTCTGCTTTCTTGACTTCCATCCCACTAGAACATCTGCAAACAATATTGCAAATCCTGAAATTGATTTTCTGTCTGTTACGTCACCTGCCCAATCACTGTCCACAAATGCTTTTAACTTTAACTCATTTGAGGGATTTATAACTAGACATTTGTCAAGCATTCCTTTTAGGTACCTGAATACTCTTTTTACCCCTTGTATGGGTTTTGATACGTGCCTACTCAGGATATTTACCACAGCAGCAATATCTGGTCTAGTCCAATTGGCTAGGTACATCAGACTTCCTATTGCTGATTGGTATATCTCCTGATTTTCAAATTCCTTACTTTCGGTTTCTGACTTTTGAAAATCCACTGTCATTGGAGTTTTTGCAATTTTACATTCTTGCATGTTATACTTTGTCAACATTTGTTCTATTTTCGTCTTTTGACTTAACACAAATACTTTCTCATGTTTCTGGATATACACCCTCAAGTAACTTTGTATTGGGCCTAAGTTCTTTAATTTCAATTCCTTTTTCAATTTCCTCTCAAACAAATCTATTTGGCTTTGATCTTTAGACATAACACAAATGTCATCTACATAGGCCAGCAAAATGTTTAGTTCTTTTCAATATTCTTTAACACACAAACATGGATCTGCCAAACTATTCCTGTATTTCAATTTCTCCAAAGCCGAATATAGACACTGATTTCAATTCCTTGCTGAGTGTCATAGGCCATAAATTGCTTTGTTTAATTTGTACACCATTCCTGGTTTGGAGTTTTCAAAACCAGGTGCCTACGCCATGTACAGTTCCTCCTGCAACTCTGCATTTAAATAAGCAGTTGTAATATCAAAGTGATTTACAACATAGTTTCTTGATGCAGCTAGGGCTAAGGTCAATCTTACTGTCTCAGTTTTCACAGTGGGCGAAAAAACTTCATTGTAATGAACGTTTTTCTTCTGTGTGTACCCTTGAGCCACTAATCTAGCTTTGTATATGTAATCACCATTATTTTGCAATTTTCTCTTGTAAACCCACTTGTTGCCTATTACCTTTTGCCCTGGTGGCAACCTTGTTTCAGTGAACACCTCATGTTCATCCATTGACTTCAATTCATCTTTCATGGCCTGTTCCCATTTCTTTCTTTCTATTTCAGGAAGAAGCATTACTTCCTCAAAATTCTTTGGCTCTTGGTATATGTGACACACTCTTATTTCTCCCACACCAAACCTTTCTGGAGGGATTCCCTTATTAGTCTTTTCTGACCTTCTTGGGATTTGTCTTTCTTCTTTAACTATAGGTTCACTTCATGTCTCACTAAACTCTCCATCATCCTCTTCTTCTGAGTTGCTGTGACTGGTATTTTCTTCAGCCTCTTCCTTTGGCTCTATCTGATTTCCCTGACTTTTCTGTCTTTCTGTGAAGGGAATGTACACTTGATAGTTTGCATGCACCTTATCCCAGTTCTCATATTTACAAAAATTTGCAGATATGGAAATTACTACATTTATGTTTCCATCCAGGAAACGATATGCCTTTGACCCTCTTTCATAGCCCAAAAACCTCATTTTCTTTGCTTTTGGTTTTCCTTTTCTTCTGGTTTCCTTTGGTATGTGTACCCAAGCACTACAACCAAAAACTCTCATATGCTGTATGGAAGGCTCCCTCCCATAGAGCATATAGTATGGGGTTTGCTCTATAGCAGAAGAATAAAAGCGGTTAATAATATAGCAAGAAGTAACCACAGTTTCTCCCCGATAGGCGTGGCTCATACCAGCATCAGCTAATAGAGCATCCTTCATTGTCTGTAGGACTCCATTCCTATGCTCTGCAACCCCATTTTGAAAGGGAGAATATGGGCTGGTCTTCCTATGAAAAATGCCTGTGTTTCTCAGCCTAGTTTGAAACCTTTCTGAAATAAATTCAGACCCTCTATCTGTCTGAATTTGTGCTACTTTTTATCAAAACATTTTTCCACATAGGCTAACCAATTTCTGAAATGATTGAATACTTCTGATTTGTTTTTCATCAAGTAACAAAATGCATATCTTGTAAAATCGTCCACAATGACTAGAACATACCTTGCTCCACCCATAGATGGTGGAAAAGGTCCAATTTAGTCTGCATGAACCAGCTGAAAATGTTGCTGTGTTTGATTAGTACGCTCCCTTGGTCTTGGACTAATCTGAGATTTTGCCAGTTTACAAATATTACAGTCCAGATAGTTTTTACATGATTTTACCTTCACACCCATAGCAAAACTTTCCATTTTCTGTATTACTCTGAAATTTGCATGCCCCAGCCTTCTATGCAACAGATGTGCACATTGATCATGAAATGGTACATTTTTAACTATATTTGCCACTTTGTTCTCTTTTAGTACATATAAATTGTTTTCTAGTTTTGTTGTGGCACAAATCTCATTTCCTTTCTTAATTGTACAAGTGCTGTTAGCAAAAAACACTGTATAGCCTTCTTTATCCAGCTTAGAGACACTAAGTATGTTACAGTCCAGTTTTGGAACTAGCAGAACATTCTTAATCTCTTTTCTCAAACCTGGTATAAATATTGTCCCTTCTCCAGCCACAGGAGACCGTTCTCCGTTTGCCAAACTCACAAAGCTGTGTTCTGAAGCTCCTAGAAAAGAAAACAACTTCCTATCATTAGTTAAATGGCAAACAGCGCTGCTGTCTAGAATCCAGGTGGTGACCTTGTTCTTATCAGCAGCTGCCTGCACAAGAAAAATACTCCCTTTTCTGTCAGTTTTATTTCTGCTGCTAGAGGCTTGTAAGCAGTCCCTTTGAAGATGTCTCTGAGAATTACAGATGAAGCAGCGTTTCACTGAAAATGTCTTGTTTTCTTGTTCTCCCCTCCTGAAAGCAGTCCTCCTTCGCTGTGGGCTGGCTTGTCTTATTTTATCTTCTGATCTTTCACTTCTTTTTCTAGCCTCCTCGAGAAGCCTGCTTGTGATGTACTGAAGAGTTAAGTCTCTTTCTGGCATAGATTCAAGGCTTGTCACTAATACGTCATAGTCCTGCGGCAGACTGCTCAAAATAATATATGTCTTATGCGACTCAGTAAATTCGAATTTCTCTGTTGAAGCTCATTATACAGGTTTTTCATCTTTTGCAAATGATGGGACATGCTTTCACCTTCTTCTAGCTTAGGTTTATACAGCTTTCTGGTTAAGGATAGTTTGGTTCCTGATCAATCACAAACATAAATTCGTTTCAGCATGTCCCAACATTCTTTTGCTGAAGTCACATGAGTCAGTTGGCTGTCTTCCAGGCAAAGAATTATTGTAGATAGAGCTTTCTCATTTTTCTTTTGTTCCTCCTCATCTAGGGCAGCAGGGGGATTGCTTACTATCTCCCACAATTCCTCCTGGCTCAGGAACATCTCAGCTTTCACTGACCACGTCTGGTTATTTTCATTCAGTCTGGTTACAGGAAAAGCTCCCATACTGCCAAATGCCTGCATCTTGCTGTTTTTCTCTTGATCCTCCATTTTTCTTTCCCTCCTGGGCTCTGAATGGCAGAACTCTCACTTCCCTGGATGCTCTCTTGCCTCTCTGGTATCCACTGGTACTCACCGCCTTCCTTGATGCAACGCAGGTATCACAGGGTGCAGCGCTTGGCCCATAACCTTCTGTCAGCATTTCTTAACGCAAATTGCGGTTTTAGCAGAGTGATTCGCAGTCCAGGCAGTCCAGAAATAACTCACACCCAGTCCAGCAGCATTTCCTTCAGCAATGTGTATTTACAGCAGTATTTACAGCAGTCTGGCAGCGTAACATGTAGATGTGATCTTCAAGCAGGAAGAAGATACAACTGACTGTACAATTCACACATATATACAGGACCAATCAGATCACACATTGCATCATCCCTGAGTTGCATCAGCACTGCTGAGTCATCCTGACTCAGTTTTAACACACCTAATCATTATGGATTCTCATTAATACAGTCCATTCTGCTCAGGCCTGTAATTTTCCTTGACACCCCTCCAAATTTAAGGTCTGAGCAGAACATATACCCAGATTTTCAGTTATTTCCATGTGTTTCTGTATGTTTCTGTATGTTTTGTCAGAATATTGGCTATGTTTCTCTCTGATTCACAATACTGTAACTCAATTAATTTCTTCTTTATTGCTTCCCTGACATTATGATATTTTATGTCTATATGCTTACAGTACTTCTGCTTCGCATTTTATCAGTTGTCGCCATCTGGATGCAGGTTGTATTGTCTTCAAATACCATAATTGCTTGGTTTACTTCAATTTTCAAATCTTTGATTAATTGTTTATACACAGCTCAGACAAAGCTGCAAATTCAGCTTCACTCATTGATGTTGCAATGGAACTCTGCTTTCTTGACTTCCATCCCACTAGAACATCTGCAAACAATATTGCAAATCCTGAAATTGATTTTCTGTCTGTTACGTCACCTGCCCAATCACTGTCCACAAATGCTTTTAACTTTAACTCATTTGAGGGATTTATAACTAGACATTTGTCAAGCATTCCTTTTAGGTACCTGAATACTCTTTTTACCCCTTGTATGGGTTTTGATACGTGCCTACTCAGGATATTTACCACAGCAGCAATATCTGGTCTAGTCCAATTGGCTAGGTACATCAGACTTCCTATTGCTGATTGGTATATCTCCTGATTTTCAAATTCCTTACTTTCGGTTTCTGACTTTTGAAAATCCACTGTCATTGGAGTTTTTGCAATTTTACATTCTTGCATGTTATACTTTGTCAACATTTGTTCTATTTTCGTCTTTTGACTTAACACAAATACTTTCTCATGTTTCTGGATATACACCCTCAAGTAACTTTGTATTGGGCCTAAGTTCTTTAATTTCAATTCCTTTTTCAATTTCCTCTCAAACAAATCTATTTGGCTTTGATCTTTAGACATAACACAAATGTCATCTACATAGGCCAGCAAAATGTTTAGTTCTTTTCAATATTCTTTAACACACAAACATGGATCTGCCAAACTATTCCTGTATTTCAATTTCTCCAAAGCCGAATATAGACACTGATTTCAATTCCTTGCTGAGTGTCATAGGCCATAAATTGCTTTGTTTAATTTGTACACCATTCCTGGTTTGGAGTTTTCAAAACCAGGTGCCTACGCCATGTACAGTTCCTCCTGCAACTCTGCATTTAAATAAGCAGTTGTAATATCAAAGTGATTTACAACATAGTTTCTTGATGCAGCTAGGGCTAAGGTCAATCTTACTGTCTCAGTTTTCACAGTGGGCGAAAAAACTTCATTGTAATGAACGTTTTTCTTCTGTGTGTACCCTTGAGCCACTAATCTAGCTTTGTATATGTAATCACCATTATTTTGCAATTTTCTCTTGTAAACCCACTTGTTGCCTATTACCTTTTGCCCTGGTGGCAACCTTGTTTCAGTGAACACCTCATGTTCATCCATTGACTTCAATTCATCTTTCATGGCCTGTTCCCATTTCTTTCTTTCTATTTCAGGAAGAAGCATTACTTCCTCAAAATTCTTTGGCTCTTGGTATATGTGACACACTCTTATTTCTCCCACACCAAACCTTTCTGGAGGGATTCCCTTATTAGTCTTTTCTGACCTTCTTGGGATTTGTCTTTCTTCTTTAACTATAGGTTCACTTCATGTCTCACTAAACTCTCCATCATCCTCTTCTTCTGAGTTGCTGTGACTGGTATTTTCTTCAGCCTCTTCCTTTGGCTCTATCTGATTTCCCTGACTTTTCTGTCTTTCTGTGAAGGGAATGTACACTTGATAGTTTGCATGCACCTTATCCCAGTTCTCATATTTACAAAAATTTGCAGATATGGAAATTACTACATTTATGTTTCCATCCAGGAAACGATATGCCTTTGACCCTCTTTCATAGCCCAAAAACCTCATTTTCTTTGCTTTTGGTTTTCCTTTTCTTCTGGTTTCCTTTGGTATGTGTACCCAAGCACTACAACCAAAAACTCTCATATGCTGTATGGAAGGCTCCCTCCCATAGAGCATATAGTATGGGGTTTGCTCTATAGCAGAAGAATAAAAGCGGTTAATAATATAGCAAGAAGTAACCACAGTTTCTCCCCGATAGGCGTGGCTCATACCAGCATCAGCTAATAGAGCATCCTTCATTGTCTGTAGGACTCCATTCCTATGCTCTGCAACCCCATTTTGAAAGGGAGAATATGGGCTGGTCTTCCTATGAAAAATGCCTGTGTTTCTCAGCCTAGTTTGAAACCTTTCTGAAATAAATTCAGACCCTCTATCTGTCTGAATTTGTGCTACTTTTTATCAAAACATTTTTCCACATAGGCTAACCAATTTCTGAAATGATTGAATACTTCTGATTTGTTTTTCATCAAGTAACAAAATGCATATCTTGTAAAATCGTCCACAATGACTAGAACATACCTTGCTCCACCCATAGATGGTGGAAAAGGTCCAATTTAGTCTGCATGAACCAGCTGAAAATGTTGCTGTGTTTGATTAGTACGCTCCCTTGGTCTTGGACTAATCTGAGATTTTGCCAGTTTACAAATATTACAGTCCAGATAGTTTTTACATGATTTTACCTTCACACCCATAGCAAAACTTTCCATTTTCTGTATTACTCTGAAATTTGCATGCCCCAGCCTTCTATGCAACAGATGTGCACATTGATCATGAAATGGTACATTTTTAACTATATTTGCCACTTTGTTCTCTTTTAGTACATATAAATTGTTTTCTAGTTTTGTTGTGGCACAAATCTCATTTCCTTTCTTAATTGTACAAGTGCTGTTAGCAAAAAACACTGTATAGCCTTCTTTATCCAGCTTAGAGACACTAAGTATGTTACAGTCCAGTTTTGGAACTAGCAGAACATTCTTAATCTCTTTTCTCAAACCTGGTATAAATATTGTCCCTTCTCCAGCCACAGGAGACCGTTCTCCGTTTGCCAAACTCACAAAGCTGTGTTCTGAAGCTCCTAGAAAAGAAAACAACTTCCTATCATTAGTTAAATGGCAAACAGCGCTGCTGTCTAGAATCCAGGTGGTGACCTTGTTCTTATCAGCAGCTGCCTGCACAAGAAAAATACTCCCTTTTCTGTCAGTTTTATTTCTGCTGCTAGAGGCTTGTAAGCAGTCCCTTTGAAGATGTCTCTGAGAATTACAGATGAAGCAGCGTTTCACTGAAAATGTCTTGTTTTCTTGTTCTCCCCTCCTGAAAGCAGTCCTCCTTCGCTGTGGGCTGGCTTGTCTTATTTTATCTTCTGATCTTTCACTTCTTTTTCTAGCCTCCTCGAGAAGCCTGCTTGTGATGTACTGAAGAGTTAAGTCTCTTTCTGGCATAGATTCAAGGCTTGTCACTAATACGTCATAGTCCTGCGGCAGACTGCTCAAAATAATATATGTCTTATGCGACTCAGTAAATTCGAATTTCTCTGTTGAAGCTCATTATACAGGTTTTTCATCTTTTGCAAATGATGGGACATGCTTTCACCTTCTTCTAGCTTAGGTTTATACAGCTTTCTGGTTAAGGATAGTTTGGTTCCTGATCAATCACAAACATAAATTCGTTTCAGCATGTCCCAACATTCTTTTGCTGAAGTCACATGAGTCAGTTGGCTGTCTTCCAGGCAAAGAATTATTGTAGATAGAGCTTTCTCATTTTTCTTTTGTTCCTCCTCATCTAGGGCAGCGGGGGGATTGGTTATTATCTCCCACAATTCCTCCTGGCTCAGGAACATCTCAGCTTTCACTGACCACGTCTGGTTATTTTCATTCAGTCTGGTTACAGGAAAAGCTCCCATACTGCCAAATGCCTGCATCTTGCTGTTTTTCTCTTGATCCTCCATTTTTCTTTCCCTCCTGGGCTCTGAATGGCAGAACTCTCACTTCCCTGGATGCTCTCTTGCCTCTCTGGTATCCACTGGTACTCACCGCCTTCCTTGATGCAACGCAGGTATCACAGGGTGCAGCGCTTGGCCCATAACCTTCTGTCAGCATTTCTTAATGCAAATTGCGGTTTTAGCAGAGTGATTCACAGTCCAGGCAGTCCAGAAATAACTCACACCCAGTCCAGCAGCATTTCCTTCAGCAATGTGTATTTACAGCAGTATTTACAGCAGTCTGGCAGCGTAACATGTAGATGTGATCTTCAAGCAGGAAGAAGATACAACTGACTGTACAATTCACACATATATACATATACATGACCAATCAGATCACACATTGCATCATCCCTGAGTTGCATTATCCCTGAGTTGCATCAGCACTGCTGAGTCATCCTGACTCAGTTTTAACACACCTAATCATTATGGATTCTCATTAATACAGTCCATTCTGCTCAGGCCTGTAATTTTCCTTGACACCCCTGAGTGAATGGTTGATGAGTGGGGTTTTTTACCTTAATGATCTGAATTTGCTTTGGTGTTGATTTTTTTTGGTACTGTATTCTTTGATTCTTTTAGTATTGTATACTCATTGCTACTAACTTAAGTACTGTCTTCTAATTGTCGTGAGCTGCCTTGGGTCCTTTTTAAGGGGAAAGGCAGGTCCAAAAGCTTTTAAATAAATTAAATACCGTATTTGCTGGCATACAAGATGACTTTTTGGCCCTGAAAAACATGCCTCCAAGTGGGGGGGTCATCTTGTACGCCAGGTGCATGTCCAGCAAACCTTCCCTCTCTCCCAGCAAAGTCACTTACCTGGTAGTAAGACCAAGTAGAGCCCCGCTCCTAGCCTGGGAATAGCCTGACTCTAGTGCCGAACAGCTGACTGTCGGAACAGCAGAGAGGCGGCAGCCATTTTGAGCTGCAACCACATGGCTGCTGCCTCTCAAAATGGCTGCGCCTCTCTGCTGTTCCTTCTTCCAGCAAACCCTGGCTCTCTCCGAAAAGGAACCAAAAGGGGCAAAAGGAACTCTCCCCATGATGTAGCCAAAGCAGAATCACGCATGCGGAAGAGGGGGTAGTCTTATACAGCAAGTATATAACAAACTCTACATTCTGAGTGGGAATGTTGGGGGGGGTCGTCTTATACACCCAGTCGCCTTATACACCGGCAAATACGGTAATAATGATTCCTAATATATTAAGTAAACAATATACAATGAGATGTAGAGTGTAAATTAAAATAGAGGGTTCAGAAAAAAACACAATGAACACTGCTGCAGTTCAGGCTTGCACCAGAGCACAACCTAACAGCAAATGCTTGGGAAATTTATAAGCACTTATGCCCAGCTTTCAGTTGGAAAAAAAACAGTGTAGAAAAATGCCTTTTGGCATCTGTGCCTGATTCTCAATTTCATTGGTGCATACAGACATCATTTACAGGTTTTGCTCTTTCCCCCAATAAGGAGACACTGAGTTCTCAGTCCCCAGTGCCCTTTGTGCCAAAGTGTCTCTACTTCAGGATGCCTAAGAAATTGGTTTCATGTTCACTTTTTTCCAGTAGCAAACAGAAAACTAGCTGATTGTTTTCTAATCTGTATGAGTAAATGGGACTTCAGATATTGGGAATTATTATTATAGATATTTGGAACTATCAAATTTGGATTCAGCTATATTTGGAACTATCCAAAGAGGGCATTAGCTGGTGAATTCCAAAGATTTCTGAATCCGAATGCACCTTGCTAGTGAAAAATCCTAAAAATGTATGCTACCACTCCCCCAAAAAAAGGGTTGGGAGAAAAATCAACCTTCTTTTTCTTTTAAATTGTTTTAATTGGTATTATGAACATTTGTTTGCTAAATAACATTTCCCTAGGCACAGTTTGATTAAGTCCAATGGGCAAAATGCCATCCAAACAGATGTGATGAAAGAAAAGTATAAACAGCCCTTAGACTCTGATTATACATTAATGAAATGTTTCAGCCAGTTTGGAAGAACCATGAGGTCTGCAGAAGTAAAAAAAGATAAAGCCCATGGGAGGAGGAACTAAGGCACTGGCAGTGGAAAGAGAGCAACCCATTGAAGATGGCAAGCAATTCTTTATATGGAACTTTTAAAAATTCTTCCTCCTTATGGAGAAGACAGCTCCTGTTACAGAGGAAAACAGGAGTCCAGGGATGGTGTTGTGATCTTGCTGGGTTACCACACTCTCCGCGACCCAGCCATTTCCTTACTGGAGCTGGTGGACTTCGTCTCTGTGGCACTGTTGGTGTCACCAAGGCTTTTGGTCTTGGGTGACTTCAATGTACATGTGAAGGTGGAGGGTTTCCGCTCCAGCTCTTGAGTTCTTGGAGACCATGGCCTCCTTGGACATGTCCCAACATGTCAATGGCTCCACCCATGTGGGTGACCACACACTGTACCTGGTGTTCTCCACTGAGCAGAGGGTGCTCCGAATAATGACTGATCTTGTGTCTGTCCCCTTGTCATGGACAGATCACTACCTAATCAAATTCAACCTCACAGTGGCTCTCCCCCCCCCACGGGGAGCAAGGACCTGTTGTTATGGTCTGCCCTCGAAGGTTACTGGATCGTATAGGATTCCAGATACCATCTTTTAAGATATCAAGATCTATTTAAAAAGGATGGTGAATTAAGGTCAAAAGAGGAGCTAGAGTCACAGAATGTCTATCTAGACTGGTGGCCCAGAATACAGCTAGAATCTAGATATACAAAGGATAAAATAGATGGTTTCTACTCAGAGCAAACAATTTTTGATAAACTTTTATTGGACTTATTTAACAAATGGACTGAATTGACAGGCAGTAGCTGATCAATATATATTGAAATGTGAACTTTATCTACAAGGCAGAAAAGAGTAAATAGAATAACTTAAAATCTTGATATGGCAATAGATATAGATTGGATACCAGTATGTTATTGTCTCCCCTCTTCCTCATAAATTCCAATTCCTTTTTTCCTTTGTTACCCCTTATGTTAAAAAAAAAAAATGAAATGAAAAAAAAAAAAGGATTCCAGATACCATGAAAGGGATTCTGGCCAATCTGACTGGTGCTCCTGTCAGGGCTCTGATGGATAGCTGGCTGGCTGCCACCATCAGGGCTGTTGACACAATCACACCTAAATGCAGCTTGGGTGTACATCTGGACCTAGCACTCACCATGGAGACTCAGGTGGCATCAGTGGTCCATTCCGCACACTTCCACCTTCAGCAGATTGCCCAGGTGCATCCCTATCTTGATGTGGAAGCACTCACCACTTTGGTCCATGCACTCGTAGTCTCAAGATTAGACTACTGCAATGTGTTCTATGTGGAGCTGCCTTTCGGATTCACGCTGAAACTTCAGATGGTACAAAATACCACGATCAGAATTCTAACTGGCGTGAAGAGGCATCAACATATTTTCCCCATTCTGGCCGCCTTTCATTGGTTGCCCATTCATTTCCGCATTGATTTCAAAGTTCTTACGATTGCTTATAAAGCCCTAAATGGTTTAGGACCTCGATATCTGGCAGAATGCCTTCTCCCACCCTGCTCTAGCCAGGCTGGGCAATTGAGGGGCCTGGACTCCTGTTTTCCTCTGTAACAGGGAGGCCCAGAAGGAAAGAACAAGGAACTGGGCCTTCTCGGCAGTAGCCCCTTGCCTCTGGAACAGCTTGCCCATTGAGATCCACCTGGCTCCCTCTCTGGGTGTCTTTAAAAGCAAACTTAAAATATGGCAATTTAGGCAGGCTTTCCCTCCTGCTGTATCTTAATATTTACAATTTTTTTACATCTTAGTTTCTTGCATGTTTATTGGTGCCATTGTATTTTTTTAAATTTTGTAATGCTGCCCAGAGTAGACCATTGGTATAAATTGGCGGGGTGTAAATTGAAAAAAGTCAATCAATCAATCAATCAATCAATCAATCAATCAATCAATCAATCAATCAATCAATCAATCAATCAATCAGAGAGTAGAAAAGAAAATTGGAATGAAGTAGCTGAGAACTTGAACCCAGGGATGCACTACTTACTCCCTGATACATTATCATGAATCTTATGTGTCTCTCTTACTTGCATTTCTCTCACTTGTCTCTCTTACCAACCACTCTGAATGGATCAAATAAAGAAGACTTTCAATAGTATTACAAACTTTTTGATTTAAGGGATCAATGAATGCCCACCCCCCCTTTCCTTCTTTTTTTAATATGCTAAATTTGTTACATAAAGTTCTTACACTCTGAAACTTTTCCTTTGATGATGATGATGATGACGACGATGAGACCACCAACAACAACAATATAGAAAATTGGAAAACTGTCTTAATAGCTTATGGTGAAGTGATTGAGGAAGTTAGCATTAAAAGGTGAATATTTCAAGGGGATTCTTTGTCACCACTGCTGTTTAACATCTCAATAATCCTCATGTCAATAATTTTCAATAAAACTGGATTAGCCTATCATATTTCGGAACAAGCAAGAAAAATCAATCTTCTGTTTTACATGGATGACCTGAAACTATATGCAAAAAGTTCCAAGGAGACAGAATCACTGCTAAACCCAGTGTGAATATTTAGTGAAGATATTTAAATGAAATTTAGAAATGAGAAATATGCAGCTCTGCCTATACAATGTGGCAAGATCAAAAAAACTAGATGGAATAGAGTTTGAAATGGCAATATTATAAAGTTTCTGTCAAGTGAGGAAAATTATAGATACCTTGGGATTCTAGAAGCAAATAACATCTTGCACAAAAAAGTTAAAATAACTGACAAAAAGGGAATATATCAAAAGACTACAAAAAATCTTAAAATCAACATTAAATGGTGGAAATACAATCAAAGCCCTAAACACATGAGCAGTTCCAGTAATTAGATATTCAGCTGGAATAAGAGATTGGACCCAAAATTAATTAGAAGAATTGGATCAAAAAACATGTAAACTAATGAACATACATCATGTACTACATCAAAAAAATTATGTGGACAGATTATATTTACCATGAAAAACTGGAGGCCATGGATTTCTGAAAATACAGAAAGTAATAGAGGAGGAAAAAAGAAACCTAAATGATTATTTGTATAAGCAGAGAAAAATTATTGAAGGCATTGATGGCAATTTTTAGAATATATATATTAATTGCATTTTAATTATTTTGCCCTTTTATTTTGCCTTTTTATTGTATTTTAAATGCTGTAAGCCGCCCAGAGACCTTCGGGTAGTGTGGGCGGCATATAAGTTAAATAAATAAATGAATAATAAATTGAAAATGGAGAATATTTTGAAAACAACAGAAATAAAGGCTCAATATAAGAAAAAACAATTTGAAAATAAATTAAACAGCTGGAAAAATAAACCACTATATGGACAATAGATGAAAAATATTGCTAGAATGCATGATCATAATTCAATACGGGCATGGCTAAAACTGGAAATCCTTAAGAAAGAATCTGAAGGCTTGATTTTTGCTGCACAAGAACAAGCGCTTCAATGTGATGAAAGTTAAGATTCAAGAAATTAGTGCTAACAGCAAATGTCAATTCTGCCAAGGGAAAAAATGAAACTGTCTCACACTTCATCTGTGAATGTCCAAAGACTGCACAGATTACAAAATGAGACACAACAGAGTGCTGTCCTCTGAAGACGCCGGCCACAGAGACTGGCGAAACATTAGGAAGAACAACCTTCAGAACACGGCCAAAGAGCCCGAAAAACCCACAACAACCATTAGATCCCGGCTGTGAAAGCCTTCACGAATACATTAGACACAACAGAGTTGCAAAATTAGTCATTATCAAAAAACTTTAAATTGCCAGCCTCCAAAAACCCATTGGAACATGAGATAGAGAAGGTGTCAGAAAATGACGACATCAAAATTCTGTGGGATTTCTTGATCCAAACTGATAGACAACTTGAAATTAACACATTAGATATAGTAGTAATAGAATGAAGAAATGTCTGAATCATTGACATTGCAATACCAGGAGATGCCAGAGTTGAAAATAAAGAATTGGAAAAACTAACAAAATACAGAGACCTGGAAATTGAAACATCTCACTTGTGGATGAAACACACTTTAATAGTCCCCATCATCATTGGGGCTTTGGAAATAGCCAGCGCGCGCGAGTGGCGCGTGCGCGCCATGGAGCCCCGCGCGTTGTTTGCTCCCTCAGCCCCGACGAGGACGCAGGCAGCCTGGGTCTCGCGAGGTTTGAGCGGGACCTCAGGCAATTTAAGGGAGCTGCGTAGCTCAGTCGGGGCCCTTTCGCTTTTGACAGTGGACGGGAGAGAGCGTCGCTGGAGCTTGGGTTTGGGGGAGTGGTGGCTTTTGAGCTCCCTCCCTGAAGGCGAAGGGGTGTTTAGGAGTGTGTATGGGTGTGTGAGTGAGGGGGTGTGTGAGTGTGGGGGTGCGTCTGTGAGGGTAGAAGAGCGGCGGTGGGCGACGGGGAGCGCGTGTCGGGGGTGGCCCCCGCCCACCATTTGGTTGCGAGGTGGATCGGCTGGCCTCCCCTCCGTTACCGGTAGGGTTGCGGGGGGAAGCCGATCGTAGAGGGCAGACAGGGCGTTTTGGACTGGAGGCGGACAGTCCCTAGGAAGCCGCGGGGCAGCCGATTCTCCCCTTAGGGGGACGGCGCGGCTCGACCTCCCGCCTATCAGCTGATCGGCGGTTTTGTCCCCGCTGGTTTGGCGGCGGTGCTAGCGGCCGCAGGGAAACAGGGAGCGAGGCCCGGAGGCTGTGGGCCGGGGTCCACTCCCACACGGTGTAAGGGTGGTGTTTGGGGGTGACTGGGGGGCACGGCTTGGCCCAAGTCGGATATAAAGGTTAGGGGGGAGCCCTGTCGCCCCGTCCCTTACCCACCCACCCACCCTCGCGCGATTTCAGGAAGCGCGAACTGTGTTGTGTGGGGTGGCCGATTAACATTATAGTAATGACTTAGGAAGTGGCCTGGTCACGACGCGAGGGCACGATTACACAAGTTAACTGGTTCTGTTCTTTCTGGAGAACGTGTAGTGTGTCCTGGTTTCGCTTTTGGGAAGGGCAGTGGGTTTTCTCTGGGAGGCCATTTTGTTGCCCTTGGGAGCGCCGCATGGTGGGTTCGCGGCGGCCATTTTGGGTGTAGGTTTCACTTTCAAAAAAACAAAAAAACAAAAAAAAAAAACAAAAAAAAAAAGAGAGGAGCGAATTCTTAGAATAGGTAATAGGTAAAGGGTCAAAAATAAATAAGAAGGAAGGAGTTATTAAAGGAATAAATAAGTATCTGAAGAGGGTATTCAAAAAACAAAAACAAAAAAAAACAAAAAAAAAGAGGAAGGAGAAGTAGCTAATACACAGAGAGAGTGGGAAAGGCCGATTGGGGTCTGGCCTGGGAGAACGTTCACAATGCCGCCGAAAAAGGGGGGTGGCATTAAAAAAGGAAAGAGTAGGGCTAAGAAACGAGCTGTTCCTCAATTGTCCCCGCCTCAGTCGTCGTCTGATGAGGAATCATGGGCGATGCTGAAAGAATTGCAAGCAAAAATGGCGAGTTTGGAGGCCAGGAATTCTGAGGGGCAGGTTTCTGGGGGCAATGAGGTTACACCACGCCGTTCTGTTAGGGAGTCAAGGGGACGCCGTAGGGCTGAAATAAGAGCTATGACCATGGATCTAATGAGGCGTTTCGATGCAATTGATCCTGAGCAGGGGCGGAGTCCTGACGTGCTGGAAATGGAGCAGGATTTTGAAACAGCGCCTGTCCGGGCTGGCAGGCGAGAACGAAGGTCCGAGGTACCAGGCGGTCTGGATCCAGGAGAAGGAACGTCTTACGAACAGGACCCTTATGAGGAGCTTCCCTACAGCGGGAGAGGGGCCGTCGCTGCTTCAGGTGAGTCAACAAGAGTGGCGGGTGAGTATGAGGCCTCACACAAGACGATTAGTCAGGCTACACAATGGCCATGGATGGGAGGCGCACTACAGGCAGGCGCAGCACCTAACACATATATAACACCGGGCGCGCCATGGCCGGGCAGTTGCTGGCCCCCTATGGGGCCGCAATGGTTTGGATGGGGTATGCCTATGCAGTCCCCTTTACATAATACACCGGCAGATGAAGGTAAGAGGGCTGTTCTACAACAGCACCCATCGGTGCCGAATACAGGGTACAACACGGTCCCAATGACATCTATGCCGTACTCGGATTACAGTACGCCACTGGGAGATCATTTGACGTCAGCGGTTAAGGAGAAGATTTGGAGAGGCGATTTCATTGATTTTTATGAATTGCTTAACCGGGAATTTGAAGTCAAGGAAATCGATAAGGATGATGAGAAGTTAAAGGAGAAGCATAGGCGTAAAAGGCCGGACAGGAATTGGACCAATTGGGTTACGGGTTTCACCATATACGCAGGTGTGTTGGTAAAAATGCAGCCTTGGAAGGCATCGGCCTTGTTTCAATATTTTGATGTTATGCGTAGAGCAAAGGCTGAGTTTGAGGGCCAGGCATGGTTGCGTTACGATGAAGCTTTCAGAATGCGAAGTGCGATTAGACCTGAGTTACGTTGGGATGAGACACACCCAGGACTCTGGTTGCAGCATATGTCGCCGGCTAAAACAAACCTGGGCGATAGATTTGATTGTGGGCATTTGAATCTAAAGTATTCGAGTGGTGCCGGTGCCCGCCAAGGGGCGGGACAGGCGGTTCAACCCCGCCTGCCTTGCTTTGAATTCAATAATAAGGGATCCTGTAATAAAGCCCAGTGTAGGTTTCGCCATGAGTGTATCGGATGTGGAGGAAGGCACCCACGAAGTAACTGTTTTAAAGCAGGGGGTCTACGACAGAACAAGACAGGGGGAGTGCAGAGGAAACCCGATGGAGGGGGTGGAACTCCAGGAAAGGGGTCCCACGCCAATCAGAATTGAAGTGTTACAGGAGGGTTTGGCGGCATATCCCAATAAGGAGGATGCAAGGTACTTGTATTTGGGTTTTAAGTTTGGTTTTAGGATTCCCGCAGCGGGTGTTAGGAAGGCATTTATGGCACGAAACCTGAAGTCTTTGCAAGGTTTGGAGGCAGTAGCGAGGGAAAAAATTGGTAAGGAGGTCAAGGAAGGTAGGGTGCTGGGGCCGTTTCAGGAGCCACCCTTAGTTAATTTGAGGGTGTCGCCATTGGGGATCGTGCCCAAGAAGGCGCCGGGTGAATTTAGGTTGATACACCATTTATCCTTCCCAGAGGGGGAGTCGGTAAATGATGCTATCCCAGGGGAGTTATGCTCAGTCCGCTATACGTCATTTGACGAGGCGGTAAGAATGGTTAGAGACTGTGGAGGGGGTGCTGAACTTGCTAAGGCGGACGTGAAATCTGCTTTTCGGATTCTTCCAGTGCATCCGGAGGATTTTAGTTTGTTGGGATTTCAATTTCAGGGCCAATATTATATAGATAGAGCCCTTCCTATGGGGTGTTCTGTTTCATGTTCAACCTTTGAAAAGTTCAGCACGTTTATTGAATGGTGGATTAGGCAGAGGGCTGGATGTAAGGACACAGCTCATTATCTGGACGATTTCCTGTTTTGTGGTAGGGCGAACTCCGGGGGATGTCAAAGGTTGTTGGACACGTTTAGGGAATTGGCGGGCGAGTTGGGTTTACCATTAGCAGAAGAAAAGACGGAAGGGCCTGCTACTAGATTGACGTTTTTGGGGATAGAGGTGGACACAGTTCAGCAGACTTCTAGGCTGCCCCAGGATAAACTGTTAAATATTAGGAAGGTGATTGCCGGTTTGCGGCAGAAAAAGAAGATAACCCTGAAGGAGTTGCAGGAGGTAGTTGGCCATTTGAATTTTGCTTGTAAAGTGATAGCCCCGGGGAGAGCTTTCGTACGGCGGCTTTGCAGCGCCATGTCAGGATTGCGTCGGCCGTTTCACAAGGCGAGGGTTACAAAAGGGATGCGAGAGGATCTTAAAGTTTGGGAGCAGTTTTTTGATCAGTTTAATGGGGTTTCTTTCTGGAGGTCGGAAATTAGACTAAAGGCGGAAGTCCAAGTAAATTCGGATGCGGCTGGTGCGCTGGGGTTCGGTATTTATTACCGAGGCAGATGGTGTGCAGGAACTTGGCCGGAAGAATGGCATAGGTGGGGTATTACTAGGGATTTGACATTTTTGGAATTTTTTCCGATTGTGGGAGCCCTGTGGCTCTGGGCTGAGGAATGGGCTAACACGGTGGTTCATTTCTGGTGTGATAATCAGGCGGTGGTATATATTGTAAACAACTTGACGTCGAGGTCAGATAGGGTCATGAATTTGGTTAGGGCATTCACGTTAAGGGCATTGCGATTCAATATTGTTGTGCACGCCCGACATGTTCCGGGCGTTGATAACAGGATAGCTGATGCTCTTTCGCGTCAACAGATCCAACGTTTCCGGGAATTGGCACCGGAAGCCAGGGATCTGCCAGAGGCTCTTCCGTTAGAGGTATGGCGGATTGGCGGGATGAAGCGACAAGAGCAATAGGTATGGCATTGGCCCCGAGAACGAGTAGAAAATATGGAGCGGCAATTATTGAGTTCTCAGAATTTCGGAGGTTGAGGCACTTAGAACAGTCATGGCCTGCTCCGGTAGAACACATACAGCAGTTTATAGTAGAATTGCACTGGAGGGGTTTGACGCCAGGCACCATAAGAGGTAAGCTGGCGGCCTTGAGCTTTTATGCTAAGGCGAATGGTATCAGGGATTCATCAAGTGATTTTAGAATTAAAAAGATGATCGAAGGTTGGTCAAAGGAAAAGGGAAAGAGGAAGGATGACAGGACTCCCATATCTCCGGCAATTCTTATTCGCCTGTGTGAGTGTTGGGTAAGGTTATGTAAGGACGGGTATGAGGAATCGCTTTTTCGGGCGGCTGCGTTGTTGGCCTTTTTTGGTGCCATGCGAATCAGCGAGCTGGTAGCTTTGGGCAAGAAGGATGTTTCCCGGAGAGCGTTGCAGCTGGAAGACGTGACGGTATGGGATGGCCAGGTGAGGGTTAGGTTGAGAAGCTCCAAAACCGATCAGTATGGGTACGGGAGTATGGTTATTTTAGGCCAGTGTAGCTTAGTTAAAATATGTCCAGTAAAGGCTATAAGGGACTTTGGGATTCTGCGAGGGACGGATAGGGGCTATTTCTTTCAGCACAAGGACGGCACTCCCCTCACTAAGTACCAATTTTGGTCGTTAACTGACATGGCGTTGAAAACCATAGGGATCAGGAATATGAGGTTTTGTACACATTCATTTAGAATAGGTGCTGCGTCCACGGCAGCCGCATTGGGTTACGATGCTGGAAAAATTAAGAGATTGGGTCGTTGGTCTTCTAAATGCTTTAAGAAATACATCAGGCAACTACCTAACGTGTAGGCAGATGTCATTTTTGTTTTTCAGATGGAGAGATGCTGGAGGTCCGGAAGAACGTCTTGATTGTTGGCCATAGTTATGTATTTTGGGCAGCACGTTATGCTGCGTCTACCAGTTGGGGAAGCGACTTAGGGCTTGGCGCCCGTGCATCCATTCGTTGGAAGGGCATGCGTGGCATGCAATGGGTCCAATTCGGAAGAGTGGCCGCTTTTGGTAATACACCTCCAGACATCTTGGTGGTGCATCTTGGGGGCAATGATCTGCCCCGATTGCCTGGAAAGGCTTTGATATTGGATATTTTAAGGGACCTGTGCAGACTGCACGCACTATACCCAGCCATGCGGATAGTTTGGTCATCAATCATACCGCGATTAATTTGGCGTGGGGCGCGTGATATGTTTAAGGTTTATAAGGCTAGTCGCCGGGTCAATAAGGAAATTTGTAGAGGTGTCAGCAAATGCGGCCTCGGGTCTGTGATTGATCATCACAGAATCCAAATATCCAATTTGGAACATTTTCGTAAGGATGGTGTACACCTGTCTGATGCAGGTCTGGACATCTTTTTGGAGGATATCAGAGGGGGCCTGCTTGTGGAACTCGGTGTTCCTAGTGGGTACATGGGACATAGACAAGGCTAGTCCTCATGTGTTGGCGGGTAGTGCGGGAATAACTGATTGTCACGGTGTCTCCCTTTGGTAATTTACATAAAATAAACAGCGCTCCAGTCCTGACGGCACTGAGGATCGTGCGGTCACAGGGCCGAAGGTGACTGAGACGCTTGACCCCTTACGGACCAAAAGGTTATCAAATGCGATGGCTGGAGGTCCGGGGGGGTTAGTGAAGGCCTTATAGGTTCCTCCTGTCGTGGGACAGCGGGAACCTGGGGTCTGGGACTCGCCCATTGACTTATAAGGAAGGATTTGGCGTTATTTCCCCGCACTACCGCAGGCCCCCTCAAGTTTGGTATTGGTTTAATCAAACAATTTAATTTGGTTAATAAAGTGTGGCCCATATTTAAATCCAATAATGGTTGTCTCGCGTCTTCATTTTCGGGGCTTGGGGAGCAATAATATCTAGAAATTCCACACAGTATTCTAAGCAGTTGCAGCTTCCAGAAATAACTTTATCAGAACTAAAAACAAAACAGAACAAAACAACAAACAAACAAACCTTGGCAGTGTTGGGAACAGCATATATACTACATCAATGTTAAACAGATATTTAGGTTTGGGGTTAAAACGTATATCTACTATGTAATACCTGTCAATGTTTTTTATAATTTTCATTGACTGTATTTGGTATTTTTGAATAATAATTTGTATGAGAATGGTGTCACATGTGACCACCTTAAAAACTCCCAAAAATCAATCACTGCCCTGAAAGCAGTGATGGTTTATGCTAACTTCAGGGAGGACAACTTCCACCCACCTCTCCTGGACACAGACACACGCACACATGCACTTTGATATATAAACACCAAAAGTAGTAGTGAACTAAAGAGGTGTACAGGCTTATATCCTAAGTGACTTTTTGCAAGACCCCAGACATGTATATCATTCCACATAGAAGGCAATATCATGCATATTTTTTTTTAAAAAAATCCAGATTAAATGCTCATGAAATATTCAGGGATGGGGAAAATGTTAATATTTTAATTACTTCTCACTCCTGTTCATTGGATAATATCTAGGCAGGAGTCCCTTCTTACTTAAACCAGTACAGCTTCTCCATGATGGTATTTCCATCCTGATGCACTACGGATCCTGAAACAAAAGTGCGCCATCTTTCTACTTTATTCCTGTCCTCTCACTTGATGAAGTAGGCACAGGTTTCTTCTCAGATTATAAATTTCAGCAACATTGTTTGCATTTCTTTAAACAACCAGCCAGTTGATCTACACAAAAACTGAAGAGAAAAAGCACCCTCTCTAGGGTTTCAAAGTTTGATGTTCCAATGGAGATCCTGGGCTTTATTGAGTGCTTAACTGGCATTCAGCTTCTTCTGTGGGGCCAGCAGTGTGGTCTAGTGGATTACTTTTGATTGCTGTTTTTTTTCATTTGAAGCTCCTAGACATTTTGTTTATGGGACAAATAATAAATTGAACAGGAAAGATCTATAGTTGTGTTCTTGCATCACGGGGAATTACAACTCCTTGTTCTACTTCATAGTCACTCTGGAATCACACAAATTCTATCTGTCTTTGCACACTTATCTAATGATAGGCACATACCTAATGATAAAATGGCCCACTATTTCAGCACTCTTTTGTTATATGCAGAGAACAGATGGTGATATAACAACTACTATTGCATCAAATGCTAGTAGGCTGCAATCTGTGAGAGCCATTATAGAACAGTCAAATCATTGTCATCATCACCATAGCCACCACCAATTCACCAAGATCTCTCTTATCTTTTTTTAAAAGGTGTTGCCTTCCAGCAATTTCAAAGTGTGACTGTTTTCCAAATGCAGGTTATTTCACTCTTATTAGCCTGCCTTCCCCCACAAGATCCTCAATGAGTCATGAATCACATACGAATCTTCCTGGTATTTCCCAGGATACCTTACAGTACTTTGTTCAAGGTGAATTTAAGAGATCACATGGATCTGCTATTTCTTCCCACTCCCTAGTCAAATACAATTAGTATGTGTGTTTTCTAGGCCAGTTGACTATCCAGTAGCCAAATGCCAAAATACATTTAAGTTTAATAAATAAATCATTCATCAACCAAGGACAGAATTGTTTGAGAATAAAACTTGAAAAGTAACAAAATTCTGAGCAATCATTAACTGTAGCTATCAGCTTTGGATTTGTACCCTGATGGATATGAATCACACAGGTACAAATTTATACATTCATAATATATTTGATTTTAATTAAGAAGGGAGTAATGACTTCAGAGTAAGAGAGCTCAACAAGTAATAAAACAGAGCACTGTGAGCAGAGCATTCACACATTAAGCCCATTACAGTCAAATGTCAGTAGCATGCTAAACACAAGGGTAATCAATCATGTATTTTGAATCCTAGCAAAGCTATCAAAACACATTGCTGTCATCACTGTCTTAAAGTCACATCTAATAAATATACTCAAAATATTTATGTGAAACATCCATTTCGCAAGATAACTCTCAAGCAATAGCATATTTGTTGGGTGCCAATTCAACTGATCAGCCAAATCACTTAAAAATATTTTCCCTAACAAGAATGAAATCATCAAAACATTCTTTTCTTAATTACTGAGCAAACTAGTTGAGATGTAAGTGTTTGGGGAAATTCATGATGAAATGAGAAAATGTGTTTTATCACATTTATTGTGCAACACAGCAGCAGAGCAAGTCAACATTCCACAAACCGATTCTAAAAATGAGGGCTCCTCCCCCCCCCCCAAAATTATAACTTTGAGATTAGATTTTGGATCAACATCAGATTTGGCAGAGATTTAGCAGACAGTGTATTCTTGCTCTGTGCCACATTTGAGAAGCTTTGGGCAAATGATTTTGGTTTTTTGTCCCAAAAAACCCCAACAACAAACAAACGGCCATGGAAATTGCTTTGTGTTTGAGTGAGAAATGGTTAACTGATAAAAAAAATAGAAGTCAGCTTCTCGGAATTTCCCTTACTTGATGTCACTTTGTGAATGGTAGTGAGCAAAAGAGGGTATCCTGTAGGGTAGACCATCTTAACTGCTGCTGGTGTTGTCAGCATTCAGCCTACCTTTTGCTATGTAAAGCTTGGCAACCTTTTTCTACTGGCAACATGGGCACAATATTGTGCAGCAATATCAAACCATTTCCTGTCATTATGAATCGTGGATACAGGAGCCAATGTCCCATATTTATAAACTGGATGAGTTTTTGGTTTTGAAAAATTGGATAGAATTGAAACTGGGCATTTGGATTAAAATGTGTCATGAAGTATAATAGATACCATCCATGTGAGAAATTCTCACTGATGCATTTCTGATGTCTCTTGACTAATCAAACCCAATAATGTATTGTGAGCTACAAAAAAAAAAAAAAAACGGATTACTGCGCAGTATCAAACACACAAAACACTGTCTTATTCTAATGACATTTGTTCTGAATGGGGATTGCAGAAATGGATATTAATTGTTCTTTTTAAAGAACTTCTGGTAGCTTCATTATCATGTATCAGAGTTGGATTCCACCCCCCTGGAGAGTCCTATTTTTTTTTTAAATCCATATAAGATCTGACATGAAATGCAAGCATTTGCAAAGTTGTCACCTAAACCATTGAAAATAATTTCACTACATTTCATATGCTTGCCATGTACAATTTCTTTTTACAAACAAAGCCTGGCTAGGCTGAGGGGGAAAAAAAAGGCAAAGCTATTTATTTTTTGCCATGAGGATACTTTTCTCTCTCTGCCCATTAAACATCTTGATACAAAAACTGTCCCATGTTGTTTTTTAAGCAAATCATGATGAAGCTCTGTCAGATTTCCCCATTGTGCAGAAATCAAAATTCCCTCTATAAAAAAAAGATACATTTTATGCCCTAAACCTAACCCCAAATACACTAGATTTTTCCCTGAGCTCAGGAAATGCTCCCTAAATTCATGAAACACACGTTTTTAATGAAAGAAGATCATAGCACATGACTACCACCCCATATAAAATAACATTTTTTAAAAAGCTGCCGGGGGAGGTGGGATCCAGAGGAAGAACTGCCACTGAATTTGGCAACACAGATTTGCCTTTCGTTTAGTGGCTGCATAGTGCCTTTTTCCCATTATAATTGTTATTATCAAGAAAAAAAAAAGATTACTGGTAGGTTACCAAGGTGTCCATGATAACTGGTCTTAAATCACTGTTGAATTGCGTTTAAGTGTTGTGGAGGTATTCCATGTCCTGACAATTCTGCATTGTATTTATACTTCCTGTCTCAATCCTTGATTATATGGTCATTTCCTCCTTCCTCATCTTGCTGGAAGTGGGATCGTTTCTGCAATAAAGTGCTGCTATTGCTGCTGGATTTCTTCTCTCTGATTAATCAGAGTAAGTGCAGCATATCAGAATGTCTAAAAGATACTAGGAAAAAGTCATTACCAAATGTAATACTTCTGCTGTTATCTACTACCACTGTTATTTTCTTCACAACTACCAAGCCCATCTCTAATCACAAAGCTCAAAGGTAAAAACTGTCAATATTCCCTATATTAGCATGTGATTCATCTGCCATCTTCTTTCACCTCTATATTTAATACTATCTTTTTATTTTCCTCCTGAGTTTTAAGTGAATTCCCAATCTTCAACCCCCAACACCCCTCCTCTCTTTTCTCTCTACCCCCTCGTCTTTGTCCAGGCTGGTGTCTGTTTTCTGTCTCCTGAGGAATTTTTACAACAGATCCCTAAAACAACATAAGCCATAAATTACTGTATATAAATGTAACATATATCCAAAAGCCAATGAATATTTATGATGAAACTGATATTTCATTCAGTATTTCATTCTGTTTCCACATGTCTGACAAAGTGGATGTGTCCATGAAAGCTCACATTAAAATATAATAGTCTTTCAGATGCCACATGTTTTCATCTTTTTTTGTTTTGTTTGTTTCGATTTTGCCTGATATGCTTGCACAAACATATCTACCTCTTCCAAAACTAGAAGCTTTATATAATAAAGGCTGGACTAAATGTTGTTGACATCAATGTCAACAGTCAAGAAAGTCTACATGATGCCCTCTTGTGCTCACTTCTATTCACAAACCGACACCAAGCAAAGGAAAATCTCAGAACCTGAATCCATTTTTTATATGTTAACCACTTCTCATCCAGACATAAAGCACTAATAATGACAATGTTTAAGCAAATTATCTATTTGTCTATTATTTGTCTATTGGGGCATAAAAGAACCCAAATGCCTAGAAGAAATTTGGCTATCAGCATATGTGCATTCAAGGCCCTACCTTTGGTGTTGAAAAGTATCAAATTGCTAGTGTTCCTTTTAAAGTTATAATAAGTTATAATGTATGATTTGCATTGCCCTGCCTTATCAGAAATGGCTTATGGAACATTCTTTTGACTTCTCACTCCATATCAGAGGTATACAGTATTCCTGTGCACCACTAATAAGAAGCAGAAAACACAGTCAAAAATCAACATACCAGTGGCTGACATTGTCAGGACTTCTTGTTTGACTCCGCTGTTGCACACTTTAACACACTGTGAAGAAGGACACAGATCTACATTTGTTTTTTGTACAAAATGCTTATTTTTGATGACATACATTTTGGGATGTTGGTTAGGAAATCCCCAATGCTTAGTTCTACAACCACTCAGGGATATTTGCCTTCGATAAATTCCAAACCATGTGGATACCAAAAGAAAAAGGAAAAAAAGAAAAAGGAAAAAAAGACTACTCTTTTCCAAGTCTCTAAGAGTTCTGCCAAGAATCTGGAATGTTACTTTTTTATTTGGTGAGTTACTTAGAGTTAACTGCTAGCTAGATAGCTCAGTGGTTTAGGTGGCAGTTTGATTCCCTACTCTGCCTCCTTGACTCAATGATCCATAGAGTTTTTTCAAGCTCTGCAGTTCTATGATGATGATGATGATTCTCTGCTACAAATTTCTTAGCACAGACCCATAAACTATAGTATGAGAGCATAGTAACTCAGAATTCCTACTGCCTCAACCAACTATGGTCTTTACAACTCCTCCTTAGCATACATTATTTGAAATTATATATCACATGACAACAATATTATCTCTAAGTGGCATAGAACAAATGTTATGACATTTCTTTTATCATCATATCTTAGATTTCTATGATGAATGAGCATCAGTTACATTGAAATACAGTATGTGGCACTATATCAGTTTTATATATGAGTCCTTGTATTGTGTCCCATTCACAGTATTTATAGAGCATTGTCTATGTATTTCATTCTACTTCCCTCTCAGTGAAGTGTCTCAGGGGTCTCAACTAAAGGAGATCCTAGGAGCCTCAGCCAGGGGAGCCTGGGGTACAGGAAAGTGCTGCAAGGTGGCTTGACGTTGCGATGAGACAGCAGCAGGAGGACAGAGCTCTGCCTCCTAGGCTGAATTCTGACCTGTTTGGGACATCGCAGGGTGTCGGAACAACCCCAGAGGGGTGGTGAACTGGGGGGGAAGCCTGTTGATCACGGGGGGGCGGTGGACACCCCCGTTTGATCCAGGAAACTCCCTAATCAGCCAATGGGCAGAAACAAGCAGCTTAGGCTCGCTTGCAAGTCGTCGGCAGCCAGCTAAAAGAGGCAAGAATCAGCTTTTTGGCATCGTTGTTTACCATCGGGTGAGATATATTTTTACAACTAATTGCTTATGTACCCCTGGAGATTTTTATATATGGAAAAAAGAATCGCCATCTATCTCAGTAACTACAAAGCGGCAAAAATCTGGTGAGAGGGATAGCTTAAAGATTATGGAACATATTTTTAAAGATTATGGAACATATTCATTCAATACACTTAAAACATACTTTAAGAATATTACAATTTGGCGTTATAAAGCTTAAGAAACTTTCCCGCAAATCTGGACCTTGTTTTGACTATTTTAAGTCTTTTGGCATGGAGCCCAGGAGGAGTGACCTTGACTACACTGTTGTTGCTTAAAGCCTCAGAATCTGTTTACTTCTTGACTTTTTTTTTCTGTGTCTGGCTGGACAAATTAACCCTAGAGTGGAACATTAAAAAAAACTGTGCTGTGGATATTCATAAACCTGTGGAATTAGGCCATCAGGCCGCGGATACAAATATTTGGGGACCTTGAATATTGGCCTAAACACTTGGGCAGCTGGAACAGAATGGCACAACAAGGACAATTTTGGAATGAAATAAAATCTACCCTTCAAACAATATTAGAAATAGTGAGATCCCATTATCAGGAGGCAAAACTATCTAATCAACATCAGAAGAATTATAGCCCGCAAGCAACAGGGAACAACGAAGAAGGAAATGAGAGTGTTTCAGATGATGTATGCCAATCAAAACAGGAGCTAGAGGAAATTAATCTAAGAGAAACTTCAGTCTTGGATCAGAGGAAAAGCCTGGAAGATTCATTGAAGATAGACCATGTACATAAAGAGTTAGTGGACATAAATCAGATGTACAAAATGGTTTCAGAGGACATGAAAGATGACAGAATGCTTAGAGACACAGAAATACTAAATGTAAAAAGAGAAATCAGAGAGGGAATTACCTAGAAAGATGAAAAAGGGGAAAACAAGGAAGGGCCCCTTAATATTGAAAATATGTATATATTTAACATCGGGAACCGTTAAAGGGTATACTTTGTATATTAAAAAGGAGAATTAAATTGAAATAAGGGAGCCCTAATCAGGGTAAAGAGGTAATATGGCGGTTTTTTATTTTAGGTAAACTGAACTAGATATAAAGCTGGGTCATAGATCTGGAACCACTTTCAATAATAATGTTGTTAGAAGACCTTGAGAAGACTATACAATATGAGAGTAATATTATGATAGTAGTCATATTATATACTAAAATCTGTACATGAATGGATTGAATGTTTGAAAGATGTCTGGAATTTGTGGGGACAACCGGGAAGACACTGAGATGTAAAAAACAAATAATTGTAAGCAAAGCATGTAACACGATGTTTGATAAGCACAAACAATGTAGATAGATTGAAAACTAATAAAATGTTTATAAAAAAGAAAGAAAGTGCTGCAAGAGAGAAACAAATCAAACACTACCAAAGTGTTGGATTGATCCCTCCCTCCCTCCAAATCTTCCCAAGCTTGTTGTTCTGATGTTACCACAGGATGTGGTTACGCTGCTGATTTGTGTCAGTTTTGCCTCCAATGTATTTTAAATCAATTTATAGTCAAGTGGTTTTTGTGTCACTGTGCATGTTCACTTTGAAAATTATTGCTCCAATATAAAGTAGGGGCTTAAAACTGCTTCAGGACACTACATGTGAGGTTTTAAATCATTTCATTAAGTAGCATGTTTGCAGACTAAGTTTTCAATGTGTAGTATTTTATGCATCCTTTGGAATACCTGCATCTCTCTCTTTTTTTAAAAAAAAATTAAGTGGCATAACACTACAGCAGGGGTCAGGGAACTTTTTTACCTTTTACCCCCCCCCCAAAAAAAATTATACACGCCAACATTACCCCCTTGATTCGAAAGGAAGGAAATCATACATTATTTGAATTAAAAATATTATTGAATCTACACAGGCTGTGTACCGAACTAGCAGGATACACCAAACTTGGTAAAGATGTACACTATTTTTGCTGGAACACATTGCACTCCAACCATGGTGTGGTATAGGAAGTAGTAAGGTGTCCAACATGCCTAGCAAGTTGGATTAAATTTTTGCTAGCTCGCAGAGGATTTAATCATCATCAGTGGCTACCAGAGTGGTGCTAGCAACGACATGCTTGCTACAGACAGCCAACGCTGAATTGGGGAGGGGGCTTTCCCTGCCACTTTAATCATTCTATGTGTGGTGTGCAAAAAGGAACAAACCAGGCTAAAGGCCATGTCACCCACCCTGGTGCCACAGCCCAATATCAAAGTACCAGTGTGCGTTTTTTTATCATCATCAATGGAAAACCCAGCAGTGGTCAGAGGACTGGAAAAGATCAGTCTACATCCCAGTCCCAAAGAAGGGCAGTGCCAAAGAATGCTCCAACTACTGAACAATTGCACTCATTTCACACACTAAGAAGGCTATGCTCAAAATCCTACAAGTTGGGCTTCAGCAGTATGTGGACCAAAAACTCCCACAAGCACAAGCTGGATTTTGAAAGGGCAGAGGAACTAGGGACCAAATTGCTAACATGCACTGGATTATTGAGAAAGCCAGAGAATTCCATAAACACATCTACTTCTGCTTCATTGAGTATGCAAAAGCATGGCAGAAAGTGAGGAGGAATTAAAGAACCTCTTAATGAGGGTGAAAGAGGAGAGTGCAAAAAATGGTCTGAAGCTCAACATCAAAACAACTAAGATCATGGCCACTGGTCCCATCACCTCCTGGCAAAGAGAAGGGGCAGATATGGAGGCAGTGACAGATTTTACTTTCTTGGGCTCCATGATCACTGCAGAGGGTGACAGCAGCCACAAAATTCAGTCTCTCTCACTGGACTCACTCTCTCCCCCTCCCTCCCTCCCTTACACACACACACACACACACACACACACACATCCATCCATCCATCCATCCACCCACCCACCCACCCTCCCTCCATTTTCTACATATATTTAAATAAGCTTGATAAAGTCCTTGGTCTATCACACCTTTCTTTCCTCCTTCCCTTGCTTGCTCCTTGATCCTTTCCCTCCTCCTGCTTCTTTAAAGTCATTTCCAGAGGAAGCAGTCATTCAGAAGCCCTGGATTGATTTATTGATTGCCTGGGGCTAATCCACAGCTGTAACCACTTAAGCAGGCTTATGTCCGATCTCTGAATGAACGGAGGATTTAGAAGTCCCTGCTGCAACCAAGGAAGTAACAGGGAGAGGTGGCTTACAATTTGAAGTTTGACTGCAGAGGGTGGGGGTGGGAGGGAGGGAGGGGGTAGCACTCTGCTTATTACCCCCAGGATTTTCACTTTTATCCCATTTGGGGTAATTTACCCTTGTTTCCCGACCTATGCACTACAGTAATGCAGTGCTGAAGTTAAACAAAATTATTTCCAAGGAACACTTTCTGTCTGAAACTCACAACTGACCACAAAGGCAGTATTTAATATAACAGGGGTGTTCACACTACCCAAAGTGATGCATAAAGAATCAATTTCAGAAGTGTGTTAAACTAAAAAGTCCCTGCCAGCCTCTTCAAAAAAATAAAAAAAAATCAATTTGCAGTCAAAGAAGAAGCAGAAGAAGCAGAAGCCTTCTCTATGCATTGTGTAGCCAGAATTTTACAAATTGATTTTCATTATGCAAAACCCAATTCAACAGTGGTTATTATTGTCAGTGTAGCTGTACCAACAGTTGAATACTAACCCTCAACAGGAAGCAAGGACCACTCACTTTCTTTACCCCAGGGGCAAGCAACACATGGGTTATATATACATCCTCTAAGTTGTTTTTTTTTTTTTGCAGGCTTCACTTCTCCTCCTGCCCATCACCATGAGAACATTAGACACAAAGATTATGCCGTACTTTGCCACCATGTTCCCCCAAATGTTGTTCAATGGGAATGCATCTTGCAAGTTGATTTACGAGTTTGCTCTCAAATTACACTGACAGAAAAGTGATGGGGAGCGAGTGTGGGAAAGCAGCCTGTAGTGGCTTCTGGGACAAGGGAATCACTTCCTGATCCTGCTAATATTTCCAGACCTTAGAGTTCAATTTCAAGTCCTATTAGTGAGAAGGGGAAAAACTGAAAGTATTACCAGGTATGAGAATAAAAAAGATGAGGGAGGAAGTGAATCAGCATTTGAGGATGCCTGTTGAGCCCTTCATCTGCCATCGATAAAATCTCTCTTAACACTCATATTTTTTGTTTACAAGTCCCACTTGACTATGGTGAATTAATATCAAGATTGTACTAAGGGCCACAGGAGGAGAAAATACTGCAAAGACAACAGCAACATTATACAAAAATGTGCTGGTGAAACGGGATTAACACAAAAGCTCCAATAAACCTAGATTATGAGAATCTAGTTGGACTCAGGGGACCAGAATGTTCTGAAAGTGGTCTGATTCATTTTCAAGAGCTGTACAAAAAACCCCCACAACCCTCTCTATTTAGCTAGCGATCAGTGAAGAGCTTTTCTCAGTCACATTCATTTTTAAAGCACTCTTCAACTATCAACATTTGAGAGAAGAGAGGGGAGAGAGAAAAGACACTTTTCTCATGATTTCCCAAAAGCTTAAAGTGGCCTTAGTGAATGTCTAAAAGAAGGTGCATCTGAAACAATGGCACAAGGGCAGACAGGCCAACAGAACAGATCTTTTTTACTTAAACAATGCACCACTTACACAAATGCCTTAAGAAGTCAGGGATGAAATGTAGACCCATTAGTATATTTTGCATGGAATGTGATATCTAAATTTGTCAATTTATTCCAAGTTGATTGCAAAACATCTCTGTTTCTTGGTATACCCAAAGACTGGACATGTAACTGTTGCAACTATTAAAGCTAGATGCTTGTAATTATACCAGTTCATTCCCAATGGAGCCCAGCAATAACAGTCTTTAGTATTTCTCATTTTACACACTACGTCATTCAGAGAAATCTTAGATGCATCAGGAGGATATATTATCAAATCTAAAAAAAATGAAAGAGCACCTGGTGCATTCTGTGCATGTCTAGACTAGATGATCATACACTGAAAATTAACTCTTGTTAAGTGAATACATTACTATAGCATTTATGCAGCAACACTTTAGCTGAAATCCAGCAGTACCAGTCATGCCATGGATGGAATTTCCAATTCCTTCCTAAAAGTACTGAGGCTCCTGATGTCTTCAGCTGTAGTGGTTTTTCAGAAATTAAGAATTTTCAGTCCAAAAGGTCCTGAAAGACATCTTGTATGAAATAGCTATTATCTTCATCTTCACGAAGACTCATCAGGTCTAAGACAGAGCCCTTATTCCTTTGATTTATTTGGCTAAATCCCCAGATTTCTGGTTAGGGGAATTCATGCAGATTTGTCAGGAGGATAGTTTTAAAAATACAGTGGTGCCTCGCTTAACGAGCGCACCGTTTAACGAAGGATCCGTATAGCGATCCCTTTTTGGGGATCGCTATACGGATCTGCCCCAATTGCCGCACTCGCTTTGCGATGATTGGGGCGTCCGGCGTCCATTTTGGAGCCGCCGAACAGCTGATTGGCGGCTCCAAAATGGCCACCGGATGACCCGAAATGGCCCCCTATCAGTGTTTTCGCGCCCTCCCCTTGCTTACGGAGGTCGCGAAAACACTGCGGGGGGGCATTTCGGGTCATCCGTGGCCATTAAAATGCCCCCCCGCAGCGTTTTCGCGACCTCCGTAAGCAAGGGGAGGGCGCGAAAACACTAAGTTTAATGCGTTCCAATAGGCTTTCCTTGCCCGCACAGCGATGTTTTCGTATAGCGAAGGTTAATCCGGAACGGATTAACCTCGCTATACGGGGCACCACTGTACAGAAGATTCATGCCTAGATAATATTTCATACTTACCATGTTTCGTATATTAATTTTTGCCACAAAAATGCATTAGAGCTTATTATCAGGGGATGTTTTATTTTTTTCATGTACAACAATCTACATTTATTCAAATACAGTCATGTCATCTTCTGGTTGCTGCACAATGGAGGAGGGCATGAGTTCACTTAACTGGGGCTTATTTTGGGTATAGGGCTTATATTACAAGCATCATGAAAAATCATACTAGGGCTTACTTTCAGGTTAGGTCTTATTTTGGGGGAAACAGGCTATATAATGAGCCTCGTGGTGCAGTGGTTAAAACGCTGTACTGCAGCTAAAACTGTGCTCACGACCTGGGGTTCAAATCCCAGGTAGCCGGCTCAAGGTTGACTCAGCCTTCCATCCTTCTGAGGTCGGTAAAATGAGCACCCAGCTTGCTGGGGGGGGGCAATGTGTAGCCTGTATAATTAAAATTGTAAACCGCCCGGAGAGTGCTTGTAGCGCTATGGGGCGTTATATAAGTCCAATAAATAAATAAATAAATAAATAAATAAATAAATAAATAAATAAATAAATAAATAAATAAATAAATGAATGAATGAATGAATGAATAAATGAATGAATGAATGAATGAATGAATGAATGAGGTACATAGCTTCAATGCTCTGGTACCCTGCTCCACCCAATCCCAACTGTCTCAATGGATGATTTGATCAGCGGGAAGGTATTTTTGTTTGAGTTATGCTTCTGAAACATCAGAATACCAAAAGGACCAGGAATAAGGGGAGAGTGCAAGGGAGAGATGGATGCATTGATCTGTCATCCTCTTTGCTTCAAGCCAGATGGTGGAGCACTGAAATTATGGAGCATGAATATTGTTACATAATCCCAAGGAACAGGGCCTGAAGGGCAAGCCTTCCATAAGCTTGGCAAGGCACCTGGGAAGGATAACATCCCTGTTGAAGTGCTGAAGTGCTGTAAAGAGATCATCACCACCGAGCTGTATGAAGTCTTTTGTCTTTGCTGGAAGGAAGGTGGGGTACCACAGGACATGAAGGATGCAAACACCATCACATTGCATAAGAACAAGGGAGACAGGGCCAACTGCAATAACTGCTCTGGTATCTCTCTTCTCAGCATTGTAGAGAAGCTGCTGGTCCGTGTTGTGCTGAAGAGACCCTAGGTGCTTGCAGACAGAGTCTATCCAGAATCACACTGTGGATTTCGAGCTAATAGATCCACCACCAACATGGTATTCTCCCTCAGACAGTTGAAGGAGAAATGTAGAGAACAACAACAGCCACTCTTTGTGGCCTTCATAGATCTCACAAAGGCCTTTGATTTGGTTAGCAGGGATGGACTTTTTAAAATACTTCCCAAGATTGGATGTCCACCTCGACTCCTTAACATCATCAGGTCCTTTCATGAGGAAATGAGTTTTTCATGGGTTAACATCAGATCCCTTTGACATCCGAAGCGGAGTGAAACAGGGCTGTGTCCTCACACCAACCCTGTTTGGGATCTTTTTTGCTGTCATGCTGAAGCAGGCCTTTGGAACTGCAACAGAAGGTGTCTATCTCCGGACTAGATCAGATACTGTAGAAAGCTCTTTAATCTCTCTAGATTGAGAGTAAAGAGCAAAGTCCAACTGAAATGCATGCAGGACTTCCTCTTCGCCGATGATGCAGCCATTGTTGCCCACTCTGCTGAAGACCTCCAGCAACACATGAATCATTTTAGCAAGGCCTGCTAAGATTTTAGATTAACAATCAGCCTGAAGAAAACACAAGTCATGGGCCAGGGCGTGGACTCACCTCCCCATATTACCATCTCCACACAAGAATTGGAAGTTGTTCATGACTTTGTGTACCCTGGCTCAATGATCTCTGGCCCTCTCTCCCTAGATGTCGAGCTGGATAAACGCATTGGCAAAGCAGCTACCATGTTCTCAAGACTCACAAAGAGAGTATGCCTTAAGAAGAAGCTGCCAGCATACACCAAAATCCAGGTCTATAGAGCCTGTGTCCTGAGCACACTCCTGTACTGCAGCGAATCCTGGACCCTTTGTGCACTGCAGCAAAGGAAGCTGAACACGTTCCATACTGTATGTGTTGTCTCTGATGCATTTTTTGTATCACCTGGCAGGACAAAGTTCCAAACAGAGTAGTCCTAGAACAAGCTGAAATTTTTAGCATGTATACATTACTGAAACATTGATGTCTACGTTGGCTTGGCATGTTGTGAGAATGGCTGATGGTCGGATTTCAAAAGATCACCTGTATGGGGAATTAGTGCAGGGAAATCGCCCCAGACACCAAGTGAAGGAAACTCTCAGAACCTGACTCCATTATTTATATGTTAACACTTCTCATCCAAACATATAGCACAGCTGTGGTACAAGAATATCTGCAAGCGGGATCTGAAGGCCTTAGGAATAGACCTCAACAAATGGGAAACCTTGATGTCTGAGCATTCTGCCTGGAGGCAGGCGGTGCACCATGGCCTCTCCCAATTTGAAGAGACACTTATACAGCAGGCCGAGGCAAAGAGGCAGTCCTGAAACCAGCAAAACCAGGGAGCTGGACAGGGGACAGATTGTATTTGTCTTCAGTGTGGAAGGGATTGTCACTCTCGAATTGGCCTTCTCAGCCACACTAGACGCTGTTCCAAGACCTCCATACATAGCACATTACCATAGTCTGTTACTGGGCTAGGAAATTGGTCATATGTCCAAAGTTGTTGAATGTGGCCATGGACCTCCTTTCCACCCCCCCCCCATCAGTGTCCAGAGCAAGTGTGTGTTTTCTCATCTCGGAGACATACTCTGACCACACCGCTCTCATTTGGATCCCGTTACTGTGGAGAGACTGTCGTTCATCAAGGTGAACCTTCCCTTGTTGGGCTTCCCCTCACTGAACCCAAAGAGGTAGGGTTCCGATAACAGTCTCTTCCTTAACACACAACCTGCCTGCCTGCCTGCCTGTGCCTGGCTCTCTGCCCGCCTACCTGCCTGCCCACCTGCTAGTCCTCCTGAAGAAAAAAAAAGACCTGCCTACTTGCCTGCTGGTGTGTAAACTTGCCCTTCAGTCAGAAGTCCAGCTACCAATTCCTGTCACCTCATTGGGCCAAGTTCTGTAGAAGTCTTGACTGCTGTTGAGTCCAGTCACCTCCTTGGGCCAACTCCTACCTGCTGAGTGAAGTCAGCTCATTGAGCCACGTTCTGACCAACTCGTGTCTGCTGAGTCAAGTCAGCTCATCGGGCCACGTTCTGAAGAAGTCCTGCCTACTGTTGAGTCCAGTTGCCTCCTCGGGCCAAGTTCTGACTGACTCATGCCTGCTGCTGTTTCTAGTTGGCTCATTGGGCCAGCTCCTGTCTGCTGAGTCAAGTCGGCTCATCGGGCCAAGTTCTGAAGAAGTCCTGCTGCTGCTGTTTCCAGTTGCCTCATTGGGCCAAGTTCTGACCAACTCCTGCCTGATGAATCCCTCCCTATCTGCAGGAACAGTCTCCGCTGATTCACTTATTCTGAAAAATCTCAGAAATACATATTTATATGTATTTCCATAGTGTATTTTCAAGAACTGAAGTGGCAGGAGCATCCATAACCTAAGTCTTGCTGCTGTTGATTCCAGTCACCTCCTCGGGCCATGTTCTCATGTCTGACAGCCCCTTCCAGCTTCCTTGGGCTAATTCTCAAATGCTGCTTGATGATTTCAGCCTCCTCAGGCTTCATTCCAAAATTCCTGCCTGTTTATTCCAGCCTCTTACACTTCTCTGCTACCTCAGTATGTTGGCAGGCGTGTTGGGGAAAGACATAGGAAACTTTGATTTGATTCTGGATTCTCTTAAGTACCTGGGGGAGCTTTCTTGGGGTGTCCTCCTTGTGACTCTATAACTTAGGGGTCTGTTACTCTATGTTCACCAAACTTTTTGAACTTGTAGAAAACTATCAGAGGAGGCTTCCCTGCAAACTTGGTGTCTCTAGGTGCTTGGGGGCCCGCTTTATAATCTTTTAAAGCAAAGACAAATCGACAAATTGATTCATCAATTCATCAAAGAATATTCCTAAATTCATATTCATTTATTCATTAATATTGATGAATCACGAATCAAAACAAATTGCTAATTTTTATTCATCACGTTCTCTACACAGGAGCAGAGACAGAAACAATAACCAAGAGTTAAGCTATAAATCGTGTACATACCAATCTGGCAGATGAAGAGGAAGCGAACAAAAAGAGCCCTACAACACTGCAAATCAACATGCAGGAGTTCAGGCCAATGCAATCCCAGGAGGCCTACAGCAGAATTTGATTACAAACATTGCTTCTACCAGTTTTTAGTTTGACTGGGCTCCATATATTTATTCATCTTGGCCTGGGACACATCTCATCCTTAACTGGCTCTAATTAGTTATTTATTACAAGTGTCTGCCTTTGAGAATGCTCACATTTCCTTTGTTGTTTTATCTGTTCTAAGCCACAAATTTCCTGGAACTCTCTCAGATCCAGAGGTTCTTCATTCATCAAGCTGTCATAATCTCCTGGAGGTATTGCATCCTCCCTGAAAGGGCCAAGTAACTTCTCAGTCGCTTGTGATTCTAGGAGAGGGCAGCCAGCTGGGACCTCAAGATCTTCTTCAGCCCTTGTCTCCTGCTAAATTAGGTTGTTGTCTTCGTCCTCTGAGGAGGACTTGGCCAAATGGAGAATGACACCACTACCTCAGCTGTGGATTATGACATCATCTGGTTTAGCAGGGGATTACCTGATTTATGGGCTCATTTAACCAGTTCTTGTTCTTTTTCCTATCCCAGAAGCAATGCAACTTACTTCAAATCTTTATCTGTTCCATTTCTATGATACTGCGAGATCCTGCCCCATTAACATTACTAAGGTCCACTCATAATCTTAGAGTTTGCCCTTAAATCTCAGGTAATGGGATGATAATCTTGCAACAAGCTATTGAATAAACACTGATAGAGACGGACAAGACAAAAAACAGATCAGAAAACATTGATCTATTTAGAATGAATGGATGGAAAGGAGTATCAGGATCACACCCTCTGACTCAAAAAAATCATAATAATTTTTGAACCCAACATTTGGTCTTACTATATATATACAATCTGCAACCTGATACACATTGTATGTGCAGATTTTACTGCTGTATGGTTTGTGAACATGTAGGATTTCTTCATATGTTGAGCAGAATATGGTAGGGCAGATGAGTATGATCCTTATTCTCTCCAGGATTCAAATCTGTACATACATAATAAGAAAGCCAGAGTAAAGACTCTAGGTTGTGAACTATCTTTTTTTAAAATAAAAGGAACTCAAAGCCTTCCGTGAAATGAAAAGAATGTGTAAGCATTTTTCTAGGATCTACAATAGTTCTTTAAAAAATGATTTTACAACATTCATTACTGAACTCCACACTTCTACTAATATTGCTTTCTTTTATTAAGATAATAAATGGCTGAAATCTCTGTAGCCTTAGTGTAGAAGTTTTGAATGTTTGGTTGATGTGCGTTATTTCTGTCTTCATGGCTATGTCTTTAAAACATGTAACTGTTTATAGTGTATTGGTCTACAGTTACAGTGATGTTAAATCTTTTGAAACCTAGCAGCAACACTACAGGTACTGTATAGCTTTCTAAGGAATGTGGATTCTCATGAGCTATGACGGAGACAGATAGAAATTCACAGACACATACAAGTGCCCACAAGTGTGTGCATAACTTCATTATCATAGACATAGCTGCAGGAGATATATAGAAAACAAAATTAATTTGAGTGAGAAATTAAGACTCCTCTGCTTTATCTTTGAAAAATGTATGATTATAAATATTTTTGATTACCCTTGTACATAATTATCTATGATACCTATTTTTTAGCTTTAATTTTCCCTTTATGTTTTTCCCTTCTGTGCCTTCATTCCTTTTTTGAGAAAATAAATGTTTTCTCTGTTTTATTGCAGAAGATGCAATGTGGATTCCAGCTGCAATATTTTCTACTAACTGCAGTCATAATCAAATTTGTCTTTTTTTCATTTATAAGAAACTTTAGGCATCCCAAAGGACAAAAAAACAAAATGATAAGAGTGGAACAGGCATGTCCGTAGAGAGAATGTCCTCTCCACTGGGCTTGGAGCTGTGTAATGATGCCATTCTCAGGGAACAGATCCTTCAAGAGCCAGAGTCCCTTTCACCTGGCCTCTTCTTCAGTTGGCCAAGCAAGAAGGAAGCCATGCTGCTCGGGTAAAAGCAGCTTAACTTTCCCTGCACCTGGCTGAATGTGGAGCTTGCACATTTTTTATATTTTGTATGGAAAAGGGAGGAAGAGTGGGGGAGATTTCCCCTTTAGATTACTGTTGTTTTTACTTTTGTTTTTTGTTTTTGTTTTTTGTCAATTTGCTTAGGAATTTAAAAAAAGTGGAAAGGGGTGCTGAACGGGAAGGCAGGAGTTGTCTGAATCGAGTTATTCATAATAGTCAAACTTGTTTCCTTAGTGCTGGGTCAGTGGGTTTTTTAAAAAAAGAGAGAGAGAGAGAAACAGACCAGAATAAATTAAATTAAATTATATATGTGATGTGGGAGTTGGCATACACATCATATACATATACATATACATGTACATATACATATATATACACACACATATACATACATACACACACACACACACACACACACACACACACACAGAGAGAGAGAGCGAGAGAGAGAGCGCATTTAGGTTGGGTTTTTTACACCCCCTGTTGGGTATTACTTGCTTGTTGTAAAAAAAGAAAGAGAAAAGAAAAATTTATAGATACAGAATTATATAATTAGGAAGAGGGCAATCTCTTCAGACTATTTGGAATTTTAAAAACAAACAAACAAACAAGGCCCCCAGCGAGACCTCTACCAGTTTTAATATTTAGTATCCTTGTGTTGAGCAGGGGGTCGGACTTGATGGCCTTGAAGGCCCCTTCCAACTTCACTTTTTTATGATTTTACGATTTCTATGATATTAATACAGTGGTGCCTCGCTTAATGAGCGCACCGTTTAATGATGAATCCACATAGCAACCCGTTTTTTTGCGGTCGCTAATGTGATCGCATTGTGATGTTTAGATAGGCTAAACATCGCATTGCGATCATTTCTTCACCCGGTGGCCATTTTGGGAACAGCTGATCGGCGGTTCCAAAATGGCCTCCAGATGCAGAAAATGGCTGCCCGCACCATTTTCACGCCCTGCCCTCGCTTACCGAGGATGCGAAAATGGCGGCGCTATGGAGAAACTTTGCAGAACATTGAGTTTAAGAGCCATAGGAATGCATTAAACTAAGTTTAATGTGTTTCTATGGCGTTTTCCATTCCGTATAGCGATGTTTCCCCATAGCGATGGTTAATCCAGAACAGATTAACCTCGCTATGTGGGGCACCACTGTATTCATATTGACAGTTGACTAAAAAAAGGGAAGGGGAGGTAGCATGGGGCCTTAAAAAGGACAAGGTTACAGTAAGGGCAAGCAGCCTGCCAAACATAAAGCCCCTCCCAACCACCTCCTGTGATTTCTTCATCTGAAGATGAGAAGTGGCCAGATTATAGTGCCATACTGCCAAAGTGAGTGAATTGGAAAGAAAAAGGACATTGGCCAGGAATGTGGCTAGGGCTGCTACCCCGGGAAGGTTGCATAGGGAATCCAAGGCACGCAGGATGGCAGAACCATGACAGTTGGGTAATGTAATGTTGTCATGTATTGCTTTTTTGAGAAGTAGGTACTGGTTTTGCAAGAGAATCTTTGGTGGATGGAGTGAGCTGCAGCCATTAGACCACCTGTCCCGACTCACAAGTGGACACAAGGTTTGTGCCTGGGGCCATCAAGAGCACTCAGATGGATGAGCCGGTTGGGGAAGAGCAGACCCACCAAGCTGCAGGGATGCTTTCAGGCAGGCAGAATGAGGTTGACTGCACTCCAGCAGGACCTAGCCAACAGGTGTCAGAGGTGCCTTACATCAATGTTGCACTGCCTGTACTACCAGTTGGCACCCACATCACACACGGCACACTTAGAAGGGCTGTGGCCTTGGGGGGAAGTTAGCCCACCAGCATTGTCTAGATGATGGCCAGTTTAATGCCTGGCAGGATAGGGCGGGGTTCAACCTCATTGGGAGTGCCTGTACCAGCTTCAAAGCTTTGGACAACACCTGCAGTGGTCTTTACCTAGTTAAATGCTAGGGTTTGTTGAAGGATTACAACAGTTCAGTCAACCTACAATACTAGAAACCAGTTATAACTCCGTATCTAGGAGCACCCTTCCAAATGGGAATTGTGACGGAATGCCTACATCACTCCTGTCACTCGTAGTTGAAGCTCAAGTCCAGGAGCCTATGAGAGGACAGGAGGGGAGGAGTAAGTTGTTGTTGTTGTTGTTGTTGTTGTTAGCATTGGAGTTAGGGAAAGAGAAGGTGAAAATGGAGAATGAGAGTGTGGAGGAGAGAGATTGAATGGTAGATAGATAGTCAGAGAACTAGAGAGAACTGATATTATTAATAAGCTGGTTAAAGTGAATAAATCAATAAAACAAATGAAGTATTGAATGTGTAACCAGATATAAGAAGTTTTAATGAGTGATTCTATACAATGATTAAAAAGAAGTAAAGCAAAGCAAAGCGTGCTGCTTATATACCGCCCCATAGCGCTTCAAGCACTCTCTGGATGGTTTACAAGTTAGTTATGCAAGCTACACATTGCCCCCTCAGTGAGCTGGGTACTCATTTTACCAACCTCGGAAGGATAGAAGGCTGAGTCAACCTTGAGCCGGCTACCTGGGACTGAACCCTGGGTCGTGAGCACAGCAAGTGTCTGATTCAAATATTGGGCAAGTGTGGATAAGGAATATCCACTGGTGGCAGCAAATGAAAGAGAAAACGTCACCAGAGTGAACCTTGGTTTGGGGAAAACAAACAGGGAACACTGGGTGGAACATCACAGGGATCAATACCTGCTTTTGGGTGATCACCTTCTCCCATATACTATAGAGAAGATTTGGAGACATGAATACATGGATGTATTTGAACTCTTTTTTAATGTTGATTTCCCAGGGCATACTATGGCAAAATAATTTGAAATCAGTGAAGGGTATGGAAGACATTGTTAGAGAAATTATTTTTTAAAAAAAGATGCCGGGGGGTGTGAGCTGCTGTATCTTTCAACTAGTCACCTGTATGAAATTTTGAGTCTTCATCATCTATTTTCCAGCTTGGGAATGGGCCAAAGACAACATACCCCAGGAATATTGCTTGTTCACCCAGAGAATTTTGAGTTACTAGGTTTTCAAATTGAAGGGTTATAATATATGGATAGGGCAATGCAATGGGGTTTTCCATCTTTTGCACTGTGTTTGAGTGCTTCAGCTCTATTTTGGCGTGGACACTTAAGTGCAGGGTGGTGCTTTCTCATGTGGTGCACTAGATGGATAATTTTTATTTGTTTTGGAAACCAGGGATTGCCCAGGGTGAAAAACTCATGCGGACTTCTCAGGTAGTGACAAGGAAACTAGGGGTTACTTTAGCAGAAGAAGAAACAGAAGGTCCCTGTACTATAGATACTTTCTTAGGGATTGAATTGGACACTATCCAGCAATCAAACAGATTGCCAGTAGAGTATGTTAGTGGATGTCAGGATTTGAATCCGGGACCTGTTACAATGAACCAGAATTACATTGTGGAGCTGCAAGAGGTAGCAGGTCACTTCAACTTTGCATGCAAAGTGATTGTTCCAGGCAGGGTTTTTCTTAAAAGGCTGTGTGAAGCCATGAGTGGGTTAACAAGACCGCATCACAGACAGTGACTTTCAGCAGTGGTGAAAGAGGACCTGTGCATCTGGTTACAGTTCTTAGATAGTTTTAATGGAATTCCATTTTGGTGAGACAAAGTGCACTTAGGAGCAAAGTTTCAGGTCCACTCTGATGCTGCTGGGTCAACAGGATAATGGAATTAATTTAGGGGCCAATGGCATGCCGGCCTATGGCCTATGGAGTGGCGTGACTCCGAAGTCACCCAGGATCTTACATTCATGGATTTTTTTTCCATTAGTGGGAGCCCTATTGCTATGGGCTGACATCTGAGTCAATTCGGTTGTCAATTGGTGTGACAACATGGTGGTGATTCATGTGATAAATACTGTACCCTTACATCAAGAGATAAAATGCTGGCCTATGGCATGGCATGACTCAGAAGACATCCAGGATCTTACAATGTTAGAGTTTTTTCCAATAGTGGGACCCCTACGACTATGGGCTGACATTTGAGCTAATTTTGCCATAACAATGTGGTGTGACAACACGGCTGTGGTCTTTGTAAAAATACCCTCACATCAAAATCATAGAGGGTTATGAGATTGGTGAGAGCTTTCATATTGTGCTGTTTGTGGTATAATATTTTCTTCCAGGCTTGCAATGTACCTGGCAAAAATAATGAGCTGGATGGCACCCTGTCCCATCAAAAGATTGACAGTTTCAGGGCGTTGGTGCCGGGAGTTCATGCTCAATCACAGATCTTGCCACATGAAGTACAGAGCATTGGAAGATTGAAGCCAACAAGGCAATTAGTTTAGCAGTTGCTCCCAGTACCAGCTACATAGCTGTGTGTGAAGAAATCATTGCATTTTGTAATAAGGAAGGTCTGGGTAGACCATGGCCTATGATAATGGACCATTTACAGCAGTTCAGAGTTGGTCTTCATCACGAAGGTTTGGCTCCTTGCATGATTCAAGGGAGGATGTCATCTCTGGCTTTTTATGCCAAGGCTCAAGGGTGTCCAGAGCCGTCAAGTGATTTCTGAATTCAAAAAATGATTGAAATATGGAACAAAGAAAGAGGCCAGCAGGAAGATAGGCATACTCCTATGTCCACAAAAATCCTCGTTCAATTGGGACATGTTCTGGGCTATTGAGTGCAGCCATGTGCATTTTGGGGGGTGTTTAGAGTGAGTAAGTTAGTACAGGTGCCAAAAGTAGACAATTCAAAGATGGCGTTACAGATGGACGACTTACTTGTCTCTGAAGACAGGGTTTGGTTCCATCTTCACTGGTCCAAGATGGATCAGTTAGGAAAAGGCCAAGGTATCAGTTTAGGGTGTTGTTCAGTCAGGGAGTTAACCCTGGTTAGGGCCATTTCCAGCTACGTTGAGTTACTACAGACCTCAGCAGGGAATCTATTTCACCATATAGACTGCTCACCCCTCACAAGATACCAGTTTTGGACATTTACCTCCTGGGGGCTTTGGGAAGTGGGAACAGTGGGGGTGAAAACTTGGCACCTACAGTTTTCGCATAGGAGCAGCATCCATAGCAGCGGCTTTAGGATATGGGGAGGAGCAGATAAAATATGTGACGGTGGTCTTCATACAGGTTCAAGACCTATGTACGTTCTCTCTCACAATACATGCTGGTATTTGTTTTTTTCTTTTTCAGGCTTCAAGTTGGTTACAGCCGGTTTGAGAGTTATTTTGTACGGGCACAGTTATGTATATTGAGTGGTGAAGTACGCTTTGTGGACCAGTTGGGGCCGTAATTTAGGCCTTGTTCTGCAGGCCTGGTTGGATTGGAGGGGATGGAGAGGTATGCTCTGAGGCGGGTTTTTGGGTAGTCCAGATGTACCCCCTGATATACTGGTTGTTCACCTGGATGGAAATAACTTGGCTCAAAGGACAGGCAAATCACTTATATGACTGGTGATCAATGGTTTGCAAGCCATTAAGGCCAGGTTTCCTGAGACAAAGTTAATTTGGTCAAACATTATACCAAGGATGGTATGGCGGGCCGATTGTGACACACGGTGCATGATTCAGAAATAGGAACTCATTCTGCTTTAGAATACAGAGGTGAAGGCTATACCGGATTTGGATAAATATTGCACTATGTTAGGCCCCCTTGTAGATGGGGGATTTAGTTTAAATACTTAATAAAGTTGTGGCCCAAGTTTTTACCCAACATCTTGTGTCATCTCTTATTTCTAGTTTGGGTGGGGAAAGGGAGGTCTGGTCTTGTTATCCTCCCCATGGTGAATCCTTGACCATCTACTGTTTGTGCTCTAATGGTGGTAAAAGCAAAGAGGGATATTTTGGAACTGCACCAGTAGCTGTTTCCAAGGGAAAAGAAGGAAAAATACACCAGCACTAGAGGTGGCATATGTATTTTCCTTCTGCTAAAGTCAGTAAGGAGGAAAATCAGAGGACATGCTGGCCATAAAGTAAAAAGGGGAGGAATGGAAGCATTCTCATCCATGTCTTTTGCCCAATCAGCATTAATTCCAGCAGGTCTTTCTCTTTACGCTTTCTCCTCCTCAGATTCTCCCTCTTGTGACCCATTAGACTAAGTCTCATTTATGGGAGAAAGACAGAATAAATCAAAGGCATGAATAGTAATAAAATAATTGTCTAGTTTACTGCAGAATGACACAATGACATAGCCCTCACTAAGAATGGGTCCCTCCGGGAAGATATAGAAAGGATTCATTTAGGTGTGTTGTAGTTTCAGTGGCTCAGTGAAACAAAAATCAGATGATGGCTTCAGCTTTGCAAATGAAGACAGACTTGCCCATTCAGATACAGATGATGGATAAATTATTACAGTTAATTTCTATAACCTAACAAGTTATATTCTTGATAATCTGTGTTAGGCTGCCAATCTACCTTCTGTTTTGGCAGAATTAAATAACCACAAACACCGGGTGTTATCATAATTAAGGGACCAACACTGATTAAATGAGCTCCTATCAGAATCCTAGTGGGGGCATGCCATCAGCTGTGATGCTTAGTGAATGACCAGCTGCAAGTGTCTGTATGCATTAAGTTATAAACAATATTAGGTGACATTTAAAGCGCTGAGTTAATCAGTTTTCCTGCAGTCTAGGAGTTAAGGCATTAATTCCTACCATTTGTTCTCTGTCCCGACACCCACCCCTTCTGTTTAAACCTTCACAACTAGATACTTATCGATTTGTCAAATAGATGTGACCTACCTGAGAATGGATGATAGAAACCTTGCAGTCAGTGCTTCTCATTCCAAATCAACTCATTCTTCGTGCATTAGTAACATGTTGTTACCGTGTCATGCTGAAGAGATTCCAGGTGCTTGCAGACAGAGTCTATCCAGAATCACACTGTGGATTTCAAGCTAATAGATCCAGCACCGACATGGTATTTTCCCTCAGACAGTTGCAGGAGAAATGCAGGGAACAACAGCCACTCTTTGTGACCTTCATAGATCTCACAAAGGCCTTTGATTTGGTTAGCAGGGATTGCCTTTTTAAAATACTTCCTAAGATTGGATGTCCTCCTCGACTCCTTAACATCATCAGGTCCTTTCATGAGGAAATGAGTTTTTGATGGCTCAACATCAGATCCCTTTGACATCCGAAGCAGAGTGAAACAGGGCTGTTCCCTCACACCGACTCTGTTTGGGATATTTTTTGCTGTCATGCTGAAGCACTCTTTTGGAACTGCAACAGAAGGTGTGTATCTCCGGACAAGATTAGATGGAAAGCTCTTTAATCTCTCTAGATTGAGAGTGAAGACCAAAGTCCAGCTGAAATGCATGCAGGATTTCCTCTTCGCCAATGATGTAGCTGTTGTAGACCATTCTACTGAAGAGCTGCATCAACTTAAGAATCGTTATAGTAAGGCCTGCCAAGATTTTAGATTAACAATCAGCCTGAAGAAAACACAAGTCATGGGCCAGGGCGTGGACTCACCTCCCCCTATTACCATCTCTACACAAGAATTGGAGGTTGCTCATGATTTCATGTACCTTGGCTCAATGATCCCTGTCACCCTCTCTCTAGATATCGAGCTGCATAAACGCATTGGCAAAGCAGCTACCATGTTCTCTAGACTCACAAAAAAGAGTATGCCTTAACAAGAAGCTGACGGCATATACCAAGATCCAGGTCTATAGAGCTTGTGTCCTGAGTACACTCCTGTACTGCAGTGAGTCCTAGATCCTTTGTGCATGGCAGGAGAGGAAGTTGAATGTGTTCCATATGCATTGTCTCTGACACATTTTTGGTATCACCGGGCAGGACAAAGTTCCAAATAGAGTAGTCCTAGAATGAGCTGGAATATTTAGCATGTATACATTACTGAAACAGTGATGTTTACATTGGCTTGGGCATGTCGTTAGAATGGCTGATGATTCCAAAAGATCTCCTGTATGGAGAATTAGTGCAGGGAAAGCACCCCAGAGGGGGACCACAACTGTGATACAAGGATATCTGCAAGGTGGGATCTGAAGGCTTTAGGAATAGACCTCAACAGATGCAAAACCTTGACATCTGAGTGTTCAGCCTGGAGGCAGGCAGTGAAGCATGGCCTCTCCCAATTTGAAGAGACACTTGTTCAGCAGGCCAAGGAAAAGAGGCATTCATGAAACCAGCAAAATCAGGGAGCTGGACAGGGGACAGATTGTATTTGTCTTCAGTGTGGAAGGGATTATCACTCTCATGCTGGCCTTCTCAGCCACACTAGATGCTGTTCCAGGACCTCTATTCAGAGCACATTACCATGGTCTCTCGAGACTGAAGGATGCTTACTAGTAACCTGTACTTGCATGTACCACAGGGAAATGCCTGTTTGCTTCCTTCTGTGATTGGCTGAAGCCCTAAAAGGGGGCAAATGGCCTTACTGTGAAAAAGGGTTTCACAAAGCATGTAAAATGACTGAGCAATAGAAGCAAGACTGATCCAATTGAAGGCACCCTGTGAAGAATTCCCCTACCCATCATAGCTGCAACCATCTAGCCAACGTCAGCAAGATGCGTGGGGTTTGGCTAAAGCTACACTGGGAAGCCACATCAGCAATGGACACTGCTGTAGCAGCTAAAGCCATGCAGTTAACCACAGAGGAGGGAAAAGGAGATTCTTTAAAAGTGGCTATCACCCTTAGCAAGGAGAACGTTGGAGAGACGGGAGGGTCAAGGAGCAACCACCTCCATGACCTGCTATGGGGGAGGAAATAGGGGCTAGTCTGTGGTGACAGGGGAATCAGAGGGATTCCTGAGCTCAAAGGAGTATAACTAAACCAAGGAGACAACAACTCTGTCAGGTTTCTTAGCGGAAATCACGGTTTTTAGCAGAGTATTTGGCGGTTCAGGCAGTCCAGGATTAATTCACACACAGTCCAGCAGCATTTCTTTCATCATAGTGTATTTACGTCAAATATATACAGCAGTCGGGCAGCATAGCAGGCAGATGTGATCTTCAAACAGGTGAAGATACAACTAACTGTACAGCTCTACATATATACATACACAGGACCAATCAGGTCACACATTACCTCATTGCATTACATCATCTCATTACTTCATCTCTGGGTTGCATCAGCCTTGGGTTACATCATCTCTGCTGAGTCACCCTCACTCAGTTTCAGCACAACTGATAGTTATGGCTTCTCATTAAATCTCTCCATTCTGGTCATGCCTGCAATTTTCCTTGACACCCCTCCAAATTTAAGGTCTGAGCAGAATGTATTTCTAGCTTTTCTGTTATTTCCATGTGTTTCTGTATGCTTTCCTTTATTGATTCTTTGACATTACATGCTTACTTCTGCTTCATATGTCATCTGCTTCATATGTCATTATTTGTCACCATCTGTATGTATGTTTGCATGTTTTTCATCTGTGTGTACCCTGAGCCAACAATCTATCTTTGTATCTATATTCACCATCATTTTGTAATTTTCTCTTGTAAACCCATTTACTTCCTATCACCTTTTGCCCTGGTGGCAACCTTGTTTCTGTGAACACCTTATGTTCATCCATTGATTTCAGTTCCTCTTTCATGGCCTGTTCCCATTTATTTCTTTCAATCTCTGGAAGAAGCATTACTTCCTCAAAGTAGACTATGACTATCCCAATGACAGACCCACATGCCATTGCCTGACTATTTCTGACAACATTTACTACTTCTAGGAGTGTAAGCTTGCCTGCACTTTACATTCCTCTGATCTTGAGCCTGCAACCACCTATTTTCTCAATGAACCTTCCACTGCTTACTGGCCATGACCCTTACTCTTCCATCATGTATCATCTCTTCAAGGCTAATTCTGCTGCCACTCTTCGCTTACATGATGTTGCTATTGCCACTACTTACTATCTCTCAATTTTCAGCCTTGTCCTCAAAAAGTGTATTTACTCATATTTACCGCCATATCATCCATCCTAAGCCCTGATATGAGTATCCCACTATGTTCCTTTCCACAAAAGAAATCAAAGGACCAAGGAGAAGAAAGCTGTCTGAACCTTGCACTCTGAGAACATGTCCACAAAGGCCTACAGTGGCTTTCTCCCCATGGAGGGACAAAGGAATGTGACATAGAGTTAGGGGAAAAAAGAAACAGTAGTGGTTGTGATGCTGGTGACTGGGATGATCATCATCTGCAGGACACACATTATTTTATTTATTTACTACAAGTTCTTTCAACCTTGCCTTTCAGCCTGAAGACTTCTAAAACACTGTATATGACATAAGAATAAGAACAGCCATGATATCCATAACATCATTGCCCTCCCACCCTGGAATAAAGAGGAGAGGCACAGGTGATGGAATAAACTAGGACCACACTTTATTGAACCGATATCAATTTAATTCTTGCCTTCAGATCCAGGGGCCTGTGGAACTTACACTACCTGCCATGTGACCAATAGCAGAAACAACAACAACCAACAGAGAGGAAACTCAAAAAACTGTACCAGTTTGGGATAGGAGAAAACTCCCTGTGACCTATTAGCCATTTCTGGTAGCAGGTCAAAAATTCCTATCTGGCCCCCAAACAAGTGACCAGTGAGACTCACACTGGCTTGAAGAGAGGGTGGGTGGAACAAAAGGCTTGAGAAGAGGCTGAACACGTGGGGCAACGTCCTTAAAAAGATGCTCCTGAAGCCTCCGTATCCAGGTAACCAGACACAATTATTGTGTCTTGCATTGTCCGGGCGGGGGGGGGGGGGGGAGAGAAAAAGAAGCCCCATCTCAGTGATGCTGCTCTTGCTGGTGCACCCAACATTGAAATCACCAAGACATCAGTATTTACGACAGTAAAGACCATCACTCTAGTAAAGTTTGTTCCATCCCTCTTCTACATCAGCCTGTTCCTTGCATAAAATATGGATATGTTATACACTTCTTTTCTATATACACAGTTATGCAAGCAATTTTCCCATAAATCTGTTTGTGCACACTTTCCCTTTATTTTGCCTCCATTGTTTGCTTTGTACAAGCCATAAAACAGAGCCTGTTTGAAATATGAAAGGTTAGGAATACAGAAAGATGCCATATACTGAGTTCACACATCAGTATATCCAGTTCAACATTATTACTACTACGGCCACCATTCATAGTGGTTCTCCAGTATTTGAAGTAGATTTCTTTCTTTGTCCTATATAGAGATCCCTGGTATTCCCTGTGGTCTCACATCCGAAAACTAATCAGGCCTGATCCTGATCCTTCCAAAACCAGTTGAGATTAGTATGTTGAGGATGGTTTGGTGTTATAAGAAAAAATATATAATTCCATTAGTAACTGTTTTGGTGAAGGACTGTATCTTTGTCTCTTGGATTTACAGCAAATAGGTCTCAGTTAATCATTTTGTCACTGTTTCTTGTCGTCTTCATGTAAGTGCACTAAAAGAGTCACAATTATTATTCCAGAACAGCTGTGTAAAAGTTTGTTCTGGTTCGTCTGCTTCCCTGCCCCCATGATTTTATAATATCATCCTACTAAATCTGGGTTTTGTTTCATCTTGTTTACTGTTCTTTTCTTCATTTTTAACAAGTGCACTTGCCTTCATAGTATGGCACTCTATTTCATCTTGCACATCTTTAAGAATTGTTTTTTTAAAAAAACTTGACACTCATTTTTATCTTTAACAGTAAAAGGAGCAAATAAAACTGTTAACTATTGTCTAGAATTTCTAGCTTCTCTGCTAGTTCTGGTTGTTATGGGCTGACTTTTGCTGGGATAATTGGAGAGGAAGTCGAGACACATGATACTTATTATAAGGAAGATTTAGTTTGTGAAGTGAAATGGTAGAACATATGCACGGGAGAGAAATATATGTGTGATGACATCAGCTCTAAGTATCTGCAACTGCCTCTTCCAGTCTCACACAAATTTCAAGCGCAGATAAATGCAAATATAGTTAACAAGTTGAAGCTTTGTGCTAGCAGGAATTGTCGCTGCTGACACAGGGCAAAATCTTCCATACTAGACTGTGGAAAAGTTACTTTTGGGACTACAGAACTCAGAATGCCCAGGTTTGTGACTTCTGGGCTTTATATATCAGAAAAGGAAAATAAAGTAACTTTTCCAAAGTGTGCAGGAGATATTCCATTAAATATAGGGGGACCTTGAGTGTGAAAGAGGCCACAGACAGTTTTAGTAGCTAGAGGGAATTGAGTATTCCACCTTATAAATGTGTCCTCATTATACAAATCTACATTTGGGAACAATCCAAAAGATGACATGGGAGGGAAGATTTCATACTTCCTTTAAGGTGTGAAGATATTATAAATGAGTCTCTCCTAGTCTAACATTCCACACAGAGAAGCACTACAGGCTATCACAAATACCATTCAAAACAAAGAAGCACACATAATCACCATCCTCTGTGACTTTGTACTCACACACGACTATTACACATTTGGCAATAAAATCTACCTCCAGATCAATGGAACTGCCATGGGCACTCACATGACCCCACAATGTGCAAATGTATTCATGGCTAACCTAGAACAATGCTTTTTTAACTGTTGCAACAAAAAACTACTCCTCTATTTGAGGTACATTGATGACATTTTCCCGACTTTGGCCCATGGAAAGAAATCCCTAGAGAAATTCCACCAGGATTTCAATAAATTTTACCCAAACATCAAACTCATCTTGGAACAATCTACACAACAGGTGCATTTTCCAAACACAACTGAAAAACTACAACATGGACTGTAATGAAAACCCACCTATTGATATATCTACTTGCATGCTTCCAACATTCAGCTTCCACCCTGAACACACAACAAAATCCATTGTTTTACTGTGAAGCCCTCAGATATAATTGCATCTTCTTTAACTTACAAGATGGAGATTCCACAGTCCAGGATCTACAAAATGTGTTCCTTTTATTGCAGTATCCACTTAATATGATTAATAAACAAATTAACAAAGGAGGACAAATAGCCAGAAATAGTCTACTGCAGGAAAGAGAAAATGAACACCATTAGTTGCCATTTTTAATTGACAACAGACCACTCACATGCATCATAAATGATCTCCACCCCATCTTCAACAAGAACATTTCACTCTCTCAAGCCCTTGGTGGCAGACCTATAGTTGCTTACAGATAACCCTCCAAACTCAAAAAACTGCTGGCACACAATGGACTGCACAACACTGACACAGAAATGGGGACTAAACTCTGCTACAAATCTAGATGCCAGCTCTGCCCCTACATTTATTCTGGCAACATGATTATAGGAACTAACAATGTCACACAAAATGTCAAATTCCTCTACCAATGTTATTTATGCCATCTTTGGCCAAAAATGCCCATCAGTACTCTACATAGGATAAATAGGACATCAGATATAGCAATATACAGAAACCCATTTCACATCATTTTTAATTTTTGGAATAGATCTGAATATCTAATGAGCTTTTACTTCATTGTTAAATACTACAGTGACTTTCTTACCAACTCACCACAAACTGTATTTCGATGTCATGCATAAATATTTGCCAAGCTATCTGTCTTTCTTATGTTTAAGGAAGAGGATTTTAGCCAGGGAAGCTTATATTAAAACAAAACAGTCTTTAAGGTGCCACAATACTTTTGTCTTTTTAAATTTGTTCTTTTATTTTTATTTTGGGGTTTTTTGCCCCTATAATGTAGTAGTCTTTACTCACAATAGGTCAAAGAAGTAGTTTAAGTTTCCTGGGAGTTCTTAGGGATGTGAAGAATGCTAACTAATATATTGTTTCTCACATGAACTTGATATGATGAGTGAGCTTTGACATGGAATTTCTTACCTGCCATGAAACTGGGACTCAAGGCAGCTCAAGATCTTCACTTCCGTCAAGTAAGCAATTTTATAGAGAATGAGATCATTCCTTGGGGATATTTATAGGGCATTAAAATCCAGGTTTGGATGGACAACACCCACTTACCTATATTCACAGACTGAAAACCTGGATGCAAGCAGTGACAGATGGGTGGCTGGCTATTACCAAATTGGAAAGGCTAACACCAATGTAGATACATTGGCTCCCCAAAAACAAGATGATTGTCCATGATCATTGCTGAAGAAGTGAAGACAGGTGTTATAGCCTGAAAGTGCTTAGGAATATAAGCGAGGTGGGAATGACTAGGAGTCTTACACCCAGGATGTTGAACATACATTTTTGCATTAATTGTGTATGTCCAAAAAGAAACATGTAAGAGCATTCATCTGATGCTGCACAGCATTAAATCACAGAAGTGCTGTAAACATTTCCAAACAAATGCACTTATATGTGCCTCTTCTTACTGATGACTAGGTGGTGGGGATGTTAGGGGCGTGATTTATGGATCCTTCCCCCTAGACCACTAGCTGCTTTCAGGCTATAAGGCCTGAATGAGTTATTTTGTGATGAAGATGGAATATGAGGATCTTTAATGGGGTGTGTTGCAGATATTATAGGTTTGCCTCTTGTAACCATGTTTTCTGCAATGGTTAGCCCATGACACTACATAGTCAAATACGATGGGATTTCTTCTGCCCATAAAGTGAGTGAATTCAATACATATGTATATATTTTTTAAAATGTCTGCATTACATTCAAGGCAGAGTTGATTCCCTCCAGCCTATTTCCTGCCAAACTAGCTTCTTTTCTCTACATCTAGGGGGCTGAATTCAATTGTGACTTTTTTCTGCAGATTTTCCAATAAAGACAGGAGGTTGTCTTTTGGTGGTGTTTTCATTTGATGTAAGCACTTAAGGCATGCTTTTTAGGGCAAGCTGCTCTTAACTTTCCAAGAGTACTGCTTCATAAACCATTTATCTATTAATTCTGAGAAGACTAAAATTCTAGTCTTCTCCAAATCATGGACTCCATCCCAATGGAAAATACTAAACCTTAGCTTTCAGCAAGTACCATCCTTCAAGTACCTTGGAGTTACATTCCATTACCGTCATTCTTGGTTACTCCATCGTAAATCCGCCATATCCTCAGCTCTTCTATCTCAAAACGCCATAGCTAGATTTTTCTTTAACAAAGGCAATCAGTTCATCCCTGCTGCTCTTCAGGCATTTAAACTCAGATCCATTCCTCAATTACTGTATGGAGCACCCGTTTGGATTGAAGTCGCCAATTCCGAACTGGACCGCTCAATCTCTAGATTTCTCCGTAAGATCTTGGGGACTCCCAACCTAATTAGACTGTCTACGATCGTTTCAGAACTAGGTATCCATCTTCCCTCCACTTCTGCTTGGATTTCCACCTTCAAATTTTGGCTGAAACTCCATCTCAATTCTCACCCAACCTCCATTCTACATGACCTTATCCAAGACTCTCACATATCAAACTGGTTTAAACTAGTAGACGCCAAACTTTCCACCCTTGACCTATCCCCTGAAATCTTGGCTGACCTCAACCTTTCAAAAGCCCACCTCATCATTAAGTCCAAATTACTGGAACAAGAAACTCGAACCCTCCTATCAAACCTTAATCCCACCTGCTCCCCATCCTACTTCGGGCTCCCCCCCTTAACGGGCCGCCCTGCTAGTTACCTTTTTCACCTGACTGACCCAAGGAAAAGGAGGGCCTTCCTTCTTGCTCGTTTTAACATCTTCCCGTTTGCTTACCATCTTGGTAGATATTCCAATACTCCCCGACCAAACAGACTATGCACATCCTGTTCCCGTGAACCAGACACAGTAGCTCACATCCTACTCCGTTGCCCCTCTCACTCCGCCCTTAGATCTTCCCTACTAAACCCCTTTCTCCTAACCCTCCCTCCTGCCCTTTCCGATCCCCTCCCAATCCTCCTTAGTGACTCCCTTCCAACTATTACCTATCTCGTGGCGGAATTTCTGTCAACCATTCTTATGAGAAACCACAACCCCCATCCTTCCCAACTTCACTTCTAATTTGTTCCCTTTAATTTCTTGGTCACACTGTTTACTCCTTTAAATGTAATCAAATGCCAATAAAGGTTTATGTAATGGGAAAAAAAATAAGGCCTGAATGAGTTATTTTGTGATGAAGATGGAATATGAGGATCTTTAATGGGGTGTGTTGCAGATATTATAGGTTTGCCTCTTGTAACCATGTTTTCTGCAATGGTTAGCCCATGACACTACATAGTCAAATACGATGGGATTTCTTCTGCCCATAAAGTGAGTGAATTCAATACACATGTATATATATTTTTAAATGTCTGCATTACATTCAAGGCAGAGTTGATTCCCTCCAGCCTATTTCCTGCCAAAATAGCTTCTTTTCTCTACATCTAGGGGGCTGGATTCAATCGTGACTTTTTTCTGCAGATTTTCCAATAAAGACAGGAGGTTGTCTTTTGGTGGTGTTTTCATTTGATGTAAGCACTTAAGGCATGCTTTTTAGGGCAGTAAGAACATGCCCCTACCCTCATTCCTTGTCCTATTGTCCTCCGATGTTTTTAATTATTTGTTTTTTGAATTTTTTTTGTTCTTGAATTCTAAGGAAAATCATGTTTCTGAAGTGAGTTATTTGGAAACATTTCTTTAGGTATTTTTATGGTGCTGTTAAGAGGTTGAGCAGGTCTCTCAGTTTGTATGGCAGCACAAAATCAGAATAGGTCCATTGGCCAGAGAAAGGTACATTGAATCTGCTAAAGAAAAAAATAGCATTCTTTCAATTAATATTTAATATATTTCCACATTATTAATATATTCTAGGTCAAAAGGTGCTAATGTTGAGCTTTACTATGTATGTATTGCAGTAAGAGATGGCCAAAAAGTGTCAAAGAGTCAGTGAGAAACAGAAATTAAATCAGATTAAATTAAATAGAAATTATACTGTGTTGCTCTCTGCTGTATTCGTGATAAGGCGCTGCATTAATATAATAGTTAATACTTCTACACAGAAAGAGAGACACACAAAAGTGGGGAGAAATGAAAGATGTTTGGAATGCTTCTGTAATTGAGGACCTTTACAGCTAAAAATAAAAGGAAAGGAGAGGCAGGACCAGAAGAAGGAAGGGAATAAAGGGTGTGGGGTAGAAATTACGGGTCACATCACAAACCATATGAATAAGGAATGCACAAATCTATCCATAGTCCTTGTGTATCCACTGTTTATGATTTGTAGCATGATACAGGCTGTGAATCAAATCACAGCAGAGATGTCTTCATTTTTTTCAAAAAGAATGTAACAATTTATTAAAGTCGATGGTTCTCTAACCAAATCAGAACTTTTAATTTAGGAAAATTATAGGGACAACATCCATAAGGTTTCCTTTGTGGAAGAAAAACGGGAATATTCTTTTGTTTGTTGATTCAGGATAAAAAACTACTGCTGGCTTACTGATATGCACCAATGGGCATGGTAACGTTCTGTAGTCAAATAAGGCAACTTTCCAATCTTTACATAGAGAGCCCCAGACCTGAGTTCATTAATGAAAACTCAGACAATGACAAATATCCTGTCTCAGGGGACTCACTGCTGTATAGGAACATTAGGCATGGAAAAAAAAGTTATAGCTCCTACCCCCTAGAACAAGGTCACACCAGCAAAATGTCTCGCTGTGGTTGCGCAACTTTAATTGTGTTCTTGTACTTTGCGGTGACATCATATTTCTTCCAGAATGTGCATCCCAATGTATTTTTTAGTTACTGAGCTATTTCCTTCCAATTAAATAAGTGCTGAGACCTTCTTATTGACACTGTGTGATAGAAGTTAACTGACACATTGACACAAAGACTGCAGAAAAGTTTTTTTTAAATATGTAAACTGTTTAAAAGGACATGGATGGTGACAGTATTTCAAAAAGGTTGCAATAAAACTGCTCACACATGTATCAAAGCAACATTTTTTAAGATCCACAAGAAAAAAGTAGAAGCCTCTGACCCAGCAAGAAATGATCCACAATTAGCATGTTCGCTGAGTAAATGATTAGTTAATGGCTGTGTGTCATATGACTGCAAATTTATGATACACACTCAGTGGAGGATAGGAAGGCAACATTTGGTTTGTTTGACTATGGCCAAATAGAACAAAAATCATAAGTAGAAGTGTGCATCTACACATTTCCGGTTTATTTAATTTCAGTGTCTTAATAGATGGATGAAGAAATCATTTAGTGGCATTTCTGAGCCTGGCACTAAAATGTGCACAAGTGTTGCCTTCTGGGTGAACAAAATTGCCCACATTGAAGTTGAACTACTGAGTTGAAAATAATGGGGTTTTTGCAACCCATAAACCAAGTATCTGTCATTCTAGAACAGGAGGATAGAAAAAAGCACAGTGTGAACTTGTTAAAGGAATACACGTGTCCCTCAATTAAGTTTCTGGAGCAATTCAGTGCCCCAGATGTATCCTAATTTTGGCTAAAGTGATTCAGTTTATGATCCAGATGGGACCTGATTTATAAGCTGATTTGATTATCAGTCTCCTACTGAATTTCATTGGAAAACTAAAGTAATTATAACATTTTTTGTTCTTCTGCTGATGTATATGAGCTATAGAGACACAATTATCATAAAGTTGTGTAACATATTGCTGCAAAAGACCGGAGACTGCAGCCTGAAGAGGAATTATATCAACTCTTATAGACATGTACCATCAATTTTTGGACTCTTGTCTACATTGTTTTCTGCACTATCCATGAAGGAGAATTTCCCCCACAGAAGTTTGCAATTAGTTTGATTTTCTAGTGGTCCAAAGAAAGTATCACCCACACTTACATTTATTTAATTGTGAGGACCACACAGCTATTTTCTTGTTCTTTCTTTGTTCATCATGGACTGTGTAACTCCAGTGTCTTCACATAAGTTCTCCTCCACCTCCAAATCATACCAGCATCTCCCATTCAAATACTCAATCCTAGTAATCTGGCTCTCCTTCTATTGTTTTGGATACTTACACCACTAAATCAGTTCTAATTGGCTCAGACTATTTTGTTTTTGTCCTGGAACCTGTCTATCTCTGAAAATGACTACACCAGTTTGATCCAGACTTCATCCAAATCAGCCTGAAAATCAGTTCAGCATTTGGCAAAAGCCACGGACAACCTTAGAGCTTATTGCAATAGCAGCATCAATGGATTAAATCTTTATTGTTTGTTTCATAATCCATACAAGTCTTCTGCAGTTCATTACATTATATAGATTAGATACTGACTTCTACATATCCTTTAGACAAATTAGAGGGAAATACCCAGAATACATCATGTGTGGCCAGCAAGGGTATTTTGCTGACATAGACATACCTACACAATTTTTTTAAAGGGGGGAGGAGAGCAGAGAAAGGGAGGACAGACAGACAGACAGACAGACAGACAGACAGACAGACAGACAGACAGATAGATAGATAGATAGATAGATAGATAGATAGATAGATAGATAGATAGATAGATAGATAGATAGATAGATAGATAGATAGATAGATAGATAGATAGGAGGGAAGCAGAGAAAGGCACAAGAAAAAGAAGGAAATATGTCCTGCTTGAGGGGTATAGATGAATGTACCACATTTAATTCACTCAAAAAAAGTATAAATGTGCTAGGCATACTAAAATGCTAAAACTCATGTTGAATTCCCAGTGACAGCAAGATTTTATGTTTTCAGTGCTATGTATCGACTGTTGTTTATCTCTTTGTCTATCCCAACAGCCCTCGGTTAGGGCCCCTAGATGTATCTGAAAACAGCTCAGCACCTGATAGAACTTAACTGGAATATCTATATCAGTTTCCCATACCCCATCTTTAGATTGTAGATTATGCATAACATAATAATATAATGCCTTTCTGCCTTCATGATTTGCCATCTTACCTCATCAAATTCTGGAGACTTCAAAAGCTTGTACACTGCTCCATGAATTTGAATTGACCTAATAAAGCTATTTCTCCAATTTGGAGTTCCTTCCTCATTTCTGTTCTTCCTTCTTTAGACCTCATTATAGTTTTCATCAAATGCCTGTGTGACGGAATGCCCACATCACCTGTCATAGCTGAAGCTCAAGGGCAGGAGCCTATGAGAGGACAGGAAGGGAGGAGTCAGTGAGGCAGTTAGAGGCAATTAGGAGGGAGAGAAGGTAAAAGAGTGAATGAGAGTGTGGAGGAGAGAAATTGAATAGTCAATATAGAGAGATAGTCAGAGAACTAGAGAGAACTGATATTATTAACAAGTTGGTTAAAGTGAATAAATCAAGAAAACAAATGAAGGAGTGAACGTGCAACCAATTATAAGAATTTCTAATGAGTGATTCTATGCAGTGATTAATAAGAACATCTGTGATTCAAATTCAATCTAAATAAACAAGCTATGTTGGCAGCAAATGTCTGATTCAAGTATTATGCAAGTGTGGATAAGGGATATCCACTGGTAGCAACAGATGAAAGAGAAAATGTCACCAGAGTGAACCTTGGTTTGGGGAAAACATACAGAGAACACTGGGTAGAACGTCACAGCCTGTGATACCCATTTCCCATCCTGTACTACTTAAACATGCTAACATCAAATGCAGAAACCAGTGCACTTGGAGCAGTGGTGAAGTGTCTTTTTTAATATGTATGTCACATTCTGATTTGTTAGAAAAAAAACAATTATGATTCACACTTGTCGAAAAAAAGCCTGACAACTGCTTTGTGCTTGGGTGAGATGTGGTTAACTGATTTTAAAAGGGGGGCTAGTTTCTGGCAGTTTTCCCTGTGTGGTGTCACTCTGTGAACAGTAACTCACAATAAAACAAAACAAAATGGAACATGATGTCATCTTATAATGCAGTGTATTTTCTGTAAAGTAGCGATGGACAATTTGTCTATTTGTGATCCATATCTCTTTTCCATGTGTTCACTCCTAAGCCCATTCTGTTTCTGCATTAACCCACCATTTTTAAGAATAACACCTATTTAGGTATTGTTTAAATATGTATTTTTTTAAACCATGTTCTCTGAAAGTAAACCTTTTTAAACACCTTTCTTCTTAAACAGTGAATTATTAAAACATGTTCATTTTATTTGATTTCAGCTGAGAACTGCATCAAACCGGTCAAGAAGTGGAAAAGTCAATGAATAATAACATTCCTAGAAGTTATGCATCAATTAAATCATATTAGAACACTCACATTTTCACTCCTCCAGCATCAACAGTGTGAAGCAGCATGGGGAGTTTATGGTTGCTCTTATTCTGAAGAAGAAAGAGTACCTTCAGAAAAGCTGTTACATGGAAATAGCTGCAGTTGGGGTGCTTTTCAGAGAATCGGGGGAAGATCACAATATGTATGTTTACTGGATATTAGATTTGTAGGGAAGAAAGTACTTTTAAGGAATTTGTAGAATCAGTGTACTCTGTAAACTGATGATATGAGGGTTAAAATAAGTATGGTCCCTGGACATCTCTTAGGGAAGGACAGAGATGAATGTGCCAGCCCTGCATTATATGGAAGGGTATTAATAAAGAAATTATATGTGGCAGGTTCATTTGCAGACAATCTTTTCCCATTGGTGCTAAAAGACGCCTCCAAGGAAATGCACACTGTTTTGTAATATATCTTATCCAAGGGATAATTTAATTTCATAGTGCCTCATAATGCACAATCTTCTAAACAGTGCCAGAATGCTTTGTCTGAGTTGTCTAGCTTAATGGGCATCTGCCGCTGATGGCTGAATAGAATGTCACAATTAGGCTGTTACTAACCAGAGAGAATTCAGAGTAATTTGGTATTTTCCCCACCCTGTCTTTTAAAGATATAAAAACAAATCAGTATTAAAATGATTTCATTTTCTTTTCATTTGCTAAGTGCATATAAATACATAAGTGAGTAAGTAGGGATGCATAAAATACCCAAAATCAATCAGCATGTGTTCAAAAATAAGCATAATTAATATGCCCTTTATAATATCCATAAAGTTTGAAAAACTTTGTTCTGCAAGTCAGCTAAGTGGGGTTGCTCAGCATGCACTAGTCTACACCACCCTGACCATGGGTGATACTGATTAGGACTGACTGGAATCCTTTATTCAACTTTGAGCAAAGATAAAATCTATGTAATAGATTTATAAAACTACTAAAATACCACTTCACTGCCCTGGTCAAATGTTACAGATACAGTTTTTCTGAGTATTGAAAGACCATGTTGTAGTGTCTCCTAAATTCTGGTTGGGTGTGGTGGGGAGGGAGAAGAAAATGACTCAAACAAAATTCTTAACCATCGTTGATTTCAAGATGCTCCCCATCCAACACATTGGCTGAAATCCTGTTGGCATAACTACACCTGTGGAAGGCTGATGATGTCAGCACAGGTGTTTTTCAGTAATTAAAGATGTCTTACTTCTGCCCCATAGCTTTTCCAACTCCTGTGTAATCCCTTTCTTCACATGGAAGCTGTGGGAGCCACAGATTAGAAGGTGAAAGTATTTTCTTACTACTGTCAGACAACATTACCAGCAGAGTTTGTCCGGAGTAATCCTGCACGGGATATTCTGGGAATTGTAGTCCATAAAAGTAACCAACCACTGAATATCTAGATACATGCTTTCCTTGAAAACTTGTGCCTATATACGACGCATTGGAATTAATTGACAATGTGGGCTATTCAGTTCCTGATAGCTCTAAAATACATGTGCACTGTTTCCTACAATACATTCAGCTTGTGTTCAGGCTATCTGAAAGACCATATCTCCTTATCCGAACATTTGTTGTTGTTTAGTCATTAAGTTGTGTCCGACTCTTCATGACCCCATGGATCAGAGCATGGCAGGCCCTCCTGTCTTCCACTGCCTCTTGGAGTTGGATCAAATTCATGTTGGTAGCTTGGAGGGGTGGAGCAATGGGCAACAGGAACAAGGGAATTATCAGGGCTCTGAGAACCCCTGGGTTTTACTCCCAGTCAGCAGACCCCCCAGCGAAAGGGGGGACATGTTTTCTACAGGAGAAGTGGTCTTGCAGCAAGTGGAGCTTGGAAACGTCAAGATTCAGCCTTGCAATCTGTTTCTTCGGAAGAGTTTCCTTTCCTCATTGCAACTGGCTTGTGAAGTTGCCATGATGAATGGTGAGTAGCTGCCCAGAGAAGGGGGAGGTATGAAGATTTACTATCTGACTGCATGAACAGAGATTACAATGAAATGCTATTTTTATGGCAAGTAATAGATCAGACTTTTTTTTTTAGAAGCTGATCATGGAAAAAGATCTCAAAGTGGCATAGAACTTTGGTAATCCCTGCAACATTGGAGGGTTTTTTTTTACTGTGTCACAGCTGAGAGAACTGGGAAAATGAAACTAACTTTGTTTTTCCCCCCTCAACCCTCCCTTCCCAAGAACTGGCTTTTCATAAATTAGAGGCTTGAGAACCTTAAATAATTCTGAACAATTTAACCTATGTGACTCTGCATTGAGCTATAAAGGCGGATTATAAATGAAATAATCATCTTTATGAGTAGAGTGCTCTTCGCAGGACTTTGAGTTCAGGCTGGCTAAGGAACCATGAGGGAAATCTGAGCAATTATCCTGTTTGACTTTTATGGTCACAGATTGGAGATAAGAGTGTAAGACTCATTATTGAAATTCACAATGGAAGCTTATATCAAGAGCTATCTTCGGGAATTTCAATTGAATATCATCAATCAATTCAAGGCTCAGATTTCAGAAATTAAGGCAGAAATTAAGGTGACATTTCTTGGCCTGGATATTATTTATTTATTTATTTTATTTATTTATTTGTTGGACTTATATACCGCCCCATAGCGCTACAAGCACTCTCCGGGCGGTTTACAATTTTTAATTATACAGGCTACACATTGCCCCCCCAGCAAGCTGGGTACTCATTTTACCGACCTCGGAAGGATGGAAGGCTGAGTCAACCTTGAGCCGGCTACCTGGGATTTGAACCCCAGGTCGTGAGCACAGTTTTAGCTGCAGTACAGCATTTTAACCACTGTGCCACGAGGCACAGAGATGGGAGACAAACCGACTGAATTCACTGAACTCACTGAACAACTGCTATCATCAGAGAGAAAGAGGCTATTTTCCTTAAAAAGCAGGAGATGGGAGACAAACCGACTGAATTCACTGAACTCACTGAACAATTGCTATTGTCAAAGAGAGGGAAAGAGACTGTTTTTCTTAAAAAGCAGAATGAAATGTTTAAAAATGAGGAAAGGAGGGGCTGGGATGAGGGGGGAAAGCATATTGAGATTGCCTCGATAGGAAAGAATGTAAAAGGGGAGACATGGGTGAATTTGGGGGCAGAAATTTATGATCAGAGATCGGATAGATCTGTGTTGCTCCAAAATCAAGACATTGATTATACAGTGGTGCCTCACTTAGCGATTGCCTCATTTAATGATGTATTCACTTAGCAATGAGGTTTTTGGAGCGATTTTGTGCTCCGTTTAGCGATGTTCCCTATGGGAAAATTTTGCATAGCGATGTTCGGGAACTTGCCTTGCTTAGGGAAGACAGTTTTAGGTCCCCTGTTTCGCTTAGCGATGTTCCATTTTTGCTATTTTTATAGTGTCTTAAAAAAGGGACGTGGTGGCGCTGTGGGCTAAACCGCAGAAGCCTGTGCTGCAGGGTCAGAAGATCCGGCAATCGTAAGATCGAATCCACGCAACGGAATGAGCACCCGTCGCTTGTCCCAGCTCCCGCCAACCTAGCGGTTTGAAAGCATACAAATGCGAGTAGATAAATAGGGACCACCTCGGTGGGAAGGTAAACAGTGTTCCGTGTCTAAATCACACTGGCCATGTGACCACGGAAAGATTGTCTTCGGACAAACGCTGGCTCTATGGCTTGAAGAGCGGGATGAGCGCCGCCCCCTAGAGTCGGACACGACTGGACAAAAATTGTCAAGGGGAGCCTTTACCTTTTTATAGTGTCTTAAAAGGTTCAAAAACAGTTTTATATGCTTGGGATCGTTAGTGCACCTTCTAAAACCTTTGCAAACTTAATTTGGCTTTGTTCTGAGTCTTTGTTAATTTTTGGTGAATTCCCCCCCCCCATTGGAAAGCATTGAACTGTCGGTTTGACAGCTATTTACTAATTAAATGAATTACTGTGAGATGTGTTCTTGCTTTCGTTTACTTCACTTTAGTTATTTACAATTTGTGTACAGTGAGCATTGTCCAAAACAACTTATACTGAAGTCCCAAATCCAATAGGTAGATTAGACCAATTGTTGTTGTTGTTGTTTAGTCATTAAGTCGTGCCCGACTCTTTGTGACCCCATGGACCAGAGCATGCCAGGCCCTCCTGTCTTCCACTGCATCCCGGAGGTTGGGTCAAATTCATGTTGGTAGCTTCTGTGACACTGTCCAACCATCTTGTCCTCTATTGTCCCCTTCTCCTCTTGCCTTCACACTTTCCCAACATCAGGGTCTTTTCCAGGGAGTCTTCTCTTCTCATGAGATGGCTAAGGTTTTGGAGCCTCAGCTTCAGGATCTGTCCTTCCAATGAGCACTCAGAGTTGATTTTTTTCAAAATGGATAGGTTTGTTCTCTTTGTAGTCCAGAGGACTCCAGCACCACAATTCAAAAGCATCAGTTCTTTGGCAGTCAGTCTTCTTTATAGTCCAGCTCTCACTTCCACAAATCACTACTGGAAAAAACATAACTTTGACTTAGCATCCCCCGGCAAGGGGATGTCTCTGCTTTTCAAGATGTTATCTAGGTTTGTCATTGCTTTCCTCCCAAGAAGAATGAGGCTTTTAATTTCGTGGCTGCTGCCACCATCTGCAGTGATCATGGAGCCCAAGAAGGTAAAATCCATCACTGCATCCATATCTTCCCCTTCTATTTGCCAGGAGGTGATGGGACCAGTGGCCATGATCTTAGTTTTTTTGATGTTGAGCTTCAGACCATTTTTGCACTCTCCTCTTTCATCCTCTTTAAGAGGTTCTTTAAGTCCTCCTCACTTTGTGCCATCAGAGTGGTATCATCTGCATATCGGAAGTTGTTGATATTTCTTCCAGCAATCTTAATTCCATCTTGGGATTCATCCAGTCCTGCCTTTTGCATTTTGTATTCTGCAAATAAGTTAAATAAGCAGGGAGGCAATATACAGCCTTATTGTACTCCTTTCCCAATTTTGTACCAATCAGTTGTTCCATATCCAGCTGTTGCTTCCTTTCCCACATACAGATTTCTCAGGAGATATATAAGGTGGTCAGGCACTCCCATTTCTTTAAGAACTTGCCATAGTTTGCTGTGGTCTACAAAGTCAAAGGCTTTTGCATAGTCAATGAAGCAGAAGTAGATGTTTTTCTGGAACTCTGGCTTTCTCCATAATCCACCATATGTTAGCAATTTGGTCTCAAGTTCCTCTGCCCCTTCGAAATCCAGCTTGTAATTCTGGGAGTTCTCAGTTCACATACTGCTGAAGATCTTGTAAGATTTTGAACATAACCTTGCTAGCATGTGAAATGAGTGAAATTGTACGGTGGTTGGAGCATTCTATGGCACTGCCCTTCTTTGGGATTGGGATATAGACTGATTTTCCAGTCTGGGTTTCGGAGCATACCCAGGTTTCAAAATATTTAGGGCTGAAGCCCTTTCTCTTGTTGTACCAACTTAAAACACACATTTAAAAGGACATAAGAGAGGCCTTTTTGGAGGCTACTTCCAAGCTGTGGAATTCTATCCCAGGGGTGGCTAGGTTGACTGCCTCCTTACTGGAATACAAAATTGTTGGGTTTTTTTTGTTTGTTTAGGTGTGCATAAGGCAATCACTTGGCTGTCAAGGAAGCAGATTTGATGAAAAATATTGTACTTTTTTTAACCTTTTAAAATGTGCTTTTAAATTTTTTTGATTTTTAAAATATATTACTTTTAGTATGATAACGTGTTTATTTCCTATTTTAATAGTTTCATTGACTTTAATATTTAAGTGGGGCATACACTGAATGAATGAATGAATGAATGAATGAATGAATGAATGAATGAATGAATGAATGAATGAATGAGTGGGGGCAGGGTGGGATGGGGAACAGGAATCATATAAATCAGGTTGGTAGTGGAACTACACTCTCCTGTCATAAATAAGGCCTGTTTATCTTGGCTCAGATACATACAGTATGCAGTGTAGATTTCCCATGACACCATCTTGAATGTTGTCTTCTGTGGTCTAGGAAGAAACACAAAATACATTGAATGGTATGCCTGATGAAGTGAAGCCCCAGAGAGTATCTTTCTCTGTAATAGATGAAGCCGTACATGTGGCAGCCTTTCAACTGAGACTCAGGACTAAGGTTCCTCATTTCTCATTTTCTATACTTGTAACATTTTCAGTCTTCTGGAATGCCAGAAGCATGAAATCCTAACTTGTGTTTTATTGACATTGTATTTAATTGCTAGAACCCTGATGACAACAGTAAATCCATTGCAATAAACAGGACTGTCAGTAATGACTAAACAGTCGTGTTATTTTCAATGGATCTACTTCATGCATGACTAAATCTGAATCAAGTCAGCTTTTCTTTTTAGTGTTAGTTGCCATAATATCTCAGCTAGGTTGAGGATATAAGTGGGATAAATAAGTGAAAAAATAAGTAAGTAAATTAACTGCAGGACGGTTCGACTACTGCTATCTTCATTAGCCGTATCCATCAATGGACAGATGTGTAAACTTATTTTGGCAATTGGGCCAATCCTTGTCATTTCCTACCCACTACACTCCCAAAATATGAATGTAAGTCTCCGCAAAAAAGAAAAAGGAAGAAGAGGATATGGCCTCCATTCCCTTCCCTCTCACAAAAGAAAGTTTATGTCTTTGGTGTCATCCACATTTTAGTGCCCTAGGCCAAAACTCCAGTTGTTCTAGAGTAGTTATGGCTCTGTCAGTGGAAGAATTATTCAGGAAAGGCAGGCAGCTAGACTAGGCCATCACAACCCCTTTTTTAGCAATCAATTCAAAACTTGTTCATGCAAATCAGGACTTACATTTTAATTGATCTGTCTACTGTTGAGACCTACATATTTAAGTCAAGGACAGGAACTCTTTATTTATTTATTTATTTATTTATTTATTTATTTATTTATTTATTTATTTATTTATTTATTTATTTATTTATTTATTTATTTATTTATTTATTTATTTTATTTATACCCCGCCTATCTGGCCCACCGGACCACTCTAGGCAGCTTCCAAATATAAAATCAAATAATAAAACATAGACAAATACATAATAATCAAACAAGAACAGCAGTAAAAATAAAAAGGAAAAGTAAGAAAAAATCAAGAGTTGGCTGGAGGGAAGGCCTGAATAAACAGCCATGTTTTTAATTGGGTTTTAAAGGTGCCCAGCGTGGGGGCCGCGCGAATTGCCGGAGGGAAATTCTTCCAGAGGCGAGGAGCCACCGCTGAGAAGGCCCGGTTTTGTGTCTTCTCCTTCCGGGCCTCTCTCAACGTCAGGCTCCTCAGCCTCACCTCCTGACTCGCGCGGGTGATTCGGGTAGACCTTGGTGGGAGGAGGTGTTCCGCCAAATATCGAGGTCCTAAACCATTTAGGGCCTTATAAGTAAGCATTAAAACTTTGAAGTTGACACGGAAACAGATGGGCAGCCAATGCAATGTGGCCAGCGTTGGAAAGATGTGTTGATATTTTCTCACTCCTGTAAGGAGCCTGGCCGCCGCATTCTGCACCACCTGAAGTTTCCATGTGAGCCTCAAAGGCAGCCCCACATCCAGATGTTGGAATTCAGTTCCCATCAGCCCCAGGCAGAAGAGCAAATGGTGAAGAATCATGCCTTCCTTGAGCCTGTTTGAGAAGCTAATAACTGTTCCACACTTTATTTTGTCTCACTTAATCCTTTCCATATGACATTGCAATAGGTTTATAAATTTACCATTACTGAAAATAATATTCTTAGAATGATACCTTTGAACTTAATGGTGCTCCCTCTGTAACAGAGGATGATGATATCAAACTGGCTTGACCTGTGGAGGCAGCCGTGAGGCAGTTTTGGAGTCTGCAGTGAGATGTCAATGCACATTATTTTGGTTAAAATTGTTCTCTGTAAGAAACAAAGGGGAAATCATAGAAAGGAAAGTGCTAATCTCCAGAGTAGCTGGATCCTGTTTCTTCTAAATGTACAAACACTCCTAGTAAAGACGGGAGACAAAATCTGTCTCCCAGACCAATTATTTCTTCCTGCCAGTTATTCGAAAGGTCATCTCTCTACCAAGCACCCATCACGGATGCTGAAGGTCTGTGTGGCCAATGGGGAGGATCTTTGTAGGATCCTGCAGGAGGAGAGAAGCCTGGCAGTGAAACTGCTGGGCTAATTAAGAAGTTTTTACAGGTTAAAGTCAGATTCCCCAGCCATTCATGTGCCACTCCCCCTCCCTGACTCCAAATACAGACTTTCAACAAAACAACCCAGAAATCTCTCCACTTATAACACTCCGTTTCTAAATTCTGGAAGTACCAATGAGAGAAATACCAATCGATACGGTTTCTTTTAGACATCTGAGCACCTCACAGAATGTTTTTTTAAAACCTGTACTGTAGCCCTACGGAAACACATGCACGCACAGATAATGAACACAGACACAGTTATCCAAAATGAATGCTGAGGTCTTTCTTAATTATAAATCAAATGTATGAATCAAATTATTAACAGTCACTAGGATTGTGGACCAGCCTCCAATCCAGTTTGTGCATGAGCTAGAGCACAGATTGGATAGAAGGGTGCCCTGATTAATTTTTATTTTATTTTCCCCCTTCCTTTTTCCAGCCACCTGGGGAAAGCTTCAAGTGATTTCCTGAGAAAAGAGGGATTTTAAAGTGTGATGGTCACAGAACTAATTCCTTATCTAAAAGGCAATGAAGGGTACTTACACATTTCTGCATTTTTCTGGTCTTGTTGCCTTTGCTGCTCTCTGGATCTGAAATTATTGGTGCTGCCACCACAAACTTCAATGATGTAGTCCATATTTTTGGAGCAGGAAAGACAAAGAAGGCTAATTTCTAGGGTTAAGAACATGTTTTTTTTCTTTGTTGCCACCAGTTCAGTGTCTTTCTGAGTTTCTCCTTATCTCGCCACTTCTAATCACTATTTAACATAAAGGATATGCTCTCAGCTCTTTTGTTTCCCCATGTTCATGCTGGAAAAGAACAAATACTTCTATTTACACATTTGTCTGAATACAGTGCATATTCCTGATATTCAGCTGAAAAGCACCTCCATACTGAGAGGATGATGTAGCTCCCATTATCCCCTTAATGAGGAAATAGGCAGAGGAGTTTTTGCCTTGATAGGAGATAACGTTCTAACTCTCCATAACTATTCAATTGGCTACCTTGGCGGTAATTGAAAAGAGCACAATAGAGCATTTTTCTTGTGTTTTTAAATGCCTTGTGATTGTGGTAAACAAGCAATTGACCTTGAAGTTAGTCACAGTGAAATTACACAATTTGGATTCAACACACCCCACACTTATTGAGTGCTTGATGAATTTGGTTATGCAGTTCTAGCAATTTTTCCACAAAATATCAAGATTGATCCATCTGGCAAACATCACCTTCTAATATCTTCAGGATGAGCCAAAATGTCACCACCTTTCCACTGAGAAATTGCAAAGCTTGGGAGTACATGCAGAAGGGGGCAAAGCCAATTATGAAGTTTCTTTTCGCAATAGCATCTCTCTTTGAAGGCCTGAGACCTATAATGAGAACAGAAATCATTGCCTTTACTCTGATTGCTTTCATGACAGTCAACTCTTCGTGCTCGAACTCTAGGCCTTGGAGAGGGAAACATGACAGTCAACAGCAGCTGTCAAGATTCTGAAAAGTACTGCTTCCTCCATTCACAGACCACATTCTCAGCTTTCACTGAAATAGGGTCAGCCTTAGTTGTCATCTTAGCAGCAGTGAATTCCGTGCCACCCTGTGATTCTCATAAGGCAATGTCAATCAAACTGTATTTTGGGATACTCTTTGGTTTCTTGTAAGTTTCTCAGTGAGAAATTCACTTTTATTGGAAAAGCTTCTCTGAAACATGACATGATCACAGTCAAAGATGGGAGCTTGGTAGATATTGTAGAGTATGCTGTACACACTGCTCATTCAGCATCACAGTGATATCCACAGTGATGTTTCCTGGTCCAGCCAGTTATATACATGGGTGTATATACTTAATTAACGTCGCCCAAAATCTGTATGCATTCTCAAAGCTACATTCAAAACTTTCTGCCAAATACAAAGGTTCTGTGGAGAAAACAGTTTCTTCCTCTGTCTGTATCTGACATACTATGTCTCGTTGAAGCCATTTGTCTTGCAGTAAAGAAGTGGGATGACATTTTATGAGCTTTTTTAGAGTGGGTGGGACTGCAAGTAGTGTTCATGTATTTCTGCATATTGGCTCATCAGAACAGATGAGATGGCAGAGAGTTTCACCAGTTTTTTTTTCTTTTTTACTAAAACGGCTTCAAATGGCAGTGAAGATGCAATATATAACAATCACAATGGTGTTCCTACCATTGGTAGAATGGCCAGATCCAAACAAACATACACAGCATTATTTCCAAGGAAATCCTTCATTTTAAAAAAGATGGCTAGACTCATTGGCATTTGCCTGCCCTCTAATTCCTCACTACTGGAAAATGTTTGTCGGGTGCAAATGTTTCAAAATCACTTTCCTAAAGTGTATAGCTGGCCCCATCACTGTTGTACTTCCATGTACAAAGACTTTTCTCTTCAGGCAGGCTTTTTCTTAGTGACTGGCTGTCGGACAGAGGTTTGTGTAAATGGGTTGTTGTGCCTTGTTGCATCTAAATGTGTTTTTAGAATTGATTTTTTTACTGTTTTAATATACATTTGTTTAACTCTTTAAAATTCTTGTAAACATATGGTTTTTAAATATTTTAAATATTGTCTTTTTAATCATGTAAGCCACCTTAGGTCTATTTTAATGAGAAAGGTGAGGTAAAATATTTTCAACAAATAAATAGAAATATGTATATACATGGACAATTTTATGTTCTGTTTTGCTTTTGGGTTTATTGTTTTGTTTCGCTTGTTTTTTGGAACTTGGAAGATGAACCATATCCTGTTTTAGTGAACGATGTCTACAAGCAACCCTGTTCATGTTAAGGCCTTACCAGGCAGATGAGGAACAATACACTGTACAATGAGACAAAGAAACTCCCCTCTGGATGTAGTCCTAATATCACTGGGTCAAGATTACTATATAGTTTGTTCAGTGCTTGGAAGCCATACTCTGGGTCTGCCCAATGGTTCAAGAAAAATCTCCCATAATTCACTGCTGAGCCCTAAGATACACCATTTGAACACTACGGGTTTCAATTCTCAGAACCCCTAAGAAAGCAGCAATGAAGAAAATGAAGTCTGGACAGGTCTATTAGTTGCTGATCAATGCTTAGAGTAGGTGGCTGAGTGTACAAGACTTGACAAGACAAGTAGTTTCAATGTAACTACTCATGCTACACTAGCATTAGAATATAACCAGCCAATGAAATAAACATTGCTGAGATACAGAAGGTCAGAATGTGTACCAAAAATTATTTTATCTTTACCAATAAACTCTGGTTTGTGTTACTGTAGAAAATTCTGTAGAAAAAAAAATTACATGCACTCTCAATAATACTACGCAGGGTGCTGAATAGATTTAACTCTGCTTTTTGTTACATAATTCTTGATTGCAATCAAAATATTCCCAGTATGGACTTCTAGAGTGTTCATGATTTTTAACCTTGATTGGTACATCTCAGCTAAATAGCTTGCAAAATGAGTATTCACGGACTGTTGTCAATCATGTTAAAAGACCTTAGTCGTTTCCACTTACAGTCATTGATAAAATCATGGGCAACAGAAAATAAAAAATATACAGGTCATCAGTTCTGCTCTATTGTGCATCCAAACTTTGGTCTGTGGAAATCAGCAGATACTTCAGAACTGGAATTAGAAATCTTGTGGATCAGTACTGTAGCCAGGATGGATGGCCTGAGAAATAAGAACCTTAATTAGAAAAAAAAAATCAGTGTAAGGGATCTTTAGTATTCATGTTCCTTCCTGGCACTGAATCACAAGCAGAACTTTATTCTTTCTTCTAGAATGGCCCTTGTGCTTCCAGCCTTGTACACATTCATATATCAAGGAATGTATCTGGTATAAACATCATAAGCAAGGACTTCCTGTGCAACTGATGGTGGGGTTACAGGGCAAAATTCTAAGCAATTCCCATGGAATGTTTACACATCAGCTCAAAATTCTACTGGCCCAGCATGCCTGTAGGTGATCACAGAGCAAAAGGAAAACTAATGATGGGGGTGATCACAGAAGAATAGGAAGGAAATTGCAAAGAGAGCTTGAGAGTCAAACAACTAGAGGGAATGGATAGTCAACCTCTTTGGCTGTGATTAAATCATTACCGATACTTTTAACAGTATCTGGTTGGATTTCTTGAACTGGTGTAGCATTCACTGAGTTCCCCTCACTTGAATTTTCATGAACACGGTGTCCCTGTTCATTACAAACCACAGGACAAACAGACATCTGTGTGAGGATGGGGGCAACTGTGAGGTCTTCCAGGCTTCCTTGAACCAGAACATTAGATAACATTTGCTGTACTGATGAGCGAGGAGAGGGAGGAGGGGAGGAAGGAGGAGGGTGGAGGGTGGAGGAGAGAAGGAAGATGGAGGAGAAGGAACTGTAGCAACAGTGGCAGAGGCTGTGTAGGAAGGGAGATTGCTTCTGTTTTCATGGAGATCAGGTGGCCTGGAGGGTGGCAAAATCTGAGGTCCTGTTGGAAGTTGGCTAATGATTGACTTAATCTTTAAAATTGCATCCCAACAAAGATACCACGTGTGAAGAATTTTTACTGAAACCACAGGGTTTTTGTGAAGATTATTTCCAATTTTATCCCAATCTGAAACCTTATAGGTCCCTTTTTCTGGATACCATGAACAAAAAGTACTTATTTCTTTCAATAAATCCTCTACTGGGTCAGAAATGTCATGATGACCTTCTCTGTGAAGCAGATAGATCAACCCCTGTTTATGTCTTTTTTGAAGTGGTGAAAGGGAGTTTCCCAATGTGTTTCTATTTTCATTGAATACTCATGGGTATCCTACAATGGATGAAACCCAGGCCAGGCGTGGTGAGCTTGTGTTGATTGCCTATCCCTCAGGCAATGTTGATGTCCCTTTCAAGGGTCCCTGTCAGGTCCCTGTTTGATGGCTTTGTTTGAATCCTCTGTCTGATGTGCCACACATTGGGCACCAGTTGCAGGTGATCATGGAGCAAAAGGAAAACTAATGATGGGGGTGATCACAGAAGAATAGGAAAGCAATTGCAAAGAAGTCAACAAGCAGATGTCCAAGCCAGCGGAGCCTAAAGGCAATGCCTGAGAATTCTTTTACTAACGTCGCAAGGGTTACATCATATGTTGTGAGAATTCAGATAGGATATTGGTTACCTAATCACCACTAGGATTGGCTGGATAAAGTCTTTGAATGTATGACCTAACTCTAAGGGAAAAGGGCAGAATGAGTGGGTTACCCCGCCCGCTGGCAGACGCTGCTTCTCTGCCAGGAGAGTTTGCTCTCATTGTAACAGGGATGTAGCTAACAACCTTGGGCACCACACATGTCAAGTGATATGAGAGGACTGACCCACTGCTGGTGCCTTTATAGATGTTCCAAAGCCATGTAAATCCCCCCTTTGTTTCATCGGCACGTGGTGGCACTGCGGGCTAAACCGCAAAAGCCTGTGCTGCAAGGTCAGAAGACCAGCAGTCGTAAGATTGAATCCACATGACGGAGTGAGCTCCCGTCACTTTGTCCCATCTCCTTGCCAACCTAGCAGTTCAAAAGCATGCAATTGCAAGTAGATAAATACGTATCACCTTGGTGGGAAGGTAAAACGGTGTTCCCTAGTCATGCTGGCCACGTGACAATGGAAACTGTCTTTGGACAAGCGCTGGCTCTACGGCTTGAAAAACGGGATGAGCACCGCCCCCTAGAGTCGAACACAACTGGACTAAAAATGTCAAGGGGAACCTTTACCTTTACCTTTTGTTTTAGAAGCTGTACAGTAGAATTAAAGGTTAACAAAAAGAGATTCTCAAAAAGTGAAAATTCATAGAAAATAAAGCACTGAGCTCAGGAAGCTAATCGGATTAAAGATAAATTGAAATTTAACTAGCACTCTGATCTTTCAATTGATCAGAAAGTTGACATGAGGAACAATATTAGTGCAAATATATAACGCTGTGTGTGTGTGTGGAAACAGAGAAATAAAGAGAACAGAGAAAAAGAAAAATGAGCTGAACAGAACTTTTGAGAGTGCCAGAGTTGGAATTAGAACACTGTTAGAGAAAGGAGGAAGCAGATTCAAAGAAGGCTTCTGAGGGTTACAATTAGAAAATGCCTATCCTACACTCTCCAATTGCTGAAGCTACTTGGGCTTTACACAGTCTTGAATGTTGCATTTCTGCTCAGTTTGCCTAGGTACTGGTTAGCTTAGGACAGCTGCTGCATTGGCTTGTTTAGTTTCACTATGATTTGTGACTGAATGTGTGTGTGAGACTATGTTAGATGCTTGCTTTCTTGTGTAGGTTTTCAGTGATGAAGCATGTTAAGTTTAGCACAGTAGGGTCCATATCCTCCCCTGCCAGTGCCCCATTTTCTTGTTTTTTATGAGCTCTGGGAACCTCCTTCTCCTATTTGCCTTGGCTGGATTGGGATCTTTGTCTGGCATTAGCCCAAGCAAATGTGTTATTGCTGCTCCTCTCCCACCTCCATCCTAGTTACCAATACAAAAGATGCCCATCCTAAGGCAGCCCATAGTAGCAGTATAAAGAAAGAAAGATGATGAGCAAATTTTGCATTTGGCTTCTGCCAAAACCTGACAAATTTATTGTCTGAAATTTAGCATGGCACATCCTCTCTTTCTGGACCACTAGCTTGCCAAATGTCATGGTCATGTGAAACTTCTGCCTGAATTACATCTGCTTGTGTGTCTTTTTAAAAATGTAAGGACAGTCTGGATACTGGCTAATTTGAGTATCAATTTGGATCAGTTTGGAGGAGATTAGGACCATGTCAGATCTAATCAGATCTTGAAGTGAAGCATTGAACTGATAATTAAACCAAATCAAGACATCCACACACAGCCTTAGTTGGGAATAGCTGTGCCCATGCTTTGTTCCATACCTACATTCCATACCATGATGACCACTGGCAAAACCTGGCTCAGGCAGCAATCAAATGCCAAAGATTAAAGGACCGTTTGGTGGAGACAGCCAGATAATAAAGCTATCTACTGTACTGTAGCAAAGAAGCTGAGACAAAGAGAGAAACCAGTGTCCAGCTTTAGGTAGTTTTCATCTTCCTCTAGAAGTGCAGTTAACAGCCTGTGTCACCAAAATTTTACCACACACTTTCAGCTTTCTGGTATTGTCAGGAGTTAGCCTTCTGAATTGTGGACACACACCCAGCTGTCTTCATGAGCCTCCTCAATGACTATTTTTCAAAATACTTAGTACAGGAATACTTCACAGAATTAGGTTGATACTGCACTGGCAAGCTAAATCACTTCAATTTGGCTTTGCTACAATTTGATTTGCAGCCTGTGATCACACAGGGCCTGCAGATTGATTTGGGATTTCAGTATCCCCACTCAATGCAATGCAATTTGCATTTCAGCCCTCAGTATCCATTTCTTTCCTTCTTTCCTCTGGTCCCACCTCTGCTGATACTTTGATAGTTCACTGTCAATGTGCTTGGTTTAGAAAGGGTTGCAAAGTGTTCTTGAAATGGGACAGCATTCCAAAAATTCTTCTTACTGTGCACAGAAATACCAGATACCCACATATTTCATCTGGGTTACTTCTGTTTTATTAATTTTTTAAAAAAAAATAACCTTCTCTAGTATGTCAGTACTAATGATAAGATGATAAGGTGCTCTAGCACTAATCTCATATATGTATTTTTTAATGAGGACAATTGGGGGGAAAGAGTGCAAGGTGAGTGTCCTGAACATCATAGCCCAATCGCCTAAATCAGTGGTTCTTAACCTTGGGTTACTCAGGTGTTTTTGGACTGCAACTCCCAGAAGCCTTCACCGCCAGCTGTGCTTGCTGGGATTTCTGGGAGCTGCAGTTCAAAAACACCTGAGTAACCCAAGGTTAAGAACCACTGGCCTACATCACCAAAACACCACCCACAGACTCCTAAAAGTCCATTTGAATCATTCCAGCTTGAAAAAAAATTAAAGCCCTCAGTGGCACATTGAGTGCAAAAATAGCCAGACCAGTTTGAATCAGACTTTTTGTCATGTGATTAGGGGGAAAATACTTTGAATCAAACAGTATTTGATAAGGTCTTAGAGAGGCTAAATAAGCAGGCCTTATACTCAAGGAGCTTTTCATTAAGACAAGCACAAAGCAAAGCCTGAGAAGGAAACAGAAGGAAGAGTTGCAAAGGAATAAAATGGGCACATAAAATTAAATTTGTTCAGAATCTGGTGATACCCAGACAATACAGATTAAGCAGATTGATAGAATTGAGGATCAATTACTCAAAAATTTAGGTCAACGCCATTCAGAGTAGTTGAGGTTTGAGAGAGATTCTGAAAGGACAGTCTTTACTCTGTACATGTTCTGCTTTAAAAAATGAACTGCTGTATTTTAATGCAAGCTTTCATGGAACATTGTCCACTTCTTCAGACACATTAGTTAGTATACAGAGACTACATGTCAAAACATTCATGTAAGCCTCTAAAAGACAATTGTCTTTGGTTGTTTCCTATCGTAAATGTAATCCAAATTCTTAAAATTCCATTTATTGCTTTGCCATCCACTTCACAGACAGATCCTCCAAAGTTCATCTGAAAAAAGAAGATGCCTAACTATAATAACTATGAACAACTCCCCCACCCCCACCAAAACTAAACATTGCAATGGTGTGGCTAATTTAGGTTATCATAAAATGGGTCTTTCATTCTGCCACAAAATAAATAATGAGATCAGGGATTAATCAATCTGTGTATAGATAGATTAAATGGAACATTACAGATGGCACTCTATACACATAGTCATTGGACTGGGTGATACATTTTAACATTAGTGATAAGGTGTTTCAACCTCCCTAGCAGAAAAAAAAATGTTCTTTATATATAAAAAATTGATGTTTAAGAGACAGGATGCAGCAGTTTTAGTGAAAAGCAGAAAATCCTTTAATAAATAGGGCTGATCAGCCTTGCTTAGATAAAAATAAACACAACAGTCAATGCAAAGCTTAAAATTTGATGGATTTATAACTCCTGCAGAGCAGGCAGTCTGGAGTTAACTGGCCCCTGTTGCTGAGAGAAATTTCCATATGAAGCATTTAAACATGATCTTGAGTTACCTCTTTTAAGACCATACTGTTCTGGGCCTTTGAACTGGAAGTGTTCAGGTAGGGGGGTAGTTTTGGTCTGGTCTAGGAAACAGGCAGGATATTTTTAATACATAAACTTTATTGTTTCTGGCCATAGGCCTTTACAATTAAAACAGGTAATTGCCGTAAATCCAATAAAACCTGGTCTAAAAATATTGTCATGACATATGATGTCAGTCCACTATATTCAGCATTTATGTGGCATTATGATCCTTGATAAATCGAAATTTCAGCTTCTTAGCTACCAGTGCAAATTGTGGCACACCATATATAATGTACAACTGTGTATTGGCGAGCAATTAAGATACATCTGAATGATGGGTGCCAGAAATCTTTCTCTAGGATTTTTATGGAGAGGACAAAACAGTAAGTAGTGAGTTACATCCTCAATCTGGTTGCAGCCAAAAAAATTCCATATGAAACATTTAAACAAGATCTTGAGTTACCTCTTTTAAGACCATATTGCTCTGGGCCTTTGAGCTGGAAGTGTTCAGGTAGGGGGGTAGTTTTGGTCTGGCCTAGGAAACAGGCATGATATTTTTAATACATAAACTTTATTGTTTCTGGCCATAGGCCTTTACAATTGCCGTAAATCCAATAAAACCCGGTCTAAAAATATTGTCATGACATATGATGTCAGTCCTCTATATTCAGCATTTATGTGGCATTATGATCCTTGACAAATCGAAATCTCAGCTTCTTAGCTGCCAGTGCAAATTGTGCTACAGCATATATAATGTACAACTGTGTATCGACAAGCAATTAAGATACATCTGAATGATGGGTGCCGGAAATCTTTCTCTAGGATTTTTATAGAGAGGACAAAACAGTAAGTAGTGAGTTAAACCCTCAATCTGGTTGTAGACAAAAACCCATTTTTGTTCCTCAACTAGAATTCCTTTATACCTCCCTTCAAGGTATGCTGAGGCCATCTGTACAAATCTAAGTTCTGTAAAAGCTTTGTGAATCTGGGGAAAAGTCAGTGACTCAAAATAATTTGATTTTGCATGGTTCACCTGAAGTTGGGGGTACCAGGTAGAAAAATGGGACCCAACCATAAGCTGCGCTATCCTGACTGTCATCAAAGTCAAAGATCCAGTTCCGAAGGTCATTGGAGCTTAAATGAAGGAACTTCTCCATCAGAAGATTGTAAACCTTTGTTTTTTGGTGACATTGTTGTGCCCATCCACCAGACTTTAGTTGTTCTAGCCAGCAGCACTTTGTTAGGGAGGAGTCCGCCAAGCTGTTCATTCTATGCCAATACCAATATGATTCTAGCAGCAATTGGGGATATGCCTAATTCAGCTCTGAGATGATCCAAAGGAGTTCCTGGGGGGAGCCCCAGTATCAGCCTCATGAGTTTGTTCTACAAGTTTTCCAATTTGGGCTTGGCTGTCTCTCCCCATAGTTCTGTCCCATAAAACATTTGTGGTAGAATTTTGGCAACACCTTGATAACAGGATTTATCAATTGGCCTCCTCTGCCAAAAAAAAAAAATCTTTTGAATTACCCTATTGATCTGGTGCTCAATAAAATGGTGGCATTTAAATGTTGTCTCCAGGAGAAGTTCTCGCAAAATTATAGGCTGAAATATTTAAATGAGTGTATCTTCTCAATAACATACCAATCCAGTGACCAGTTTTGCTTAGGGGCCCTCTTTCCAAAGAGCATAATCTTTGTTTTGTTGTAGTTGATTACAGAGCTGTCCAAATTTGGACAGCATTCTTTTAAGACCAATTTTGTTCAGAGATAGCAAAACAAGGTCATCAGCATAAAGCAGTATTGAGATCTTCCTACAGCCAAAGGTTGGAGGGAAGAATGAGGGGGAAGCCATTTGAGGGATCAAGCTGTTTATATAAGAGTTAAAGAGAAAAGGTGCTAAAATACAGCCTTCAACTAATGCAAACCTGTTGTGATAGAGCCCCCTATAAGCCTATATGCACTTGCATCGTATTTTCTTTATTTAGTTGCTGTATAAGCCACAAGAGACTCTTATCAATGTTTGTTTTTCCCAGTTTACACCATAGGCATTCTCTATCAAATCAAAGGCTGATGAAAAATCCACAAAGGCAGCATAAAGATATTTGTTTGGAGGTTTAGTAAATGTTTGGAGGTGATGTAAAACAAAGGCTTGATCTATTGTACTTCTGCCTTTTCTGAACCCTGCCTGTTCTTTGAAAATGATAGAATGTTTGCTGTCCCAGTCTAAAAACCTATTCAAGAGGTATCTACCATAAAGCTTAGAGGCCACATTAAGGAGACTGATAGGTCTAAAGTTGCAAGGATCTAGAGGATCACCTTTTTAAAAAATTGGCACAACAATGCTTGTTTGCCAACCTGTGGGAAGGTTGCCTGTGCTATTAATATAGGTGAATACGTTGGCTAAAATGGGAGACCACCACTCAATGTCACGAGCTACGATAACATGCTCTTTTGGGGGTCAATATTCATACAAACATTACACATGAGATTCTCTCTAATTCCCCTAAATGGCCACCTGTTGCCCCCACAGAAATTGGGGACTTGATTTTAACTCTTCGGAATGGCATATATTAGGGAATATTGTGTACGAGTGCATAGGTTAATGCACACTTACACATCAAAAACAGATTCTGAATGAGGTTTAGCATGTTTGAAATCATATCTAAAATTTCTGATTACATGACACAAAGGGAATCATGGATTGTTTTTGCTTAGAAAGTGTTTTGTTGTTGTTTGTTATTGGGATACAAGAGATTTTACCTGGCTGAAAGAGGGTTATTTATTTTAAATCACTTGCAAAATAGATTTATTTTTAATTGTTTCAGTGTATGTGAACACCTTTGTCAGTGTGAACCCCACAATGTTTGTGGGGTTTGTCAAGTAATGGATGCCAGGACTACAGGTTTCGGACTGCAGGGTAATCAAAGAGTCTGATCTGAGAGAGAGAAGGGTGGAGGAAAATGTTCCCTTTTTCATAAGCCTAGAAACTACTGATCTTGCCAATTTCTCTGGTCAATTTCTCATCACCATTCACTGGTGTGTGTTCCCTCTCACCAGCCATGGCTGCCATCTCCATCCCTCTCTTCCTTCATCCCCCTGTCCATTTGCGCTTATGTATCAGGAGGCAGGAAAACTTTGCACTTCAATCTGATAATACTGATCTAGCACTATTCCAGTTTGAAATAAATAAAAATTGAAACATATTAAAATAGCACCACAGCATTAGTGTTGAGTGGCTGGGAGAGGTAGCCAGCAGAAGAGCAGGTGGGGCACTGGACAAAGCTTCAAAGGAACTGATTCTAAAAGACACACCAACTCCAGAACCACATGATTTTAAACTGACTTCAAAGCTTCCAATCCACCTTCCAATTCATTTCCATAGTGTAACTGTGCACTGTGCACTTCCTGGTAGCAGTACAGGAAGGAAAATAAAGAAAAAAAAACAGTTTTATAAAACACTTTTTAAAAAATCCATACTGTTAAGCGAAATTATGTGTAACAAAGATAGGATGAGATGAATGTGAGACAAAAATGGCCTTGGTACAGATGAATTTGCCCATTTCTAGGAAGAACTATTTATAATTGCTTTTTCTTCTCTTTTAACTGGTGAACTCCTGGTCTATCAGTATTTGTTTTGTTCAATGGCAGATTTAGTATGCTTGGGAAGAGATTTAAAGTTGTGGGAGCATTTAATTAATTCACCCAAAATATTCTAGCCTCAGTGAAGAGACTGTGAAGAGGCTTCAGCGCTGTGTTAGGCATGTTACGACTTCAGTTCTTAACTGATTGCCTCTACATGTGAGATGCATCAGTTCGGTCTCAGAAATCTTCACATTTAATCACCTCAGGCAATTACCCAGACAATAGGAGTAGAAAACATGGGTGGTATAGCCTCTTATGGGTTGTCTATCACCTGATTACTGGAACTAAACTGATTAACACAGCTTGACTGGCAGTGTTGCTTTCAGAGTTCCAGCAGAGTTGAGGAGACACTGGTGGGTATCTGTCAAGCAATATCCTAGTAGCCTCAGGCTTGCCGTGGCCCCAAGGAGCAGATTCCATTTAACAGTTGTCAAAAGAAGCTGCGCACTCAGAAGTATACAGTTTCATCCTAGGGAAAGAACACTTTTGAAATCATGACTAGGATTTCAAGTATCAGATGGCTGGATCAGCACTTCCAGAAAACTTTTTGGCAGGAGTTAACCAATGCTAGGAAACTTACTACTCCAGAAGAATTTTGAGGGCTGACATTGGGCCAGATGTTGTCTGGCCCAGTAGTGCAAGAAGCATGTCAGCAGGGGAAAATGTCAGAAAGAAGATATGAACACTTTTTGGCCAAGTGTTGCCCTTATGGGTCCATACATTTTGGGTTATTGAATGAAGTCTGAGTGGTAACAATAGTCTGGATGGAATAATTAATAAAGTCTTAGTTCATTGCTTTTGTTGGAGGATGTTGCCCATGCCTAGTGCTACCATGACCAGGTTACCTTGACAGATTAATAATAACCTTAGAACTACAGAGCTGGAAGAAACCCTATGTGCCATTGAGTCCAGTCCCTGTCAAAGAGACACAGTGGGTAATCAAACTCTTAACCTCTAGCTCTGCAGCAGGATGCCTAAACCATTGAGTTATCCAGCAGTTCTCTGTTTGTCTATCAGCAACACAGTTGCTCTGGTGTAGCCATGGTTTGCATAGGTTCCCATTTACTATGTAGCAATTTAGTGCACTGAGTGGGTGGAAGACATGAATTAGGGACTGGGTCAGTGGCATAGCCTCACTCCACCTAGCACATATAAAAGGCTATAGCCAATTCAGGGCTACAGTTGAGATATGTAACTGGCACAACTTCTACAAGCATATATGCAAAATCTTGTATTATACAAGCTGTTCTCTGTCATGTGAAATATATTCCAGCCCTTGGGCAAATCAGAGTTAGGAAAACAACAATTTTGAGTATCGTGGGGCAAGATTCATTTAGTATAATAGTAAAAAAATGTTTGGGATTGTTCCTTTTAACAACAACTTGCATTGGAAATTGAAGCTCGTTTTGATATATTGAACCAACTCTGAGAAAAACAAACAAATCAGGAACTGTATAGGTTTGGGAAGTGAATCAATTCAGTGTGAGAAACACTCAGTCAGAAGCTGTCCCAATAAAACAAAACACACTCACACGTATACATAATGTTTTCCCTTGAAAATAGTGCTGATAAAACATGGTGTTAGCAGGCAGTCAGGCAAGTATCTTTATTTTGCTGTGGACGTTCTCATCAGATGACAGCTTTTTGGCAGCACTAATTAAAGATATTGGCATTTGAAGTGTACTGCAGAAGGATTAACAGTGGGAATTGTGTCCTCTCTTTTAACAAGCAGTTCCAAGCATCTGACAACACCTCTAGCAAATGTGCAATGTCTTCCATCCTCCACAGGCTTTACAAAGCCTCTGGGAGTTGCAAGCTTAGCCCTGCATTTTTTTTTCCTTCTCTCTGTGGTGTCTCTATAGCTAATCAGTTTTTTTTTACTAGTGATTCATGACCTATGCTCTGCTTCCTTTTCCTGTTGTTTGGGGGTTCCAAAATATTATTCATTTATTTTATTTTATTATTTCAACTTCTGTGTGGCCCCATCAGTGTTACAACTCTCTGGGCAGTCCACAATATGCAATAAGTCATACAATTAAAAACACTATGTAATAAATTCAATCAAAATGCAGAAATCAGAAATTTGAACTGCTTCAGGTTAAAGTGGAATGGCTGGATTTTGTTCTATGACACATTTTATTTTTAGTAAATTTAAAATTTATTATGTCCAGAGCATAGATCATAGGATACCGTACTGGATGCCTTGGCTTTTTAATTTTCTTTGGAGGTGGGGGAGATGAAGCAGCAAATTTGAAGCTGCTTTATATGCAGATACATGAAGTTAGCAGTCTGGAGCCTGACAAGTTTGCTTCCCTAAATAGCATGTATAGTAGTGGAGGAAACAAGGTTATAGCCATTTTGATTTTTCAATGAAAATCAAATTATGTGATTTTTCAGTTGGGAAACCTACAAATCAACTCAGATTCATGGAATAAATCAAGTCAGATGGGGGGTACAATTTATTCTTGATTATATCAGGATATATTTCAAAGTCTCCAAATGGCTTCAGAATAGCCTTAGGGAACCCATGTGCAGCTCTAATTCTTACATTTCTGGAATTAGAATAGGACACTTCACTGGGCTGGGGGACTTCAATGAACCTCTGGCTATATTTAAAATAATGACACTGATATTTCTACATTTGCTGCCCAAAGTAGGTAGCATGAATTTTTTTTCAACTGCCATGGTTGCTGTGAAATTCTGATGGGCACTACAGTGTCTATGACTCTCTTATGACAGCATGGGAGAACAGATGTGACAAGAAGGAAAATTAGGAAGGAAATAATGAAAAAAATGTGGTTCTGATGACAATGCTAGTTGCACCTTCAGTTGGAGTTACCTATGAGGGTGGTGGTCAGTATTTTTACTATTTTGGGAACAGTAGAGTTTGTTATAATGGCAGACTAACAGCTTGATGTCTAGCCATTATCTTTCAGTACACTCTTACATTCTCTTGTATTACAAATACTATAGGTATTGCCTTATAACCCTGTGTAACTTTCAGACTCACTGATTCTATTCTGGGACTGGGTTAACAGCTTTGAGGATCAGGAATGATGAGGTCGCTGTTTATATTGTCAATACTAGGCTTTAGGGGAATTGTATGGCAGGAAAAATAAAATATGGATATAAAATGTTTTTTATCTAGGAGATATGTACCTAGCAATATGAAGTCTGCTAATCAGAAGCACTGAAGGAAGTCTAGTCAGACAGCATGCAGAAATATTAATAGCTTCTGTTCAGAGAAGAGAACAGAGAAGGCATCTCTCTCAGCTTCAGAGCAGTAAAAACCAGTAAAAAGTGACATCTTACGTTTGTTTTACTTGCTGTGTTGTAACTAGATTATCCTAGCATTTGAGTTATTCTGCCTAAGAAGTACCCAGGAGATGTTCTTGAGCTGTATGATATTTACAGTTGCTTCCAAGAATGCACGATAACCTTGTATGTATGTTTATTACCCTTGTTTCACTTTAAAGTAACTGTGTGGACCACTGCCTACCTAAGAGTGTGTTACTATCTAAATCTCCTGTAGTTGGGAGACTATTGGTTTCTCAGTACCAAGGAACAGAGAGGTTTTATTGCCCTTTAACAGCCATCTCAGTAAGGAAGGGAAATAAAAGATCTGTAGCAGCATGCCATTCTATCACAGGGCATACCTCTGTTGGCAAACATAAGTCATTCTTATTTCTCTTAATAGGTAGAGAGATACAATGCAAGACACCATCAGAACTAATTAAAGCAAGATCAAGAGACAAAGTGTTTATGAACCTACTGTCAACATTTAGTGGTATATGATGGTAGACACAGGGAACACAACAAAGGTGAGAACTCTGTGTGGTTAACTTTTGGCCTCCATGAGTATGCCCTTTATCAGTTGGTCATGGAATCTACCATAGGAAGAGTAAATCTTAAATGGAGCCCAGGAGCATGTACACTGTGAAAACAATGGAAACCTTTGTAAGGGTGCTATCAAATTTAATGTATTTAATAAGGCACAAATTGCTAATAAATCCCAGCAACATAACATTTGACTTCCAAAGAGGAAACATCTTTAAAATGATGACACTGAAAGGAAAAATCAGACAAGTTATATCTCTAGGTAAAAGAAAGATGAAATATAGGAGTTGCCAGTTGTCTTAAGGAACAGCTGAGAAACAAGCAATAATAATCTGCCAGAGATATGCCATTTTGATGTTTTGAACTTAGGTTCCAGGAATTCTCCAAGAATTCTAGGAATTATAGCCCAGAAACTGAAATCAGCACATCTATACCCTTCCCACCCAAGGAGGCCTTCCAGTGACTTACCTCCACCACCAGGCTCTCCTGTTTCCTATGCTTGATTTTTAAAGAAAGGACAGTGCCACAGTGCCTCCTGGAAGAGGTAGTTAGACTCTATAGAGGCTCTTCCCAAAGAACTATGCTTCCCAGGAAGCTCTGTGCTAGCTTATTTATTTATTTATTTATTTATTTATTTATTTATTTATTTATTTATTTATTTATTTATTTATTTATTTATTTATTTATTTGCTTGCTTGCTTGCTTGCTTGCTTGCTTGCTTGCTTGCTTGTTTGCTTGCTTATTTATTTATTTATTTATTTATTTATTTATTCATTTATTTATTTATTTATTTATTTATTTATTTATTTATTTATTTATTTATTTATTACAAACCAGTCACAGGCGAAGAATGATCTTCTAGCAAACTTTACCCTAGCTAGGTAAAGGTTAGATGTGATCCTGGCAGCTTTTAAATTAATTTCCATCAGGTCCCTACTGCAAATGCTCTCTAGCCTTCTCTGATTACACTTCATGGTCCTCAGCTGCTGGTGAAACCAGGGCCTGGTTGGGCTCATCGGCAGAGAGGGCATTTAGGTGCGAGTATGTCGACCACCCTGGTGGCGGCGGTATACCAGCTATCCGCCAGAGCATTGACAGGAACACCAACCAAGTCAGCCAAAATCTCCTGCATGATATCTTGGAATCCAGCAGGATCCAGTAATCTGTGGGGATGGACCATCTTAATGGGTCCAAGCTCCCTGCGAGAGGGAAGTGCCACTGTGGGGCTGCATTTAATTAGGTGGTGAACCGACCATGACAAGGGGGCTGATATCAAGTCAGCCACCATCGGAGCACACTCTCTCTGCTTGGCACCGAAGACCAGATCCAGCATGTGGCCGCCCATGTGGGTAGGACCGCTAACTTGTTGGGTCAAGTGCAAGAAAGCTGTGGTTTCCAGGAACTTTTGAGCTGGATCAGAAACCTCAGCCTCCACATGAATGTTGAAGTCCCCCAGAACCAATATTCTGTGGGACCTCAATAGTGCCACAGAGATGAAATCTGCCATCTCTGGCAGGGATTAAACTGGATTACAGGGATCGTGGTATGCCAGCGCAATCCCCAAACCACCCCTGGCCCCAAATGACATGTGGACAGCCTCTAGACCTGGCCTTGCCGCCGCAGAGATCCTAGCAGCCTCAAAAATGTCCTTATAAACAATGGCCACTCTCCCCTGCCTGCCCAGTCTGTCCTGGTGTCAGATGGCATACCCAGGCGGGCATATGAGTGAAAGAGTAGCTGTGCCTTCAGCACCCACTCACATCTTAGTTATACAGGCTAAGTCTACTCATTTATCTCCTTTGTAGGCATGCCGCCCTCCCGGAGTTCCCCAAAATGTACAAATACAATCAGAGACCAACAAGGATCAGGTTGGCATATCAAGAGCAAAGGATGGGCTTGGCACCTATGTGTGGGCCCTTTCTGAGTCATGGGCCAGGTTAGGGGTGTACTGCTAAGTCTAGAGATTCTTTAGGAGAGCTAGTGGTGCCAGAAATGCTAAAAAGCTGCAGTGGAAGCAGACTTAGAATATGTTCTGTTCCATATTTAGTCTGCCCTTCAGTGACTTCTCTTCTTGTTTTTTTAACCAGACACATATTAATTATGAAGTCAAAATAGCTCAATTAATGTTATATGACTCTGTTCTTTCTTACTTCCTTGTTGCCTTGGCCGTGCAGTCTGGAACTTGCCCTATGGCTTGCCTTTCTCAGATATTTTTTTTAAAAAAATAATGAGCATTTTCATCTCAGCATCTTTATGTTTCCACTAATGAAGCCGACCCACCAGTTCTGTGCTGGAGAAACTGTAAAATTGTCCTTGGGATAAATTCACATCGGGAGACTAATGGGAGCATGAGGCTGGAAAATAAGAACAAGCTTAAGAAATGGCAGTAAGCTCCTAAATGCAATCTTATAAGATTCGTAAAGATTGCTCAGCTCAGCCTGCCTCTGATGAGGGCTGATAATAGAAGCCATTGTAACACTGGGAAGGGGTGTGGGGAGGGGGGAGTAGGCTATTGGCAGAATGGAATGTAACTGGAGGAAACTTGAAACATTGCCTGAAAAAGAAATCCTGCCAAATAAATACCATTCTACTATACATGCTTAATAGTTATTGGGGGCATCTTCTTAAGAGAAACATCTGCAAGGCAATTTTGATTAGAAACACTTTTGCTTACATGAAAGAGTAAAAAGATGTACCTATGGAAGGACAAAGCCATTATTTCTAGTCCGTATAACTTTTCCCTTGGCCAAATTCATCCTGTTTTCATATTAATCCAAAATCATCATCATCATCAATACAAAAGTTCCACTTGTATGTGATATATTTCAAACTGCATTTACTCTAAAATATGCATTTAAAAGACATGTTATATTCAGGAGAACCACTCTGAAATTCATATTTCTTAATGAAACACTGGGTAGAATCGCAACATTAAAGCACTGTATGATGTTTATGCAGAAATTAAGGGATTCAGTAGGTGTTGGATGTTGGGAAAGATCTCTGCTTTTGTTTCTTGAGAGCTCCTGCCAGTCAGAATATAAAACACAGGGCCTAAATGGACAGAAAGGCTTATACTGTATGGTATATGGAAGATTCCTTTAAGGGAGTGAGAATACCATCTGCTTCAATTTGGCCTGAATTTGGTCTTTTACAAATTGTAATCATAGAATAATGAGGTTGGAAGGGGCCTATAAGGCCACTAAGTCCAACTCCCTGCTCAATGAAGGAATACGAATCAAAGGATATCTGCCAGGTGGTTGCCTAAGTTTCCCTTGAATGCCTCCAGTGTTGGAGCACTCACCACCTCTCAAGTAATCTTACTACTCTAACAGGCATTTTTCCTAATATTCAGTCAAAATCTGGCTTCCAATTCAATTGGAGAGAAGTAGCAGTCTAGTTTGTACCCAATTATTTCACAATATTACTACATGTTTGTATGTCTGTGAATTGTGTGTGTGTGTGTGTGTGTGTGTGTGTGTAAGAGAAAGAGATAAAATTGGGAAAATAAAAAGCTCTGAACAGGGAGATGGGGTGGAGTTCAGTGTCATCAACTATTGCTGAACCTTCAGGATATAAAGCTCACACTACTTTGCTTCCTTCCTTCTTCTCTTCTCAGGCAATTTAATTAATTTACTCCATCAGAACACTTGTTAAAGGGATGAAGAATGTCCTCAGTTAGTAGCTTTGCTGCCCCAGTGAGTAGAGTTCCTGACTGCTGCTTTGTGTGTCACATTTGCCATTCACCCCATCTGGAACTCAAGCAGACAAAGTGGGGGGGGAAAGAAAAAAGAAAAAGGCACAGTGTAGCAAAAAATAAAAACACATACTAGGCAAAATTTAAGAAAATAAAAGGAAAGGAAAGAAAAAAACATGAAATGGGGAAGGCACGTTTGCTTAGGTATTTTTCCTAATATTATTGTGGTCTTGTTGTTGCTTAGTTGTTAAGTTGTGTCTGACTCTTTGTGAGCCCATGGACCAGAGCATGCCAGGCCCTCCTGTCCTGTGGTCTACCTCCACTCAAATCTTGTATAAGAAACACATTTATGGCACATTCTCTAAAATATAATGGAAGATTAGGTTTACAGCTGCCAAAAGAAAAGAAAAGAAAATGCAGTGGACCCACACTGTACTGAAAACAAAAGTGATGCAAATAATCTTTAACAGGCAAGCACCTTTCCCTCAACTGGCCTAGAAATGAAATGGCTACCAATCATAATCTGACTCTTAGGTCAGGAAGGGTCAGATCATGATTGGCGTTTCCAGAAGAGCTTGGGCTTTTCATTGGTACTTGAGATATTAATTCCTTTTACTTTTGGCTTCTTGATTCTGTTTGTTCAAAGTAACTGGGTGGAACTCAAGAAGATGTTTCCACAGGGAAGAGTACAGAGAGAAGACCTCCTTAGGTTTCCTGGTCCGTCCTTTTCATGTTTTAATTTGATTTTCCTTTAACCTTAAACTGATACTTTTAGAGTTGCTAATGTCGCTTCCATAACTCTGACATCCTCTCTGGTCCCTACAAGGAGCAGATATCTTTACTTTGTTGTCTAAGGATGCAGGGGACAGACATGGCTCCTGACATTTGACAACTTAGTTGGCTGGAATTATAACTCCTATCATCTTTTATATCAAGCTGTATTTCTCTAAGGAACACAAACTTCCTTGTTTTTCATAGAAGGAAGAGTGAATATAATTCCTTTACAAAGATAGAAATGTGCTTAGGCAATAATTCCACATTTGAAACAACTATATCTACGAGTTAATCTTGCTCCTGTATCACTGCATACTTACTCTCCAACACAGTTAACATGTTTTATTTCCCAAGTGAGACTCACTGGCATAATTTCTGCCCCCACACTTGGCTTTTTAAATTGTCAAAGCATTGAAGCAGTATTGAGTGCTTTGGAGAGTCCTGATTCAATCTGAGTATCGCATCAGGCTTCCTCTATTCACTTTAGACTTATTCAAAAAGTGACAAATAACCCTGCTTCAATTTCTTCTCCCAGCAAAAATTAAAATAATAAAAAAAGCACAACTGAATTACATGTCTAATTCCTTAGTATATAATTTTCCTGATAGCCCCATGTAAAATAACTAGACATTTAATTGTTTCTGTTAAAGAAAACTAAACATTTAGAATATAAACAGAGGAGAAGCTAACTTCAGAGTCTGAAGGTGATAAAACATTTGTTTGCCAAAGATCCCCTTCCCTCTGAGGAAAAAAAAAACAACTACCTCAGGCAGAGTAATCTCACTGTGAGAAAATAGAAGGATTTTTCCTCTCAAGGTCTAAGAATCAGAGCTACGAAAAGTTTAGGTATGAAAACAAGCAAATACCCTTTAACTCTTATAGGATCTCTGTTCTGAATAAAAAAGCTGCCAGCTCTTCTTTGTCTACCCTTAGTGAGGTAAGACAAGTACGTGGAATCTCTCATTAGACTTGGATGCATCTTGGGAATAGGCCTTTAGGTGCGGTGTGTCTATATGTGCAATTATACATGTGTATCCGTGTTTGTATATGTATATGCATATGCATACCACTACCCTGTAGGAATTTGTTCTAGCAGTGCAACCAGAACAGAAATATTGTAAAAACACAATCCATTCCTTATAGTAGAATGGCTCCACAGATCAGCTATAAAATAAAGCTATACACTTTAAACTGCTCATATATCACCATCTAGCAAGTTGGCTTAGGCCTTAGGGGGATTTTTTTTCTGGTTGAGAGTTTAGATGGAGTTGACAACAGATGCATTTATACACAATCCTGGCAATCTTGTCCTGTTTCAAAGGCTCCTGTGTTAAACATCTGGCTGAGAGGAGACTTCCATGCTATTTTCTTCAGTGAGAAAGTATACCCATATCATAGCCCAGATTTTAACTATCCCTCTCCTTGGGATTTTTGAAGTTGAGTCTTTCATTGTGCAGTTTCAAACAGCATCTGAAATGTACATATGCATACAGGCAGACAAACACACACAGACATGGCTGTTCTCTTTAGAAAATCCAAAAAAAGTTTTAGAACCATTTTAACAACTGGACTGCTTTATTATTTCCAGCCTTGACATCAAGGAACATCCCCTTGTTTTTGTTACTACAAGATTTAAAATAACATAATTAAACTTATTAGTTGCTCTGCCTCTCAACTCTGTATCTGCTTTATTAGGGCATCAAAAGATAAGGCACTCATGTCAGAGTTGTTACACAACTGTACTTGCATTTCCCCTTTTGCGTGTATAAAGTTATTCCCTGTTATTGTCTCCAAGGCCTTCATCTCTCCCAAATAACTTTAGACACCCGCTTTTTCTGCAAGCTTTTAAAGCTGTTTATATTCACTACAGGTGTTTCTTCCTACTCTCCCATCTCTCCACATGCTTCATAAATGCAGGGCTGTCAGAGTTTATTTATTGCTTCAGATTATTTTTCCTAGGACTTTCCCAGGGCTAGCTCTGCAATTTCTAGCATTGTGTTTAACCCCTGCAATTCTGTACAGACCACAGGATTATTCTTTTGTAATTCTCAGTCACTGTACACAATGGGAGATGTATTTGTAAAATAATGTTAATATGATCTGCATGCTTACTGAAATAACTGCTCTGGAAACAGTTTAAACAGAATACTGATTCACATTCTATCATGTGCTTACAGCTTCTGGTAGTCAGGGTTACAAGCTTAATTATTGTTTGCACACTTTACATATTTCCATGTTCAAATTCTATCTTTCCTCAAAGGAGCAGAAGATGGCATAAATGGTTCTTCCCTCAACATCCCATATCATCTGCCTATGAGGTAGATCAATCAGTGCCAGAGGGACTTGGGACAGATGAATCTATCAATTTCATTTTCTCTCAATTTCTTACTTTCCTAACCTTAAATATGTCCCATTTTGAACTTAGAGAATTTTGAATTTGCATGAACACCCATATGTATTTTGTGTACATTTCTCCAATATATACACAAATGCACACAATTTTGCCTAGTAGTAATGCATTTTTGAATGCTGTGTTCACTAACACACACATTTTGCAGCAGTTCCTAACATGTGCTGCAATGCCGTATATTAGACTGAGTGCAAATGCACAGTGTAAAGCAAACTGAATGTATAGTTTGTGTACTAGTTCAAAAGTGTAAGACTAGATGTGTTTTCACTACAATGAAATGTCTTCGCCATACCAGATATGAGTAAATGAGCTAATTTTATTTCAGTGTCCTTCATGGTTGTGTGAGAATTTGAATTAGGGTTTCGCACATCCAAGCAAAACCACCACACACCCTACTGGCTCGAAACTCAAGGTATTCAATTGGTACTATTTTTATTATTTAAAAAATATTCTTGTTCCTAAAGTCTATGAAGCTTAAAATTGCAGTTTAATTTGACAACTTGGTGAAAGTTAGGTGATTAGGCATGTTTGGGGAACTCCCGAGGAACTGCAGATCAGATAAGTTTTAAGTTTTAATCTTTAGATGTTTTATCCAAGGAAGAACCTAACATTAACTGTGAGTGTTGATTTAAGTAAAATATGTTGACAACTTTAGGGATAATCCAAATTCCAGAGGAAATAATAAGTACATTGAGGTAAACCTCTCATGAGGATGCAAATCCTTCCTTCTCCTTTCTTTCCACTGGAACATGTAAAAGTTCAACATTATTCTTTTTGCCTGGTGAGAATTGTAAGGATCTTCCTGACTTTGATGAAGTTACCAAATGGGGAAGAATTAAATTGTCCCTTTCTTGTGCAGAATTGCCCATTTGGCTCAAAGGGAATAGTATGAATTGCCCTGAGCTCAAGTAACTGCTGCTTTAGTAAAAAAAGGTAACCTACCTATAACCATAGTTCTTCTAGTGGTCCTCTGTGAATCCACACAATTGGGTATTACTGTGCCTGCGCAGTACCTCTCCGACGTTTCTAGAGCTTAAAAACATGTGATTAGTGGGACATCCCCCAGTGGAGCGCATGTTCTGCCCGCCAGAGACCTCTTCAGTTCCGAAAAGTCCGCCACTGTCAGAAGTAAGTGTAGACGACAAGTGACGGACAGAGGGGAGGATGGGCGGGATGTGTGGATTCACAGAGGACCACTTGAAGAACTATGGTTGCAGGTAGGTAACCTTTTTCTTCTTCTTCATGGTCTCTGTGAATGCACACAGTTGGGTGACTAGCAAGCTCACTTACCAGTCGGTGAGATGTCACCGAAGTAAAAAGGTCAGGAAGGCCCAGCTGAAGGCTGCATCACTCTTTGGTCGAACATCTAGCCAGTAATGCAAGACAAAGGTTGACGGGGTGGGCCAAGTGGCAGCATGCCAGATGTGAGAAATGTCAATGCCACAATCAAAGGCAGTTGAGGTTGAAAGAGCTCTGGTAGAGTGTGCGCGGAGAGCATCTGGAGTTGATTTGCCTGATAGCTCATAAGCCAGAGTGATTGTCTGGACAATCCACCTAGACAGAGTTTGTGAGGATGGTGCTGAGCCCTTATGAGTGCCATGAAAACATCAACAGTCATGGAGTTTTTCTAAGAGATCGAGTCCTGTCAAGGTAAAAAGCTAAGGAGCATATGGAGCATGCACTCAGCATTAGTTTGAAGAGATGAAAAAAAGTGAAGGTAAGATTAATGGTTGGTTTAAATGAAAGTCTGATACAATCTTTGGAAGAAAAGAAATATCAGGGTAAAGGGTGACCTTGTCTGGATGAAATTGTATATAGAGTGGGTCAGACTGGAATGCTGAAAGTTCACTAGCTCTTTGAACTGATGTTATTGCAACTAAAAAGACTGCTTTGAGAGAGAGGAGTTTGAGGTCGGTGGTAGCAATGGGTTTAAATGGAGGCTTTGTAAGTGAGTTAAGGACAACCTGTCGAGACCACTGTGGGAGAAGGAGTCAGTGGGTAAGTTGCATGTTACGAAGACCCTTTAAGAATCTTTTTAAGGTTGGATGTGAGAATAGTCAAGCTGATTCAGAATGTGGAGGTTGGTGTGCAACAATTGCAGAAATATAGACCTTCAGTGTGGCAATCCACAGTGAAAGAGATGTAAAATGAATGAAGGAAGTCTTTAGAGAGACTGGTGAGGACATCAAATTATTGGAGGTGGTGAAGGAAGAGATTGATTTCCATTTCTGAGTATAGAGGATTTGAGTTGATGGTTTTCTAGCTCTATCAAGGACAGCCTTTAAAGTGGGAGAACCCTCCATGCTGCAAGTTTGAGAGACATTAGACCTGGATGGTGGATCGCTCCGTTGTCTTGTATCAGGAGGTGGGGAAAGGATGGGAGGTGAAGATAGTCTGATGACATCTTGTTGATCTGGATGAACCAAGGCTGTCTGAGCCACCATGGTGCAATCAAGATTGCATTGGATTGAGACTGATGAAGTTGTATGATTGTTCATTGGATTAGTGGAATCGGAGGGAACAGATATAAGATGTTGTGAGTCCATTCACCCAAGAAAGCGTCTCCTTGAGAGTGAGTGCCTATTCCCACTCTGGAACAGTACAAGGCACACGTTGAGTTGTGGGGGGAGGCGAAAACATTGATTGTTGGGGTTATCCCAGCAGTTGCACAGTTGGTCAAAAACAGTGTTGTCTAGTGACCATTCATGCATTGATGTGGTTAGCCTTCTGAGATGATCTGCTAACTAATTGTCCTGAGTAGCTGCATGGATTGCCACGGGAAAAACATGGTGTGTGTAGCACCATTCCCAAAGTCTTATTGCTAGATATAGGAGGGAGAGGGAGTGTGTGCCTTTCTGTTTGTTGACATAGAATAAAGTGGTCATGTTGTCTGTGGCAAGTTGGATTGCTTGTCCAGAGATCAAAGGTCAGAAGGCTCGAAAGGCCTTGATTATGGCTAACAGTTCTAGGTGGTTTATATGAAACTGTTTTTCTTTTGAATTCTATAGGGCATAAATCCTATGTCCTTGACAGTGAGCTCCCCATTCTAAAGGGCTGATGTCAGTTGTGACCTGTGTTGTGAGCTGGAAGGGAGCAAACAGTCGACCAACAAGGAGATTCGGACAGTAATTCCACCATGAAAGTTGGCTGGAGAGTTCTTTGGATACTAGTAACTGTTTGTAGGGGTGAACCTCTAAGGGGTCAAAAAAAGAGAGGAACCATGATTGAAGAGACCTCATTTTTAGTCTTGCATGTTGAATGCTGTTGTGGAGGCAATGAGCCCAAGAAGATGCTGGGCATGATGAGCTGTGACATAATGTAGAGGTTGAAATACTTGGATTGCGTTTTTGAGTTTGTTGATCCTTTCTTGTGGGCGAAAGGCACAAGCTCAGGAGGAGTCTAATTGAGCTCCTTATGTAGGTAACAGTTTGAGATGGACCGAGGTGCAATTTTGAAAAATTTACTTTGAGCCCGAGATCTGCTAGGAAGTTTAGGGTAAAGCGGGCATCGTTCAACGCGGTCTGGTAGGAGTCTGAGACAATCAGCCAGTCATCTATGTATGGAAAGACAGTGATTTCCCCATAGATGGAGGAAGGTGGCAACAGGGGCAAGACACTTCGTAAAAGTTCTGGGTCATGTAGACAGACTGAAGGGGAGAGTGCAGAACTGATAGGTGGTATCTTTGAAATGGAAATTAGGGACGTGGTGGCGCTGCGGGCTAAACCGCAGAAGCCTGTGCTGCAGGGTCAGAAGACCAAGCAGTCGTAAGATCGAATCCATGTGACGGAGTGAGCGCCCGTCACTTGTCCCAGCTCCCGCCAACCTAGCGGTTTGAAAGCATGCAAATGCAAGTAGATAAATAGGGACCACCTCGGTGGGAAGGTAACAGCGTTCCATGTCTAAGTTGCACTGGCCATGTAACCATGGAAGATTGTCTTAGGACAAACGCTGGCTCTATGGCTTGGAAACGGGGATGAGCACCGCCCCCTAGAGTCGAACACGAATGGACAAAAATTGTCAAGGGGAACCTTTACCTTTGAAATGGAAACGTAGAAATTTTTGATGTCAAAGGTGGATGGAGATATGGAAATAAGTGTCTTGTAAGTCGATGACTATGAACCAGTCTCCGAGAGAAAGGAGAGGCATTACAGTGTTGAGGGTAGTCATTCTGAATCATTTGGGTGAATGTAGTTGTTGAGTTTTCTGAGGTCACGTATTGGGCGGAGACCTCCGTCTTTCTTTGGTACCATGAAGTAATGGGAATAGAAACCATTGTAGATATCTGACTATGGAACTGGGAGGATAGCATGTTTCTGGAGAAGAAGAAGTACTTCATCTTGTAGGGCTGTAGAGAAGGGGGTGGATTTTATGCGAGTGAAAGGTGGGGTGGTGGTTGAATTCGATAAGGTATGATAAAAAGGACCAAGTGATCGTGGGTGTTTTGAGTCCATGAACTGAGAAACAGTGAGAAAAGGGTATGGAAAGTGTAGATGGTGGGCTCAGAGGAGTTGGGGTTATGGTTTGGTCTTTTTCTGCTGATGGCGAAATGGTTGTCGTCTTTGTTGTTGCTGTGTTTGAGATCAAAAGTTAGGACCGGATGCGGTTGATGGCATGGGAAATGGATGGTCAGAGGATTGTGATCTGTAAGGTTTGTATTGTGGCTGGAAATGCTGGTGTACAAAGGGCTACTTCCTCCATTGAGGGTGCTGATATCTGAAAGTTTGCTAAGTTGAGCAAGACTTCACTGTTTTGCGAATCTTATGTAAGTTGTCCATAACTTCATCGGTCTTGTCATTAAATACTCCAGCTCCATCGAAGGAAAGGTCTCCGATACGGGTTTTTGTGTCATCAGAGACTCCAGTGAATCTGAGCCATGCATGGCAGTGTAGGGCAATGAAAGTGGCCATTGCTTTTGAGGCTGCGTCTGCTGTGTGTCTGGAAGCTATGCACTGTTGTTTAACTAGATTTGAAGCTTCAAGATGTATGTTTAAAGCTTCTGACTTGGTATCATCAGGGGCTACCTGGAGTGTAGGGAGTACCCAATTCCAAAGTTGGCACTGGTAGGCTCCCATGGCAGCTTGATAGTTCAGAAACCTCATAATGAAGGATGTGAGTGAATAGAGACATCTCCCTAAGATATCAAGTTTTCTCCCTTCTCTGTTAGCTGGGGACACAGAGGACTTGTTCCGGGCTCAAAACTGGTTAGATTTGACTATAATAGAGTTCGAGATGGGATGTTTTGAAAGAAATGAAGTGTCTGTGTTGTGAGTTTTGTAATGATTTTCTACTATCTGAGCAATCTGGAGAGAAGATGGGGGCTTGTCCCATGATTCTTTTATGAGATCAAGCATTGCTGGAATAAAGGCAAGACTTAATGGAAGCACTTTATCTTGATTTATATAATCAAAGACTAAATCTTGCTTTTGAGGTGGAGGTTCATCTACTGCAAGCTCTAAAGATTTAGCCATTCTTAGAACCATTTGGCTATACAAAGCAAAGTCCTCTGAAGGAGACAGTGGTTGGTTTTCTACCACATCACAGTTCGGATTGGGAAGATTAGAAGGTGATTCTTGAGAGGCGATCGAAGAAGAAGCATGATCAGAGATAGAAGAAGTTGGTGAAGGGAAACGGTATCGTGATTTTTGTGGTAAGGGCTTCAAGGTTGGAGGTTGTTGAGAGGAACGCGGTTCACCTCAGACGGAGGGGGTGGTGGACTTGTGTAAGTAGTAGTGGCTTGAACGGATGAGGGGTGATGTCAATTCAGAGGTTGAGATGTAGTTGGTATTGAGTGTCCCAATGTCGCAGAAGGTTTAGACCATTTAGCTGGCGGGTGGTCGACATGTTTGGGATGGTATCTCAAGGCTGGTTTGACAGGTCGAGGTATTTGTCAATAAACTGTGCTTCTGTAAGGTCAGTCATGATGTCGATATCGAGGTGGAGAGAGCGTGGGTGAATATGCGATGGCATATCTTACAGGTTTAGGCTCATCATAGTAAAGGGGCTCCTCGATCTCGTCTCCATGGGAATATGTCTCATAGCATACGTGGTACAGGTCTCAGTAGCCATCTCTCCAATGGTATCGGGAGGATTCTCTATAATATACATATTATCCGCATGGTGGTTCATATTCCACAGGAGAGAAGTGTCTGTTTTTGCTCAACATTTACAAGGGGATGATCTTGGTGGATAGTCGAGCTCAGCGATTGGTGGAGATACTGCGTGCTCTGATAGTGCAGGGCTGGAATGGGCTGAGGCTGGACTGCATGGGACATCTGCCACTGAGGGGCCAATACTTGGAGAAAGGCTATCAGCCGAAGCAATGAGCTGGCCTAAAGGCGGAGATGAGACATTGCCTAGATCTGAGACAGTCTCTGGAGCTTCTCGTGAAGATTCTTTTAAGATCAGCGATGGTATGGCCATCTGAGGTGGATCTGGGTGAGTAGGTTGTGAGGATTTTCTTGGTTTCATTATCTTAGTCTTTTCTCTCTTCAATTTAGATGGGTCTTTTGATTTTGAATGCTTCGGTGTCGGCGTCGGCTTCAATCTAGAAGACTTAGAATGGTATTTTAACTTCGGAGAAGATGTGACTGGGCTCAAGATTGAGCGATGTTGGTCTTGCCAAGAAGCCAGTGGAGAGCCTGATTCCATCTGTGGAGTGGGTGGATGAAGAGATGTCTCCCAAAGAGAGATCTGAGAGGCTGTAATCTTAATTTGAGAGCCAGTTTAGTTAGTTTTTTACACTCTGCACAGTTATGGGTTTGATGTTGTTCTCCTAGGCAGAAAAGACAACAATCATGCCCATCGGAGAGCGGGATTTTGTTAGTGCCAGAGCACACACTGCTTGAAAAGCCCGGGGGGAGGGCATTAAAAAAGTGGGAAAAACTGGGAAGGGAGGGGAGGGGAAAATAGATTGAGAAGGAAAGGAGAAAATGGGGGAAGTAAGATAAAGAGAAAGAACTCAAGAGGGAACACCAAATATAGTAAAAACGGCCATGAAGCATGAATGAATAAGGCTTTCAAAAGTGAAAGTGGTGGCTCTAGCTCGTTGAAAGGATTGACCTGAGCGGCGGCTAAAAGGAACTGAGGAGGTCTCTGGCAGGTGAAGCATGCACTCCACGGGTGAACGTCCCACTAATCACATGTTTTTAAGCTCTAGAAACTTCCAAGAGGTCCTGCACAAGCACAGTAATACCCAATTGTGTGCATTCAGAGACAACAAAGAAAAATGTGAAACTCTGAATGGGTTGTTCTAATCTTTTTTAACAGCCATATGTCCTGTGCTTGCTGGATGCATGTGCTCACTTTGCTCCTGAAAAGGAAAGGATACTAGATACATTTCATAGAAATCACAGGGATATTGTGGGGGAAAGAAAAGCTCCTTGGATTACTTTAGGCAGGAGACTAGGAATTGTGCAGGAGTTTATAATTCCTCACTGTGGTTTTATGTCATGTCCATAGCTTCAAAATCAATTATAATGAGGAATTGTGATCATTCTTTCTACTTCTAAAGTAGACACATAATTTCATGTATTGTGTAGTCATAAATCAGGTCTTTTGAAGATATACTTCTCAACAAAGCATTTTGCTGCTTATCCCAATTTACTAACTATGTTGACCTGTGTTCATGACATGTAGGCATGAGACTGTGGTAACATGCTCTGAATAGAGGTCCTGTAACAGCGTCTAGAGTGGTTGAGAAGGCCAATTCGAGAGTGACAATCCCTTCCACACTGAAGACAAATACAATCTGTTCCATGTCCAACTCCCTGATTTTGCTGGTTTCAGGAATGCCTCTTTGACTTGGCTTGCTGAACAAGTGTGTCTTCAAATTGGGAGAGGCCATGCTGCACCATCTGCCTCCAGGCTGAACATTCAGATGTCAAGGTTTCCCATCTGTTGAGGTCCATTCCTAAGGCCTTCAGATTCCGCTTGCACATATCCTTGTATTGCGGCTGCAGTCTCCCTCTGGGGCACTTTCCCTGCACTAGTTCTCCATACAGGAGACCTTTCGGAATCCTACTGTCTGCCATTCTCACGACATGTCCAAGCCAACATAGACATCACTGTTTCAGTAATGTAAACATGCTAAAAATTCCAGCTTATTCCAGCACTACATTATTTGGAACTTTGTCCTGTCAGGCATCACCTCCATGACATATTAGATCCAGATAAATATCAATTCCTTCTTCCAGATTTATTCTGTAAGTCATTGGAAGGAGATGAGGACCACCAAGAGAATTCTCAACAAATGAATACCATCAAATGACATGAAAGGGGTAGCTTCTTGCAGTATAGACAGGCCCTTCTGACAGGGCCAGCTCTACCTTTGGGCATACTGAACTGGCCACCTCAGGCAACGGATTCCTGATTTGCTTTATTAATATTTTTCTTTATTTTTAAAAATCAAATATTCATAGCTTGTGCAGTTTTCTGCTTTCTGCTTTCATGCTTGGATTGCTTTAAATCTTCACAATCCCAGGTATGTTATTTCACTGAGCTCTCATGGTGTGTGTGTCTTTTTTGTTGTTTTACAAAGGTCTTTCTGAAAGTCTTAATAAACTATATCTGCATGTTCACCTTCATTTACCACTTGATTCACACATCCAAGTACTCTGTCAGATTAATGAGGTACAGTTTCCCTTGAAGAAGCCATGCTGTTTTAGACCTTAATCAGTCACCTTTTCCAGATGCTTGATTATTCTGCTTTTAATTAGTGTGTCTGTAAGGATACTAGCTAAAGCTGTTGGACTATCTGGATGATAAATCCTTTTATGACTCCTATGGTCTCTAAATTTTATCATTGTAACTTGTTACAATTTGGTCTTCAAACGTATTAGAGCCCTAGATACAAAGTATCAGCGAACCAGGAGCTGCTATTTAATGGCTGTTTCTTATACATCAACATCTTATTTGGCTTCTTTTTTCTGCATAGCAAGTTGGGATAGAAACTGATACCAGTCAAATCATTTTTCCCCAGGAGACATCAGTTTTTGAGAGAACCCATTATTACTGGGAAAGAGCATGTCTTAGAGAACAGCGTAGATCAAACAGGCTCCCTATTTTATCTTCTGTGATGAAGGATGGTTCAGAGCATTAATTTAGCTTATCTGCAACCTCATTATCATTTGTTGATGATTTAATGTCAAAAAAGAAGGGAAGAAAAAAGAAAGAAAAAGAAACATATTCTGTCCCTAAAATATATTAAAATATGTTTTATTTGATGTTAATATTATAGCATCTACCCTTCCTTTTTTTCTGTTGGGCAGAGTTAACTGGAATTGAGGTTTGCAGAAAAAGAGGTGTTAAGTTTGTCATTCTAACTCCAGACTTCAAAGTGGGATTTCTATTGTTTGTGTAGCTGCAATGACAATATCCATGTGTAAGAGAGAGAAACAGGTCAGAAAGTTGGGGCAACACCAAAGTTTGCAGAAATATAAATAAACCTTTTTTGTGGGGTTGATTTCAATGTTGAAGGGGAGGAGAATCCCCCAGAAGAGTCTAATGAGGATAGCACACTCAGGAGCCACAAAATGCTGACAAGGGGTTGGGTAGAGATGAAAAACCAAGTGGGTTGAGTGTTTAGAATCCTGAAGAGTATTGATATGTTTTGGAGGGTCTATTTAAACTGTACGTTTCTTTTGGGTTATGTTTCAAACTTGGGGTTGAGTATTAAATTGAGACCTGGCAAAGTGGCCTGTGGGCTTTATGCAACTCTCAAGGCTTACCTTCCTCCACTCCACTACCTGCCCTCTATTATCTATTATCTATTATCTATTATCTATTATCTATTATTATTATTATTATTATTATTATTATTATTATTATTATTATTATTATTATTATTATTATTATTATTATTATTATTATTATTATTATTATTATTATTATTATTGTTGTTGTTGTTGTTGTTGTTGTTGTTGTTGTTGTTGTTGCTGTTGTTGTTGTTGTTGTCATCGTCATCGTCATCGTCATTATCATCATCATCATCATCATCATCATCATCATCAGCTTACCTGAAATACAGAATATGGGATACTTTATATTGGCACCAGGCAGATAAGCTTTGATTGTATTCCTGCATTGAGCAGGGGGTGGGACATGATGGCCTTGTAGGCCCCTTCCATCTTCACTCCTCTATGATTTCTATATTAGAAGTGTACTTCCTTTGAGTTGTCTGGTGTGGATTCCCTAACTAATTTGGGATGAAGCACCTCTCCTCTCAGCTTTGACCATGAGCTCCTTTTGTGACCTACACTGCTTCATAGAGGAGTTACTTATTCCACCACATTCCCTAAACTAGAGGTGGAGGCTGGTAGCCTTTAGATGTTGGACTATAAAATCCATCTATTAGTCATGGGGAGTGGGCTGATTGGAGTTGGACTCCAACATGTAGAGAGTTATAGGTCCCCATTTTATTCTTAAGTGTCACATCTCTAATAGTTCCCTTCACCACATGAACACCAGATGGGGTTTCTATGAGGTTAATGTAGTTGGTACAGCCCACAGGACATGACAGCAGATGTGGAACACATCATTCAGCATATCTGCCCCATCCAACTATTCTTTGTAGTAAGTATATCTAATGCTGTGCAAAAAATTCATAAAAGTTTCCATAAAAGATGCATATTTCCCCATTCCTCATTTTCAGGCTGCTTTAGAGTATTTGTGACTGTGTGTGCATGTTTGCATGCCTGTGTATTGTTTTGGATCTGCCTTACCTTTGTGAGGTGCTGAGATAACTGTTTTTCTTTCTTTCTATTTCACATCTCTTCACTGTTCCTGGCCTCCCTGGCTGCCTGTGCTTCCTGATCTGAAAAGGGCCCAGGAGACTTGCTTCATAACTTCTTAAGAGACCTATCTCCTAACATCTTGCCCTGGCCTTTAGCTCAATAGTGGGAAATCAGAAAGACCCATGGGAGAGGAATTGTACAGTGGAATACTGAACTCGCACACAAACCATGCAGCTACTTTGGAACAAAGGTACATACAATTCAATACTCCAATCATGGTTAATTTCATAGAGGTTTTCTCATTTGGCCTTTTTCCCTTGCCCAAAAGTACACTGGATTTATTTGAAAAAAATAAATGGGAATAGTAAAAAAATTAAAAAAGATTTGCCTACAAAAACTACTCCTTTCACCTTAGTACAAATATAATTTTAAACAAGGCCTTTCCATCTCTGTCAGAGTTTTCAAGGAGCTCTGATTTGGAAGGGTGTGCAATAGGTTTGGGAAAAGCCCTGGTTTGCCCCCCCCCAAATAGTGCTTTTCATATTTCCCTATTGAATAGTAACAAGGTCCAATAAGCACATGACCTTAATTGGCAGATAGGACTTTGAGTCTGCATGAAAAGAGTATTAGACTTCAAAAGTGTTTTTCATACAAGTCAGCTGAACCCTCTTTACATTTTCTAAATTCTTTTTAAAATATATATATATATAAATTATATGCTGTGCTAATTGGTTGTCTTTCACAAGATGTTCTATACTTCAGAGTTAATTAGCATTACTCCAATACATGCTGTTTGACTAACATTATTTTCTAAGTTGCACAGGAGGGTGCATTATACATTGGGGTAGCTGTTCAAACAAGTTCAATGAGGCTTTGGTCTACGCGTATGCTTTGTGCTTACTATTGCTTTTTCAGAGGTGACAATGATATATAGCTTTGGACCCTTTACTTTGCAGTTGCATTTCTCTTGTTAACATTTTTAATTGCCCAGCACAGAGTGCAAGTGTGAGAGTGTCCACTTGGTATACTATAGCCTACTCAAGAACATGATTATTTCCTGAAGTAAGCAGGGTTTATTCACTTTTACTGTAAATGACAGGATCAATTAAAATAAAACCCAGTGCCTTGATATACAAAGGTTGGTGGAAATTCGAATGGAAATAATAGCTTTCAGTACCATGTGTTAAAGATGAATATTTACCTGCATTGCCAGCTGCACGTGAATGTTTTTTGGTTTGGGAGCAAATTCTGTCTATTGAGGTTTTTGTTTTTAAAAAGTAGATTTCTCCAATCCACACTTCATAGGTTCAATGCACGGTTGGAGGAAACATGGAAATGGATGCAATTTGAAATCAGAAATTCATATGTTTTCCAGGATAAATTCTTCAGAAGGAAAATAAAATGTGATCAGCAAAATATGCACCACTGAAAAAAGACAGAAAAGCATGATATTTTGAAACTGGCGAGCTCTGCTGGACAGCTTGCTTTGCCAAGAGGAGCCTTCCCCCCCCACACACACACACACTCACACAGATAGCACAAGATGCAGCAATCACATTTTGGCTATTCAGGAGGGAAGGGGGAAGAAACTGCTTATTTATAGCCACTCCATCCCAACATCATTCTAGGTTTGCAACCCATCCACCCTCTCTTGGTTCTAGTGTGAATTTTACAGATCTCCTTTGGGGGCTGGATAGGCTTTTTTGACCCGCTTCTTGACTGGCTGGCAGGAGTGGGGATTTTTCACCACACTGGTAGAGGGCATCAGGGATGCTAGTTATGGGTCGAGTTTGTCTTCGGTCACCCTGGCAGGTAGTGCAGAATCCAGATGGATCAGTAAGTTCCTCTTGGAGAATAGGGGAGGCTACAGCCCATCTGAACTCCCAGCGCTGTGGATCGTGAGATTACAGTGTGGAAGGGAGGATGGGCTGGGGCTGCCAGCAGGCTGATGGCTGGCAAGAGACAGGGTGTTTGAGGCCCAGGGGTGGTCAGAGCACCGTCAGCTGGAGCTGCGCTGTCTTCGGGACTGCACAACCTCGGGAGATGGAAATCATCCATTTTCATAAAGAAGGGGTCTGGTGAGACCTCTGTTACAAACCTAATTCCTCACCATGGCAGGCCCCTCTTTTGGTTGGACTCTGAAGTTACTAATATGGTTAATGTTAATAAAGTGTGGCCCTAGTTTACTCCATCACCTTTGTCTTGCCTCATTGTTTTGAGATGGGGGGGAATATGTACACCCATATGTAGTAAAAAAAATCCATGCCTAAAAAAGGAGAGATTGCTTATTGCATGATTATCACATAGATGCAAACAGCCCATCCAGTGCTACTATCTTTACAAGCCTATGCAACAAGACAGCACTTATGAATTTTGCACTCCTATTGAAATTAGGAAAAATCAATATCAAAAATGCGCAAAATATCTCCAAGACTAACAGAGAGATCTTGCTTTCAAATGATGATGAGGAAAGTCTCTTGTTTCAATTGCTTTGTGAATATAAATTTTAGGATACTTAGGAGAATCCAAGGACTATATAAGAATGCTACCCTACAAGTAAGAGTTACCTCGGATGGTAATTTTTCAGACCCAATATCTGTTAATAAGGGAATATGTCAGGGGTGTTTATTAGTTCCCTTCAATTTAATTTATATTTAAATGCCAAAGTTTCCTCCTTATATAGCCTTGATTTTTTTTCTTCCCTGTCTAAACAACAGGAATACTTCAGTACCTTTGTACACAGATGATGCTGTTCTCCTGTCCTATACTCAGGTGGGCATGTGAAGATTATTAAGGGCCTGAGGCACTTGTTGCACCAAGCAACACCTCTAGGTAAATGGCACCAAAACCAGAATTTTAGTTTTTGGGCAAAGAAGGAAGAAGTACAGTAAGCAGCTGGACAGAAAGTTACTCAAACAGACCAACTCATATAAATACATTGGATTGACATTTAAAAGTTGAGGGAAATGGTCAGATGTCTTGGAATCTGAAGCTCTGTCAGCTGAGGTATCCACCAATGCTATTTATTCTTTCTCTTCTGGACCAGATGGTAAAGTGGTGACACATTTAATACAATTTTATAAAGATAAAATGCTTCCTCAGATGATCAGTGAAGCCCTGTTATGGGCTCTATCAAATATTACTGTATTGGAATTTAACATATTTTTTTAACCAAGATCTACCCCATGGCCTTAGTCCATCCTGAGACATTGTGCTATTCAATGACTAGTCTTGCTAGGAAAGCAGCTGCGCTGTTCTGGCACAAGACAGTTTACCCTATGGCCTCACCAACATGGTGAAAGTATATATTGTCCAGCTGGATGCTCTAAGATGGAGGACACGGTACATTTTCTAACTGCCCTCTATATGAGGATTTAAGGGATCAATATCTTCACACTTTAACAACTGGGATCAAGAATAAGTCTCCTTTATGTACAGTTTTATTTCTGCTTGCTGGCACAGATGACTATATATCCTATAGGACTGCTAACTTCCTTAAATGAGCCATGAAAAGATGGAACTGCTTCACAATCTCTACAAGTTGATTTTACAACTTGATAATTACTGGAGAATCCTTATTTTCTTCTTTTATGCTTTTCTTATTGTTTATATGTGTTTGTGTTAGATGTCAACAATCATCTTTTAAGACTAGTTTAATTTTGGTTCATGTGTACAGCCTGACTGGCTCTGAAACAACAAAGTAAAGTATGTGAGCATGAAACAAGCCAGGATGAGTACAATTGCTATAAACCTTATGATTAAAAACTTCATGTCCCAGTTATTCATCTAGGTCAGCAGAAGGATTTATTTAGCCTCCTAATTACACTTTTATTGGGATAGCAATACATTTTCCCCATTAGATGTTTTGCCAAGTACAAGACAATGAGGTGAATTTTTCTGAGCTGGCAACAAGAATATCATGAGGTAATCACACAATTATTTGCCATTTGTTTTGTTTGCTCCTCAGTCTGCAGCAAGGGAAATGGGAATTAATATTCCTTCACTGTGAAGTTGCATTGGGGCATTTGGTTCTTTTCAACACAAGCGGGAACACAGAAGAGGACCAAAAGCCTTCTAATTGCAGTTCTATAGCAGTTCTACTGAAGCATCTGTAGGTGGCACAGTTGAAAGGAACTGCCTTGAAAAGGCTTTTCTTTCCTCAGTTACTCATTTCCTCATCTTATCTTACTCACTGGAGAGCTTTTAAACTATTAAAACAAACACACAAACTTACAAACAGGAGCTCTGCGCAGCCAGGTAAAGCTGTAAAGAAGTGTCTCAGAAGAGACGTTTTAAAGAGAGACGTGAGTACTGTTGTGCTTGTGTGTGTGTACACATGTGCACATATGTGCATGTACACATCTCATCCTTCCTCATGAGACAAGAGGCAAGGGAGATGGTGCTTTGGCAAAGCACAATTCTTTCTGTTACTGTGTGTGCACTCGGTTGGTACAGTATTTCCTTTCTGTATCAGTTGAAAGTGATTGCATGTTTTGAACCATGGGTATGACTTTTTAAAAAAAAGTTGAAAGGCTTAAAGGGTCTCTGATGGAGATGAAAAACTATGCATCGGGGGTGTGCAACTCAGGGATGAGTCTCCTTTCTTGTTGCATCCTGTGATCAATGGGAAAAATGTGCATCAGCCCACCCCAAATTCATAGCATTTCCCACATTTTTTCTTGTGTAGTTAGGTGTTCAGTCATTCAAATGATGTGGTTCTACTTCTCGATGCATAATGAAAAAATATCTGTGATGAAGTCCGCCTGAATTCATTTAACCCATAACCAGCAGACCACTTTGGGTGTGCATATTTCCTTGAATAATAATTTTGTGTGCTCTGCAGCATGAAGTTGCATCTAACTATGGCAACTGTAATAGAGGTTTTCAAGATATATGAGATATTTGAGGTATGGTTTCACCAGTGTCCTACACAAACCCCAAGTTGCCATAGCTGAACAGGAATTTGAACCAATGTTTCCTAAGTCCTACCTCAACTCTCTACCCAGTACACCACATTGGCTCATAATTATACACTGTTGATTTGATTCTGACTTACAATGGCCCTTGCCAGATTCTTCTAGATATAAAATACTTTGATTTGGTTTGCCAGTTCCTTTTTCTGGTAGTGCTGTTGGACTGTGCAGCTTGCCCAAAGCTACACAAGGTGGCTTTTCTCTTAGAAAGCACACTGGAGAAGTGAACCCTTACCTCTTGGCTCTACAGCTAGATACTTCAACTCACTGAGCAATTCATCTTACTGTAACAATAACTATCTCTAGCAGAGATAATTTAGGTAGTTCTTGGCTTTGAACTGGGAGAAAATGGATGGAAATCAGGCAAATTATATGTATAAATATTGTCCGTCTGATTAAATCATCCACGTGTGTGTGGGGGTCTGCAGCTTCCTGCGATTCAGGTATGTTTGTCACGTATAGCAGCTTATTGTTTAGTTTGATTTCTGTTTGGCTGCTTGCTTCTCCCTCTCTTCAGCACCATGGTTAGCTCTACAGCTGCAAAAACAAGACCAGGCTGCAATGAAAAGCAAAAAATAATAAATAAATAAATAAATAAAATGCCATATATATGAGAGACTTGGGGTCTGCTTTGTACAAAAACAGCTTTTTATTTCCATTGTGCTAAATATGTATCTTATGTAAAAGCAGTTATTGGTCTCATATTTCCCCTTCTATGAACACACCAACCCCAAACTCTCTCACTTTCAAGCACAGATACAGAAAAAAAAATATAGGCACATAGGTTTTCATGAACATGTATGCAAACACAAACACTGGAATGTGTTCATTCTTGATTATTAAATGCCTCATCCTGTTTGCATTCATAATACTTTTGAAAATAGCAGTAACACTGGCAAACATCTGGAACTGAAACATCTTTAACTTGGCTTCAGTACAGAATACACACTAGTTTTATGTGAACATGTTAAAACCACACAATATTTGTAATCTGCATTACAGATATTCCAACAATAGAGGGACGAGACTAAGGCAAAGGGGAGGAGAGAGCTAGCTTAACCAGAATTGCTTTTTTCTTTACTTTTACAAGCCTTCTTGCAAACAAAATATTACAGCAGAACATAGAACTCAACTGTGGTGAATTTTTTGTTATGTCTAGTTCATAAACACACCTCAAATGGACTGCAAGGCTGAGTTAATTTTATCATCATACAGGATAATCTTCACTGGCTGTTCTTAACATTAGGGACTTAGCCAAGTAGCAACACCATACTTGAAATAGACATGTGTGCTGTCACTGGATAAATGTGTAAATATGTGCTGAATCAAAGGTATTTGTGCATTTCCTGGGCAAACAAGTGTAACAAAAAGCTACCAGTCACCCACAGGGTGGAGCGATGCCCCCACTGATCTCCTGTCTTAAAAAAAGAGAAGGAGAAACTAAGGCTTATGAAGAAAAGGATGCTTTTTATTTAAATGTGAAACTTCCTTGCCTTTCATGCTGCAGTGTCATTGATTAAATCATCAAAAACTTGGAGCTGCAGTACCACTAATTTCAGATGCGGAGAACAAGAAGGGAGGGGGCTAAAAGAAAGGACAGAAAGTGTAGAACAGCATGCTCTCTGTTTTGTCCCCTTAAGAAGCAATCTTAGGTACCCATGGCCCTTTTAAAACCCACTAATTTCCTGGTAGCTCCCTTAGGAAGGTATTTGGGATTTTCTCCTGGTGGCTGGTAAAAAGGGGGGGAAATAAAAATGGAGAAGAGCAACCAGTTCCACAGACTACGACCTTACCTTGCTGTTTGCATTTCCTCAGTCACAAATACAGACATGGATCTAGACAAGAACTGGGTTTGACTGTCACCAAAAGGACACAAGGCAGATTGACCCTGATCTGTGTGCCCTTTATTCAGGCAGAAAGCAGGTTAGTGTGCTTCTTGTATCCCTCCTCTGAAATATGCATCTTTTGTTTTCCTAATCAGCGTACCAAGAATGTTGCACAAACTTGCTTCAGTATATCACCTGCTTTGAGTCACAGGAAATAGCAAAAAAGTACAAATGTTGTATAACAAAGTGTCAGTTGTGGACTCAATTAGTAAGAATAATCTTAAAACTACAGAGCTGGAAGGGACCCTATAGATCACTGAGTCCAGCCCCTGTTAGGGAGGCACAGTGAGGGATCAAACTACCAACCTCTGGCTCCTCAGTCAGATGTCTAAACCACTAATCTATCAAACAATTCTGGATATTGCGTGAAGGGGAATCAGTGCCTTTGAAAAGATGCATGATTGAAAAAAACAGTATCCTAACATTTGGTTGGTTTTTCACAAAATTCAAACTGGCAACCAAGCAGTAAGAAACTGGAAGCTGCATCTCTGGGTATTTGTTAATGTGATTGTCTGAACATGGGAGCTGGCAATAGACAGATCCTGCACATTCCCACCCCCGCCTTATCATCACTCTATTCCCAACATCACAGATACCAAATACTTTCCCCAACATTCACATATATGTTGTGAGCAACTGCAAAAGGGAATTCTACACTATAGAGCCCTAGGCCCCTTCTATGTGATCTAGACCCAGGACAGAGTTTTCAGTCTTTACAGGCATATACACCTAGAGTTGGCTTTAGTTAGTTCTTGAATTTGGAATGGAGGATAATCGAGGGAAATCAGGCAAATGGTGCATGTAAGAATGTTCACTGCCAGGTGAAATGATCCATGCAGAGGCGGGGCTACAGGTTTTCTAGATGTGTGTGCTTTATACATGATCACAAGAGGAGGACACTGCTTAATGTGTGTGATGAGGTAAATGGGTTGGTGAATTGCCAAACAGGACTAGTATTCTACACGGAGAGTCTTTTATAACACAATCTACAGCTGCTGGGATTTGAATGAGACCTCTTCCATGCAAAACTTTGCTATTGTCTAAAAGGACACCCATTTCCCCCAGCCTCCTTCAGTATTTTGAAGATGTGGACTCCCAGCTTTCTCATCTAGGGTGTTTTGAATTAATAATCGCCAACATCCTTAGGAACATTTTCCTCTTGTAGTTAATTGTAAAAAAGGTCCAGTGAGAAAACAAAATCAATGAAACCCTTCCACATCTATTGCCCCTTCTCTGTTCTTATACATTTACTATTCAGTAACCATGGTGATCAGTGTGTTCCCTGTGAGAACCTAGTATCAAGTTAGTTTGGAAAGTTGCTGTTCATGTAAACCCCATTTATATGCAAGAATGTGACAAGCAAAAATAACCCTCCAGATAGAAGTCTTTTCATTCTTTCATGCGCTTTTCTTGCTGGGAGCATAAAAACTATATTTCTTAGAGATTGTCTGAAAATTGTGACAAGGGTATTACTGATATAGAACTGAAGAGATTCAGTAATTGTGTGTATGTATTGTGTCTATGTCCATAGCTATGTGTCAAATGCTGCCTCTAAGAAGAGTAGCCCTTAAATATGTATTCACTGGTTTTTCTGCCTAAAGTGAGATAGCATTTAGTGGATTTTTCAGGGAAATGAATTCCTTTAAAAACCAAGAAGCTTATTTATCACTCACTTCATTAGTGTTAACTATGTTTAGGGCAGAGACAAGTGGAAATAGCAGTAGAGTTCTTCTTATCAGTGATCACTGACCATTGTGTTTCCCACAGTAATTCCTATAATACAATTCTGGGGCCTTCTAATAAAAAATCCAAAATGGCTGCTGACCCTGAAATGTTGGCCTTATGTACCAGCAAGGCCATGGAAGAGTGTTGTCTTCATGTCATTTTGTGAGATGGCTGCTGAACAAGTCATTCCCCAGCCACAAGCTGCTATGGGAGGGGGGCAGAATTATTCAACAGCAGCTTACAGATCATGTTGGGCAATTTAAGCCTGTTTTGTTCAAGCTACATCTTAATTTCACTTCCAGCACATATGCTCCTTCCACTGCTTGCAATGCAGAGCTCTATAGTTTCCTTCTAGTCCCAAGCAGAAATAATTGGAGGGGGCTTTTGCACCAGAGCCTTAACTTACAATTTTGACAGCTGGGACAAGTGGCACCATCTCCTTCCTATTCCACTTTCAAGCATGGGTACAATTCCCCTCCCTCAAAAATAAGGAAGAAGAGAATGTGATGCCCCTAGCCGAAAAGAAAGGAAAAGTTGATATCTGGAGTGGGGGGAAGAACAGTGAACAAAAATTGGAGATCCCTCTGTTTATTTTCTTAATATTCACTAGTAGGTTCTTTTCTGGATAAATTTTGATACACGACAGCTAAGTCACAGTTAACTTGCCTTGTTACCGCCCCAGTTTTTTTTTTAAACACACTTTGTACTAAAGTGAGAAGACTTATAAGGCACATATATGTACCAGAAACAAAGTGTGTGAGCACCCAGATTAGTGATTCCTAAACTAGCTTCACAGGACCTGGGGACACATAGCATATATTTAGAGCTAATATGGGTTATCTGTTCAGAGTAGGCAATCACGTGGCTAAGGTGTCACTTAGAGAAAGGATGGTGGCAATGCCTACAAGAGGAGTTGTACATGGCGCAGGCACCTGGTTTTGAAAGCTCCAAACCAGAAATGGTGTACAAATTAAACAAAGCAATTTATGGCCTACGACAGTCAGCAAGGAATTGGAATCAATGTCTGCATTCAGCTTTGGAGAAATTGAAATACAGGAATAGTTTGGCAGATCCATGTTTGTACGTTAAAGAACATGGAAAAGAACTAAACATTTTGCTGGCTTATGTAGATGACATTTGTGTTATGTCTAAGAATCAAAGCAAAATAGATTTATTTGAGGGGCAATTGAAAAAGGAATTCAAATTGAAGAACTTAGGCCCAATACAAAGTTACTTGGGGGTGCAAATCCAGAAACAAGAGAAAGGATTTGTGTTAAGTCAAAAGATGAAAATAGAACAAATGTTGACAAAGTATAACATGCAAGAATGTAAAAGTGCAAAAACTCCAATGACAGTGGATTTTCAGAAATCAGAAACTGAAAGTAAGGAGTTTGAAAATCAGGAGATATACCAATCAGCAATAGGAAGTCTGATGTACCTAGCCAATTGAACTAGACCAGATATTGCTGCTGTGGTAAATATCCTGAGTAGACATGTGTCAAAACCCACACAAAACCATTGGCAAGGGGTAAAAAGAGTATTCAGGTATTTAAAAGGGACACTTGACAAATGTCAAGTTATAAAACCTTCAAATGAATTAAAGTTAAAAGCATTTGTGGACAGTGATTGGGCAGGTGATGTAACAGACAGAAAATCAATTTCAGGATTTGCAGTATTGTTTGCAGATGTTCTAGTGGGATGGAAGTCAAGAAAACAGTTCCATCGCAACTTCAGCCAGTGAAGCTGAATTTGCAGCTTTGTCTGAACCTGTGTTCAGAGATTACTTGGTATAAACAATTATGAAAGATTTGAAAATTGAAGTAAACCAAGCAATTACAGTATTTGAAGACAATACAATGTGCATCCAGATGGCAACAACTGATAAAATGTGAAGCAGAAGTAAGCACATAGGCATAAAATATCATAATGTCAGGGAAGCAATAAAGAAGAAATTAATTTAATTGCAATATTGTGAATCAGAGAAAAACTTAGCTGACATTCTGACAAACCCCCTGAATATACAGAAACACATAGAAATAACTGAAAAATTGGGTATATGTTCTGCTCAGACCTTAAATTAGGAGGGGTGTCAAGGAAAATTACAGGCCTGAGCAGAATGGAGTATATTAATGAGAAGCCATAATGATCAGGTGTGTTAAAACTGAGTCAGGATGACTCATCAATGCTGATGCAAGGATGATGCAATCTGTAATCTGATTGGGTACAAGCAAACCTGTATGTGTATATAAGTGTGAATTGTACAGTCAATTGTATCTTCCTGCTTGAAGATCACTTCTACAGGTTATGCTGCCAGAATGCTGTAAATACTGCTGTAAATACACGTTGCTGGAGGAAATGCTGCTGGAATGTGCGTGAGATATTTCTGGACTGCCTGGACCGTGATTTCCGCTGCTAAACCGCTAAGAAATGCTAACACAATTTAACTGTGGATTGCGGCTCCCAGAATTCCCAGATACCATGGGTATTCAAGATATGACCTATTCAGCGCTTTAAACTGAGATATCAGTAGTATCAGTGCAAAATTTGGTGTTTCTTGCTCTTTCCGTTTTGGTAAAAGGACTACAACTCCCATAACTCCCAAAGCAGCTAGTTGAGATATAACCTACTTCTTTAAGATGAACCCCAAGAAACTCTGTGTTTCCAGCTGTTACTATTCCAGAGGGTTTTTGTTTTAGGGCAAACACAAACAAACATTCAAACTTTCAATATTATTTATAAACAACAGTATCCAGCTTTGTCAGGATTAAAAATCCACAAATCTCCTAATGTATAAATATGTCTACTTTAAAGGAGAATTAAATTAGCTGCAAAATAATTGATTTACTGAAAGACAGGTCTTGTTTATCAGTTCTTAGAATGCTAGAGTAAGTGAAAATTCTTTCCCTTTCTATTTATTCTGCTTGATCTAAACAAATGTATTCTTTTCTCTCTTTTTTCCAAATAATGTCTTTAAAATAGCATATAAATACAGTTATTTCTCTTTGTAGTATATATTTAGCACATAAGCTCTTGAATTATTGCTTATTCCTGAATTATTGCTGGATAGCTCAGTGATTTAGGTATATGGTTAGGATTTTGATTTTTCACTGTGCCTCCCTGACAGGGGCTTGGCGATGATTCACAGGGTCCCTTCCAGCTTTGCAGTTCTATGTCCACGTACAGATTCTATATGCTGCGGAACATGTAGTATACCACTCTCACTAACCCTGCTACATTTTTGAATCTGACATCCTTGATATTTCTGTAATCAAATGACTTATTTGAAAATAAATGTATAATTATTTGGAAAAAAGACCCCATAAATTTCACAATCAGTGTCTTCTCTCCACCATCTTCTTTCCTTTTCATTGTATGCATGCTCCCTCTCCCTTCATCTCTCTCCCTTTTGTGTACCCACTTTGAATTAATGTTAGAAACAACTGATTCCATCCCTCACCTGAGGGATCCAACTCTTATCTTCCATACTGGTCTCTTGCTTTTCCCAGCCCCAATAAAGTTCTACGTTCAATAATCAATCCAGTACTTATTAGAGGATCAATCCAACAACATCACTGATGATGGCGCCTGTGGGTACTTATTACAACAAGCAAGAAAGAAGGACGCATGACCTTATAACCTTTCAGGAGATGGCAGATTCATAGGGAGGAATTAAATCTTGGCAAATAATAAAAGAGGAAGGAATGAAGTTAAATTGGTTATCTTCTCTTCAGTTAAGTTCAAAATATAAAAAGGCCAAGCAAGATAATTGAGGAAGATTAAGAAAAATAACATAGTCTGAGAGAAAAGTCATGCAAAAAAACCCCCAATAAATATTAGGACAAATATACAAACTATTACTTCAGTTTGAAACAGAAATGAACCCATTTAAAATTAGTATGTTAAAAGTGGATGCAGAATCTAGGGAAAGCGATAACCTTCCAACAGTGAGCGGGACTATGGACAACAAATATAAAATTTACTGCAAGTCAAACTTTAAGAGAAAACCAATGTGAAATGTACAACTGGTGATATTGTGAACTATGTGAAGAGCACAATTGCAAAAAATCTTTCCTGGGAGCTTTTATCACATATATTAATGGTTATATTTTAAAATCAAATGTGGCATTAGTGGTCACAACAGAAAATGTTTCCCCCAAGCAGTTACATCTACATTCCCAAACACACACACACCAGGTCGAGTGTCCCAGTCTGCCACTGAGAAGGGGAACTGCCTCCTCCTAATTCTCTGGATTTTACCATTCCACCAGCCACATTATATTTCTCCATCACACCCGATAAACTGATCTCAGTAAATTCATCAAACTGCTCTGTAAATTAGCTCCAATAATCTAGCAGCTTGGGTGAATTTAGAATCAGTCACTGACCTTTGCATCCTCACTGGAAACAGAGGAGATAGTTTCTTGAGGATGGTTCCCTTGACCAGGCAGAAGGTCTAGATGTATTGCATGCATGTAATGCAGGCACACACTAGATAGAGGCTCTGTAACATGCAAACCTTTTCTTTCCTTTCCAAATGCAGTAGCCATCACATTGTGAGGTTGTGAGGTATCTCATCAGAGGACAAGAAAGAAAGAGCTATCTGTTCTTCTATGTCCACTTTGTTCCTTTTAAATGCAAAATGGTGATTTCCCTTTCACCATGTCATCTCTTCTGATCTATTTGGTGAATACTGGCATATCTCTTTTCAACTGCTTTTCAAATTGCCTGGCTACTTTCCCTCACCAGCTGAATTGGGCCAAGTTTTTTTTGTCTCTGCCAGTACACAATAGGTGCAGCATACCAAACTATTTGGTAGTCAGGTGAGTTTCTCCATTTTCCCTGTGGAAATGTCTGTTATCCTACCATTTTAGGCAGACACCTGGCTCCTCTTGCACACCACATTCTGTATGCAAAACTCGGAGATGACCATTTAAATACAGCACAAGCTGCCAATCCCACTTGAGCTGTTAAGGCAGCTGCAGTTCTATCCTGCCAGACAGTCCAGGATGCCTTATGTATTCTGTGCTACCTTTTGTTTTGTCAAAAACCCCTCATCTCACAGGTATCACACTGGTCTCTGAAACTGCATGCAAGTGATTTTTTCATCAAGGGCATGTCTCTTTGGCAGCTTGCCATTCTCTTCATTGTTGCTATTAATTTTTCCTCATTGGTTGCCCTCACAGGAAAGGTCATTACCTTCTCAGACTTTGGTGCTCGTTTACATGCTATGCAGAATGAGGACGTAGCTCTTTCTATGGCATGCATTCATATGGGGTGGAGACGGATTTCTTCCCTTCCACGTTGCCCATTTTAAATGGAAAAACTCTTGCCACACAGCACAATGTGGAGAAAGAGTTTGTTAAGCCCTTTTCATAATATATTGCTTTCATGGTTGCTAAGGTGGGCCCCAGATAATGTTGGAGTTCAGCTTTCAGAAACTCCTGTCAACATGTCCAGTGGTTGTGGATTCTGGGAGTTGTATTAGAAGAAAGGGGGGGAAGTGCACTGGTTCAAAATATGCAGAGCTGTGGAGTGGGAATCAGATGAAAACTGCAAAAACAACAGCTGAATTTCCAGTATGAAACAATATCACTACAAATTCTATTTCTATACGGCCAAATGATATTTATCGCTTAACATCAAGTGTTGGGATGCCTGTACCTCTGTTTTTATATACTTACAGACTACTGAACTGATCAGTAGAAAACCACTGGTTGTCAAAAAACCTATAGCACAATTAAATTGAGATGGATTTTAACCCAGACAATACCCATAAAAATAAAACTCATTTTGTTTTAATAAACAAATTTAATTCATTGGGGTTTTAGGTCAAACACAAGTATGTTATATGTTACAAATTTATTTTTGTCATTCCATAACTCACACATTTTCTTCTTTCTGGTAATGAATGAATGAACAAATGAAAGGAAGGAAGGAAGGGAGGGAGGGAGGGAGGAGAGAGAGAGAGAGAGAGAGAGAGAGAGAGAGAGAACGAACGAACGAACGAACGAACGAACGAACGAACGAACCATCCAGATGTTTTGGTCTTCAACTTTCAGAAGCTTCAGCCAGCATGCCTGATGGCAAGGGACTGTGAGATCTTCAAAGGTCCTTCCCCTCTGTCCTAGAACAATGGTACAGATAACGATACAATACATTATGAACAATAACTTCTACTTCTCACTAGCCATTAAGACATATACTAAGAATATTCAAGAGCATCTCCTTATACCAGGAACACTGAGAAGCAGAGACTTCTCTACCTACCAATTTTGGAATGAAAGGCATTTCCACCATCAACTTGGCTCTGCCTGCATAACTAAGACAGAAAAGAGTTCCTACTAGAGGCAATGGGAATTTTTTTTATTTCAGATGCCCTGATGTGAAGCCAGGAGCAGAAGGATGGGTGTGATATTCACTCCTATCATGCTGGGGAAAGAAGAGATAAGCCATACAGCATTGCTGGGAGGGTTCATGCTCTCTGAACCTGTAATAGTATGGACATTGACAACAGAGAACTTGCTCAGCGTATACATGTGAAGAATACTTGAAAAGTTTCTTGTTCTCTGTGATCTTCTGGGTTTTGTCAGGTACAGACTTCACACCAAGACTTTCTCCGGCATAAGAAAACATTTATTAGCTTCCTGTGAAAATGAGACCTTTCTTTAGCTGCTGCTTTTGTAGAAGAAACTGCTTAATTCTAGGCAGCTTAATGCCATCTCCAGAGAATCCTATGCAAGAAAGACGCAATTTTGCCCAGGAATTGTAAAAATTCTATTTAGATGGTGTTTCTTTCAGAAAACTATGATCACCAAATATCTGAGAAACCACATGCAATTCTTTTCAGGGAGGGAATCTCTCACACAATGTCTCTGTGAAAAGAGAGGTTTCTCCCCACCTCAATTTCTCACTGAGAGTAAGAGAATATGAGATTCACATCTCTACTACACGTTGTTCATTAGGTATAAAATGCAAATTGGACTTGAATTACTATTTACTATGAATTACTATTTACTAATTACTATTAATATTACTAATTACTAATTACTATTACTATTACTAATTACTATTTACTATTTACTATTACTATTTACTAATTACTATGAATTACTGTGAGATGTGTTCTTGCTTTGGTTTACTTCAGTTTAGTTATTTACAATTTGTGTACAGTGAGCATTGTCCAAAACAACTTATACTGAAGTCCCAAATCCAATAGGTAGATTAGACCAGTTGTTGTTTTTAGACATTAAGTCGTGTCTGACTCTTTGTGACTCCATGGGCCAGAGCATGCCAGGCCCTCCTGTCTTCCACTGCATCCCGGAAGTTGGGTCAAATTCATGTTGGTAGTTTCTGTGACACTGTCCAACCATCTTGTTCTCTGTTGTCCCCTTCTCCCCTTGCCTTCACACTTTCCCAACATCAGGGTCTTTTCCAGGGAGTCTTCTCTTCTCATGAGATGGCTAAGGTTTTGGAGACTCAGCTTCAGTATCTGTCCTTCCAGTGAGCATTCAGGGTTGATTTCCTTCAAAATGGATAGGTTTGTTCTCCTTGCAGTCCAGGGGACTCTCAAGAGCCTCCTCCAGCACCACAATTCAAAAGCATCAATTCTTTGGCAACCAGCCTTCTTTATGGTCCAGCTCTCACTTCCATACATCACCACTGGAAAAACCATAGCTTTGTCTATGCAGACCTTTGTCAGCAAGGTGATGCTGTCTAGGTTTGTCATCGCTTTCCTCCCAAGAAGCAGGTGACTTTTAATTTTGTGGCTGCTGTCACGATCTGCAGCGATCATGGAGCCCAAGAATAGACCATTTGAATCAACTGCTAATTATATTAACCTTGTTGTTTTAATTGGTCTACTCTAGTTAAAACTAAGGGACGTGGTGGCACTGCGGGCTAAACCGCAGAAGACCGCAGAAGACACACAATGTAGTCAGTGCCCATCACTTGTCCCAGCTTCCGCCAACCTAGCGGTTCAAAAGTATGCAAATGCAAGTAGATAAATAGGGACCACCTCGGTGGGAAGGTAACAGCGTTCCGTGTCTAAGTCACACTGGCCATGTGACTACGGAAGATTGTCTTCAGACAAAACGCTGGCTCTATGGCTTGGAAACAGGGATGAACACCACCCGCTAGAGTCGAACACAACTGGACAAAAATTGTCAAGGGAAACCTTTACCTTTACCTAGTTAAAACTACCCATTGGATTGAGGCACAAATGCCTGTTAAGAAACATTTCCTTTGAATAGGGAATGCAAGTCCTTACTTGTCTTGTTCTTCCATTCAAGGAATGACTGTGATGAGATGGGATTTTGAGTTAAAATCTTTTAAGGCATATGGGTTTTGTAATTAAGAAATGAGCCAGAGAGGTTCCATCTTGTTTCTTTGTATAAAGTATCTTTGCTATGCTGACAAGTTGTTTTCTAGGCAAGCAGAGAGAATGTTATTCTGATAGCCTGAGAAAAGAACTCGGCGTGATTAGATGGGAATTGTTGTGACTCTTTGATAAACTACAGTAACCCAAATAACATCTGGAGTGTATGGGAAAGAAGTCATGTGATGCAACAGGACTGTTTGCCTAGTAACGAACTCTGATTGGATGACATCGTGGGAAGGTGCGATAAGCCCTTGCCAGTTACTCTTGAAAAAGGAATTTTTTGCCTATGGACATTGTCTTTCAAGACCGATCCTTCAGTCATTCAAGACCGACTCTTCAATCATTCGTGATACATGGGACTAACCTTTACTATACTGGACTTATGGGATTTTTCCTAAGGACTATGCATGGACTATTTTCTATGGACTGTTACCTAGGGAATATCCGTTATGGACTTCTTTTCTTGGAATACTCCATATGGACAATGCTCTTTTATTTTTCTAAGGACTATGGGACATATAATGGATTTTTACTTTTGTTTAGGGATTTTTATTCTACAGGATCAATGAGGACTATAGCCTTTTTATAACCTACTTGGATTATTTTGTTTTTACTAATGAATTACTGGACTGGAACTGTTTTTATTCTTTTTAATGGCTTTTTGTATTCTTGTAAGGTTTTTGAACACTTTTCTATTTTTCATGTTTTCTTTGCCTCACTACATCTTGGTAACTAACCAGCACAATGCTAGTTTATTTGCTTTGGTTTAATTTGGCTTTGATACTTAGTAACATGCTTCTTCTTTAATAAAATAAAGATTATAAAACTCAATTGGTTTTCTGAACAGTACACTTGTCATAGGGTCATCTGAGAGTGCTGCCTCAGCCTAGCTTACTTAGAGTCCTGTCAGTGGTGCAAGTTAAGTCTAAGGACTACAAAGCCCACTAGACCTTTTCATAATAATATCTGAGAGTACAAGGGTGTTCTTATGTGGGCAGACCTGTAAGAGGGAGTGTTGTAGCATGGCTAGCTGAGTTGGACTCACTCAGCCCATTTTAGCATGTGCAAACTCCTGATTGCTCTCTGTCCAGGCTTACACGTGTGTTTTTGAACCCGTGTTTGCTGACAATGACAACTTTGCTCTCCTTGCTAGAGAGGATGGAGAGGAACTTCCTGGCAGTCTTAACAGAGTTCTTTCATTGGCAAGACAGAGCATCATCATTATCACCTTAGAAATACAGAATTGGAAGGGGTCCTATGGGTCATCAGGTTCAGCCCCTATCAACTCCAAACTTCTAACTCCACAGTCAGATACCAAAACCTCTGAGCTATCCAGCAGCACCTATATTTTGTACAAAACTACTAACAAGTGGAGAAAGTTGCCACATTTCCACAAAAATGTGCAACTTGCACAACTGAACAAAACTCATGAATTGCCCCAAACTGACTCTATTGTTTTCATCTTTCTTGACAACCAGCCAATCAGCATGCATTTAGTTTCTCAAAAGAAAACTACACTAGAAAAATTTTGCATGATGATAGAGATATTTAAGTTGTGAGGAGTAGGGAGAGAGACATTCTTGCTCTTGACTGGAGATGAGGAATCTCACAGGATTTTAACATTCCTTGTTGATATGTGTTTTTCTGTTGAAACAAGTATTATTTCCATCCCTACAGCTGTCTAACCAATTTGGAATAAAAGAAATGAACAGATTCAAGTAAGAATATAAAGGGGTACACCTCCTCTGAGGGGATGGGAATCATGAACAACAGTTCGCATCATCCATCACTTAGCAGGAAACTCTGACTGAACATCTACACAGTGAACACAACATTTACTATGAACTATTTGCAACACTTCTCCATTAATAAGTGTTCCACATGATTGCATCACCATGGGAATCAGCTAGAGCCCAATGTATGACACTTTTATGGCTTGAAAACTTTCAGCCTGTGTTCCCTTATATCCCATGCCAACTGGTGCAGCCATCAGTACTGCTTTTCCAAGTGCATACACTGGTTTGGGGTCAAGTCCTCCCAGCAAATTTGATACTGCTTCAGCATCTCTCAGGAGTAGACAACATGTTTGGAGACTGACATTACTACAATCCTAGCTATACTGGTAAGGGTTGTTCAGAGTAGTAGGGGTACAAATGTCTTTTCTCAATATAAATCTACTAGTAAAATAATGGAAATTTTACTGAACCTTTTGATAATATATGGGTCAAACATTCAAGGAAGTGAGAAAATAAAATAGAATCTAGTGAGCAGAGATGGGGAACATTACGTTCCTGGACTATATGTTTTATTCATCAGCATAGGCCATGCTGGCTGGACTGCTGGGGTTTGAAATCCCATAGCAGCTAGATGGTGATAGTTTCTTCACCCATGGAAGAAATTTCACATTGAAATTATTTTTCAATCCACTGGATAAGCACAAGCATTTGATCTTGCATTTTTAAAAAATTCTTCCCACATATTTTACAACTTCTTCCCATATATTTTAGTAAATAAATAAATAGTAAATAAAAGTGAGTATTTTACCTGCTTGCATAAATAAATGCTGCATTTGGCCATGGGGAAAACAATTGTACAATATTATTTTCCAATAAAAGAAATGAATAATTCATTTGCCTATTAATATAGATCCTATCACTTCTTTATGCTGAGTTTGGTAAAACAGTAAGCATATATTATAAACAAGCAAGTGTTTGGAGAGAAACAAGAAATTTGTCACATGAAAATAAGAGTTGTTACTTATGACTCACTAAACACAGTATCATTTCTACTTTTGTATCATTTGAGAACATAAAACACCAGAACCCTAATGCATGGGTACTGACTAATGTAAAAACTTCTGATAGGGCAAGGTACTTGATCATGTAGAAGCTTTTAATCTCAGTAATTACTGGGACAACAGCATAGAGGAAATGGAAATGGGAAGTATTCCCAACTGCAACCCTGACAAAGAAAGAAAGAAAGAAAGAAAGAAAGAAAGAAAGAAAGAAAGAAAGAAAGAAAGAAAGAAAGAAAGAAAGAAAGAAAGACAGACCTGCTGTAGACAGTGGTTGAAAACCTGTTGTTGATCACAAAACAAACATTGGGGGAGGGAGTCAATATCATGGCAGGAAAGAAAAGGATGAACATTTTCCCTCTTGTATGATGCCGGTCACACAAAAACAAAGCCTCTGTACCATGTACATTTAGCCCTTCAGCGTACACCCTATTTAATAACTGCTATCTGTAGAGTCCAATAATCAGAGAATGCCACTACTTATCAAAGCCATTGAACAAGTAAAGTATACCAATATCAATAATCTTTTTTTTTTAAAGTACAACAGTAGAATGTATTCTTGAAGGCTTTCACAACCAGGATATGATGGTTGTTGTAGGTTTTTCGGGCTCTTTGGCTGTGTTCTGAAGGTTGTTCTTCCAAACGTTTCACCAGTCACTGTGGCCAGCATCTTCAGAGGACAGGAGTCAGAACTCTGTCTGTGCTCTGGTGCAGTTTTGTGGGATAGTTGAGTATTTATAGCTTTGAGATCAGCTTTTGTCCTTTTCAGGAGATTGGGTGATTATGGTGATCAGTATGTTTTTTTGTTGTGGGTGTATTGTTGTGATAAGGGGAGAGATGAGCTGTCACTGTGACTGATGGGTGTCTTTAGCTGTTCTTGTGTGTGCAGTGATCACCAGTCCTTGTGGCTGGGTAGAGTTCGTTGACCTTTTGCAGGCTGTATTTTTCAGTGCTGGGAGCCAGCCTTTGTCGAGTTTTAGACTTTCAACAGTAGACTTTGTTAGCTCACAATGAATATGTTTTGAATGAACCCATATTTTCTTTCTTTTTGTTGTAACTTGACCTTGAAATGAAACATTTTTTAAAAGTTACAGAGCAGTGGTCCCTACCCCCACGTAGCCTGCGACCTCTCCACCATGTTTGCATAAAAACATTAAAAAAAGGCTTTTTTCTCCTCCAAAGGGCCTGTTTCTCATAGACACAGATACACACTAACTTTAATATCTAGCTCTAAAAGATCATGGAAAAAATATTTAACAAGGGCTACAACACATATAAGGCAATCCAGAACCCCCCAGAAAACACTTTGCAAACCCCTTGGGGTGGTGGTTATAGAGCATGTCCTTATTTTACTGTGCTTTAGAATCCCATTGTCAGCCCAAGAATTCAAGAAGGCAGAAAAAGAGTATTATGACAATGTGCAGTATTCTTTTCATCATCAAATAATTGTGTTACCCCACACATGCATGGTAAGGGTATCAGAGTATTTGGTTTCTAGGCTGATACCTTTGTTTCTTGTCTTTTCCATTTTTTATTTAAAGACAGCTATAGCATTCACGGACTCTTCTTAAAGAAAAAGAAATGGGTTAGCTTGAAAAGAGGGAAAATAAAGCTTTAAAGAGAATTATCTATTGATAAAATAGGTATTTTGTTACAGACTAAGGGCCTAATTACACCCCCCAAAGGGACTCCAGTTATGCCAACTCTTTCTATACCTCTGCTGTACAGAAATATTTATTTTTGTGGTAATGTGGTATATCCATATACCAGTGGGAAAGTTCACATTATATTTAATTGTTTTGATTCATTTATTTCTATTTGAACCTTTATATCAGGTTGCACTGCTCTTAATTTTATATCATTTACTATTCTTTTTCTGTTTCTTGGGGCAATAAGGTCCCTCTTGTCCTTTTTAAAAAATTAAAATAAAAGGGATACATCGAGACAGTTCTGAGCCTTCCCTCCTCCTTCCATTTTCCATTCCCTCCTTTACCCGACCCCTTTGCAATTGATAAATTGACATAACAATATTTTGCAAGTCTTTTGCACAGCATCAGGAGGAGGAAGCAGGTTTTGAAATACTTGCAAAATATCATGAAGAGTGGGGGTTTAAAAGAGAGAGAAGATATACAATGCTCCTTTCTTTACAATTCAAAGCAGGAAATGTCTCGCTCTAGGCCTCTTTCACCCACAAGGGAGCGGGGAAGGTTGCATTCTTCGAATATTTATTTTATGTTATTTATTTATTGTATTTATACCCCGCCTATCTAGTCATTTCTGAGCAATGTATACATGTTGTCTTTGCTAGTGGCTGTTACTGCTGATTTGTTGATATACCTTTAAAAGAAAAAAGATACACGTGTACATGAAACCTGACCCCTTTGCAAAGAAAATAAATGGACAGCAACACAGGTTGCAATAATAAGGAATAAAGAGATTCATCATTGGTACAAATTAAACAACCCACATTGCGGTGGTGGGGAAATAAACTGATGGCCAGGAAAATGAGTCAATCTTGGCTGTGCATTATGTGCTGAGAAATTTATGAAATGATCAAAAAATGGCCATATCCATATAACTGTGGTTTTTTCGCCAGGTGAGCTCAAGCCCTAAATGAGAAAGAAGAGCCACAAGTTTCATTCATCCTATATATTTTAGACAGTCACATGAAAATTTAACTGTGGAATTACATCAGGGAAAAGTGGTTCAGTGTTCAACAAGGCCTAATTCTCTCTGAAATCTCAACTTGGCAAACCATGACATTATTATTTTTAATGCTTGACAGCAGATAAAAGACTCTCTGGCAGACAAATGATCTTCTATTTAATATGATTAATTAATTACACCCAAATAAAATTACTTCTGTGTGCAAGGCGAAGGCCTTCTTCAGCAGCAGGGTGTCTTGCTTCTCTACAGCAACTTCCAAGCAGGGTGTCAAGGAAGCTCATTAATAGTGATAACTAGGTTCCAAGGAGTTAACTAGCACACAGTCTGGGCAAGCAGCCAAGCAAGCCTTACAAGTGGTTATCTGTTGAAATAAGAAGCATCCAAACCAAAGACAATAGTTTGAGATTAGTAACTGGCAGAGAGAAAGGGATTCCTGTGAGGGAGAAACACAATGTCAGTCTGGGTCATTTACAGCACAATACAGGCTGTAATAATAATAATAATAATAATAATAATAATAATAATAATAATAATAATAATAATAATAATAATAATAATAATAATAATAATAATAATAATAAATTCTCAGCATTGAGCCTTCAGAAGCCATAAACTTGTTCGGTGTTCCAGAGGCTGCTGGTACAGAGCAGTCCATCCAAGGCTCAATTGTGAGTCATCCAGTCCTGGGTCACCCTTTGTGCTAGGGCTGACTTTCAGGGATACCACCTGCTTTTTTTTTCAGCATCATTTTTGTATACTGGGAAGAGGTCTGGCTCTTTCATTCAATCTGGCAGTTAGTCTCCTCCTTTTGTCTCCTCCTTCTGTTGTACCGCTTCAGTCCCTCTGACTAGAAAGACTGTCAGCTCTACAGCACTCCTATGGTCATGACGTGCAGTCTCCCACTGACTTGAGGATTTGTCTACCGCTGACATGACATCAGAAATTGGGGTGAGAAGTAATAGTCCATTATTAGATTTCCCTGTATTCCTCACTTTTAAAAAACTAGAGATGAAAAATTATTTCTACCATGTTTGTTCCATTACTCAAGCTGGAGTATACTGGAGGATACTGGTATTAAAAAGGTCTTCCTGGTCATATTTACCTTCAGAGACATATCAAGAAATAAGGGAAAAAAACAGCCTTTTAATACAGAAATATTTGATTGTTTGTGGTTATGGAAGACCAATCTGAGTTTCACAGTGATATACCACAAGCTTAATTTTTCTGCACATGAAATGCTAATGGGCAAGGTTAAGGCAAGAGAGATATTTCCAGAGAGCAGCAAAACTTCACCTGTGATCAGCAGTTTTAGTACTGACATGAGGGGACTTGTAAGCATACCCCTCAGTTCTCAACTTCCATAAGCTGTTGTTGTTGTTGTTGTTGTTGTTTTTCTTCTTCTTCTTGCCTCATAGGGTAGTCATAACCAGATTTCCAGCATGACCACACTTGTGTAAGTTATTTTTTTGGACTAAAACTCCCAACTACCACCAAGCCAAAATGGCCTCATCTTGTGTCTGGCAGCGCCGAAAAGGACCTGTTCTCAGCTCAGTTAAAGTACTATGTTCTTACTTCTTTGTTGTCTGTTTTCCCTTCATTCTTTCTGGTTTCTTCAAAATGTAACAGCTAATGTCTTCAAAGTGATTTGCGAAGGTGTAGAGAATATGAAAGCTCTAATAACTAATAGATATAGCCATTGAAACATGTTTCTTTCCCCGCAACAAATTACATTCATTCTGTGCATGTGTACTCTTAGGAGGGCAACAAGAAGTGGAAAGGTTGAACATGAGAATATGATAAAAATGGCAGCAAAACTAGGAATTGCATCCTCTGTGGTAAAAGATCTTCCCAACTTACATGTATTCAGAGGGAAAAAAACATGTTCAGCACTGACAGGATCTTTGCCCCGATAGATTATCTTTGATAGCTGCAGGCCAGTTGTCAGCCAGAGGGCAGTTATCACTGTCATAAATTTGCTGCACTATGTGAGTAAAACTGATGTTGAATTCATTTGCTGTTTTCCCATTGGAAGGCTCCAGTTTTCTTACCATTTGTCCAATCACTCTGGTTTCAGTGTGGTGCTGCACCTTGGGCAATGCCCAATTTATAATTAATTTATTGACTGATTTAATTAATGAATTTCCTTTCTGTATAAAATGGTACATATAATAACATACAAATTAAAATCAAAATCTTAAAGTATGGAATAAACACACATTGAAAACAGAACAGTGAATTAACATGGCCAACATCAAACAGGTTAAAAACACATCAGCAACAAACCAGCCTGCCATGTCCAAAGACCTGCCTCTGCTTGTTGGAAAGCAGAGAGGGAAACAGACCTAGTATCTCTTGACACTGGACAGTGACTGACAGTGCAATTCTAATTCAAAGGTGTCCTGGCTACACAGAGGTAGGATTAGGATTAAGCCATGGCCTTCTCACATGGTTGAAATCTCCTTCTTCTCTCTTTTGTCGGGTGAGCAGAGAACTACAGGCACCACCACCTAGTTGAACTGGGTAAGTGTTGAAAGGAGAAGGGGAGAAGCAAACATTACATACGTTCAACATCTCCTCTAGTCCAGGAGCACTGCCACACTATTAGTTAGGTTACATCCCAAGATTGGGAGGGTTCACATTCAAAAGAGTTTTAGCTAATTTAGCATCAGCTCAGCTGGTTCTTGGCTGTCTTGCTAATGAGCGTACACTAGCAGTTGAATAGTCTGCATGTTTTCTTGACCACTTCTTTAGTATTAAAAAAATGTAAAGATAATCCTAGTGAAATGTTAGATGGTTGTTGTTTAGTTACGGCAGCAGCATCAACGTAAGCAAGTGTGATTTGAATATGTTATTGCCATGAAGAATAGAATGTGATCATCTTTTAATTTCATGCTTTGAAAGAGAGTGAGGCTATTTTTGAAAATAAAAGTGGAAATCATTTTCTTTTTTTTAAAGTCATAAACTGAAATGATACATTGTTTTTCACTTCAGAAAATTGAAGCAGCTCATCAGATTCTTCGTGTGTGATGATGCACTTTGGAGACAGGTGTGTCTAAATATTTAGCAATTCCTGCATTTTTCTCCATTATTTCTTAAATTATTCAGCTGATGAACAGTTTATCAGATTTCCGTGTCATTAGTCCGGTTAAATGCATGTATGATTTATTATGGCTTTCTGAAATAAAGAAGATTATTATGAGTTTAACAAAATGTGAAGCTAATATCTTCCTTTCATTCCCCCCCCCCGCAACTCTCTTCTGAAAGTTAAAAATTTTCAGTCATGAGTACACTAAAAAGCACTGAGGTTCCAAACAAAGTTTATTTCACAAAGGCTTTTTCTTTTTTGTTGCTTGTTTGACTGTAGCGACCATGGTTCAGATCCAGAGCCATCTTGTCTGGTTGGAACGTCACTTCTGCAGCTTCGCTGAGTTTGTTTTATTCTCCTGTTCGACTAGAATCCTCTAGTAGATCACATGTGATCCCCTGATCTTCCTTGAGGGTTTGCAGTGAGGGTGAAGACAAAAGTCTGTAATGGGGGAATGACCTGAGCCAGTTACAGAACATTTTGTAAGAGGTGCACATGAATCTACTGGTTCAAAAATAATATTCAAATTGAAACAAGTGGGAGGCCTTATAGATATTCTTCAGGGAATATTCAGTGCAGATAATAAAAAGTAACTTGCAAACGTGGCTGTCTGAAGTAATAGAGAAGTCAATGAGACTACCATGCATTAATGAAGCCACAAGAATTCTCTTTCCACGCACTTAATATAGAATATTTCCTTCAAGTATTGCCATGAAAAAAGAGTACGAGTTGTAATGTCTGCCAGTGGAAGCTAATGTTTCATGCATTGATTTCTGTATACTCTAGTCCAGAAATCATTCCATAATTTGTGGCTACTGGCCATTGTCTTGTGAGAATTAACATCTAAAAGGTCTAGAAAGCACCATTTAGGTCACTCCATATGTATTATACTTATGTCATATTGACTGAAATCTAGCAGTGTGTCACAATTAGAATAGGGTCATTGAATCAGTGGGAATTTGGTGAGTCAACTGCTCCATAAGTACTCCTGATTCAATGGGCCTACTCTAGTCGACTTACCACTGGATTTCAAGAAATATATCTTTAACCTACATACACTGTACAGAGTCACTTGTGGATTATTTTTTGACTCCATTAGCATTCCAGTATGCCAAGGTTTAGCAAAAAGGTTAGCATTCTGGTTGGGGCTGAGTTAATAAAAGGGCTTCCTGTGCATTTCTTATCTTTCCTGAGCCCATAGCCAAAATACCATTGTTTACTACAAAAAAGGGTTGATTTACTGACAATTTGATTTACTCATTAATTCAAAAGAAAGAACCTGAGACAGGAAATAAATCAAGTATGAGAAAAAGCAAAATAGATAGATTTACAAATTCAGCCAGTGGGTTTAGAGTGCTTAGCTCTTAACATTCTGGCTCTGAATCCCTGCACAGTCAGATTGCCACCTTTAGTTTTTCTTGGCAGTCTCCTGATGCATAGGGTATAGTGATAACAATTATACTTCTTGAATTTGAGAGAGCACAGATGGTTGGCTTTTTTTTAAAAAAAGTGTGTAACACAAGTGTCACACATCCCCATGTCCCTAGTTTGTTTCCCTCAAACCAAGGTCCACCTTTGGACAGAACTTGCTTATTTCTCCTTCCACCAACTGCCACCAATGGATCTTTATCCACACATTACCAATAATGTTGCATAGACACGTGTAGTCAACGATAACTGATTATTTATTATTCAGTTGTTGAATCACACAAGTAGGTTCATAGATGTTTTATTATGTTGCACTCATCAAACTTGGATATTAAACACGTTTCTTTATTTGTATTACTTCACATCAATCACTGGGTTAAGATCTGATGACTGTCTATCTATTTTATTATACTTATATCCTTTAACTATTCTTTAGCACATCAACCAACTACACCAACATTCCAATCTCTCTCATAAACCTTCAAAACCTCCTCCCTGCTCCTCTCTCTGTCTCCAACTCCCTCTGACTCCGCCCTCCTGTCCTCTCATAGGCTCCAACTCTAGAGCTCCACATGACGGACAGGTGGGACATGGGCATTCCGCAACAACAAGCTTATTAAAATGTATACATTTCTTTATAAATTCAACAGAAAGAGCTTAAGGTTAAAAACATTTAGATATGAAAGATAGCAAAACTGACAGATATGTCCATTAAAGTCATGATGCCTTCAAGTGTATGAGAATTCTGTTTACCTGAATCTTAATGATGAATTAGGGCTGGCATCCTTTTTTCTGAAATGACTATTCTTTTAATAACAGAGAGATATGAGGAGGAAGAAATACACATGTATACAGAGCAGTTTGAATGAAATCAGTGGTGCTTACCCTCTAAGAAGCAATGACCACATAAAATGCAGCTTCATTAACAATGTGTGGTAATCATGCTGTCTGCCTTAGCTGCTCTTTAATCCTAAATGTTTTAAGGATGTTTAACAATGAAACAGAAATACTCTACATATTCATTACAATCATTGTCATAATTCATTATCTGTTCCTTTTACTCATTATTTTCTTCCATATATTATGCAGTTTTGATGGTATGGACAAGATTTTGTTTTTGTATTAGTAAATGGATATAGGAATGTCCCTTTGATATTTCATGGAAAAGCAAATCAGTGATGTATAAGGCATGCCTGATACGGCAGTTCAAACAAAAGATGATAACCCTTTAATTGGTTTTTCAGATCAGGACCACAGTCCGGGCTTGATGCATGATAAATATGGGAAAGTTTGGACAAATATTAATTTTTTAAAAAAGATTGATCGTTCTACTGTGACTGATCTACTTTTCCATGCCACAAACTTTTGTCTTTATGTTTACAACCCCACTTTGAATAAGAAATAGGGTCCTTACATAATGTGTGGGCACACATGCTCAGTAAACGACCCTGTAGCAATCCCCAAACTCCTTTCCCATGTTTGTGGAAATATTTATTGCCAATAGATAGATGTATACATTTTGAGCTGCTAAAGTCAGGTTTGTTTGGTTTTTTTTGGCATGGAAGGCAAATAGTTTCAGAATGTGAGGACAGTTATCTCCTGTGCACATATGTGAATCAAGTCAAGCAAACTTTTGATGTTTCTCTTGGATTTGGTTTTATGTGTCACTCCTGAAGACCAACTAGTAAGATCATGTTTTGTTCCATTTATGTGTGAGAGGCAACTGTCCTCTACTGCTCTCATTTCTTGTTGATCTTCATATAAATGATGGCATTCTCTCTGTATGTGTCTCTGTGTATTGGCTGGTTCTTCTTATTTTTGTGTCCAGGGTCACTAGGCAGCTTTGTGTTCTCTCTTTCTCTCTCTGGGTGAGAGAGAAGGCAGAAAGCACATGAAAATGTTATGATATGTGCTGTCAAATCACATATGACTGAATAGCCACCTAGAACATTATTTAGAAGACAAAATGGATGCCTAAAATCAGCCAAGCAGTACTGGAGACTGAAGAAAACATATGCTCCTAAGCACTAGGCAACACTATTAATTTGGCTACAATTGCCTTCACCTAGTGGGTAGATTACATTTTCTTCCCAATTTTCTAACAGTGAGTGGGTTTATCACATTTCTGTGTAACCTCATTATCTGGCCAAATTCCTTGAATTTCAAAAGAATGCATTGGGGGAGAGAAAAATGTTGAAACCTGACAGCCCTTTAGTGACCAGGGAGAGAGAATCCAATCAATAGCCACCTAGATGGAATATGAAACCTACACTCTTGACTTGGGTTTGCAGCCTGCATTTCTGACTTTAATTTAAAGAAACAAACTTGATAAAGACATCTACCATGCCTTTTGGAGTTGCCATATGTTCTTTTCACCCCTGTGCTATCCACAATATATCGGTTCAAGCCTGATGAAGACTATTATAGGTTGAAAGCTAGCTCCTTGCTTTTGTCAAGATTTTCTTGTAAACTGAGTCTAAAGTCTTCAAATTATGATAAGAATAGCCAGTCTTCAAATTGTGCAACTCTGTTGTTGAGTAATCTGAGAAAACAGAGATATAAAAGCAGGCTCATCTTCCCCCTCCCAACTGCTCTCACACTAGAACTTCCTGCCAAGGGTGGATAGGCTCTCCCCTCCCTGTTCTTTCATTCTGTTCAGACAGATCCTTGACATTTAGCTTGGTTATTGCTGAAGAGGTCTTTGAAAACTTGGACGGTAATGTTTTTCTTATTATTGATGGATCTTTAATTGAGTTAATTATATCTATTTTTATTTGACTTTTCTCCCCGCTATTAATCACCAAGGGTGCCATTCTTTGGCAGCACGTTGGGATATTAATTTAAGGGATAAATATAATACATAAATGTTGGGCTGGGATGATTTTTTAATAACAATCCTGCACATAGTTACACAGCATTAGGATCCCTTAGTTTAAGCAACAAGGTTTAAACTCTCCCATTTAAAGGGGCTAGAACCTGAATTGCACTTTTACTTATTTTCTATTTGCAAAATGCTATTTGCTTTATCCTGGAAGTGACATCACAGTTTGTTCTTTATCAAGTGGTAGAAAATGTTGTGTGATGTAAAATATGTTTAAATGGAAACTATTTTATTTGCACTCTTCTTTTCCTCCAAAAAACTCAAGATGCTCTTTATGGTTTTATTTCTCCTCACGTTCCCCTCATAACAATCCTGAAGGACTGAGAAAGTGTGACTGGCACAGGATCACCCAGTGAGCTTCATGGCCGAGGAGGGATTTGAATAAAGGTCTGCTAAATCTTAGGCCAGTACTCTAATCAATGTACCAATATATTTTTTATCATTCCACATTGCTTTACATTTTCTGAATTCAATCAATCTGAATTCTAGCTGTTAAATTTGGTTAAATATGAACTGCACTACAATATGCTATAGGTCAGTGGAGGCAAAAAAATTTTGGCTCAAATGCCCAAAATGAGGGGGGGTGGAAGAAATCAGTGGCTGCCATGCTGCCCAGAAGACCAGAACCAGAACAGGAAGTGGCAGTTTCAGAGGGAATCATGGGGACAGACAGGAAGTTAAAGGGGGAATCATGGGGATGGACAGGAAGTTAAAGGGGGAATCATGGGGACAGACAGGAAGTTAAAGGACCCAGAACAGGAAGAGAAAGGGGGAATCCCAGCTGCAGCCACTTCAAAAGGTTTGTTTCCTCAAGGGTGGGCGGGTAAGCTGCTCACCCATGTGCCAGAAGAAAGGGCTTCATGTGCCAGATGTGGCACATGTGCCATAGGTTTGCCATCACTGCTATAGGTCATGTTTGAATAATAACTATCGTTATTTTTATTTAAATTAATATAGAGTTATTCCATTAATATGACAAATTGCAAATTAATTTTTTAGATCTTTAGTGTGAAATGTTATCTGTTGATACTATCTTTGTACTCCAGACATGTTTAATCATATAACTGTCATTGCTATTATATATTAGCCTTCTAGAAGCATTTTAAATTTGTAATCATTCTATTTCATAGCTTCCCACCAAATATATATCAGTTTTCTGAGAATGGGTATCAGTTCTCATGCCTGATTTTTTGCTAACAAGGCATTGCTAAGGGTATAGCTAGCATAGGCAATACAATATGACACTGCCTCTCCAGAAAATGATTCCACTAGATTAGAAGTAATCATAACTCCACAATAGCGCATGCATATTATTGCCCAGTAGAGCAAATCAACCTTCTACAAGGGAATTCTAAAAATGGGGGAGAGTCCAAACAAAAAATATGTAACTTTGAAATTGGACTTTGTATCAGCACCAAATTTGGACATGGGTGTAGGAGACAGTCTGCTCTTGCATTGTAACAAATTTTAGGCAGTTTGGGCAACAGGTTTTAGAGTTATGGTTTTCTAAATGTAAAACTGCTTCCCCCCAATTGTTAACAACACTCATGCCAGTAGTCAAGATGGTCTACCGGATAACCTCTTGTGCTCACTACCATTCACTCTTGTAAAAAAATACAGCAATGATAACTGCTTTGTGTTTCGGTGAGAAATGGTTTGCTGATGAAAAAAGGAGTCAGCTTCTGGGATTTTCCTTTCTCTGGTGTCACCTTGTAAAAACTAGTGAGCACAAGAGGGTATATACATGATCTATAGACCATCTTGACTGTTGCCATTGGTGTTGCCAACATTCAAGCTGTCATTTGCTATGTAAAGCTTGGCATCTTTTTTTCTTGCTGGCAGCATGGGTATGATATTGTGCAGCAATATCAAGCAATTTCCTGCCATTCTGAATTGTCGATACAGAAGCACAATATCCCACATTCATAAACCAGAGGTTTTGTTTTGTTTTTTGAAGAACTGAATCAACTTATAGCTTCTGAAGGTTGTTAAAATGCAGCTCCTATAAGCCCTAACTAATGGTGAGAAATGATGAAAGTTGAAGTTCAAAGATCAATCAGAAGGTCAGATGTTGTTCACCCCGTTTTAAATGTTTCTGTTTCCTATCTATATACCTGTCAGCCATAAAATGCTGAATGGATACATGGTGAAAACATGGGTGTGCGTGTCTATACCCATAAGCCATTTGATGTTTTCGTCGTCGTTTAGTCGTTTAGTCATGTCCGACTCTTCATGACCCCATGGACCAGAGCACACCAGGCCCTCCTATCTTCCACTGCTTCCCGTAGTTGTGTCAAATTCATCTTGGTTGCTTCGATGACACTGTCCAGCCATCTCATCCTCTGTCGTCTCCTTCTCCTCTTGCCGTCACACTTTCCTAACATCAAGGTCTTTCCAATGAATCTTCTCTTCTCATGAGATGGCCAAAGTACTGGAGCCTCAGCTTCCTCTATTTCTTTGCATTGTTCATTTAAGAAGGCCCTCTTGTCTCTCCTTGCTATTCTTTGGAAGTCTGCATTCAATTTTCTGTAACTTTTCCTATCTACCTTGCATTTTGTTTCCCTTCTCCTCTCTGCTATTTCTAAGGCCTCCTTGGACAGCCACTTTGCTTTCTTGCATTTCCTTTTCTTTGGGATGGTTTTTGTTGCTGCCTCCTGTACAATGTTACGAGACTCTATCCAAAGTTCTTCAGGCACTCTGTCCACCAAATCGAGTTCCTTAAATCTGTTCTTTACTTCCACTGTGTATTCAGAAGGGATTTGGTTTGGATTATACCTGACTAGCCCAGTGGTTTTTCCTACTCTCTTCAGTTTAAGCTTGAATTTTGCTATGAGAAGCTGATGATCAGAGCCACAGTCAGCTCCAGGTCTTGTTTTTGCTGACTGTATAGAGCTTCTCCATTTTTGGCTGCAGAGAATATAATCAATCTGATTTCGATATTGCCCATCTGGTGATTTCCATGTATAGAGTCGCCTCTTGTGTGTTGGAAAAGAGTGTTTGTGATGACCAGCTTGCTCTCTTCAGTAGCTAATCACATCTAAATTTCCCAAACTACACACTCTATTACTCAGTCTAGCTTTTCTCTCCTGCCTGACTCTTACATTTCTCTTCCTAACTTAAACTCACTTAATCTGCTCTTAACTCTCTGACTCCGCCTCTTATAGCATCTCTCTTGACTCCGCCTCACAGCAATATGAATATTCATGAACCATTACATAATACAACAAGAACCATAGATCTAATAAATGGAGAATGCTTCAGGCCTCCCCCCTTAAATATGTTTGTTTGGGAGCAGAAGCACGCTTTTCCTCCTAAACAAACAGGCACAGATGCATAACTTACATAACATTTAACAGTTCAATAGGAAAAGTCATTCAATATAATAATTTCCATTCTTATTACTTTAAACAATTTAAACAACTATCATTCCATATACTCTAAACGTTTTACTAATTTCAACAATATACTTTACCTTATCACTTATACTTTATAATTAATTTTCATTAACATTACCAACCTTACAGTAATCACCATCAGGAAACTTATACATAAATAATTAAACAGAGAATCAAAGTCCATTTTAGTTTATAATTAAAGTACTGGTATCATTCTTCTGGTTCCTGTTCACGGATATTCAACGTTTAATCATATTTACAAATGTCCATTCTCCTTCCATCAGTCATTTGACTTCCGAGGCACTATCTGAGTCTCTTTCACAAAGTACAGTCAACCAAAAATAAAAATATTTTGACCTTTTTTTGATAGTAAATGTCAATATAGCAACTTTATTTATTGCAGAACTGCTACTCCTGTACTGTTCAAAACACCAAAAAAACTGTAATTGACAAAAATGAGCAGCTTTCCAGTAAGACAGAATATCTGAATGTGAGATACTAGTTCTCTTTCACAGCTGTTCCTAAACATCCCTTTACTTCAGTGATTCACTTTAAAGGGTTTCCAAAATGTGTGGATAGAAATACATAATTAAAATCAAGGTGATTAAATGCTTTATTTATGGAAATTTTAAACTGGCAGAATAAATCAAGTTCTCAAAAAGTATGTTTATTGTCCAAATTGCAATACCATGTTTCAACAAAAATAAAGTAAGATGAACTTCACCTCTAATATTGGTTCTAACCTTCAAAGGCAGCCAAGCAATATAATTCAGATGACACTGAAAAGATCTCTTTTCCTCACATAAAATGTGTAAGAGAATCATAGAATCATCACTCTTACAGGAAGGGCCCTGTATGTTCACTAAGTCCAATCTCCTGCACAGTGTAGGCATTACCAAATCAAAATATATCTGATAGACAGTTGTCTAATTTTCTCTTGAATGCATGATGATTCCTGAGGGAATTGGTTCCAGTATCATACTGCTGTAATATTAATTAATTAATTGGTGTCCATTTTCTATGCCTCCTGCAGAGTAGCCATTTACAACAATGAAGCCAGATATGATAGGAAGTTTCTCAGACCATTCAATGGAAATCTGGCTTCCTGTAACCTGAGCCCATTATTATGTGTTCTGCTATCTGGGATTATTGAGAACAGATCCTTCCTTGCAATTATTCAAAGAGTGCTGTTATATATCTCCCCTCAGTCTTCTTTTCTGAAGGCTAAACATGCCCAGTTCTTTCAGTGTTTCCTCACAGTGTTCCCAGTCCCCTGATCATCCTTGGTGCCCTCCTCTGAACTTGTTCCAGCTTGGTGGCATCCTTGTTCAAGTGCAGTGTCCAAAACTGGACATAGCAGTGCCGAAAAGAGGGGGACTAGTACCTCACAGGATTTGAAGACTATACTTTTGTTAATACATCCTAAAATAGCATTTAATGTTTTAGCAGCCCCATCACATTATTGCCTTTTGTTCTACAACAATTCCAAGATCCTTTTCGGTCGTAGTATTACTGAGCCAAACTGTGTTTCCCCATTTATGTTTCAAGCAAGAAATACCAAAATAACTTCTTGAAAAACAATATGACAATCAGTTTGTGCTTAGGGTTAATTAATAATAAAGTGGTTAATTAATAATAATAAAAAGGGGGGTCAGGTTCTGTGATTTTCTTTTCTTTGATGCCTCCTTTTGAATGGAAGTGAGCACAAGAGGGAATCCTATATACAGTGGTGCCTCTCTTGACAATGTTAATTCATGTCAGCGAAATCGCTGTAGAGCGAAAACATTGTGAAACGAAATAAAAAACCCCATTGAAATGCATTGAAAACCATTCAATGCGTTCCAATGGACTGAATACCTGCTCGTCCAGCGAAGATCCTCCATACGGTGGCCATGGTGCCTGTAAAGTGAGGAATCCATCCTAGAAAACAGTGGGGGGCCATTTTCTTCAGCCAGCAGCCATTTTGAAACCCGGCAATCAGCTGTTTGCTGATTGTCGTAAAGCAAAAATCGGTTCCTGAAGCAGGGAACCGATCATCGTTAAACAAAAAAAAAAAAACCATTTAAACCATTGTTTTGCAATTGCAAAAGCAATCGCAAAAGCCTAATTGTACAGCGATTTCCTCGTTAAGCAAGGCAATAGTTAAGCGAGGCACCACTGTGCTACCTTGACTGAAGACATGATGTTTTCAACTTCAGAACAAGAAGACCCTCTGGCAATAGATAAGGGGTGTCATGAAATGGCAGCAAATTGTTTATTATTTCATAGAATCATAGAAACCTGAAGTTGGAAGGGGCCTACAAGGCCATCAAGTCCAACTCTCTGCTCAATGCAGGGATACAATCAAAGCATATCTGCCAGGTGATTATCTAAGTTTTTCTTCAATGCCTCCAGTGTTGGAGCACTCACCAACTCCTGAGGTAACTGGTTCTACTGTCGTACTGCTTAATTTACTACTATATTTTTACTGATGAAGATAAGGAGAGGTGCTTGACAGCTTTTTTGTTATTTTGTCCAAAGACAAAATAATTTGATCACTTGAAGTATGTTGTACCTTGATTTAAGAAGGAATTCTTGGACCAACATGTGAAGGGTCCATTATACACTTACCTGCTATGTAATTCTTAAGTATGAGGAGGCTGTCAGGGGTGAAAAAGTGCAACCTCAATTCTACTTCATAGATATGGTTGACTACACGAGGATTTTAAATAGCTGAACATTTAGGCTCTCAGTGGCCCAATGTGTCACTTATGTTTTGTCCCACATTTTATTTTGTAATGCCTCAAATTCTTTCTAGCATGTTTAGGAAGTCATTAAGGAATTTTGGGAAGTCCTTGTTAAGAAGTGCATCAAAGCAAATACTCATCACAAGTTTTAGTAAACTCATTTAATACATCCAAGATGCATAATACTGCATCTGACAATATGTTTTCACCAACCTAAACTTGCCTCTCGCCCAATTTCAATTTTACTTTATGCTGATGATGCTGTTTTATTGTCAACTACGTGTGTAGGATTTAGAAGACTTCTGAGATCATTCTCTACCTACTGTAATGAAGAAAACTAATAATTAACTATGCTAAAACCAAGATTATGGTTGTGAGTAGAAGGAGAATAAAGCACAAATGGTCTCTAAATGGACACCCTATAGAACAAGTAGCATGCTATAAATACCTTGGCATAGTTTTTCATTCTTCAGGATCCTGGCTTACTCATGTAAGCCATGCAGCAATGAGTGCCCAGAAAAATACTGGGGCAATAACAAGATATTTTCATACTGTTGGGAGTAAACATGTACCATCAGTAATACAAGTTTTTAAGGCCAGGATTATATCACAAATGCTTTATGGTTCTCAACTATTTGCTTACACTAATCTACAACCTCTGGAGATTGTTCAGACCAGATTTGCGAGAGCCATTCTTGGAGTTCCACCTTGTACTTTCAATGTGGCTCTTCGTTTAGAGGTTGGGATAATATCCATTAAAGCATGGGCTAAAGTCCTTATGCTGAAATACTGGCTTAAACGGATTTTCTCATTAGAAGGCTTGGCCCCACTGATCCTACTAGATTTCTTTCAGTCAGAGTGGAAGAAGTATCTAATTGAAGAGATATCGAAAATTGGCTTTTTCCCCAGTATACTTATAGCAATGGGTCTTACGGATGCCATTAATGTGGTGAAGTTAAGGGTATGGGACATTGAACTACAGGACCATGTTGGCCAGTTAGGGAAATATAACTTTCTTAAGAAATCTTCTTTTATCACATCCTTGTATTTAGCCAGCACTATGTCATCTAAAGCCATTAGGACTTTCACACTAGCTAGGCTCAATGTCTTTCCTTCTAAGCTTCTGGAGGGAAGCTTTCAAGGTTTGCCGGCATCAGATTGTCTCTGCCCTTGTAATAATGATAAGGTTGAATCAGTTGGTGATGTTCTTCTTTTCTGTTCTTGCTATCGGGTTCTTCGTATGGAGCTTTTATCTGTAAATCTCCTGGGAGATCAGAGGAGGATTATATGCAGTGGCTACTCTCAAACAATACCCCTTATATCACAAGACAAGTGGCCAAATTCTGTGCTGCAGCAATGGTTGTTCGTAAACAGATGTTTGAGTAGGTGGTTTTAGATTGATAATATGTTTTTAATATAACACTGCCTGAAGTTTTACCAATATTAAGGATATATGATGTTATTAATTGGAAAGAAGGGGTTGTTTTATCATGTTTTAATGGAATTTTATTATCCTGCCCAAAACAATAATTGTATGTATCTGTTTTATATTGTTTTGGTTTTACTGGTCTTAGACCGTAATAAAGTACTACTACATTTGACAATATGTGGGTATCAAAATGAATTTTGTGCTTGAAATGCAAAACAGTTTGAGTTGTCCCAATAAAAAGTGATAGTGACAGCAATATTTGATACTGAGAAAAGTGTGCTTCAGCTGATTATGTATAATGCATATTTATACCTGCCCTTGCCCCTTCAATCATCATATAATTTAAAGTAACATCAGCACAACTCCTAGGTAGTCAGAGGAATCAATACTGTAATGCTATCATGGGTTAAAAGAAGGCAAATGAAATGTAGAAGGGCAACTTGAAGTGCCTACATTTTAATGCTAAAAGGGTCGCTAAACCTTATATTGGGGTGAGGAATAGTTCTTTAAATAAAGATTGGAAGACTGTCAGAGATGTGGCCAAAAGGCACCATGAAGCTTTTCTTAAGTTCCTCATTAAAATTTATGCCCTTTGAAACTTATCCCAGATGTACTTAAAAAAAAAAAAAAAACCCTCCTTCCTTTCTCATGTACAACATGAACAACCAAGTAATATATAATACCTGACCACAGGAAGAGAAGGCTTGTTATTCATTCATTGATTTAGTGCCCCAATTAACTATATTGGAAGACTGATTTTCTTGTTCACTTGCTGTATTGTACAAACTGTTTATTCTTCCTTTTAAAAACATATCTGTGGGGAAACTGATCATGATGCTTAAACAAATAAGAATGATCTGAAGATGATAGAAAATTCCAGTGTGCATTGTAAGTGCAGAGAATACGATTATGAGAAGCATTTACTATAAATACAGTCAACCCTCGACTTACGAACAGCCCTAGTTACAAACATTTCGACTTATGAACCGCTCTGATAGGAAAATATTGCCTCGACTTGCAAACTTTGCTTTGAGTTACGAACGGAAAAAATGCATGGGAGGTGGCGAAAACACAAAATGTGAACTTTCAGTTAACCATTGGCCAGCAAAGAGGGTGCTTGTCTGCTTCCTCGCTCGTCCCAGCATTTACAGAGTGCTAAAGAGACAGTCTTCAGACTGCCTGGTACTGCCTGGTACAGTGCTGTACAAACTGTTTTTGTTTTGTTTTTTTGGCTTTTTAAAAAATTGTGATTTTTTGATTTTTCATTTTTGACATTCTTTTTTTAAGTAGAGAGACTGTTCTGGGTGAGTACACTATGTTTTTACTTTACTGTATGTACTGTACAGGGCTTTTTGCAGCTTGGTGGGGGGGGTAGGCTCCTTCATGGATTGCTGCCTTGTCATGGCGAAGGGGCTTGAGTAGCTCAGAGAAGCTATGGGCTATGCTCTGCAGGGACATCCAAGATGGACAGGTCATAGTGGAGAGTTCCAATGAAACACAATCCACCTGGATTAGGAACTGGCAATGCCATTCCAGTATCTTTGCCAAGAATGCCCCATGATCAGAAACAAAAGGCTAAAAGATATGACGCTGGAAGATGGGCCCCTCAGGTCGAAAGGCGTCCAACATGCTAGTGAGGAAGAGCAGAGGATAAGTACAAGTAGCTCCAGAGCTAATGAAGTGGTTGGGCCAAAGCCGAAAGGACACTCAGCTGTGGACGTGTCTGGAAGTGAAAGGAAAGTCCAATGGTGCAAAAATAAATAAATAAATACTGCATAGGAACATGGAATGTAAGATCTATGAACCTTGGGAAGCTGGAGGTGGTAAAACAGGAGATGGCAAGAATAAACATTGACATCCTGGGCATCAGTGAACTAAAATGGACAGGAATGGGTGAATTCAACTCAGATGATTATCATATCTACTATTGTGGGCAAGAATCCCATAGAAGGAATGGACTAGCCCTCATAGTCAACAAAAGAGTGGGAAAAGCTGTAATGGGATATAATCTCAAAAATTATAGAATGATGTCAATACGAATCCAAGGCAGACCTTTCAACATCACAATAATCCAAGTTTATGCACCAACCACCATTGCTGAGGAGACTGAAATTGAACAATTTTATGAAGATTTACAACACCTTCTAGAACTGACACCAAAGAAAGATATTCTTCTCATTCTAGAGGGAATGGAATGCTAAAGTAGGAAGCCAAGAGATAAAAGGAACAACAGGGAAGTTTGGCCTTGGAGTTCAGAACGAAGCAGGACAAAGGCTAATAGAGTTTTGTCAAGAGAAAAAGATGGTCATCACAAACACTCTTTTCCAACAGCACAAGAGGCAACTCTATACATGGAAATCACCAGATGGGCAATATCGAAATCAGATTGATTATATTCTCTGCAGCCAAAAATGGAGAAGCTCTATACAGTCAGCAAAAACAAGACTTGGAGCTGACTGTGGCTCTTATCATCAGCTTCTCATAGCAAAATTAAACTGAAGAGAGTAGGAAAAACCACTGGGCTAATCAGGTATAATCTAAATCAAATCCCTTATGAATACACAGTGGAAGTAAAGAACAGATTTAAGGAACTCGATTTGATGGACAGAGTGCCTGAAGAACTTTGGATAGAGTCTCGTAACACTGTACAGGAGGCAGCAACAAAAACCATCCCAAAGAAAAGGAAATGCAAGAAAGCAAAGTGGCTGTCCAAGGAGGCCTTAGAAATAGCAGAGAGGAGAAGGGAAACAAAATGCAAGGTAGATAGGGAATGCAGACTTCCAAAGAATAGCAAGGAGAGACAAGAGGGCCTTCTTAAATGAACAATGCAAAGAAATAGAGGAAAATAACAGAAAAGGAAAAACCAGAGATCTGTTCAGGAAAATTGGAGATATTAGAGGAATATTTTGTGCAAAGAGGAACGTGATAAAGGACAAAAATGGGAGGGACCTCACAGAAGCAGAAGACATCAAGAAGAGGTGGCAAGAATACACAGAGGAATTATATCAGAAAGATTTGGATATCCCGGAAAACCCAGTCAATGTAGTTGCTGACCTTGAGCCAGACATCCTGGAGACTGAAGTCAAGTGGGCCTTGAATAATAATAATAATAATAATAATAATAATAATAATAATAATAATAATAATAATTATTATTATTATTATTATTATTATTATTATTATTATTATTATTATTATTATTATTATTATTATTATTATTATTATTATTATTATTATTATTATTATTATTATTTATTGTCATTGTAAGTATATACACATACAACGAAATTCACAGACACCCAGAGACCAGACACACGCACACACATAAAATTCCCAAACACTCCCCACCCACTAAAAGTCCCCCACTAAAAATACAGACATCTACACCGCAGGCCAAGTAACACAGTCCAACTAATTATTCACTACTGGTGGTCTTTAAGCTCATTATTAATTGTAATTATAGCTCTGGGAGAAAAACTATTGAGAAAACGTGTGGTCCGAGTCTTAATTGTTCTATATCTTCTGCCAGATTGTAACAGTTCAAAAAAGTTATAAGCAGGATGGGAAGAGTCTCTCAGGATGCTATGTGATTTCCTTAGACAACGGGATGTGAAGATGTAATCCAGGGTTGGTAGCTGGAGCCCGATGATATTCTGGGCAATTTTAATGGTTCTCTGTAGAGCTTTTTTTGTCTGCTACAGAGCTACTCCCAAACCATGCCAGAATGCCATAGGTTAGGACACTCTCAATGGTGCTACGATAGTATGACAGAAGTAAATGCTGAGATAAATTTAACTTGCCAAGCATTCTCAGGAAATACAGCCTCTTCTGTGCCTTCTTCATTAGCATGTTGGCATTTATAGTCCATGAGAGGTCCTCTGAGATGTAAGTACCCAGAAATTTAAAACTACCAACTCTCTCCACTTCCTCACCGTTTATGTACAGTGGTACATGTACATTTCTCTTCCTCCTAAAATCAATTGTGAGTTCTTTAGTTTTTTTGATGTTAAGTGTGAGATGATTTTCTTTACACCAAAGTATCAACCTTTGTACTTCCTTTCTATAAGCAGACTCATTGTTCTTATTTATGAGCCCCACCACTGTCGTATCATCCGCAAATTTAATAATTGCATTGGTGTTATACAGTGGGGTGCAATCATGTGTGTACAGGGAAAAAAGCCTGGCTAACAACAAGGCCAATGGAGGTGATGACATTCCAGTTGAACTATTTAAAATCTTAAAAGATGATGCTGTTAAGGTGCTACATTCAATATGCCAGCAAGTTTGGAAAACTCAACCATGGCCAGAGGACTGGAAAAGATCAGTCTACATCCCAATCATAAAGAACGGCAGTGCCAAAGAATGCTCCAACTACCGTACAATTGCACTCATTTCACACGCTAGCAAGGTTATGCTCAAAATCCTCCAAGGTAAGCTCCAGCAGTATGTGGACTGAGAACTCCCAGAAGTACAAGCTGGATTCCGAAGGGGCAGAGGAACTAGAGACCAAATTGCTAACATGCACTGGATTATGGAGAAATCCAGAGAGTTCCAGAAAAATATCTACTTCTGCTTCATTGACTATGCAAAAGCCTTTGACTGTGTGGACCACAGCAAACTATGGCAAGTCCTTAAAGAAACGGGTGTGCCTGACCACCTTATCTATCTACTGAGAAACCTATATGTGGGACAGGAAGCAAGCAACAGTTAAAACTGAATATGGAACAACTGATTGGTTCAAAATTGGGAAAGGAGTATGACAAGGCTGTATATTGTCTTCCTGCTTATTTAACTTATATGCAGAATACATCATGCGGAAGGCTGGACTGGAGGAATCCCAAGCTGGAATTAAGATTGCCGGAAGAAATATCAACAACCTCAGATATGCAGATACCACTCTGATGGCAGAAAGTGAGGAGGAATTAAAGAACCTTGTAATGAGGGTTAAAGAGGAGAGCGCAAAAAACAGTCTGAAACTCAACATCAAAAAAACTAAGATCATGGCCACTGGTCCCATCACCTCCTGGCAAAGAGAAGGGGAAGATATGGAGGCAGTGACAGATTTTACTTTCTTGGGCTCTATGATCACTGCAGATGGAGACAGCAGCCACAAAATTAAAAGACGCCTGCTTCTTGGGAGGAAAGCAATGACAAACCTAGACAGCATCTTAAAAAGCAGAGACATCACCTTGCCAACAAAAGTTCGAATAGTCAAAGCTATGGTTTTTCCTGTAGTGATGTATGGAATTGAGAGCTGGACCATAAAGAAAGCTGACCACCGAAGAATTGATGCCTTTGAATTGTGGTGCTGGAGGAGGCTCTTGAGAGTCCCCTGGACTGCAAGGAGAACAAACCTATAAATTCTAAAGGAAATCAAACCAGAGTGCTCACTGGAAGGACAGATCCTAAAGCGGAGGCTCCAATACTTTGGCCATCTCATGAGAAGACAAGACTCCTTGGAAAAGACCTTGATGTTGGGAAGGTGTGAAGGCAAGAGGAGAAGGGGACAACAGAGGATGAGATGGTTGGACAACATCATCGAAGCAACCAAGATGAATTTGATACAACTATGGGAGGCAGTGGAAGATAGGAGAGCCTGGCGTGCTCTGGTCCATGTGGTCATGAAGATTCCGACATGACTAAACGACTAGATGATGACGGGGGGGTAGGGCTAGGTGGGGGTTATGTTTCTGTGCTCTGATGGGTCTTGCAATGTTTTAAAATGTCTCTGAGTGTGGTTAAAATGTGGATCCAGAGTCTTTTAAAATCAGAAAAATATTCTTTGAGTGGATGTGGTGTTTGTTCAGGAAGGCAGGCATTTTTGTGCTGGATTCTGTGCCTTGCTGTGGTGGTGGTGGGGTTATGTTTCTGTGCTCTGATGGGTCTTGCAGTGTTTTAAAATGTCTCTGTGTGTGGTTAAAATGTGGATCCAGAGTCTTTTAAAATGAGAAAATATTCTGATTCTCCCTCCCTTCTTTGCTGCCCCCTTTTCCCCAAAAGGTGCTTGTCTTTACTTGTCTTGTTTGAAAAGGTGCTTTTCTAGGTGTTCTGTTGTCTGAAAGGTGCTTGGTTTAAAAGGCGTTCCCTCCCTCCTTTGCTGCCCCTTTTTTTCACAAAAGGTCTTTGTCTTGGCTTGTCTTGGCTGAAAAGGTGCTTTTCAAGGTGTTCTGTTGAAAAGGTGTTTGTTCCCTCCTTCCCTCTCTCTTTTCTTTCCTTTTTTTTAAAACCTAAGTTATCTTAGGTAAAAAGGAAAAAAAGAAAAAATTCTGTCCCTAGTGGTAGGAACGGATTAACCGGCTTTGCATTAGTTCCTATGGTAACTAAGGCTTTGACTTACAAACCGCCCGTCAACCTAAGAACCAAAAACAGCCGGAATGGATTAATTTGTTTTCAGTGCATTCCTATGGGAAATGCTGATTCGACTTACGAACTTTTTGACTTACGAACGTCCTTCCAGAATGGATTAAGTTCTTAAGTCGGGTGTTGACTGTAATAGGAATTTATTTGCTGGATTATTGACTATATAGTCATCTGGTAAATTTTCATCATTCTTATGATTATTAAAGAATTCTACTGAAATCAATGGAACTTCAGTTAGTGATGATTTGAACTATCTTTGATTTCAATGGATTGATTAATTGATCTAGTAGGAGTATGCAAGGATTTAAACCATGGTGTATAAGATAGAAGGTAGGTGAACCATCTTTAGAATTTAGAACATGGTGTTAAAAGCACAGGTGAACTTTTCAAAGTTAATTTAATCAATATTTTTATTCCTTTTTTCTAATGTGTAAGAAAATTATACATCAGTTTTTCAAGTTATTTTTTACTGTCAGCTCCCAGTTGGCAAGCTTATTTGATACACTGTGAGAATTATTGGGACACATTCTGTTATGTATGCATTGGTCCAGTTGTGGTTCAAATGTTCACATTAAGTCCACGAGTGTCTGTAGGGAAGGCAGGTGACACTTGCCCCCAGAAACATGAATATATTTATCATTTTAAAGCATGTAAACAGATGTTGTATCTGTGCATATTATGCACACAAATCATTTAAAAATAATAGCATGTAACTTCGAACACCCACCCACCCTCAAATCCTGCAGACACTCTTGACATTTCCTACAGCAGTAATTGAAAAGGGACATTAAGAGGAACCTACAGGGTTCTGAGGGGACTGTCAATCTATCCGGTACTAGCCAATCATTCCTTCCTTGCCTTTGAAATCAAAGGAAGCCACACCTCTATGCTTAGTGCTTTTCCCCTCCCTTGAGTCTGTAAAAGTCTGTGATTAAAGACAGTGCTTTTAAGCTTTCTGTTACCTGTTCACTGTAAGTAAACAAAATGTTTTTATTATTTCTCTTAGTGAGTTATTGAGATTATAGGTGACAGTTATTGAGAAAAGGGGATGTTTGCTCTGGGGAACATGAGATGACCAGCGCTCTGTCATGCGCAGTGAGACTTGAATTCTTTCAGCCTGTGATACTAAATTTGGTGGACAAAGCACTTGATTGCTTCTGGGCCACCACTTCCTCTCTTGACCCTTGCCCAGCCTGGCTAATCAAAGCAGCCAGGCCTATAACAACGGAATGGGCCACAGCGATAATTAATGGTTCTCTCCAGGAGGGCAAAGTCCCTCTTGCCCACAAGGAGACACTCATTAGGCCCATTAGGAAGAAACCAAATTTGGCAGCGGACGATATTGGCAATTACGTTTCCTTCCTCAGTAAAGTGGTGGAGAGGGTGGTGGCTGATCAGCTTCAAGCTCTTTTGGATGAAACCAATGCCCTGGATCCATTCCAGTCGGGCTTCAGGCTGCAATATAGTACAGAAATGGCACTGGTCACACTGTTGGATGACCTGTTGAGGGAGGCTGACAGGGGCAAAATGTCCTTGTTGGTCCTCCTCGATATCTCAGCTGCCTTTGATACCGTCGACCATGGTATCCTCCTGGGGAGGCTCTCTGAGCTGGAAATCTGTGGTCTGGCACTTGCCTGGCTCTGATCCTTCTTGGAGAACCGCCCTCAGAGTTCAACTTGGGGAGAGTGTTTCGGCCCCGTGGAGTCTCAATTGTGGGGTTCCACAGGGTTCGATCATCTCCCCAATGCCATTTAATATCTATATGAGGCCGCTGGGTGGGATCATCAGAGGGTGTGGGGCCTCATGCCATCAGTATGCTGATGGCACACAGCTCTACATCTCCTTTTCACCTACTTCAGTTGATGCCATTCTGGAGCGCTGTCTCCAGTGCTGTCTGGAGGCTGTACTGCAATGGATGCAGGAGAATGGATTGAGGCTGAACCTGGACAAAACGGAGGTCCTGAGGGTGGGTGGCCCCTCCATTGGCGGTTTGGGAAACTCCCTCTCTTTTGGGGGATGACTCTTGCCACGAAGAGTGAGGTTCACAGCTTGGGAGTACGTCTAGACGCGGTGCTTACCATGGAAACCCAGGTGGCATCAGTGGTCCGTTCTGCCTATTACCATCTGTGGTGGATTGCCCAGCTGTGTCCCTCTCTTGATGGTGGGGCCCTCACCACTCTGGTCCATGCGCTTGTAATCTCAAGATTACACTGTAATGCACTCTACGTGGGGCTACCTTTGAGATTGATGCAGAAGCTTCAGATGATACAGCATGTGGCAGCCAGACGACTTAGTGGAACAAGAAAACACCAGCATATGTCTCCCACTCTGGCTGCCTTGTATTGGCTGCCCATTCGTTTCTGCATTGATTTCAAAGTGTTAATGATGACACATAAAGCCCTAAATGGTTTAGGACCTCAATACCTAGCAGAACGCCTTCTCCCACCTAGATCTACTCGAGTCACTCACTATAGCCAGAAAAGACGGCTTAGGGGCCTAATGCCGAGAAAGGCCCAGAAAGAAAGAACAAGAAACCGGGCCTTTTCGGCAGTGGCCCCTCGACTTCGGAATAGCCTGCCATCAGAAACCTGCCTGGCACCCTCGCTGGGTGTTTTTAAGAGTCAACTAAAGACTTAGCTCTTTAGGCAGGCCTTCCCTCCTGTCAATACTCGACTTTTACTTTCTACTTAATCTGTTGTTTCATATTTTCCATCTTGATTAATACTGATATTGTCAATGTAAATCGTTGTTTTACTAAATAAATAAATAAACCTATTCTGCTCTGTGAATCCTTGCACTTCAACTGCACAGCTAAAGGAAGTTAACCAAAAATTCAAAACTTTGCAACATTTTTGCTACTAATCATCAAGAGCACTGTACTCAAGTACAGAGAACTGACAAAGAACAGCGCAGTTTTGCTTTTTCTCATATTTTTAATAGATAGAATCGTAGTTTTTTTCATCTTAAATATAAAAAAAGAAAATTGACAAGTTAACAGAAATGAAGAATCCTCATTAATCTCCATTGGCCAGATTCAACAGGTACAGCCAGCCTCTGCATAAAACTGTGTGTATGTATATCTATTTGCCACATATCTGTTAAAGGGGAAGGACCCTTTGAGGGGGAAAAAAATGTGATGCCAACCCTAACTGAGCATGATGTGACTGAACACAGAGATTAAAACCTAAACTTTCAAAAGCTGAGTCTTCAAAGTTCTCATGCCTAGATGGATGCATCTGCTCATTTCATGTTTTCCCCCTCATTCAGATTTAGTACTGTTAGTAAATAAAGAAATATGTGGATTGGAGTACAGTCAAGAATACCTATAAATAGCAGTCTTACTGAATACATTTAGCACCACATCTATTTAGAGGCAATGCCCATTGATTTTATTGCTGCCTACCAACTTCCGAGTATTCTCTTCCTAGACAAGCCTGAATAGACTTTGCAGCATATGATTATCATTACGTCCAGCTATGTTGTGGAGAATTGGAAGGATGTATTGCATGTACATTCTCACTTGTTTTTGTTGAGAGGGCTGGAAACTTGCCTAAATTCCCAGTAAAATGCACAACAGTGGGACAGCTCTCTAAGGTCAGAATTAGCTATAGAAGTCTCCCTTTCTCTACCCTACTGAAATCCCACCCTCTCCACAGACTAGCCCTTTATGAAATAAGACTCAGGAAGCTATTTTTAGGTATAAAGCATAAAAAAGTGCTTTGCTCACTTAAATTCTAGGAGTACAGCAGGCTATCATGACACAAAGTTGATAGAAAGAAATAGAAGGAAAAAGTAGTACAAAAGAAGTTTGTTTCCTCAGCCCACATGGCTTGAGAAGATCTGGAAGCTGCTCAAGTGCCACCACTCCTTTGTCATGCAGAGACAAAAGGTAATTATGGTTTCTAAAAACAGGTGGAGGAGAAGGGAGGAAGAAGGGTGGAGTTTCTCTAGCCCCAGGAAAATGAGCCTCTCTGATTAGTTAGCATGCAAACGAACAAGATAAGCAGATCAGTTTGTGAAAGAGGCCCCTCTTCCCGTGTGTTGAAATTCGTATCAAGATAGTTAATTAGCCAACAGTTTTGACCTCATACACAGAAGTGAGAGACCACAAAATAATTCACCTCCTCCTGTGAAATGGCAAATCGTTTTGTGGCACACTCAACAACACCAACAATATGAGAGAGAGAGAGAGAAAAAAAGGACAAATTAGACAAAGCGTGAATTTACTTTGCTGAACTACCTTGGAGTATGCAGCAATGTTATAGAAAGTGATTTAAAGTAATGAGGCAGACACATTATATTTGAATCATTGTGTGCATTCCCTTGTGGTAACTTTTATTCCCTTTTTTTTCAAGGGAGAAAAGAGGCAGGGGAAAAAGGATTCAAAACTACATGCCAGACAAAGCTTCCCTTCATCCTTCTTGCCCTTCCCCTCCCCTTCTTTATCTTCTTATCTCCTTCCCTCTTTTCCTCCTGTAATCCCAAACCAATGACTCCCCCTTTGAGCTGGAGGGAAAAAAAGGGGAGCAGGATCACATCTCCAAAGCTTTTTAATTAAAAAAAGGTAAATGCTTGCCTGTGAGTCAGTGACTAAATGATGCAATGATAAAGTAGACTTTAAGCAAGTGACTCCAACAAGAATGTCTGAGTCCAGGCAAAGAAGCAGGGAGGGAGAAAGAGGGGATGCAGACGAAATGAAAAGAAGAGGCAGCCAAGGCTTGGATGTTGTTCTCAGGAGGCAAGAGCTGCACCTCAGCAGCTCAAGGAAGAAAGGGAAGGGGAGCAGAAGGTGGCAAGGAAGTGCCTGTGATGGTGGCCACTATTGCTACTGCTGCAGTGGCTTGGGGTGGCATGGAGGTGGCATGCAATGTTTCCAGTGGCTTTCTGTCAGCAAGATGAGCCCCCAGGCAGGCACACACTGTCTGCATCTGGAGCAGCGGCGGTGTTGGCTGCTGTTGCAGATGAAGTGGTTTCACTGGCAGCTGATTCTTCTCCTTCTTTGCACTCACAAGGTCTATTTCATCTTCACTCACAGGCAGCCTGCCTCTGCCAACACTCTTGTAGACTGAAAAAACAAATGTCTGAGGAAAATTTATTCCAACAGAGGCATTCACATATGTCAATTTGCTAGAAATTAAATAGATTCAATATCTGACTTAAAATAAACAAACCTCTGCCAGAATAATTAAAAAACCTTGATGCCACTTGAAAACAACAAGATTCCCTGTCAAAATAATCTGCTTTTCCATATGTGTCATGTATTAATCTTTTTTTACATCAGGTTTTACATCAGCTAAAATTGGTTTAAATATTTTTTTAACTAATGCAATTGGGTTCAAAGGCACACAAGTTATAGATTAGCATAAATGGTAAAGGTTCCCCTTGACAGTTTGTCCAGTCGTGTCCGACTCTAGGCAGCAGTGGTCATGTCCATTTCCAACCCACAGAGCTAGCATTTGTCCGCAGACAATCCTCTGTGGTCACGTGGCCAGCGTGACTAGACATGGAACGCCGTTCACCTTCCCACCGAGGTGGTACCTATTTCTCTACTCGCATTTTTGCATTTTGCATGCTTTCGAACCGCTGGTTTGCTGTGTTTATATATATGTGTCTGTTCCTTTACTTCAGTTCTTAAAAGGAAAGGACACTAGTTTGATGCACAGACTGTCTTTAACAATTAAAGAGATCTTGATCGGGGGAAAATGTTATTTCTCATATTGCTCTCACCTTTGAGGCTAAGAATTTCATGAGGCCTGAAAATTCCTCACTAAGGTGTGTCATCAAGTCAAGACACAAATAATTTAGCAAGTATTCTTAACATACCCTGTACATGCCTGTGCAAGGCTCCAGCCACCTGATGGACAGTTTTACTGGCCTGGAAAGGGCATAGCTGGTTTTTGCCCACCAGCCCGGATTGGTGTGAGACAAGTCCCATTACATCTTGAGGGGTGGACAGGGAAGCCCTGATATTTAAGGAAGTGCTGCCCTGCACTCGCCCTCTTTCCTTTTTCAGGCACCCACCCGCCATCCCCATTTCTAGTGTGATTTTTGGTCACCAGTTTTGGGGCCAGATAGGAATTTTTGACCTTCATCCTGATTGGCTCTTGGAGGGGGGGATTTTTCACCTATCCCACACTGGAGAAGGGTTTGTTGGCTATTTGTTGGTGACTTCGGTCTTACTGGCAGGTAGTGCAGAAAAAAACAGGTGTTTTCGGTGTGTCCCAATAGTAATTTCAGGTAAGCCAACAGCGCATCTGACCTCCTAGCTCTGCGGATCGTGCGATTACAGGGCCGGTGCGGGAAGGATGCACTGGGCCACTTCCGGACCAACAGTCATCAAGTAAAGATGTCTTGAGGTCTGGGGGTGTTTAATTAGCGGCTTGCCGGGTTCCTGCTGTCTGTTAGACCGCTGAAACCTGGGGCTGGGGACTTGCCCTATTGATGATCAAGGGGTATTGGTTACCCCTACCTGTCACCTTTTCCGCACTACAGCAGGCCCCTTATATTTGGCCATTTGTTTGGCAATTTCAATTTCAATTTGATTTTCAATAAAGTGTGGCCGTATTTAATCCAATGCTGTTGTCTCGCATCTTTATTCCGGGATTGGATGGGCAAACAGAAACATCAAGAGACCACTGATGAAAGAATGGCAAAATGTTAGATTTGGCATACATTTTATGGATTAGGAAATCTAGAAGGGAAGGAAGGAAAATTTGGCACAAAAATTACTTTGAGAACATATTTTCAACCAATCTCTTGGTTAAGGGAAACTACAAATATAACTTTCACTGTCCAGAACAAATATTGTAAAAAAGAATTCAGACAATCTTGCATGCTCAATCACATTTTCGGAATGAGTTTGGCTCTTGTCAATGCACAATGTTCATTAATTCAGCACTTGAGCATTATTGTTTAGGGCCTATGAATGGTAAAAATGAAGGGCTGGAAAGATATTGAAGGTACAAATTTAGAGCAGTTTTTTTTAAATTGTAGTTTTGATAATAAAACAGGCAGATATAATCCACTCAGAGTGATCATGTTTTTGATGATAACACTAGAGGAGAATGTTATTGATCCAGAAACATCTGAGGAATGCACCTGACAAGAAACAGATGACAATTCACTGGATCATGGCACTTGCCTGGATCTTCAGGATTAGTTGAAGATTTTTTCCCTATTATTTGTGCAACTCCTGTGGATGTGATTTTACTGCTAGCAATGGCTGTGGCTTTGAAGTATTGAAACATAAGGAATCAAAAGACACGTCCACTGCATATCAGTCATGTTCACTGAAGATGATGAATCAGTCCTTCATTTACACTACACACTTCCCAAAGCTACAGATGCAAGATGTGTTTTTAATATGCATGCATATGTCTGGTTTTACCCTATGCCTCTGACTTTCTAAGAACCCTATGGAGAATTTAGGTAATATAATCAGTAAGATGATTTAATAGTATTACTAAATTAAGTACTTGAGATTTTATTCCTTAATAAAATAAGTCACTCATAAATACATATTATGTATGTAAAACAATTCCCCAGGTAAATGATCTGCACTTGTGTGATGGTATTGTCTGAGTTTCAGAGATGGAATTCGAATGCCACTGTAGTTAGTCAGTGGCCAAAATTCTGATTAGGAATGTGCTAGAAATTCAATTTAAGCTCGAAGTACAGTCTGCTTGCCTTGGTCTGTGCTTTTGGGACTGTCTGGTTAGGTGCAATTTTTGTGTTCCAAAATTCTCACACTGATGGGCCAGTGTGTGGACCTGTCTGAAAAAGTGTGCACATTTTAAATGCATACAGAATATTGCTTAAAAACTGCAGTCAAGGATGCGAAGAACATGAAAAGGATTGTGTTTGCTCATCCCGTTAACACACAAGAACCCAAAGCACCTGACACATCATAGAACTGGGCACAGGTCAGTTGAGGAGGTGGGTAATGGAGAGCATCCTTGGATGTATACTTAATACATCTGATTGATTTGTCAGCATGACGCCTTTATTCTGTGATTATAGATTTGAATTTTTCTGTTCTTATACTTCTTTGACTCAGAATCAAAAGTCATAAGCAAAGCTTTAGTGTGAGTATTTAATCTATAATGTTATTCTATGCTCCATTATGCGTTAATGCACCCACTGCTAGAACCATCAGAACTTTTGATTTCTGAACTTGAGAACAGAAAATACAATATTTTACATCTCATCTTAGGTGCTGCAATTTGAACTGTATTGAAGCTGAAGCTGTACTTTCTTGCTGTTACTTAGCAACAGAACAGGATAAACCTGAGAGATGCAGTCACTGCCGGAAACTTGTGATGCCGGCTGGGTGCAGCTTTTTCAACCTGTCACTGCTCAGCTGTTGGTTCAATAAAAGAAGCAATTGAGAAAAATTGTACATTTATTTTCAAAATAGAATAACAAAAAATTGTTTTAATAGGACATTATTAATATGCAAAACTGCTGAGATTTTGATGTGAATGTATTAAATATTAATGTTGTATTGTTAAATGAAAAATGGCTTATGGCTGATTTTACCTCAGTCACTGTCCTGATTGTATTCAGGTGTGGGTATCAAGGATTAAGACTTAACGTTGTAAATGATGAAACTTTGTGTAACAGAAAATGAAGTAATGCATTTTCTGATTGGTCACAGAACTGTACAGAAGTCATGTGCAAAATGAACATCTTTAAGTCAGATCACTTTTTCCTATGCTGTGTGTTGCTTCATGTCATGTTATGCTGACAGAGGAATGTCTATTCTCTATGTATATATGTAAATAGATTAAGTTGATTTTACTTTCTCAGTGTCATAGTGTCACAAGTATCTGCTAACCAATATCTCCTTACTCTGCTGATGTTCTGAGAATACACGTTACAATCGAAATTCTCAATCGGGTTATGTGCCCAGAGGAGATCGTTTTTCAAGCAGATAAGTGCTGAATGTCTGGGAGGAAGAAACACGTAAAAGCTGAGGTTGAAGTTGGAATTGAGCTGAGGTCTGACAGTGTTGAAGTCAGAGAGTGAAAGTACTTCAGAGGACGAGGAGCAGACTGCAACAGCAAGTTCCATGATGCAGCAGGCAAGTGGAATAACGTGTACAAAACTAAATGACACTAATTACATGTCCTGGTCTTTTAAGTTGGAGATGTACTTGAGGTGTCACTGTGGCAGTATGTTGAAAATCCTCCTGATAATGATGATGATGATGAGGGATGTGCAAATGATGATAAAGTGAGAGCCACAATAATATTGTGCTTGGAAGATTCGCAACTGAGGAATCTCGGGAATCTTACATGAGGAATCTGAAAACAAGCCATGAGTGTTGGCAGGCACTCAGAAATGTCTATGCATGAGATACAGCCAGGTCCAAAATGGCTGTGGCACATAAGCTATACCGCAAGCGCTTAATGCCTGGAGAAGATGTGTCTAACCATATTAAAGAGATGTTAGATTAGGGATGGAGTTTGACCAGTCTCACCAATGTTTTGTGATTCTGAGCAGCCTAGATGACAGCTAGGATAATCTGGTGATAAGCTTGGAGAACATGCCAAAGAAAGACCTGACAGTGCAATGGTTGTCCGGGAGGCTTGTGGAGGAGGACCAGAGGCAATGTGATAAGGTGGCAGAGAAGATCGTTTATCAGCGTAAACCGAGGGTCCGTGGATGATGACTTCAAAGTCAGCCAAGAAAAAGTTTTAGCTGTTAAATGTTATAATTGCAACCTGACTGGACATATTTCTAAAAACTGTCCCAAACTGGACGGGGTGGAGAAAAGAAAAAAGATGTTTAAAGAGCAAACCTGGAAGTGTGAAGGTCATTTAGCTATCGTTAAAGCTTGTGAAAACAAGCAAAGTAATTTATGGCTTTTAGATAGTGGAGCTTCTCAGCATGTATTGCAGAGAAAAGAGTTGTTCACAAACTTAACCCCTTCAGCTCAAAAGATAGTGAAGCTAGCAGATGGAAAGTCAGCACCTGTAATTGGAACAGGTTCTGTGTAGGTAAACTGTTTAAAGCAAACTCTAAAAAATGCCTTGTGTGTGCCAAGCTTAGAGAATAATTTATTAAGTATATCAAGTCTAGATAAAGATGGCTACACTGCAGTATCTGAAATCAAGTTCAAATATACAAAACCAAGCCAGATTCTGAGTTATGATTATGACCATCCAGCCAAATTTAAGCCCTTACTGATTTGTTAGTTAGAGTTATGTGTGTACTCAAATCTCCTATTGAGGGAAAAATGAACCTAAGAGTTCCTCTTCAGAAGAAGAGATATCCTCTATATTAATAGAAATTATTGTTGTTTGTGTTCTAAAAAAGGATTGTTTGGTAATTTTGTTCATTGGCAAGTTTACAGTGCAACACTTCCTGAAGTGAAGGATTGGTCAGCTGCACACCATTGCCTAAAGGATGCCAAAGTGTATTCAAACGCTTTCCCATTCTTCAGCGTGGCTCCTTTTACACTGCTGCCAGAAATCACATACTTATTTAGGAACCTGGCTAAGTCAGACACAGTGCACAACCACAAACAATAAGAACAACAGCTTTGTCCCTGTGCTGCTCCACAGCAGAATAAGCTAGTGCCATATGGTATTAGTCAGTACATGTCAAATAATTAGATGTAGCTCATAATGAGTTATTCAGGATTATTACTGGCTGAATGAAGCCTGCCTCCATTGAAAAGTCTATTATTTGGCTGAAATTGTCCTTCCAAAAGTATGTTGAGAGGTGCTAGCAAATAATGAATGAAATAAGGTAATAGAGCACCAAACTCATCCACATAATGGACACCAGCCCCCTAGACAATGACTAAAATCAAGGAAAAGTATTCTGCACACATCTCAAGCATTAAATGTTAAACTAGAAGAGATGAAGAAAATCTATGGAGGACAAAAACAACATACCTTGCCTATGCTGAAGAGTGTCTCCCAACGGTATAAGAGTCTGGAAATCATCTAACAGACTTCAAGGAGACAATCAAAGAATAGCCAAATAAAATGGGGCTACTTGGATATACAACAAATTTTTTGTGACTGTGGAAAAATTCAGTCAATACAGCACTTATATGAATGTATGCAATTTATGCTACCACATGTTCAAAAGAAGTTCTAGCAAATGGCTGAAATAATGGCATTGAAGGAGCCTGCTTCTGGCCAAGAACAGTTCAATTATCTTATTATTTTTTAATTTTGTACCTATATTTCATATACAAACATAATTTTAAATTTGCAGTGAAATTGTGCAGTGCTCTGATACGAATAAAAAAAATTCAGTGAGGCCTTAACATATAGCACTGTTTCAAAAACTTGCTAGTGGGCTTTTGACAATGCACATGTGTTGTGGAATACAATAATAAAAACACATTAGCTTAATAAAAATATAGACAATATTTGCAGTTGGTTGAAATTATTAAGCAACTGAAGGAAGCAAATTAGAATCAGACTGATTATAGAAATACTGCTTCAAATAAACCACTTGTGAAAAAACATCTTGTAGGCTCTTCTAATCACTTTTTATTTATGTATTTTTTAATTTTTATTTAGAGAGACAGTCTTTAGGTTGCCTCTAAAAATAGCAAAATATTGTATTTCTTGAAAAACAGCCCTGTATTGCCTCTTTCTCTCAAAAAAGAGAAAATTTTAAAAATAAAAATGAAGTTTTCTTTTAGACGCTCCTTGCCAGCTGCCTCTGTGCATGCACCTGCCTCTCGACTGATATGTGGGTGCATGCACAGAGGCAGCAGGCCTGGCCCCTGCAGGGGAAGCTGGGTTATTGTCTCCAAAGATCGTGGCAGTGGTGGCTGGACATGGTAGTAAGATGACGGGAGCTTAGCTGAAGCAGCTGGGCTTTATTTTCTTTTTCTCTTTTTTTAATATTCAGCCACTAGGCTGTCAAAAAAAAAAGAGTTGATGACCCAAACAACTGATTCATGGTTTGTCAGGAAAAAATTCAGATATTTGTGCTCATCTCTAGCATCCAATGTAAGGCAATATGTCCTTGCTAAAATGTGATAGGCCAAAAGACAAAGCTAATCATGTCTCAACCTTCATGTATTCGGACAAAACCATTATTTCATTAATTCCAATGTATTTGTAGGTATAGAAAATAACCAGTGCTTGTGTGTATGAAGCACACATTTCACTGAAATACTCAGGATTGCAACACATTAGCTGAGATAAAATAAAATAAATGTAAATAAAATTGAGCCTCCTTCTGCTTTACGATGCTTTGTGATCCAACTGAATGTCAGTGTTTTCCCATGGAAAAAAAGTAACTTTCCCCAAATGGAGCCAGCCTACTGATAACCAGAGCTTGTCACTTCTGCTTTGCTGCATCATAGTCTACTGGAAAATGGTGTGATATATATTTGAACCCAATATTTTATATTATAGCCAAAAAAAGAGGACTCCAAGGGGGGGATTTATTGGAACCATTTTTGACTATAGGAAAAAGAACAGCACAGCAAGTTGCCTTATTTTAGGGACATAGCTTTGAGTGGTGCAGTGGTGCAGGTAACCATGTCTTAGAACAGGGGTCCCCAACGTTTTTGGGACTGTGGACCAGTTGGGGAGTGCAGGCTCTGTAGGAGGGGTGGGGGCACCCATGCACTCACTGGTGGGTGTGTTGCGGTCGCGGGTGGGCGTGTTGCACTTGCAGAGGGGTACATGCACATGAGTGTAACATGCTCCCCACAAGTGTGACACGCTCCTCCATAAACGCGACACACCCATCATGTCTGGGGGGGAGCGGAGATCTGTGTTCACAGCCCAGTTCAATGAAGCCCACGGACCAGCACCGGGCCATGGACCAGGGGTTGGGGAACTCTGTCTTAGAACACTTGTGAGGCAGTCAAGCTGACCACAGAATCCCCCCTGTCAAAGCCTGAAAAAAGATCTGAGTGTAATAAAAAGGCTCATGGTGTATTTATTTCCCCTTTCTTTCTTATGACATCTGTCTCTATCCTCAACTATTACTGGTGACCTTGACAATGTTGTGAACCGCAAGAAGTAGTAGTAGCAGCAGCAGCAGCAGCAGCAGCAGCAACAGCAACAGCAACAGCAACAACAACAACAACAACAACAGCAATAATGGTCACTGCCAAAAGAAGAGAAAATTGGACCTTTCTACCATAATAATGGAACACATATTCGAAGTGCTGCATTGGAAGGTATGTTTTCATCCTCTCCTTTTTGCATTTAAAAGGGGTGTTTGAAATTATTATTCTTCATTCCGTGAGAATATTATAAGCTTAATTGGGTTATATTTATAAAGCCCCTTTGTAACGGTAATGAAATGCTATTACAAGCATTGGCCATTGTTGCCATTAAATAGTAGTAGTTGCAGTATAAAAGGGATGGAATGATTCAAAGCTTTCTTTTTCCCCTAAGAGCTGAACTGTAAATGAGGATTAGAGGCACAAATCTGTAACAAATGTGATGTGAATAAAATTGGATCAAGAGTATAATTTTTGGTTCTTTACACTTCCATATTTTTATTATAAATTCAAATAGTATTTGGAAAGGAGAAAAAATTGGAATGAAGACTAAGTTCCATTGAAATTACACTATGTCACACAGTTTGCAGGATGTACCATGAAATTATTAACACATTATCCTGCTGGGTATGGATGCTAAACACATTTTTGTCCAGAGTTTCTGACAGAGGGACATAAAGCATAAAAGGCACAGTGCAACTTAGGTTAAGCATATGCTGAACTTTCTCCCATTCAGTTGAATGAGATTTTAAATGGCCTAAATAAATTATGCTCAATTAATTTTAAAAGAAATGCATGGACAGCATTTGATAGAATGTCTATGCTCCAACTGCAATTCAGTTTCAGATGCATTTAATGGTTCTAGCTCTCAAGCAAGGCAAGACTGAGAACTGTAGTTTAAGGGAAAGCCAGGACATTTCATGCTGTTTTGTTCGAGTACTAGCACTTCTGTAGGTGTTTGATGGAAAAACTGTGACAATTAAACCAATTTCAAAACAGTTTAAATTAGTATAGTAATTCTCATCCAAGGGAGAATCACTTCCACAACATTTTCTCCCTCAGTGATTATGTTTTCAGAAGAACCTTACTGGCATTTTGTGAAAGGGTCTGAGACAGAGTGAGTGTGTGAGAGAGATACTCACCAGCCACCATACCTCAGCAATCCTCATTTTGGCTTGCCATCACATCTGAAAACGTGTATCATAGATCTGTCTTTTGTCACACAGTCTCAGTCAGTGCTACCACTTCATTTGGAGATAGGTACTCCTCCACTGTTTCCTCATGGAGTCTAATTCACATGTGCATCATCCATCAGCCATTTATAGGTGACCCACTACTATAATGGACTACTATCAAGGCTGCTCCTACTTGTGGGTGTTCTAGGAGGGTCTAGTTGGGTACAATATGGGATTAACAGGCTTTCTGTCTGATCCAACATAGCTCTTCCATTCTTATGACATGAGCAAGTGAACGTAACTTCAGATTTCATCCTGGCAATATTCTGAGAGCGAGCAAGTAAGGTTTAGATTACCTGTAGACAGGAAACTTTAACTTGGGAAATCATTTATTGAGGGAACAGAGACCCGCATGATCTCATGGGATTTGTTATTGGCTGACTATGTTGCATGTTCATGAGCATGTTGGAGATTCCCCTGCCTCTAGTGGGGAAACTGCATTTTATAAGCCATGTGCAGTTTCCTAGGGCTTCTCTGCAGGCTTGCGGCCTCTTTGAGCAAAAAAAGTTCCCATACCTGCTAATTCTTTTAAACAAACAAACAAACAAAACCAAAAGGTGTCTCTGGAAGCAGCAGTTTTCACAGTAAGGAGGTTCCCTCCTAGACACACAAACTTCAAAACAAAAGGTACTCATTCAGGGATTTCCTGATCCATTTTGGTTTTTTGTCTGTTTGTTTTTTTAAGGCCATTTCCAAGCCTTACTGTGGCCAGTGGTAAGGATGAAGATGTGACCCTCAGGCCTGCCAAAGCAATCCATCCCTGGGCTAAAAGATATGCTAGGTTGAAACAGAGTTTCCTCCTGGTGCTGTAATGACATAGGGTCCAGGGGTTTCTGTCTGCCTGTCCTTGTGTGATTGCTTTTTTCCTTGGAGTTTGTTAGTTGAACAAGCTGTGCTGATTTCAGTGGTCTTAAGGATTTAAATGTACCTGAAAAAATTTGGTTACTCAGAAGTAGCCCATCTTTGGTTTCCATACTTGGAGAAGGTAGAGAAAAGCATGCTACTTAGGACAAAAAGACAAGAGAAAGAGGCTGAGAGGAGAGGATGAAAGGAAACACGAAATGAGAAAAGAGATCAGTCTACCTAGTCTATGATACTAAGCCTTTCCTGCTGCATTGGTCAGTACATAGAGCATCCAGGGTTAATGCACGCAACATTACATAAACCTAACATCTCTTAGCATTGCATGCATTGATTTCCTGAAGTCTCAATCTGTTCTGCAGCTTAATGAAATAATCGTGGTCAGTAGCCATTGACAGTATATCTGTTGTAGAAAAATTCTTTCCTGAAGCAGGAGGAAGTGTGAAATGAAACCACAGGGGTTGCATCTGGAAGTACTGAATCCTTCAAAAAAGTTTGTTCACATTTTAGAAATTTCACATTTGTCATTGGCTGTGATGCCAAAGCCTTTCAGTCATTCACATACAAGAAGCCTCTGTTCACTTTGCTTTTGTGTGGACTCAAAAATAAGAGTGAAAACACTAAATTATAATCCCAGCTTTCTAACAGAGATCACTATGTATCTGTACAGTATTGGTTTTTCCATGCTAACCCCCAGCCCAGAACAGACTTTTACAATTCCAGGAGCAGGCAATTGGACGGTCTGTATGTGTGGTGAGAGGAAGCAGTCACAAGAGTGATTAGCAAGTCATTTGTTTTGAGTTTGGGATGGAAAAAATCCATATTTACAAGGGAGGGTGCTGGAAACCACACCTTTCAGCTGACTTCAGAACCTAACTCTGATTTCCTCAAACCAGCAGACTCAACATGGACATATGCCATGAATTTTGAAGACTCTAACCTATAATTTTTCTGCACTGTACATAAAGGGGTTGTGGCCATCCTGAAGAAGTGAGATTTACTCACAAAAGCTTGCAATTTGTATGATTTTATAATGGTTTAATAAATTTAAGACCTTAGTCTTGCATTTATAAAAATAAGGGTGTAATTTATTTAGCCCAGAATCACTTGCAAGCCTTCAAGCTTTTGGGACCTCTTCTGGAAATGTTTAGGAACTGGGGAGATTCAAAACAGAATGTGATTTAACAAACCCATCCCACAGGTTCTGCAAAGTGGTCAGTAGTACTGGTTCGCCTGCCAGCAGATTTGCCAAATAGTAAACTGAGCATCCACTGATACAAATTTTGCATCTTCATGTCATCCCAAGATGTCCTACATAACAGAATAACATCAACTTCACTTCTGTCACTTTGACCAGAACACACTGAATTGTTTCATCTGGCTTTGGAAAAACTACTATGCTTGTACACCAGTTGTTGAGCTGTTATGAGGTTCACTCCCACCTCTCTAATTTCTTCCTTTATCAAGGACAGGAGAGGCAGAAACAAATGTTTTTGCATCAAGCCTAAACACAATCCAGCAATCACCTCCCAGTTTTTCCAGGTTTTGGAACAGTTCTGAATATCCTATCTTGATGGTTGCTCCAAAATCTACAATGGTACTCAGTTTTACCTAACAGCTGTAGAGCAGTTATTGCTGGATGACTAAGATGAATCATACAAATGTGAGCTCACATATATTTCTAGGAATGTTGTCTTACCTCCCATTTTTAGGATGGTGGGAAATATGCCTTTCACCTTTAGCAAGAATTTGCTCCCAGATAGGCTGTTTCCTCATCTCCAGAGTGATCTTCTATGTTTTCAGTGGCACACTGCAGCATAATGCCGACTATCTGTGCTTCTCCTGCATGCTGTTTTTCAGGCAGGACACTTTTTTCCTATAGGGCGAGTTGGCACATCATTGACATTAGTTTGCACCTCTCCTGCATTTGTTTTCCTTGCTCTCAATCAGGGTTTATGTCTGTCTGTCTATTTGTGGACTGTGTCTTGCTTGCTCTTGGGGTTTCTTCCCTGCAGTATCAATGTCTTCAACTGCAGTCTCCGATGGAAGCGTTTTTTTGTTTTTTCCCTGAAGATAGCCTGCTGTTGCTTTATATAAGGGCTTTGTAGGTCATTGACTGTTTCCAGGGTGAGATTAGGATCATTTTGCAATGTCTCAGACAGGCAACTGCCTTGAAGCCTTGCCACCAGCTTGTCCCTGATAAGGTCCTCGCTTAGTTTCCCATGTGCACAATGCTGAATTAGAGCAAACAGGATTGTAATCAAGTCCAAGACTGACTTGCCTTGCGGTTGTTTGCCTGCTCAAAAAGAATATTTCTGCTGTTTTTGAAGAAGGCAATGGTAAATTCCTTCTGACTACTTTGTACCTAACAATCATCATCATAATAATAATTGTGTGCCATCAAGTCACTGACTGACTTATGGAAACAATCTTCACGGTTTTCTAGGTAGAGAGAAAGCAGAAGTATTTTACCATTCCCTTCTTCTGAGGACTTCCTGGGACTGTGCAGCTTGATGCCAGTTGGCTACACAGACTGGCTGTACTCATAGGAGGCACAGTGGGGAATTAAACTCTCAACCTCCAGCTCGACAGGCAGATACCTTACTCACCGAGCTATCCTAGAACCCCCTAAAAGGTTTCACCATATGTCAGAATTGACATGTCCACACGCAACTAAGACATGGTTATCTAGCTCCTCTTTGGCTTTTCTGAATTTGGGCTTTGGGTAGCCACTAGAGAGAAAATAATTTTTACTGTAGGGCCCCTGGTATATAAAATGTCCACTTTATTTTCTTCTATCTGCTGATTTAGGCAAGATGTTTGGGAGAACCTTAGGAATCTGCTTATTCAAATAGCCCCCCTTTTTTTCAAAGGACTGGAAATCAGATGTTAGGTGAGCTGGCCATAGTTATGGTTCAAAGAACGTTAAGCTGGTTTGGACTCAGCTGCAGTTCCCTGCAGGATGGGTTTCCTCTGAACTCAGACTAGATGTCTCGTTTGTTGGTGCTGCAGTGTCTGCTGATTATGGTGGCAGAATGAACCCTTTAATATTTCCATATTCTCCTGACTGCTTGTCAGGTTTTCTGTTTCTTGTAAAGGTTCCCATTAGTCTCAGAGATCTGTGCTGTCTTTGGGGAAATGTGCAAAAACCAAGCAAATCAAGGATACTTATACATTTCTAGGATGGGCACAGTATATAGCAAAGACCCAAGAGGGAATATAAATTGAGTAAAACAGCACAATCATGGACCCCTCACATTAAATCCGGCATCCATGTTTTGGATTCGAAGTGGGAAGAGAGAAAGAAAATTTCAGGAAGACATTGAGGAAGAAAATGCGTTCTCTGACTTAGAAATGAGTGTCTTTCCTGCTCCAAAGTCACTGATCAAATTAGCACCCTTTCTCTCCCATAAGCAAGGATCGGGCAGAGTCACACTAGCCCTTCCAACCCACTCCTATGACTCTTTCATTTCTATTACTCAGAAGCCTTTTCCCTCTGTCTACCAAAACTCTAGAGATTGAAGAAGAAATGCAGGATAATAACAGCAGCCAACAGAGTACAAGGCAGAGGTAGGGGCTGTGACCTCATAGCAATTTCTCCTTCCCAACTTATAACTCCTTTGACTCAACATTTGCTGCACTATCACATATGAGCCTTATTTGGCTTAAGGGGGGCAAAAGTCAAAACCCTCTGATAAACATTTGCCATGCAGTTCCACTCTCATGTCTGAAGAAGAGGACTTGTCAGCTTTGAAATATAGCAGTTAGTCTCTGAGGTGCCACAATGTTTTTGTCTTTTTTTCATTTTTGTTTTGTTTTTGCCTGGAAAGTCTAAACCTAGTTTCGCAAAAATAATTTTTGAGGTCAGTCAAAGCTGCACACACACCAAGCAACGTGTCTGGACTAGCTTATTCCTTCTGAAGTTTAGTATTTGAGTAAGCCTCTCTGTGGATATTATCTCAGTCACAAACTTACTAAGGTCTGGGAACAGAATCCTCTGGGGATTCTCTGCTTTGGAACCAAGCCTGCTTCTTATTTTGACTCATGCCTTCAGCTTCCATTCATGAGCAGAATTCAAGGGAGGATGTGAAAATCTTGTAAATGTGGCATAATAGATATAAAGAGAAGATTATTAAAAGGAACAGAAAAAATTGTATCTTATTTTTATATCTGTGCTTCCTCATAGCTCTGTCTCTGTCTACACACACACACACACACACACACACACACACACACACACAAAACACACACACACCTCCTGCTTGAGAATCAATGCATACTAGCCAAAGTGTGGCTAAGATTTTAAAAGTTTTTCTCATTTCTCTATATGGTAGAGTGGAACCATAGGTTAATTGTGTGTAATAAAAGCCCAAGACTCAGTTTTGCAAACCATGAGTTCAGCACTGAAACCTCTTTTTGACCTGGAAACACATGCAAAGGTGAGAGAAGCAAAGATTTATATTGCAAGTGTGAGATCTGTTGTGGTAACTGTGACATCTAGGTCTACTCAAATATTCAGTATAGTAGTTATCAACCACTAAAATGGCATATCAACAAAACCCAAAATACTTTATTATTTGTAGCAGGAATGTGCATGATCTGCAGGCTTAAGGATGAAATCTAAGACAGTATCCTAGTGGGCCATATCACACCTGCAAATTCCTGAAAGAATCATTTTTCAATGTTTCTGTGTGTGCAAGACAGACCCTGAAACTCGTATAACTTATTCATTCATTCATTCATTCATTCATTCATTCATTCATTCAACTTAAATAAATAAATAAATAAATAAATAAATAAATAAATAAATATTTCTCAATAGTGTGATACATAATCTACAAAACAGACCAGCATCACTTATAACCAACAGCAATGATAAACAATAAAGTGACAACATGAATTATACCAAAACCAAGTAAACAAATTTAAACCAGAGCCTAGAGTGGTCGAAATGACTAGATAGGCGGGGTATAAATACAATAAATAAATAAATAAATAAATAAATAAATAAATAAATAAATAAATAAATAAATAAATAAATAAATAAATAAAATAAGACATCAAGAAATAATATTAATAAAAGGCAGCTTCGAACAATTCAGTTCTAATAGCTTCTTAAAAACTGGGAAGAAATGTGCCTGGTGAATTTATACTGGGAGTTTATTCCATAACTACAGAGCCACAGCTGAAAACACCTGGTTTCCAGTGGTTACTGGTTTCTTTTAGTCTCCTTAGGTGTTTTTTTATGTAACAATGGAAAGTGCAAGGAACAGGTTGGGGAGGTAGCTGTTCTGTAGCAGCCACATTCCAGCAGGTATTGGGGACCCCCTCCATTTTTAATTTATTTTTTTATTTTTTTACTCTAGGGAGCACCCAAGTAGCTGCAAGACACCTGTGATCTGCACTTTGACCACCTTGATGTATAGTTCCAGGTTGTTGTGTAATTATAGCTAACTTCTTATCTTCCTGCAACACATAAATATTTGGCTACCGGACATATTAAGCTAGGAGCATTCTATTAAAATCAACATAACTATGTCTTCTCATATACAGACCATCATATTCACTATTTCATTTACTACACTTGGATATGGTTTCCCTTCAGCTCATAACGGTCTCTCAGCTGCCTTTGCCTAAGTATCGTCTCTATCCACATTCTCATTTTTCCTCTCTCATCCTGACTAAGACCACGCCATTTGGACATCATACCTCTCTCCTTATTTTCTCAGCCAATCTGTATCCATATGCAAATACATTTTCTCTGCCAGTCATTCCCCCATACACACATACTGTCCAGGTTGTTGCTAGGTTTTATTGAAAATATTACATGAAGTACTTTATCGTTTTGTGTGCTACATGTGTATTGTTTTTATGCTGTTCATTGTTCTGGGTCTCTTCAGAGAGAAAAATGACATTTTATTTATTTATTTATACCCTGCCCATTTAGTGAGCATGCCACTACTCTGGAAAGCTTACAAAATATCATAAAACATACAGTTAAAATATTAAAACCATGTAGAACATGTAAAATATATTAAAAGAAAACAAAAAAACTCTACCCCCCCACATAAAATCCCCAGTCTCTTTTGGAGTGGCCACCCACAACATTAAAGACAGGAGCTGAGGGAGAGGTGCTCTGACAGGTAGCAAGGTCCTAAACCATGAAGGACTTTATAAGTTAGCATCAATACCTTGAATTTGGCCCGGAAGCATGCTGGCAGCCAATGCAAATGAGCCAGGACAGGTGAAATATGGTCCAATTTAGATGTATCTGTGACCAGCCAGGCCACTGCATTTTGCACATCCTACAGCTTCCAAACTTCAACGGCAGTCCCACGTAGAGAGTATTGCAATAGTCTATCCTCGAGATTACCAACACATGAACCAGTGCTATTAGGGATCTCCTGTTGAGAAGGGGATGGAGCTATGCAATCTGCCTCAGATGGAAAAAGGCAGATTTGGCCACTGCTAGGATATGTTTCTCTATCTAGAGGGCCGGATTCAGAAGCACACCCAGATTTTGCACCTGATTCTTCAGGGGGAGTGTGACCCACCCTATCAAGGTCAAGTAACAGGCTCCTTAACCAATCAGGGTGCCCCCCCCCAACAATAGGATCTTCTCTTGTCAGGATTCAATTTCAGCCTATTTGTCCTCATCCAGTCCATAACCGTGGCCAGGCAACATTCTAGGGTCTGTACACTTTCCCCTGCTGAAGAGGAAAAGGAGAGATAGAGTTGCATATCATCAGTGTAGGGATGACAGTGAATGCCGAATCTCCAAATGACCTCTCCCAGCGGCCTCATATAGATGTTAAACAGCAAGGGGGAGATGATCAACCACTTTGGAACACCACATTGTAGTGCCCACGGAGATGAAACAGCTTCCCAAGCTGAACTCTCTGGCATCGGCTATCGAGGAAGGAAAAGAGCCAGCATAAAGCTAGACCTCCGATCCCCAATCTCAATAATCAATTCAGGAAAATACTGTGGCTGACAGTATCAAAGGCAGCTGAGAGGTCTAGAAGGACCAACAGGGTCACACTCTCCTGGTTAGCCACCCGTAATAGGTCATCTAGCAGGGTAACCAGAACTGTCTCAATCCTAGGATGCTGCCTGAACCCTGATTGGAATGGATCTAGACTATCAGTATCTTCCAAGAACACTTGCAGCTGGTCAGCCACCAACCTTTCAAAAACATTCCCCATGAAGGGTATGCTAGCAACCAGATGACAGTTGTTTGAATCATTGGTTGACAAATTAACTTTTTCAGAATGTTCCGGATCGTTGTCTCTTTCAAGACAGGGGGCAAATATCCCTCCTGCAAGGAAGAGTTCACAATCTGAGTGGCCCATTCAATCATCCCTGCCCTGGCTGATTTTAAGAGCCAGGAGGGGCATGGTTCTAATTGGGAGGTGGCGGCCTTAGAACATGCAAGTGCCTTGTCCACAACATTAGGTGACAGGCTGAAGCTGATCCAATCAAACTGGACAAGACGGTGTGTTGGACATCTCAACATGACTTATTGTACAGAGTCAAGGTCCCTACAGGTGGCCTCAATCTTACTGCAGAAGTGGGCTACAAACTGCTCACAAGTAGTGACATCTCGCTGAGGCTCCAGATATTGTCCAGCTCCAGTGAGGTTGCAGAACATTCTAAAGAGTTCTGCCTGATGGTTAGCTGCCTCACTGATACACCTGATATTATAAGCCTTCTTAGCAGCTTGTATAGAGTTACAATATTTGCCAGACATCTTTTTTACCACAACCCGATTAGCATCTGTGGAAGCTTTTCTCCAAATGCTCTATAGCCTTCTCCTAAATTGTTTCATGGCTCACAGCTCCTCCGAAAACCAGAGGAAGGGGTGAACCCTGAAACAGAGAACGTGTTTAGGTGCAATGGAGTCAGCTGCCCTGGTTGCAACTGAATACCATTCTGCACCTGGGCTTCAACACCCATGTCAACCAGGTCATCCGGAAACCCAACCCAAGGCATATTGGAAATCAGTTGGTTTCCACAGCCTCTGTGAGCGGATCATTCTAACTGGCCCTTTCTCCCCATGCGGAGGTGTTGGCGTTACCAGACCAAATTTCAGCAGATGATAATCTGACCATGGCAGGGTGCATGAAGAAAACCTGGTCACACTCAAATCGTACTGTCCCTGACAGGCCAAAACTACAAGGTGGAGTGTATGACCCCTCACATGTGTGAGACCACTCACTTGTTGGGACAGTCCCATGGATGTCATGGATTCCATGAGGTTTGAGGCCAAAGCAGTAGACAATGCCTCTGCATGGATGTTGAAGTCCCCCAGGAGCACCAGCCTTGGGGATTACAACAGTGCCACAAAATCTAACAGCCTCGGCAGGGACAGCGCTGCATAACAGGGAGAGTGGTACACCAACACCAACCCTAACCTGTTCCCATGGTCCACCGCCAGATGGAGGCACTCAACACCAGGCCAAGGCAGGGCAGAAATTCTGCTAACTGTGATGGAATTTTTAATACAATGGCAACACCCCCTCCCTGGCCTTCTAGTCTGCCCTGATGTTGGATTAAATAGCCTGGGGGGGCATAGAGAGAGCTACCCCTCCCTCAGCATCCACCCAGGTCTCTGTTATACATGTCAGGTCAGCCCCTTCATCCGCAATCAGATCACTTAAGAGTTATTTTAGACTGATCTGGCATCCAGCAAGAGGAGGGACAGAGTGGAAGGCAATGGATTGAGCTGGTTACCTTGCACCTGTCCAGAGAAGGAAATGTTAGAGCCCATGTTTAGGACCAAGTGCCATACTCAGGATCTCCTGAAATGGCCAACGTTCCCTCTGGCACTGTATCTCCCCGCTCCCTGTCACCACTGATATTCCATTGTGCTCCCACATAATCAATCAGTCCATACTTATACTGCTGCAATGTACAGAGATACAAATCCATATTATATTATATCAATGATATACTTCATACTTATCTGGAAATCTCTGTTTCACTGTTTCTTGCTCTACGAAATTCAACACACATCAATGAATCAAAAAATTGGCTGTCACAAAAATCTTAAAAGCCCAAGTCTTACAACCATTACTAATATGACTATTATTAGCTCCAGCTTCTTGCTCCATGTAAGTAACTGTCAGGTAAAACTGATGGTCTGTTAAGTCGAAAGGTTTGGCCTTTTCGTGAATGGCATTTGCTGCAGGTGGTGAGAGGTTTACAGGCTCTGTGAGTATATTTTTCATTGGGGAGAGGAAAAGTCAGCCATAAAAAGGGGAATTTGGAGGAATGTTTGCAGCTGGAACACAGTTCTGGCTTGTTGCTCGTGCCATTGGATTAGACCAGAAAACTGACAAAGTAAGCAAGAGGTTCTGGAGTAAACCAAATCAAAACAAAAGACATATGGCACAGAAGACACATGTTAACACACAAGTGCTTCATTTTCTATGTTACACGTTATAATTCTTTCACCCACGTCCAACAAACATTGGCAATATGTGTTGCACTGCTGCTCTTAGTGTTTAGCAAATTGGCAGTATCATTGCCTTTAATCGTTCCATGGCTTCAACCTTTCACTTTGTAGCCGTATGACTTACATTTATGGAACATGATCATAAAGCAGATCCATCCCTTTATGTTTTTCAGGGCTTCTTAAATGGCTGGCTTTCTAAGATTCAGCTGAGACAGCTGGTAGATTTGTGGGAAGATAGGTAGGGTTTTTCCCCCTCCTCTAATTATCCTCTCAAATGTTTTAAGCTACAAGTAACTGCAGGTTTTATTGCAATAAAATTGCATAAAATTATTACTATCACATTATTATGCTACAATAGCACGATATACCACAATACAGTGTAATAAAGCAATAGTGGTAGACGTTACATTTACACACAGAACTCCTTCCAACAGTTACACTGAATATTGTTTGACTCTCCAAGGAGAACTTTGTGTGTCTCATCTATCCTGCTTCTTTCACCTCAATAGAGAAACAATTACCCACACATCTTAATCCACCCCACTCCCTGTGGGGTTCTGTAAGTCCCAGTTATTGTCCCAACTTCCTTCAGATTTCAATAGTCCACTATTTTTCAATGCCATATTATAGCTTTCTTGGCTTCTAAGCTTGGGATGTGCAAAAGCCCCCTCTCTATTTCCACAGATCTCTCTGTCTCACTGCATGCATGATCTGGAGCAAACACTAATCTGCTGGTTTGGATGTGTGGTTTTCCTGATAAAGAAGCCCCCAACTGAGCCGCTAGTCAAGTGTCTGCAAGGGTGCCTCAGCTGGCCCACTTCCAGTTATCCTTCTGCCAGCAAGGAAAAACCTTTTTATACAGCAAGATGTCTGGTACTGAAGTTGGGCTGGTGTTGGGGGTGACTTTGACTTTTTAGTTGGTTTTGTTTCTTTTCATTCATGTGGTTTTGATCGTGTTTTTCTGCTGCCAAGAAAACCTGATGGCACTTCAAAGTTGTCACAAGACACAGCTGGTTTTGCTGCAAAGAGTTCTGGACCTTAACAGCTATCCTTTTAGAGATTTGTTTTAATTATATTTGTTTCATCTGTTTTTATCACTGTTAGCTTGCCCCTGCATGCCTTTTATTACCCATGGCTGACTTACTTGCACTTTATGGTGCCCATTCATGAGCATAGACATCACTATAAACAGTGGAAGGCAGAGATGAAATAAGATGCAACTCATGGACTCAGCTGAAGGACTTCTCATCCTTAGGCAGGTGGGGAGGACTTCACTGCCTGGGTCACAGATCATCTATAGGTTAATCAACACTGCATTTTGCATACAAATTATTATCAATAATGGATTTTTACATGTTAACTTGTGCATCCTTCACACTTTTTCATGCTTCCCAGAATAATGTTGTCACATTTGTTAAACTAATCTACAGCTGCTGCAGCAGTTGTGCCAGAGCACAGGAATTCTGCTAAGGAGACTGAGAAAATTGGTAAGATATTGAGAGTGATATAATTTTTAAAAGTTGTTCATTCAAAGCAATATGCTGTGGTCAATAGTCCAAGCACCTTCTCAACTCCACCCATTTGTCTTTTTGTAGAGTTAGAGCAGTGTTGTCCAACTTTGGCCCTCCATATGTTCTTGGACTTCAACTCCCAGAAATCCTGGCCAGCAGAGGTGGTGGTGAAGGCTTCTGGGAGCTGTAGTCTAAGAACATCTGGAGGGCCAAGGTTGGACACCACTGAGTTAGAGGGACCTCCACCCTACAGGACAAACCTGACCACAAAAGATATAGGTTCATATCTGCTCCTCCCATGCCCTACCCTCTCCTGATCCATCCTATATCTGATGAGGTTCCACTTTCTCACTGTCAGCCACAGCCTCCAGGAAGTGACTGAGTCCCAGTCAGTATTTAGCTGGCTTCTGGAACCACCAGTTGAGAATGTTTTGCTCCTCTTTCCACTTAGTTGTGGAGGAAATCCAGCTGTGGGAGCCTCGGGTAGGGTTGCCAGACATCCAACAAAAGGAGGACATGTCTTCCTTTTTAGCCTAATGTCCTCCATCCAGCAGGCAAAGAACACAGGTTCCAAGAAAGTCTAGCCTTAGCAGTGATCTTAAGATTCTTAAGACATCAGAGATTCAATGAAAAAATAGCATTCAGTGATTGATTGATTTACTTCTAAATCACCTCTCTGGCCAAATGGTCACTATGAGTAGTGTACAATAATAAAACAATAAACCAAGCATCACAAACAGGATAAAAAGACCATAGCACACAATATACTATATAGATCAAAAGTTGATTCAGTGGCTACAGATATAAAACTCAGAAGTGAAGCATTTAAAGGTGACATGTTTTTTTAAAAGCCTGCTGGTAAAGAAAAGTTTTAAAGGACTTCTTAAAGGTCTCCAGGGAAGGAGCTAGATGAATCTCAGTTGGCAGTTCGTTCAGAAGCAACAGAGGTACTGCTGAAAAGGCATATTTTCTTGTATTCTTCTTCCATGCCTCCCTCAGGGTAGATAGCTCAGCTTCCCAGCTTGAGAAGAATGGGTAGGATGGGCTACCATTCACAGGAGGAGGTGTTCAACCACTATTTCTGAGGTCCCTGGGACCAAAAACAGCACCTTGAGCCTGATATGGAAACAGCATTCCAGATACTGAATATATATATATATATATTTATTCAGTATCTGGAATGCTTATTTAGTATCTGGAATGCTGTTTTTCTCCCAGTATCCAATGCTAAATCTATTCAGGATTCTGGCACTAGAATATAACCTTATTTATATTTGCCTGTACATTTCATACAATTTCCCCAGGGTTGGTAATAAAGCTGCTATTGTGCTCATAGGCAGTTGGTATAGCTCACTATATTGGGGTCCCTTGCAGGACTGGGAGATTGAACTTCCAGTGTGCTTCCCAAGAAAAAGGCCAGAAAAGATGACCAGATTATAAATGGCTAATGGAATTGCATGTTCTGTCACCTTTGCAGCCTTGGACAAGCACAGCCCCAGAGCGCCACGGCCTGGTAAACCACTTCTGTGTATTTTGTACCTAGAGAACCATATAAGGGTTGCTGTAAATCTCTAATGACTTGATGGTTCATAATTATACATTATGTTCACAGACATTTTAGCTCATTACCTTTCTCCCCTTTTCCAAGTAAGAAATTGAAGTAATTTTAAAAGGCCAGTCCAGGAATTCTGATCCTTTTTTTGGTTATATGTTGAGGAACCATAGCTTGAAGAGCGTAATATTAATTTTTAATAGTGTTGTTTGCATTTTCAGCTTTCTTTCATTGCACTAAAAAAAGAACTACCTGATTTCTCAGCTCCTATAATTACAGGCCAACCAACACAACAGCAAGTCCAGATTTTTCCAGTCATTGAGGCAATCTTTTGCAAAATGGAGCACTTCAGGAACACTTCACAGAGTTCTCACTATGCGAACAGAGCACTTGAAATGGGTTTTTAGTACACCAAGAATGCCTTTATCTACATGTCAATCAAGCATGAAAAATGCTTTTCCCAAGTAATTTTGTCTCAGCATAACTACTGTCGACAAGAATGGCACTAATAGTACTTAAACTGCCTAGCAGACACTATTCATATCAGACACATTTCTTGACTCCATCAGCTATACTACTAGTACAGTACATATATTTAAGCCTCGGGCTACAAGCAAGCACATTTACTTGGGAGTTTCAATGGAAATAAAATAGAACACACTAGTCTTCAAACTAGGCCACTGGTGTGCTTATATATCATGGCAGCAATCCAGTGAAACAGGAGGGAAGCAGGATGTTAGGAACTACCCGTTCCTGTGATATGCAAAAGGAAGTCTCAGATACACATGGCTGGGATTTAAATGGCTGCAATATTATTGAGGGACTTGTGGAGCATAATTAAATTGACTAAGGCCAATGCAGAAGGGAGTTCTGCAAACCATCTTCATAATGTTCTGTTCAAGGAACTACTACATGTATGAGAGGGGAGGTATTAATGAAGATGCTCATTAATCCTGACCTTGCTTTGATAAATGATTTAAAATGACTTTCATTACACTTCTGAGTGTGTACATAACTTTTTGGTTTGTGTATATTCTTGCATTACTCTCTCCACAGTAGGAGTCTATATTGTGACAGAGGAGGTAGTGATTCCCTGCTAAAGAACTGTGCAATGTTCCAAATTGTCATATGCCACAAATCCTGGTTGTCTTTTCACTAAACTGCTGTGAGAATACCCTTCCCTAACCTGGTGCTCTCTGATGTTTTGAACGACAGCTTCTATTATGCCCAACAAGTTACAGTGAAGACTAAGACTGAGATGAGGTGTGGTCTAAGACACCTGAGTGAACCACTTTGGAGAAGGCTGCATGTAGATGATAAGTCTCTTCAGTTGTTGCAAAATTCCATTCCATTACCATCTCTACACAAGAATTGGAGGTTGTTCATGACTTTGTGTACCTTGGCTCAACCATCTCTGACACCCTCTCTCTGGATGTCGAGCTGGATAAACGCATTGGCAAAGCAGCCACCATGTTCTCTAGACTCACAAAGAGAGTATGGCTCAATAAGAAGCTGACGACACATACAAAGATCCAAGTCTATAGAGCCTGTGTCCTAAGCACACTCCTGTACTGCAGCGAGTCCTGGACCCTTTGTGCACGGCAAGAGAGGAAGCTGAACACGTTCCATATGCGTTGCCTCCAACGGATTTTTGGTATCACCTGGCAGGACAAAGTCCCAAACAGAGTAGTCCTAGAACGAGCTGGAATTTTCAGCATGAATACATTACTGAAACAGCGACGTCTACGTTGGCTTGGGCACGTCGTGAGAATGGCTGATGGTCGGATTCCAAAGGACCTCCTGTATGGAGAATTAGTGCAGGGAAATCACCCCAGAGGGAGACCACAGCTGCGATACAAGGATGTCTGCAAGCGAGATCTGAAGGCCTTAGGAATAGACCTCAACAGATGGGAAACCCTGACATCTGAGCGTTCAGCCTGGAGGCAGGCACTGCATCACGGGCTCTCCCAATTTGAAGCGACCCTTGCCCAGCAGGCCGAGGCAAAGAGGAAGTCACTAAAGCAGCAAAACCAGGGAGCTGGACAGGGGACAGATTGGATTTGTCTTCAGTGTGGAAGGGATTGTCACTCTCGAATTGGCCTCCTCAGCCACACTAGACGCTGTTCCAAGTCCTCCATACAGAGCACGCTACCATAGTCTTTCGAGACTGAAGGATGGCTAACTAACTAACTGTGAGAATACCCTTCCCTAACCTGGTGCTCTCTGATGTTTTGAACGACAGCTTCTATTATGCCCAACAAGTTACAGTGAAGACTAAGACTGAGATGAGGTGTGGTCTAAGACACCTGAGTGAACCACTTTGGAGAAGGCTGCATGTAGATGATAAGTCTCTTCAGTTGTTGCAAAATTCCTTTTATTTTTTAATATTTATAAACAAAAAAATTAGTATTAAGACATAAAACTTAAGACATAAACACAACATATTGGTGCACCTCTCCCCCTAGGGACCATTATATCTTACATACTTTTGCTTATAATCATAATGTTCCTTCTACTTCATCCACCCCTCAAATCCTTCCAAAAATACATATATTCATTGCCTGTTTTTCCCTTTATCTTTACACAATGCAGCTTTTATATTTTTTCGCATATTTTATTGAATCTATTAATCTTTATCCTTTTTGAACTTAATTCCTGAAGCCAATTTATCATTTATTGCTATATTCCATACTTCAGTGTACCACTCTCGTGGCTGAAAATTGCAATTCTGCTTCCAGTTTTTCGCTATAAGCGATCAGGCTGTACTTATCAGATTCACTACCATTTCTTATTTTGTATTATTCACCTCACAATTTTCCATCATCAATAAAAATGCTGTTTTTGTATCCATTTTGATGTTGACTTCCAATAATTCTTTAATTTCTTCAAATATTTTAACCCATACATTTTGTATAGCTTCACAATTTCACCACAAATGAAAATATGTGCCAGCTTCTTTGTTACATCACCAACACTTCTTAGAATATTTAGAATATATAATATTTAATCTTACCGATGTTAAATACTACCTCCATAATATTTTATAACCATTTTCTTTTATCCTAATTGAAATATTTCTAAAAATTGTTCTATTCCAGATTTTTCCAGTCTTCTTTATCTATCTTCCCTATATCAGTCTCCCATACTGTTTTTAAAACTTCCAACTCTCCCCCCTGACCTATCAAAAGTCTATAAATTACCCCTGTTCTTCCTTTCTCTTTTTCCCCATGTATTTCTTTTTCGAAACTGTTTATAATTTTTCAAACTTAGTCAGTTTTCTAATTTCTAATTTTAATTCCTTATTCTTTATTAGCAACCTCTCCAATGCATAAAATTTAACTAATTTAGTTTTTCTTCTGCGAAATTGATTCTTATTTGTTCATTAGTTTTATTTTATTTTTCTATTCTTCCCATTTGTATATCTGTTTTCTTTTTAAAACACTAAACCCATATTTTGGAAAAATTTCCAATTCTTTTACTGGAGTTAAAAAAACATTCAATTTATTTCACATCATTACATTCTTCATAAAGGGATTCTGAATCTTTTCTATTTTTTTATACCAATAATTTTCTTGTATTTCCCCCATTTCATATAATTCTTGTAATTCAATATTCTTCCATATTATCTCCTTATTTTGTATTATAACATCTGGGATAACTCTTAGTTGGTCAGTTGTTGCAACATTGTTACTCAAAATGTTGGCCTGGTGTCAACTTATTTCCCCTTCCCAACATCACACAGCAAACATTACCTATAATTTGGTGTCATGGCAGCACAGATTCCCTCCAATACATTTTTGCACCACTAGCTGGTGGTGGCTTTTGCAAGGAAGCAACCTGTGCCAGCCTGACCTACCAGAGAAAAGTGTTCTGGAGGCAAAATTCACAGGACTGGCTTTTCTACAAAAATTGGGAAGTTAATAGAAAAAAGTTAACAATTCAATTACTGTATTTGCCGGCGTATAAGATGACTGGGCATATAAGACGACCCTCCCCCAACATTTCCACTCAAAATATAGAGTGGACCACTCTGCTGCGGCTTTGTCGGTGGCTGCCCGGGGCTCTGCCTGGGCCCACCCTGGAAGTTCAGCGGGCAGTGGCAGCGGAGGAGGAGGAGGAGGAGGAGGAGGAGGAGGAGGGGAAGCGGCTCTCCGGTGGTGGGTGGGCGAGCAGGCAGCTGGCTCAGCGGGGAGGAGGATGGGAAGTGGCTGGGTGGGCCTGAGGAGGGTGAGGAAGAGGGGAAGTGGACGGGCGGGTGGCGGCAGCGGAGGAGCAGGTGGAGGAGGAGAAGGAGGAGGGGAAGCGGCTCTCTGGCAGCAGGCTCTGGCCGCTCAGGCATGGCCAACTCTTCTTCCCTCCCTCCCTCCATCCGGACCGACCACCTGCCTGCCTGCCTGCCTTCCTCCCTGACCGGCGTGGCACCGCATCACTCACTCAACGGCGGCAGCAGCTCCTTCCTGGCCCAACTGAAGTTCCACCAGATAGCAACTCTATTATAATAATAATCATGCACAGTTCATTCAATTCTAACTTATGGTGACCCTTTTCAGATTTTTCCAGGTACAGAATACTTAGAAATGGTTTGCCATTCCCTTTTTTCTGGGGGCACCCTGGGACTGTGCAGTGTGTCCATGGATACCCAGGCTGGCTTTACTTGCAGGAGGCACAGTAGGGAATCAAACTCCCAGCCTCTGGCTCCACAGCGATATATCTAAATTGAGCTATCCAGTCAGCTCCAGTTAACCATTAGTGAGCAGAATATCTCATTCAATAAGAATTTGTTAACAGTTAACTTTTAACCCAAACCTGGGCAAAGTACGACCCGCGGGTCACATGCGGCCTGCGAGCCGCTCCTGTCCGGCCTCCCTGTCACTGCTGAGTGAGCCGGAGCTCCGGCTCCGGTCACCCAGCATGGCAGTAAGCAAAACTCACAAGATCCAACGCTGGGATCTCATGAGTTTTGACTGTTACTCCTGAGCCACAGGCTGCGGAGCCTGTGGCTCAAGAGGCTGGAAGCGATCCTTGCGCAGGTGATGTGATGACGTATCACGTCGCCTGTGCGGGATATAAGACAGTCAGAGAGGAAGGCTGAGGGGGAACAGAGGACAGGCGAGTTAGCTCAGTGTTGGGGGTATTTCCCCCCTCCCGTGTTGAACGAATTACAATGCTCACATAGTTAACTCCTTAACGCAGTTCAGATTTTTCATGTGGCTCCCGATAGAAATTAATTGCTCACCCCTGTTTTAACCCTCAGTTCATCATATCTTGTGGTATCACCTGTCATTATGAATCTTAAATAATGTTCTTATGTTGAGAGGCAAAACAAGCTGGTCTCTTGAATTCTGCATCCATTTTCTGCTTTCTTAGAATGAATTTACTGTACAGCTACAGATCTTATCACTTTCAGTCTCATCGGTTGACAGTTGTGTTGCAGAAATGGGCAACAAAACAAAACAAGCACCTCTTCAGCACTGGAGGACAGGAAACCTCTGAGTATGAATATTGCAGCAAGTGCCTGGTGAAGCCTACAGAGAGCGCAGTGAGTGTCAAAACGAGTGTGAGATGAGCACAGTTTGCTGTAGCTCTGAACAAAGGCTATTTCATGGCAGCCGCTGCACAAGGGAACACACTGAAGAGCAAACAAGTAAAAAGGATACAAAACACAAAGTCATGCCTGCTGCCCAAAAGGTGGGAAAACAGCCAAAGGCACATTTCCACAACACCTGGTCAAGAACGAGGTGTTTGATGCCTTTTCACTGGGGATAACAACTAGCTTTAGAACTCACACAGGGCTCCCATTGCCTATATCAGAAATTCTGCTGCTGATTTGGGCATTAGCTCAGACTAGAAAGCAAAAGAGACAATATATGCTTTTTTTACTGGCTATCAATCCACAGAGAAAAGCTGACAGACTTAATAGGAGTTACCTGTGAGCATCTGTGAGCTACAGCTTCAATATCTGTTAGCAAAAAGAGTATGGGAGAAAATGAGAAAATACATAAAATCCCCTATCTCTATTTTTTCTTTAAAGATGGCAGTCTACAGAAGGGCAGTTCTTAAATGTGTAGAATAGGAAGGGGCAAATTTTATGAATCAAACAGTCCTGTTGGATTGTTCCAAGCATCCATCTAAAACAGCACTCCCAAATAAACTACACCAGAGCACAGAGCACAAGATGCTGGCCACAGAGACTGGCAGAACGTTAGGAAGAACAACCTTCAGAACACTGCCAAAGAGCCTGAAAAACCCACAACAACCATTAGATCCCGGCCGTGAAAGCCTTCACGAATACATAAAACAGCATCTGTTTCCAATGGATAGTTCTGGAAAACCCACACACCAGAAGTGAAAACAACAGCCTTACACTATTACTTATCCAACCCAACATTTGGTTATGGGAATAACTTGCTTAATTATCAAGGTAAAAAGTTACAGGGGAAAAAAGTACTTTTAGCACGAATATGTTTTTCAGCTGTCAACCTTCTGGCTGCTCTAGAAACCTTCTCATTTTGTTTAATGCTTTATATGGATGTATATGTTACTGTTTTTTGTGCGTTTGCAAAGGACGGAAGTTTCTATATTGCTTTATTCTCAGTGACCTTTGGCAGAGGTCATGTGATACCCACATGATTCTATGGCTCATCAAGGTCTTATAATCCATTTTAGAACAGTCTTTCACTGTACATCTCCACAGCTTAAAACACCTTGCCAAATATTGTCACCTCCATAATTTTCTCCAACCCCTATCTAACCCCATGAGATCTGGTTTACAAATTTGTAGTTGTAGTTGATCCTAACAAAGATATTGCCCATATGTAGACTTTGGATGTAATCTTGCTCAAGTTTAAAAAATAACCATAGAACAACAAACCGGGAGCACTACACCTGTCCTTTAGTTCATGAAGTAGTTTATTTAATTTATTTAAAATATTTTTACCCCACCTTTCTTCTTAAAAAGGATATTCAAAGGCAAATGAAAATGGCCTCATCTATCAAACTCAGGTTTCTTCAGATTATCATTTTCTGAGCCCTAAATTCATTTTATAGTGATTATGTATTTCATTGTGATTATGAATTACGTATTTTGTACCTGCAATTTTGTATACTTTTTTATTACTGTACATGACATGTCACTGTCTGTTTTTTTCTGGTTAGAGAAGATATTTTTATTCTGTAAGGGTTTTTATCCATTGAATGTTTACTTGAAAGAATATGTTTCATCTGTGATCTTTGCTTCTCTTTCATTTTGTTGCATTTTTATTTATATTTTTATCATTATTTTTCAATTTCAAGATTATCCTTCATTCACAACAGAAGTAGTTTCTGATGTAGTATCCACAGGTAGATAACATCAAAATAATAAAACAAAATCATCAAATTAAGAGTTGTAAAAGCCTCATCTGGACGCTAAATATTATTCTGACAACACTGAGTTGTAAACAATTTAAATCTATTAATATGAACATTAATCTGTAAACAAATTATTTCCATTTTGATGGAACTAATTGGTTTATATGATAATATTGACATCTCTTATAAATATATCAATCTACATATCTTCCATATGAATAAACATTCATAAGGGAAGAACCATAGATCATTGAGACAGTGTGTGCTATGTATGAAGAGGTTCTAGGTTCAGTCTTTGTCACTTCCAGTTAGGTTGGGGAGGACCCAACTTCCTGACTATGTCTCTGCAAAGCCATTAAGAGCCAGTGAAGACCAGTGTAGAGCACTGGAGCCACTGGAAGCCAGTATAGATCTGATGCCCTTCAAAAACTTTTTACTGAAGCATCCACAGTCCCTAACCATTATCTATGCTGACTGGGTCTTATGAGTACTGAAAAATCAGGAGAATATTAGGTTGCTTATCCCTAGTTAGATAACAGTATGAGGGAACAATGCACTCAGTATGCAGCAGCTTACTCTGTTTCTCTCTGACAAGGCTGAAGAATAAGGAGGATGAGAAGAAGGAGACATACTTGAGATGTAGCTAAGCGTATAAAAGAATCATGTTGGATCAGACCAAAGGCACCTATCAATGCAGCAATCAATCAGTTACCTATGGGGAGTCCACAAGTAGGACAGTAAGTGCAACAGCAATCCCCTGTGGCATGTGCTGCCTAGCAACTGGTACAGATTTCCTCCACTTCACTTCTGAATCTTTGTTTTAATTCAGGCTGCAGTATACATGAGTACCCAGTGCGGTGTAGTGGATAGAGCAATGAACTAGGACCCAGAAGATCTGGGTTTGAATCCCCACTTGGGCGTGGAAAGTCACCAGTGTGGGGTGACACTGGTAAAACCACTCCTCAAATATCTCACATATCTTGAAAGTCCTATTACAGTCGCTATAAGTCAGATGTAACTTGATGGCACATAACAACACACCTAAGAATAAAGACTACCAAGTCTTGTTGATTTTTTTATCTGCAGATATTTTAAAAAATGACGATTTGAATGTAGATCTCAGTATAAATTAAGAGTTAATATGATCATTGGCAAATTCAAAACAATTATTCCTGCTTTGGAATCTTAGGACTCTGAGTATTTTTCTTTGCATTCCTCCTCTTCTGACTTTCTGTGAACACACAGAAGAGACTGGCAACCAAACTGCTTCTCTTGTTCTTGTTCCAACATCCAGTTACCCAAGATACTAAAGAGCCTAAACAGATCCAACAATGTGTGTGTAAAATGTATGTGCACAATCTGTATTCGGTTCCGCGTTGACTTCAAAGTTTTAATGCTTACGTATAGTGACAGGTCTTAGAAATACCTGTAAGAATTGTTAATCAAGTTTGTAAGAAAAGAGTTGTAAAGTACTGCAGCTGTGCTAGGAACAAGCTGACAGATTAATTTGATTTAACTGTGGAAACAAGATGTATGAGGAGAATGCTACAGGAGATGTTATCCGATTGGCCACAAGGGGCAATAAAGCCGACAGCTCCAACACACATATTCTTGTGGGTCGAATGGTGAGAGAAGGAGAAACTCTGCCGAACTGATTTACAAACAGGAAATACCAAGGACTCTGATTTATGGTATGATAAATGGACTATCATGTGTATGACCAAGGACTGAAAGAAGGACTATGCTGTCTATGTATATACTGCTACAATAATTTATGCAATACAATTGTTTTATTTATTACTATCAATACTGTCTGGCTGTTTACTGAACATGACTGCATTTTTCTTCTGCATAATTCGCATTTCTGTCATAAAGCCCTGAACAGTTTAGGGCCTCGATACTTGGCGGAACACCTACTCCCACCAAAATCTACCCATATCACCCGATCGAGTCAGGAGGTGAGGCTGAGGAGCCTGACGCCGAGGGAGGCCCGAAAGGAAAAAACAAGAAACCGGGCCTTCTCAGCGGTAGCTCCTCACCTCTGGAATAACCTTCCTCCGGAGATTCGTGTGGCCCCTTCACTGGGCATCTTTAAAAATCAACTGAAAACTTGGATGTTTAGGCAGGCCTTCCCTCCAGTTAACACTTGATTTTTAATTTCTCTTTTTTCCTTATTTTTCCATCTTGTTTATTGATGTTTAAAATCCTGTTATATTTTAAATTGTTATTATATATGTTGGAAGCTGCCCAGAGTAGTCGATTGACTAGATGGGTGGGGTATAAATGCAATATATAAAAATAAATAAATAAATAAATATTCATAGATGGGAGCTCTGCCTTTTGCATTGGTGCTGCTGAAACTTTAGCTCTTGTCCAATCTTTATCTAACCCAGCATTGTTAAAATGCTTAGTGGGGAGATTTACCCCTCTCTGTTACTGCTTTCTGCATGCAAGCAGTGACAGATCTAAAGAGGAGATATTCCTGCTCCCATATAAACCCTGCATAGAAAGAGGTCACATTTTCTGAAGTGCTGGCTCACATGTCAAGCCTACACATGATCAGCGGACTCTCCTCTTCAGACTCATTGATGTTCCTTTCTGACTGTGATGACTAGAAATGAGGGTATTTGTATTCAAATATGAATATCCCCCCACGGGTGGAAATACCCCCACTATTTTGCCGCTGACACGAGTTCAGCGGAGCCTTCCTATCACACCGTTGTCTGCAACAGATTAGCTACTCCTGGCAGGAGGCAGGATGACAAGCCTCTCTGCCAGGTCGCAGAGTGGCTAATCCATTGCAGACAACGGCGCAATAGGAAAGGTTGTTATTTCCACCTGTGGAAATACAAATACCCCCATCTCTAGTGATGATAATGCTGAATTCCACACTGGTTAAATAGGATCAGTGATGTGAAGGGTCAAAATAAGAAAGTTAACCCCAGTTCTCTCACAGTGCACTGCAATATACTGAACATCTGGATACACAGGGTTTTTGGCTACCTTCATCTCATTGATCGCTGCCAAGTCTGTCCTTTTCTTGCTTCATTTTGAAACAATTCAGTGTGATCAGACATAGTCACATGACAGGATAAACAACACAGCACTTGATGGTTCATGGGTGATTTGTGGGAAGAGTCTCCTAAGAAACAAGAGTTTGAATCCTACATTTCCTATCATGAGTAGAATAAAAAGTTCATCTTCATGAAATACTAATTTTGTGTCTTACTTGTTCCCTCTGCATCCCATGCTTCCCAGGAGCCTTGGAAAATGCCAGTAAAATTTGGAAATGATGTTAGAAGAAATCTCCCCTTTTAACATGGATAAAATCTTAGGGTACAAACTATCAGATTTGAAGTGTTGTGAGATGACATCTCTGAGTGGTATCACTGATGATTAATCTGAGGATACACTTAGACACATGATATACACAGTAAGTTTATCACAGTTGTGTGGATTGCAAAAAATATATGACAGTTCTAATTGGCACACATGCACGTGCGTGCACACACACACACACACACACACACACACACACACAATCATGTTAGTGATTCAGAACAGGTTTTAGTCAACTCTGATTTTTCATTTTGTTCATGGACTGAAAAACTACATTTCAGTTTTTGTTTTATTGTGGAAAATACAATGGCTGAAATTCTGTTTGTAGCAAAAGCCAGAGCATTACTTTCTTGGGGGTGCTCACATGCATGCACCAATCCATCATGCATGCACACATGTATGAAAACTTGAGGCAGCCAATGCTTTGTTTACCAGAGAGGAAGGGACAGAAACTTGGCCTTATGTCATGAACAGGTTTCAGCTGATGAATAGGTGCTTATCACCTATTTATCATCACTTGAGAAAGACTGCAGTACACTGGGGACACCATTCTTCCTACTAGAAGATAATACTGATAATCTCTCCTAAATTGACTGCTTTTTTTTGCCTAGTGAGACATCTAAATTTAATCTCCATTGATCACTGTGTTTCCATGTGCTTGTGCTACCAGCCAGAACAAGAGACATGTGCTTTGAGAAAAAGCAATGGAAAGTTCAGAGAATAAACAACATCTCACATAAATGAGAGATGACTGATTCCATGTTCCCTGAGATGAAACCTGATTTCATCACATCTCAAATTGATTCTTGGAGTTTTCAGACATCACCTTGGAACCTTCATTTAATTGCAGATCCTGTAACTTCAACATCTAATCAGGGTGATTTTTTGACTTTTAAATTCTCCTCCAATTCCAAGTTCTAAAGAGCCCAGCCTTAAGAAAAGCCCTGGAAGGTTTCAAAGGTCAGATATTTTAATGAGATTTCAGTGGACCAATATAGATATCACCCAAACCTAATGTGCAAAGATTTGTGCTTACAGTATATCACAGAAATGAGCACACCCCCTTACATTTCATAAATATTTTAGTATATCTTTTCATGTGACAACACTGAAGAAATGACACTTGGCTACAATGTAAAGCAGTGAGTGTACAGCTTGTATAACAGTGTAAATGCACTGTCTCCTCAAAATAATACAACACACAGCCATTAATGTCTAAATCACTGGCAACAAAAGTGAGTACACCCTAAGTGACAATGTCCAAATTGGGCACAAAGTGTCAATATTTTGTGTGGCCACCATTATTTTCCAGCACTGCCTTAACCCTCTTGGGCATAGAGTTTAGCAGAGCTTCACAGGTTGTCACTGGAGTCCTTTTCCACTCCTCCATGATGACATCACAGAGCTTGTGGATGTTAGAGAACTTGCACAACTCCACCTTCCATTTCAGGATGCCCCACAGATGCTCATAACGATTTAGGTCTGGAGACATGTTTGGCCAGTCCATCACCTTTACCCTCAGCTTCTTTAGCAAGGCAGTGGTCATTTTGGAGGTGTGTTGGGGGTCATTATCATGTTGGAATACTGCCCTGCAGTCTGTCTCCAAAGGGAGGGGATCATGCTCTGCTTCAGTATGTCACAGTACATGTCAGCATTCATGGTTAATGAACTGTAGCTCCCCAGTGCCAGCAGCACTCATGCAGCCCCAGACCATGACACTCCCACCACCATGCTTGACTGTGGGCACAACACATTTGTCTTTGTACTCCTCACCTGGTTGCCGCCACAAATGCTTGACACCATCTGAACCAAAGAAGTTTATCTTTGTTTCATCAGGCCACAACATATGGTTCCAGAAATCCATGTCCTTAGTCTGCTTGTCTGCAGCAATCTGTATGCAGGCTTTCTTGTACATCATCTTTAGAAGAGGCTTCCTTCTGGGACAACAGCCCTGGAGACCAATTTGATGCAGTGTGTCTGAGCACTGACAGGCTGACCCCCCCCCCTTTAACCTCTGCAGCAATGCTGGCAGCACTCATAAGTCTATTTACCAAAGACAACTTCTGAATATGATGCTGAGCACAGGCACTCAACTTCTTTAGTAGACCATGGCGAGGCCTGTTCTGAGTGGAACCTGTCCTGTTAAACCACTGTATGGTCTTGGCCACCATGCTGCAGCTCAGTTTCAGGGTTTTGGAAATCTTCTTATAGCCTAGGCCATCTTTTTTTCAGATCTTCAGAAAAAAGAGATGCCATGTGGAACTTCCAGTGACCACTCTGAGAGAGTGAGAGTGATAACACCTGCTCCTCCTTCACACCTGAGTTGTGACACTAACGGGTCTCATGACACCACAGAGGGAAAATGGCTACTTGGGCCCAATTTGGACATTGTCACTTAAGGGTGTACTCACTTTTGTTACCAGTGGTGTAGACATTAATGGCTATGTGTTGCATTATTTTGAGGGGACAGTGCATTTACACTGTTATACAAGCTGTATACTCACTGCTTTACATTGTAGCCAAGTGTCATTTCTTCAGTGTTGTCACATGAAAAGATATACTAAAATATTTATGAAATGTGAGGTGGTGTGCTCACTTCTGTGATATACTGTATATTCAGAGAATGGGTGCAGGGAAGGAAATGTTTTGCTGAGTCCAAAGAAAGATTCAGTTCAAAACAAAACAAAACAAAAAAAATAAAGCAAAAGAAAACAATTTTTTTTATAGTTTATGAAAGTGGGATATTGTGCTTCTATATCCACAATTCAAAACATCAGGAAATAGCCTGACATTTCTACATAATTTGCATGCATTGCCAGAAGGAAAAAGGATGTGAAGTTTTACATAGAAATGGCAGCCTGAAAATTGACAACACCAATAGCAGCAGTCATGATGGTTTACAGGATACCACCTTGTGCTCACTACCTTTCATAAAGTGACACCAGACTAGGGAAAATCCGAGAAGCTGACTCCTTATATATATATATATATCAGTTATCCACTTCTCACTGAAACACAATTTTAAAGGCTGTTTTTTGACAACTATGAAACAAATTAACAAACAACAGTAATTTCACAACTTAAATGAGTGAGCTTCTGAATATTTATTCTCCATTCTTTAAAAAATATATTTTAAAATATTTTACAAATGAAATACATTGAACATGCCTTACAAAATTGCATAATAATTCCCTGGAGATACATGGCAAAATGTCCATTTCTGGAAGATTGTCACTCGCTTGCTTTCTTTAAAGCAAGCCGCTTTTTGACCTTTTAAAGAAAATCTGCCTTTTGACTATTCCTGAGACCCTCCATTGGCCTCCAAACATCTCCTTTGGAAGGCTCTTGCTGGTGTACATGTCATGTGCATGCTCAGTTTCCAACAATTTTGTATGCTTTTGGATGGCTTGTTTTTTGGAGGATAAATATGTCAGCCTGTGCAGCCTGAATGCCTTCCAATTTTTTAAAAAAGTAGGTGGGGGCAACCACTTTTTTCCAGGGTAAGCAAGATTGATCTGTCCAATTTATTAAATCCATTTTAAATCTGTAGCCATTTAAGGTCACTTGTTTCTGAATGCAGGTTAAATAGTTTTAATTTAAATAGTTTTAACTAGAGATGGGATATTCGTATTCGTATACGACTATGAATATCCCCGCGCAGCTGGACCATCCACGCACATGTCCTGCAGCGGTGGCAGCCCCACTCATCCTTCCAATCATGCCTGGAGCACCACTCTCTTCTTGCTTGGCTGACCACTCCAGGCAGGGGGAGGGAGGATGAGTCTCCCTGCAGGGCTGCCAAGTGGTCAGCCAAGTGGGAAGAGGGTGGGGCTCCAGGCACAATTGGAAGAATGATCGGGGCTGCAGCCACAGCAGAATTTGTGAGTGGATGTTCTGGCCCCAGGGGCCAGATCCTTGTTAAGTCCAGCTGTGCAGAGATACTCATATTCGTATAAGAATACCCCCATTTCTAGTTTTTAACTTTTCCACATTTGGAACAGCACAAGAACCTCCTGTCTGCTACGTCTATGCCAAATTTGGTGCAGGTCTGAAGTCCAGTTTACAGATATAACTTGTTATTTGGGTTGCTCCTATTTTGAGAATTGTCTTGTAGAATGTTGATTTGTTCTGCTGCATAATAGCAATATTGCAGAAGCTACAAAAGCTTTCATCAATGTTTGAAAGCCTCCACATTTTAGTGATTTTATGGAACCTAATTTAGCATGGGAATATTTCTGATTGGGTGCACAAAGCCATTTTAGCCCTATTCAGAGCTTAAGGAAGTGTGTGAAGCCCACACACTTGGAGGCACACATACTATTCTCATTCTCCTCATCATCACAATGAATAACAAATCATGAATGTGTGAAGAGATGAAAGCTGTTCAACCCAGGAAGCCTCTACATGTGAACCTACAGTAAAACAAACAAACAAAAACAGAGAGTTCTGACTCATGTGAAGACGCTACAAGGGTAGAGCAGCCTCCCTCTGTTCAAGTTGTTGCATTCCTGTGATCAGCACAAATGACAGAGCAGGGTAGAGCTTACATGCTCCTCTCAATATGTTTGGGCTGTAAATGCTTCCTTAATGGCTGAATAAAGCTATAGTGTCATCATTTTGCCCAGTCTGTTGTGATCATGATTTCAGCAGTGGGGAAGCCGTTCAGAGTGATGTGAGGGGAAGCTATTAGGGTCAAAGTACCATGCTGTTGCTTCCAGTAGTTTAAATTTCCCTTTCCTACTTGCTGCAACCCTGCTAATTATAAATACTACCCTATGCTATGGAAATGATGATGATGGAGGCAGAACTAGCTTGCTTCACCTCTTTGCTTGCTCATTTTAGACAGAACTGGAATGCCTGAATAGGGCATATGTTTTGCATAACCCATTCAGCATTACATTAAATGTGAATCTGTTGTGCTGTGAAAAGGCACAGTTCGCATTATGTATTGAGTTCTACAAAAAGCTTAGAGGAAAATATTGCACACCACTCACATATGACCCTACTTAAAGGGGAAGTGACCTAGGGGGAAAATGGAATTATCCAATAATTCTGCTTACTGAGACACAGTCGTTATTTTTTAAAATCATGCAGAAGGCAAGTGTACATGTGCATGAACAATTAGGATGTAAACCGGGACAGATGTGTCAACACTTCAAATTTTTTCTCTCTCATTGCCTTTCAAGTCAGTCATAAAATTGTCTGTGTTCCTGGCAGGAAGTACAGTGTGTTTTCATCTAACAACAACTGTTCAGTGAAAGTTTCGTAGCTGAAATTGGTTAGTCAAGCCCAGGGGCCCCGTCAATTCATTGGAAGATTATGGCATGGCAGTGGTGTGAAAGGGGAAAAAAAAAACCTCTAGGGGAGAAAAGGGGATTGGTTCCTAAAGATAAAAGAGGAGGGCATGATGTTGTAGAGATTAAAGAGGGTGGGTTGGGCTAAAAGCTGGAAATGTCCTGAGAGAGTACGAGGGAACATTGCTGTAAATAGCTGTCTTATGCTACACCAGATGGCTGTGGAAGCAGTTCCAGAAAAGTAAATTCTCCAAAAGAATTTCCAGAAGGGAATTGCTTAGAAGCGATGCACACACAAAAATAAAACACAGTCTAGTAAATGACAAGTTAATTGCTTTCCTTGTCACCGTGTGATGAACAGATTTTGACCCTTGTGCAGATTTTGAAATTATTTATCTCCGTTTTGCCTAGCCGCTTATTAGACGCCTGTCACTGGAACTTGGTTGTGCTGATGGACACAAACAAATTGATGGAAAGAATTTATTGTTCAGCTGACTATCCCACAACTTCACTTGACAGATATGCTACATAGCTAGCTCCCTAATTAGAGACAATGTGAATATCCTCATCCCGGAGGGTTAGTTCATACACACAGTTTTGTTACTTGGTGCCGGCAATCTGTACCTGCCCTTAGGGATGCTTGAGTAATTTGATCTGTGTAAACCCACTTACCAACTCAACTATTCATTCACCAACCCACTGATGCAAACTTTTGGACCTGCTTTTACCTTTCGCAAATGATCCTATGCATTTTTATGAGCTCAAAATTATGTCACAACAGGCATTTTTAATAATGTTTTGAAATATGTATAGCTATTTGGTAGCAGACGTAGGCAATTAAAAACTTACTGCCTCCTGTACCAAAAATCTCAGGGCTTCCACACTATGAAAAGGACTACACAGGATTTGTCAGACAGAAGTAGGAATTTTGATAACTGAAAAACACCACTGCTGATGATATCAGCCTTCTGCAGGAAAATTTATCCTGATGTTTGTTTGTTTGTTTAACTTATACGCAGCCCACACTACCAAAAGGTCTCTGGGCAGCTTACAACAATTAAAATTAAAATACAATAAAAATACAATAAAAAATAAAACAATTAAAATACAATTAAAATAGATACTCTAAAAATTGCCATCAGGACCCACAGCTGACATTATTTCAATTAAAAGCCTTCTGGAACAGGAAGGTTTTGACCTGGCACCGAAATGTCATCAGCGTCGGCGCCAGACAAATCTCAGTTGGGAAGGCATTCCATAGTCTGGGGGCAGCTGCCAAAAAGGCCCTTTCTCTACAAGTCCTCCCTCTTATCTCCTTAAGGGACGGCTCTTTCAAAAGGGCCCCCTGGCTAGATCTTATCTACGGTCCAGGTAGGGCTGTAGCTGGTACAATTTCCGCAGCTGAAGGAAGGCACCCCTAGCCACCAAGTTCACCTGGGCTTTCAGAGGTAGACTGGGGTCCAGGAGCACCCCCAGGCTGCAGATCCTGTCCCTTGGGGGAATGTAACCCCATTCTGGGCAGGGAAATGGCCCTCCCGCCTGTCCGGCAAAGCACCCACTAACAGCACTTGTGTGAGCCAAGATTGTCCTGCAACCTATATGGCACTTAAATATTTGCATTTGGACACTAGGAAAGGTGTGCTAATTATGTAACAGAAAAACTGCCATTCCATAGAGCAGAGTTCAAACACTTAGAATAAATAAAGCAGCCAAGGCATCTGGTATTAGCAGGACACATCTATGCAAGTTGGGTGCAAAACAACAATGCACACACTTCCTTGCTCAAATGGTGATGGTGGTGGGATTAAACATTAAAATGGCATGGATCCTAAACAGAAAAAAAAAGTAAATGAAAATAAAGACATAATTAGAAAAATGGTTTCTGAAACCTCCGTGGAGATAATACTGCACATATGCAAAAAATAAAAATAAATAACAATTTAAAAAAATAAAAAAATGATACCCCTCTTTGTGAAAATAATATCTTATTAGATTCTTTTAAGTAATATGTACTTTAAAGTGATGAAGAAAGTGTTCCTCATTTACTCTTGGTAGTGATCTATTTCTTTAGCATAAATATAGCTTTTGGGGATCCAGCAGACTTTCCATCAAATCTCTACTGCTGTAGGACAATTATACAAATTATATATTAATAATGTCTGCTATGTGCATCTCTAGCAGGCTATGATAAGGGGAAATACTAAGGTTTGTTTCAAAGATACTAGAAAATTTGCAGGCTTTTATCTCACTTTGTTACTTTGATATACACTCAAAAGTTTGCTGATTTTTTTTTCCTGATTTGGAAGCAACTGTACTGTGGGATAAAAAGGGCTCAACTTCAAGAAGATTCAACCCCACATGGTCACTTGTTTTTTTGTATCTCACTTTGATAGGCTTGGCTTCTGGGGAAAACACTTAATGGGACAAAACACAGATACTGAGGGGATCCTGGGGATATGTGACTTGTATTTACTTTTGCTTTTTTTCTCTACTTTTTCCTATTCCATCTCCATGCCCTTTTGGATGGGGCAGCTCTTTCTCTAGAGCAAATCTATTTCTTTCTTTTCTTACTCTAGAAAGAAAAACTGTCTTTTCAGTTTGTTTCTGTGACCTTTCTATCTAAATATCTCCCCCACCTAAAAATGTATTCAGTGTTTCATTTTGTGAAACTTCTGCTGACTAGCATGTAACACACTTGCTGAGTGTTATAATAAATAACTGTTTTTCCCTTTCAAAAGGCCTTTTTTGAGGCTCACTATTTCAGCCTCTGCAGCCTGGATTCTTTGAAATCAAAATGTATGTGAGGCCAACCAGTCTCTTTCAAGATAAGCAAATTTGGTCATTTCCATTCATGTGATCTGTTTTAAGTCTGGGGACATTTTGGGTTGCCTATTTCTAACTGTGGAGAAGACAGTCTTACTTTTTAAAAAATCATTACTCAAAAATCCTTTGCCCAAAGTTTCCCAGGTTTGGCACAGAGCAAGAGACGTCTGCCTGATGCAACTGTGCAAAATTTAATGCTGCTCTGAAATCCAGTTTAAAAGTTAGAACTTTTTGTTTTGCTTTTAAGAATTGCCTTATAGAATGTTGAACGTTGATTTTCTTTGCCAGAACACATACATTGCTTTAATCTCATGAAGCAATTAGAAGAGAGGGAGCAAGGGGGAGAGAGAGGAGATTCTGCTATGTGCTAAAATGAGGGAAAGAATGAGCAGAATGGATGAACAAATGAGATAGGAGGTAGAGGAAAAGGACAGGAAATGAAGGGATAAAAAGAAGAGAATGAGAATGAGTACTAAGATGGGAAATGAGAAAGTCAATTTATATTGGTCAGAGAACAGATTTTTGAATACATGTTTTGTTGCAGAGATATGAATTTTGGCTAAACATTTCTAGCTGTGCAACAGAATTGCAGGGACTTAGAGCACATAATAAGCTTTAGGGCTCTCCAGTGTAGACCACTTATGGTTTCAATAAGTCAATTTGGTAAGAGAAAGATTTTTATTTATTTATTAACAGTTCTGAAAAGATAAAAACATAACATACTATACAAAAATAACTACTTCCTGTGACTCATTGCCACTTCCAGGAGACTACTTTCTAACTGCTAATTGCACTAATTGCAAGCAGGCTAAAAAAGGAAGGCGAAAAAACACTCTGAAGCAGAGAGGCGTGACTCTGAAATAAGAGTCAGGGAAGGTACAATTGGTTACTGCTGGACTGATTGACAGTCACGCCAGCTCATAAATGTTCCTCCCAGACAAACCTACTAGAGGCAGCATACAAGGCTGAAATAATTTAATGCACTTTTCCAAACATACACATTTTACACACCTTTTCCACATTGACTACAGGATCTTTGTATGTATTTTAACTGTACACATTACTAGCCATTCACACTGTAAAATGTACACAAGGTTTTTAGCTCTTCAGAATGTACTTGCACCCTCACGTATGTGGAAAACCTGGAGCAAAGTCTTCTGTGTCTCATAAGTCTCCCACAGTGCAGAATGAATAATTTTCACAGGAATCTCAAAACTGCTCTCCCCCCCACGGCAACCCCTACTTCATAGAAATCAGTTGCACCGAATTACAGTTTCTTAGGTATAGGCAGGGACATAGATCATGATGGGCATAACAAAAATGGCCAGGCAAGGGGCAGGGAGAATCCCAATAGCACTGTCTTGGCCAATGCAATGCATTGGCACCAAAAAGAGCTTTTTTGTGGGGGAGAAGCTGAATCATGGTACAGCAGAAATAGAAAATCTACCAAACAGGGCTGGTCTATTTGGAATTAATTTTTTCCCCAAAGGAATTAATTCCACAGCACGTTCCCTTCCCTTCTCTTCATCTTATTTCACTGTACATTTCTTTATCCTACATGTTTTTATTTTACTTTAATTCCATGTTGAGTTTTCCGGCTCTGGATATTTTGTGTGAAAGCCACTGTTTTCTGCACACCCCTTCTTAGGACATGAGTAGAGATGGGCACAAACTGGTGGTTTGTGAGTTCGGAATGGTTCGTTCTTCAGATGCACAAGTGTTCTGCAGCCACTCTGGCTTCCATCCCCTACTTCCTCCAGTGGGTGCCCATTCAGTGCATGAGGTAGAGCAGAGAAATCTGGGCTCCTGCTAGAGGAGGCAGGAATGGGAAGTTGGGGCACCCACAGAACACCTGTGCATCCAAAGAATGAACCATTATGAACAACCAAACCAGAGGCTTGTGCCTATTTCTAGACATAAGGCATTTTGTTGCTCCACAATACAATAGAATTCTCACTGGGGTCAGATTCTACTTCACAATTCAGAGAGAGTGTTTTCTCCCCCTTCATAGGGTTTTTTTTTTAAAGTTTGCACAAGGTGTCCTTATTGTTCCCAATATTTTCCCTCTTTCCCTTTGTGTGTGTGTGTCCGTGTGTGTTCTGTGTGCACATCCCTAATAACAAACCAAGAGAAGAAAGAGTTAATGGCGACAAAAGTGCATGAAGCAGACCTGATCTGAAAAATGGGACACTTTCATTTACTCCTAACTAGGGGACTGATGAATTCTATGAAAACAAGATAATAGCCTAATAATTACAATCAAGATAGAAACAGAGCAAGAATGAATGCAAACTCCTTAAGACAAAGACACAAAACAGACTGCTTGCCTTCTGGGCTTTCCCCCGCCCCCAAAGCTGAAAATTCATTAAAATCTTAATAACCAATGCTTTCAAATCATAGGACAGATGTTTACATGCATGCTTCACTGCATTGTGAATAATACAACAAACACTATTGCCTCTCATAATATGGGATTGCTGGCTATGCAGAAATTTAAACACATAATGAGATCTCCCAAAATCTACAGAGCTGCTGATTGATCCACAAGCACTAATAATTGTTCATTTCTTCCTCTCATTCTGCTGCTGTTCTTGATAGTGTTCTTGATAGAATTCCCATATGTTCCCAGAATTCTAATGTTCTCTCTTTGCAATACGAATATTTCCACAGTGTATGTATGAATAGTGTTATGAAATTAATGGGATCCTGTAATGTTCAGGGATTTAGAAGCCCAGGAAAACAAATACATACAAATTCTTTGACAGCCAAAGGCTAATTTTGGTTCATTTCCATAGGCTGCACCTACTGGAAATGAACAAAAAAGGAGAAATCTTACCTGCATCCAAAAAGTAGGCACCCTGGACAGGGACCCAGAAAGTTGCAGTTAGGAACACTCTGGGGACAGGCTGGTTTGCGCCAGCAATTGTGTCATGTGATCATCCAAAACAGGAGTAAACCAACTTATCCATTCAAAGGACCAAACAGTGGGCTAAATGTCCATCTGATTGCAAACAAAGTTAAACATTGCTTCTCCAGAGACTGTGAAAAATACAGCATGCTTTTCTGAGTGTCTAATACCATTTACTCCAGATAAAACAGCAACATAGCTTCCCTATTTGCTGCAATAGCCAACATCAAATTCTTCAGTACGGCCATCAGTAGCCACTAGATGTGTGTAATATGCATTCTAGACACACATCTGCACATCACTAGTAGCCGTATTCTACACAATGTACACAATAATCATTTGTGTTTTGTGGTGACATGAATGAGGCCTGAATTGTCAGCTTAATCCACTCTTAAGTAAGACTGAATGCATTTTCTCTCTTGTCCATCATAATATTCCTGTGTGCTTTAGTAATACTTTGTCCTTGCTACTCTCCAGCACAAGGCCATACAAAGCATGCACAACCCATAATTTCATTAAGAACAGTCAAACTGGTATTAGTATTTTAAGCAGGTTCTTTTAGATTTAAACAAATAATAATTGAGTGTCAATCACTATGAACTTAATTGCACTGAATTGTTTGTAATGTCATTGTATTTTAATTTTCTCTCAGTTCAATCAATCAAGATCTATCAATCAAAACCTTTATTGGCATTAAAACCAGTAACCATACAATCAAGATTATACTTTCCACTGCAATAAGATAAATATGGTCAAGTTATGTCAGTTGATAACTGTATTGTAAGCTGCCTTGTGTCCCAATTCTGCAAGAAAAGTGGCACATACATACATACATACATACATACATACATACATACATACATACATACATACATACATACATACATACATACATACATACATACATAAACAAATAAGCAAGCAAGCAAACGCCATCTGTGATGTGGCAGCACACGAAGGCCAATGCACTGCAACCTACATGACTAGGGTTCTGCATGGATCCCCTAATCCAATTGGAGACTAGTTTGGGGCTTTGAGATATATCCTGAATTTAGACTAAAGCAATTTGGCCCTAAGATATGAGTCCTTTTATAATCCTTCAATTGACTTTCATTGGAAAATAAACATGGACTTCTTGTTTGTATACAAGGCATCTTTCATCTCTTTTTTTTCCCAAAAGGAAGGAAGGAAGGAAGGAAGGAAGGAAGGAAGGAAGGAAGGAAGGAAGGAAGGAAGGAAGGAAGGAAGGAAGGAAGGAAGGAAGGAAGGAAGGAAGGAAGGAAGGAAGGGTGAAGTGATTTGTGTCCCATCTACTTAAATTTGTGCTTTGGATACAAATTGCTTTAAACACCTCCTGTTCTTTCTGCACCAGAACCAGATCATCCATTTTACTTCAGTACAGAAATATAAATGATCTGAATCTTGTTGATTTGATTCAGAATTTCAGATTTTTAATAATTCCAAAATCTGGCACACAGCCCTAATTTAGACTGACCATCACCCAAGTTCATAGGGAGTCTATACATGTACAGCAGGCCCTCTGTTTTAGAACTTTTTTTCCTAGAAGGCAGGTAGTGGTATGTGGGGATGGAGTTCTGCAAGCACATGATTGTGGGGATGGTCTGATGGGGAACCTAGTCCAACCTGAGATTTCAGATGTGGTTTTCAACCAGATGGGGCTTCCATATCATATCATATGTCATCTGAATTTCACTTAATAAGGCAGATGATTTTTTTCTTTTTTACACCTTTGTATTTACGGGCATTTGTTCTTCTGGTAAGATCATTTAAGGGGAGGCAGCTCCTATACTGAGGAGAGGGTTCTCATGGGACAAAAAAGTGCAGGAGTCTATAGGAGAAAAAACATTGCTGAAGTGGAATTTCAAGTTTGAAACTTTGATCTTCAAGGTAGCAGAAAGGTGTTAGCCAACACATAATTATGTAAGCTACAAAAGCACGTTCCTCCATCCCCACCAGAAATTTTCTCTTTTGTTCCTAACTTTGTCTGGCTTTATTTTTGAATGATGAAACTGTACAGTCATTTAAAAATACTTCTGTATTTTATCATTTCTTTATGCTTTCCATTTACCTGGCATTTGACATCAGACATTAGCAAGAGGTGACGAATCCTCTGTGTGAAAAGATGTGTCACAAGTTTGACAAGGGACACAATTTGAAGATCGTTTTTGAGGGAATGTAACAGAAAAGTGATAAAAAGAATGCTATAAAATGATGGTAGCAATGTTCTGAAACCATAGCATTGAATAGTATTAAAAAGAAAATTGGAAAGGGATGGGACTAGTCCCTCAGGTGGTGCTGGAAATTGCGGCAGACATTTTTATAAAGTGTCAACACTCATCCAGAGCCTACTTGACAAGCTGGATTTTACAATGGAGGAGATTAACTGGGAATGAATAGTGATATAGAATAGATCCCGGGAGCAGAACAATGAATCTTAGACCAGGAGAGGCTCAAAAATACAAGAACAACCTGTTCAACTGGACTGGAATTATGAAATAGCTCTCAACGCATAAGTGCTGATGATCTCATGCCCACATCTTAATGTTTAATTGTACTCAAATTAGCTCCTCTTCATTTGACCAATGCAGTACTAGGTCAAGTGACTGTAGCGAGCCTTTAGAGAATATGGAGTAATCATCATCACCACATTTGGTACCTTCTGGTGGTTGCACTTACCTGTGAACAGATAATCAAATTAGTTTTCCTATGGGAGAACAGTGCCCTCAAGTGTTTTTCTTTCCTACCAGATTAATTAACATACTTGTGCATTAATCATAGTGCAGGAAGAGTATGCATAATCAAGAGAAGTTACCTAATGATTTTTCTTAATTTGATGTTGAATCTAAGCACAATACTGGTACAAATTTAAGAAACATGGCAGTTTTATCTGAAAGCCCGGTATCACTTTATCTATCCAACTTAAACTTAACAAGGGGAAATCACCTAAACAATAACTAAATGAATGAGCATTCTGATGGTTGTTGTGGGTTTTTTGGGCTCTTTGGCCATGTTCCAAAGGTTGTTTTTCCTGACGTTTCACCAGTGTCTGTGACCGGCATCTTCAGAGGACTGAAAAGAAAAACCCACAACAACCATCAGATCTCGGCCGTGAAAGCCTTCGTAGAATGAGCATTCTATTTAAGGAAAGCATGTTACTTTTTATTCAGAGCATTGTTGGATATTAGAAGAAGTCTGGACCAAGTAGAGGTCAATGAAAATAGACAACAGATATGCAAAGTGATATTATTATCTGATATTATCTGATAATTTCTTTTTTTAAAAAAACTTAACTGCCCTTGGCTTCCACTAACATTGTTCAAATGTTAGCTCTAAAGATGAACCACCACATTCACTTCAAATGCAAGTTCACATGAGGTAAAAATTCAGTGGCAAGTCAAGCTTGAATATTGGGGAATTCTGGGTTTATTCACCTGCTGGCAAATATTGCAGCATGATGTCTTAGAAATGAGAGGTTCTGTCAAGACATCTAATCAAATGCTTCTATAGGATGCACAAATAACTCTTCATTCATTTCAAGGAAGACAGGGAGTCAGAATTGTTAGAATAAATGCAGGAACACTACATTTATCATAATAGTGGGAGATGGTGACAGAAAGATAGCCATCTTGGCCTGTCTTGGTTTCCGGTAGATTATGGAAGAGGTAGCCATGTTAGTCTGTGCTAGCATATCAGGCAAAAAGAGAAGAAAAATACAAAACTTAAAAGGACTTAAATGTTGTGGCACCCTAAAGACTACCTGCTATATTTTAATGTGACATAGTGGACAGGTCTACTTTCTCTCACTATAGACTATATGTATGCTCTGAGAAATATATGTGGTATATACTATCTATCTATCTATCTATCTATCTATCTATCTATCTATCTATCTATCTATCTATCTATCTATCTATCTATCTATCTATCTATCTATCTATCTATCTATCTATCTATCTATCTATCTATCTATCTATCTATCTATCTATCTATCTATCTATGCATATATGCATATATGCATATATGCATATATGTACAAAATATATAGATGTTTGCTATGTAGGCCCACTCTTATGTCTGAGGAAGTGGATTTGTCCACAAAAGCTCACAATAAATATAGCCGTTAGTCTTTAAAGTGCCACAATGTTTTTGTCTCTTTATATTTTTAATTTTGGTTTTGCCTGATACATTGGTCAATTTTTATCACTTTCCCTTTAGATCCCCCCCACTCTTCAGAGATTGTTCTCCTCCATGTCCAATGGATGGATAGTCTTGACAGAGTCTCTGTGGTGGCCTTCAATACAGTCACTCATATGGAAACAAGGTCTACAGGCCTCTTCACTCAAGTCTCTCTTTTTTTCCTGTTTTTATTTTGAATAAATTTCTTGGAATGATGTAAGTAGTCCCCCCCCTTTAGAATGCTGAGTAATTGTGCCGTTTGCCCCTTAGTTACCCCTGGTTATCTTCCAACGACTGGGCACATGAAGCACCCAACTCCTCTTCACATGCTGCCACCAGTTGATCACTAAATCAACATACTTTTCTAAAAAAAGATGAAGGTCCATTCATCACTGTCTTTTAAATAAAGCACGTTTATTAATTACAGATGTTTTGGTAATAATTCATATGTATCTTCTTCAGGTTTATCAATCATCAACAACAATCTTCTATTTGATCTTACAGTTACTATTCACTCTTCTGACTAATCACACCTCATATCTCCCAAATATTACTCTATCTCTAAATCTGCTCCACTCTCCTGACTCCACACTCTGACTGACAGTTCACTCTCAGGCTCCACCTTTTTTTACCTCTCTCTCGGCTCTGCCTCTAAACAACATTAGCCTACAACATGAATAATGCATGACTATTTAACATAATAAGGGAGAATGTGACTGTAATGTTCCTATTTTATTGCTGCACCTCACCTTACTAACCTGCAGTCTCCTAACATAATAATAACAAATTGTTATCTATCTATCTATCTATCTATCTATCTATCTATCTATCTATCTATCTATCTATCTATCTATCTATCTATCTATCTGTCTATCTATCTATCTATCTATCTATCTATCTATCTATCTATCTATCTACCTATCTATCTATCTATCTATCTATCTATCTATCTATCTATCTATCTATCTATCTATCCATCTATCTATCTATCCATCTATCTATTATTTTATTCATATCCTGCCCATTCAGACCGAAGTCTACTACAGTGGGGTCTCGACCTACGGAATTAATCCGTATTGGAACGGGGTCCATAAGTCGAAAAGTCCACAGGTCAAAAATGTATTCCCCATAGGAATGCACTGAAAACCAATTAATTCGTAACCTGCCCAAGAAACACCTCCCCCCCCCACACAAAATTAAAATAAATGTAAAAAAAATGTAAACTTACCTTTTTGCAGCCTTCCAGGTTCCCCACCGATGTCATCACCGCTGCCGGAGGACTCCGAGGGCTTCGGCGCCACTGCCAGAGGCCTCTCGGAGCTCCCCCACCCCCGCCGACACAGGCTTTCCCAGAGTGAACCGGGCCTGTTCCAAGGAAGTCATAAAATCAGATTTACAGAACGTGTACTTCGATTCTTGTACAGGATATTGTGAAGCTGCAATAAAAATGCACATTTATTCCTTGCATGGGTTCTGTCTTCTTCCAACAAGCTCAAATCAGTGGTCATAGCTTGCCACCTCCTTCCTTTATTGTTACAATAATCTTATAAAGTTTATCGGGGTGGAAGACATGAGTGATCCAAAGTCATCCCATGAGTTTCATAGCCCTTTGGAATGGAACTTCCAAGTCAAGTACAACACTCTAACCACTGCACAACTCTGGCTAATATGCAGCTCATAATGCCCAGAGTGAACTAATACTCTTAACAGATCTTTTGTGTTTCATTTGTAGGGTTAAAAAAGATTAACAGCGATTTGATGTCAGGAAAGATGGCATTGATACAGCAGACTGATCTACTGGCATAAGAGAAGTTGAATGATAGCTGAACACCCCAATAAAACCCAAGATCTGCCCTGGGTTATCAGACCACTGAGGTATTAGGGAGAGCTGAGACTGAAGTCAATGCTTGGTATATATCCCCTTACACCTACTCTACTTACCATTTGCTGGAACTGCAAGTCAAAGATGAAGATTTCATCACTATCTAGATTATCATTTTACATTCCAGGATATTCTTTTCCATTGATCTTTCACTTAACATTTTATGGAGATATTAGAACACTGGCTGGCTGGATAGCTTAGATATCAGAGAGCAGAGCCAGAGGGTGGGAATTTGATCCTCCACTGTACTTCCTGCAAGAAGAGTCAGCCTGTGTGGACTTGGACAAGCTGCACAGTCCCAGGTAGTCCTCGGAAGAAGGGAACGGTAAACCACTTCTGAGTACTCTTTCCCTGGAAAACCCTGAGAAAGATTGCAATGTGAGAAGTGACTTGATGACACACAGTGAAAGAATTCATTAAAACTTTAATACTGTTGGAACTGTGTCTACAATATGTAATTGTGGAAGGATGGTTGTTGTATGACCTTTCAGTGGATATAATACCCATTATAAGGGTATTGCTATCTGGATGACTCACTCTCCTTTGATGATCTAAGTGCAAGCATAACTTTGGAGGTGATCTCTCACGTGACAAGGTGCAATGTCACATAGCAAGCACCTCCTTGATTAGTTGCAATTCAGCACTGTCACTTAACATGTTTTATTTATTTATTTATTTATTTGATTTATACCCCACCTATCTGGACTACTCGTCCACTCTAGGTGGCTTCCAATGTAAAATAAAACAATAAAACACAAGAATATACATAATCCTTCAATGACAATTACAGTAAAAAGAAGAAAAATAAGAAGAGAAAATTAGAAAAGAAATCAGGTATTAAGTGGAGGGAAGTCCTGGATGTACAACTATGTTTTTAATTGGGTTTTAAAGATGCCCAGCGTAGGGGCCGCGTGAATCGCCACAGGGAGATCATTCCTGAGGCGAGGAGCCACCACCGAGAAGGCCCGGTTTCATGTCTTCTCCTTCCGGGCCTCTCTCGGTGTCAGGCTCCTCAGCCTCACCTCCTGACCCACACGGGTGATCCGGGTAGATCTTGGTGGAAGCAGGCGTTCTACCAAATATCAAGGTCCTAAACTGTTTAGGGCCTTGTAAGTAAGCATTAAGACTTTGAAGTTGACGCGGAAATGAATGGGCAGCCAATGCAGTGCGGCCAGAGTTGGAGAAATGTGTTGAAACTTTCTCACTCCAGTAAGGAGTCTGGCCGCCGCATTCTGCACCACCTGAAGTTTCCGCATCAGCCTCAAAGGTAGCCCCACGTAGAATGCGTCACAGTGGTCTAATCTTGAGATTACGAGCGCATGCACCAAGTTAGTGAGTGCCCCTGTGTCGAAGTAGGGCCGCAGCCGGGAAATCCACCAAAGGTGGAAAAAGGCGGTGTGGACTACCGACACCACTTGCGTTTCCATGGTGAGCGTCGGGTCCAAATGTATGCCCAAGCTGTGGACCCCACTCTTCACAGCAAGGGTCACCCCCCCAAATGTGAGAGAGTTACCCAGGCCACTAGCCATGGGGTCACCCACCCTCAGAACTTCCATCTTGTCCGAGTTCAACCTCAGCCCATTCTCCTGCATCCATTGCAATATGGCCCCCAGGCAGCGCTGAAAGGACAAGATGGCATCACCTGCAGTTGGTGAAAAGGAGATGTAGAGCTGGGTGTCATCAGCATATTGATGACATGATGCCCCACACCCCCTGATGACCCCTCCCAGCAGCCTCATATACAGTAGATGTTAAACAGCATTGGGGAGATGATTGACCCCTGCGAAACCCCACAATTGAGACTCCACAGGGCCGAGACACTCTCCCCAAGCTGCACTCTCTGGGGACGGTCCCCCAAGAAGGAACGGAGCCAGGCAAGTGCCGAGCCACCGATTCCCAGCTCGGAGAGCCTTCCCAGGAGGATACCGTGGTCAACGGTATCAAAGGCCGCTGAGATGTCGAGGAGAACCAAAAGAGACATTTTACCCCTGTCAGCCTCCCTTAACAGGTCATCATACAGGGCGACCAATGCCTTCTCTGTACCGTGACGCGGCCTGAAGCCTGACTGAAATGGATCCAGGGCATCTGTGTCATCCAAGTGGGCCTGAAGCTGGTCAGCCACCACCCTCTCAACCACTTTGCTCATGAAAGAAACATTGGCAACAGGCCTATAATTGCCAATTTCATCCGTCGCCAAATTAAGTTTCTTTCTTATGGGCCTAATGAGTGTCTCCTTAAGGAAAGACCCATTTATTATTGCTGTGGCCCATTCTGTTGTTATCGGCCTGGCTGCTTTGATTAGCCAAGCCAGGCAATTGTCAAGGGAGGAGGAGATGGCCCGGCAGCAATCGAGCACCTTTTCCACAGTGTCAAGCATCACAGGCTGAAAAGAGTCAAACGTTACTGGGCAAGGTGGAGTGCTGGACATCTCTGCTCGACTTACTGTATTCAAAAAAGGAGAGAGCTCCCGGCGGATGGCCTCCACTTTAGATTTTAAAAAGGCTGCAAACTGGTCAGGTGAAAAACTAGGGGGAGGCCTATCACCTGAACCAGTTCCGGATAGGTCGCACACTATATGGAACAACTCCGCCTGCTGATTTGACGCTTCGCTTATCTGGTTAGCGAAGAATGATTGACTTGCAGCCTTTACCTTAGTCAGGTAAAGGTTAGTTGCGACCCTAACAGCTATCCAATTATGATCCGTCGGGTTCTTCCTCCACCTACGCTCTAGTCTTCTCCTGTATCGCTTCATCACTCGAAGCTCCTGGTTAAACCAGGGCAAAGGCCAAGCTCTGAGCCAGAGAGGGTGTTTAGGCACGATCATGTCTATAGCCCTAGACAGAGATGGACCAGCTGTCAACCAGAGCCTCGACAGGAGCGCCAGCCAAGTCAGCCACAACACCTCTCATGGCCTCCTGGAATCCAACAGGATCCAGTAGCCTTCGAGGGCGGACCATAGAAATAGATCCCTGCTCTCTGCGAGGGGGGGTGCCACTGAGAGGTTACACTTTATTAGGTGGTGATCTGACCATGACAAGGGGAATGACACAAGGTCGGTCACCATCAGATCACTCTCGCACCAATTAGTGGGGAAAAAACAGGTCCAACGTATGGCCATCCATGTGGGTGGCGCTGATGACATGTTGAGACATGTTCAAGGGAGCCATGGTTTCCAAGAACTCAAGAGCTGGCCCAGGGGTCTCTGTCCCCGTGTGCACGTTGAAGTCACCCCAGACCAGAAGCCTCGGGGACCCCAACAATGCCGCGGAGACAAAGTTGGCCAGCTCCGGTAGGGAAATGGCTGGGTCACGGGGAGCACAGTAACCCAGCAAAATCACAATACCATCCCTAGCCCGAATCGACACGTGGAGTGCCTCTAGACCTGGCTTTACCACCGAGGAGCACCTAGTAACCTCTAAAATGGATTTGTAAACAATGGCTACTCCCCCCGCCCCTCCAGTCTACCCTGCTGCTGGACAGCATAACTGGGTGGGCAGACAAGAGCCAGGGGAGGCGCCCTCTCCCCACTAATCCACATCTCGGTTATGCATGCCAGGTCTGCATCTTCCTCCAGGATAAGATCGTCGATCACCTGGGGTTTATTGGGGTTTATTATTGGGGTTTATTACTGTAACAGCCACCCTCAAACCTAAAAGAGTAGTTGCTACTTTACTTTAAAACTCTGCTGCCACCAACTTATCCTTAAGGGAAAAAAATCATTAAAGGACAAGTGTAACTTTTCAAAACAAAATCTGGTTTATTGATTACAAAAATAAAAATGGTTAATCACTGGTAAAGAATCAATTAATCAATCACTGTTAATAAACACTGGCTCACACAGACTATTTCTCACTGACAGGCTCACTCACTAACTCTAACTACTAATCACTTTAAACCCTCAGCTCAATCTCTCATCTCTCATCTCTATCTCTCCTCACACACTCTTCACCCCCATTTTTATACTGGCTCCTCCCCTTAAGTTCCACCCTCCGTCACACCATTGTCTGATGACTCACTCCCCAGCTGTGACGGACAGGTGATGTTTTGGCTGCCCGTTACAATACCTCCCCCCTTAATAAGTTGTTTTGTGGGGGAAAGCTAAAGTGCTTTTCTCCAAAAACAACGAGGAGCAATACATAAACATTACATTACCCCAACATTCCACTCACACTTACCAACATATTTAACTGTTCAATAGAAAAAAAAATCATACAATATAACAATTACCTTCTTTTTACTTTAAAACACTTTAAACAATTGATGTTTTGGCTGCCCATTACAGATACAGACCTGGTGTTCAACAGTACCAGATTTAGAGTGGAGGGCTGGCTGGGCTGGCTACCTCGATACTGAGGGTTGATCACAGTCTCAGAACAATGAACAGCCGTCAAACATCTGCTCATCATTCTTCTGACACAAGTAGGGACTGTGCCAACGCCATATCTCCCTCTACCCATGATCACTGGGATGTTAAAAGGCCCCTCACTGGGCAGAAAGGCCTTCCACTCCATATCCAAAAGAAAAAGAAAACTAATAAAGGAACAATTACCCTAAATTAATAAAACAAATAAACTTAAATACAAAATAGATACATAAATCCAACACAATACTATACAATAAAAATCCCAAATTATAAACCCCTTGTGTATAAAATTAAATTAAATTTTAAAAGAATCAGTGCTTAAACCCCACACATAGTCCTGGTCTTTCCTCCTCCTCCCCGTAACCTTGTCCTTTCAAATATTGCAGGTGTCAATGCTATTAGAGCTGATGTTAATAAAAATAATGGTAGAGTTACTGGAGTACAGGCGTTACTCATGGAATATACCACAAAGTTCTTAAACATGAGAATAGGAGTGAACAAGATCCAGAATATAGATGGTACAATCACTGGCCTTTCCCGTCCCCGGGGAAGAGGCAAAGCGTCTCTGCAATAAGTCCGAAGGAAGGAGACTGAGCAAAGCGATCTTAGGCAAGGTCCCGTCCCTTGGAAATCCAACATGGTAACCAGCAAGACAGAAACCAGAGCAGTTAGTTCTCTCTCCCTCGCAACTGCCCAGAGTTTCGCCCCACAGCCTTTCACACTGACTTGCCAGAGAAACGAAAGTCTCCGCAACCAGCCTCAGAGAGTCCGGCAGCCTCGGCTCCAGCTTCAGCTTCAGGCATGCTGACAGGGCTAGCTTCTGGGGGAGGGGGAAGGGGGGCTAACCTCCAGCCTCTGGGTCCTACACAAAACAATCTTACTGTTAGCACTTTGTTCTCCATCTGTACCTTCTGATAGCCATTCCCCCTTCCATGCCTACTTTTAATCTTGTAATGAGCTACCAAGTCCTGAGAGAAAGGCCTCAATTGGAAGGCTTTGAGTGTTGTCCAGGCCTAGCTCCACTCATGCTTTTATTTACATCATTGTATAGTCTATGAAATGAAGATGCCTAATAATTTTGTTGTGCTGTCTTTAAAAGTAACACGCACAAGTGGCTAGTCTATAGTTGTGTCAGTATGAAAACCATGTGTCTTTGAGTTTCAGCTGCCATTTTCCACTATTCTCACATTTTTTTAAAAAAAGTGGTGAGTTGGGATATGTATGTCAGATTCAGCCCCAGTATGTGCATGCCCACTGACCCTGATTCAAATAGCTATATAGATATATAAGAGAACACTGCCAAAGGATGCCACTGTTTGTATGTATAAAATGTCATTCCATCCCTCTTATTGGCAGCTAGATTTTGCATAGTGTGAAGAATTTTCTACCAGTTCAGGCTGGTTCATTACTTGTGACTACCTGGACAGAAGTCGTCTGGTCTACAAGCCTGTACAAGCTTTGCATACCTCCTGGCACAAGTCAAATATTTGTAGCAAATCACCAAAGCATGTTCCTTAAGAGCAGGCAATGTTTGTAATTAAAATGAAACAGAACAGCTGAATAGTAGCAAAACTGTTTAATTCTCTTACCAGAATACCTGTGTTTCATGACAGAATCATGAACATAGATCATGGGCAAAGCATGATTAGAGATGGGCATGAACCACTGGTTCAGCAATTCATGCCACTTTGTTAAGTGGCCAAACAGGTGTTTGATGCTTCAAAGCCCTACCTTGTCCAGTGGGCATCCACTCAGAGGCAGCGGCCTGGCTTCTCTGCCCTGCCTCCTCCACGTGCTGCCTCTGAGTGGGCACCCACTGGAGGAGGTGGAGCTTTGAAGTGCCAAAAACCTGTTTGGCTGCTAAATGAATCCAATGTGAGCCATCAAATTGGCAGTTCATACCCATCTCCAAACATGATACATAAGATGGTCATGAGATAGCTATATTTTTCCCAACAGTAGACTTCACTCTTTTAAAAGCTTTAAACTGGATTTCAAGCGTCATAGGTTATGACACCCCGCATTAACAATAATGGAGACCCATTCTAGGAATATACTAGTTTCTTGCATGGGGACATTTATCTCACCAGGACGATTTGGGGGTATTTCTTTTTTCTCTCCCATCCATATCTCTGCATTCAGTTCTGATTTTTTTAAAAAAAAAAACATTATCTGACTCCTAATGATATTCTGTAGGATGCACAAACCTTCAGATTTCTGAAATCTCATCTCAGGTTTTGGATAAGTTGAAGCATACTGACTTCAAATTGATCTGAAACATAGGAGGCCATTTCCCAAAGAATCCAAATGGATGCAGACCAAACTGTGTAGTTAGTGAACTTCTTAAATTTCTGAGACTTACTGTGGGGCTTACTTCAGAGCCCATATGTGTAGAATTTTATTGTAACCATGGGTTTTCTCAGAGTATATTTTGAAAAGTACTACTTTGGTTCATCAATTGGTGGCAAAAAAAAATTAATTGCAGGAGCAATTTATCTGATAAGATATTTTAATCTTCCATTACTGTCTCAAAAACTACCTACACTAAGACTTAGATTGCAAGGACTTTGAAAGTTAAGTTAAACACCTGGTTCTTAATCCATGCACAGAAATCTTATCAGTTCTTAGCCCAAGTGTATATGCATGACCTTCTCAGTCTATTTTATATGCTTGATAAAAGAGACCTGCTTCAATCCACGGTTCTTGATAGGCCTCAAAAGACAACAGAAATATTCTCCTTGATTAGACAAACCATATCTTTGGCTACCAGAAAGTAGCAGCAACCAAAAAGCATGGGGAAAATGTTACGTTTGTGTCCTTTTTCTGAGTTTCCCACTGGCATCTAGTTGCAGAGAGTGGGAAAGAAAATGCTTTACTAGCTGTGACTTTGGTCTATCCCAGAAGCCTTGTACAGTTGTGCCCCACTTTATGATTACCCCGTTTAACGACGAATCCGCTTGACGTTGAGGTTTTTGCGATCGCTTTTGCAATCGCAAAATGATGGTTTGAATGGGTTTTTTCCGCTTTGCAATGATCGGTTCCCTGCTTCGGGAACTGATTTTCACTTTACAATGATCAAAAACAGCTGATTGTTGGGGTTCAAAATGGCCACCAGCTGAAGAAAATGGCCCCCCGCTGTGCTTAGGGACGGATTCCTCGCTGCACAGGCACTGAAAATGGCCACCCCTATGGAGGATCTTTGCTGGATGGTGAGTTTTCAGCCCATTTTCAATGCATTTCACTGGGCTTTTTTCCCCTCTTTATGACATTTTTGCTCTACAGCAATTTTGCTGGAACAAATTAACGTCTTAAAGCAAGGCACCACTGTACAATTTAATTCTTCTACAAGCGTTCAGTTTATAAATGTGGGATATTGTGCTTCTGTACCCACAATTCAAAACACGAAGAAATTGCCTAATATTGCTGCACAATATTGCTCCCACATTGCCAGCAGGAAAAAGGATGACCTTTATATAGCAAAGGGCAGCCTGGATACTTATAACACCAATGGCAGCTGTCAAGATGGTCGAGGGTACTCTCTTGGGCTCATTACCATTCACAAAGAGACACCAAATAGATGAAAATCCCAGAAGGTGACTATTTTTTTCAACAGTTAACCACTTCTCACTAGAGATGGGGACGGATATAGCCGATTCTTCATATATTTGTTGATTTGTATTTGTACAATTTTAACTCAGGACGAATGTGGCTTGATGAATATTTCCTTGGTTTTATTCATTGATCCGTTCATATTTGTCTATATTCGTTACCCCTTTGGGGGACCTCTCTGAGCTTGCTGGGACCAATTTGAAGCTCTGGCCAATCAGGACAGAGATCCTGGATTGGCATGTCTGGCAGCCAATAGCACTGCTGAAAGATGTATCTACTTTTACAGATGCTTCATATAAGCTTTTCCGATCCACCCATTCCCCACTTCTGTTCATGCTCTCTGGAGTGAGAACAGTTGCTGCTCGCTGGATTGCTGGTGCTCTTGCGATTTTGCTTTTGTGGCAGCAAAGCAAAGACTTATATTTTTCTTTTACATCATCATCATATTCATCAATCATCATCAACTTTACTGGGAATTTGGGGAGGGATTTCAAGTAGCTTAGGCTGCTTCTTCGGAAGGGCTTAATTTTATTTCAAAATAAAATCAATCAAACCTTTTTTCCTGGAGGCTTGTGAATGTGTGTGTGTGTGTGTGTGTGTGTGTGTGTGTGTGTGTGTGTGTGTGTGTAATTGTTGTTGTGTGACCGTGGAATCTCTTTTGCTTTATATTCAGTTTTGAAAAGTTAATTTTAGAGAGGCTTTTGTCTCTCAGGGAATTTGGTGGCTGGCTGGATCCATCATTCCCTTTTCTTCCAAAAGTACTTATGGGGTGGAGGTGTCTCTGACAGAGATTTAGCTAGCAGGGCTTTTCTTTTTGGACTTTTTTGGTTTCTCTGCCACAGTGGATTAGGGGTGGGAATTTTCCTAATTACATTATACTGGAAGGGCTTTGTTTAGGCAGGCAGGTCACGTTTTAGTAAAAGAATCACACCACCATCATTTATAAAAATAAATTTTAAACACTCTCTCTATTAGTTTCCTTCCTCAGTCTCCATTGCTTTATTTGTTTAGTTGGTTTTGTTAGGCAGGCAGTAGAAAGTGAAGGGATTTCTTCAGGGGCAATTGAAGGGGAAGAAGGCTGTGAAGCTATGCAGGCTAGGTAGCAGCACCGTCATCACAACCACCATGTGCACAACCACATGTAAAATAACCAGTGCTGCCACTGTTTCTCCTCTGGTGGCCTTGCAGGCAGGGAGGGGAGCAAAGCTTCCAGAGGTAGCAAAAGAACTGCCACTCCTCTTCCTAAAGGAATCTGAGGAGTTACTGATTTCCGAAGATCCCCAGTCCAATTTGGAACCAGTAATGGCAGGGCAGGCTTCACAGCCCTCCTACTCCTGTCCCCAGAGTCATCTATTCCCTCCTCCCAGACCAGCAGCACCCCTGGGACACAGAGATCTTCCCAGGCCAGCAGTTGGGGCAGGCAGTGGGTCCTCGTTTGGGCAAACATGGCAGAGGGGTCATGTGGTATAATTTCATGGTGCTCAGCGATGACCCACAGCTGGCACGCTGCAATACCTGCCTTGGGGTGGTCCAGAGGAGGTCAGACCCCAGCCATCTGTTCTCCACCACCCTCTGCTAACATCTGGAGAGGCACCATCCAAGGCTCCTGTCCAGAGAAGGCATTTCATCCACGCCATCTGGGAGAGGGAAAAGAGCAGCTCCAAGGGAGGCAGGAGGAGGCGCCTCCTTTCTAAAGGGCAGCCACAGGGGTTTCTGGGGCCAGGAGAATGAGGCAGGCCACGCTCCATGAAGTGGCACCCATTGGGTCTGCCATGACTCTCAGCCAGCAGTTGAAGGGCAATGCCCAGCAGGCGGCCACTTGTCTCATCACCGAGATGATCACCTGCTTGGACTTCCACTGTCCATCATGGAATCCCAAGCCTTCTGCCGTTGCTGCACTTTTTTGCCCCCTGGTACAACCTCCCCTCATGGAGAACTCTCAGTTCTAGAGTGCTGCTCTTGCTCTACGACTCTGTGAGGGAGGTGGTCCATGACCATTTTTCATGGCTACAGGGGTGCAAGGCGCACTTCACAACAGATCTGTGGAGCGGAGGTCAGCACGGCTACCTCTCACTCACAGCCCACTGGTGTAAGCCAGAGGACTTGAGTAGTGGCAGGGCATTGGCAACAGGCCCCACCCAAAGCCTGTCCAAGCGTCACCCCATCACCCCATCGCCAGGCTTCAGATGGCAGAGCTAGTCTGGTTCTCAACCCGTGCCAAGGGGGGCGGCCTGTCTAAATTTTGTTTGCTTGAAGGTTGTCAGCAAGTCTAGTTAGATGTTGGTGACTGTGACAGGTGAATCTCCTAGACATGTCTCAGACCCACCCAAAGCCTGTCCAGGCGTCACCCCATTGCCCCACCGTCCAGCTTCAGATTGCAGAGCTGAACTGACCTGTTTCTGACAGCCCTGCAGCCCTGTGGATTAGCCACTGTTAGTACCACCAACCCTTTTCATCTGCTGATGCTGCTGGTGCTGTTGGAAGTTGCAAGCAACCTCAGTTGCCTCCTGGGGGCGAAAACGTTTCCCTTGCAGGCAAATCTGATGCTGGTGAAGAAGACGAAAGCCTGCTTTCCTGCTGCCTTTTGTGTCAGTGCCCTGATGGGGCCCAAAAGAGCCTGCTTTCCATCTGCCGTGTGCCTAAGTGCCCAATGGGGCAACACATTCTACTTTGCTGCTGCCAACTGACCTCAGTGCCCTGATAGGGCCCAAAAGCCTGTCCAGGCATTGCCCCATTGCACGGCTTGAGACTGCAGAGGTTATCTTGTGCCAATAACAACCACCATCCCTTTTCTTCAGCAATAACAAAACAAACAACACCATCACATGGCTTCAGACTCCAGAGCTGATGATCTGGTTTTCCAAAGCTGACTTCCTGGCTTCCCCGTGCCAAGAGGGCTGGGCCAACCCAAGCCCTTCCTGGTAGTAAAAAACAGCATACTTGACTAAATAATTAATTATTTCCGGAGGCTTATGCTTGATATGCCACCTTGATGGCAAACACCACCCTCTTGCTCATCGATGTTGAAGATTTCTGCCACTACACACCCAGTGGGCAAAGCCTACTTTGCTGTCAATTGCCTCAGTGCCCAATGCTTATCAAGACATGATTTCCTGCCTACTTTGGAGCCAACTACCTTTGTACTTGACAATGTCTACTCGGGGCGATATCCAATCTTCACCAAAGTTGGCAGTAGTATTGGGGAAAGACATAGGAAGCTCCATTGTGATTCTGGAGACTCTAAGTACCTGGGGGGAGCTTTCCTGGGGGGGGTCCTCTTTCTGACTATATAACTCTGGTGAAGGAGTTGTAGAAAAACATCTGAGGAAGCTTCCCTGCAAACTTGGTGTCTCTAGGTCATCAGGGGCCAGTGTTATAGCAGATGAATTAACAGATCGATTTGTTGATTCGTCAAAGAATACAGTATTCGTATATTTGTATTTGTTGATTCATTAACCTTGACGAATAATGGATCAAAACAAATTGCCATTTTTTTTAATTCGTCCACATCTCTACTTCTCTCTCAAACACAATTGTCAGGGCTGTTTTTCAACAAGTGTGAATTCTGACCAATACTACAGAGCAAAATAAGGACGAAACAGATTTTTCTTTTACTGGCTTTTATCTGAGGAGAATGAAAATTTCTCAGAGGACATATTTGAGGATTTTTCCTGCCCCCTTCCTGAAATAGTTTCTTTCTACACATCACTCTTCTTTTGCAAATTTTCTTTCCAACCACCTTAACATAAGAACATAAGAACATAAGATGAGCCCTGATGTATCAGACTAAGGGCCCATCTAGTCCAGCTTCCTGTATCTCACAGTGGCCCCACCAGATGCCTCTGGGAGCACACGAGACCAGTAGATACCTGTCTCCTGGTACCCCTCCCTTGCATCTGGCATTCTGAAGTACCTTAATTTGAAGCCTGAAGATTATTCTGTACATCCCTGTGACATTTGCCCCTTTGTGACCCCTGTTTTTCTCCCCAAAACAGAGAGCTCATGAAGGGAAAAAAAAAAACACCTTTTCACATGCTGCCACCAGTTGATTTCTTTATTAACGTACTTAGGAAAGACAAAGGTCCATTCATCACTGTCTTTTGAATAAAACAGGTTTATTGATTACAGATGTTTCTATAATAATTCATACATATCTTCTTCAGGTTCATCAAGCATCAATAATAATCTTCTATATTATCTTACAGGTTACTATTCACTCCTCAGACTAATCACTTCTCAGATTCCCAACTATCTCTCTCTCTCCCTTCAAACTCAGATCCAGCCCGTAAACTAAACTCCTTCTCTCTGGCTCTGCCTTTTAACATCTCTAGTGGCCCCCACCTCTCAATCACATCAGCATAAAACATGAATAATGCATGACTTATTTAACATAATAAGGGTGAACGCCAGGATCCCCATTATGGCTTGTAACCTGTGATGGACTTTCCCTCCAGGAATCTGTCCAATCCCCCTTTAAAGGCATCTAGGCCAGATGCCATCACCACATCCTGTGGCAAGGAGTTCCACAGACTAACAACATGTTGGGTGAATAAATATTTTCTTTTGTCTGTTCTCACTCTCCCAACACTCAATTTGAGTGGATGTCCCCTGGTTCTTACAGCAATAGCTACAATTTCCCCCACAAAATGTCCTGCAGTAATGCTAGGCCTGGGGAAAATGGAAGACGGAATATAAAATCTTAGTAAAGCTGAGAAAGCATTGGTGCTGCTCCCAGTTGTAATACTGAACCTGACCCCTAGAAACTTTGGGGGAGTAGCTTCCCCTCTGATAAAATTTATTGAAATGATTTACCACTTTATCTCCCATAAGCAGTTTAGAAAATTCTGAGAACATAGCAGTTGTTCTTTTTGCTTCTTTTTATATCCTAGACAGGAGTTCTTCCATGGTACCTCATGATTCTTCAGCTGATTACTGTTCATTGGGGAGAAACACTAAAACCACTGACCTATTGTTGTGACACAAACCTTTGCAAAGGTCAGTCTGGCAGGCATTCAAGGTCTAAAGATATATGGACATAAAAAGCATTTTGATGTCTTAAACCCTTATTACTCTGGCAGAATTAGAGAGATTAAAATTTCTGGAAGACATTGTACTTGTCTTGGGTGATTGCTCAGCCACTGAAACATAGAAAGCAAATAATGGGTTACATCATTGGGTGATGTGCCGTGACAAGATTTAGCAGAACACTGTGGAATACGAACAGGGGACTCTCATAAGCTTGTTTAGTATATTCTTTATTTTGTTTTGTAGCAAATTTTAATCCCTCCATTCTTAATAGAGTATGCAGAGCAGACAATGATTTGATAGGAAGTCCATTATAATAAATTGAAACTAGTAAGAGTACTTGATTTGGTCTTTCTTTAATAATTTATAATAGCTGTCCAACAAGAGTGACAACATTCAGTCCAGCAGGCCTGACCTTCAGATATACTCCCTGGCCAATGCATCACCTTGGAGTGTGGGTCAGTGGAACTGCAGATACAACATCATAGATGATATGTAATAGTTGCAAATCTTCCTATTCCAGGTAGTCAGGTGAAATCAAAGAGCCAATCCTATATTTCTCTCTAACAGAATACTCCCAGAACAGTTGCACTTCCTTTTTCAGTGCAATACAATACTGAGGGATGGCAACAGGATTTTGTGTTGTGCATGCACATTAGAGAACTGGTCTAAGTCAATACAAATAGCACTAACATTGGTTTCTATTCCAGAGGAATCAGGAAGAAATGTCAACTAAAGTCAAGTTGGCTGAGGTCCCACCACTGAGAAAAAGAATGCTTATGGGAGAACAAGAAATATTTTATTCCAATTGTATGAAAGACAACAGTTGTGAAATAAAGTCTCCCTGTTTCAGCTAATTATCAGGTATGATTATGGTTGCATTTCGCAAACAAACAACTTTCTACCATATCTATTGCCTTTTCTCATTGCAGTATTTTATTTTCCCCAATCACTATCTGGGCAAATATGTCTCCTGCTTTTGTTTTGTTTTGGTGACCCATGAAGCTGAGAAGCAATAGTAATGTACTCTGATGTGAAGAGTGTTTGATAAATCCCTCATTGTCATTAATTTATGAGGTTTCTTGAGTCCACGAGAAACCTCAGCAAAACATTTCAAAGTCAGGACAACCTTATTATGCAGACACTGCTGTTGCACCAACAGTGATCTCCATGAAGAGAACCCACCCTCCATTTCCAATGGCAACACTTGCATGAGCAGTATAATTCAGTGTTACTATACTGGTATAACTGTTTAGTCCATGGAAGCTCAACAGGATTCCGGTTACTATAATTAACTTCCTTCTTAGCTAAGTGCTGAATGTCAAAGGATGCTTGGTTGTCTTTGCCCCAAAATGTTGAATTGCTAAAAGCTCTAAATGAACAAACTGCTCTACTGCGGAACAACTCTGATATCCTACAGGAGAATAATAAAGATAATATATGCTTGCGAAGTGGTGCGCTGAATTGTGCAAACAGCACAGCCAAATACCATAATATTTCTTTCTTTGACATTTGTTGTAAACTTAGCAAACCAAACAGAATCCCAATGACTAAGGGTTTCCATGAGTATTTCACAAAAGTTATTGAAGACTCACCATATTAATCTCAGATTTGTTTTACTTAAGTGACTGTAATAGCTTTATTTTTCAGAAAATAATAAAATTGAGGGGCAATTTTATTTGTTTTGCTAACATCAAATGCTCGTGGTATTGGATTCTTTTTTTTTTAAAAAAAGGACTTATTTTATCTGTATGCCGTACAGAGAAAATATCATTGAGCAGGTGAGATAGCCATAGTTGGTAGTGTAAGCTTGGTACAATGGCAATTAGGCCATCTCAGTTTCCCAAATAAATAAATAAATAAATAAATAAATAAATAAATAAATAAATAAATAAATAAATAAATAAATAAACAAACAAACAAACAAATAAATAAATAAATAAAATACAGCATTTGCTTTTTTGTTTGTTTTGTTTTTTAAAAATTTAGTATCTGAAAGAGCATTACCTAACCCAACAATTTAGGAAATCAATGGTACATATTAAGAGGGAAGGAAGGTTAACTTGGGGATTCCAGTGGTAAAAAGGAAATTCACAGCAGTTTATAGAACAGTTCTTATTCATGGTATGTGAAAAACATGAAATGCAACTGTAGTGGGGTAGGATAAAGCCAATGATACACTTTTTTTACTAGATATAAGTGTATACTGTATGTGGGTGAACCCTGATCTCAGTAGGTGCAGACCTTTTCAAAGGTCACCACTTAAGCACTGGTATGAATCACCAGTTAACCAGTCATGGTCATGGAAAAGGTTAGCTGTGCCCTTTAACAATGCTGCTCCAAAATCTGTGGCCTGAATAGATTACCTAATGACATAGTGACTACACACACACTGCAAATGTATGGTAGTTACTGTTTCTTCCCCCATTCTCAAACCACTTCAAAATAAAGCCAAACCAGCACGGCAAATGAAAGGAGCAGTTCGGGCCAGAATGCCCATGGGTACAGTGCTACCCGACTAAGGTAGAATAGGTCCCAGGGGGCATTCTGACCTCTGTTCACAGTGATGGTTAGAATTAAAGTTGCTGGAAAGCGAACTATGTGTCTCTCTGTAAAAACGTAAGGTAAAAAGCATGGTGCCTCCTGAACATCTGCCTCCTCCAGGCAAATGCTCGATCCTTCCTTTTTTTTTTTTTGTGCTTTTTATTTTTTATAAGGGATAACAGAAAGGAAAAGGGAATTGGGATTGATGAGGAAGAGGGGAGACAATAACATACTTTCATCCATTCTATACCTATTGCCATATCAAGATTTTAAATTATTCTATTTACTCTTTTCTGCCTTCTAGATTCAGTTCTCCTTTCAATATGTACTGTTCACAAGCTGCCTGTTGATTCTGTCCACTTGTTAAATAGATCCCATCTTTCTGTTGCCTTTTGCAAGGGATAGTCCTTCATGACTTCTGATAAAATGTCAATTTCGGCTATTTCCCGAATCTTTTCAATAAGATCTTCTTGTTTCGGTACCGTTGATCTTTTCCAATTTTTAGCATATAAAATTCTAGCTGCCGCAAATGCTCGATCCTTCCTGAAGGGCTTTTAATCCCAACCCTAAATGTCCTCAGAATGAGTGGTATTCCTTAGGGCTAAATGCCTATTTCAGAATTAACTTGAAGGGAGATCATAAGCACAGACCATATTGTTTCAAATATTGGGGAAAGGGCTATCAGAAGGGAATGCACATAGTCCTGTACAATTGGAAGACAAAAGAGTAAGCTTGATCCCCGTGATTTATTTAAAACAAACATTTTCCTGTAAAATAAAGTGGGATTCAGCTGAATCCTACCTTATTATTATAATGCAAGCATATTTTGGAGGTGTGGGAGGAAATCAAGCAGTGCTTACTCTATTATTATGCTGACAAGCATAACAGTAGCCAAACATGAGCGAGAAACATTCCTCACAGCATTTTTGAGCTCAAATTTATTTCTTGTTCAACTGATGCTGACTGCTAGCACAGTCTTTTCCTCTGGATTTCATCCTCTGATATATAAGAATTTTAAGCAATCTTGTGCAGGCCAGTGCATAGTGCTCAAAGGGCAAACTTAGAAAACACGTCTCTGGAGTTACTGCTGGATTGCTTCGACTGAAAAACATTTTAAAATCTGAATCCAAAGAGAATTCAAGTATATTGTTGTCAGGCTTATGCATGTACTGGCATTTGGGACACTTGCCCTGGTTTCTGCATTTGCAATAAATTCTCTAGTTGCTTGGAGGGAGAACTTGGCAGGAGATGTAGTTTTCTGAAAGCGAAGGACGCTTAATGCATCCTTGGAAATGATGCCAATTCAAAATGCAGGATAACCCAGTAATACCGCCCCCCAGACTCTCAGGCTAAGGATCTTCTTCTAAGCAGCTAAATGTCAAGGGCCAAAATAGCTTGAAGGTGCTTTGTAGAGTTGCTGGGTCAAGAGCTTCCCATTCCCTGAGAGCAGGGAGTGAGTGGGCACTTGTGTATCACATGGGGATAGGCAATTGTATAACAACCACAGAACAGTACTGCATCTATGTTTCCTATGTGCATGTGTGACAGAGTGGAAGAGAAAAAGTGGATTTCCTGCACTAGTATCTAAACAAATACAATGGTGCAGAACATGCATATACGTACATCCATTCACAGTGAGTCAGTTAGCTCTGTTGCCAGTTGGAAGTAGGAAGGAGATGGGCACCCAGGGAGGTTAAGCCAAGGAAAAAAGTATTTATAGGATAGGGCACATGGAACCAGAAGGGTTGGTTTAACAAACAGAGCCGTGTCAGATAGACAAGGAAGCTAGTTGCTAAACAGCTTAATTTAAATTGGCCAGTTGATAACAAAGCTTGGCTGCAGGATTTCACCTGCTGGATTCCCTGGAAGGAAGTGCTTTCATTCAAGGAGACTTCATATTCCTGAGGAGACTTATTCTTTCAAAGATTTTTTCTCCATGCAGCCAACCACTTTGTCAGGGAGCTTGTATCCAAGCTTATACCTTCAACCTGTGGAATTCATGTGGGCTGGGAAAGGGGCCCAGCCTCTTCTGATTGATCCCCAGAGCCATCTTTATCAGAGGATTCAGATTCTTGATCAAATGCTGAGATGTCATAATTTGGGTGCTTGGCCTCCTATACTTCTGAGGGCCAATAGAATGACTGAATAAGTAAGTAAGTAAGTAAGTAAGTAAGTAAGTAAGTAAGTAAGTAAGTAAGTAAGAAAGAAAGAAAGAAAGAAAGAAAGAAAGAAAGAAAGAAAGAAAGAAAGAAAGAAAGAAAGAAAGAAAGAAAGAAAGAAAGAAAGAAAGAAAGAAAGAAAGAAAGAAAGAAAGAAAGAAAGAAAGAAAGAAAGAAAGAGAGAAGGATGGATGGATGGATGGATGGATGGATGGATGGATGGATGGATGGATGGATGGATGGATGGATGGATGGATGGATGGATGGATGGATGGATGGATCCAGCAGCTCCTCACCATTGATGGGTTCAAGGGACGGTGACTTGCCTTCACTGAAAAACTCAAGCAAATCTATAACACCAGGCTTTTAAACAATCACACACAAAATACACTCACACTTTCTCCTCCTTCAAAACCACATATCCTAAGACGTGCCTCCCTACCCAGATATGGGAGAAAGATAGATAATCTTTGAGATTTCACCTAATACCTTGAGACCTGGCAAGCCCCAGTACTATTATTGTTACCTTAGTGGGCTAACAGACACAGTAGTTCTCTATCATTCTGGTAAGGGACACTATTAAAGAAGTGGGAGAAAATCATATCATACCTCCTTATCATGGCTTAAGAAAGAACAGTAGCATCAGTTCCTTCCACATAATTTTAATGTTCCAGCTCTGCCAAACAGAAAAGGGAATGAGCACATTTTCAACAGTTCCCTGGCTATTACCTATAATATATAAAAAAGGCATTGTGAATTAGGGCTGAAGAAAATGAAGCTTACTTTTGATTGGTTTCTATTTTGAATCTCATTTTCCCCACCTGGTAGCAAATAAGTCTTTCAGTAGAGAAGAGGTGGCGAAAGATAATGACTTCATGATGAGATTATAGACTTCTTTTCCAGATGTTCTTCCCAGTTACAATCATGAAGTGTTGCAAAATTCACGGGACAGGAAGGGGTTATGGGCATTCCCTTGCTTGGTACACTGTAATGTTTTTTGCATTTAAAGGGGTTTCTTTGTAAAGGCCTGTCAAATTTGATAAATTCTCCTGTGGGATATAAAAGCTAGACTTTCAGAAATAGAACATAAAAAGTTTCCTTGGTAGGCAACATTTGCTGCAATTGCATACTTGTGAAATATTTCCCTATTTTGGGTCTCTGTGTGTGAGCTTTTTTCCCTACATTAAGCCCTATGGCTAATAATAACTTTGAAAACAATCTAAAAATGGAAAGAGTTCAACAGTTTTAGATTCCCTTGTGATCTTCATATGATGCTATATCGCTCAAGGATCTGCTCTGGATCAAGGTGGGATGCTCTGGGGTTTTTTATTGGCCTTCTTGAAATGGAATGTCTTGACACAAACACACTCTGTTGAAAAGGAAGTTAACCAATGCAAAAAAATTTCAGTCCCACAAGGGAGTGAAGAGAACACAGTGACAATTAAAAAAAAAACACCAGTGTCCACACTACTAAAACAAAACAAAGAAAAAAACATGCTATTTTTGCATAAAAACCTTACTTTGCACAAAATACAAGGTTTTCAATGCCAATATAATTGTTCAAAATGCAGATTCCCCCCCCCCCAAAAAAAAAACATGTCTGTAAAATTTCCAGGGCAAAGGACATAAATGTAAATAATGCATAAAAATCTCGCCCAACAGGGAGATGAGTTATTTTTTTTCTTTTTTCTTACCAGTGAGAATACAATTCAATGAAACAGTAAAGACAACACTGGAAGAATTGAATATTGGCCACGCCATTAGGGAAGCTGTCACACAGAAGTGAAGAGTCTGGTAAAATGTTGTCAAACAAGGGGCTAAATAATTTGAAACAAAGAGAATCAATGATGCAGTAAGAAGAGAGAAGTGAGAAATCAAGGATGCAACTTCTCAACAGCCCCACAATCTGCCTCCACTGCTTATGTGTCTTCTGGGCTTGTATTGGGATAGTTAATTACACATGTGTCTATCAACGTGGCCACCACTCAACCCTAATCACTCACTTCTTCCTTGGTTCTTCCCTAAATGATGAATCTGAAGGTGTGATTCAATAGTTTTAAAGGTATGCACCTGATTGCACCAGAAAGGGTGGTTTTAATGACAACAATCTCCTTCAAAGTGACTGTTCTTCAAGAGAATCAGTCCAGCCTGGCTCCAAATATGAGCAGCCCCACAGCTGTGCCAAAAAAAGTCCAGCTTGGGCACAGAGAGGAGTAAGGCTGGAGTGCATTTCACCATGTGTTGTGTGACCACCAGGAAATAGATCACACCATATCATCCCTCAAGCAGTCCAAACTGCAATCTATTTCTCATAAGTCATGTTGAAGCACGCTTTTGGAACCGCAACAGAAGGCATCTATCTCCGGACCAGATCAGATGGAAAGCTCTTTAATCTCTCTAAATTGAGAGCAAAGTCCAGCTGAAATACATGTGGGACATCCTCTTCGCTGATGATGCAGCTATTGTTCCCCATTCTGCCAAAGACCACCAACAACTCATGAATCATTTTAGCAAGGCCTGCCAAGATTTTGGATTAACAATCAGCCTGAAGAAAAGACAAGTCATGGCCAGGATGTGGACTCATCTCCCTCTATTACCATCTCTACACAAGAATTGGAGTTTGTTCATGATTTCATGTACCTTGGCTCAACGATCTCTGACACACTCTCTCTAGATGTCGAGCTGAATAAATGCATTGGCAAAGCAGCTACCATATTCTCTAGAGTCACAAAGAGAGTATGGCTTGACAAAAAACTGATGACATATACGAAGATCCAAGTCTATAGAGCTTGTGTCCTGTACTGTAGTGAGTCCTGGACCCTTTGTACACGGCAGGAGAGAAAGTTGAACACATTCCATATGTGTTGTCTCCGACACATTTTTGCATCACCTGGCAGGACAAAGTTCCAAATAGTGTAGTCCTAGAACGAGTTGGAATTGTTGGCATGTATACATTATTGAAACAGCAATGTCTACATTGGCTTGGGCATGTAATGAGAATGGCTGATGGTCAGATTCCAAAAGATCTCCTGTATGAGAATTAGTGCAGGGAAAGCGCCCTGGAGGGAGACCATAGCAGTGATACAAGGATATCTGCAAGCAGGATCTGAAGGCTTTAGGAATGGACCTCAACAGATGGGAAACCTTGACATCTGAATGTTCAGCCTGGAGGCAGGCAATGCATCATTGCCTCTCCCAATTTGAAGAAACACTTGTTCAGCAGGCCGAGGCAAAGAGGAAGTCCCAAAACCAGCTAAATCAGGGAGCTGGACAGGGGACAGATTGTATCTGTCTTCAGTGTGGAAGGAATTGTCACTCTCAAATTGGCCTTCTCAGCCACACTAGATGCTGTTCCAAGACCTCTCTTCAGAGCATGTTGCCATAGTCTCTCGAGACTGAAGGATGCCTACCTTCCCTACCCCTGTGTGATCACACCCTGAATCCAATGGAGCTTGTCTTCTTTGACAACGAAGGACAAACCATTGCATTCCTGCTGGGCATATAGAGAATCTAGGGTTTGCACTTTCATTATTTTGATGACACTTCATTGAGCAATAGATAGGTCTGAATGTTTCAGAGGCTCAGGAAACTGTACGGACAGGGGCACTTCAAGCCTACAGCTCTATATCTCTGTTTGAAGAAACAGTGAAATGCAAAGATGAGGAGTATCTTATTGCTTGATTCACCTTCTTCAAGCTAGTCAGGTCACATCACCCTCAGGTGGTTGGCAGAGGAGAAATAAATGGTGACAGGATCAGGACAATGAAGAAATGTTTGGTTACTGTCAGGAAGACCATGACATAGGTTGGTGGCAATGACATAAGGAACAAGGTAGATTGAGTCTGTGTTAGACACAGGAAGTATTGAGGTGGTGATGGAATCATAACAATGGAAGAGATCATGCTAGCTATTCGGGATCCACTCCCTGAGCATCTCACTTCTCTACCTTGAGGGAGAAGTCTAACAGAACTCAAGATGGATCAGACTTCAATATGCCCTGCTCTTTTACAGTCAGGCTGCTTGCATTCACTTGCCTCTTGCCTAGAAACAGACCTCCAATCTCTTATCCTCAGCCATTTCCAACATCAACACCTGCCTCTGCTTGTCTCCCTAAAATCCCGGTGTCCTTACCTCCCCACCCTTACAGCTCTATTCCCTGCCAATCCACTTCTGCTTCTCCTCCATATGCCCTGCTCCACCTTCAATTCCCTTTTCTTCTCCTCTGTGTTTACCTCTATATCCTTTTCCTGCTTCTCCCTTGGTTTCCACCTTCTCCACTTTGCTGCCTTCTGGAGTTTCACTGCTGGGCAACTGCGCATGTCTGCCAATGACATAATAGGGTTCCACAATGGTCAGGACCTCCACCGAGTTCTTCTCAGCACCAGCCAAGTGCCCTCTGGCTCTTTCTAACAATGTCATAAATCAGTGTTATACACCTTACACAGAAGGGTTGAGATGAAGGAAAGCATAAAAAGGATGTGTTTAAATTTGGAATTAGAAGCTAGAAGTCCTGGAGCCAAAGCAGATCTCTTGAGCAGTGATGTGTGGCCTTAAGTTGCCAATCCAATAACAAAAGCAGAGTGTGAAGGTAGCAGTAACTGCTAAAATTCAGGGTCATTGTTGGTCTGACATAAAGCAAGGCAAATAAGACTTGCACTTACTTGACAAATCTGGTAGCCAGTGGCAGTGCTGTGCATCTAAAAACCACTACAGTATTTTGATTTCCCACCATGTCCTAGAGAAGTGTTCTACAACTTTCAAGGGCATAGAGGCTAGCATTCTGTCTTTGTGATCTTCTGAGGCTCCCCAAGCCACCAAAAATCCACTAAAATACCAAAACAAACAAACAAACAAAAAATAACCTGGAAGTAGCTAGAAGTCCACATCTAATATTGAAATCTTGGGGTTGGGAGGTGTTACATGATGCATGGTGAGCATGTAACCTGTTTATAGGTTGAAGCATCACTCCCAGAAACTTACTTATTTATTTATTTATTTATTTATTTATTTATTTATTTATTTATTTATTTATTCATACATACCCCGCCTATCTGGCCCACATGGTATATTGTGTGTAAAATGAAATTGCAGCTATATTGAATTCCTTGTGAGAAAATTGAACACAACATACCATTTACAGTACTAAGTGAGCCTCGTGGCACAGTGGTTAAACCGCTGTACTGCAGCCAAAACAGTGCTCATGACCCGGGGTTCAATCCCAGGTAGCCGGCTCAAGGTTGACTCAGCCTTCTATCCTTCCAAGGTCGGTAAAATGAGTACCCAGCTTGCTGGGGGGGGGGGCAATGTGTAGCCTGCAAAATTAACTTGTAAACCGCCCAGAGAGTGCTTGAAGCGCTATGGGGCAGTATATAAACAGCACGCTTTGCTTTGCTTTGCTTTACTTTGACCAATTATTTTTCAAAAACATGACCAAGACAGCTCTATGTAAGAAGGAGTTCGTGAACCAAGGCAAGAAGATCCCTGTCCTTTAAATTTATGGAGGACTTCCCCCCCAAGCAGCTTCCCTCAGGCACAGGGTTCTGACACATTTCATGGACCTGTGAGAGGCCTTATCTCTTCCATTCTTCTCTTGCTTCTCAAAGAGACCTTCTAGTGAAAACAGTTGCTAGGAATATAAATCAGTCCTAAGATTAGCTCACAACAGCTACTAGCCTGCAGAGACCTTTACTAGCTTTCTGAGGACTAAGAGAGGATGGATGGAGACCTCCATGCCTCCTGTAGCAACATGAACTACATTAATAGTGGGTGTAGAAGAAGTGGAATCCCCCTTTTGTCAGCTTGCTTAGTTTCTCTGTTGGGGACAGAGGGAAAATACAACAGTTCTTCTTAGCCCCCTGTAGGTAATCCTTGGTCTCCCATGAGTTCTACAGAAATGCTTAAATTATGGTTAGCTTAACTGGCAGGAGAAGGCCGCTGGCCATGGAGAATATTGCTGTTGATTTTTATACATGCCTATGTTACACCTTCTTACAAAATCATAACATTGTGCTCAATCTCTATGCCTTCTGCAGAACATGGGTTTTAGAAGTTTAAACCTATCAAGCTCTAAAGGCTTCCTGTGACTAAAGGAAAATTCCTACCCTTTTGGCTGTTCTTATATTGGTGGAATGTAAAATGACAAAAATTTCAATCCAATTGGAGAATGCAAGTCATGTGCAAAATGTAAAGCAATTCAGGAATTCAGCTTGTGATTATATTCCACAGTTTTGAACACTAATCACTGTAAAGTTTATAATCCCACAGGGAGATGTGAAATATAACTGTGTGTGTTGGTACATGCCACATCATTGGAAAAGAATTTATCCAAAGGCAATGCAAGTGCTGGGATTAGATTAGATAAAATATCCCATTCATAGAAGTCAGACAGAATGACTTTTCATCTTGCCCAATAGTCTTTCTGATGTGTCGTCTCTTATTCTTCACAAATCCAAACCCTGTTTTCTATTCATACAACAAAATCAGCAAGATCAACAATATTCTACTAAGCGTCGTGCTGCTATTCACAAAAGCATATCCACTTTAGGCAGTAAGGTTGCTGTTGCTGCTGTTTTTAAGAAAATGATCTAAAATAAATTAATTGAAGATGTGGCACTGATTGTCACAAATGCTGGTGTTCCATAAATAATGGGATGCAATAAGGCTGATGTTATTATATTAATGGAGTGTACAATTATACTACCTTCAGCCTATCTAGCAATAGCAATGTTGCCTTTATTTTAAATGCATCTTTGCTGTTGCTACTGTGCATTCTTTTAAGTCATTGTTGCAGATATTAGAATTACAAGAAAAGGCAGAAAAGTAACAAGAGAGTTCTGGTGTGGTGCTGCAACACAAAGAACTATGACGGTCTCTCTCACGCACATGCACACAGGAACACACTAGCAATACAGAGAGAGGCTCCTCCAAAGTGGCCTGGCTTGCTGCCATCATAGTATCCAGAGAGCTCAGCACAGGGCAATTTTAAGGCGTTCCAGCAAACAGCTCCTTATTGTTCTATAGCATAATGGCCATTGGACCTTCCCTTTAAGTCCAGAAGCTTGACTGCACATTCCCTCTAAGCTCAGAAGGTTGGCTGCATTCCTGGATAGAAAATTTGGGAAATAAAGGCCTTCTCGCTTCCAGAAAGGGTGTCCTGGGAACCACTCTCATTGAAGGCCATATCCCAGCATTTTCTGGATCTGTTTTTCATGAGGCGTCCATTTAGAGACACAGAGGGCAGCCAGCTCTGCAGAAAAGCAGAAAAGGAAAGAGCTGACAAAGAGCCACTGGTAACCCACTTAGTTTCAGTTCCTAGGACAGAAACTGTCCATATGGAGCAGGAACACCTATTCTGTCTCAAACAAAGTATCTTTAGGACCACGTATCCTAAAACAATTTTCAGCCCTGGTCCCTGTCTCTTTCAATACCTGGAGAGAGAGACAAAAGTCTTTAGGTCCTAAGTGCAACTGTCATCTATGATACCCCAGGGCTTTCTCCACCAGAAACAAATGTTGAATTTCTTGGTTTTCTTCTTTCACGGTGCCCGTGAGATATATTTATTTTTAAAAGTCTGTGGAAAAAGGAATCCCAAATTGCCCCCTCTTCCTCTTCTGAAAGAAGTGGGGATCTTCAAAAGACATAAGAATTTAGAAAAGGTTATTTGCAACTAAGCTCTTCAAATACTAGTTTAGCCAAATAAGAATGAATGTGTGGGTATAGGTTTCCCTCTGGCTTAGTTTATCAAATGGAATGGGAAGCTTTACTGAGAGTTGTGTTTGTTAAACCACAATTAAAAATGCAATGCTACTTAAGTCTCTGCAAAAGCCTGTCATGTTAAATTCAGTGGGATGTTCTCTCATGTAAAAGTGCATAAACTGTAACCTTAAAAAGGAACACAGATTATTCCCTAAACCTAGGTTTATACCTCACTTTCCTCATTGTACTGCTTATTGCTATCATGTTTTTGACTAGAGAAACTAATTCCAGTTTTGTTTTGATAAAAAATGGACAGTGGTTTGAGGTTTCTCTATGTGTATACAGTCACTTCTCTTGCTTCAGACTTAGGGGGCAATTATATTACTGAAATACTTTTGAATATGTGGCAGTGTTATTAAAATTGATTAAAAGTCATGTGGCAGTCATGTGCTATTTCAATTGCTATGCTGTAGTGCACCGGCAAGGAAGCCAGCTGCAGAAACTAGATCCCATTGGAGGGCTGAGTGGTGGCAGCACTGAGGGAGAGCAGGGCAAAACTCTATGGGTTTTTCTATTTAATTCTTGCTATCTGATAGAGCACTATACCACATAGCAAGAATTTTGTAAAAAAAAAAAATAACACCATAGCAGCTGGGCCAAGTGGCTATGAGAGGAAGCCAGCACAAGGGCTCATTAGAAATTAAGGCCAACAGAGGCATTCACATATGCCAAACTGATTTAAATCAAATTTCTTTTACATTCAAATTAAAATAAATGCCCCTCTTGTTGCTAATAATTTTTTTTAAAGTGAGTTAATGGGGTGGAGAAGTGTTGTCCTAAAAATGAAAACTAATTTTTTAAATGTGCTTCAGAGCAATGCATTAAAAGTGAATGTATTATTTAAAAACTACAGCTGGAAGTATAGTTTATATCAGAAAATTAAAAAAACACCTTCACTTGTTTTGGGATGTAGTTACTGATAAGATAAGAAGGCAGAAGTAGCTCATAGATTTTTTTTTTTGCCATGAAAAAAGTAAACAATAGATGTAATAAGAAAACGGGGGTGGGGGGAGAGAATAAACATTGCTATGAATGGAGAAATATCTTATCAGGAGAAGACAAAGAAAGGCATATGCCTTATTTTGTCCTTTTTGCATGGCAACATGGCTTATCCAAAGAGGATGTAGCAGCATGATAGCAGGATGCTTGAAATGACAAGCAGCATGAACACCTTGGACTTTGGCTGGGTGAGAAAATACTTTACCGTCCCAACCCCGGAATGAAGATATGAGACAAGAATTATGAGTTAATCATGAGCCACACTTTATTAAACATAATCAGTGTTACCATCCTTTGGCAAAGGGGAGTCCTGCCGTAGTGTGGAATCAGGTTTAAATACAGAGGTCTCAAAGGACCCCTTAAGCCAGTGGTCCCTAACCTTGGGCCTCCAGATGTTCTTGGATTTCAACTCCCAGAAATCCTGGCCAGCAGAGGTGATGGTGAAGGCTTCTGGGAGCTGTACTCCAAGAACATCTGGAGGCCCAAGGTTGAGGACCACTGCCTTAAGCAACAAATTGGCGAGTCCCTGGCCCCATGTTCTCTTGGTCTTAAAGACAGAGAGAACCTGGCTGCCCCCAATTTAACCACCCCTGGGCCTCAAGCCAGCTTCTCCTTGTTGACTGTTGGTCCAGGTGTTGCCCCAGCGCATCATTCCCCCCCAATCACTGTAATCACACGATCCACCACATGGGGAGGTCAGATGGGCTATAGCTTACCTGAGTTTGCAATGGGACCAACCAACAAAACCTGTTATATCCTCACTACCCACCACAGTATAGGGACTAGCCAAGCTAAGTCCCATGCCTGCCATCGAGCTCACCAAGCTCCAACAGCAGCCCCCCCTTGATGTCTTCAAGGAAGACATCCAAATCCCATTCAGACAGATGTACACCATCGTTCTGAAAAAAACAGGCTTATCCAAGTGGATCCTCTGGTGAACAATCACCCATCCAAGGCCACTGCAATCAGCTCTGCAAACTACCCTGCTAACACTACTTCATGCAGCGTTAGTGGGCCAATGCCTTGCATCCCTCCATACCAGCTGAGGGATGGTCCTTGGCCATACAGTGTTCATAGCATGATACGGTGCTTTCACCGATTGGAAAACTCAGGCCTATCCGTGGATCCTCTGGTGACCAAGCGCCGATCCAGGCCGCTGCAGACAGCTCTGCAGGCTACCCAGCTAATACTCCTTCATCAAGCATTAGTGGGCCAAAAAATGCCTCACATCCCTTTGTGACAGCCGAGGGATGATCATCGGCCATACACTGTTCATAGCAGGGTACCGTGCCATCAGTGCTCGAAAAAAATTCAGGCCTCTACATGGATCCTCTGGTGACCAAGCACCGACTCAGGCGACTGCAGATAGCTCTGCAGACCACCCTCCTAACTGTCTTTCGTGCAGTGTTAGCGGGCCAAAAATGCTCACATCCCTCCATGCCGGCTCAGGAATTATCATTGACCATACAATGTCCATAGCAGGGTACGTAACCCTCAATCATGTAAGATCACGAATCGCATCAAGGATCAAGGCCTTTCCACAGATCCTGGCCAGGTCATTACTGCCCAAGTGTACTACTGACACATCTGGGGGATGTTGACCAAAGGCAGCCGCACAGCAAAGCTGGCCTCACAGCATCCCACAGCATCCTTTCCCTGTGATAGAGCTCTAGCTCCCAGTCCAAGACTGCTCCCCCATGGGGACATGGCAGCGTACTGAGCTGCCCAAAACATAGCTGCAGCCAACAATCATGATGTGCTTCCTCTCATCACCGTTAAAGCATCTGCAAGATAAAACAAACCAGACCCCTGCCTAGACGTTAGGGGGTGCCTCGCTAATCGGCCTTGGATCAATGGATGTGAATCTGTACCGTCTCGTTGGCAAACAACCTGCCATTGTAAAGCTACTCCAGTTCTGTCTCCCTTTCCAGTGGCTACCACTTCATTAATCCTCAGGGCACCAAAAAAGTTATTAAGGACACCACCCTGAAGAAAACAACTTCATAATCATCTCTACAGATAACCTACCACTGCTTACAAGTGCTTCCTAATAGTCCTGGTGATATAGCTACTCTTGAGTCTTTAAATCTGCCTCTTTCCTTAGACCAACTTTCAATAATTTTCCTAAAAAGGTAGTCTGAAGAAAAATTCTGATACCATCAACTTTAGTGAAGCAAGTCTGTGCCAATAACCTACCCAGTATAAGTCTTGGCCACGTAGATTCTAAATCAACTAAGTTCCTAAGCTCCTGAAACTCTATACTCACTGCCGAGCACATTGATCATGTCCTTGGTGCCAGGGCCAGTCTTATTGCTCTTTTCCACATCATCATGCCAAATTGCCAAGCCCCCAGGGGAACAGATTCTGGAACTCATTGGCTCCTGGATCTAACTCCCTGAACCACTCGATCGGCTGGCATGATAATGCATCAGCTAAGCTATTATCTACATCTGGTATATGTCTCGCCTGCACCAGTGTCGTGACACAGTCTGAATGCACGTGGGGTTATAAATTATATAGACCAGTGTCAGCTTGTCACACCAAAAACATACAACAGTGTTAGCCCATTCGCCTACCCAAAGCCACGAGGCACCAACTATTGTGAAAAATTCCAAAAATGTCAAATCTCTGGTGATTCCCATGTGGTGCCACTCCTCTGGCCATTTGCATGTGCACCATCTGATTCTAAAGTAAATTTTTGAGTCAGAAGGAGCCTGTAGCGGCTGACTGGACCTGAATTTCGGCCTTAAACATCTTGTCTCCTCTCCAAAAGGAAATGCCCTTGCACTCAGCTAAGTATTGACTCCAAACCTTCAAATCTTCTCTCATGTCATACATAACCCTAGCCCTATGAAATGGGCAATGGAGCCCTCTCATTGCCTTGGAAAGCCACGCAGAAAGGCACGACCAGGCGCCATGACTCTACCAGCACATTTTAAATGTCCTACCATCTCCTGGAGCTCCCTCAAGGACATTTTTTTCCTTTTGTAACATCGAGGCTACCCTTACCTTAAGGGCAACCAACTCGATGTCTGCCAACCTAGTTGTTTGCCGTACCATGTCTACTTCAGCACCCAACAGCATCAGGGGCATGGTTGATCTCTCTGTTTTTCTTCAACCAGAGGTAAACCTAACTCTACTGCCGTTGAACAAAAGGTATCTAATCTAGATTTACATGTTCCCGTGTTCCTTTCACCACAAAAGATAAGCATCCCAATAATAGGCCATATTTTTACATCTCCATTCTACGCCTAAGCTTCCCCTCAAAAAACCAACTGAAACGTTAAAATGCAGCATATGAAACAGGGCAGCCTACAGGGCAGCCTCTCATTCTTTAGGGGAAAAAAAAAACTGGAAGAAAATCCTAACAGATCAATATCCTGCGGGTGAACTGGCAAAATCCAGAATGCTGATTTTCCATCACATTTTGCCAGCTGTGCCCCTGACCACACCTACGGAACATGCAAACAGCCTCATCAGAGGAGGTATAGCGCACGGTACAAAGCTCCAGAGGGATGGCATTGTTAATCGACTCCCCATTGGGGTAAGACAGATGATGGGTAAATCTACGATTATCTTGCCCCTTCATAGATTGCTGCTTTGTCATGGCGAAGGGGCTTGAGTAATGCAGAGAAGCTATGGGCTATGTCGTGAAGGGATATCCAAGATGGACAGGTAATAGTGGAGAGTTCTGACTAAACACGATCCACCTGGAGTAGGAACTGGCAAGCCACTCCAGTATCTTTGCCAATAAAACTCCATGGACAGAAACAAAAGGCTAAAAAATATGATGCTGAAAGATGAAGCCCCTCAGGTCAGAAGGCATCCAACATGCTATTGAGGAAGAGCGGAGGAGACAAGTATAAGTCGCTCCAGAGCTAATGAAGTGGTTGGGCCAAAGCCGAAAGGACACTCAACTGCAGACACACCTGCAAGTGAAAGGAAGTTGTGATGCCTAAAGTTCCACCGCTTACTTCTCTTTTTTTAAACTAACCACCAAGATCATTGGTGCAGCCAAATAAGCAACCAATATACCCAAGGAACACTTGTCCTCGTAAGGAGGAAGGAAGGGGGGTTGATATTGGAGTGTCAAGCAGGTGGTGCAAATCAAAACTGGGCCCGATGGATCGCCCATACCCTCACCCCACAAGGTACAATGGGGGAAAAAGATCAACTTGTTAAACCACCAGTAGGTAAAGCTGCCACTCCCTACCAAATCCACCTCCCGATGACCGGGCCCCAGTACTGCGTGGACTACTGCTCAGTTGCCATTTGCTCTTCGCATCACTCACGGCTGTGTTGGGCAGTCAAAGGTCTTGTGCTCCGCTTGCATGGAAACACAGCCCACGCTTGCGCGATTGCTACCCCCCTCTTCACTGTTGGTGATTCCCCCTCGAAATCACCAGAAATTACTGTAATTAATTAAACCAAAGCCACTTTCAATTAAGTACAATGAAGCCCAATTAAATAAAATTAATTTCTTAAAAGAAATGCTGTAGCCAAACCCTGGGGAGAAGCCGATGCTATCCCCCCAAGTTCTGATTCAATGATCACTGTAGGCCTCCTGATGCGACACAGTTCAAAAGAGACCGAGCAGTGGAACTCTGTCCTTGCCTGATGCCAGCAAAGAAAGAGGAAGAGGAGAGGGGGAACAGCCGTTAAATAACCTAATGTTCCCCCCCTCTCCTCCTATGCTAATCTTGTGCTACCCGAAGTCTCGCGCTATCCGGGGAGGGAGGCAAAGGCGAGCCACACCCCTGAAGTTCGACTCAGCAGCAGCTCAAGCATTCTCTGTGAATTAACAACAGAGGCAAGTATGTTTTTTTCTCTGTGTATTTTTACTGTTAAAGTTTAAATATTTTACATGCCTTTCATTGAAAGTTATAAGGCTTTTGCTTTTTATAGTTTTATTCTTAAGAACTTTGAAGTGTTCTAGAGATGTATTCTCTGCCTTATTAGGCTATAAGCACTATTTGTTCATTTTTACTCTTGAAAGAATATGTACTCTTGACATAAATGCTCCTGTATGTCAGAATGTAAGCAACATACCTGTGCCTTCTCAAAAGTTGCTTGTTTTTAATATTGTGCATTTTATATTTTTCATAAATAGAACTTGCAGAGAATTAACAAGTTTTGAAGTTGCGTGGAATTACTGCGCCTACTGTAAGTCTTTAAATGAGATATCCAGATGAGTTTGCAAAAGCTTGTCACTGATTGTCTGATTTCATTCTGGGATTAACCCTTTACTGGGATAATGTTAGCTATGATGAATCACAGGATTTGTTCTCATTGCCGGGGAGGACTACAAATCTATGTAGACTCCTGGGGAAGTCAGATGTCCTTATCAGGACATGGCAAAAGAGCCAAATAACGTCCTTCTGATCAAACTAAAACAACTGTCAAAACAATTTGATCTTCCAGGTCTGTTATGTAGTCACCCCTTTAAAATCAATTTAAAGCATGGTAAACCCAATTCAAATATTTGTTTTCTCCCCTAGTGAAACCATGCTTTTACATAAAGAGACAAATCTTAGAAACTGCCTGTGCTTACTCCAGAGTCAGAAAGTATTTTTGGTTGTTACTAGATGTACATTGTTAAATGAATGGGACAGGTATGAGCGCACACACACATAAACACCAGCCATCCCCTATGTTTGTGTGTGTGTGTGTGTGTGTGTGTGAAAGAGAGACAATATGTGTCTCATTGCATGTGAACATCTGAGTGAATATACAAAGACTCACTCACTTTTGCCCTTGACAGTACAATTTGCCCACCTGCAGTTGACTGCTATACTTTCTGCCCCAGCAACAACAATGAGCATCAGCTGCCACTAGGAGAGAGCTGAATTTCTTATGTTGAAAGAAGACGCTGTGTACTGTCATGGGAGAACTAATGAGAATAGATCAATATAGGAGTCATTTATGGCCTGGTATAGTGTTGGAGGTGGGGGAGGTGAGCTGTCCCCCCCCCCCCAAAAAAGGTGCAAAGAGCTTCATCCTGCTCCAGGCACTAAAGCTGTCTGTTACAGCCCTGAAAAGAAGAGAATGTTGTGTCCAGTTCTAAGGAAAAATGAAGCTAGTATTGTGCCACAATTTGTCTTCCAATCTCCCACCTTCCCATTCTTCTGCCCTATTATCAAAGCCTTTTAAATTTACTTTCAGTTATGTTTTTGAGAACAATATTTGTCCATTACACATCTTTAAATCACTCCACACTTTTCCCAGCTGCCTAGATCCTGATCTAAAAAAGCCACATGAGAACACTTTACCTTATGACATTTTCTCCTTGGCATTAACTGAAGCACGGGAAGCTTGGAAGCTTGCCCTCTGCCACAGAGCTGATTCTGCTGTGAAAGATAAGATACACACACACACACACACACACACACACACACACACACACACACACACACACACACACACACACAGAGAGAGAGAGAGAGAGAGAGAGAGAGAGAGAGAGAGAGAGAGAGAGAGAGAGAGAGAGAGAGAGAGAGAGCGAGCTGCCTGGGAAACAAGGTAAGCACAAGACTCCAGAATTTTATGTGTAAGAATTTCTCTAACATATTTCTTTCCCTGAAACCCTTTTCAAAGGCAATTTCTTTTCAGTTATATTGAATGAGAATGGTTATTCTTATTCTACCTCTTACACTCAGCAAAGTATCTCTCTGCAGTTTTATCAAGCTTACACCTTCATGTCCCATGTTTCTACCAAATCAGCAGCAGTTTATCTTAAGTTGCTAGGAAAACCTTTCTTACTAGTCAGGAAGTGTAAATTTTCAAGGTAATGATACAGTTATTACTTTTAAAAGACAATCAAAAGAAAGCTGTGATAAGGATTTCCCAGCTCGCTAGAACATCCACAGTACCATTTCAGCAATGTATAATTAAAACATGCATACGTAATTATATTTGTTGTTGTTGTTTAGTCATTTAGTCATGTCCGACTCTTTGTGACCCCATGGACCAGAGCACGCCAGGCCCTCCTGTCCTCCACTGCCTCCCGGAGTTGGGTCAAATTCATGTTGGTAGCACTATATAACTTAGTTATATAGCTAATATCTATTTAACTTATTTAAATGTCTATTTAACTTAGTTAATATCTATTTAACTAATATCTATTTAACTATATAACTTAGTTATATAGCTAATATCTATTTAAAATAATAAACTTTAGCTAAAGAATCTTAAGAGATTTTTAATGCTAGCAGGGCAAATAAAGATATTCACAGCAAATGGGAAACAAAGACACTTAATACTAGGAAAAACAAAAGAAAAGACATATGTACTATTGCTATTTGATACATTGGAAGGTTGGAATAAATTATTAACTGCCATTTAATTTTCCTATTGAACAGAAATTCTCCATTAATAATGACAAGCCAGAAGAATGAATACGTTCTCTGTTTATTAATGGGACAACATTGCATCAAACATGGCTCTTATTCCTGAATGTATTAACATAAGCATCAAAGGTAATTGTAAACCAAAACAACTTAAAGTGTTGCACTAGCTTTCTAAAAAGGAGAATTCATTCACTGTTTATCAGACATCCTCAGTTGACAGAGTGAACCTAAAAATAGAGCATATTGAACTATGGCATGCAATGATTCTTCAAACTTATATTAAGCCCTTAAAATCAAGAAAATTCCAAAGAATGACAGGTGGTGACCATAGATTAGAAATGTGTGTCATTAAATTCCAAAAAATGGAATTTACAGCCTACTTGAAAGACCTTCAGATGCTTTCAGTTTTTAGTACTTTGATTTGCTTTGAATAGAATTAACATTCTCAGAGACCAGAGCATTGTGTGTGTTTGGCCAGTCCACAGAAAATGGCTGGATGCATTTTTTACAAGTTGTACAATGTAAGAGGTAGGTGGCACAGATGCTGTTGGACAGCTACAAGACTTGAGATTTGACTAATGCCACTTACCCCACACTATACACACATAAGCAGCTCTCAATACATGCCCATCCAGTATATCAGGGAAATAACTGTAACTAGTTGCTGCCCAGACATTGCCTGCTTAGCCCAGATAACAAGACGAGTCACCGTATATGGGGTGATTAGGACCACAACTTTATTAATTTATTTAACATTAACTTTATCTTTCCCTTTCACAAGGAGGCCTGTCACTCTCCCGCCCAAACTACAAAAATCTCTCTCAGTCTCTTCAACTCCCTAATTAACACCCTAATTCTCCATCTCAAAACCCTATCTCAACTACTACTCCTAGTCCTACTGAGTCTCTTATATCTTGTGACTCTGCCCCTCCAGCACTCCCATTGGTCTATGCAAATAGCATATGAATATGCATGACCTGGGTAGATGCCACAAGGCCTACCATAGTGCAAACAAGTTTGCAACTGGAGTCCACCTTACCCTTCTGGTCCAGACCTCACCCTAGGGAGTTCTATTCTGAAAGTGTACTTTTGGTCCTCCAATAGCCAGAGTACGCCAAGGTGGTCCTCCTGGCCCTAAGTGCCCATCTTCCACTGGTATCCCCTGCTTACCCTCCTCTCATCAAAAACTCTGCTAATGTCATTTTGAGAACAGGGGTGCCTTGCACCTGCTGGGTGCCTTCTTTTTGGAACTCACCTGCACCTGTTCCTTTTGCACTAGCCACCACAGCATAGGGGCTACAACCCCATGACCCCCAGCGAGCCGAAAATCTTGGCCCAAAGGCCCCCTTGTAAATCCATTAAGAAAATGTCTAACCCCATGTCTGATAAATGTATGCCATTTACCCTGTATAACCAAGGCTGGATAAATGTAATGTTAGGATACGTTATAATGGACTCCAAGCCCTCGCTGCCAATCTCTCTGCTGACTCCTTTCCAGGCCCAATCAATACACCTGGAGTCACGACCACCCTTCTACACAAGCCGTGGAATAATTGCTGACCACACAATTCACATTGCCGGGAAGCTTGCTGCAAAAGCCTTCATGTCAGTGATGACCTGTATAATCAAAGACTTGCCAGATCTTTGGGCCAAGTCATTGCCTCCAAGATGAATCATGAAGATATCAGGGTCACATGCGGAGTACTTTGGGACACCAGTTCAAAGAACCCATCCCAGAGCATGCCTCTCCGTCCCCTCCATTCAAGTGCTGCCCATGCTCCGAAGTCTAAATGCCAACCCCAACTGATCCAACTGGCATACTTGTCTGCCCAGAAAATGTAACTGTGGCCACATAACATAACATAAACTCTGGACAATGGTATCTGAGGACCTGCAATGACAGGAAACAATACAAACATGGCAGCACATAACAATACCTGTGGGATGACCATCTCCCAAACTTCTTAATGTCTTCCACTCTTTATCCCATGGCAACCACTGTAGACACGGCACCAATATGAAAGGAATGGGTCCCGAATCACCATCCCTGTATCTTGGCCTTGAACAAGGCTTGAGAAGTCACTTTCCAGAATCGGTGTCTCATAAGCAGTGACCTGTCTTTATGCCACAAAAATCCCCCATCTTCTCATCTGAAGCATAGATATACCTTTGTGGCCTTCACAGGGCAAATCATTACAATAGAACACTGACGTAACAGGATAACCTGTCCCTTCCCTCACTGATCTGTCTGTGACCTTCATAAGTGAATGGTTATCCACTCATCTGAGACCACTACATCTTTCCTCTGCAAAGAGAATAGAGATACATCCATTTTCACTGCAGCCACTAACTCGCTTACCCGAAGGGCCCCCAAAAAGGCTATCAGTCCCTAAAAAGGCAGGCCTCAAAACTATCTGTACAAACTATGTCCCATGTGTTCCCTAATTTACACAAGATGCCTGGTGATATGGGTATGCGGGTGTCTTTCATGCAGCCATGCCCCTTACTCCATCCTTCAATCATCTTCCAAATGCAGCAGTAAATCATGTGGTCCCTGTGCATAAAAAGCCGAAGTGGACATTCTTCACTGTATAGAGCTAGGTGTCAATCCTCTCTGATGTAAATGAATGGCAAATTGCATCAAATGTTCATCTAGAATAGGCCATGCATGCCCTAGACCACCTTCTTTGCAAAACATAAAGAACTCAGTACATGTTGCCGAGTAGCTGCAGTGAGTACTGGGGGCAACTGCCAAACACATGGCCCTATTGGCTTCAACCCTTCAATCCTCCATACCTCTTTTGGTAGGACATCTCATTGAGCCTCTACTCCCAGTGCCAACTCCCTGAACCAGTCTATCTGTTGATGGGACAGGATATCAGCCAAAGCATTGTCAACCCCAGGAACATGGCAGGGCTGGAAAACTATATTAAATTGCAAGCAGCACAGCATAGAAGTTGTGATTAAACCCATTACCCTCTAAGACCTAGATGTTAAGGAGTTAACCACATACACCACCACCTGGTTGTCCCACCAGAAGGTAACATCTGACTTGGCCCACACTTCTGCCCACAGCCACAGGGTCCCCACTATTGGGAGAAGCCCCAAAAATGTAAGGTCCCTTAGCACACCAACCACTTGCCATTCAGCTGGCCAGGTCACAGCACATCGTCTTCCCCCAAAATAGATGCCATAGCCTAGCAATTCCACTGCATCCATCTGTACTTGAAATTCAGGTCTTAACACAGCTCCTCCCTTCAAAAAGAAATCCCATTAAAACCTTTCAGGAATCACAATTACATTCCTCCTTCTCTGGTGATGCAACTTAGTGTGTCCTTTCATGGTGTTGCACAGCTGCCTTAGGAAGGCTCTGCCTGGTGCAGCTACTTTACAGGAGAAATCCAGGTACCCAACCACCTCTTGCAGTTCCTTCAAGGAAACCTTAACCTGTGGAAACATACTCCAAAGCTTTCACTTCAGCTCTGTCAACTTTGCTTTTAGTAAATTACTGGATTGCCGATTAGTGTCTAGCTCTATTCCTAGAAAGGTCAAAACCTGACAAGGGCCCCCATTTTTAATTCCATCAACTGAACACTGAGTTCCCATGCTAGTTCCTGGAAGGCATCCATGAGGAACCTACATTGTGAAGTTCCATATACTCCACAAAACAAATAATCATCCAAATAATAGACTATTTGTGCTAGACCAACCTAGCGCTTAAATGCTCATTCCAGAAATGAGCTAAATTTCTCTAATGCTGAATAGGACACCAAACACCCTATAGGTAATAACGTGTCTATATAGTCGTTGCCTTCAGAGGTAAAACCTAGAAGGTTGCAATCATCCAGATGTCCTTGGAGTAGCCGGAAGGCTGATTTAATGTCACACTTCGCTAGCTCCATCCCCCCACAACTCCTCACTATGTGTACTGCAGCATCAAACGATATGTACCTGCTGGATTAACTGAGTCCTCTGCTGGGAAGGACAGATGGTGAATCAATCCCAGGTGTCTTTTTTAGTACTACCCCAGTGGAGACACCCATAAATGCTGCACCATTGGTGATGAAAATGGACTCTATACTCTGCCCTCTAAAACCTCCTTGCAGATTTTTGCATGAACAATGTCCTCCCATCCCCTAACTGACTTTAGATTATCTACCCAAGTGGCCATCCTGTCCCCAACCACTGGAATACAAAAACCAAACTAAAACCCCTCACTCAAAAACCTACCTTTCTGGGTGGTTTTTTGGCAACTGCTCCAAAAGAGGTACCTTAATTAGACATTTTTTGATTATTGGAGAGGCTGGGAGGCAGCTTCCAACTCCTTCAGTCTCCCTGCCCCACACACATCCTGACCAGCCCTTCAGATATGCCACTGATGCATGAGGTGCACTAAAGATGGAACACTGGTGCCTAAATTTACATCATCTTTGACCACAAGATACTCATTCATTAAATTCTCAGCAGACCACGCAGGGTTAAAGCACCTGGTCCGCTATCACATGGGAAGTACTGACCTGTGATGCTCTCTGCACCAAATGTCAGCTGTCAAACCTATCTCCTAAACTAGGGCAAAACTGCATCAGCAGCAGCCACCCAAATATACAATTCACCATGGAAAAAGAAATAGAGGGCCAACTCCCGTTCTTAGATGTCATGGTCATATGCAAAACTGACCTCTGACTGGGACACAAGGTCTGCAGAAAACCCACCCACACAGACCGGTACCTACACAAAAACTCCAACCACCACCCACAACAAAAATTGGCATAATCAAAACATTGGTAGACCATGCAAATCGGAACTGTGAAGCTCAGTTTCTCAGCACTGAACTCAACCATCTGAATTTGGCCCTACAGGCAAATGGCTACTGCAAAAATGAAATCACAAGAGCCATCAAACCAAGAAAACAACTCCAAACCGAAGAGGAAAAACAGCCACCCACAAATAAAGTATTTCTGCCATACATCAAAGGGGTCACAGACCACATGGGGAAACTTTTATAAAAACACAACCTACAAACAGTATTCAAGCCCACCACAAAAATACAACAAATGTTACAGTCACCAAAGGACAGAAGGGACCCCCTCACCACTGCAGGAGTATACCAGATACCTTGCAGTTGTGGCCTGGTATATATTGGAACCACAAAACGAAGCATCCACACCAGAATCAAAGAACATGAGAGACAGTGCAGATTAAAACAACCAGAAAAAATCTGCAGTAGCTGAACATGCCCTAAAACAAGCTGGACATGAAATTCTATTTCAAAATACTAAAATATTGGACAACACCAGCAATCACTACGTCAGACTGCACAGGGAAGCCATTGAAATCCTCAAGCACCAGCAGAACTTCAACAAAAAAGAGGAAAGTTTGAAACTCAACAAAACTTGGCTCCTAGCTCTCAAAAATACAGTGTGCAAAAGGTCAATGAACTCTCCCAGCCACAAGGACCGGGGATCACTACACACAAAAGACCAGCTAATGAAACCCATCAAGCACAGTGACAGATATAATACTAAAAAGTCCTTTTTTCAAGAACTTAATAAGATAATCATGAGATTTGTATGGCAACGAAAAAAAAACCAAAAATTAAATTAAAAGCAATGCAGGATGCAAAACAAAGGGTGGGTCTTGGACTTCCAGATTGGGTATTGTATTATCAATCTTCTGTGCTAGTTTGGATAAGGGAGTGGATAATTTTGGAAAATGACAGGCTATTTAACTTGGAAGGACACGATTTGTAATTTGGCTGGCATGCCTTTCTATGGTATAAAAAGGATAAACAGCAAAAACACTTTAATTCACATATAAGAAGAGCTTTACTGGGAAGTTGGAAAAAGATTATACAACAAACTTACCAAAAAAACCCAGTATGGATTTTACCTATAGAGGCTTATACTCACCCTAAGCTTATGATGAAAGAAAAACTTTTAAGATATCAAGATTTACTAAAAAAGGACTATACGCTAAGGTCTAAAGAAAAGTTAGAGACACAGAACATTCATATAGACTGGTGGTCCAGAACACAGTTGGAATCTAGATTCAGAAAAGATAAAATAGAGGACATATATCTAGAACAAACAACATTTGATAAACTCTTACTAGGTTCAAAAGATAAAATAATTAAGAAAATGTACAACTACTTATTAGAAACTAAAATGCAAGATGAAATGGTTAAAGAGTGTATGATTAAGTGGGCACAAAGCATAGGTCATAATATTGACATTGATCAATGGTTACAAATATGGCAAAAGAATATAAAGCTTACAAAATCAGTTAGTTTTAAAGAGAATATATACAAGATGTTTTATAGATGGCACATGACTCCAGAAAAACTGTCGAAAATGTATTCAGATGTATCAAATTCCTGTTGGAAGTGTGAAACACATGTGGGAAGTTATTATCATGTGTGGTGGACCTGCAGAGCAGCAAAACAATATTGGAAAAGAAGTGCATTTGGTATTTCAACAAATATCGCTCTGTAAGGTCCCATTAACACCAGAATTGTTTTTACTGTCTATGATACCAGACAATATAAAGAAAGCAAAGAAGGGTATAGCTACATATATAGTCACTGCAGCTAGAATTTTATATGCTAAAAAATGGAAAAGTCTGATGGTTCCAAAAACAAGAAGATCTTATAGAAAAGATAAGAGAAATAGCAGAAATTGACATCTTATTGGAAGTAATGAAGGACTGCCCTTTGCAAAAGGCAACTGAAAGATGGGACATATTTTACAAATGGTTAGAATCACCAGATAATGTTTGAATAACATAGAAGAATAAAATGTGGATTAAGGCTAGAAGGCAGAAAAGAGTAGAAAAGCAGAAATGGAATTTTGGATGATAATGTTAATAGAATGGATGTTAATATATTTTTGTATCTCCTCTTCCCCACAATCCCAATCCCTTCTCCCTCTTACTTTTTGTATCCCATACCCTATCCCAAGTTATTAAAAATAAATGAATTTTAAAAAATCACAGTGACAGATAATCTCTGCTCCTTATCACAACAATACACCCACAACAAGTCACACTAATCACCCATCTCCAGAAAAGGACAAAAGCCTATCTCACAGCCATAAATACTCCACTCCCAAGCAAACTACACCAGAGCACAGAGTGCTGTCCTCTGAAGATGCCGGCCACAGAGATGCCGGCCACAGAGACTGGTGAAACATTAGGAAGAACAACCTTCAGAACACGGCCAAAGAGCCTGAAAAACCCACAACAACCTTCAGTTTCCTGAAGGTTGAGCTCTCTCCTTTTCTAACATATTCAGTTTCTCCCACATGGTTCTATAATCATGCCATCCCTCATCCTCTGATGTAGTTGGGGGAGTTTGGGGGGGGAGCCTTGCACTTTGCAGGCTGCTTCCATTTCTTCCCCCCCTTGACCTTTCTTGGGTCCCATACTGCTAATGCTACCTACCTCTGTGTGTGGTGTGAACCAATCCCACACTTGTTCTTTCACCAGTTAATAGCAAGAAGCCTCTGCTCCTGGTAAACTGTTTTTTTTTTAAAAAAAAATGCTCCTGTTTTTTTTAATTAATGTGAGGGCACAAGCCCCTTACTGTAGCCCTCAGACCCTGCACTGTACCCTCTTGTTCTTTCCCACAACTTCTTCCTCCCTCCCTTCCCCTTTTATTTTTTAAAAATTTAATCCCCCTTATGTTTGTTTGCTTGTTCATTTGTTCATTTGTTCGTTCATTTATTACCATTCAGGGCTGGGGGGGGATCCATCCACAAGCTCCCTCCTCTTACCAGGTGGCCTTATAACCCAGCCCTGTGGGTTCCTGGATTCCTGTCCCAACCCTCAGGGGTGACTGCCCCACTCCCCTTCGCCTTCCTTGCTGTTTTTCTCTCACCTTTATTTTATTTAATTTTATTTTTAAAAAAGAATCTTAATTGAGAAATGTTTGTTGGAGCCTGCCTGGGCTCTCAACTCTTTCCCCCTCAGAGCCCCTCTACCACAGGTCTGTGCTTATGCACAGCTGAAATCCTCAAAGCTTTGGAGGCAGCGTTAGCCATGTGGTTGAAATTGAAACTGCTCCTGGCTCATGCAGCACCTCTCCTCCAGATGCTGTTGATGAGAGAAAGAACAAGGCAGGCCTGAGCAGCCTTCTGAAAGGCTCCCTGGGCCTGGCTTGCTCACCCAATATGACACAACTAGCCTGCGTCTGTCCCCTCCAGCCAGCCAGGCCAAAAAACCCTAACCTCAGATCTGTCAAATCTTCTGAATTAAGTCAGGCTGAAAGAATGTGACTGCCCCAAGTTTACCTAGCGAGCTTCATGACTATGTGGGAATATGAACCCAGGTGTCCCAGGCTGTAGTCCAATGCACTAATTACTGCACCGCTCTGGCTTAGAGAATGCTAGGAATAAGATGCCAAAATTGTAAAATCCCTTGAGACAGGCTTGTGAACTCAAGCCTTGTTAGCATATCGTCTCAAGAATGAAAATCTTATTGGTCACAGTTGAATAGCAATGGTACAGCATAAGAAACAAAATCAAAACATTGGGTGCTGCAAGTTCTGGCTGAATATACTCCACCACCACCAATGTGCCTGGTGGATACACCACAGCATGCTGGGATCCCTATGCTACTACATGGGCCCTCTGCCAATTATTGTGAAAGCAAGCACAGGTGTGCCTGAGCTGGGCATGCACTTCACATCGTCCACCCTAATATCCCTTAAGGGGATCCATGTTGTGAGGATAGAGACTAACAGACCCTATTTTCACAAACTAGATCTGTCCCTATATGTACAAGTGCCAAACCTAAACTAATTACATTGTGCCATACATTGAAGTCAAAACAAGGAACCTCACAGCATCAATACAGCCCCTGCTTACATAGCAGACACCCAATTCCACAGCATGGCCTTCCCAAAAGATCCCAGTTAACTGAGAGAAGGGTGAGTAGGGGATGTGAATTCCACCAATGGCTGGTGCTGGGATCTGTTGGGGGAGAGTTTAAATGTTTCCCAGGCAGAGTGAAACCTGTTCAACATTGGCCTTTTCTCAGAAGTCCTATCCCTGGTCAGACCAATCAATATCCTGATCAGCAGCAGTGTGCAAACAGCAGCACATACTCTGGGAGCCTCAAAAGAGCTTAGGAACCCCTTCAGCTCTGGGAAAAAAATCATACTGACATATTCACTGTGTTCCCCACCACCAGATTTCAAAGTGGGTCTGTAGGGGAAGACTTGGGGCCAGCAAACTGGGGCAATTCTCCCCATTCAGGTCCCTGGAGAGCCAGCTGAGAGAGAACTGTGCTTGTATGCACTTACCTATGAGGTGGCTGAAGAGTGTGTATACATCGTTTATCCTTTATTGTACAATCATCTCTGTGGCAGCTGTCAGCTCCTCCCCCCAGCTTCCCACACTTTAATTAAATCCCAGAGAAAGACATATTAAGGTAACTCCTTCTCTGATCAGCCAGTCTGGAAAACGGCAAAATGCCATGGGAAGAACAGTGTCAACCACAGAAACAGATGCCATTTTCTCCTAGGATTTCCTTTAAAACTAATAATGTTTAACCTAATGTTGAACATAATGGATTTATTTGAAAACTTTACCTGCTTATGTTAACTAAATTAGGCTTTGACATTCTCTAAATAAAATCTTACCTTGCCTCTGGTACTCACATCAAACTTTTCCATTGGCTGTATTTTGTTATATTTCTGAGCATGGGTGAGGGGGTTAAAAATGTTACTTTTGGGGGCTGACACGATGGCCACTGTAGATATTTAGCCTTTTGCTATAATAAGGAATGGTTAATCCCTGTTTCTTATTAGTGCTTAAAGTGAAATGGTGCACTTTTTTTCATATTGAGAAAGGGCCCCATACTGTCCAAAGCATCTTGAAACTGAGTCCAGTGGTGACATCCATGCAGTTTAATTCAGGAACCAATGCTCTACCAACCACAGGACATGTGGTTGGGAAATGCCCACACTTCATGTGTTGGGGCAAAATCACTGTATCCCTGATAGAACGGGCACAAATTTCAATCCTGCAAACAGCAAGCAGAGTATGATGATGCTGTGAACAGCACAAGAGCCCTCCTAAACGTTGAACAGAAAACCTATATCTGTGCCCTGTCACCAACAACCGCCAAGGTAAGTGATAATGAGCCACATAACATTGTTACAGATTATCTGATTCACTTAATGTTTTTCTCCTTTTGCCTCGCTATTGCTAACATACAAGTTGCTTCTTTAAAGTATAATTCTCTGGTTATGTTTGACAGACGAACTGTAGGAGGAACATCATAATTCTGAGGACAGAGCTAAACTTGTGTCCCTTTTCACTATACTTACCCTATCCACATATGTGAAGAATGAATAGAGTGAATCTTCAAATAGGTACGTTCCACATTGCCATATGTCAATAAGTCCAAAACAAGTAGCCGGAAAAAGAAAGAAGTTCAACCAAGAGAATGACAATACCAATTAATCAAACTAGAAAAAGTCATTTTTTCCAAAGAGAGAGAAAATTGTCAGGGAAGAGCAAGGTTACAAATTTGCACCACCAGACTTAAGACATGTTGCCTGGGCACCGTTTAAAGAACTGTGGTGATGACAGCATCCAGCAAGAGATTCATTGCTTCTGATTGTGTGTGTCATTGCTCATTGTCCTGGTGTCAAAATAGCATGAGGCTGTTTCCCATCCATTCCATCACTGTTGTGGCTGTCACTGGACTTGGATGACTCATCATCTCAAATCTGCCAACCATATTCTCCTTTCTCTTATTTCCCCAGTTTGACAGGGATGGCTCTGAGCTGTTCAATAAACAAACATGAATACCCAATTTTTTTGCATGTGGATGACACCTTTCTGATTTGCCATGTCTTCTTAGCTATTTTTCTTTGAAGGCTCATCTCCACAGAATTTTCAGTGTTTCAGCTTTTACAGTTGACAATCATTCTTTAATGCTTGATATGTAGAGGAGCAAATGAAGTGCTTTTCAGCTCCCTTAGAGGGAAGGGTGAAAATTTTTGCACAACTACTGTTGCCAATATATGTGTTTATCCCCATGTCCTCCAGTTAGAAGGCACCAAAAGTCCCCACAGATCTGGACATCAAGGCAGGATTTAAAGTTATAAACCAACAGAACTTTAACAAATGTTTAATTTGACATAACTCTATCTTCTAATGGTTGGATCATATTCCAAAAAGATGGGGAGTGGTTATCTCACTCTCCCCTGTGTTTTGCAGTGTGCCCCAAAAGTCATGTTTCTGTCTGCAGTTGTGAGAAGGGTGCACCATATGGACAGGTAGCATCTCTGCCTCTAAATGGTCTTCTCAAATAGTGCAACTGTGTGGAGGTCAGAATTGTATGGGGAGAATCTGGGGGAGGTTGGTTGCACCTCCTCTGCACAATGTTGTTGCAGGGCCAACTAAAGCAGGAGGCTTTGAGGGCTTTCTTGTGAGGTTTGGATTGAGGGAATCCTGATGCCAGAGCCTGACCTTTCCCACTTCTTCCTCTCCTATTTCTTCTTCTTCCACTCTCCACCGCCATTCATCCTCAGCCTCTGTCTCTTGCCTATGGTTAAGCTTCAGTGCCAAGGCTGCCCCACTCTCCTTGCTTCCTCCCTTTATACCTTACTTGCTCCTTCCTCCTCCTCTACTCCTACAATTTCCCATGCTTGCTTTGGGCCTAGTCCCACCCTGAATCTCTTCTGCTGGTTCCTCCAATAGGTTGTGGAATTGTTTTGGAAATAGATGGTTACAGATAGCTGTAGACATACTATCAGCTCCCCTGAATTTAGGTCCTGGAAGGGGGGGCATATAAAAAGGGATCTGTGTGTGGCCTCCTCTGGTGAGTACCTCATTCACTATAATAGTAGGGCCATTGCTTGAGAGGATGAGGAGGAGAGCGTATGGCATGTTGCTCATTCATTGAATTTATACCCCCTCACTTACAGAATAAGTTGTCTGTGCAACAGAAGAGCTGCCACTTGTTCCTTTCCCTGACCCTCCTCACTGGCACTTTCACTCACCATCCAGAATGCACTGCTCCTCCCTCACCAGTTGTGCAATCTTCTCCAATCCCTTTTCCACCTTCTCCAGCAGCCGGCCACTCAAAGGAAGAGGCAGGGCAGGGGTTTCTGCAGATCTGCCTTTGAGTGGCCAGCTTCTGGAGGAGATGGAGAAGGGAAGTCCAGGGTCCTGCCCAGATAGGAAGATTGCACAACGGGAAGGGATAGAGTAGTGCACACTGGCTGGTGAGTGGCGGTGCCAGCGAGTGGGACAAAAGGAATGTGTGGCAGCTCTGTTGCTGCACATATCATTTACGACTTTTATGCCCATCTCTATATGGGAATGAAAACACACAAAAGTGGAATTTTCTTCATGAATAGATTCAGAACAAAATATTATCTAATTACAATGATTCAGCGCCAGTTTACAGTAGCTCTACAGGTTTTTGCTGAGAGGAAGAGAGCATGTACTTCTAAAAAGTCATTTTTTCTGAAATGGAGCAGTAGATATCTCCAGGAAACACTTGCTCCTCTGCCTTGTGTGGGTCTGACTTTCACTCTTCTCCAAAGCTACTGAAGCTGACTTTCTTCCAGAATGCTAACAGAAGACCTAACAATTATCACTTTCATTTCCCTGCAGGGCAAATTCAGAGGCAATGGAATGTTGCTTCCTAGAAAGAAGAAATTCTCTCTCTCTCTCTCTCTCTCTCTCTCTCTCTCTCTCTCTCTCCAGTCTACAAGAAAATCCTCCTAGAGAAATTATTTAATGTAAAAAAAGGAAAAGAGACCAATGAGACAACAAGTGACTAAGAACCAAATCATGATGCACCGAACTTTGTGTTTTCACACAGTCTATTGTATGTATCAGCTAAAGAACTCTGCAAGCAGGACAGAGGAAAATACGGACATCTCCTGCACAGTGTGTGGAGAAAGAGAAAGAGAAGAAGAAAATATACTTTTGCTTAGAAGAGTAAATAGTGCTGCCTTTTGTGCAGAAGAGACTGAGCTTTATTTGACCTCCTGGGGTGGGATGTTGCTAAGAGTGAAAGAAAAATTCTGATGTTTTCAAAAGATCAAGTATGAGGAAAATGTCATATGTATATGTTACTATTTTACATAATTGGACCCAAATGATGACAAGCACAAATCTGCACATTGGTGGTTTAACCACATCCTCATCATCAAAGCCATCAAGTTGATCTTGCTTTATGGCAACCCTTTCCTGGGTTTTCTAGGTATACAGTAAGCAGAAGCAGTTTACCATTCTATTCTCAGGATACCTTCAGTTTCTGCATAGGCTGGCTCTCCTCCTAGGAATGTGAGGTACAATTATTTTACCTATTTTTTTCTCAATATGTATTAAATCCTTTGTATTACCATAAACACATGTGTGCCAGTAAAAAGAATGAGATAGCCTATTCAAAAGGAACTTTCCCCTAAAAAAAACATTCCTCTCCTGTGCTTCAGTAAGACACTTGTTCCTTCCCTCCACACTGGGAGCCAAACAGACAGGGAACATAAGAGGAATGGTCCAACGGGAAACACTTACAGTACTTAACTCTTTGTTTTCAAAAATACAAAACAGCTATTGTATCCTACTGATGTATCCATGTAGTCAGTAGAATTCTGATATTTGTGTCAGTTGGCGTCACAGGACCAAAAACATACCATCAAAACAAGGCTATAAAAGAATAAGTTGTGTGTAAACTGTCCATATATTTGGAATATTTTGATCTTGTGATCTGTGCTTGTTATGAGATGAAGATCCTGATAAAGAAATGCTTTTCCTTGTACCCTTTTGAGATGAATTAATCTCGGCAAAGCAGATCTTATTCATCTCAATTCTGCAGAGTTCCTCTATTTCTTTGTTTCTTTATTCTTTCTATAAACCCAAAACTCATATTTTAAAAGAAAATCCTGTGTGCCTGGTTGGTTTTTTCTTTTTTCTCAACAGGTCCCCCAAAAGACTTGGTTCTGCTGGAAGTAAATGAACTAGAATTTTTACAACAGTAGAGAACTGGATTCCCAAGTTCTGGCTCTGCAGCCACATAACTCTCTGAGCTATGCCTGGAAAATTTTATTCATAAATAACATTCTTTCTTCTTATAGTACAGTAAGGTATGTGTTTTTGCTTTCCCAAGCCCTGAAATGAAGACGCCAGGCAACAATCTTTGGGTTTAAATACGGGCCACACTTTATTAAACCAAATTAATTCAACCAAGTAAACCAATACCAAAATGGGGGGGGGGGCTGCGGTAGTGCGGGGAAATAACGGCAAATAATTCCTTATTAGTCAATGGGCAAGTCCCAGGCCCCAGGTTCCAGCTGTCTAACTACCGGAGGAACCTATAAGGCCTCCATTAACACCCCGGAACTCTAGCCATCGTATTTGATGACCTTTGGTCCGTAAGTGGTCAAGCGCCTCAGTCGCCTTCGGCCCTGTAATCACACGATCCGCAGAGCCGTCAGAACTGGGGTGCTGTTTGTTTTCTGATAATTACCAAAGGGAGACACCGTGACAATCAGTTATTCCCACACTACCCGCCCGTGTGACCGATTACGAAAAAACCACCATCAATTGCCACAAAAACCCTATTCCAGTGTGGGATAGGCGAAAAATCCCTCCATCCAAAAGCCAATCAGGATAGAGGTCAAAAATTCCTATCCGGCCCCAAAATAGGTGACCCAAAAGCACACTAGAAAGAGGGTGGGTGGGTGGGTGCCAAAACCGAAAGGGAACAATTCCCGGACCGGCACTCCTTTATAACCTCACAGTTCACGCCCAGGCATCACGTGGCCCGTTGCCTACGTCATCCAGGGCCGGGGGAGCGAACAACGTGTGGAGCTCAATGGTGCGACCAGGTGCCCCTCTCGTGCGCTTGCACTTCTCATTAAAAAATAAGTATGTATCAATGGCCTTCAATACTCCTGCTTCTAATTTTATTTTCATCTGACATTTTCAACTGAAAGCAATCAACAATAGATGGGGGGTTGTTTCCCCCCCCCCTTGTTTCTAGGGCATAAAAAGAAAAAGAACAGGGCATTGGAACTGATGATTTCTCAATCCACCTCAATCCTCCTCTTTTTTTTCTTATTCCATTAGAATAGTGACAGCAGAGCAATGATGGAAGAATGATTTCCCACCACCACAATGGAAAAGCTTGAAGAAGCAGATCTCCTTCTCAACCTGTGGAGCAGAAATCTAACAAAAGGAGAGAGAGAGATCCAGAACATCCAAAAGTCACTCATCTGTCATCCCTGGGAATTTACAAGCGTCCCTTTCTTCTTCCCCCCACTCCCAGGATCTTTGTTTACCTTTTAGTTTTTTGGTTTTTTTTAACTATATCCCCGGCCTGGGAGCACCCTTTTTATTTGGGCTTTTTTTTGTCCAGCAGGCCCTGCCCCTAGTTGTGCCAGCCAATCCCTGGTTGCCAGTGTGAACTCTCAGCCAAACATAATGCTCCCAGGCTCCCATGTGGCTGCCACCATTACAGAGCCACAGAGAAGTGTGGGAGGCAGGGCTGCCACCCTGACCACAAGGTGGGACTCAGGTGAGGCCGGATCCATCTTTTCTATTTTTTAATTGCATAAACTGGAAAACTTTTTTTAAACAATGCAAGAATTCTTAACATAATAAAATTCAACCTACAGAAATGCATTGCTACATCAAATCTATTGGGTAGTGCACTGTGGTTCTAGTTTCCTAGCTAGCAAAAGAGGATGAGATTAATGGTGTCTCTAGTTCATAAAAGGCTGTTTATAAGGAGCTGTTAAAAATGGCAGAAGAAGTTCTTCTGTGAGACTAGAAACCTCATAAGAGGGTTCTTGATTGTCTAAAGCCATTTTCAGGCAAGCATGGGTAAAAGTCCTCTTCCAATCTTGCAGCTTTCTGGGACAAGATCAGAAAATTATCACAAGCCTCTGCATCCTCATCCTTTTGGCCCACACCGTCACAAACCAAGCACCTATATAAAATGTGCAAGCCACAGTTGATGAGAACAAGATGCAGGAAAAGCAAGCATCTGAGTCAGTCACTCCACAACATCAGTAAGAGTTTTCTTTCCTATCATGAACCAATATTTATGTCACCTTAATTGAATCGTTGCACATTTTCTAAGTCTCAAACGATGCTCGATTAAAGCTTCATTAATCATTATTACAGATTTTTTCATGCAAATGAAAGAACATTTAACACATAATTGTGTGCTAATTGATCAACAACTGGTTCACAGAACTGTTAAATAACACAGCAGTATCTCAAAACACCAGAGGTTTCTATATACAGTGTGTGTGTTTGTGTGTGTGTTTGTGTGTGTGTGTGTGTGAAAGAGAGAGAGAGAGAGAGATGAGGATTAATTGACAAGTTAGTTTAGTTTTCCTTGTTATCCTGTATCAAATATACTGTTTACAGACATTGCCGTATCATTTAGAATGTTGGGATTTGGAGCATTGTGGCTTATCTGAGCTGGAATCCTTTGTGAATACAATATTTAATGTTACAATTTACCTCACCAAGTGTCACATGCCCCAGTTTTCCAAATTTTAATGTTTACACCTGAAAGTGAGAGCCTGGTGCAGAAGGTTTCAGCCGCTGGACGGGTGGTCTGCCGCCCTGGAACAGTGTGGCTGGTGTTTGCCCCATCATCCTGGATGGGTGCGAGACTGTCCTGGGTCACATGACTGGTTTAGGTGAGGGAGTGTGGTTATTTAAGGGAGCACTCCCACTTCATCGCCCTCTTTCCTGTTCGGGCATCCACCCACCCTCCCTATTTCTAGTGTGATTTTTATGGTCGCCTTTTAGGAATTTTTGACCTTCATCCTGATTGGCTTTTGGATGTGGGGATTTTTCACCTATCTCACACTGGAGAAGGGTTGTTGGCATTTTTGGTGGTTGATTTGGTCACACTGGTGGGTAGTGTGGAAAAATAGGTAGTCTCAGTGTGTCCCATTTGTAATTCAGGTAAGCCAACAGCGCATCCGACCTCCCCGCTCTGCAGTTCGTGTGATTATAGGGCCGGGTAAGATGGGCTGGGTCACTTCCGGACCAACAGTCATCAATTAAAAATGTCTTGAGGTCTGGGATGTTTATTAGTGGCTGGTTGGGTTCCTGCTGTCTTTAACACCGCTGGAACCTGGGGCCGGGGACTCACCCAATGACAGATCAGGGGGTATTGGGATACCCCCGCCTTCTCCTGTTTCTGCACTACAACAGGCCCCCTCTTTTGATAATGTTTGAAGATGTGATTTGATTTAATAAAGTATGGCCCATATTTAATCCATATCACTGTCTCACGTCTTTATTCCAGGACGGGGGGGCGGGCAATAGGGATTATGTTGGTGCACTGCCCATCCTACTGATACTTTGTTGAATAAGCCAAGCTGATTTTGGAGGTGGCATTAAAATCTCCACAGCTTGTTCTGCTGGAGGATTTTAATGTCTATGCCAAGGTAGCTTTGCTAGGAGTGGCTCAATATTTCATCTCCTTCATGATGACGATGGGTTTGTCCCAAATGATATCTGACCTCCCATTTTGTAGGGCACTGATTTTCTGTGCTGGGGCAGATGCTTGTTATCAGAATGTGCAGGAACTTTCTGTGGTCCTATCACTAAAGACAGATAATTAGAACTCAGAGCCTCTGCAGCAGTGGGAAAGCTTATGAAATAGTCCACCCTGGGTGACTAATACATCTGAATAGTTACCTAATGGCTCTTGGGAGGTTTTCTGTTGCTTTGGCAGGTGATCTGGCAAAGCCCTGGTAGACCTCTGGAATGAGGAGATATGTAGAGTAGACATGATTGCTCCTAAGTGTTCCCTTCTGTGAACTGGTAGTGATGAAGCAAGCGGGATGGAGACTTCTCTACCACAATTTCATCAGCACAGCATCAATTCAGCAAAGTTATTTTGAGTGGTGAGAGGCCTACTGCATGCTGGCTCATAAGGAGAGGATGCAGAGCACTCAATAGCAAGGTACTGACTTTTGACTCTTAATTCCTCCAAAATAGCTTATATTTGAGTATTCGTGTAGCTCCATTAGTCAGAGTTCCTTACCTGAAATTGGGGGTTGGTGGGTTCATGTGCCCAGTCACCTATGGGTCTTTGGGCAGGCTCCACAGTCCCAGAGTGCCACTAAAAGAAGGGTCTAAGAAATCATTTCTGAGCACTTAAAGTCTAGAAAACCCTAGGTAGTTCGCTACAATTCAGAATCAGTTTGATGATGATGATGATCATGATCATCATCATCATCATCATCATTATCATTATTATAGGCCTAATATTCCAGAGTTACAAATTGCTGTGGGAACATCCATAAACAAAAATAGGTCCATGTTGTAGATAATTGTAAAGAGTAATGTGACAATAGTGCTGGAGCTAAAGGCATAGCACATCTGCTCCTTTGGACACATCTTGCTATTTCACATAATAGCTAAGGAGCAAAAGATGTAAGATGCTGAATGTGCATTTAGAAACAAATAACTTGTTTTTTTCTCCCACAAATTGAGTTCCTTGAAGATACAAACCTGGCCAGTAAGACTTAAAGGCTAAGCCTGAATTTAACTTCCAATAATCATTCACAAAACAATCATGATGGAATGTGCAATATGCATCTGGGGGAAAGTCTGCATTCTTGCAAACAGACCTAGTTTTGCACTTAAGGAAGTCCTGTTTCCATCATTATAGGTAAAAGCAAAACAGAAATAAAAATTTTAAAAAGACATGTGAATTGTATTGTCAGGTTTGATCCTCAACTGAGCTAATTAGGTGTTGAAACAAATCCTACCATTTGCTCTAGCTCTCGAAAAATCACACCATATTTTCAGCCTCAAGTAAGCCACTTTCAGACTTTCATTCTTGCTTTGAATGAATGTCCAGAACAGGAATAAGAAATCTGGCAATTTCACATCCTCCAAAGTTCAGTTTTTCAAGTTATTCCTGTCATAAATTTAAAAATATGTGTGTGTTTTGGTAATATTTGTTCAGACAGAACCTAGATTGAAATAATTCTCATCTGCCCTAGCCAAATTCAATAGTTTCAGCTGTCTACTACACACAGAGTGCATAGGAATTCAAACTCAGACTTCTCAAGAGCTGACCAGTTAAAGATCCTGGCCTGAGTGGGTGAATCCATCAGTTATAGTTTGTTCACATCTCATGTTCTTGTCACTCCAAATATAAAGAAATGGGAGATGAATGGGAAGCATGTTCTTATAAAAGAACTAACTCAGACACAATACATATTCATTCTTATTTCAGAAGAGAACTAAGATTGTGTCAGATTAACCACCTCAAGTCTATGCATCACCAAGGCATATGAAACAGATTCTTTTACACACATTATGCACAGTGTACTTAGGGGCTCTAAAAGGTCAGGATTCCATTAATAAATCCCCACTCCTCCTGCCTAACCCTTCAAGAGAAGAAGAGAGATTCCCCACAAAAATTAAGCAAAATGGTATTAATAACACCTTAATGAAAATTACAGAAAATAATAATCTGCATGGCCTTTTTTTTGGGGGGGGGAGGGCAGCTTTTAGTTTAATACTTTGGCCTTGAGGGCTTTTTGTGGCAAGCAAGACTCATGGAGTAGTCAAGGAGCAGCTGAGCTGTACAACCATGTGGTAGAACCTCCACGAATTCCTCCATCTCTTCCTTCTGAAATATGTGAACAGACAATGAAAGTAACCAGGCGATGGCTGGTAGTATGAAAGGCCAAATTTAATCACTCAGCCGAGAGTACTGCTTTTTAAAAATTGTATTTTCTTTTATTTTGGGGGTGAGTGGGGAACTGAATCTGGAATTTCTCCTCAGCCCTGCTACACACAATATCATACTCCCTCCAAATCCAGGACTTCTTCCCTCCCTGTTACAACACCAAGAGGGGAGAGATTGTTATCATCACATTTTTGTCAGCAGAGACAGAATGCATCACTAATGCCATGTAACATTTGGGAAAGCTGCTAAATCCTGAAAAATGTAATTTGGCTCACAAGTAATTGTAAGCTAAAATTTATCAGTAGGTTTTTTTCTCTTCTTACCCTAGAAACACATGACCACTTTGTAGAATGTCCTCTAGCATTATTTTAAAAATTTATTTAGTAGCTGTGTCCCTATTATCTGAAATTTTGAGAGCATTTGCACACAACTATCATATATAGTGCTACTTTTATTCTTGTCCTTTTTATTGAAAATAAGTATAGGCATCCTTCAGTCTCGAGAGACTATGGTAACATGCTCTGAATCGAGGAGTGTCCTCTCCAGAGCATGAAGCCCGGGTAAGGTGCTTCAAAGCATTATGTTGCGGCTTACAACCAAAATGTTAAAACCGAACTGAACAGTGCTTTTATGTGTCTAATGAAGTGGAACAATTATTCAGTCCTAGCTGACATTTCCCCCAAGATCTAAGGAACATGTTGGTCATTTGTGGACATATTGAGCAAAATACAGAGGTGAAAACAGCCACTTCATATTTAATTCATACAATACATGCAAAGTATCATGTCTGGTATTCAGAACAGTGATATTTAAACAACAGCAAAGAACTGGTGACATTTAGAGTGCAATCTCACCTTTAATTATATTTGTCTCACTCAATGTTCGAGCACACACATACACACACATCCTCTGGCTGAGGATGAGCATAGAAATGCAGAGAATGATAGAGTAAGAGCTGTGTGATACATAAATAGTGAAGTTTGGATTTGGAAACAAATATTATGGTCACACTTGCTGGTATATCTAGGATAGAAAGTATTTCCTAAAATATTTCACATGCTGATGTGGATTTCAATGTCAGAAACAGAAATATGCCATGTAGCATGGCAAATTATGTTTAAAACTCAAGGAATGTTCAAAAAGCATTTGCAGTATATCAGAGGCTAGGGCACTGTGCTAAAGTTCTGGAATTCTATGACCTTACTTCAGAGAAAGGATTATCTGTGTATCATCTTCTAGGGCTGCAATGGCCTTAGGAATAGAGTGTGGAGTCATTTCATGGAAAATCTATGCAAGTTTGAACTTATGCTTGGCTGTCTCTGACAGCTGGCTAAATAACTCTAGGAAGAGTACATGATTCTCACTTCTTTGAACATAGTTCAGTGAAAGCTAATATTCTGCATGCAGATGTCACAGGTAGTAGCATCTCCATTTAAAATGTTCTCTATTAACAGTGAATTGCCCTGTGCAATTACAATGTGAGGAATGTCTTTTCTTCTTCTTCTAGGAGTAGAGGAAATTGATTTAAAAGAAAAACAGAGACCAGTACTGATAACAAATCTGCAAATGTGAAAATGAGATGAGCCATACATTATAGAAGTTACCCAGAAGGTATGAACTGTCAGATCTGTGTCAAGGACTCAGATGAAATACAGGCAGGCGGTGTCATTCCCTTTAAGCAATCACTGGTGCCATGAGGCATGTCAGAGATAGAAAACCACAGTGGTGCTGTGGCAGCAACTTTTCTACTGACCTTGACTAAACTTACAAAGCTATTTGGACTACTGGCCATGCAAATGTCCACTGAAAAGGGATAGCTCGCTACTGTAAGAAACAGAGGAGCCATGGAGCGATGTTTGCTGGAATAGCATGGATGAGGTGGAGTCATCATACTGTGTTTTATCTCATCATGAAAAATCATTGCTGATAAGCTCATGTTCCTGACAGTTCATCAAAGTTCAAGATTCTCCTTGTGAAACAACACTGAAATGGAAAACAAATCCGTAGTCATCCCATACAGTGGCATCTCTACTTAGAGAGACTGGAACTGATTCTGCCAGAAACAATAAATGTCAAAATTAAATAAAAATCAGACAAATGACATTGGATAGCTCTGTAGAAAATAAATATGGAAATGCCATAAAATAAGAACAGCATTAATGTGGAATAAATATGAATAATCAGTTTTCCAATGGATAGTATGAATGCCATATAGGCATGTTTCTCTGAAGGTTGTACAAAAAAGAAATACAAAATCATGGGGAAAGTGGTGATTTTATGCCCTAAGATTTCAGAACACCAAAATCATGTTGAGTAAGGATCGAACTAGTCATTAAGGGAAATGCATTTTCCTAGTGATAAACTCATTTCTTCAACATGATTTTCTTAGAGATAGGTGATTCAACAATGAGACTTGTAGATTAAGCCCCTGTTTGAGTTTCAGCAAGATATGTATGTGAGGAGAATTGCATGCTAAGACAAATATATTTTGTCTCTTGGGGCAATGTCTTTTCCAAAAAATGTAGTACATGTATCACCTAGTTTGATCCTATGTCCATAATGATAAAAAGTAATAAAAACATTATGGTAACATAACTCATTGAGTCAAGTGTCTGGCTTTGGAGCCAGAGTCCGTAATTCAGTTCTCCCCTGTGCCTCCTGGAAAAAGACTTAGCTTCTATTGCCTTGCCAAACTGCACAGCACTAAAGTGCACCCAACAGAAGGAAATGATAAACATTCTGACTATTCCATACTGAGAAAACAATGGAAAGGGTTACCATAAATCATTACTGACCTGCCAGCCCATAATAATTATTAACATTATGTAGTACAGTGGTGGTTTGCAAGCTTACTCCTTCCATTACTTCATCTGTTCATGTTGCACTGAATAAGGAGTAGTGTTGTAGGACATGTCCTCATTTCACTTTGAGCTTTACTATGGTTTTGTATGCAATAAGAATGTTCCCTAGGATAGTGGTTGTCAGCCTTTGAAGTCCCTTCTCTAAATACTTTTTAAAGTCCCTTCCAATGTTGTTGACTTCTACTATTCAGAGATCCAGCCAACATAGCCAATGCTGAAAGATTCTGGAAAATTAAATCTGTAACCAGATGGTGCCTGCCTGATTCTTGGGGGACTAGAAAAGGGAGCTTCTTCACCCAAGCCAGTCAGGAGGAAGCACAGAAGCCCATTAAATGCCAAGAGTGACAGTATAGGCAGCTGCTGCTCAAAGCAACTGGCTACCATCCCAGAACACCGAACAAAGAAAGGTCCCCCTCCAGTCCTCTGAAGATGCCGACCACAGAGACTGGTGAAACGTCAGGAAGAACAACCTTCAGAACATGGCCAAAGAGCCCGAAATACCCACAACAACCAAAAGAAAGGTCTGGTTCAATGGAGAATCTCCAATAAAAGTAGTGCCCTCCAGAAGGAGATACAAGATACAAAAGCTAGCAGTGAAGGAAACAACTCAGGACTCTCCACAAGAGAAAAAGGCTTGCCAGCTAGAGTCACTGGCCACCAGGGACTGGCAAAAGGGTGTATCACAGTTCTGGGGCATAAAGCCTAAGTCATCCAAGGTCTATGCACTCAACGGGAGACATGGAACAGGACCATTGTAAGATGGCTGAAGCTGAAATACTAGGTGACACCAATAAATCCTGGTAGCTTATGCTGCTAGAGCTGAGGACGTCAACCCCAAATTTCAATAAAACACATTTGCCAGTAAGAAGCACCAATGGACCTGTCGGGCCCCATTCATAGGTATGACACCTGGTAGGAAATGGGATTCCCTTCTGCATTAACAGAGTTCTGAGTGTCTGGAAAGCCAAAGATTAAGAGGCACTGCTCTAGAATATGCCATACATACCACTGCCAACTGGAACTGCAGGCAGTACCTACTGTATAGTGATGAATAAGCTATATCTTAGACAAACTTTTTACCACCATTCCTTATCCTCTCACTGGCAATCACCTGATAAGCTTTTGAAGGAATGCCAGAGTTCTCCGTAAACCAGCTTGAACATTATTATCTGGTCTCTACTTGCAGACACTTCTGTTTTGTCCAGTTTATGAGACTGGTGTGGAATAAGCATGACGATGTAGTCTTTAGGAAGTTGGGTTTATTATGGAATATTCTTCAGAGCTTTGGGGCAACATTTACATTTTGAGGCAAACTTTTGAGATACCTTTCTCTCAATGACAGCAACAATAGAAAAACATTCTGTTCAAGGAGGACAGAGTTTCAACACATGTAGCCATATGCCAAACAGCTGTCAAGACTCTGTTCTGTTAAGATTGCCCAAATAAAAAATGTAATGTTATATGCTTCAGTTTCACAGGGAAATCATTATCAAATTTCAGTGCATCTCACTCAGTGTAATCTCTTTTTTTACGTTCCTATGCTAAATATATTTATCAGTTTTGACAGATATATGCTTTAGTCATTGCACAGGTTTTTCTTCTGAATAGCATAAGAGATTCTTTAGAACCTGGTGGGTGAATTATTGGCTAGTCATCATAGCTGGTTTAAAAAGATACAAGTACACATATTGTCTTCATTTGTTTCTAATGTTCTACTTGCTTATATAATATCCACACATGAACAAATTAGGTGGTAGGTAAGGTACTATTTATTTATTTATTTATTTATTTATTTAATTTATACCCCGCCTATCTGGTCGGTGAGGACCACTCTAGGTGGCTAACAACAATGTACTAATGTACATGATACATGGGATTCTATTACTGGCCACGTGGACTACCTGAGAAAACTATTTTTAAAAAATAAAACTCTAAAAATTACATAATGCAACCTTCAAATAAAATATTCAAACTGGTTCACAACACAACGTAAAAATGCAATAGAAAGTAAACCAGTAATGAAGAATAATACTGTGGCAAGGATACAAGCACAGATGGAAAGATTGCTTAATTAAAAGTAAGAATTCATATGTCAGGAGAACAAAAAAACTTTTCTCAATATAACTGTCATCTGTAGTGGTAATTATTTTAAGACAGGGTTCCATTGTTTATTAGACAGCCAATAAAATCCAATAAAATATGGCAGCCTCTTGCATTTCCCTTTTGTATGCTATTATTGCATATTGTTCCAGCAAAAGAATACATAGTACTTGTACTATATTAGTACTGTGTTACAGAGATGCAGTTCTTTTCTTCTTCATCATTTTAAGTGGATTGTATTGGCTGCCAGTTGAGTATTTGGAATGAGAAATCTTGCACCTCCAGGTACAAGATCATCACACAGATTAAGTGATTTTTCCAGTGAGCAGTCCTATTTGGGACTTAAATCCAGCACACTGCTACTGACAATCATCCACCTCCAAGGCAGTGGTGGAAACAGAACTCATTGCAGGCGATACACTCTGTAATTCCAAATCCATGCTACCTAAACAATCCATTTGATAAAGATGCCCTCCTTAAAGAGATGCATTTTCTTTGGCATTTTGGAGTTTGAGTGAGTACAGGAAGCCTTTAACAAAGCATGAGAAATTGAAAAGTGATTTTCCTGTTGCTGTTGTTGTTGTTGTGAATAGAACAATCACTTAAACTGAGGAATTGCAATTGGATATGTTAATTAATTTAAAAGGGATCATTGGAGAGATAATTAATGCACCTACTTAAGATATTTGTTTATTGCTTTCAGAAGAATGAGGAATGGTTGTTGACTGAAAATTAAATAACCACTACAAACCAGTGCTAAGCCACTACTTCTTGGAAGACATTTGAAAAAGTTCTGAGCTTTCTTTTCCTTACTCCTGTAAAGAAAAAAGGTCATTTTGCAGGATTTTCTCCAAATATTATACATTTGTGAGACTGGGAGTGGGCAGCTAATATTCACCAATTTCCTGGCATTTTGAATTGTGGATACAGAAGCCCAATATCCCACATTCATAAACCAGAAGTTGTTTTTTCTAAATGAAGAATTTTTTTTTTCTGGTCAACAAGCATAGAACAAGTATCATGCAAGTGTATGCTTGGCCATGCTCTGGTTGTACAATCAAGCACCTGACCAATCATTCTTACTGTCATGTGACAGACAGCCTGCAAACATAACTTCTTGCTTGATAGCCTTTATGTGTACAATGAAATCCAAAAGGATTCTGGAAAATAGTCAATTGCTGCTTCTACTTTACTCTTGATTCATTATTTTATTCATGGTTTGATATGAAGATGGTAAATGCCATCCAAAAGTATGTGGATTGGAAGATGCGTATCATTTTCATGTATTCATACTTTTAGAGTATGTCTAATGTTATCTGTATTGTAATTCCAAAATCTGACAACCAAATCCAGTTGTTTGTCCCAACTAGAGCAGACCCGTTGAATCCATGGGACTTAGATAACCATGATTTTAAAAGTCTGATTTTCCTCTAGTTAAGAATAGGATACAAATTGGTTTTAGCCCTAGATTTGCATTTGATCTAAGGCAGATCGTCAAGAAATATTCACCAGAAAGGCTAGCAGACGTCCATGCTGTGAAATGAAACATATCTAGTGAGGAACTGAAAGGATAACAAGTGCTAAGCTGAAATGAGGTTGCACTGCTGAAGTTGTGATCTTTGTGATTCCTACAAATTGTGTCCTACTTTCCAAAATTATATTCCATTGTGAAAGGTTGTAAAAAGTTTGTGAAAACGGATACGTTCGGGAATAAAATAATATGGCCAGGTCAAAACATCTGCCTTGTAATACAGTGACAAGTAGCAGATTATCTAAGAGCTAGTGCAGGCTGATTTTTGAAGATAGAATAAGGAATTATGTTGAGAAAAATGTAGGAATTATACTTCAGGATGAAGATAGAGATTTAATGGAACAACCTATTAGAAAGGCGGAATTAGAGGTAGTAATTAATGAGTTAAAATGGGGTAAGACACCAGGAACTCATGGGTTAGAACCAGAATAAGAGATTTAGAATGATCTTGTCACCTAAACTAGAATCTATCTACAATAATATAATGAAGGGAGATATGAGTCCAGCGTCATGGAAGTGTTAATTAAATATATATGAATACCAAAGAAGAACAGAGACTTAACAGATCTGAAAGCATAAAGACCTATTTCTTTGATTAATCAGGATGCTAAGATATTTACTGCAATACTAGTAGATGGGATGAACAAGTATATTGTTAAGTATATTAAAGATGTGGTTGTGGGTTTTCCAGGCTGTTTGGCCGTGTTCTTTAGGTTTTTCTTCCTAACATTTCGCCAGTCTCTGTGGCTGGCATCTTCGGAGGACAGGAGTTAGAACTCTGTCTGTGCTGTCCTGTCTTCAAAGGACAGGATTCAGAACTCTGTATTTTAAAGAGGATCGATGTGGTTTTATAGTAAGGAGATAAATGGCAAACTTGACAAGAAGAGTTCTAAACATTTCCCCATTTTTTTCTAACCAATCTTTTGTCTTAACAACTTGTTTCTTAGTAAACTCTTAATTCTTCCTTTCAAATTTCCTAGAAATTTCTCCCACTCTACCATTGGATATACTGGAGAAAGTGATGGGATAAATATTTTTCTATACATATTCCTGATTAAAAGCATATGTTTAAAGAAGGGATTTTCGATGGTATTTACTATGTTCTTACTATGTTGTACAAAGAGAATTTTGGGGGTTACAAATGTTATTCTTGCATTTCCATATTTACCCATGTTAATTGATAAGAATCTGTTACTCAGTTTAATCCTTCAGTGACCTGCAAGAAATTTTTAGTACAACAATATTTGAGTCTTTGCCACCCCACATGGGAAATTCCCTTACATTGTAAAGCAATAAGTTATTGTTCCGTTATGGATGACTGCAGCATGCATTTATATTCATTCTTTTTAAAAATGTATTTCTAAGGTCTACTTAGAATAAACAGGAGGTGAAATTGTTTAGAAGTAATGGTCTGCATGCAGAAGATACAAAGTTCAGACATCTTAGGTTTCAGAGCTGAAAAGGATTCATTTATGGCAATTGCATATGTTCATATTATTTATCTGCTCAGTACTTTACAGCAGTGGTCCCCAACCTTTTCCCAACCACGGACTGGTTGGGTGTGTGTGGCAAGCTCCCACAGGGGCATGGCACACTCGTGAGAGTGTGGCATACTCGCAGGGGTGGAGTGCGCTTGCACACATGTGTGTGGTGGCACTTGTGGGGAAGCCCACTTGTGTACATACGCATGGTGCACTCGCAGGGGGAGGAGCGTGCTTGTGTGCATACGTGCAGTGGTGCTTGCAGGGGGCATTTGCTTACATGCATGCAGCATGCTCACAAGGGGTGGACTGCACTCACATGCATGTGTATGGCGGTGCTTGTGAGGGGCGCCCACAGGGGGCAGGAGATCTGTGTCCACGGCCCGGTCCTGCCTAGGTTGTGGACTGCTGCCAGGTCATGGACTGGGGCTTTGGGACCCCTGCTTTACAGCACAGAAACTAATCAGAAATGAGCATGTATGCTTTTGAGATTTGTTTATGTGGCAAATTGATCCCAGATTCACCTTAACACTCAACCTATGGATGACTTCTGCATGCAATCCCACTAATAAGGATAGGACTTTTGAGTTAACATGAACGAGGGGAAAAAACCACAAGAGAATGAGAAACAAGAATCTCTATCCTGTTCATGTTCTTTTTTTTATATAAAAGCCTTATTCAAACAGAGAGGAAGAATATGGTTACCATATTGAACAAGGACTCAGAAGACCTGGATTCAAATTCTTGTTGGACTGTGGAAACTTATGGGAGATGGTGGCAGTAATATACTGCTCCTTGAATTCCACACATAATTTGAAAATCTTACCAGGCTCAGCAGGAGCATAACAACAACAACAACAACAACAACAACAACAACAACAACAACAACAACAACAACAACAACAACAACAATAATAATAATAATAATAATTTATTGTTGTTGTTATTGTTATTGATAGCACATAACAGAAAATATTTAAACAAGTAATTCTCCATAATAGATTTCAAGGTAAGCCAGTTGTCTGAGAGGACTCAATTGGTTTGAGAGATTTCATTTTACTATCAATGCAATGCTGATCACTAGAACCACTCCACTTGTATATCCAAGTGAAATATCAGTGCTAAGTCCTGTCACCAATGCCATGAATCCTGTTGGCTTGGAATACATGTATATAGGACATCCAAACAAGTGTGGAATCTATATGCATATCTCTGCAAGTCCATAGGTATGCTTTGTATCAAATGGATGGCAGTGACAGTGGCAAGGAAGGTGAGCCAGTTCAGACAGGAAATCCCTCTCTTCACCAAAGGTGAGTCTTGCTGTGTCCAGGGATGTGTGCATAAGATTTAACCTTGATTACCTAAGTCAAAGCTATGTTTTTTCCTGTAGGAATGTACGGAAGTGAGAGCTGGACCATAAAGAAAGCTGACCGCCGAAGAATTGATGCCTTTGAATTGTGGTGTTGGAGGAGGCTCTTGAGAGTCCCCTGGACTGCAACGAGAACAAACCTATCCATTCTAAAGGAAATCAACCCTGAGTGCTCACTGGAAGGACAGATCCTGAAGCTGAGGCTCCAGTACTTTGGCCATCTCATGAGAAGACTCCTTGGAAAAGACCTTGATGTTGGGAAAGTGTGAGAGCAAGAGGAGAAAGGGATGACAGAGGATGAGATGGTTGGACAGTTTTGTCGAAGCAACCAACATGAATTTGACATAACTCCAGGAGGCAGTGGAAGACAGGAGGGCCTGGCGTGCTCTGGTCCATGGGGTCACGAGGAGTTGGACATGACTAAACGACAACGACAACGACCTAAGCTCAAGCTTACACAAAGAGAGGAAATAAGTAACTACTTCAGATATCATGTGTATGGTTGGTTGGTGTGTGCCATTATGTCAGAACTTGTTTATAGCAACCTTATTATGGCTTTCAAGGTACTGTATTTTTCTGTGTATAAGATACTCCTTTTCCCTAAAATCATTACACTAAAAAATGAGGAGTGTTTTATACACGGAACTAAGCTGAGGAGATTAAAAAACTGCCCGTACCTTGCCTCTGTAATCAGGCTTCCTTCAATCATGAGGCTTGTCTGCCTCCAATCAGGTGGCTTAGCTTCTTCAATCACATGCCTGATGTCCGCTGATGCTGTACAAACCAATTGGAACACACCTCGTTGGAGGTGGAGCCTGTAGGCTCCGATTCAACAGGGACTTGTAATGTCCAAGCGTTCTGAGCCCAGAGGCTGAATATTCAAAGCTGTTAAGATTTCTTCATTTGGGGATTAGAAAAGGGGAGGCATCTTATAAATGGAAAAATATAATAAGTGAGATATTTAAAGAGTGGCTTTACAAGGGAGTATCCATGTTTGAACAGCTATTTGAACTTTGGTTTCCAGAGTTCTAGCCCATCACTTTATCCACGACACCTCACTGGGAATTCTGTCATGTGTATGGGCTGGTGTGGATTTTTTTTTTTCCCATGTTCACCCACAGGAAAAAAGAACCCCAGTCCACACAGATGACTACGATGCCAGAGAAAATGGATAAAATATATTTTCCATTACTCTCCATTTTCTAGGTTCAAGACTTTTTTTAAATTTAATATTAAATCATGACTTCTACCTCTGTAGTATGAACAGTAGTTCAGGCCATGTACAAACTCACATAATCTGGAATTTATGCAAATCATACATAATCTTAAATTACAGGCTTTCAGTTTTTGATGCATGAGCACAGTTTAGGGGTGGCCTTTGAATTATAATCAGAATTGCCTCATGCTCCAACTTCTTGGACTAGAAATTCAACACTTAGGAATCACAGCCTTAGATGTCAGCAGCGATTCATGAACAACTAGGGAGGTGGCCAGTGTCACACAGAAATAAAATGGGGCCTGCAGAATTATAACCTACTTTTTTTCTATCAGTATGTTCTGTATGTGAGGAACACATAAATAGGACACATTTTTCATCAGAATGTGGTTGAATATCCTTTTCTAAGCTTGCTTTTTTATTTTATTTTATTTTATTTGGTCCGGACATCTGCCATGCTGTGAAAAGCATCACACAGATCAAGGACATCTTGCTGCCCTTATAAGAATTATATATTTCTTCACAAATGGACTTATCTTAACTTCACTCAGCAAATATGGGATTTCCTTAATCCATGATATGATAAGAACATGAAGAATAAGCAATGCAGCTTTTGGCAAAGAAAGTAGCAGTTATGAGCTGATGTGTGCAGGTGGGTGGGGGGGTACATATGTATTGCATGGGTAGGATACTAATGTATTGCAGGCATTGGCTAGAATCCACCTGAGGATTTATATTTATTTAAATGAAATGGTGTACAGAAAGGTAGCAAATTGTCACAGACTAACAAGATATTGATTGTATCCCTGAAGTACTCCAAAATATAACCAGCACCTTGATAATTAGCAGCAATTTCTTATCATGACTTACGGCATTTCACTTTCATAAGCATGACTCACAAGCTGGTTTTTGGCCATTGATTTGGTAAGTAGAAGCATATTAAATTATGTTTCATTAGAAATAATTCAGCTCCAAAATACTCAGAATAATGCATGTCTTATACTACTGTTCAGAATAAAAATGGCATAAAAACTAAAATGCAATAGTAACAGAATAAAATACAGTAGTAACAATATATTGAGAAGTTAGAGGAAAAGAAACAGGGAGATTCCCTGATTCTGGGATTTTCCCTTCCTTAGTGCCACTTTGTGAATGGTAGTGAGCACAAGAGGATATCCTGTGCAGCTATATCAGACCTTTTGCCCCCCCCCCCGGAATAAAGACACAAGACAGATAATATGGGTTAAAACATGGGCCACACCTTATTGATTGGAAATTCAAATTAGCTATCCTTTGGCAAAGGGTGGGGGCTGCTGTAGTGTGGAAAAAGGTAAATCGCAGAGGTATCAAAATACCTCTTAATCAACAGATGGGCGAGTCCCTGGCCCCAGGTTCTTGTGGTCTTAAAGACAGCAGGAACCCAGCCAGCTGCTAATAACCACCCCCAGACCTCCAGCCATCTTTAGTTGATGACTATTGGTCCAGAAGTGGCCCAGCACGTATTTTCTCCAAATCACTGTAATCGCACGATCCGCAGTGCTGGGAGGTCCGATGCGCTGTTAGCTTATCTGATCTTACATTGGGACTCACCAGAAAATACCTGTTTTTTCCGCACTACCTGCCACAGAATAGGGACTAGCATAGCAAAGCCCCATGCCTGCCATAGAGCCGCTCGAGCTCAACAAGCAGCCCCCCCCTTGATGTCTTCTAAGAGGACATCCAACTCAAATCAGAAAGATGTACTCCATCTTTCCTAAAAATTTCAGGCCTATCCAATCAGATCCTCTGGTGACCAATCACCGATCCAGGGCCACTGCAGACCACATTTTTTATGAGTGCCATGTTAACATTGAGGAAAAAACCTGGCGTCTTACCCTGCCAATCGATGTATGATTGTGGACCACACAGTACACGTGGCCAGGTGCTTGGCTTCCAACCATTTCAGGTCCCGTATGATGTTTACCATCAGTACCTTTCCAGGATGCCTGGCCTAATCATTTCTGCAAAGGTGTACCACAAACACATCTGTTGGAAGCTGGCTAATGGCCTTCACCCTGCAAAGCTGGCTTCACAGCATGTCGGGCAGCCTTTTCTATGTGACATGTGCTCTGGCTCCAAGACCCACGTCACTCCCCATGGGGATGCAGCTGCATAGCGCTCTGCCCAATATATATAGCAGTGGAAGCTGCACCAATTCTAAATGAATGTGTGCCAAAACTCATGCCTTGGATTTCCACTCTTTCTAATGCTAGGTCAGTTAATTTCCAGTACTGATTTCATCGGAGGCAACTTATCAGTATGTTGACAGAAATACATAACTGGGGCCTGTCCTCTAACCTATAAATATGTCTGTGAGGCTGTCACGGTGTAGATGCTGCTTATGCTATGCTGCCACAGGTGATTTGTGAATACTTGCCAAGCTAATTGGCCTTGGATGGCCGAATAAGAATTTGCACCTTCCCTTTTTCAACCTTAACGTTCTGCCATTGCAGGGCTAGCCTAGCCTTATGATTTTTTCCCAATGCTATCCCTTTGCTAATTCTAAGAGCCCCAGCGAATGTCATTAATGACTTCATTTCGAATAGGGCCCTTTTGTATTTGACCCTGCATGGGAGAGCCTACTGTTTGCAAACATGCTCTAGTAATGGAAGTGATATAGGAACCCTGGTATCTTGTACTCTACCCTTCTCTTTAGACCCTCCCGTTATGATTTCCTTATACGGTAATCCCCACGTGATCTCTCAGGCCCTTAATTTTTTCTAAAAGGCCAGTGCTGACCGCCTTCTCTGAATGGTTCCAGTTGCCAGTCACTTCGTGTTTTAATGTACCATAAATTGTTGTAGTTGTTCTACCCATGCTGGCCAAACTGGCTCCGGGTCGACCATTTTCTTAAATTCCTGGAACTCTGTCCTCACGGCTAAATAACCTTTATTCATCCTATGGTGCCAGGGCCAAACCTATTGCTCTTGATGAATCTCCATGCCAATTTGCCAGGCCTCCAAGGTCAGGAGTTCTGGGAACTCCTTGGTCTAGGTTCCTGAACAGCTCAATCCGTTGGCGCGATATTGCATCAGCTATCTTATTATCTAGACCTGGTATCTATCGGGCATGCACTACTATGTCAAGATGCAGTGCCCTTAATATAGACGCCCTGAGCAATGTCATAACCCATTCTAAATGTGACATGAGGTTGTTTATAATGCAAGCAACCACTTAATTTTCATGCCAAAATCGTACTATAGCATTTGATCACTCTTCAGCCCATAGCCACAGTACACCCACTATTGTGAAAAATTATAGGCATACCAAATCTCTGTTCCAATGCCGCTCATCAGGCTGAGTGCCAGCACACCACCGTCCTCTGAAATAAATTCCAAACCCATGGATCCTGCTTCATCTAAATCAACCTGGAAATCTGCTTTAGCCCAGTTCACCTCTCCAGAAGGAGATCCCGTTAAATTCTGCTAAAACTGACTCCATATTAATAGATCTTCTGTTGCTCCATGTGTGCCCTGCTCCTATGCCGCGGTCAATGTAAACCCTTCATAGCATTGTACATAATTCTGGAGGAATAAAGTTGTTGACTATTTCACAGATTTTTTTTCTCTTTTCTTTTTTTAACTATTGATTTTCTTATAATGAATTTAATTTATAAATTTTGATTGACAGCTCCCTTAATCTTGGTTGTGGAATAAATTTGCCAGCCCCTCTAGTTGTTTCACTGCCTAAAAGAATTGATCATTACAATTAATTAATCAATTCCAATATCTTATTAATTAATTATGAAATTATTAAATTTAATCCCAGTAAACAATCAATTGTCAATTAATTGGTATTCAGAATTTAATTGTTGCCATTTAATTGTTAACTTAATTCCTAATTATTATTAATGTAATTAAATTATATAATATTAATTATTTCTTGGCGGGTAGCTGGGGCTCATCAGCCATGGAAGGCAGCCCATGTAGAAGGAAAAACTCTGATTTCAGACCTCCACTGCCTTGTGGCTATATCCACTGATGGAAAAGGCTTCAGGAGATAACCTCGAGGCAAAATCCAGAGCCGGAGTCCCGTAGGCCAGTGGTCCCCAACCTTGGGCCTCCAGATGTTCTTGGACTTCAACTCCCAGAACTCATGGCCAGCAGAGATGGTGGTGAAGGCTTCTGGGAGTTGAAGTCCAAGAACATCTGGAGGCCCAAGGTTGGGGACCACTGCCGTAGGCAGTTTGTGTCGCTCTGAAAACTCCTGCGACGTCGCTGGAACCACCTGTATTGGCTCTTGTCTTTCCATTGGACTATTTCAGTGACGTGGAGAGGGGGAATTTGCTGCTTGGGTAACAGCCTATCCTCCATGTTATTCTACCCAGGCTTTGTGCTCTGGAGAGGACACTCCAGCTTTGCATACAGTGTCGAAATAACACAGGAACTAGCAGTTACTTTGCTCAATTGGCATAGAGCATGACGCCAGGGGCTACTTCTGATGGTGGGAGAGCCGACAAACAGATTAATAACCCTGCACCATGCAACAATCAGAAGAAAACTTCTGCCCTAAAGTTGGGAACCTGGAATGTTCAGACAATGACCCCTGGCTTTTCTGACAACCGGCAGGAAATAGACGACGTGTGCAAGACAGCTGTCATCGACATCGAACTAAGTAGACTGCAGATGGACATTGTTGCCCTGCAACAGACGAGATTGCCAGACATGGGATCTGTCAAAGAAAAAAACTTCTCATTCTTCTGGCAGGGAAAACCATTGAATGAGACCAGGGAATATGGTGTTGGCTTTGCAGTCAGAAATGCTCTGCTGAGATCCATTGTTCCACCTACTGTGGGGAGTGAAAGAATCCTGTCTCTGCAGATCCACTCATCAGCGGGACTGGTCACCCTCATCAGTGCATATGCACCAACACTGTTGTCCACAACAGAAGTCAAAGACAAATTCTATGACGATCTGGCAGCTACTATCAAAAAAGTCCCTGAAAGAGAGACACTGTTCATTCTCAGAGACTTTAAAGCTAGAGTTGGTGCTGATCACAACTCTTGGCCCACCTGTCTAAGCCGTTTTGGCATTGGGAAGATGAATGAAAATGGCCAACGCTTGCTGGAGTTTTGCTGTTATTATGGTCTTTGTGTCACCAACACGTTCTTCAATACAAAGCCTCAACACAGAGTTTCCTGGAGACATCCAAGATCAAAGCATTGACATCAGCTTGATTTGATCCTCACTAGACATTCTAGCCTTCCTAGTATTACGATCACACACAGTTATCAGAGTGCTGATTGTGATACTGATCACTCCCTGGTGTGTAGCAGAGTAAAACTGCGAACAAAGAGATTGTATCACACGAAAAAGGAAGGAAGACCACATATTGACATCAACAAGATCCACAATCAAAGAAAAGTGGAGGAATTTGCCCAAGCGCTTCAGGAAACCCTTCCAGGCCCAGCTGATGCAAATGCACCTGAACAATGGGAACATTTCAAGAATGCTGTTTATAACACTGCCTTGTCCACATTTGGCAAGAAGACTAAAAAGACAGCCGACTGGTTCGAAGCCCACTCAGAGGAGTTGATTCCAGCCATTGAGGATAAGAGGAGAGCTCTAGCAGCATACAAAGCCTGTCCTAGTGAGTACAGCTTGCAGGCTTTTCGAGCTGCTCGTAGCCAAGTCCAACAGACTGCCAGGAGATGTTCCAACGATTATTGGCTTCAGCTCTGCTCTCAGATACAGATAGCAGCGGACACAGGTAACACCAAGGGAATGTATGACAGTATCAAGCAGGCTTTAGGTCCAATACAGAAGAAATCTGCTCCCTTGAAGTCTGCTACAGGCGTGATCATCCAGGACTGAGCACAGCAGACGGTATGCTGGGTGCAGCACTACTCTGAGCTTTATTCTAGAGAGAATGTAGTAACCAAAGAGGCATTAAATAACATAGAGTTCCTGCCTGTCTTGAAAGAGCTGGACAGTGAACCAACTTTAGCAGAAATAAAAGCGGCCTTGGATTCCCTTGCCTCTGGCAAGGCATCTGGGAAGGATAACATCCCCATTGAAGTTTTGAAGTGCTGTGAAGAGATCATCACCACCAAGCTGTATGAAGTCTTTCGTCTTTGCTGGAGGGAAGGTGGTGTACCACAGGACATGAGGGATGCAAACATCGTCACATTGTATAAGAACAAAGGCGACAGGGGCAACTGCAACAACTACCGTGGTATCTCTCTTCTCAATGTTATAGGGAAGCTGCTTGCCCGTGTGGTGCTGAAGAGACTCCAGTCTATCCAGAATCACAGTATGGATTTCGAGCTAATAGATCTACCACCAACATGGTATTTTCCCTCAGACAGCTGCAGGAGAAATGCAGGGAACAACAGCCACTCTTTGTGGCCTTCATAGATCTCACAAAGGCCTTCGACTTGGTTAGCAGGGACAGCTTTTTTAAAATAGTTCCCAAGATTGGATGTCCACCTCAACTCCTTAACATCATCATGTCCTTTCATGAGGATATGAAGGGCACTGTAGTTTTTGATGTAGTCCTAGAACGAGCTGGAATTTTTAGCATGTATACATTAGTGAAACAGCGCCATCTACGTTGGCTTGGGCACATCGTGAGAATGGCTGATGGTCGGATTCCAAAAGATCTCTTGTATGGAGAATTAGTGCAAGGAAACTGCCCCAGAGGGAGACCACAGCTGCGATACAAGGACATCTGCAAGCGGGATCTGAAGGCCTTAGGAATGGACCTCAACAGATGGGAAACCTTGACATCTGAGCGTTCAGCCTGGAGGCAGGCGGTGCATCATGGCCTCTCCCAATTTGAAGAGACACTTGTACAGCAGGTCAAGGCAAAGAGGCAGTCCCAGAACAAGCAAAACCAGGGAGCTGGACAGGGGACAGATTGTATTTGTCTTCAATGTGGAAGAGATTGTCACTCTCGAATTGGCCTTCTCAGTCACACTAGACACTGTTCCAAGACCTCCATACAGAGCACGTTACCACAATCTCTCGAGACTGAAGGATGCCTACTACCAATTATTTCTTAATATTACTTATTATTTAATATATTTAAAATATTAATTATTATTATTATTTTATTTTAATTATTATTAATTTTGTTTGTTTGTTTATTTTTGTTAAGGGCAATCAAAATGGGCCCGAGCTACGTCCCAATCCACCACAAGCTTACCCCAGATGTTGCAAGAGCTCGCTATGGGAAAAAGGGAGATGGGATGGGAGAGTTTTAGTGTGACTTCAACAGCCAAGGGATTGGTGCCACATCCAGCCATTTTGTGCTGACTGCAGTTTAAAACTGAGGTGGGGGAGTCCCCTTAAATAACCCCCTCGCTCTCCAGAGCTCTCGGGAGACCTTCAAGGTCCCGTGTTATCTGGGGGTGGGAGCTGGGCTGGCCAAAGCCTTTTTGGCTCATCAACGGCTGCAGTATTCCTGGTGTTTTGAATCACAGGTGGAGAAGCACAATATACCACATTCATAAACTGGAGTTTTTTGTTTGTTTATTTGTTTTAAAATAATTAAATATTATAAACATACCAGAGGAAGACAAAGGCTGAAATTAAGTTGCAACTAGAGCAGACTCATTGAATCCATAAAACGTATGGTGGAGTTGACTCACAAAATCTCCACAGAGACAATGGACCTACTCTAGTTGTGACTTACTGCTAGATTTTAGCCATTGATTAATATTTCCTCAGCAGACAGGGAAGGCAGGAGATAGAAGATTTGGTTTCAATTCAGCGGTGGCCTGCATAGCAGTGAAAGTCTGAGTGGGCAGAACCAAATAATGACTACTTATCTTAGAAAGAAAGAACCACTCAGATGTCTCATACTGTATTGAACAGAGCTCTTTAGAAACAACAACAGAACAACTGTATTTAAACCTACTCAGAGGTATGTCTCAGTGAATTATGTTGCAAAGCAACATAACATAATATCAGCTTGATACTACCATACCTTCTTACCTACCTGCTTACCTGGATACAAAGGTTTTTCATACACCCAGGGTCCCATTTGAGCTATTGCTGATAGTTATTTGCACTGAGGAAATGTTTACATGATTTGCCACTGCCCATTCAGTATGCATTATGCTAGGAGGAAAATAAATTACAACCACTTTCCAGTGATACAAATCTCCTAAAATAAGAATTTTGTGACCACAAATGGAAAAGACCTGCAATGTAAGTATATTTAACGTTTTCTCATTTCTCTCCTTCTAATCTGATTGGAATATATCCAAGTTCATAATGGCTATCACTACTCATACTTTGTTCAGGCACGTTCCAAGTATAAAAAAGCAAGTTTCATTGTACTGTCTGGATATATTTTAAAAATGGCCTGAAAATAAATCTGTTTGTTTTTTCTTAAATAGTTAACATGAGGCCATTAGTTAGGGTTTTGCCAAATGATACTGAGGGCTGAAATGTAATTCTCCTGCAGTATTAACTTATTTCTTTAAAAATCATTTTTAATATATAGTAAACAAAGTAAGACAAACACAAAAACATATAATAACGCAAAACAAAAAATCCTATACAAATGGTGCTCCCTCCACTGGGACCATTTGGAAGTCACAACTTTTTCTTCCCCTTCTATGAAGCCCCCTTTCCCCTTCCAAAATTGCATTGACACTTGCAAAGGCGTATGCCTCTTGGCCCTTTATTGATACAAAATCAATGAATTCTCCCCCTTCAGCCCCTTCTCAACTTGAATATTAAACATTAACTTATCATTAACATATTATTATTGTTGTATGGTTTAAATTTATTACCTGCTCCCTTGAGTTCTCCTATGGGGAGAAAGGCAGCAAATAAATAACATAAATATTATATTATTGTGCTCACTACCATTCATACTTGTTGAAAAACAGCCCCGACAGCTGCTTTGTATTTGAGTGAGAAGAGATTAACTGATGAAAAAAATCACTCAATTTCTGAGATTTTCCCTTCCTTGGTGCCATGTTGTTAATAGTAGCAACGACAAGAGAATATCCTGTAGACCATATTGACTGCTGCCATTGGCATTGCTAACATTTAGACTGTCCTTTCGTAGGTAAAGCTTGTCATCCTTTTTGTGCTGGCAATGCAAGCCCTATATTGTGCAGCAATATCAAGCCATTTCCTAGAGTTTTGAACCAAGAGTACAGAAGCACAATATCTCAAATTCATTTTTTTAAAAGAATTGTATATTCTTACTGCAGCTACATAGCCAAGTGCAAAGCAACTTGTATCAAAATGGGAATTGTAGCAACATAAATCACATCAGTTATGCTCTACACCAGTTGCCTTGGGTCTCCAGCTGTACTAGGACTACAACTCCCAGAAATCCTAGCCAACACAGCTAGTTGTGAAGGCTTCTGGGCATTTTAGTGCAAGAACATTTGGGGACCCAAGGTTGGGAACTGTTGCTGTACACTATCTTCATGGCCAGCTATAGAGCAGTTCTCAGTCTTTTGTCCACCAGATATTTTGGACTTCAACTCCCAGGACCCACAGACAACATGGATTCTGCTCAGCAATTCTGGGATTTGAAGTCCAAAGCATCCTGAGGATCAAAAATTGAAAATCACCCTTGTAAACACTACTGTCCTAGAGGATGGTATGTAAATTACAGACTCTGGAGAAATGAGAGACTACAAAGGACCAACAGAATTCCATTTGGTCCTATAAAAAATAATGGAAACCTATCAACTTAGCTATCAGTCCCTACAATGCACACAGAGACTGAATAATCAATCAGACTTCAACTACAAGTGCCATAGAAAAGGAAGCTGAAAACATTTATGAAACTGTACAGGCGGGACTTGATCACACACCAAAATAGGATGTGCAAAAGTTTTAATACATTAGTTTTTTTAAAAATGGTTTTAATGTTTCAATGTTTCAACTTTGTGTTATAAATTGTTTGAATTTAAATTGCTTCAAATATCTTATGTTTAAAATTATTTTACACAGCTTTTTAACCCACCCTGAGATCCTGTGATATTGGGCAGGCTATGACTAATCATGTGCTGATAAGCGTAAGTGACTGGAATATAAAAGCAGGAAAAAAGCAGAAGCCAACATTATGAGACTATTCGGCTGAGGATTGTGAAATTAAACAAGAGAGTGGCTCATAGAATTCTGGTAAGTCAACTGTTCATGGTTATTGCAAAGAAACAGAAGAGAACAACAGGGAAAAAAAATCAGAGACATCTTTCAGAAGAGCCAAGGAATGAAAGGGAAATTTAAATCAAAACTTGCATGCTGAAAAAACAATAATGCAATATATTATCTGGGCAGGATAAAATAAAAAGATAGAGAAAATAAAATGAAAAATTATAGAAGATGCAAGAATGACAGAGTCTTTTAAGGAATCCTTCAGCAAAGAATTAGCAAATTTAGAATGTCCGCTCCGCCATGGCGCTCTGCTGCCATGGCAGGGATGCTTTGCCCTCCTGCTTGGATGACAGGTGACGCTGCTTTTGGAGGGGAGGGCTTTCAAAAAGGCTCCATTTCTCCGGCTCAGCCTCTTTGCCCATTGAGGCAGCAATCCCTCCTGCCTACCCTTAGATTAAGAGTGAGATTAGCTGGTTGTCTCTGGAGCCAGATGGGAATTTTTGGCCCACAACCTAATTGGACTAAGATTTTGGATGCATTTTTGCCCATCCCATTCTTAACTAATGGGTGTGGCATTATAAATGTGCTTGTGAAGATTGTTTAGTTAATATCATTACCGGTCACAGCCTTGGGTAGTGCAATGGAAAAAGTAGGGGTGAGTTCATGTTGGCACGGGGTACCAAAAACTAGGACATCTCGCTGGCAGGTCGAGCCTATCGACTATCAGGTGAGAGGTGTCTTATATGGAAGGACCTCCCTGCAGGCTGCCCATTTAGGGTCATGAGGCTTGATGGGAGGAGCTGGTTGGGGTGTACCATTTCACAGAGCAACTGAAGGTGTGCTGTTCAGTGGACAGCACAATTCAGTAATAGGAGCTCGTCCTGCTCGTCCTAGGCAGCGTCCAGAGATCTAGGATTATCTGGACATAAAAGAAAATCGCACTACGGTAGGCTCCCTTGTATTTTGGGGGATACAATTCAAACAGTAAATAAAGTTGTGGCCCAAGTTTTAATCCAACAATCTGTGTCTCGCCTCTTTATTTCCGGGCTGTGAGGGCAAAGAAAATATAAGGGTTTTTTTTAACATCATTGGGAATAGATGGAATAACAAAGAGATGTTTCCAATTACTGATATTACAGCTATAAAAATCCTAACAAGAATGTGCCAACCAACAGGAAAAATAAAACAGTGGTCCATAAACTTCAATATACACGTGAATCTTCAAGAATGCAGATGTAAAAGATTACAATATAACTGTAGGGACATCTATTAGTCTCCCATACAAGTTAAGTGCTACTCAAAATGTTACAATTTTTTAACCATGTATGGAATATTGAATGTCAGATATATAACCTATACTCCAAGCAATGGAGTGGTTTTTATTTACAAAGGTTCCAGAGAATAGTCTTTTTCTCAATTCATGACTGAGAAAAGAAAGTTGAGTAAAGATAAGTGGGTCAACATGATCAAGTTTGTGAAAGATTTTCTACACTTTGTTTCTAACCATAATAAAAATGGAGATAGCAATTAAGAAATCAGAGCACTGAAATTTGGAAAAGCAGCTATGAAAAAACTAAAACTAGATCCTTAAATGTTAGAATTGTTGCTAGAAACTAAACTGAAAGCAATCCATATTATGGTTTGCATGTGAATGTGCAGAACAGAAAGCTGACAAAAAAATGAATGAAGAAAACTGACAGAAAAAAAAGAACTGATTCATTCAAAACGTGGTATTGGAGGAGAGCTTTATGTATGACATGGACTGCCAAAGAGACAGAATGCATAGGTTGTAGATCAGATCGAGCCTGAACTTTCAATAGAAGTTAACATGACTAAACTGAGGCTATCATAGATGTAATGATATGACAAGTCTTGCTAGAAAAGGAAGTAACAAAAAAGTAAAAGGCAGCAGGAAAACAGGAAGACCCAATGTGAGATGAATTGACTCAATAAATAAAGTCATGACCTTTAGTTTGCAAGAGATGAGCAGAGCTGTTAATGACAGGACCTTTTGGAGATCATAAATTTATAGAGTCAGCAGATGTGAGAAGCAACTTGACAGCATATAAAAAAAAGTTGTAATGATTAGATGCACATGACACAATAACAGCTATATTGAGTAAGGTTTATTTGTTATTACCTGACAGGAAGAGGTTCCTGTCCCCCCCTTCTTTTTAACAAAAAGAAAAGGTTATTTGTAATTTTGTTGTGTGTGCAGTTTCTGTAGGAATGAACTTATAAAGTATGTTATTTATAGATAGCATTATTACCTCACTTTTCTAGCCCCATAACAATCCTGTGAAGTAATTTAAGCTTAGAGATAGTAGCCAAATTCTTCTTATGTAGCAATGCAAATGATGCAAGTCTTGGAGTCAAATTGCTCTTACATTAAGACTTCACTGTAGACTAGAGATACAAACGAACTGTTGGTTTGGTGGTTCATCCCAGTTCATTTACCACCATAACAGGTGTCTGGCAGTTCAGCACCCCACCCCTTCTGGCAGGCTCCCACTCTGAAGCAGCATCCTGACTTTCCTGCCCCATCTCCTCTGAATACTGCTTCTGAGTGGGGAACCACCAGAGGGGGTGGGACACAGAACTGCCAAGCACATTTTATGGTGATAAATGAACTGGGCCAAACTGGTGGTTTGTGCCCATTTCTACTGTAGACATTATCAATTGCATGCTGAATCACACAAGTTAGTATTCAACAGATAATATTTACATGTATTTCATAATTTATAGAAATTGACCCCCAAAAGTTGTGCCATTTTTGTTATACCAGAATAACTACACAAGAGGATTTGGACCAGAGATTCATACATACCTTGTAACTAGAGAAGGAGAAATCAAAACTCAATGGCAGTGCACATGTTTTGTAGTGTAGAAAATTCCAGGTTTAACCCTCAGTACCTGTGGTTAAAAAATTGACAAATGGCATTTAAGGATCTGGTATCTAAGACCATAGAGAATTTCTTCTCCTCAGAATAGAAAAGTCTGGGTAGACAAACAAATGATCTTACCTTGATTTAAGGGAACTTGCTATGTATTTTTAAATCACAGTCTTCTTAAACTTACACTCTAATCAGCACACCACATATCTCATTTGTCACATATACATATATATTAAATTCAGAAGGAAGGCTGAGTTTGATTAAAAATTGTACTGGGAAGTCCCTTGTGACAGCTTTTGTTTCCTTCAAAACAGAATACTGTTGTTAGTTGGTCACCTTGCAGATGATGTTTTTAATTGACCTTTAACTTTATTTTTTCTTGCCTTTTTTACATTAAAATGTACACATCAGGGTAAAATTGCCCTGTTTCTTTTAAGTTATACCACTGACTTCCTCTTCCACTTGTGCTCTGGCATGGACATCTAATTGGTAGGTCAACCACAAGCTAAAGCAGATCACACCAACAGCACGATTTCTTTATTTTTCTTTTCGGGTATAAGTGTTGAATGAACTGTGACCAACGGAATAAGAGGAAATATGAGGGAAGAAAGAAGATGAACAAGGAAAGAGGAGAAAGTATGGAGGAGAAAGATAAGGCACAAACAAAGAGAGGATACCCTTACAGAAGGATAACAGTGTGCAGTCAAAACAATTCTTTTCCAGGCTGGTTTCCTCCAGCTATTTCGGAACAGAACTCCAAAAATCTAATCTGTAGGTGAACGTGATATGGAATGGGTAGGTTCTGTATAAATCCTACCAAAACACACACACACACACACACACACACACACACACACACACACACACACACACACACACACACACACACACACACACACACACACACACACACACACACACACACACACACACACACACACACACACACACACAAACACAAAAAGAAGTTTTGGCACTGGGAGTAAGGTTAAAATAACCCATTTTGGTGTACAAAGTTTAAGTCCAAATGTTCTTCTCCATCCCACCTTATTTCGTCACCAATATCTATCTATCTATCTATCTATCTATCTATCTATCTATCTATCTATCTATCTATCTATCTATCTATCTATCTATCTATCTATCTATCTATCTATCTATCTATCTATCTATCTATCAACCCTGCCTTTCCCCTTAGAAGGACTCAAGGCGGCTTGCACCACTTAAAAGACAATATTTAAAAGCTAAAAACTGTGAATATACAAACATTTAAAAAGAATTAAATGAATATTCTGTTGAAAATGGTCAATAAAATCAATATCAAAAACACATTTCAGAACAACAGAGCACAATGATCCACTTAAAAGAACCCTCTCAGGCTGCTAGTCACTAAGGAAAAGCCTGCCTGAAGAGTCTTTGCCAGCTTGTGGAAGGACAGTGAAGGTGAAGAGCAACACACTTCACCAACATTCTTTGCTTATTTTTATTTTACAATTGACTGGATACCAGAGTGTGGAGAAGTTTATACCTGTAATATCTGCCTACAGGGTGCAACTGTTGAAGTTGCAACTCTTTTATGCTGAGCACATGCACACACATCCACATATCCTGACTTCCTCACATAGGATTCACGTTGCTAGTGTCTTAGCAGTGACACTACTGTGTTAATCCTTGGAATACAGTATATTGATCATTTCTGGGCAACCTGTAATCATAGCTGTGTTTGATAACTATGATATTAAACATGATTCCTGTGAAATCTTTTGAGTTTCCAGCTTCCAGGAAAATTTAGTTGTCTCACAGAATTTGTCTTATATGTCAAATATGTTTTACTCCAGTAATCTTCAGTTCAGGTTGTTTGGGTTTTGGTTATAATAAATCAATTATAACCTATAAAGTAGCAGAATTAGCATAGTGTATCTGGAAGCATTTAAATTAAAAACCACCACTGTTTGTATGGTATAAAGAGCTATTCTCCCATATTGTGTGTTTGTGCCAGCAATAGTAATTGAAATAATAAACACTAGTGACTTGGTTTAGAAACAATAAAAAACTTAAACTAAAAGTAAGTACTGTGCTTCATTATTTGGTATAACAGACATTCAATGGTAAATGGCTATATCTTCATAATATTGTTATATGTATTTATGATGCTTAACTTTAGTCTTAGTACATATACCATTAAATCTTTATTTTATTTTGAGTGTTTGAGATACTTATCGTAAGAGACCCTGTCAACCCTACCAGTCCGTATCACACTACTGGATTCTATCAACGTATGTCCAAACAGACTCCTGGCTGACACTGCCACCACATTTTGTGTTCCCTTAATGTTCTGGATCTCAAAATCAATGTCCTGCAGAAGTAGGGCCCATCTCATCAGTTTGTTGTTATTTGCCCTTATAGTTCTCAGCCACAGAAGTGGGGAATGATCAGTGCGAAGTACAAAATGTCTTCCCCATATGTATGGCCTGAGTTTCTGCAAGACCATACAATGGCTAGATACTCCCGTTCAATTATGGACAAATGCCTCTTGCCCGCCTGCAGTTTCTTACTGAGATAGGTTATAGGATGATGGTTTCCGTTGTCATCTGCTTGGCTCAGCACCGCTTCCAGTAGTCAACACTGCCTTCAATCTGGCCAACAGCTTCCTCACAGTCGGCCGTCCAGAGGATTTTCTGCCTTACACCCTTGGCTACACTAGGCTTGTTAGAAAAAATGTGCTTATATTTTTGCAATAAAGCTCTGGTTTCTTCTTGTTGCTTGGGTGCTAGAGTAAGGCTAATTTTGACTTCCTCAGGGTTATACTGGGGTACACCCCTTCCTTCCCAATACCATAATTTAGGTTTTTCCTTGGGCATTTCTTTAACAGGATATATAAGACAAAATTTTCTTTTCTATAATGTTTAATCATATTTACATGCACCAGTCTTCTTCCTTCTTCTCCCTCCTCCTGAATTACATAATTCACTTCGCTCATTTTAGAGACTAATCTAAATGGACCTGCCCAATTTAATTGGAGTTTATTCCCTTTAATAGGTTTTAGCATTAGCGCTTCGTCTCCAGGATTGAATGTTCTGTCCCTGGCCCTTTTGGGCTTTCCTTGATGGCTTTTTAAGTTTTCTGCTGCTAACTCAAGAGACTGCTGCAAGGAGTTCATCTGTGTATCTCTATATTGGATCACTGACCCAGGATCCTCCCCTCTAGGTTCTTCCCAGTTTTGCCGGCGTAGATCTAGGGGTCCCCAAGCTTTCCTTCCAATTAATAGTTCAAAAGGACTAAATCTTGTATTTTCCTGGGGTACAGATCTATCCGCATGATGCTTACTATGTGAGCATCATGCACACATAGTATGTGATGGAATGCCCACATCACTCCTGTCAATCATAGCTGAAGCTCAAGTGCAGGAGCCTATGAGAGGACAGGAGGGGCAGATTCAGTGAGGCAGTTGGAGGCAGTTAGAGAGACATAGGAAGAGAGAGAGAAAAAAGAGAGAATGAGAGTGTGGCAGAGAGAAACTGAATAGTCAAGATAGACAGATAGTCAGGGAACTAGAGAGAACTGATATTAATTTGGTTAAAGTGAATAAATCCATAAAATAAATAATGAATTGAATGTGTAACCAAATATAAGAAGTTTAATGAGTGATTCTGTATCATGGTCAAAAAGAACATCTGCGAGTCAAATTCAATCTAAATAAACAAGTTATGTTGGCAGCAAGTGTCTGATTCAAGTATTGTGCAAGTGTGGTTAAGGATATCCACTGGTGGCAGCAAATGAAAGAGAAAACATTGCCAGAGTGAACCTTGGTTTGGGGAAAACATACAGGGAACACTGGGTGGAACGTCACACAGACGTTTAATGGTAAATGGCTATATCTTCATAATACTGTTATATGTATTCATAATGCTTAATTTTAGCCTTAGTACATGTTATATCATTATATCTTTATTTTAGTTGAGTGTTTGAGGTACTTATCGTAAGAGACCCTGTCAGCCCTAACAGTCCATATTACGCTACTGGATTCTATCAATGTATGTCCAGATTCCTGGCTGACACTGCCTTTTATAGCAGCCTGGCTTGACCATAGATACATTCTGACTGGTTAAACACATTCCATGCAAATACAGCATTCTGCTCTTATCAAGCACATCATAAATATTCATATACACATAAACATACAGTCCATGTTGCATAAATATCAACAGAGTTGTCCCTGCCATTTCAAAGGAAACATTAGTTTCCAAACTTCGTATTTCCACTAATGGAAAAGTGGTGAACTACCACTGGTCAGCACCAAATTTTCACATGTTCAATTCAAATTTCTCACCAAGGTCTGAAGTGTACACTTGTAACAATCTCAATCCTGAATCTTTGCAACACAATATGATTAACAACAAGATCCTATATGTGTTTATTCAGCAAAGTCCTACTCTTTTCAGTAGGGGTTGCTCCCAGCTGGGTGTAGTATTACAATGTAAATATTGTTCTGTTTGAAGTTATTGTCTGAGCTAAAAGATGCTAGTGTTAACCTGCATGTTCACAGACAAAAACATGACTGAGAGTATCAATAAAGTGGATTTTACTAATCGTGTCATCCTAGTACCATTTGTAATACATTTCAGTGCATTAATTACCTCAAAATTTAGTCCCTCCATCTCAGTTCCTCACAGGAACTCAGATGATCTCCTCAGTACATTTCTTCCAGTTCTTTCTTTCTTTCTTTCTTTCTTTCTTTCTTTCTTTCTTTCTTTCTTTCTTTCTTTCTTTCTTTCTTTCTTTCTTTCTTTCTTTCTTTCTTTCTTTCTTTCTTTCTTGTAATCTCCATCGGGAATGTAACCATTTGTCATTCTTCTAGGCTTCCTGCACTTCTCTTCAGATATCGTCTCCATAGGCTAATAGAGCTGTCACTGAGTACAACTGAATGTTCTGTAACAGAGTACCTCTAAATACATCCTGATTCACAGAGTGGGCAGGAATCACAGTGAAAGAAGTAATACAAAAGCCACAGTGCAGAGAGAAAGTACCTTACTGATATGAAAGAGAACCGAAACAATTTACAGAACATTTGGATAGTTTTATGGCTTTCTGTAATAAAAGCACTGTTCATAAATCACGTTTAGCAGGCTATTTGTACAGCCTTTGGACAGAAATGGGCAGTGGTTTCTAATGTCTTCAAGAAAAGAAACTAATAAAGACGTGCTACATTGACCAGCAAAGCCAGTGATGTTTGAGGTTTTTCCCTTGCTCTAGCTGTGCTCAATAGCATAGAAGATTTCTTTTTCTCCTTTTTAGGAAGGCATTGACATTTTATACATCCTATCAAAAATAGAAATGAGGCTAAGGATTCATCAGGAAGCTGATGGAACAGTCCAGCATGTGGCCACCACTGCTGCCAGGGAAGGAAGTGTAGTTCTGGGCTTTTAGACTTTATAGCCACAATGGGCTGACTTCCTCACAGAGGAAAGTGATTCTAGGGACTGACATTTTGAGATAGCAGGGATGGAAAAATAATGTACCTTAACAAAGGTTCTTTCATGAATTTATCCAGTTTGTTATACTGAAGATTGTGAAGAAACCAGGCTGGCTGTATAAGGAGCTTTCAGATGAGCTGAAATTTTCAAAGGGTACGTATAGAAAATGGACAGAGGAACAAGTTACCAAGGGAACATAGAAACAAGCAATGGATATTTCTAAAGGGAATATCAGACATCTTAAAGCTCAAAATGAGCTCAGACTTGCAAGAGTGGTTAAAAGCACCCAAATGTGGGGTTCTGTATTATAGAGCTTGTATTCTAGATTGGATAAAAGAATGGATAACTCTAGAAAATGATAGATTACTTCTCTTGGAAGGACTCGATTTGCAATTAGGTTGGCATGCTTCTTTATGGTATAAAAAGGATAAAGAACAAAAGAACTTTAACTCACATATGATAAGAAAAGCTTTACTGGGAATGTGGAGAAAGACTATACAACAAATTTATTACAAAATACCTGTATGGGTGTCACCAATAGAGGCCTTTGCACAACCTAATCTTATGACAAAAGCAAATCTTTTAAGATATCAAGATCTATTTAAAAAGGATGGTGAATTAAGGTCTAAAGAAGAGCTAGAGTCACAGAATGTCTATATAGATTGGTGACCTGGAGCACAGCTAGAATCTAGATACAGTCAACCCTCGACTTACAAACGGCTCGAGTTACAAACATTTCGACTTACAAACCACTCTGATAGAAAAATATTGACTCGACTTGCACACTTAGATTCGAGTTACAAACCAAAAAAAACGTGTTTGAGGTGGGGAAAGCATGAAGTTTGAACTTTCAGTTAACCGTTGGCCAGTGAAGAGGGTGCTTATCTGCTTCCTTCTCTTCCCAGCGTTTTGAGAGTGAATTTGGAGACAGTCTTCAGACTGCCTGGTACTGCCTGGTACTGCTGGTATTGCCTGGTACAGTGCGGTACGGACTGTATTTTTATTTTTTGGCGCTTTTTTAGTTTTTGATTTTTGGATTTTTAAAAGGTGTTCCCTCCCTCCCTTGCTGCCCTCCCTTTCCCCAAAAGGTGCTTGTATTGGCTTGTCTTGATTTAAAAGGTGCTTTTCAAGGTGATCTGTTGTCTGAAAGGTGCTTGGTTTTTTCCAGAAGGTACTTGTCTTGGCTGAAAATGTGCTTTTCAGGGTGTTCTGTTGAAAAGGTGTCTGTTCCCTCCTTCTCTCCCTCATTTCTTTCCTCTTTTTTTAACCTAAGTCATCTTAGGTTAAAAGGAAAAAAAGAAAAAAATTCTGCCCCTAGTGGTAGGAACGGATTAACCGGCTTTGCCTTAGTTCCTATGGGAAATGCCCCTCAACCTAAGAACCAAAAACTGCCGGAACAGATTAATTGGATTTCAGTGCATTCCTATGGGAAATGCTGATTCAACTTACAAACTTTTTGACTTACAAACTGCCTTCCAATACGGATTAAGTTTGTAAGTCGAGACCCCACTGTATACAAAAGATAAAATAGAAGGTTTCTACTCAGAGCAAACGATTTTTGATAAACTTTTACTGGGTTCAAAAGAACAAATTGTTAAGAAAATGTATAATTATATGCTGGAAATTAAAATGCAAGATGAAACGGTTAAAGAATCTATGATTAAGTGGGCACAAAACATAGGGCATAACATTGATATTGATCAGTGGCTGAAAATATGGCAAAATAACATAAAGCTGGTGGTCATGTGGAGTAGTGAAAAAATACTGGAAAAGAGTACATGCTATGTTACAACAAATATTGCTCTGTAAGGTGCCATTAACCCCAGAATTGTTTTTACTGAGTATGATACTCGATAATATAGATAAGTCAAAAGAATACATAGTTATATATATTGTTACGGCACCTAGAATTATATATGCTAGAAATTGGAAAAGCCCAATGGTACCGAAACAAGACGTGGTGGTGCTGTGGGCTAAACCACAGAAGCCTGTGATACAGGGTCAGAAGACCAAGCAGTCATAAGATAGAATCCACACGACGGAGTGAGAGCCCGTCGCTTGTCCCAACTCCCGCCAACCTAGTAGTTTGAAAGCATGCAAATGCAAGTAGATAAATAGGGACCACCTTGGTGGGAAGGTAACGGCGTTCCGTGTCTAAGTCGCACTGGCCATGTGACCACGGAAGATTGTCTTTGGACAAAACTCTGGCTCTATGGCTTGGAAACCGGGATGAGCACCGCCCCCTAGAGTCAGACATGACTGGACAAAAATTGTCAAGGGGAACCTTTACCTTCACCTTACCAAAACAAGAAGATCTTATTGAAAAGATACGGGAAATAGCCGAAATGGATATCTTATCAGAAGTCATGAAAGAGCAACCCCTGCAAAAGGCAACAGAAAGATGGGATCTATTTAACAAGTGGACTGAATCAACAGGCAGCAGCTGAATAACATATATTGAAATGAGAACTTTATCTACAAGGCAGAAAAGAGTAAATAGAATAACTTAAAATCTTGATATAGCAATAGGTATAGATTGGATATCAGTATGTTATTGTATCCCCATTTCCTCATCAATCCCAATTCCCTTTTTCCTTTTGTCACCCCTTATATTAAAAAATTTTTTTTTGAAAAAAAGCACCCAAATGTGGTAGGAAGAGGTTTCAACTATACTGGGAGCATGAAACAGAAAAAGTAAGTGGTAGATCTGCTGAATGATCCAGGAATGCTAATGGACGGCAGAGAGAAGGCAAAACTGCTTCCATCTTTTCCCTAAAGGAAAACAGTGCTCAGCCTAGCATAAGCAAAATAAAGGAGGCAATAGGAAGGCTGCGGCCAAGACAGGTTGAGGCCAAATGGCAGGATCTGGCTTCTTTAAATATATTCAAATCCCTGTGACAGATATACAGTGGTGCCTCAACTTACAACCATTATCCATTCCAGAAGATGGATGTAACTCGAAATGGTCATAAGTCGAAGCACCATTTCCCATAGGAATGCATTGAAATGCAATTAATCAGTTCTGGCTGAAGAAAAAAATCACACACACAAAAAAATCACTGCAAGATCCATCGGAAACGTGATTAATCCCTTCCAGCCAAAGGGAAAAAAGAAAAGAAAAGCAATCAAGCGTGCAAGACCCATTGGAAATGCACAGAAAACAAACGGAGCAGAATGGAAATGCACAGAGAACAAAGGGGGAAGGTCGGAAATGCAAAGAAAACAAAGGAAAAAGCAAGGGAAGCATGCAGGACCCATCGCAAATGGGGGGAAACCCCAAAAAGCAACCAAACCCCCAAGACCCATCGGAAATGGGGGAAGCAAAAAAACCCAAACTCATTGGAAATGGGGAAACAACCCAAAAAATCAACCCCCAAGACCCATTGGAAATGGGAAAAAACCAACACAACAAATGAACCCCCCAAGACCCATCGGATATGGGGGAAAGCCAAAAAAACCCCAAGACCCATCAGAAATGGGGATAGAACTCCAAAAAGCAACAAAAAAACCCCAAGACCCATTGGAAATGGGGGGATAAAAAAACAACCTCCCAAGACCCATCACAGCACAGAAACATAACCTCCACAGCTCAAAACCACGCTGCAAAAATACCCAGAACAGTTTTTTAAAAGCAGAAAACAGCACCTTACCTTACCAGACAGCCCGAAGCCTCCCTGCAAACACACACACACACACTCAGAAGCATAAGTGAGGCAGTCCCAAGCCTTATCCAATGCACACTCTCTAACTGCTGGGGCGAAAGAGCTACAAAGAAGCAGTCTCATCACCACCTACAATTAGAAATTTAAATTTCCTGCCTTTTTCCTTCGCGTAACAAGGTACACAATTAAGACATGCCCTAGCACCTCATGAATTGACCACAATTAATCTGAAATGGCATTCTGGCCATAATCTCAGAGCCTGTCAACAAGTTTTTGAAAATTCTTGGGGGAAAAGTGAAGTCTCTAGAGACTAGAGAAGGTCACATATTGTCTCATGTTAAAAAAAGGAGAAAGAATGAATCCTAGCAACTATCCACTGGTCAGCCTAACATCAATATCAGTAAATCATCTAGAATAAAACATCAATGAATTGATCTGTGAACTCTTTGAAAATGATGTGGTAATTACAAGACATCAGCTTCGGTGTTTTTGATTGTTTATTTGTTTTAAACCAAGCCAGGCTAAACTTTTTTCTTTTTTTCTAAAATAGTTTTATATCAGTGGTAGATGGAAGGGATTCTATGAATGTAGTGCATTCTGAATTCTGCAGGGCTTTCAACAAGGTCCCTGTGATAATCTTGTGGCCAAAAATTGGGTAGATGACTTTTAGGTACATTTGTAACATGGATATGCTGAATTACATAATTGTTCTCCAATAGTTTCTCATCATCCTAGAGAGATGTGACAGTTGGAGAGTTGTGCCAAGAGAGAGAGAGAGAGAGAGAGAGAGAAATTGGGGAACATGGAACAGGGAATCCATCTTGAAAAATTAGGCTTCTCTTTGTGGGCAGGTGAAGTTGGCAGAGAGTAGCAACAGTCTACTTGGTAACAAGAAGGGAGTAACACTCTCTTGAGAAGGAGACAAAGGTCAGACCATCTAGTTCCCTAATACTCCACTAATTGGGAGAAAAATTCCACTGTGAAAGAAGAGATGGACAAAAAGAGTTCTGGTCTTCTGGAGCATTTGAGAGAAATTGAAGCCCAATCAGAAGATCATCTGGGAGGGTCTACAATGAGACATTTAATGTATAAAAGAGGCTCAGAAGCAACTTTAGTTGGCTTACTTAATTATCAGTATTATGTATTCTGTGCATGCTTCAGAACCATGATGACTTCTATGCCAGTGCAACTATCTTATTTTCTGATGTGTCCACTTGATTGCCTTAGCTTTGTCTCAATTGTATTTTTGGCCCAAATGCTTTTTGAATTTTCTTGCCCTCTTTCATAAAATATAAATCTCCTCCAATACGCCCTCTGGGTTTTTGGTTGAGAAGGTTTATGGCATTACTTCCAGGTCTTGCCTTTTGATAATCTATCAGGAGTTTTAGTTCTTTCGTGGGTGTGGCTGCAGTTCAACCTTGTAAGGTGAGTGTTGTCCATAAGTGCCTAGCCTGCATTTTTGTGTGTGTGTTTTTTTACTCCTCAGAAGCACTGCCAAGTCTGGGAAGACTGTGGTGAAGGGAGAGGGATAAGGCCAGGCCAGGCCCATAGGCCTAACCACAACCCACATTCCTAGTCCACTCATCTTGCGGTAAACAGGGTAGTGTGGGTAAAGGACTATAGAAGGGCTCTTGGACCTGGACAATTTTCGCAAGTTTCATGTGATTGTATCTTGGGCCTAGTATTGTTCTATGTTTCTATAAATAATTTGGGTGAAAAAGCAGAGGGTATGCAAAGGGAGAACCACTTGCATGATTACAGTTCTGCACATGGTTCCTCCCAAATGAATGAGCCGCTGCTGAGCCAAACCTCAACAGTGCAGCTCGCATTTGCCGTCTTCCTCAGAGGTTGCGAGACCTCTTTGTGGCATACAGCTCTGCTCTCACCTGTCCGTCACAGCTGGGCAGGGGAACCTCAGCCAATGAGAGGACGGAGGGTGATGCAGAAGGGGGAGGAGCTGGATTATATAAGGTGTGTGATGTGTGAAAGAGAGAGTTTTGAAGAGTTTGAAAAGATGAGAGAAGTTGATTGAGAGAGTGAGATAGACTTGAGAGAGATAGACAGTGAGGGAAACGTCTGTGTGATCTAGTAATTGATTGATCTAGTAAATGTGATTAACAACTTGATTTATTACCTGTGATTCACCCTTTTTATTTTGTACAAATCAATAAACACTTTATTTGTTTGAAAGAAAAACTTGTCCTTTGTGAGTACTAAGGATAGGTTGGTGGCAGCAAGTGAAGAATAGTAGTGAGCACTCTTGGAGGCCTGTATTGATAGAGGCGTGAGAGTGGCCCGCTACACTCTTCAATCTCACATGAGCAGCTAGGTGGGAGAGGGGAAACAATAAGTTATTTAAGGGCTGTTCCCCCTCTCCTTTTCCTCTTCCTTCACTGGCAGCACAAGGAGGTCGGAGCTCTGCCACCCACTCGCTAATTGTAGCTGCGTAGCTACCTTTCCAGGCTCGAGAGGCATCACTATTTTGGAGGGTGGGTTGCATTGGTACACCCACACACCCACGGTTTGCTTGGATTTACTCAGCTCTGGGATTACAAGCTGTTTGGCAATATTGGTTTTCTTATCTGCTCCTAGAACACTTACAATGTTACTTACTTTTGCAGGTGAGAGGGAACATTGTCAGCTGAAATTGTCACCGCTGCTCAGGGAGCTTGCACACCTTCAAGCCCTTAACTCTTGATGGGAGATTTTTTGCTCATGAATAGTTTGATTGCTTAAGTTAGTTTCTCTTGGAACATGTTCATTGATGCTTACTTTTGGGGGTGAGAGGGAACAGCATCAGCTGAATTGGCAGCACTGCTCGAGGCCTTGCTGAGTGGGTGCTTGCGCACCTTCAAGCCCTTAACTTTAAGGGGAGTTTTTGCTCACAGATACTTTGCTTGTTAGTTGATTACCATTAATAATAATAATAATGTATTCATAAATCAAATGAATAATTACATAAAGGAAAAGAAGTTTTAAATTGGTGTTATTAATACAGCTAAAAGAAGCGGGCTGTGGTTTGTGAGCAGCCCAGATCAGCTAGGAAGCACTCAGTGGTGCCTTCTAATTGATTAGTTTTATGTATTTTATTTATTTGTTTGGTGGTATTGGATTTATTTTAAATATATTTAGTTAAAATCAAGAGTAGATTTAGCTTGGTTGGTCCCAACCACAGTTGGGGGGAGGCGTTCGTTGGCCAGAAGCATTATAATGTATAGAATAAATAAATAAATAAGAAGGGGAGGGGAATGCTGATTGATTAATTGATTAAAATTTATTGTGATGGTGCTCTGCCTCCCCCCTCCCTCTCTCTCCTCCTTTGGAGAGAAAGAGTTTAGACTTTAGAGCATTTGACGGTGCCCAGATTTGAATCACACTATGTGCTTGGCAGTTGGGATAGGCAAGCTTTGGTTTTGAGGCATCAATTTTCAAATAGCATCAATTGTATTCCTCAGCATACTTAATTCATTGGTTCTTACTGTCTAATTAGATATTATATAGCAATTTGAAGTACAGTGGGGTCTTGACTTAAGAACGGCTTGAGTTAAGAACATTTTGACTTAAGAACCGCTCTCACAGGAAAATATTGACTTGACTTACGTACTTAGATTTGAGTTAAGAACTGAAAAAAACCACGTGGGAGGCAGGGAAAGTGCAAAATTTGAACTTTCAATTAACTGTTGGCCAGTGAAAAGGGTGCCTGTCTGCTTCCCCACTCCTCCCAGCGTTTAGAGAGTGGACTGGGAGACAGTCTTCGGACTGCCTGGTACTGTACTGCCTGGACTGTATTTTCCCTGCCTTCCCTGAACGTTTCTTGAACTAAGAAAAAAAGAAACAAAATATCCCCCTCTAGTGGTCGAAGGCAGAATAGCAGCTTCCCATTAGTTTCTATGGACGGAAAAGAGCAGATACGGATCAAATGGTTCTCAATGCATTCCTATGGGAAATGCAGATTTGACCTGAGAACTTTTTGACTTGAGAACCACCTTCCAATACGGATTAAGTTCTCAAGTCAAGACCCCACTGTAATTAATTTGAAATAATTTGATAATTACAATTCTTCCTTAAAAGGATTATTGATCTAATTATAGAATAATTGTAATGAAATAAATAGATAATTAAGTAACTGCTGAATTAATTAAAATTGATTAGACAAGTAGATTAATTACTAATAATCATTTAATAAATAAGTTTTAGCTACAAGTAAATATACAGGTAATTCATTTCCATTATCAATATTTACATAGTATAATTAAATATAATGACTAATAATAGTAATCTGATGTAAATCAGTTCCTAACTACAAGAGAAATATATTGGTTAGTTAATTACATTAGCATATTTGCATAGCATTATAGCTACAGCAAGGGAAGGTGTTACATTACTGTGCAGTGGGTCACATCTAGGTGTCACCAGCTGTGCCCCTCAGAGTAGCAAAAGGAAATGCGGGACCCATTAGTGACATCTCCAGCCCCAATAAATACGACGGCTGATGTAGGGGTTTGGCTATATCCATTGATCTCGGACACGGGTTATAACACCATGCCATTGCAAGTCTTTCCATTTGGGTATCACACTATGCCCCTGGGTGATCACCTCACCTCAGCGTCTAAAGAACAGATTTGGAAAGATTATTAGGTAGATTTATTTGAATTGCTGAGCAGAAATGTGGAAAAGAAGGATTTGGATAATGAGGACAAAAAGGACAAAGAGAAACCCAGGAGGCAGAGACCAAACAGGACATGGGTAAATTGGCTGCCCAGGTTTTTAATATATGCCGGGATTGTGGTAAATGCCCAGCCTTGGTGGGCTCAACCCTTATTCCAATACTTAGACCTGATCTGTAGTGCATATGTGGACTTCACAGAACAAGCATGTCTTGTCTGTGATGGATTGTTCCACATGAGGAGGACAATTAACCCAAATTTACATTGGGACAAGCCCCTGCCGGGCCTCTGGCTGCAGCCTATGACCCCAGCCAGGCCCTATCTAGGTGACAGGAGCAATAGTGGACACCTTACTAGAAAGACTGCCCTGAATCAGAATCCCCAGGTAGGATCAGGGCCAGTTATTTACTGGAGGGTTTTTAGGAAAGGCTTTAGGATACCAGCGGTTGGGGAGTGCAAGGCATTATTTGCCCAAAACCTTAAATCTGTACACAGCATGGGGGTTGCAGTCGAGAAAAGATGGCCAAAGAAGTACAGGAAGGAGAGTATTGGAACCATTTGCAACAGCTCCATTGGAGACCTTGTGGGTTTCACCATTGGAAGTAGTATCAAAGGAGGTACAAAGTGAGTTTAGATTGATAAATCATCTGACCTAAACCGAGGGGGAGTTGGTTATCGATGCCATCCCTCAGGACATTCTTGAACTTAGGTGTAGAGTGGGATGTAACTACGGCCCTTTATTGGGATGCTTGTCTTTTTTGTGGTGGAAGGAATATGGGAAGATGTAAATTCATACTAGATACCTTTTGTTCAATGGCAGAAGAGTTAGGTTTACCTCTGGTTGAGGAAAAATGGAAGGACCAAGCATGTCCCTGATACTCTTGGACATTGAAGCAGACACGGTACAGCAAACATCTAGGGTGCCAGACATCATGTTGGCTGACCTTAAGGTCAGGGTAGTCTTGATGTTGCAAGTTCATTGTGATATTCACCCTCGTGCCTCTTGCTTGACCTTCAAGCCCCAGAGCACACGAAGGCAAACAAACCTCACTCTTTTCACTTGCTGCCACCAGGTGATCTCTAAATCACCATTACTTCAGAAAGATTCAGGTCCACACTTCAAGTTCTTTTAACTAAAACTTTGGTTTATTGATTACATAGATTGATTCATGAATATCTTCAGTAGTTAAGCATTCCTCAGAATTTCCCCAAACTACACACTGTATTACACCGTCTGGCTTTTCTCTCCTGCCTGACTCTCTTACATTTCTCTTACTGACTCAATCTCACTTAATCTGCTCTCTGACCCTGCCTCTTATAGCATCTGTCTTGGCTCCGCCTCTTAGCAACATGAATATTCATAAACCATTACATAATACAACAAGAACCATAGATCTAATAAAAGGAGAATGCTACATTCATGTCCCTGAGGGTGCTTCAGGAGATGGTGGGAGATTTAAATTTTGCTTGTAGAGTCATGGAGCCAGGTCACGCCTTCATGTGTGATTCATCGCCCATTTCACAGGACTAGAGTTACGTATAGTATGAGAGAGGATTTGAAGGCTTGGGGTTAGTTCCTAACTGAGGCCAATGGCATTTCCTTTTGGAAAGGAGACAAGACACTGAAGGATGAATTTCAGAAATGCCCAAAACTGGTAAATTTCCAGAACTTGTTTTATTTGTTTAACAAGAACATGGCTGAAAATAAAACTGGCACTAATGCCTATGAAGAAAGAGGGGACTGTATGCTTCACTATTTAAAATTTGACTCTGAATCCCTGTATGTTCAGCCATGTTTATGGCACTAAATTAGGATGGCCACCTCTTTTCTTTTCTTTTTCTTTTCTTTTTAATGGTCTTATCGACTTTGATGGTAACACAGGAGGCAGGTAAAAAAAAAAGTCCTCTATAAATTGTTAATACCTTTCACAAGCAAGAAGGGTTCAAATGGCAGTTGTAAAGCGAAATACCAAAAATAAAATAAAAGCTGTGTAATGACCAAAGTTTCTTATTTTCAGTAATATAAAACACAGAAGACGGGTGTGTGTTTTAAACTTTTAAAGTGTGTCTGTGTTTTTATTACTTGTACCCAAAAGGCAGTATCAAACAAGAACACAAACTAGCAACATAATTAGAAAATATATAAAGAATGGCTGCCATATAGAAAGTCTAAGCCTTTTAATTTTGTAATTTCCTCCCAGAAAAATCTTTAACAATGTAATAATAGTGTTACCATTTTTGTAAGCCATTTAATATATTCTTTGGTTGTGGAAATGCCATGCTCTTGTAATATTCTGTGGCTGTTTATTCGGTAACTTTTCCAGTTTTTTAAGATAAGGTTTACTGGAGTGTACCCAAAACTAAAAATGCCTCAGACTTACAGAGGGCAATTCCTTCTTTGCGTCATTGTCTCTCTCCCTTCCCTAAGAATTTCCTACATTCTCTCAACAGCAACAGCAGGCATCATTTGATGTTCTTTTCTGTGAATCTTTGTATTTAGAAAACTTCAGATCTATAGCATGTACAGGTGATTGAAATCAAATATCCAATATCAAATCTGGGATGTTACTCATTCCTAAGCATATATATGATATCATAATCCCCCCTTTTTATGTTGATGCCTATTACTTCCAGTTTTCATGCAACACAGCAAACAGTATCTGGTTGAATACAACCCTATTACCCAAGTCCAGGCATTTCTTTTGCCAGGAATGCTCTTTTTGCCAAGGAATCTTGTGACGCAGTGATGAAACTGCAGTACTGTAGTCAAGACTCTGCTCACAACCTGATCTTGAACCAACTCTTAGTCTGATTATGTATTGACTGTCAATTAATATCATTGCAGAACCATATTTTCCAGTGATGAGTTTGTTTTGTCTGATAAGCAGAACTGGTATTCTATTGGTTCTGTTGATATTAGCCAGAGGATTCAGAATTTCATGGATGTATTCATGCCACCCCCACCCATTAGTTGTTGCCTGTTTAGACTAAGAGGCATATATCATTCTTGGAAAGTAATGCAAGAGCACTATTCAAATATTTAAAGGGCTATCACATGGGCAATGCAGCAAGCTTGTGTTATGCAGCTCCAGAAGCTCCATTGGAACTAGCAGATGCAAGCAACAAATGAGATTTCAGGTAAAATTAGGAGGAGAAACTTTCTGATTGAAAGTGAAATGGACTACCTCAGAAGCCGTGGGCACTTTCCTTCACAGAAGGTTTCCAAACAGAGACTGAATGGCCACCTGTCAAGAATGCTATAGTTATCAATCTCCTGTACTGGTGAGAGTTTGAACTTAAATAACCATCTGGGTTACTTCGAACTTTACAATATCGTGATTCTATAGCCCTGTTCAGATGTTACACTTGAAATGGGGGCTAAAAGTGTGGTGAGAAGAGGGCATGAATGTAAGCTCCGCCCCCATATTGCCTCCTCAACAAGAAGTCACCCGGGCCTTCTGGGAAGCAGAAGTCTGAAGCAGAGGCAGGTCTCCCGATTACAGGAGCTCTCAAGTGCTTCCAGCTGAATGCACTTAAGGCTCTGCTTTACACTTTCTCATTGGTGTCTGAGTGACTTCTGGGTGGAAAGAGGAAAGAGGATACAGGAGTTAGGGCTTCCCAACTTTTTAGTTCTCTTCACAGTTTAATCTTCTCCACAGGTTATGATACTAACCCGACTGAACTAAATGAAACTAAACAACCTCCATCTTTCTCTTTAGGAAAGATGTTTTAATTCATTAACCATTTTAATTGCAGTTTCCTATAATTTCTTTAAATTTGTTATATCTTCTCCTTAAAAAAAAGTTTTGGTAACGGGAACTGTACCATGTCTTCTTTAATGCATGAAAACTGTAGACTTATGATCCTAGCTTGTCAAAATGACTAATAGCCTGCTGATTTGACATCAGGCCAGCTGAGATTGGTTTGAATTTGAACCAGCCTAAGAGTGTTGCAAATTATTTCTACTAGCTTCACTTTGAGATAAATTAATGCTACCACAGTGATTATGTCCCTCAGCTTGAGGGGGTTTGGATTTGACACAACTAATATGCTCTCAACCCTTTTGGGGGACACTTCTGCTGGCAAAATGTAGCCAACACAGCACTAGAAGATCCTTCTGCAAGTAAGTAAATAAGCAAGTTTATTTGTGTATAGCTGTAGCCAGTACAAAAAAAAGTTTGAATAGGATAAAATGTCAACTATACAATAGTATACAAATAAAACCATCTAAAAATCAACATTATCACATGAAACAGTTCAATCCTCAGTTAAAGCATAATCATTATAATTGCAGGCAGATCACTTCAGAATAGCCAGCACATAGGAGTTCTGCTGTGCAAGGGCTGTGGATGATTGTGTTGGCATAAAAAGTCTCTGGCTTCAAATCAGTTAAAACCAGTACCTCTTTGGTTTAGGATTGGAGAAAAAGAGGATATCCTGTAGACCATCATGACTGCTGCCATTGGTGGTGCCAACATTCAGGCTGCCCTTTGCTAAGTAAATTGTTAAGGTATATAATTTTTATATAGCCTGAACATAATATGTGTGTGTGCAGAACAAGATTAAGATGACGTCATTCCTTCATCCCTGGCTGATGCAATTCTCTGCAATATGAAGATTGCCACACCTGTGTGCATGAAGTCACCTTAGACGGGATTGGACCAGACTGATGCCAGAATTGTATTTAAGAAATGAACTCTGTACAGTCTTTCTCTTCTCCTGTGTACTGATGTCTGCATGTCATGCTGCTGGTTTGAATACTGAGCCACTGAAGTGCTGTATGTATGTATATCCTGTATATATTTTGTAAATACACTGCTGAAAAGAAGAAGCTGTTGTGTGCGTTTATCTGCGCTTTACTCTGCGAGAGACAAGATAAAGTCACAGACGCACACTCCCTTATCATAAATCTTGGCATCTTTTTTCCTGCAGTCTATGCGGGCACAACATTGTGTAGAAATATTGGGCCATTTCCTGTTTTTTTTTAAACATCGTGAGTAGAGAAGCACAATATCCCACATTCTAAAACCAGAGGGGGTTTTTTTGTTTTTGTTTTTAAAAAAAGAACTGAATTTTTATATAGGTTCAAGTTCAAGTTTATTGTATTAGCTAAAAGCCATCACAATTGTTTAAAATACAAATATGATCACATAAAATCATGATAAAATTCCAGACATATAAAATAATAAGAGACCCTTCATATCTAGTCTCCCGCACAATTGATTGAAATGGCTTTCAGGAAATTAGCTCGAATATTTCTGGCCTTTTTAAAAAAAAACAGCACTGTTCTGTATGTAACATAAGGATCACAGTCCAAACCTGACCACCTTTATCTGAGGGCTTTCCTCCTGTAGAGCAGCCAAAATGTTACCCAGTAACTTTTCTCTTGGGTTTTGATAGAGATGACAGTTGAGTAAATAGTGGACAACATCTTCTATCTCACCTGCTCCACAAATACATGGCCTTAGATGTTTAGGGACATTCATATACCTGCCATCTAAGACAGCAGTTGGCATGGTTTGGAAACGGAGTTCTGTGAATGCGGTTCTCAAGGAGGCAGAAGTAAGTGTATGTAAGTATTGCGTCATTGAGTGGTTTGCTTTCAGCAGATGGTACCAGTGTGAGAAATTTGAAGAGTGAATTACGGCTAAGTCCTGGTCATTATCCATTTTGTAGAACTAGTCCCTCAACATTCTTTTAACCCCAGAAAAAACAAAAAATATCTGTGGAGGGGGATTTAGATTTTAGTAAGGTTTGAACTAAAGTTGCCCAGCCACCACTCTTCCATTTCTCTACCATACAACATTTAGGTAGAAGGTGGTCGGACATATCCATCACCCTCTTATAGTATGCATTACCCAAGCCTGTCAGGTAGACTAGCAGGAGTGGGATTTTGGTTAGAAGGATTCTGGTAGGAACTCTCGATGCGCCAGACTCCCCATTTGTGCTTTTAGGATGAAATGAAAAACAAAAAGGTTATATAATTTCAGGATTACTTTATTTTCTCTAAACATATGTTATCCTCACCTTTTATGTTTAGTTTAAAGTAGACACAGACTTGGGTCTGGACTTGTCTTTTTACAATAGCGTATGAGTTTTTGCGTTGATTTCAAAGTTCTTACAATTACATATAAAGCCCTAAATGGTTTAGGACCTCAATATCTGGCAGAGCGCCTTCTCCCACCCAGTTCTGCCAGAGTCACTTCTTCCAGCTAGGCCGGTAGACTGAGGGGCCTAATGCCGAGGGAGGTCTGGAAGGAAAGAACGAGGAATCAGGCCTTCTCAGCAGTGGAAAAACTTGCCTGTGGAGAGCCACCTGGATCCCTCTCTGGGTGTTTTCAGGAACAAACTTAAAACCTGGCTATTTCGGCAGGTTTTCCCTCTGGCCATATCTTAACTGCCATATTTTGATTATTTATGATTCGCCATCTTGGACTCTTTGGTTTTTTGTTTTATTGTTTTTAAATTTGTAAACCGCCCAGAGTAGACCATTGATCTAGATGGGTGGGATAGAAATCAAATAAATAAATAAATAAATAAATAAATAAATAAATAAATAAATAAATAAATAAATAAACAAACAAACAAACAAATAAATAAATAAATAAATAAATAAATAAATAAATAAAATTTGACCACAGCATGGCTAGATTTCCGAACTGATATTTTCATGCTCTGTATAGGTAGCTGCTCTTTTACTTGCAGCTCTTATTCTGGCCCTTGTGTCCGCCTCCCACAACGGAGTACATTGAATTGTTGGTTTCATTGAACTTTGCTTGATGGCCACAAGAATCCATTCTGAAATATCAGAACTATTTTAGTTTTGGGGTCACTTTTGTTTCAAACTGTCTCACTGAGAAGCAGTTTTGAAGAGATCTTTTAGACTCCTCTAATCAGTTTGGAATATTATCAGTCTAAATAACTGGGCGTGAATGTAGGCATGCTGGCATTCACCATGACTCCATAAGATGTATGAACCAACATGAGTTATAATTACCGTATACCATGGAACGTACCATGGACCTTAAGGCAAGCAACTCTAGAAAAAGATAGAAGTGTTTGAAATGTGGATTTATCATAATGTGGTAGGAATTGCTTGGATTGAGAAAGTGACCAATGAAAAAAATACTTACACAAATTAGTAAGGAGCAAGTTAAGTGTATGCAGTACAGAAAGTGAGAATATTCTGTCAATGTAATGAGGAAGAAAAAAATGCACAGATCATAACAGTGGATCATTTAAGATGAATTAAATGGGGAATGAAATATGGGAGAAGAAGAATGTTGGAGACTTATTTGGATGCAGCACATCATTGTTGAAAGTTGCACCATGAAATAGCCAAAATGATATCTAACCTCCAGTTGGCAGCAGCAGAAGAGGACATTCCGACTCCCGCTACCGCCATTGTTTATTATTGGTTCATTGATCAATATGTCCTTTTTCCAAATTCTTTCTTCAACCAGTTACCAATCTATGAGAACATATCCTCTTAATGTAAGACCTCTGACTTTGTCTTAAGGGCCTTTATTGAAGAAAGTCTGCAGTAGAGCCTTCCCTGGCTATGTCCATTGTAAGTGAATAAGAATGGAGATTCCATAAAACAACATCTTGACAAAAATTCTAGAGGAAGGAACAGAGGATTTTGAAGAATGAATATAAAGGCATGCTGAAACTATTCATAACTATGCAGTGGTAGTTTGGTGCCTCTTGGACTTAATATACCCCACAATTTTCATTTTTAGAAGTATTGCAAATTGTTTCCAGAGAGTTAAGCAATCACTGTTCATTTATGGATGGCTTCAGCATTTGATTATATTAGTTCTTTATTAAAATAATTCCCCAAGCTACTTGGAAGAAATAGGATACAGCCTGCCCTCTTCTGTAAATTATGTCCAGTGCCAGCCCAAAATACACTGCTGTCTAAGGCAGAGGGCAAGCTGTTGTCTCATCAAATTAGATGTGCAAGGGCTGACCAGACTATAAGAGAATTTTACTTTGATCTTGGGAATGAATCAGTCTCTTTCTTTGCGTCCATAGTTTATGGGAATATCAAGGTGGTTTGGGAGGCATGGGAAAGGCCAAATGGTGCACACACAGCTCTGTCCTCTAGTGTATCACTGCTACTGCCCAAGACCTAGTACCGGCTTTCAGAGCTGGCCCCTCTGCATAATAATATGGCTGACCCTGAGTTGGTCTGCTTTCCATTGGAAATCTAGTAGCCTGACATTCTTCACTGTCCTCCAGTTAACATAACAGGATGTTGGCTGAACATGAAATTAACAAGATACATGGCTGTGCACTGGTGTCAGCCAAACATTTCCAGATGGAGCAGACAAGGGATATGGGTGCATTTTCAGTTCCACTACAAAAAAGTTTAAAAAGACCCCAGTGGCCCTCAGGTCAGTTCACATTTCCCAGAAATCACTTATGTTTGGTCTAGTGTGTGGGGGAAGGTAATAAATAGTGAAATTTGGTGGTAGGACCGTTTGTGCCAATTGCGGTAGCAAGAAAGGAAGCACCAAATAAATTTAACAGCTCAAGCCCAGAAAAAAACCAAAACATCTTATTGAAACCTCAATTGTTGAGACCCTTGGGAGGCCTCAGACTGACCTCACTAGACTCTGTATAGTTCCTTCTACTCAACCAAAGCATCCAGGTATAGCAAAGGGAGAGTGGTAAAACACTTGCAGACCCAGGCAAGATAACCTTGTGCCTCAGCCCACAGAGGACTCCATCAATCTGTATTCAGAAACTTTATTGGATGTAAGAGTTATAATTGGATGACAAAAGGCCACAGTTTGGACTCATTACAACATAATAAAATTGGTGCAGCATAAGGAGCAGATCTTGACATTGGTTAACCTGTCTAAGAGCCAATTCTGCCCTCCCAGACCCAGCTGGGGAACCAAGGATGGTTGATCCAAAGTGGGTAAGAATACTCTTTGGGCACAATACTATTGGAGGGTGACCCACTTCAATATTTGTGGGTGACTGTGGTGGCCCCCTTGAGCCATGCAGTCCCTTTCCAGTCCAAAAATCCTTGATCCCCACAGGAGGAGATCTCTTGCCTGGTATAGATCCAGCTTTCTGCGAACCAGTTCCTATGCACAAAACTGCTGCCCTGATGCAACCAGTAATCCCATGACTAATTTAAAATGTACAAAGTATGCAAAATTCCCCTTCACCTCCCTCCAAAAACTCATATTAACAGTGAACATCACTCTACACACAATTTAAAAAAGGGGTGTGTGAGAAGAAGAAACTCAAGCAGACTGCCAGAGCTATGGCTGGAGCTTGAGTTTAAACTTATCTGGGTCAACTGATTTGACAATTTCTCTCTTCTGGTCCATGAGGGAAGATACCACCTTTAAGCCACCCTAACTCCTATTGGCTGGCAACTGCCTGCTTTCCAAGTGCTTCCTATCTCAACGCAAAACAGTATGGTATGGACACACCATCATTCTTCCCAAGATGGCAGCTGGCCTGTGCTTCAGGTCTCGCCAGACCACAAAATTAGTCCACCAACATAATTTGGACTGGGTCAACCCAGGCTTACTAGAGAGGCTGCATTCTAAGTTTTACTTCCTTTATACCCCTCCCCCTCCTCCTCCTCCTCCTCCTCCTCCTCCTCCTCCTTTTTGGTAGCTACACTGAGTCTTCATTATAATTAGAAGAGAGAGAGAGAATTGAAGGGACGTGGTGGAACTGTGGCTTACCACAGGCTTAGGCAAATTTCCTTTTTGTTGCCCAAACTCCCTATTCTTAGCGCATTGAGCTATAAAGTGTCCTTTCTCTCCACAACCAAAGCAAGATCTAAAGTTTTTTCTGTTCAAAACTAGGGGTTTTATCCCCCTTCCCTTCCCAGTTCTTATATCTTGTTTGGCTCTGCCCTGAGGACTTGCCTACAAAATGGCTTCTAACCGCTTGTTGGTTCTTAAGGCCTCTGGGATCTTTTTTCTATCATCCCAAGCTCTCTTGCCAATTTTTACCACAGAAAAATTTGAGTATCATATATTGGTAATAAAATCAGTGATTTCACCTGCTTCCTGAATATTTTTGGGCTTTTTATCTCTCACTAAGTACCTCAGCTCTCCAGGTAGAAGTGAATAAAATTGTTCTAGCCCCATAATATTCTTGAGGTCTTACACTGTCTCAATCCCCTCTTGTTGTAGCCATTTTTCCAGGTAGTTTATCAAATTTGCTCCTGGGAATAGGATTCCTCAGGCTGTTTGGTCAATGCCCTAAACTTCCGTCTTAAATGTTCAGCATTGATTGCAAACCTTGAGAAAACCATTTTTTTTTTATTCTTCATAGTCCCTAGCTTGGGCTAAGGGCATCTGAGAATAGATTTCTGCCAACTCGCCACTTATTTGAGATCTCCTCACTATCATACGCTCTGGTTCTCTCACATCAAAGTCTTCACAAGTGTGTTCAAACAAAATAAACGATTCAGGGTCATCACCCTTTCTAAATATGGGGAATCTCTTAAGGTCTGCTTTGGATAAATGTCCCCCCTCAGGATTTGTATCATTATTATTATTGTTATTATTTTGGGCTGCTAATTCCATTTGTCTCATTTCTAGTTGAAATTCCCTCTGTCTTTCCTTAGCCTCAAGTTGAAATTTCCTCTGTCTTTCCTCAGCCCCAAGTTGAACTTTCCTCTGTTTTTCTTCAGCCTCAGTTCTAGTTCTTATCTCCAATTCTTTTAATTTAAATTCCTGCTGCAGCTTCCATTCACCAAATACTGGGAGGTTAACTCTGTTTCTTCCCTTGAAACATTACCCTCCTGAATTTCATCCTCCTATTCTGAGACTTCACCCTCCTCTTGAGGCAAATCTTGAGGAAGAGATGATGCTTCCATTGCTTCCCTTTTTTCTTGCTTGGTAGGCATGTTTATTTATTTATTCTCTTGAGTCAATTGACAAACCTCAGTTTTTAAAAGAGCACCTTTTTTCTTGAGTTAGAGAATTACTGTAAGATTGTATCTCCCCCCCCCTGGCAGCCGTGGTTGAGTTAATTTTTATATATAGCTCTGGCACCCAGCCAGTCCCTTGGTTAGAGACAAATTTTCTGTTTGCCTCTAGCCCCCAAAAGTGATCTGAAATATTTGTTTTAAACAGCCCCAGCTTTTATGGTTTTAAATTACCTCAGCTTATTCTGCCCTGGCCTCCACTTTGTCCCCTGGGTCCTCTCTCCTTAGAGCTTAGGACAAGCTAGCCTACTGGTCCTTTTCCAGCTTGAACCTTTTCCAGATATTGTTTCCTCAGAGTTTTTCCTTATCTTATTCCCCGATCTGCGCTTAGGAGCCTCTCCACTAAGCTTTTCCCAAAAGCTCTAGAGAGTTACCCACTCCATCCACGACAGATCACCCTGACTACTAGATATTCTCAACTCCGGAAACCTTCTTTCTTTTCTTTGGTTTTACTGGATTTTATTTGAATCCCACTGCTGGCCACCACTTGTGGTGCTCGCCCTTGTGGCCCCTGTTCCTCTTCCTCATGCTGCCACTAAATGTTATTTCTTTAACATCAATTAAGTACTGTACTGCAGCCGAAACTGTGTTCACGACCTGGGGTTCAATCCCAGGTAGCTGGCTCAAAGTTGACTCAGCCTTCTATCCTTCCGAGGTCAGTAAAATGAGTACCCAGCTTCCTGGGGGGGGGCAATGTGTAGCCTGCATAATTAACTTGTAAACCGCCCAGAGAGTGCTTGAAGCACTATGGGGCGGTATATAAGCAGCATGCTTTGCTTTGCTTTATGCTGCAAAACACAATCAGTTTATTGAACAGGGAGGTAATAATGAGATATAGAGTAATGAAAATCACAGGGAGTAAATCACAATATTCTTTAAATATGTTATCAGTGTAATATTAATATTCTGGTCACCACAAGAACTCTCTCTCTTAAATCTCTATCTTCCTAAACCCTCCTGATCCAGGTTCCAAGCCTCAGCTCTTTTTCCAACTGTCATCAACTCACTTGTTAACTCTCAACTCCCCTCAACTGCCTGTCTTTTCATCTCTCTTCTCCTCTCATTCCACCTTCCAGCCTTGCCATTGGCTCCCACATCAAGGTTCCGTTGTGATGGACAGGTGTTGTCTGGGCTATCTGCTACAATATTGTTATGATTTCGAATTGTTAAATTGTTATATGATATGTTGTTAGCCGCCCAGAGTAGTCTATATGACTAGATGGGCGGGCTATAAATAAATAAATAAATAAATAAATAAATAAATAAATAAATAAATAAATAAATAAATAAATAAATAAATAAATAAATAGCTGAAGCACGATAGATTCCTAGAAAAGTGAGAGCTGGGAAATGAGTAAAGTGCACAACTCCTGGGGAGCATGGGCAGGAGAACCGAAGCAAAGGATGAAGCTGGCAGGAATTTTGCCTACAAACCAAAGGTTCAGCATGTTCCCAAAATCAATGATGCTGTGAAGCATCCCCCAAATCATAGCCCTTTATTTTCTGTTTGCAGTCTCCTACCTAAGATATCCACACACTGGCATGAATATTGGAACAACGTAGTTCAGGGCACCTCTTAACCAGCTTGAGTAGGCAGTAAATGCCTGGACACAAATTGGATTGAGTGGAATTTGCTCACCAATGGTAGGGTATTCTGGGTTACTGAACTAGTAAGTTATTTCTTGCTTCCTAAACCGTGTGAGCAATTATAGTACCCCACCATGGTCATATTCTTATGTGAAGTGTCACTGGCAGCACAAGAATTATACTGTGTAATTTGCAGAGAATGGCATCATGGCTGAATATGATATTAATAATCCAGGTCCTCCCGTAACTGAAGTCTGAAGATGTCATAGACATTTTTTCAGCCATACATTCCAGTAAAATTCAAAAAAAGAGAGGGGGTGGTTCAGTTCATAAATTCAGCTTTAAAGTACTGCTATCATAATTAATTAGCAGATTCTTGAAATAAGAGAGACAACCTCAATTTATTGGAGTCTTGTCGTTTTTCAAAAAATTAGCCCTTGCCATTAATTTTAATATTAACTACATTTGAAAAAAAATCCCTTTGCTCTGGGCAAGAAATATTTGGTGGAATGCAAGTAAAAATGTAATTAGAGAAGTTTTTCCATGAGGCTGTACATCACCATGGGAATAGGTAGGAAAATTGATTTTATGCCTGTATTGATAAATTTTCACAGTGGTTTTACAAGACTGAATTTAAGTTAAAATGTCAAGGTTTTTACCTTGGTTTTAAAGGGCTTATATAATACTATCATCTTCTATGACAGAGGGATCTGAGATCAAAATAGGATAACAGAGTCATGATGGGGAATGACTTTTGATTTGAAACATTTCTTTTTACGCAAAATAATGCCTATAGCATCCTAGCTGCAGGACTCGGTGGCTTTGGATCATTGCAACAAATATGATCACCAGCATGCACTAACTCATCTGTGAGCAGCTGGTGATCCTTCTTCATTTGCTAACATCTGCAAATGAATTTATCAAGAGTTCAGATTCAAATACAACTTGGCTACATTGCTTTCCAATGTAATATGCATATTTTTCCAGATACAGCCAACGTTCATGGTCAGTGGAATTCACATTTGAATCTACCACTTTTTTCAAGAGACAGGGGTGGAGAAGATGCATTCCTGGACTTCAATTCACAGAATACTGGAAACAGTCTAAAAAAAATAACTTAAATGTCAGGCAAAGATTCAGTTAACAGAACACCTCCAAGCATTGACTAGCCTAGTGACGTGTATCAAGAGGACATGGCAGCGAGTGGGAAGCAAACCTTCAAACAGCAGGATTATTCACTTGACTGTGTAATAAAACAGTTTCTGCCATGAAAGACCACCCATTTCTTTGCTTTGTCTGTCCCACTCAATGACTCCTGATAACTGCATGATCTGAAAGCAAAACAGTACTTCCTGTCACATGTTAACAACAGAAACACACTCAATATAAGAAACAACACTTTGAAAGTAAATTATCTCAACTGTGAATGGTCAAAAATTGCAGAAACAGATTACAAAATTAGACATGATAGAGTGGAAAAATTAGTGCACTGGTCATTATGCATATATATATAACTTGCTCGCCTCCAAAACCCATGGGAACATCGGGCAGAGAAGGTGTCAGAAAATGAGGAAGTCAAGACCTTGTGGGATTTCCAGATCCAAACTGATATACACCTTGATCATAACACAACAGACATAGTAATGGAATGAAGCAACATCTGGATCACTGACATTGCAATTCCAGGACATGCCAGAGTTAAAAATAGAGAATTGGAAAAACTAACAAAATACAGAGACTTGGCAATTGAAACATCTCACCTCTGGATGAAACACACTTCAGTGGTTCCCATAGTCATTGGGGCTTTGGGAACAATATCAAGAAATTACACAGTATTATAAGCAATTGCAGATCTCAGAAATAATACCATCAGAGCTACAAAAACTGGCAATATTAGGAACAGCACACATACTGTGCCAATATATGACAGATACTTATCTTTTTGGTTAAAACTTGTATCTGTTATATAATACCAGTCAACATTTGCATAACTTAGATTGTGCTGGTATTTTAGAATAATAATAAACAAACAAACACAATATCATAGCATCTTGCCTCTGTGAGAATGCTTTCTGAAGTTTTCACCATTTTGGGGCAACCCCACTAAGCATCGCACCAATGAACCTTGCTCTTACAAAGGTGTACAAAATGGATGGGGGCCCTCCAGCTGGCTAGCCTAATCAGTCCCATCTGATTTCCCCATCTGGCCTATGAAGGTAATAATAGGGTCTACAAACCAAACATCATCCCAGGTGGGAAAATAAATGGCACACAAGGAACATCCTGCTTCGTTATCAGCAATAGGCGTTAGCAGGAATTAATTTTGTCCATTCTCCAACATCTGAATCAGGATGATGAAGGACACAGAAAGCCATTCATTTGCTTAGTGCTTCCAGGTAATGCTGACTCCAGATATTTTTTGAAACTTTTGTGACTTCTGGCAACACCATGTGAAAGCCCTTTGCTTTTATTTGTTATTTCATTTGAAGAAAAAACAAGAAAGAAGCAAAACTGGCTACACATTAATCTATCACTTGCTGGCTGAGTTCTGAGGTGAAGGGTCAAGCCCATTCATAAAAATACCATCTGAGAGTCCTTTATAGCTCCTTCATCTTCTCTTCATGTGAAGATTCACTTGAAATACTAACTGGAAAGTGATGACTCCTGACATCTTCCCACCAATTGAGAGGGTCAAAATAGTTACTCCCATAATTGTCATCACCCCTAAGGTAGAGTATAAGACCTGTTGCCCTCATCACCATCTTTCCTTGTGATCAAATAGATCCCCTACAGCAGGTATTCTCTGAGAGGTCAGTTTTGTTCAGTTTCCTTTCTCCATTCAACCATCTTGGAGTGCTCATCAGTCTGCCAAGTGTTATTCCCCTTCCTGTCTACCTGAGCCCACCACCCTACAAAATAATAATAATAAACATACCATCCTCTATATCTGAATACTGGTGGAGCAACCATTGCTTCAAACAGTAAGAAATATCTTCAAAGCACAGATATAAATCTTTGCTTCTTTCATTCTTGCATGTGAAACCCGGAAATAGATTTCAATATTTTTAGGATAATATAAACCATTTCCCAATTTGTTTGACATTCAGGAGATGTCTCAGTGTCTCAGGACTCCCTCTTTTTTCCATAGAACAGAAAATGTTCAAGTATTTATTACTTTGAACTAACTGTGAACCACATTATGTTGTTGATGAGAAGGATGAGGATGAGCAACCTGTTTGTATGAACATCAGGAATTCTCATCTTTAGCACTTTGATCAATATAATCTGTGGCTCCAAAGGTAAAGAGGTATCTTGCTCTGACATGGCGATTTCTTTTCTTCTTTGAAAGGAAAGAAAATCTATCTCAAAAATTGCAGTCAGTGCGAGTGGACTTTATCCTAGTCCGAGAAAGCACAGTCGGACAGGAATGTGTCTTTGTTGCAAGCATTCTTTGGACACAGCATCAGTAAGAACCAGTGTGTTCTGGTGACTTTCAAAACCTCCAGCTTAAGATGGAAAAAAAAGAAGGAATATACTTGCTTCAAATTCTGAGTGAAAGGGCTAGCATTAGTCCATACTCTCTCAAACACCAAGTTTTAAATCCTGTAAGCTGACAAAGAATGACAATGCACAGTATTGTCAGCAATCTTAAATAGTCTAGGAGGCATCTCCCAGTCCCCCTTCACAGATTACTGCCTTGTCGTGGTGAAGAGGCTTGAGTAATTCAGAGAAGCTATGAGCTATGCCGTGCAGGGACACCCAAGATGGACAGGTCATAGTGGAGAGTTCTGACTAAATGTGATCCACCTGGACCAGGAACTGGCAAGCCACTCCGGTATCTTTGCCAAGAAAACTCTATGGACAGAAACAAAAGGCTAAAAGATATGATGTTGGAAGATGAGCCCCTCAGGTCAGAAGGTGTCCAATATGCTACTGAGGAAGAACAGAGGACAAGTACAAGTAGCTCCAGAGCTGATGAAGTGGTTGGGGCAAAGCCTAAAGGATGCTCAGCCACGGACGTGCCCAGAAGTGAAAGGAAAGTCCGATGCTGCAAAGAAGAATACTGCACAGGAACCTGGAATGTAAGGTCTATGAACCTTGGGAAGCTGGATGTGATCAACCAGGAGATGGTAAGAATAAACATTGACATTCTGGGCATCAGTGAACTAAAATGGACAGGAACGGGCAAATTCAATTCAGAAGAATTGAAATGAACAGTGCAAAGATATAGAGGAAAATAATAGAAAGGGAAAAACCAGAGATCTATTCAAGAAAATTGGAGCTATTAAAGGAACATTTTGTGCAAAGATGGACATGATAAAGGACAAAAATGGTAGGGATCTCACAGAAGCAGAAGACATCAAGAAGAGGTGGCAAGAATACACAGAGGAATTGTACCAGAAAGATCTGGATGTCCCGGACAGCCCATATAGTGTGGTTGCTGACCTTGAGCCAGACATCCTGAAGTTAAGTGGGCCTTAAAAAGCATGGCTAACAACAAGTCCAGTGGAGGTGATGGTATTCCAGTGGAACTATTTAAAAACTTAAAAGATGACGCTGTTAAGGTGCTACACTCAATATGCTAATAAGTTTGGAAAACTCAGCACTGGCCAGAGGATTAGAAAAGATTAGTCTACATCCCAATCCCAAAGAAGGGCAGTGCCAAAGAATGCTCCAGCTACCGTACAATTGCTCTCATTTCACCTGCTAGGAAGGTCATGCTCAAAATCCTACAAGGTAGGCTTCAGCAGTATGTGGACTGAGAACTCCCAGAAGTACAAGCTGGATTCTGAAGGGGCAGAGGAACTAGAGACCAAATTGCTAATATGCACTGGATTATGGAGAAAGCCAGAGAGTTCCAGAAAAACATCTACTTCTGCTTCATTGTCTATGCAAAAGCTTTTGGCAAGTTCTTAAAGAAATGGGAGTGCCTGACCACCTTATCTATCTACTGAGAAACCTATATGTGGGTATGTGGGACAGGAAGCAACAGTTAGAACTGGATATGGAACAACTGATTGGTTCAAAATTGAGAAAGGAGTACGACAAGGCTGTATATTGTCCCCCGGCTAATTTAACTTATATGCAGAATACATCATGCAACAGGCTGGACTGGAGGAATCCCAAACCGGAATTAAGATTGCTGGAAGAAATATCAAAAACTTCCAATTTGCAAATGATACCACTCTGATGACAGAAAGTGAGGAGGAATTAAAGAACCTCGTAATGAGGGTGAAAGAGGAGAGCACAAAAAAAATGTTGTGAAGCTCAACATAAAAAGACCAAGATCACGGCCACTGGTCCCATCACCACCTGGCAAATACAAGGGGAAGATATGGAGGCAGTGACAGATTTTACTTTCTTGGGCTCCATTATCACTGCAGATGGAGACAGCAGCCACGAAATTAAAAGACACCTGCTTCTTGGGAGGAAAGAGATGACAAACCTCAACAGCATCTTAAAAAGCAGAGACATCGCCTTGCCAACAAAAGTTCACATAGTCAAAGCTATGGTTTTTCCTGTCGTGATGTATGGAAGTGAGAGCTGGACCATAAAGAAAGCTGACCGCCAAAGAATTTATGCTTTTGAATTGTGGTGCTGGAGGAGACTCTTGACAGTCCCCGGGACTCTATCCATTCTAATCAACCCTGAGTGCTCACTGGAAGAACAGATCCTGAAGCTGAGGCTCCAATACGTTGGCCATCTCATGAGAAGAGAAGACTCCCTGGAAAAGACGCTGATGTTAGGAAAGTGTGAAGGAAAGAGAAGAAGGGGACGACAGAAGATGAGATGGTTGGACAGTGCCACTGAAGCTACCAACATGAATTTGACCCAACTCCAGGAGGCAATGGAAGACAGGAGGGCCTGGTGTGCTCTGGTCCATGGGGTCACATAGAGTTGGACACGGCAAAATGACTAAAGAACAACAACAAACATTTTGCTTTTAAATTTTACCTATCACCCCCATTTGGTGATCATTTAGTGGGCATGGAACCACCCTGATCTTCTCTGGAAAGGAGTTCCACAATTCATGCTGTTACATTAAAAAACAAACAAGCAAAAAACCTACATACAGTGGAACCTCTGCTTATGAACGTCCCTATCTACAAACAATCCAACTTACAAACAGCTCCATTCACAAATTTTTGCCTCTACTTGCAAACAGAGCTTCAAGATACGAATAGAAAAAGGCAGGGAAAAAGGCAGTTGGTGGCTTTTTTTCCCTTAATGCCTCAGGAATGGAGGTCAGTTTACTGTTTCTTGTTGAAGGTTTTCCCCCTTCTTAAAGGCTCAGCAACGGAGGTCACTTTACTGTTTCTTGTTGGAGCTTTCCCCCCTTCTTAAAGCCTCAGTGCCTTCTGACTGCGCTTGCTGTGTTCTTTTCATTTTTTTTGATGATATTTTTTCCTTTGGCCAGAATGGATTAATCGGTTTTCAATGCATTCCTATGGGAAATTTTGCTTCTACTTACAAACGTTTCAACTAATGAATGTCACCTGGGATGGATTAAGTTCGTAAGTAGAGGTTCCACTGTACCTATCATATGGACTGCCAAAGCAAGCATGTTTTATTGCTATATTTATACTGCATAGTAGAATTTAATTATCCATGTTTCAGTCATTTGGTGAGTAAATTAAAGTGGCCAATACATTTATTATCTGTTTGCATAGCCAATGAAAGTGTCCTGTTGGGTCACTTGGTAAATAGCATAGCAAGTTTTCAAATGTCCTTTCACAATACACAGATGCCACTTTATGTGGACACACAGAATGAACCTTATGTCTACAGCCTTCCCATATCTAACTACAGGTAATACAGCTCATTAAAGAAGCTCAGATTTGGCATCTTGTTATGATGTTAATGGGACATGTGGCATGAGCAAAGTGATCTATTTGATGGAGCAGAAAATGCTTTTGATTAATGGATTATAAACGTCATTCATCTTAATGTGTTTTCTATTATGAAAGTTCAATACGCGATGAAAACTTTTATCTTATTTTTAAGCAAAGGGCTATCTCCGATCGCAAAATGACTGGGTGGAGGGGTTTACAAACTTTCTTTCTTTCTTTCAGTATAAGATTTTCAAGAGGCTGGTGTCAATACAGCCATCGTTTATTGACCAACTTTCTTTGGGGGTACCATACACAGACCCTAATAGGCAGCAAGACTACATATCGCACATTTCTCAGCCCTACATTTCTCAGGAGGTACTGCAACAGTGTCCTTTTTGCACAGGAAGTAGATCTGAGACAGACAGGAAGGCGGACCCTGTTCCAGGTGATTGAAAATTAGATGCATATCAGTGTGTCTCTGTGGGCAGGAATTTCCAGAACAGTGCTTGGGGAATTCTTGGGGAATTCTGGATTTTGAGTAAAAAAAAATCAAAGAAAAAAAAGTGATATGTCCTTGGTCAGATATCTCCCCTGCCTTTCACTGAAACAGCTAGACAGATATTTATTGTCCATTGACTGGCTAATCTCCAGAATCTGCTGGAGTTGTGAATGTGAAAAACTAGAACTGTTAATGTTTTCCTAACAGCTGAGACTCCCAAGAGGAAGAAGCCAAGGTTTGAATGGTCAACAAGTTAAAGAATTTAAGTTCAAATCATATGTGATGGTGGATTCGCCATTTAAAGTGATAGGCAATTCCTGTTAATATAATGGACTGCTACATTTTTTGTTTGCTTTTATTTTTATTTGCCGACTAAATAAAAATAACACTCACAATACTTTAATAAAATATTGATAATAATAATAAAACCTCTGCTCATCTATTATTCCATCTGGAAGCAAAACAAACAAATAAAATGTTAATATTTTGTTTTTGTTCTGTCTTACTGGACCACATTGTTCAAACATTGCTTCATCATTTCCCAATAGCAAATGTGATCATCAGGGATTAGCTGTCAACTGTCTTATAGTAGTATTTTAATTCACACAATTTTGACAAAACTTGGATAACTTTGGAGGAATGAAAGAAACAAAGGAGAAGTCAGAGGAGGAATGTATAGCTCTCTCCCCCCCCCCAAATGTTTTTGAGGCAGAACAATGACTACTTGGCTTCCTTCTGCATGTGTAATTATTTCTTTTTAAGAAGCTCTATATAAATTACATCATGAAAACATGGTATGGCACTGTAGAGCAATCCAAATCTACTTAAAAACATTTTAGACTGAAGGTATCAAAATTAGAAAATGGACGAAGAATGCTGACTATTGTAGGGGGAATTTTTTTTTTCTCTTTGACATGACCACCACAAATGATAAGTCCCTGGATTTTTTCATTCATTCATTCATTCATTCATTCATTCATTCATTCATTCATTCATTCATTCATTGCTTTTATACCCCGCCCATCTAATCAACTGACTACTCTGGGCGGCTTCCAACACATATAATAAGATTATAAAATATAACAACATTTAAACATCAGTAATAGAGTTATTCAAGATGGAAAGAAATAGGAAAAAGCAAGTAAATCAAATAATAGCTGAGGGGAAGGCCTGCATAAACATCCAAGTTTTCAATTGGTTTTTAAAGATGCCCAGCGAAGGGGCCGCACGGATCTCCAGAGGAAAATTATTCCAGAGGCGAGGGGCTACCGCCAAGAAGGCTCGGTTTCTTGTTTTTTCCCTCCAGACCTCCCTCGGTGTCAGACTCCTCAGCCTCACCTCCTGACTTGATTGGGTGATACGGGTAGATTTTGGTGGGAGCAGGCATTCCACCAAGTATCAAGGCCCTAAACCATTTAGAGATTTATATGTTGACGTGGAACTGAACGGGCAGCCAATGCAAGGCAGCCAGAGTGGGAGTAATATGTTGGCATTTCATTACTCTACTGAGAAGTCTGGCCGCCGCATTCTGCACCATTTGGAGTTTCTGCATAGATCTCAAAGGCAGCCCCACGTAGAGAGTATTACAATGGTCTAATCTCAAGATTACAACTGCGCACCTCACTCTTCTCAGTGAGAGTCAACCTGGCAAATGAGAGAGAGTTTCCCAGACCATTGATGGTGGGGCCACCCACCCTCAGGACCTCCGTCTTATCCGAGTTTAGCCTCAACCCATTTTCCTGCATCCACTGCAGTACCGACTCCAAGCAGCGCTGAAGGGACAGAACGGCATCCACTGCAGTTGGTGAAAAGGAGATTAGAGCTGAGTGTCATCAGCGTACTGATGGCACGATGCCCCACACCCTCTGATGAGCCTTCTCAGCAGCTTCATGTAGATATTAAACAGCATTGGGGAGATGATAAAACCCTGCAGAACCCCACAATTGAGGCTCCACAGGGCCGATACCCTCTCCCCAAGCTGAACTCTCTGAGGACGGTCCCCGAGGAAGGATCGGAGCCAAGAAACAGCAGGCCACCAATTCCTAACTCGGAGAGCCTCCTCAGGAGGATACCATGGTTGACGGCATCAAAGGCTGCCGAGATATCTAGGAGGACCAACAGAGATGTTTTATCCCTGTCAGCCTCCCTCAGTAGGTCATCATACAGGGTGACCAATGCCGTTTCTGTACCATGGCGCAGCCTGAAACCCGACTGAAATGGATCCAGGGCATTTGTTTCATCCAAATGAGCCTGAAGCTGATCGGCCACCACTCTCTCCACCACTTTACTGATGAAAGAAACATTGGCGATGGGCCTATAGTTGCCAGTTTCGTCTGTTGCCAAACTAGGTTTCTTTCTTATGGATTTAATGAGTGTCTCCTTGAGGGCAGGAGGTACCCTGCCCTCAAGAAAAGACCCATTAAATATTGCTGTGGCACATTCAGGTGTTATAGGCCTGGCTGCTTTGATTAGCCAGACTGGGCAAGGGTCAAGGGAAGTGGTGGTGGCCTGACAGCGATCAAGCGCTTTGTCCACAATATCTGGCATCACAGGCTGAAAGAAATCAAGGGTACAACAAACATTACTGGTGCCTTCTTACATTTTTGCCACTCTTACCGGGGTAAAATGCCATCAATGAAACATTTTAAGGATGTTTTCACTAAAATTCACTGGCTTAATCATTTTATGATTCTCTTTCCACATCTTTGTCCATTTGTCAATATCAATATTGTACGCAAGGTTTTGTGCCCATTTTACCATCACCTCTCTCTTTCTCTCTTTTCTTTTCTTTTGTTTTTTGCTTTTGTTTATGGGGTCTTCAGAGAGAAAAACAGTGCTAGAAGGATCCAGTCAATGGTGGACATTGAGAGAAATGGTTTAGTGGTGGCTCTGTGGGTTAAACCGCAGAAGCCTCTGTGCTGTAAGGTTTATAGATCTGCAGCTGTAAGATCGAATCCACATGATGGAGTGAGCGCCCATCGCTTGTCCCAGCTCCTGCCAACCTAGCAGTTCAAAAGCATGCAAATGCAAGTAGATAAATAGGGACCACCTCAGTGGGAAGGTAACAGCATTCCGTGTCTAAGTGACACTGGCCATGTGATCATGGAAGATTGTCTTCGGACAAATGCTGGCTCTATGGCTTGGAAACAGGGATGAGCACCACCCTCTAGATTCGAACACGACTTGACAAATTGTCAAGGGGAACCTTTACCTTTACCTCAGAAGAGACAAGCAGGAGATGGGTGTGTGCAATCAAATCTACAGGAAGGTAAACTGAGGGAAAAAGAAGCTGTCCTGGTGGTTCCTGGGAGGCCTAGAGATTTGTGGGATTTGTCATCTTACTGCCCATTGAGATTTACAGAGGACACCCTGAAAGAACTACAACTCCTTCCCAGAAAACACTGGAATAGTTTACTTTTTCCAATGTAGGTCTAAGACAGCCTGGTAGAGAGACCCAGTTCAACATGAATGAAGTGTAGGTATACATATATAGGTTGGGCAGAAACCTCCAGAATTCTGCCTGTGGAATTCTTAGAAAACTCTACAAATTGGAAATTCAGAAACAAAATAACAATAACTAATGGTACACCACTAGGGAATACTCCTTTCCTAGGAATGTGAGCATGTGAGAAAAGGACATTTTTGTCTTATTGTATACTGTTAAAGTTGGGTGAGAGACTTTTAATATGGCATTATAAAAAAAAGCAGAGGTATCAGTTTCAGAAATAATAGCTGAGATCTCTGGTCCATGTTCTTACCAATGAATCATTTCAGAAAGTCTGCTTGATCCTTTGAAATTGAAATTATCTTAGGTGCAACTCATTCCATTCGGTTGGCTAGAATATTGGCAAAAGTTAATAAACAAGATGGGTCAATAATTGCTGCTAGACTAGGAATTCATGTTAGCTATTCAGTCACTGATCATTAGCTCAGAGAATGATTCATGGACTTAGCTTGTAGAATGTAGCTTGTCAAGTCCAAGTTTTAGGTTGGGAGAGAGAAGTTGAAGCCAGAAAGGTTTTTAAAGTTTTGTATGTTGTTCAGTGTTGCAATTCTCAGCAATTCTTAAGTAGTCTAAAAAGGTGTTTTTCTTTTTCTCATATTCTTCTGTTATTATTTTACAATTTAAGAAGGTCAATGATAGAACTTATTTTCCTCATTTGAGTCCAACACATCCACTAAGGCATGCATGGCCTCTTATACTGTGTTAGACCCCAGATTCCATCAGTCCCACCATTGGTCAGAAAGATGGAAGTTGGAGCACCTTCTAGAATGTCTGGAAGGTGATCCAGACATTCCCCATCCTTGCAGTTTGGAGCAGTAACCAGGGAATGTATCAATCTTTTTCCTCCTCTAAATAACCCTGTCATTTTGGCACTTATTTCCAGGGTCACCTAGAGAAATTGTTTACAACCTGAGCTCCCCAGATGTTCTTGGTCTAAAACCCCTAGAACCCTTCAACTTAGCTGTGCTGGCCAGGATTTCTGGGAGGTATCCAAGAATATCTGGGGACCTAAGGTTGGGAACCACTATACTACAGCAACATTCACATTCAAGGGGAATCATACCATGCCATAGTTGTTTACTGAGCAAGCTGTGAGCTATACATGATCCTGATTGTAGCTGAGCTAGATTAGCCCTGACTAAACCAACAGTTAACTGGCTTGCTTTCATTTGTCTTGAATTACTGAGACTTTGCTTAACCTTGATTGGACCTGATTTGCAGTGACATAAATACTCAACCCTGACCTGCTTGAATCAATTTGTTTTATTTCACCCAGCTCTGTATGATATAGCTTGTTTTTCTTCTTATAGTCCTGAAATCCAGGCAGCTATGGTATAAATGAAGCAAGGTTAAGTTGTGAAACAGTGACACATAGACTGGTAGTTTTTATTCTGAGCCTTCATAATTTGTGAAGCTCACGAGCTGCATATTGTGGTCTGCCAAACATTTGATGGCAGCACATGTCTAATATATGTATCATATTTTTCTGTGTATAAGATGCCCCCATGTATAAGACACCTCACTTTTCTAACCCAAAAGTAAGAAATCTAAGTGGGACCTAGCAATTGTAGGGGAAAAGGGATTAAAGCCCTGCAGGATCACTTTGAAGCCTGCTTTCCCTTCCACTTGTTATTCTTTCCTCAGCTTTCCTCAGCTTGTATGAGACAACCCCCAATTTTTATTCTAAAGATTTTAGACAAAAGTAGTCTTATACACGGAAAAATATGGTAAGTATGTCTTTAAGAAGCTAAATTTCAGTCCTTATTGAGTTCTTAGTTGGCTGCCATTAATGATTGATTTAGAGATGGGCATGAATCAGAAAAAAATGTGATTCATTTTGATTTGTGATTTGTCAAGATTAATGTCGATTCATTTTGGAATTTTAAATTTAAAACCCCCTAAAACTGCCCCCCAGCACTTAATGACACCAGATTCACAAGACAGATTCCCCCGACTCTCCTCCAGAATCCCTACAAGATTGGTGGAGTTTGGTATATTAATGTCTGAGTTACACATCCAAAGGAGGGCTCCCTAGGAAGGAAGTTAATAAACAAGATCAAAATCACCCTGACACTCCTCTACAATCCCTCCATGTTTGGTAAAGATTGGGGTTCAAAAACCCAAGTTATTCAACCACTAAGTGGGTTCCCCCAGGAAAGTGCCCTTTAGCAGCTTGCATGGGGAAACCCAATCTTCACCAAACTTGGTGGGATTGTAGAGGAAAGTCAGAGGAAGTTTCCTTGCGATTTTGGTGTCTCTCGGTGCTTGGAGGGCTGTTTTATAGCCAAATGAATGGTCAAATCAAAAATCACTAAAATTTTGCTTTGTATTTGTCGGGGGCATTGATTCATATGAATACAAATCAATGAATTAGCCATTTTGAACAAATTTGGTGATTTATTTTTAAATTTATGTCCATCAGTATTGATGAACTCTGGCTCAGAACTCAGATTTGGCTCTGATGTACTTTTTAATATGAATTGAAGAGGAAAGTCATGAAAAAGCCATTCCATGGAAGTCTTGGTTAGGCACAGTAGTACTTGCAAATGATTGATTGCATTTTGGTAACTGAGCAATTGTTTGAGGAATTAGGGGACATAGAGCAAGCGCACAAGCAAAATGCTATAATATACAGGTGTGGGAACTGTCCTGTAAATTTTAAGGGACTAGTTCATAATTTGGTCTGTTTATTCGAAAGCCCCACTTTGAACTGGTTCTAGGGTTGTAGAGTACATCACTCATATCTGGTATTAATGTTGTGGGAAAAATTACTAGCATTAGATATACTCTTGTAAGCCGCCTAGAGTGGTCTTAACCGACTAGATAGGCGGGATATAAATAAAATAAAATAAAATAAATAAATAAAAAATAAATACTCTCTCTGTCTCTGTCTGTCTCTCTGTCTCTGTCTCTGTCTCTGTCTCTGTCTCTGTCTCTCTCTCTCTCTCTCTCTCTGTGTGTGTGTGTGTGTGTGTGTGTGTGTGTGTGTGTGTGTGTGTGTGTGTGTGTGTGTGTGTGTGTGTGTGTGCATGCGCATGCCTGCCTGCCTGCCTGCCTGCCTGTGTGTGTTTAGGAGCTAGTTCTAATAGTTTAAAGTGAATATATTTGTAAAAGAAGTTCAGCTTGGCAGAAACAAGGACCTCTCCATTCGTCAGTGGTGCATCTGTCAACAGAATGCTAATGTGCCTAATGGGCTTCAGCTATATATCACTGTAACCTGGAGACCCCCGGAAAGAACAGTGCTTTGCTGGCAGGTTTTACTTGCTTGCATGCTGTGTGCAAATTATTGCTATCTGTATATCTGTATATCTATCTGTATGATGCTGTAAGACAAAATGTAGCTCCCCTCATGCATCTGTTGTTTAGAATCTGAGAATGTGTAGGTTACCATTGAAGGTTACGGGATGTGAAAAATGAATTTATTTTAAGTACATTTTAGTTATTGGGAAATAATTGTAACAAGAAATATACAGAAACTAAATACGTACCAGGAGCATTAAAGGTATAAAAATGAAGCTTCAATGCTTGTATGAAGAAAAGGGTGTAGAAGCATATCACTACCAGATGTACTTTAACATTAATTCACAGTATTTTCTTTTCTATACAGTGGCCTATAGCTGAAGCCCATTAGATGCTGACCCATTTCCAGGTACAAAACAACCTAGTAGGCTCAACCTTAAATAAAGCTCTTAAATACTTTGGGTCCAAGTTGTTCCGAAGACCCCATCTCCCTTTTCATGAGCCTGCTTCAGTTTTGAGATCCTCAGAGGTATTTCTCTTAGTCCAACCACCCTCATTTGGTGGGGTGTGGGAGAGAGCCTTCTCTGTCACTGCTTCCAGACTTTGGAACTCCCTCCCACTGGTGGCCAGGCTGGCCCCATCTTTCTGTTCTTTCCACAAGCAGGCAAAGGCCTTTTTGATTCAGGTAGGCTTTATCTTAGTGACTGGCTGTCCACAAATAGCTAAGACTGATGTGTGGAAGAATGACTCTAGATGTAACAAATGGTCATGAATTATGTTCTACAGTGTGACAAGTTGTACCTTTCATGCACTCATTTTTTGACTTGGTCTTTCAGATTCAAATACAAATAGAGGATGCAGTGCCTGGGACCACCAAAGATGCCCTACCTTGTCTTAGTTCTGAATTGCCTCATGAAGCATCAGAACCTTTGTTGTTGTTTAGTCATTAAGTCATGTCTGACTCTTTGTGACCCCATGGGCCAGAGCATGCCAGGCCCTCCTGTCTTCCACTGCTTCCTGGAGTTGGGTCAAATTCATGTTGCTAGCTTCAGTGGCACTGTCCATCTATCTCATCCTCTGTTGTCCCCTTCTCCTCTTGCCTTCACACTTTCCCAAAATCAGGGTCTTTTCCAGGGAGTCTTCTCTTCTCATGAGATGGCCAAAGTATTGGAGCCTCAGCTTTAGGATCTGTCCTTCCAGTGAGCACTCAGGGTTGATTTCCTTCAAAATTGTCAAGGATAATTTCCAAACCTGAGACAGGTTTGTGTTAATTAGCAGCCATGTTTGCACAGATGTGCAAGATGCTGAGTCATGCAGAATGCAGAATCATGGATGATGCAATATCTGCAGTGATTGGCTGTATGCAAATATGTATGTGTATATATGTATGGACATGTACAGAAGATGTATCGGATCTCTTCCTTGGATGTCTTCCTGTCATACTGCCAGTTGGAACTGCTGTATATACTGCTGTATATACTGTAAATGCACTTTGGTGTTGGGAGAAGCTGCCTGTTTATGTGTGAGTCATTTGGATTGCATGGATTGGACAAGACTCTGCTAACTTTATGCCAGTTTTCTGCCAACAACAGGTTATGGGCCCAGAGACGTCTGCCATGCTCCAGAGAAGCCGGTGAGTGCCAGAAGTTACCACAGAGGCAAGAGGGACCAGTCCAGAAGTGGAGAAAGTCCAGAAAGGTGAGAGTCCTGCCATTCAGATTCCAGGAGGGATAAAAGATGGAGGACAGAGATAAAAGGCAGCAGAATGCAGTCAGTTGGGGCAGCAGGAATGGGAGGTTTTCCTCTCACAAATTTAAATGAATGAAACTATCTGACGTGATCAGTTAAAGCCAAAATGTTGCTGAGAAGGGAGGACTTGTGGCCGATTGTTTCCAATCCCCCCGCTGTCCTGGATGAGGTACAGACAATGCAAAATGAGAGGGCTTTAACAATGATAGTTCTGTGCCTGGAGGACAGCCAGTTAATACACGTGCATGGACTGACCTCAGCCAGGGAGTTCTGGTTATCTCTGCAGCGTGTTTATGTTAGAGATTCTGCAAGAAGCAAAGTTGCTTTAACATGGAAGTTGTACAGAGTGAGGAAGAGGAAAGAAGAAATGAGAGGTCCCAAGGCAGAATGAGAATGGAGTACCCAGAGGAGAGCTGCTTCCAGAAGAGACAGAGAGCAGATGGGAAAGGCTTTGGCTGTGAGATGCTGTTTCAAATGCGGGTTCAAATGCTACCAACATGAATTTGACCCAACTCCAGGAGGAAGTGGAAGACAGGAGGGCCTGGCGTGCTCTGATCCATGGGGTCACAAAGAGTCGGACACAACTTAACAACTAAACAACAAATTTCAACCCCTGCAGCCTAGATTCCTTCCAAATTAAAAAAAGTGGCTAGGACAAACCATTCTCTTTTGAGGTAAGCAAGACTGGACTTCTTAATTTATTTGCTCTGTTTTAAATCTGCCCATAAAAATACCACTTTTTTCTGCTTTGGGGGGCAGTTTTACATTAAAAAAAATCTTAACTTTAAATCCCTTCTCCAAGTTTGGCACAGCCCAAGAGCAGACTGTCTGCTACATCTATGCCAAATGTGGTACTGATCAGTTTTCAAGGGAGCTCCCATTTTAGAATTGCTTTGTAGAATGTTGATTTGCTCTCCCACACAGTATCATTTGTTGCACTCCCTGTGCAGCAATAATAGCATATAATGACAGAACATATGTAGGCCCATTCCCCTCTATAATATACTCACAAAGACTAGCACAGAATAGCAAGAAATACAACAAAGCTCACATACATTCCCCCACATATCTTTTCTTTTACAAAGTAATGTTGGGAGGATTGAAATAATAATAAAAAAGGAAAGAGTGTCCTGGAAAAGGGTGATTAACCCACTTCTTTTCCACTGCAATACTGTACCAGTGAATTTACTTTGTCCCCAAATTTCTTAAGTTCCAAAGCAACTACAAATATCTTGTAACATTGCTGGTGGGAATCTGAAAGCTGCAGTGGAGTGACATTTTTTTCTCTAATACCCCTCAATCCGTTTTATCCAAAATAATCACCTTAGGGTTTGATCACACAGGAAAACAGATTGCAATCTGGACTGCTTCTGAGTCCATCCACTGTGATCTGATGATCACACAATGCATGAGGAAATGGGCTTTTTTGGACCAGCTGGGGGATGGACTGGGGTGTTTCCCTGGCAGATAGATGGGTTGCTCACAGGGAGATCACTCCTGTTAAAGTGACACTTTCTGTTGCGATCAAATGCACACTTTTCAGTTGTCTGATTGCATTCTAAGATTTGAAAACAACTCAGACACTTTGAAAATACTATGGGGTTTTTTCAATTACTTGTGTTGCAGTTTTACATCCAGAACAAGGAATGCAAACTCTCATATAATTCAGGCACACTTTGTACAAAACAAAAGCAAAATAATGATGATGATGAGTTGTGAGAAGAGGACCTCAGCTCCCCGTCAAAACCTGTCTGGCAGCTACTGATGTGAGAGACAAACAGGAATGGATTAATTAACTGGAGATTCTTCCAGAATTACAGTAAAGTTTACATACTTCATAAGGCAAGACAAGTCCAGAACAAGATGGGGCATCTTTGCAGATCCCAGGTACTCCTTACCAACTGGAGCCTGAAAAACTAAGGGTAAATATAGGTACAAAGAGGTTGGGCTGCAAAAAAGCACGGTTTGTGATTGTACCTAATTTATAATCCCAGGATAATTTCCTAAATCCTCAACCCTAGCTTCCAGTTTCTTGGCCTGTGCCATTTCATTAATCAAGGGAACCGTAATGAAAAGGAAAAATGAGGATTTAAGAGGCTGTTCAGGAGGTGATAGGTAGCTTGTATGTGACCTAAAGTTGTGCAGAGTTCTTGAAAATGGGTCATAATTCTTCAGATGGCTCACTTACTTTAGGTAAGAACCATGATTTTCACTTGCCTGCCCAGCCCAGAATAAAGAAACGAAACACGCAACATGGGGTAACTGGGCCACAATTGTATAATAACTTTAATTCCCTTTTCACAAGGGGGCCTACGTAGTGCAATACTAGTCTGTGTCCATAGTCAATTTTGACTCTCCATTCCAGACCTCTCTTTAGTGAATTCCTAATCTGCAAGCATGCTGTTCTGGAGCACCCTGCTTCCCCTCCCTTCAGCTAACTTCTGCTAATTCCAACCTAAGAGGAGGGGTGCTCGGCACCCCCTAAATGCCACCTTTTGAACTCACTTGAACCTATTCCCTTTGCACTACCTGCCACAGCAATGGGGCTACAATGTATGCCCCATGCCCCCCACCAAGCCGAAGATCTCAGCCCTAAGGCCCCCTTGCAAATCATCTAAGAAAATGTCTAACCCCATGTCCGACAAATGAACACCATCAGGCCGATATAACTCCAGCATAGATACTCTAATGTTTGAATTTGATATAACCAACCCTAGGCCTTTCCTAACGGCCATGCTGACTTCTTAGTTACCGTAATTTTTTGCTCCATAAGACACAGTTTTTCCCCCCCAAAAAAGTGGAGGGAAAAGTATGTGCGTCTTATGGAGTGAATACTGCCCCCCAGCCTATAGCTGCCTTCCTGGGCCTTCAGAGGGCTCAGAAGGCCCCACCCCACCCTCACTGACACCCTCGGAAGCTTCCCCAGCTTACAAAGCACCAGGCACCCACCCGCTTCTCCTTCCTCCTCCTGCTGCACACCCCATCAATGCAACTCCTCTGACCTGTGCGCCCTACCCAGGGTGTTCAGTGGTGCTTACTCACAAGTAGACCCATGCCTCCTGCAGTGCTTACTCATGAGTAAACCCACACCTTTGGTCCCATCCCATCCTTATTAACACCCTCCTACCTTAATCGCCGCTGCTGAGGTCTTTGGGCCTTGGATTCCCTTAAGGCAGGCTAAGGGAATCCAGGCTGGCCTTTCCAAAGATGGCAACTGCAGCTTCCCTACCCTAAATGAAGCTGCAGCCACCATCTTTGCAAAGGGCAGCCAGTCTCCATTTCTACATGTGTGGCTCCGAGGCCAGAAGACCTCAGCAGTAGCAATTAAGATTAAGATTATGGTGGCGTGGGGGACACCTGCAGTGCCTTCTGAGGCCTTCAGAGTTTTGGGAAGGCAGCAATGGTGGTGGTGGGACCCCAAGGAGGCTTCGGACTGGTAAGGTGCTGCTTTTTACTTTTTAAAAAATGTTCTGGGTGAGTTTGGGAGGGTAGGTTTGGGCTGGGGGGTATGTTTCTATGTTGCTTTGTTTTTTGGTGAGGTTTTTTTTTTTTTTGCAGTCCTAGTGTGGTACATGCACTGTTTATTTATTTAACTACCCACCCCTGATACAGAGGAATATTTTTCCTGTTTTCCTCTTCTAAAAATTATGTGCGTCTTATAGCCAGATGTGTCTTATGGAGTGAAAAATATGGTAACTCCTTTCCTAGCTTTATCTATAAGATTAGGATCACAATTAAGCCTCCATAACAATCTTGGAACTACAGTGGGGTCTTGACTTGAGAACTTAATCCGTATTGGAAGGCGGTTCTCAAGTCAAAAAGTCTGTAAGTCAAGTCTCCATTGACCTACAGTGCATTGAAAACCGATTAATCCCGTAACAGGCCGTTTTTGTTCCATTTTGGTTTTTTTCTGGTCTGTAAGTCAAATCTCAGTCTGCAAGTCAAACCTAAATTTTGCGGCCAGAGAAGTCTGTAACTCAAAAAGTCTGTAAGTCAAGCCGTCTGTAAGTCAAGGGTCCACTGTATAGCTGACCATACTATACGTGTTGACAGACAGCATTCTGTGAACACCTTCAGGTCGGATAAAATCTGAAGTATCAAGGATTTGCCCGACTTCCAAGCCAAGTAGTTGTCCCCCAGCTGGACCATCAAAATATCTGGGACCACCTGTGAGGGATCCAGGGGCACATATTGAGGAACCTGTCCCATACAAGGTCTCTCCGTCTCATCCATTCCAATGCAGCGAAGGCACCCAGTTCCAGTTTTCGACCTCAACTGGTCCGACTGGTGTACCTTGCAGCCCAAAACAGGTAACCCTGCCCGTCCAACATAACACGAACCCGAGCCAACGGTCTCTGTGGACCTGAAACAAAGAACACAACACTCAACAGCAGCACCTAGGACTGTGGCAGGGACACACATAATCACAGTAACACTGTGACGTCCATCTCCCCACTTTCTTGATTTCCTCCTTTTATTAGCCAAGGGCTGCAGCAGTAACCATGGGTCCGATATGATACAAAGTGCCAGCCCTGCATCTCAGCCCTACATAAGCCCTGAGATGTTATTTTCCAATATTGATACTTCGTCAAGGGGGACTTATCCTGATGCTGCACAAATCCACCATCCTCATCTCCCCTAAGCTGCAAATAAGCCCATGTAGCACTAAATTGGCAAATCTCAGTTATGGAACATTGCCCAAGAACGGTAAACTTTTCTTTGCCATGCTGGTCCGTTTTTGACCTACACAAGTGTATGATTAACTGATTCTCTCCTACAAATATATCTTTTCTCTGCAAAGATGATAGGGACCTGTCAGTTTTTGCTGAAGCTACCAGTTCACTTACTCTAAGAACACCCACAAATGCAAGAAGTGTCACCGCCTTGAACAGGCATGCCTCAAAGGGATTCCTACACATGGTGTACCATGTGTTTGCTTACTTTTCCAATATCGCTAGATAGGAAGGTGACTGAGAATCCTTTACCACCACCCTTTCTCTGCTCCAACCGTCAACCATTTTCTTTTTCCTAAAGTCTACAAAATAACCTCTACAGCCCTGCTCCCTGGCATAAAAGGCTAGTGCAAGCATCCGCTCTCGCAGACATCCACCCCTGAATCTCCCCAAAATTGAAAAATTTAGTACAAGCTAGTGTCTAACTCCGTATAGTGCTAGGGGCCACAGCTAAGCTCATGGCTCTGTTAGCCTTAACCCGCCAAGATTCCATATCTCTGTTTGCAACACATTGGGTTGAGCCATATCACCTATATGAACTATTAATTATCTACTTTATTTATTTACTTATCCTTCTATCTATCTATCTATCTATCTATCTATCTATCTATCTATCTATCTATCTATCTATCTATCTATCTATCTATCTATCTATCTATCTATCTATCTATCTATCTATCTATCTATCTATCTATCTATCTATCTGTCTGTCTGTCTGTCTGTCTGTCTGTCTGTCTGTCTGTCACAATATATATCCCTACATACACCTACAATCTGTATCTATATTTAGCCTATAAGGATATCTATTTTTAATCTATACAATTCTCTTATATCGATATAGCTCTAAACACTATATCCCCCCACACCTAACCCACTCATCCAAATTGCCCCAAAACACAAATGAGCCCTGGATCCCAATAGAGGGAGGGAAGAAAAAAATTGTACAGGAGTAGGGTAGGTGGGGGTGGGTAGGTGTTCAAGGTAAGGCAGCAGCCGCTTAAAACTTTAACCCTCCTGATGATTCCTCCCCACACAACAAGTAAACTTTATAAATTGTCTAATCAATAACCACTAATTAAAATTGTATGTAAACCAAACAGTGGGGAGAAGCTTGCAAAGGCTCTCTCCCAAACCAAACAGCAGTAGAAGTCAAACTGTGGTGGACTGAACTGCTGCCCAGTCCTGTCTTCCTCTGGCCAAGCAGCCACGTGGTCAAAAACAAAACTGTTGTGGTTGCGTTGCACAGCCTTCCGTCTTCTCCAACTCCTTCATAATGAAGAGGGGGACGCAGGGCTGAGCAGCCCCTTTCAAAGCTTCTGCTCTCGCCCCCTTGCCCAAACCTTGCGATGTCTTGTCTCCTCCAGCTGGGCAGGCAAAACAGCCCTGCATCAGCAGCTGTGCACCTTACAAAGAGCCCGATGATCCAGGAAATCATCATCATCAACAACAAGATCCAGAAAAACAGTACATTACCCCCTTGGGAATCTCTTGGTCCTGACCACCTGCAACCAGTTTTCTCACTCACATTCCTTTTACCTTTCTGACCTTTTAAGATTTTCCTTTGATTATCTCTTATGGTCCAAGTCCAGAATTCTTTCTGTGGTGAGAGAAAGAGGTATCACCCTCAGTTATGTTGACGTGTATAACTGTGGAGCTAAACAGTTTGAGGCTTTGTGAACGATGGCTGAGGTTTTTGGTAGCATAAAGAGAGGCAAAGGTAGAATATGGACTTGAAATCAGGGTGTCTTTGAATTTTAAATTGGATTTGTCTCTGTGTTCTGATGCTAGCTTTGATGCATATACTAAATTCCTCCATAGTTAATGGCTTTTATTTTTTTCTCTTAGGGCAATTCCATACAGAAATTCAATGTGCACATTATAATTTCCCGTGGATCTTGGATATCTTCAACATTAAACTGGAGTTTAGTAATTAATATAGTCAATGGGAACATTTTAGTTTGTATTCACAGGTCTCATTGTAACCCAAACCTTTGAGACTGACAGACTGCATATGGAACAGAACTTGCCTGTTTCCCTCTGTATTTGATAACTTGATAACATGCCTCATTCTTTGAGGTGTTCTTAAAGACAAAGCCTGTATAAATTAAAACATGAAAGTGTGATCATTCTATACAGAACAGTTCAAAAAATAAAAAGAGAAAGGACTCTGAGTCAGCAAGGCATGGAGTTTGATTTCAGTATATAAGGAGCTCTGTGGGAAGTCTGGGATACTATTCACTTTGTGCATGTATATAAGTGCTTGATAAAGTGAGGCTTGAAAGGGAATTTCAAAGAAAAGGGTCATTTTCTCATTTTGCACCAAAGCCACTTTATACTGCTCAGGAAGTCGCTTACATTGACAAAGAGGTTTAAACTCTGTCGTGGAGAGATTGGAGATTGCTTTTACAGCTGAACTTGGGGAAGTGCATTACATACAATATTCTTTAGACATACACAGCCTGTTCTTTTTTCCATTTGATATGTCAGGATTTCAGGTCTCTAAGTCCCAGAAAATCTTTGACCTTGCACAATATCTCACAGGTTTTTGAACCAATAAGGACCCCATCTTTCAAGATCCCTTGAGGGCAACGTTCTCTCTAAGTTGTGCAGGCTTGCCATATGGCATCAGCGCCATGCAGCCAAGCCAGTGTTGTTGCCCATTTGCTTCTGGTCACAGTTGGAGCCCCACATGCCCTCTGCTAGCAGAAAATTAGAAGGAACTTTGCTTGAGGGCATTCAGTCTTCAGACCTGTACATTCCTCAGGTTTGGGAAACTCTAAGCCTCACACAAGCTCTCACAAGATTTTCAGTGCCTGTGCCTTCCATTTATATGATGGATTATGGATTGCATAATTCTTTAAAAAAATTTTTTTTCCCCATGAAATATCTTCATATGTTAAGATATGTTTTTGTGAAGGCTGAGAAAATCTGTATGTATTCCTTAAATCATATTCCTTTTTGCAGTCATGTTTACTAGTAGATGTGTTCACATTGTCAGGAAGGATAGGATAAACCTCTAAGCGAATTAAAGGTGCTGAAATGTGTACCTATGTACTGTTCTGTACAAAAACCAGAAATAAAAGTGAATAAAACAGAACTCCCATTGTATTAGTTCTGTCATGGAAACCAAATAATTCAGAATTTGAAAATCAAGAAAGGATTTGGATGAGGAAAATGTTGGAAGCATCCCTCCCTGCTACAATCTTAGCATTGCCAGTGTAGTCTTATGACATCTTGTTACACATAAGTACTGTGAGCTAGGGATTTAATATGTCTTGTTTTGTACACGAGAACCAGGACTGCAGAATTTTTATCTTCATTTGCAAGACACTGGGATATTGTATTGCATTGTATTGCATTGCATTGCCAGTAATGACCAACATTGTTCAATATGCCTGCACAGTTCAGGAAAAGTTGTAACTTGCCCAAAACTACAATAGCTGCTGCCTTGTTCCATGGACTTTTAAATACTAGATATAGTGAAGAAATTATCTGCTTATTTTTTTAATTACCAATCAGCTGGTCTTTCTGCGCTTATTTCATCTCCATGCTTTCTTTCTCACCTCCACCATGGGAATGAAACAAGGATGTGTGTGGGATTTTTTTTAGATTTCCAGAATTAGCATAAAATGTTTCTGAGCAGAAGTAGAGATATATCTTTCCCATGGGGAAAACTAAATACATGTTTTCCCATGTCTGTAGTGTTCCTCAGAAACATTTTGTGCTACAGTGGACTCTCGACTTACAGACGGCTCGACTTACAGACTTTTCGAGTTACAGACTTCTCTGGCCACAAAATTTAGGTTCGACTTGCAGCCAGAGAATCGACCTACAGACCAGGAAAAAAAATGGAATAAAAATGGAACATAAACGGCTGGTTATGGGATTAATTGTTTTTCAATGCATTGTACGTCAATGGAGACTTGACCTACAGACTTTTCGACCTGCAGCCACTGTTCCAATGCAGATTAATTCCGTAAGTAGAGGGTCCACTGTAATTGTGGAAACCTCTACGGAAAATAATGAATTTCCATGTTTCATTTTTACGGTGGAGGAGAGAAAGCAAAGTACAAAGACACAGGAAGCACAGAAGGACTAGCTGAGCACTAATATTGTGGAACCCTCAAGAAAAAATAATAATTCCTTGCTTCATTCTCATGGTGGAGGTAAAAAATCTAACAAGGGTCAGCATTTTCTTAATAGTTGTCTTGATGTGTCAAGATAGCCAGTCTCATTTATTACATCCCTAATATCAGCCCATAATGGGCTCCTGGCTGCCTTCCTCCTTTCTGTAATCCATTGCAACCAGTATTTCTCTACATTTTAATAAACTTCAGGAACAAAGTCCAGTGGGGTAGGCCTTGGGCGCACCAGCAAAATGGTCATCTGTGACTATGCAACTTTTAATCATGTTACTGTTTTGCTTTGAAGTCATGTGCCATTAATTCCAGGATGTGTGTCTCAATGTATTTTTATGCTACTGAGTCATTTCCTTCCAATTCAATAAGCGCCTAGAGCTTCTTGTTGAGACCAGTTAATCAATGCATTATATTCCCCCTAAAATGTCAGATTCACAGCTTGGATGTGCTCTTGGACTCAGCTGTGAACTTGGATGCAGAGGTTTCAGCATTGACCAGGAGTGTATTTGCACAGTCAAAGTCGGTGTGTCAGCTGCACCCATTCCTTGAGATGTCCAATTTTACCATGGTGACACATGTCTTTGTTACACCCCATTTGGATTACTGCAATATGGTTTACATAGGTCTGCCTTTGAAAAATGTTTTAAAACTTCAACTGGTTCAAAATGCTACAGCCAGACTTCTGTCTGGTTATAGAGAGCATGTAACTCCCTTATTATAGCAGCTTAACCTGCTGTCAGTTTGTTTCTGGACCCAGTTCAAAGTACTGGCTATTCCTAGAGATTGGGGTATTTGTATACGAATATGAATACCCCCGCATAGGTGGAGTTAACGAGCGTCTGGCACCCTACGGCCAGACTGTCCACTCACACATCTGCTGCTGCCACCGACCCCACTCTTCCTTCCAATCACTCTGGAGCCCCCAGTCAGCTAGCTACTCCTGGCAGAAGGAGGGAAGATGAGTCTCCCTGTAAGGCTGACAAGTGGCTAGTTGACCAGGCGCTCCGGAACAACTGGAAGGAAGAGCAGGGCCTGCAAATACAAATACAAATATCCCCATCTCTAGTTATTACTTATAAAGCCCTAAATATGGCTTGGGTCGGGCTATTTGTGGGATAGTATCACCAATTAAATGCTTCTCAGCTTTTAAATTATTGTAGGGAGGGCCTTCTCTTGGTTCCAGCATCTTCCCAAATTTGCTTCATGGGGGCATGAGGGCCTTCTCAGTGGCTGCTCCCAGACTTTGAAATGCACTGCCCTAAGAAGCCAGGTTGGCCCCATCCCGTCTCTCTTGTCCTTCTGTTGTCAGGCAAATACTTTCCTTTTTAGACATGCTTTTAAGCAATAAGTTGTCTCAGGAACACTAGTTCTGAACTTACAGATTTTTAGACATTTTAAAGTTGTTTTAATTTTTTTAAAATATCTTAATATGTGTTTACTTGGTTTTTTATAAAATTATTTAGGTATTTATTTATTGAACTTATACCCCACCCATCTAGTGGACAAGCCACTACTCTACTTGGCTTAGGGGAAAAAACACCAAATGTATAGATAAAATTGAAATAATACATTTACAAATGTAAAACTCCATCCTATATCCTGCCCTTAATCTTATGGAGATCTTATGAATAAGACATTTCCAAAATGCCCTGCCCTCAATTGCTATGGCTCAGCTCTTGTAAATTCAAACCTGTGATTCTGTGATGGAGTCAGTCTGTCTCATATTTGAGACAGACTTTTCTTGCTACCATTCACTCTTGTCAAAAAAGAGCCCTGACAATTGCTTTGTGTTTGGGTGAGAACTGGTTAACTAATGAAAAAAGGAGTCAGCTTCTGGGAGTTTCCTTTGCATGGTATCACTTTGTGAATGGCAGTGAGCAGAAGATGGTATCCTGTAATTTGCAGTTTCTTGACTACTGCCATTGGTGGTGTCAACATTCAGGGTGCCTTTGCTATGTAAAGCTTGGCATCCTTTTTTCTGGTGGCAATGCAAGCACAATGTTTTGCAGCAATATTTGGCCATTCCCTGACTTTTTGAATCATGTGGACAGAAGCACAATATACCACATTCATAAACAGAGGGGTTTTTTTGAAGAACCGATTATCAGTTTAAAGTACAACATGTTTATAAAGTTGATGGTGCTGCACAGCACCCCTCAGCACAAGGTTTTTTTTTTTAAAAAAAAACACTCTCTGATCAGGATGTAATGCTGAGATAGATAGATAGATAGATAGATAGATAGAGAGAGAGAGAGAGAGAGAGTAGATTTATCCAAGACTGGCAACCGAAGAAAATACATCCTGCCCTATGACATGTCCCTTTGAAAACAGCACACAAACATCCTCTCATCAATGGGACAATACTCACATAAATGCATACAGAAATGCATACATCAGGACAATCTATACAACTATGATTACGTTTTTTAACATGCACAAAACCAACCTCTCTAAACGCAAGTAAATGTGTATTTCCATGCAGGGGGTTGAGTATTGCAACCTGACAGAGAACCAAGGTGAAATGAGATTTCAAAGAAGATTCAGATAAGAAGACAAGTCTTGGAAAAGCAGAGACATCACTGAGTTGGAAGCTATGTGACTTTGAGAATGGGGCTGGCAACACAGCACTAATGTCCTTTTAGATTTCAATACATGGACCCCCTTCTCTCATCAAATAAATACAAATAGTCTCAGGCTGGTATCTCATAGCTTAACTGTCTCATACTGAAATCAACAGGATGTAAAATTTTCAGCTTTGCAGGAATCTAGGTCTTTCTTACTGCAAATTTAAATGACATTTCAAAATATACCCGATTTCCGCTATCACGATTGTTCACTAAGGAAGCAAATTTGTCTCAGTGCAGAAAAAAATAAAATTTCCAGACTTTTAACTGACCTCCATCCTTTCCACACATGCTACTACTTTGACTAGCAGAAATGTAAAGTACCTTCCAAAGCGCATTATATGAAAAGTTGCAGTAATTAGAATTAATGGAATTATATGCAAAAATGCTGCAGATAATTTGCTTTACTACCTCCCACAAACTGTACTAAATTACTTGGCTTCAAGTTCAGTAAAACAGAATGGTTGAGGCGTAAAATGGATTCTGGAAATTATCCTGAGCATTTTTGCATGTTTTGACCTTGCACACTGAGCAACCATTTTAAACTTTTGTTTTAGCATTTACAGTGCCAGGATGGTACTGAGAATTGGCAAGCAATTGCTTATGAGAAACACACATTTTATGTTTTTCATTAACTCATTTATATAACAGGGAATCTATTTAATCAAGCTTCTCTACTTTTAAGAGCTAAGACCTATAGTATTCTTTTGATAATTCTTTTGCTCTCACACTTCCCCTTCCCCTTAGAGGCTGGTAATGGAGAAGGAATACATTTCATAAGAAAAATTAAAATGATGAACATTCAGTATTAATTTTGGCTGCATACTGTTTTGCAAATTAATCCAAACATATATATGTTTGGATTAATTGCAAACCTATCTTTTTAAAAAAAAAATCAAGAAAACTCATATGATTATCCCTAGATGAACACAACTGAATGATACTGTGGATCCTATTTTAATCCTATCAATGCTACATTGAAAGAGAAGAGTATCAAAACAGACTGATACAAGATATGAGATGCATTCAGATCCCTAGAGAATCACCTGAAGACGGGTGGTCTGAATGTGCAAAATGTAGTTCCCACGCTTGAGCAAAGGAACCCTCATAACATCATGAAGCTGTCTCTCTATATATCTTCCAGTATTTCCTTCCACTTTGCCTCAACATTTGACCTTCATTCCATCTACAACTGTTCACAAAAAATAATGTTGTGCTAGTGATTTTTCCATTTTAGCCAATTAATGGTTTTTGTACATTAGAAATTGTAATTAGCTAGCAATGTGGCACTTTATACCGGATGACCATGTTAATACGTTCTATATTCATGTCTATGGTGGATTTTCCATTTCTTTTGATCTTCAAATCCTTCCATATCCACCTTCATAGAAAGGCCTGCAGAAGCTTCAAAAAGTTGGAGTTTGCTCACATTGTGTGGATTCTTCTATACATCTATCAGAGGGATATGAGGAAAAAATTAATATTAGAGATACTTAACTCTCATAACCTGCACCGATGTTATTTTCTTGTCTCTTATCTCAGAAATTCACATCAGAGATTTCTGTAGTTTGCCATATCCAAAGTGTGAGATTACAGAAAAGAGAATTTGCAGATCCTATGAATGCTTAAGAAAGGTAGCTTTGTGGTTACTGTTTCTTCTACCTAGCTGAATTTGAACCACTGTCTAGCACTTAAGGTAGAGAATTCATAAAAGGAGTTTATTGCCAAAAGCTGAATAGAAGATAAAACGCAAATTGACATGGAACATCTTAATAATAAGGAAGAAACAAATAACTGAGATAGCATTTCCCATGGGGACATCAAAGGAGACTCCCTGAAGAATGGGAGGACTGTAAACACATCCAGGCATCCCCTGGGCAATAACAGCACCCTGTCAGCTGATCCTCCCACTTTGGAAGCACCACTGGATTACTGCTGACATAAAGAGGAAAAATCATTTCCTAAATTTCTAACAACCTATTATCAAAAGTGGAAATGAAAATAAGTAAAGGGGAGATTTAAAAGGAAAATGCTTTGGTGTGCTTAAAAGAGAAATAATTTGGTCTTAAATCCAGTGCTAGCCCAATGCAGAAAAGATCCAATGGAAACCAACAGGAGCTAAGGGTGCATCCAGGCAGTCAGATTATCCCAGCCCTGATTAGGCGAGAACATCCTAAACAGGATTGCTTTGAGGTGTGGTAGTGCATTTGGAGTGATCCTTGCATCCATATGCAGGAATTGGGTAGGTCTGGGGCAAGAAACCACACTTTACCTCAAAGTTGCCCTATCTGGTCTTCCTATCGACAGAAAAAGAGAAATAAACTGATGAAAAAAGATAGCCCTCCTGTTCCCTCCTATCTCATCCTCCACAGAAGCTTTCAATTAAAAAAGAATCATCTAAGTGACATGGCATGTCACCACTTCCTTAAAAGGACTTTTAAAAATATTTCACTTCCTCTCCCACACCCCTATTTCCCAATATCAGCAGGTGGCTTCAGCAAAGGGACAGTTTAAACTATCTGTTTTGGTTCTATCTCAGTGATCACACATGCTCAACCAAAGCAAAACACAGCAGTCTGACCTACGCTAAAACAGTAACCCCTGACAGGCATCCAGAAAGGTGCAGATAGACATGAATCAGGGATGAGAGATAGCACTTCCACACTCTGTAGCATATCAGGCAGCAAGGATTCTCCAGCTCATTCGATCTTGTGCGAGTATTTCCGTGTCATCCCATGTAATATGTAGTACCTTTAGGTCTTATGTCGGTGTTCTTCACCATGGCATCTTCGTTGTCATTTGGTGTCAGGGCTACTTTGGGGATCTGATTGTTCTCCATACAAAAAATGTGACCAGCCAGTTGGAGTCTTTTAAGTGTGACAATGTTATGAAGTTTACATGAGCCACTCCTTTGGAACACTTCCTTGTTGCTGATGTGACCAAAATATCAGATCTTTAAGATTCAGCAAAGACACCTCTGCTGGAAGATGTCAAGCCTTTTATTGATACTTGCTGATGCCTCCCAAGTCTCGCAAGCATAAATAGCTGTCGGGATCACAATAGAGGCTTAATCTTCAACGATATGGGTGATGAGAAGATGACTATCGCCTTCCAGATAGTGGCACTTCACATCCACCTCTGCATTTCCATTCCGGGCAATCACACTACCCAGGTAAGAGACTCTCTCCACTTCCTCCAACTGCTGCTGTCTGAGTACACTTCCCTGTATTGGATCTGTGGAGCTTACATATATGACCTTTGATTTCTCAGCACTTATCCTGACTCCAGTGTTGTTTGCCTCTCCATCCAGGACAGTTGTGGCATGCTGAAGTTTTGATTCATCTTCCACAAGCAAGGCAATGTAATTGGGAAAATCCAAGTTGCCAAGGTAACTTTGGTGGATGTCTGTCTCAGAGTGTACTCCAGTTTGTCACATGACATAGTCAATGGCCACAAAGAAGAGGAGTGGGGACAAGATATAGCCTTGTCTGACTCTGGTAGTAATCTTGAAGAAGTCCATATGGCCATTCTCGATCTAAACACAGCAGTTCGATTGTTGATACAAGTTTTAAACATGGTAACAAAGCCTGCCTGTACGCCATAGAAGTGCAAGAACTGCCAAAGAGACTCTTGGTGGACTCTATCAAAGGTTTTTTTTTTAATTGAAGAAGTTCATGACTAATGGGTTCCAATACTCAATACACTGTTTTATGATTTTTTAAATAAGAAAAATGGATGGGTTGGATCATAATGTTTCTTACATCATGTGGTTGCCAGGAAAAGAAGCAAACTAGCCTGTCCCCAAACCAGACCAAACCAGCAGACAAAAGCCCCATCTGGTTGTTAGTTATAACTAACAAATCCCATTCAATTCACAATCACCTATCTTCATTTACATGTTCTCTTTTCAGAGCCATCCTTGATCAAACTCATTGTATTTGATATGTTACCAGTCTAAATCAGCTTCCCCAACATATTTTAATTTAAACCATTTTATACTTGGGTCTAAGTTTGCTAGTGTTAGTGTCAAGATGATGATGATGATGACAACAACAGTGATAATGATGTTGTTGTTGATGATGATTGTCATAATGATGATAGGGATCCATCTGTAGGGGACCCATCCTGGACTTTAGACCCATTACTACAAAGGCAAAATTGTAATCAAAATACAGCATCTACATAAGTGTGGACAAAATATAGCCACCCCTCTTTTTTAAGGTCATTTACTTATTTATTTACTCAAAAAGTTCTTTCATGCCCTGGAGAGGGCATGGAAGCAATTTTGTCATATTTTGAAGTGCCCTTAGTGCCCCCAAGTCCCTAGGAAGTGCAAATAGGCTTTTGAAGGGTTTTTTGTTATGTTTTGTTTTTTAGTATGAAATAAATTGAAGGAGTGGGGGCCACAGGAAGAAGTATGGCCCTCTAAGGCTGAGGGATGGCCATGGGAAGCCTCCAGGTGTTGGAAACTGCCTACTCCTGGTTCAATTCACACATCAAGTCTATACTGTACATATCTGATCAGAAGACCTAATATGTCTCAACAGAAAGCCAGTACCCAAACAGACATCATGAGTAAGAATAACAACAGCAACCATGGGAATATAGACTAAGGGTCTTTTTCTCCACTTCATGCTGTGCACAAAAGAAAGTCAACATACCCCAGGCTTTATTCTCAGTTACACTGCTTTAGTGCTGCCATGAAGCATTATGTGGGAGCGAATTATACTTTTGGAAGAACTCTGTGACAGTGAGATAAAGTGTATTTGACATGCCTTTTATTTCTTTGGCAAAACTGTTACTTGCCATGAAATCCTCCCAACATGGCTGCAGAATGGGAGATAATTATCTGTTATGTACATAACGTCACAACTCTAAATAATAGGAAGCTAAAATTAGGTTTGAAACTTATATTTAGGTTTCTGCCTGACTTCTTTTTGAAGCGGTGCAGATGACCGAGTAGTTCTCACTGACCTCATTAACCTTTTTTGCTGCTTAATATAATTTCACTCAGAGGGTCATTAAATGCTACATTCGCCACTTATGCATAACCTCCAAAGTGTGTAGCTACACGTTTGGAAAAAAATAAGGAGAAAATAAAATCTACCTCTTCTAATAAAATTGTCATAGAAGAATATAATTTTATTGGCCAACATAGCATCTTTGAACCAAAGCCCGATTCCCTGATGGCCCAAATTCTTTCCATGCAATTTCTGAGAGCTACAAATTATTGAATGGATAACATGTTTTAGAATAGGAAGAAAAATAAGGGTATAATTTTGGAAATGCCTACCGCTTCCCTCTCTCCTTACTTTCTTCTCCACATCTCCACAACTCCTGATTCACAACAATTGTTTTCCTGAAATATAGGAGAGACGTGTCAGAATGCAATGTGAGGAATAGGAAAGTAGCTGTGGATGGGGAAAGTAGTGGTGGAGTAAGATTTTAGCATCTTTCTCCCTTGCACCACTTTTCTATAGTAAATGTACCCGATTTACAGTATCATCTAGTATCTGTCTTGGAAGTTGAATAGGGCTAAATCCAACATTTGTTGGTAGAACACTTAAAATGTCCTTCTACTTTTTCCACTGATACGTGAGACTCAAAAACCAACCTAGAAGGATGTAGTAAGAAAAGGGGGTTTAAACCTCCACAAATTATGGTGGAATTCACTGCTTTTTATGCAGAGGTCTGTTCCTGCATGTTGTCCACAAATATTATTTAACTAAAGATCTTGATCAAATCTGAGACAATGGCCAATAAATCTGTTCAATATTTACATCTGTGGAACTCCAAATATAGAAACTGTTATGGTGACTGACTGAAGTGCCAATTGTGTAATGGATTATGCACAATTGGCACCTTCTGAAATTACTACACCAGTATCTGGAGTTGGAGCTGCACAAATATTAATCAGGATGCTAGGTAATGTTATTTTTGTCTTGCTGAATGAGCATATATGTCTATGTTTATGTTGAGGGAATCCCCAGTTAATGCTAGTAATTGACACCCAACGCCCAAGAAGCAATACTTAAATGATTCTCCAAAGGGGCTTCTCATTAATTAACATGGAAGTGTAAATGTTTCAGCAGGTTCAGAAATTTAACTTCAATATGCTAAAATAGGTTTAGAGCCAGTGACAGTTTCTTATGATAAACACATTTCATTACTTTTTGTTGTTGTTTAGTTGTTTAGTCGTGTCTGACTCTTCATGACCCCATGGACCAGAGTACGCCAGGCCCTCCTGTCTTCCACTGCCTCCCGGAGTTGGGTCAAATTCATGTTGGTAGCTTTGGTGACACTGTCCAACCATCTCATCCTCTGTCATCCCCTTCTCTTGCTTTCACACGTTCCTAACATCAGGGTTTTTTCCAGGGAGTCTTCTCTTCTCATGAGATGGCCAAAGTACTGGAGCCTCAGATTCAGGATCTGTCCTTCCAGTGAGCACTCAGGGTTGATTTCCTATAGAACGGATAAATTTGTTCTCTTTGCAGTCCAGGGGACTCTCAAGAGCCTCCTCCAGCACCACAGTTCAAAAGCATCAATTCTTCGGTGGTCAGCTTTCTTTATGGTCCAGCTCTCACTTCCATACATCACTACAGGAAAAACCATAGCTTTGACTATGCGTCCTTTTGTTGGCAAGGTGATGTCTCTGCTTTTTAAGATGCTGTCGAGGTTTGTCATAGCTTTCCTCCCAAGAAGCAGGCGTCTTTTAATTTCATCACTGCTGTCACCATCTACCGTGATCATGGAGCCCAAGAAAGTAAAATCTGTCACTGCCTCCATATCTTCCCCTTCTATTTGCCAGGAGGTGATGGGACCAGTGGCCATGATCTTAGTTTTTTTTTTTTTTTTTTTTTTTTTGATGTTGAGCTTTGGATTGTTTTTTGCACACTCCTCTTTACTTTTACTTTACTTTTATTAGATTTTTACCCCACCCCACTAGACAAAGTCTACTCGGGGCAGCTTACTTTTTCACCCTCATTACGAGGTTCTTTAATTCCTCCTCACTTTCTGCCATCAGAGTGGTATCATCTGCATATCGGAGGTTGTTGATACTTCTTCCAGCAGTCTTAATTCCAGCTTGGAATTTGTCCAGTCTGGCCTTTCGCATGATGCATTCTGCATATAAGTTAAATAAGCCAGGGGACAATATACAGCCTTGTCGTACTCCTTTCCCAATTTTGAACCAATCAGTTGTTCCATATCCAGTTCTAACTGTTGCTTCCTGTCCCACGTACAGGTTTCTCAGGAGATAGATAAGGTGGTCAGGCACTCCCATTTCTTTAAGGACTTGCCATAGTTTGCTGTGGTCCACACAGTCAAAGGCATTTGCATAGTCAATGATGCAGAAGTAGATGTTTTTCTGGAACTCTCTGGCTTTTTCCATAATCCAGCGCATGTTAGCAATTTGGTCTTCTCTGCCCCTTCGAAATCCAGCTTGCAAGTTCTTGGTCCACATACTGCTGAAGCCTACCTTGTAGGATTTTGAGCATAACCTTGCTAGCGTGTGAAATTAGTGCAATTGTACGGTAGTTGGAGCATTCTCTGGCACTGCCCTTCTTTGGGATTGGGATGTAGACTGTTGTGTTTTCCAAACTTGCTGGCATATAGAGTGTAGCACTTTAACAGCATCATCTTTTAAGATTTTAAATAGTTCAACTGGAATGCCATCACCTCCACTGGCCTTGCTGTTAGCCAAGCTTTCTAAGGCCCACTTGACTTCACTCTCCAGGATGTCTGGCTCATGGTCAGCAACCACACTGGGTTGTGTGGGATATACAAATCTTTCTGGTATAATTCCTCTGTGTATTCTTGCCATGTTGAAAGGTCTGCCTTGGATTTGTATTGAAATCATTCTATCATTTTTGAGATTATATCCCATTACAGCTTTTCCCACTCTTTTGTTGACTATGAGGGCTACTCCATTTCTTCTATGGGATTCTTGCCCACAATAATAGATATGATAATCATCTGAATTGAATTCGCCCATTCCTGTCCATTTTAGTTCACTGACACCCAAGTTGTAAATGTTTATTCTTGCCATCTCCTGGTTGACCACATCCAGCTTATCAAGGTCCATAGATCTTACATTCCAGGTCCCTATGCAATATTTTTCTTTGCAGCTTCAGACTTTCCTTTCACTTCCAGGCACGTCCATAGCTGAGCGTCCTTTAGGCTTTGGCCCAACCACTTCATTAGCTCTGGAACTACTTGTACTTGTCCTCCACTCTTCCTCGGTAACATGTTGGACGCCTTCCGACCTGAGGGGCCCATTGTCCAGCGTCATATCTTTTAGCCTTTTGTTTCTGTTCATGAGGTATTCTTGGCAAAGATACGGGAGTGGCTTGCCAATTCCTACTCCAGGTGGATTGCGTTTTGTCAGAAGTCTCCACTATGACCTGTCCATCTTGGGTGTCCCTGCACGGCATAGCCTGTAGCTTCTCTGAGTTACTCAAGCCCCTTCGTCACGACAAGGCAGCAATCCGTGAAGTGACTGGCAAAACGTTAGGAAGAACAACCTTCAGAACACGGCCAAAGAGCCCAAAAAACCCACAACAACCATTAGATCTTAGCCGTGAAAGCCTTCTCGAATACAAATCCATGAAGAGGTTCGCTATTTTGCTTTGTATCAATTAGAGGAGGAAAATATACCATTGAAGGGGAAATTGAATCACACTGAGTATTCTGCAGGAAGAAACAACACAGTTCATACATGTCTTTATGTGATTAAATAGCAATGCATATATGTATTGTATAAAATAAATAAAATCACATAAAAGTTGGCTATCTCTCATTGGAAGCAATACATATACCTTCAAGTTAAATTCATTTTCTTGAATTATAAACCAATATTAAATAAACCAAATAAAGGAACCCTCCCCAACCTGATGTCCCGCAGACACTTTAGATTTTACCCCCCTTTCTTCCTAGCCATTGGCTACACCAAGTGGAACAATGGAAGTTGAAGACCAAAACATTTGGAGGGCACAAGCTTGGGGAAGACTAGCATAAAATGTACCCAAAGCAAAGAAATTAAAATTTCAGGGCAAAAATTAATGTAAACACTTACATGAACTTTCCTGCCCAAATGTAACATCTGATTACCATCTTGCCCCATTGTTCTTGAAGTGTCTAATATGACTGAGACCCCAGGAACACTCCTGTTTGAATGCCACTGATGTCTGGAGAATGTGTGGAACTAGAAAATGAGTTTGGAAGGTATCAAATAGCAATCACAAGTTTTGATCTGTTTATGGACAAGATCCCAGATTCAGTTCCTGGCACCTCCAGCTGAATGAATTCAATAGATCAGGCCCACAAAGATGAAATCTGTGAGCATTTGATAAGCTGCTGTCAGTAAGTAGCCAGTGTTCTGCTAGATGGAGCATTTTAAGTCACCTTAAAATGTCCTGTGTCCATTAAACACTGTGTAGATCTATAGATTACTTCTTATGGTTTACTATAACTATCAAATGACAGCTTAACAGATGAAAATTCAGATCCATCAGAGCTACTAGAACTGCTGAGCAACTATTGCTTCCCCACAAGGTGCATGTACTGCATTTATTTATTTTTATTTTATTTATTTATTTATTTTATTTCTATCCCGCCTATCTGATCATATTAGACCACTCTAGGCGGCTTACAGTAAAAACAACAATGTAATTTTAAAACTTTACAGCAGAAACTTAAATAAAAAAATAATAATAATAAAGAACAGAATAAGAAAAAAGATCGTCAAGGGTTTTCTGTTGGGAAGGCCCGCCTATACATCAATGTTTTTAGTTGTTTCTTAAAAATGCCCAGCGAGGGAGCCGCGCGAATCTCAGGGGGCAAGTTGTTCCAAAGGCGAGGAGCCACCGCCGAGAAGGCCCGGATTCTGGTCTTTTCCTTTCAGGCCTCTCTCGGCGTTAGGCTCCTCAGCCTTATCTCCTGGCTCGCGTGAGTGACACGGGTAGATCTAGATGGGAGAAGGCGTTCCGCCAAGTATAGAGGTCCTAAACCGTTTAGGGCTTTGTAAGTAAGCGTTAACACTTTGAAATCAATGCAGAATCGGATTGGCAGCCAATGCAATGCGGCCAGAGTGGGGGAGATATGTTGGTATCTTCTCAGCCCACTGAGTAGTCTGGCCGCCGCATTCTGCACCACCTGTAGTTTCCGCAGCAATCTCAAAGGTAGCCCCACGTAGAGCGCATTACAGTGGTCTAATCTCGAGACTACAAGCGCATGCACCAGAGTGGTGAGAGACCCCACATCAAGGTAGGGCCGCAGCTGGGCTATCCGCCTGAGATGGAAAAAAGTGGAACGGACCACGGACGCCACCTGGGTCTCCATGGTGAGCGCCGGGTCAAGATGGACACCCAAGCTACGGACCCCATCCCTGGCGGGCAGGGTCACCCCCCCAAAAATGAGGGAGTTTCCCATGTCCCCAGGTGTGGGGGCGCCCACCCTCAGTACCTCTGTCTTGTCCGGGTTCAGCCTCAGCCCGTTCTCCTGCATCCATTCCTGTACAGCCTCCAGGCAACGCTGAAGGGACAGAACGGCATCTCCTGCAGTTGGAAAAAAGGAGATGTAGAGCTGTGTGTCATCCGCATATTGATGGCACTGCGCTCCACACCTCCTGATGACCCCTCCCAGCGGCCTCATGTAGATATTAAACAGCATTGGGGAGATGATCGACCCCTGTGGGACCCCACAATTAAGGCACCACGGGGCCGAAACATTCTCCCCAAGCTGTACTCTCTGGGGACGGTCCTCCAAGAAGGAACGGAGCCAAGCAAAGGCCCGGCCACCTATCCCCAACTCGGCGAGCCTCCCCAGGAGGATACCATGGTCAATGGTATCAAAGGCCGCTGAGATATCGAGGAGTACCAACAGAGACACTTTGCCCCTGTCGGCCTCCCTCAATAAGTCATCACACAGGGCGACCAATGCCGTTTCTGTCCCATGGCGCGGCCTGAAGCCCGACTGGAATGGATCCAGGGCATCTGTTTCATCCAGGAACGCCTGGAGCTGATCGGCCACCACCCTCTCGACTACCTTGCTTAAGAAAGAAACATTGGCGACGGGCCTATAGTTGCCAATTTCGTCCGCCGCCAAACTGGGTTTCTTTCTTATGGGCCTAATGAGTGTTTCCTTGAGGGCAGAGGGAAATCTACCCTCAAGGAAAGACCCATTAATTATTACAGTAGCCCATTCCGTTGTTGAGGGCCTGGCTGCCTTGATTAGCCAGGCCGGGCAGGGGTCCAAAGAGGAGGTGGTGGCACGACAGCGATCAAGCGTCCTGGCCACAGTGTCGGGCGATACGGGCTGAAAAGAGTCAAAAGACACCGGGCAAGACGGAGCGCTGGACATCCCAACTTGACTCACTGTATTCAAAAAAGGAGCGAGATCCCGGCGGATGGCCTCCACTTTGGATTTTAAAAATGCTGCAAATTGGTCCGGGGTAAGACTAGGGGGAGGCCTATCTCCCGGGCCAACTCCGGATAGGTCACGTACTATACGGAATAGTTCCGCCTGCTGGTTGGATGCCTCACTTATCCGGTTAGCGAGGTAAGTTCTACTGGCAGCCTTTACCTTAGACTGGTAAAGGTTAGTTGCGACCTTAACAGCTATACGATTGAAAACCGTCGGGTCCTTTCTCCATTTGCGCTCCAGCCGTCTCCTGACCCGCTTCGACACCCGAAGATCCTGGTTAAACCAGGGCGCCGGGCGATCTCTGCGGTGGAGAGAGCGTTTAGGTGCGATCGTGTCAATGGCACTAGTCGCGGCGGTGAGCCAGCCGTCAACCAGGGCCTCGACAGGAGCACCAGTCAGGTCAGCCGTAACCCCTCTCATGGCATCCTGGAATCCAATCGGATCCAGTAGCCTTCGAGGGTGGACCATGACAATAGATCCCTGCTCCCTGCGAGGGGGGAGGGCCATCTTGAGGAAGCATTTTATTAGGTGGTGATCCGACCATGACAAGGGGACCGACTCAAGGTCAGTCACCATCGGTCCACTCTCACTCCCATTGGTGGAAAAAACCAAATCTAATGTATGGCCGCCCACGTGCGTAGGGCCGTTGACATGTTGGGACATGTTCAAGAAGGCCATGGTCTCCAAGAACTCAAGAGCTGGTCCAGCGGGCTCTGCCCCCGCATGCACGTTGAAGTCCCCCAAGACCAATAATCTCGGGGAGCCCAGCAGTGCCGCGGAGACAAAGTCCACCAGCTCCGGTAGGGAAGTGGCTGGGTCGTGGGGAGCACGGTAACCCAGCAAGATCCCAATACCGTCCCTGGCCCCGATCCACACGTGGAGAGCCTCAAGACCTGGTTTTACCACCGAGGAGCGCCTAATTACTTCCAGGTTGGATTTATAAACGATGGCAACTCCCCCCCGACCCTCTAGTCTGCCCTGGTGTTGGACAGCATAACCGGGCGGGCAGATGAGAGCTAGAGGGGGACCCCCCTCTCCGCCAATCCATGTTTCGGTTATGCAGGCCAGGTCTGCATCTTCCTCCAGAATAAGATCATAAATTAGCTGGGTTTTGTTAGATACAGACCTGGCGTTCAACAACACCAGGCGTAGAGTAGAGGGTTGGCTGGTCTGACTACCTCGGCACTGGAGGTTGGTCTCCATCTCAGAACAAGGAACAGCCTTTAAACATCTGTCCCTTGTTCTTCTAACACGAGTAGGGAAGGAGCCAACGCCATATCGCCCTCTACCCGTAATGACAGAGATGTTTTGTGGCCCCCCGCTGGGAAGGCGGGCCCTCCAATCCATGACGAGAAGGAAAAATAGAAAGAAGAATAAAAAAAAAAAGAACTAATAACTTAATATAATTAAAGAGAAAAAAGAATTATACAATACAACAATAAACTCAATACATCAATGAAACATGTAAACAACAGTATCAAACTTAATAGTAATTAAGATAAGTAATCAAAAATAATAAACAATAAAGACAAAAATAATAATAACAAAACAAAATAAAATAATAAAAATATTAATCACAAACTAAATAATTAACCCCCACAAATAATAACTGGGAAAAACATTAATAACAATGAAACAATTACAATAGGCATCAATTATAATTATATCCAAATTAGAGAAATTCAATAAAATTCAAATTATACAGTTTAAATAAATATAATATTGAAATTTAAAATATGCATTTACTTCAAATGGATTAAATAAAAAATAGAATGGGGCAAGCTAATAACCATAAACGAAGTAAAACAAAATAAGACAAAAAGCAACAAAATTAATATAGTGAAAAAGCAGAGAAAATAAACCCAAGCTTCTCCCCCCATATAATTAGTCCTGTCTTGCAGCACCCTAACAGCAGGTCTTATTTTCCTCAGAGTGGTTGTTGGGTATGAGTTCAAATTCATGGGGGCAACAACCCCCACCCAGACAGTCAGAGGTAGAGCTTGATATAGCATTGCAAGGAGGGAGAACAGGAAGAGAGCCACTGAAGACATGATACCTGTGCTGGCTCTCTCGGCATTATAGGGTCAAAAGGGAATTCCCCATTCAACCTTTCAGGGTCTGCTGCTGTAAACTGGGCTTCTCTGGCCATAAATAATAGGAAAGAGTTACAGTTCCATCTGGCTCTCCAAGAGGCCCTGAGAGAGAACACAGCCAGCCGGTATCAGATTTCACAGGCTTCAGTTAGTCTCTCAGTCTCTCAGATTCCTAAGCACAGGCTCATCCAACTCCTTCCAACGGCGTCCACGGCCTACAGGGCTCTAGCTCTCGAACCGGCAGGCTCTTCTGGACCCTTCCACGCTGGGCCTTAGTCTCCCAAGGCCCCCAGCGCCAGGCCCACCAAGCACGATGGCCTTCCAAGGGCTTAAGCTCTTCCAGCCCCCTCAGAACGAAAGGCAAGCTCTTCCAACCCCCGCAGCCACAGCACAAACTCCCGGGACGCCAAACTCTGCCTCGCTGACAAGCCAGGCCAAGGTCAGGTCTTCCCCTCCGCCTCCTCCAGCTCTCTCGGCAACCTCCGAGCAGTCCCAGCAAGGCAGGAACCAGAAGAGAAGCTCAGGAACCAGGAGAGAAACTCAGAAAACAGAAAGAGATTATAAGCTAAAAATAAACTGAGTTTGCTAAATGATGTAAAAATAAGACAGGTGAAGTGAAAATAAAATGAGTGAAGCAAAAAGCAACCAAAAAGAGAAAAGGGAAAGAAAAGACTAGGCCGAAGTGGTAGAGAGAAAACACTCCTACCAGCTATCGGCGGCCATCTTGAAAAAAAAAAAAGATGCTGAAACATCTCAGTTCAGTTCTTTTCATCTCCAGTTATAAGAAAGGACAGGCAGCTATGCTGGCTAAGACATCTGCCTGACATCTTAGAGAGCAGTTGTGTGTTATAACAGACAATAATAATAATAATAATAATAATAATATAATTTATTGTCATTGTAAGTATATACACAGTATATCATACAACGAAATTCACAGACACCCAGAGACCAGACACATGCACACACATAACATTCCCCAAACACTCCCCACCCACTAGAAATCCCCCACTAAAAATACAAACATCTACACCTCAGGCCAAGTAACACAGTCCAACTAATTATTCACTACTGGTGGTCTTTAAGCTCATTATTAATTGCAATTATAGCTCTAGGATAAAAACTATTTAGAAAACGTGTGGTCCGAGTCTTAATTGTTCTATATCTTCTGCCAGACGGTAACAGTTCAAAAAAGTTATAAGCAGGATGGGAAGAGTCTCTCAGGATGCTGTGTGACTTCCTCAGACAGCGGGATGTGAAGATGTCATCCAGGGTTGGTAGCTGAAGCCCGATGATATTCTGGGCAATTTTAATGGTTCTCTGTAGAGCTTTTTTGTCTGCTACAGAGCTACTCCCAAACCATGCCAGAATGCCATAAGTTAGGACACTCTCAATGGTGCTACGGTAGTAGGACAGAAGTAAATGCTGTGATAAATTTAACTTGCCGAGCATTCTCAGGAAATACAGCCTCTTCTGTGCCTTCTTTATTAGCATGTTGGCATTTATAGTCCATGAGAGGTCCTCTGAGATGTAAGTGCCCAGAAATTTAAAACTACCAACTCTCTCCACTTCCTCACCGTTTATGTACAGTGGTAAATGTACATTTCTCTTCCTCCTAAAATCAATTATGAGTTCTTTAGTTTTTTTGATGTTAAGTGTGAGATGATTTTCTTTACACCATAGTATCAATCTTTGTACTTCCTTTCTATAAGCAGACTCATTGTTCTTATTTATGAGTCCCACCACTGTTGTATCATCCGCAAATTTAATAATTGCATTGGTGTTATATAGTGGGGTGCAATCATGTGTGTACAGGGAATAGAGGAAGGGACTTAGCACGCAGCCCTGGGGAGCTCCTGTACTTAGTACCAGGGTAGAAGAATGGTGGGATCCCATCCTTACTGACTGTGGCCTATCTGTCAGAAAATCCTTTATCCACATGCAGATCTCCTGAGGTAATCCCAGGTTGATCATTTTTAAAAACAACCTATTTGGTAGAATGGTGTTAAAAGCAGAGCTATAATCCACAAACAACAGCCTCGCATAAGTTCCCTGTTGTTCTAAGTGGCTCAATACAGTATGGAGTACGATGGACACAGCATCATCAGTAGATCTGTTTCTCCTGTATGCAAATTGCCATGGATCCAAAGAAGGTGGAAGACTAGCCTTAATGTAATCCAGCACCAATCTCTCAAAACATTTCATAATAACAGATGTTAAAGCTACTGGTCTATAATCATTGGGAGATACCACAGCTGACTGCTTCGGGACTGGCACTATAATAGATGTCTTCAGGCAAGTGGGGACAGAACACTGCAACAAGGATAGATTGAAAATATCCGTAAAAACTCCAGCTAATTCTGCAGCACAGCCCCTAACAACTCGTCCCATGATTCCATCTGGTCCAGCTGCCTTTCGAATATTAATATTCTGGAAAGCGCGTCTCACATCTGAAATCTGCAGTACTAGCGGTTGTCTGTCGATGGTAGATTCTAGTGATGTATTATGGACAGTAGGTGCTGGAATAATGGTTGTTCCTGTTTCCACCTCAAAACGGCTGAAAAATTGATTTAACTGCTCAGCCAAAAAATCACTGCTGCTACACAGACTGTTTTTGTTACTCTGACCAGTGATTTGTCGTAGGCCGTGCCACACTCGGCCAGTGTCAGAACTTTCAAGGTGTTGTTCAATTCTCTGGCTGTACATAGCTTTGGCATCCCTAATGCCCCTTTTCAGTTTAGCTCTGGCCTCTCTATACTGTAGTTCATCACCAGAATGAAAAGCAGTATTTCTGGCTTTTAATAAAAGGCGCACTTCTCTATTTAGCCAAGGCTTGTTGTTAGAAAACACTCGTACTTGTCTTGTAGTAGCAATAACATCGATGCAGCTTTTGATATAAAACAGTACTGTCGAGGCATAAGTATCAACATTGTCCTCCTCAAACAGTGTCCAATCAGTGCTCCTAAAGCAATCTTGAAGTTGCTCAGTTGCATCCACTGGCCACACTTGTATTTCTCTAATTGATGGTCTGATTCTTTTAACAAGGGGTCTGTACGATGGAATCAAAAAAAGAGATATATGATCTGACTGTCCCAAGCTAGGCAATGGCTTCGTCTTATATCCATGCATGATGTTACAATATACCTGATCCAAGGTATTTTCCCCTCTAGTGGGACAGTCCACATACTGATAAAAGTTAGGGAGGACGGTCTTTAAATTGGCTTGATTGAAATCACCTGCTACCACCAGCACTCCATCTGGGTAGGCCTGCTGCTGTTTGCTGATAGCAGTTAACAAACAACTCAATGATGCAGTACCAGATCGTTTTTCAGTTCTCTCATCACTTGCCAAGAGAAGGAAATTTAGGCTACAATTAGTTGAGCATGCTCACTTGAATTAACTCCTGTCAAGCTTAGTGGGGCTTAATTCTAAGTAAACATGCCTATGACTAGGTTGTGATTATATAACAGACTGACACCTAATTCATTCCAGTTTGAAGATGTGATTGGAATTTGCCATTGTGCAAGGTTCTTGGCTTTCCACCTACGAACAAAATATGTGCATAATCTTTCAGATCCTAGTGGATAAATCAGGATTTGGCTAGATGAATGAAAAGATTAGCCTGTCCTTTAGGTATTCTATGGCCCCAACACAGACCATCTCCACCACCCAAGATACAACATTTGACCTTGCTGTTCTTCATTAGAAGTGCTGTCCAACATTGGAAAAATTGCTTAGTTTTCAGCACTTATAGCAATACGTCTTGGTGAATCTGGGAACTTACACGAGGCCTACGAATATAACTGAATTTCACTCTGAGTGATTTTTTTTAAAAAAATAATTTACTGACATTCAAAAATCTCTTCATTCCATGTGGAAAGGATTAAAATGGGGGAGGGGGGATTGAAGATGGAGAAGCCCGAACTGACAAGTTTATCTAGCAAGGCCAAGGGCTTTCAATTTAAAAAAAAAATTTTTAATTTTTTTTCTATAACTCTAACATAAACAAAAACATATAAAATATACATACTCAAATACAATTTAACTGTGTTCCCCACCACCATGTACGGGACCTCTTTTCATATTCCTCCTCCTCCTCCTCCTCCTCCTCCTCCAAACCTGCATTGATTCTTGATTTGGAGCTTTCCCTTTTTCCCTTATTAACACATTTCCAAAAATCTACCCCATATTTCATAAAAATTATTCTTTTTCAACTCTCCTTTCTTAATCTTTAAATTACAAGTTAATTTATCATTTATTGTTATATTCCATATTTCTTTGTACCATTCTTCGATTTGCAATTCAACTTCTAATTTCCATTGCCTAGCAATAATCAGTCTAGCTGCTGCTAATAAATTGGTTATGAATTCTTTAGTCATTTTGTCATATTCCACATTCTCATATATTGATAACAAAGCAACCTCGGCATTAAATTCTATATCTTTTCCACATATATAGCTTAATTCTTTAAAAAATTTGTTTCCAAAATCTTTGCACTTTTTCACATTCCCACCACATAAGAAAGTATGTACCAATTTCTTTCTTTCTCACATTTCCAACAGACAATTGGATGAATTCAATAAAAATAATAAAAATAATAAAAATGATTTAAAAAGATGAGTTCAATAAAAGGGGTACCCACTTGGGCTTTCAATTGTTAACTCTTTAAATGTCTGGGTTTGAATTTCTGTGTATTGAACCGTGGTGATGTTGAATGCTGCCCCTTAACCCCTGATCTTCAATACCTATGTGCAACGGTGACTCATGACGGGGGAATTCCGAGCTGAGGCACTCACTGTCCCACTCCTGCCTAAGGGGAAAGCAGATTGCCCTCTCTATTTTACAAATTTTGCCAGCACAAACTGGAAACAATTTCATTTTTACTGATTTTTGAAACACTGAAAATTTTTCATACTTGGGACAGAAATAACTTGGAGGATTTTCTTCCCCAAACAATCAAACACGGGACAAAATAAATTTGATATTAAATCTGTTATTTTATACCAGATAATGTCAGATACTTAATATAAGGTTCTCACCACTGTAGCAGCTCGGGGGGGGGGAGGGGTAATACTGCTCGGTGCTGAGGGAAATAAACAAATCTGCCAGGTTCAGATACAGAGTGTGAAGGTTTGGTTTACAAGCAAGAGACCAATGAACCAATAGAATATCAGGATATGACGTTGCTTTGAGGGCCCCATGATTTTTAATCCAAATCTCCTGCCAATTTACCTGTCAGATTGCTCAGATGAAATATAATATTGTTGTGGATAATAAAATGTACACAGGGTACATCTTGTAATAGTAAAACTTCATTGATTTTTATTTTTTTTTTATTCTTAAAAGGACCACTGTGGAAATCAATATATATATATTGACTTTATAACATTTTCATGTACAACAGTTGACACAACACATCTGTTCAGTTTTGTGTCAGCAATTTAATAAGTACCTGCAAAGATTTTTAACAACTCAACACACAGCAAAGCATTAAGTGTCATTAGGCTATATTATCAAAAATGACAAGGATGCTAAAAAGAGAACTATGGATTTGCATTGTAAACACTGTAGGTTTATTCACTTTTGTTTAAGGCAACTAAGGAAAAGTAACAGGCCAAGTGTTACATATATTTTCATAAAAACATTTTGTGGGCTGCAATATACAGTTTTCAGTTATTATTAAACTTCATCAAAACAACAAAATGTTTTTCTGCTAGTGATGACACAAATGATTCTTTGTATGTGTACTTTCATTCAGATATTTGGCTGAACCATATAGCAGAGCTGTTGAAGGTCACTTGCCTCCCTCTTCCATAACATCCTTGGCTATGAGGAGATTAGTAGTATTTTGTTTCTCTCTTTTGTCCATAAACTCATTCAAGACAATTCTGGGGTATTTCCTAAGCCCACTGGAATTCCAAAGTAGTGAATGTGAGCAGTCTGATTAGTGGTAGGCTTAAGATGAGCTTTCCCTTGGGCCTGTTATACCCTACTTCCATCCTGTCCATGCCCCTGTCCCCCAAACACCCACTCCAGGGACATTTCCTCATGGCTGGATAGCTTGCAGAGTCTATAATGCCTGCCAATGATGTAGCTGGGAGTCCTGATGAGGCTCCAGCGATGGCCACAGGGTGTGGAATGAATGTGATGATCCCTGCTATTTCTTGACAGACAGACAAAGAGACAGACAGACAGACAGACACACATACACACACTTTAAATCAAACAACACATTGTACAAAACAGTGAAAACTGCTATTTTGTTGCATGGACTTTTGAAGATTTGAAGCATGAGATGGGCAACCCCAATACTGGACACAGCCAGTCTCTACACATCCAGTAGCAGTGCCATTATTACCTTCCCAATCCCTCACTGTGCAATAAGTGAGACTGAAAATGGTGGGTTTCCCAAGGCTGCCTCCATAAGTATTGGTCCTGAGAAGGTATTTTAATCTTTGCCTTGGTATCAAATCCCCAAACTAATATGAATCTCATGATTACAATGGATGAAGCGTATTTGGGGTCGTCCTTTTGCTCCTAGCATTAAAAGAAATAAGACAGACTAATGTACACAAGAGACTTGCATGTTCAGTGGAATATACATGGCCTCTGGACCAGGTCATTACTGTTTACCTAAGTGAGATTGTCATGTTGAAATAACTGTCATGCCCCTAGAGGTGTGACAGCATGATTTGGCTATTGTGTACTGACACATTTACACTTTACCATGTTTCTTTCCCTTGGGTGATAAGCAGCTCTGAGAAATGACATTAAGAAAGGCACTTAGATGGCTTGCAGAAAATGTTCAAATGTAAGCAGTGTTCAGGGAAGAGCTACAGAGAATTAGTGCCAAGAAATCCCCTCTTTTAAGCCAGGTATTTTCAATCTGTCATTTAATAAATATTTACATTCCTGAGATTGAGGCCAATGATGTCTGAAATTTAATTTAAGTCTGCTGAAAACATAATGTCTATTTCGGTGCCAGTCCTGCACTTTAATCACTGTAGAACAAAATAGCCAGATTGACCATTTAAGTGGTGTTTCCATTCATTCACCTTGTCTCTTTCATCAAATGACATTCTTATACAGTGTCTGGAGAAGTTTCAGAGCATTCAGAAACTTGTGTACAGTAACAACAGCATCCATTTTAGAATTTAAACTGCATTTTTAAAACACAGAGGCATGGAGAATAGCACAACTTCCCATCTCTATTTGATGAAAAGTTCCTCAGAAAATCCTACTTTGATTTTCTTTATCTTGATTTTGTATTATGTCTCTTTTTTAAAAAAAAAAAAAAGTAGAAGGTACAGAGCATGCTCCCCACAAACATCTAGTGCTAAAGGAGAAGCATGCGTGGTTGGATTTTTCCAAAACATCCATGCCACTGCTAAAACCTAAGGTCAACCATTGTAGTATGGTCCATAAGGAGATTCACATTGAAATGCTCAGAAGTTCAAGATACCTTAGAGCAGGGGTCAGGGAACTTTTTTAAATTTTACCCCCCAAAAAAATTATATACGCCAACATTACCCCCTTGATTTGAAAGTAAGGAAATCATACATTATTTGAATTCAAAATATTATTGAATTTACAAAGGCTGTGTACTGAACTAGCAGGATATATCATCAGTATCAATGGCTGCCAGGCTATGTACCGCACTATCAGGATGCACCAAATTTAATAAAGATGTGCACTATTTTTGCTGGAACACATTGCACTCCAGCCATGGGGTGGTATAGGGAGTAGTAAGGTGTCCAATGTGCCTAGCAAGTTGCATTAAATTTTTGATAGCTTGCAGAGGATTTAATCATCATCAATGGCTGCCAGAGTGGTGCTAGCAATGGGGGGGCACTTTTCCTACCACTTTAATCATTCTGTGTGTGGTTTGCAAAAAGGAACAAACCAGGCTAAAAATCATGTCACCCACCCTGGTGCCACAGCCCAACATCAAAGACCAGTGCACTATTTTTTTTATCATCATCAATGGAAAAATCAGCAGTGGCCAGAGGACTGGAAAAGATCAGTCTACATCCCAATCCCAAAGAAGGGAAGTGCCAAAGAATGCTCCAACTACTGTACAATTGCACTCATTTCACACGCTAACAAGGTTATGCTCAAAATCCTACAAGGTAGGCTTTGTTCATTACCCCCAGGATTTTCATTTTTACCCCATTTGGGGTAATTTACCCCTGTTCCCAGACCACTGCCTTAGAGCACTGTAGCCTAATTCTTGACTGAATAACTCACGAATCTACTACACTAGCTGTCTGTATATTTCCTGATCCAAATGTTCCATTTTTAATTTTAAAATTCACCTTTTACAGCTTGAGCCCAATAGCCATGCTTGAATCCAATATGCTGTGAAAACTGCACTTCTCTGAGTGGTCAGACGTCTGCAAGAAACACCACTGAATATAGTTTTCTCTAAATGAGAGAGTATAAGAGCCTACTGTGACTTTCTAATATGTGCTTTATTTGTAGAGGGAAAAATAATTCCCACTTTCCATGAATTTTCATTTGTGGAAACACCAGAATAAAATAGCTGGTGATTTAGAGCAGCAGTGGGAAACACATGGCCCTTCAGAGGATGTTGACCCTATTGGGAAGAGTACGTGGGAAATTGCTGGCTTAAAAACTCCAGCCACACAGCAGAGAACAATCCAGACAGGGACCTACAGGGCAGATTATTATAATTACAAATCTCCCTCAAATATGCCACCCCTTACTGTCTAATTAAAGATAGATTTATCTCAGTTTGCTTCAACTGGCATATATTTTCAAAACATTCAGTCAAGTACACTCCATTCTTTGGATCACTACACTATCACTCTTCATATTTTCAAGTTATGAAGGAGATGCATGGGATGGCTGCTGATCACTGGGCAAGTGGACTTGGTCCATCTGCAATAGCAACAAGATGAGAGGGCTTTTCTATAGAAATGCCTCTGTGCAGCTGCTTTCACACAGGGACTGAAGTCTTGATACTTAGTGTAACAAGCTGTACTACAGCAGGCCCACTTAATCAGTGACAATTTGGTGAGTAAATTCCTCCATAACTTCCATTTGATTCCATACTCCTAATCATAACTAGTACCTCCTAGTACAAGCTTAGAAGCTTTCCACCTGTGTTCACAATGGAGTGTTGTGCTGGTGGGCAGATTGCAAAGAATTCTTCTTGTATACTGCAGTAATGAACCTCACCTCACAGAGTAATTTTATCATCTCCTCCACAGAGTCACAGGATTTGCTATTTATAATTTTATTTATAAACTTTTAAAGGACAATATTTAAAAGTTAAGAACAGTAAATATAAAAATGTTAAAAAAAGAATTAAACAAGTATCATATTAAAATGGTAAATAAAATCAATGCTAAAACACATTTAAAGCAACAAAGCACCATAATATATTTTGAAAAACTCCACTCAGGCTGCAAGACACTAAGGAAAAACCTGTCTGAAGAGAAAGATCTTTGCCCTCCCAACCTCGGAATAAAACGCAAGACAAATAATATGGGTTAAAACATGGGCCACACTTTATTGATTGAAAATTCAAATTAGCCATCCTTTGGCAAAGGGGGGACTGCTGTAGTGCGGAAACAGGTAAATCGCAGAAGTATCCAAATACCCCTTAATCAACAGATGGGTGAGTCCCTGGCCCCAGGTTCTTGTGGTCTTAAAGACAGCAGGAACCCAGCCGGCTGCTAATAAACACCCCCAGACCTCAAGACATCTCTAGTTGATGACTGTTGGTCTGGAAGTGGCCCAGTGCATCTTTTCCCCCAGTCACTGTAATCACATGATCCGCAGTCCTGGGAGGTCCGATGCACTGTTAGCATACCTGATCTTACAGTGGGACTCACCAGAAAATGCCTGTTTTTTCCGCAGTACCCGTCACATCATAGGGACTAGCATAGCTAATTCCCATGCCCGCCATTGAGCCGCTCAAGCTCAACAAGCAGGCCCCCCCCTTGATGTCTTCGGAGAAGACGTCCAAACCCAAATTGGACAGCTGATCACCACTGTTCTGAAAAACTCTGCCCTATCCAGTTGGATCCTCTGGTGATCAATCACCGATCCAAGGCTGCTGCACACCACATGCAGACCTCATGGTTAACACCCCTGTGTGCCATGTTAACGTTGAGGAAGAATCCAGGCCTATCTAATCAGATCCTCTGGTGACCAGTCACTGATCCAAGGCCACTGCAGACTGCACTGCAGACCTCATGGTTAACACCCATGCATGCAGTGTTAACGTTGAGGAAAAAACTGGTGTCTTACCCTGCCAATTGAGGTATGATCATGGACCACATGATATGTGTGGCCGGGTGCTTGGGCTTCAACCATTTCAGGTGGTGTATGAAGTTCAGGATCAGTGCCTTTCAGGATGCCTGGCCAAATCATTGCTGCCAAGATGTACCATCAACACATCCAGTGGAAGCTGGCTAAAGGCCTCCACCCTGCAAGGCTGGTTTCACAGCATGTTGAGCAGCCTTTTCTATATGACGTGTGCTCTGGCTTTAAAACCCAGGTCACTCCCTCATGGGGATGCAGCCGCCTAGCACTCTGCCTAACATACATGGCTGTGGCTGATAATCAGAGTGTACCTCCGTCTCACCAACCCTATGGGACCTGCGAAGACATAACAAGACTAGGCCCCTGCCTGTGTGTTAGGTAGTGTTCTTATATAACTGCAGTAACTGGATGACAACCACTGGCCTAGACGCTTGATCTCTTCTTGGGCTAGGACCCAGAGCTGCCAGAGTGGAGGCTGCACTGAATGAGTGTGTGCCAGAACTCATGCTTTGGCTATCCACTCTGTCTAATGCTAAGTTGGTTAATTTCCAGCACTGGTATTTCGTCAATGGTGACTTACCAGCATTTTGGCCAAATTAACCGGGGACCTGTTCCCCAACCTTTAACTATGGCTGTGAGGCTTTCACAGGGCAGATGCTGCTTGTGCTACACTCCCCTAAGGTGATTTGTAAACCCTTGCCTAGCTGATAGGCCTTAAATCACCAAATAAGAATTTGCACCTTCTCTTCTTCAACCTTAACATCCTGCTATTGCAGGACTAACCTAGACTTTTCTCTTTTTTTTTATGGTATTATTTTGCTAATTCTATGAGTCCCAGAGAACGTCATTAATGACGGCATCTTGAACAGGACCCCTTCATATTCATCCCTGCATATGAGCGCCCAGTGTTTCCAAATGTGCTCTAATAATGGAGGTGCGGTAATCCCCTGAGTGATCTCTAAGGCCATTAATTTTTCCCCAAAAAGGCCAGTGCTGGCAACCTTCCCTGAATAGTTCCAAGTGTCAGTCCCTTTCTGTTTTGGTGTACCACAAATTGTTATAAATGTTCTACCTGCGCCAGCCTAACTGGCTCCAGGTCGACCATTTTCCTAAATTCCTAGAACTCTATCCTCGTGGCCGAATAACTCTTCCTCATCATCGGTGCCAGGGCCAAACCTATTGCTCCTGATGCACCATCACACCAATTTACCAAACATCTGGGGGCAGACGTTCCAGGACCTCCTGGCTCCGGGGTCTGGTTCCATGAACAGCTCTGTCTGTTGGCACGACAATGCCTTGGCTATCCAACTTTCGAGACCTGGTACAAGTCATGCATGCAGTAGCATGTTAAACTGCAGTGCACAAATGTAAATGACCTAACCAATGTCATAACCCATTCTGAATGTGACATAAGGTTGTTTATAATGTAAACAACTGCTTAATTGTCACACCAAATTGTACTGCTGAGTTTGAACACTCTTCAGCCCATATCTAAGGTGCATTCGGTATTGGGAGAATTCTAGGAATGTAAATCTCCAGTAGTGCCATTCTGTTGCCACTCGTCAGGCCAAGTGCCAGCACACCACCTTCCTCTGGAGTAATTTCCATATCCTAAGGATCCTGCTGCATCCGCGTGAACCTGGAGATCTGCCTTCAGCCCGGTTTGCCTCTCAGAAGGAGATACTCCTTAAATTCTGCTAAAAACTGACTCCATACCAATAGAACTTTCTCACTCCCCATGTAATATGGGTCCTTTGTACAGCTGTCAATGTAGATGAGACTTGCACTATCGCCGCAGAAATATGCACCCATTTGCTACCACTCTACAGGCAAAGCTCAGGTCCCCTACTATCTCCAGGAACTCTCTTAATGACACCTTTCGCCTCTGCAATAGTGTCGCTATCCAGGACCTAAGATCCACTAGGTGACTGCCAGGCAGCCATGATGTTTGCTGCATCACGTCCAGATCTATCCTTAGGAAAGTGTGGGATGTGATTGGACCTTTAGTTATCTCTTCAGCTAGGAGTAGTCTGTGCTCTTCTGATACTGCCTGAAAGTTATTCAGGATGAATCTACACCTTCTTGAGTTCCTTTCCCTAATTGGGCTGAGTCCCTTTTCCAGGAGTACTCTAGCCGTTGTTGGGCTTTAACCGTCTCCTGTGCCCTTGTTCTGGCGCTAGGCACCAGCTTAAAACTTAATGAATTAGGATTCAGATCTCAGCAGGTGGTACAATCATGCCTGAAGCAACGTGGTCCTCTGTACAAGTGCTCTTGGAGTTGCACCCCCCACCGACCAGGGGATGAACCGCCTGCCACACTCCAAGGCAGGGATTCTGACCACGGTCGGCCTTCCATTTAAATTACTGCTGTCAATTGTGTCTCCAGTGTTTGGCCTAGCGGGGTTCGTGTGCTGCAGCCACGGACAGATAAGGCCAGAGCCTATGCTAGCCATGGTGTTATGTTGGGCTGGCAATATGCAAAGAGAGCATGGCATGCCCCAACCGATAAATTGCGGACTGGCATGTGGTCGTGCATTACTGGGGAGCCCCACGCTATGTGAATTGTATCATGCAGAAAGTGTGTGATGGATTGCCTGCTGCCGGCCCAAGACCATGTGGGGGGTTGGTGTGTATGTGTGCGGTGAGGCAGCTACCTCATCTGATTAAGCTGTTGCCGTACTTGGTACGTCCCCAGTGTAGTCTGCCAGGGCCACCTTCATCTACTTCTTCTCACACTTTCCAGCACCCAGTTGCTGTTTCAGCTGTTACAGGAGTTGCCGACTTTCCACCCTTTGCCACGCACCGTGACCAATGTATGGTCTGTCAGGGCTGACTTCCTCGGCTTCCTCCTGAACCGCCTGGCACTCAGTCACTGTTACAGTCATTGCAGGAGTCAACGACCTTCTACCTCTCTCCGAATGCCGTGACTTTGGTTTTGAAAAAGCACCCTCTGCTTCGCTTCTAGTGGTCACTTCAGGTAGCTGTTCTGCCTCAAGAAGCAGGGAACCGAACGTTGCAAAGCAGATTTTGCCCATTAAAATATCATTTTGCGATCGCAATAGCAATCGCAAAAACATCGTCGTGAAGCAGATTTGTCATCAAGCGGGGTAATCATTAAGCAGGGCACCACTGTAAACGTAATTGGTTAAATCTTAATTAATCACTCTATTAATATTGATTATAACATAAATTTCCAACAAACCGCTACAATTTAATTTATCACCTGAATCATTTAATTAATCATTCCTGTTGTGGTTATCAGCTTAATTAATCAATTTTAGGATCTAATTAACCTACTATATATATGTAAATATTACAATTAATTTATTTAATATTGATTATCAATTAATTGGATAGCTAAAATTATGTAAATTATAAATGTTGTTATTTAATTGTTAGCTTAGTTCCTATTATTATTTTAATTAAATTATTTAATATTATTTATTTATTTAGATAATGAATTATTTATTATTATTATTTGTTGTTGTTATTGTTGTTATATTTTAGTTGCTAGGACCACTGTAAAATGGGTCTGGCATGTGTCCCAATCCTCCGCTAGCCTACCTCTGAGGGTGCAATGTATAACTGGCTCCAGGGGTGGAGGGGAGGGATAGGTTGGTGTGGCTTGGCTTCAATTACTGAGGCTTCAGTGACGTGCCTAACATGCATGGGCCAAAAGCTATTCAGACCAAGGAAAGGATTTACCGGGCCAAGGTCCATTAACTGCCAAAAACCTAATGCCGCCTCTCCGATCCTACAATCTAAAGCCCTATGCTCTCTTAGGGGAAGGTTAACAGGTCTGTTGCAATTTATTTCTTATTATTCTATTTATTATATTATTATAATTTATTCTATGGAACCGATCGCACCTAGGCACGACCGTCGCAAGTCGTGCCACCGCTGCTGCCCACTTCTCCCTTCAAATCCGGGAATAAAATTTGTAGTATAAAAAGGGGCGGCCGTCCAACAATATTGTAGTAATAAAGATAAGGTAAACTAATAACACCCTGGGAGGGAGCCGATGCTATCCTCCCTTCCTTTGAACACCGGTCATCTCAGTGATGCCACAAAGATAACAGAGCAGGCGGAGTCCTCCTTCTCTCATATTGCCCGAAAAAGAAGAGGGCGGCTTGGGGGGGGGGAATGCCCCTTAAAGAACCTGGCACTCCCCCCTCGCCCTTTAGGGCTCTCGAGATACTTTCCAGTCTTGTGTTATCCAGTGTGGAAGGCAAAGAGTCAGTCGCACTGCCTGAAGCCATGGCTCATCAGCGGCTGCAGCATTGTCTGTTTGAAGGACAACAAAGATGGGGCCAAACTGGCTTCCTGTGGGAGGGCATTCACCACTGTTGGGCGCAGCAACAGAGAAGGCCCTCTGTCATGTCCCCTCCAAGCATGTTTGTGAGGGTGATGGGACTGAGAGAAAGGCCTCCCCTGATTATCTTAATGCCTGAGCAGATTCATAGAGGGAGATGTGGTCTTTCAGAAAGCTTGGACCCAAGCTGTTTAGGGCTTTATAGGTTAAAACCAGCACTATGAATTGTGCCCGGAAACAGATCGCCAGCCAGTGGAGCTGTTGTAGTAGGGCAAATATATGTTCCCTATAACCAGTCCCAGTTAACAATCTGGCTGAAGCATCTGATCAAGTTGCCTGTTGTTGCAGAAAGCTATTTGCCCTCCCAACCCTGGAATAAAGATGTGAGACAAGAATTGTGGATTAAACACGGGCCACACTTTATTAAGCATAATTAATGTTGCCATCCTTTGGCAAAGAGGGGTCCTGCCGTAGTGCGGAACCAGGTTAAAGCATAGAGGTCTCAAAGGACCGCCTAATCAGCAAATGGGTGAGTCCCTGGCCCCAAGTTCTCATGGTCTTAAAGACAGAGAGAACCTGGTCGGCTGCAATTTGACCACCCCTGGACCTCAATCCACCTTCTCCTTGATGACTGTTGGTCCGGTTGTGGTCCCAGCACATCTTTTCCCCCAAGCACTGTAATCGCATGATCCACAGCGCTGGGAGGTCAGATGGGCTATAGCTTACCTGGGATTGCAACGGGACTCACCAAAAACCTGTTATATCCACACTACCCACCGGTGTGACCAAATTTCCACCCAAAAATATGCCAACACCCTGCTCCAGTGTGAGATAGGTGAAAAATGCCCAAATCCAAATGCCAATCAGGATATGGGTAAAAAATTCCTATCTGACCCCACAGGTGACCAGGTAAACTCACACTAAAATATAGGGTGGGCAGGTGCCAGGAAAGGAAGAGGGCGGGGAGAGGGGGGCATCCCTTAAATAACCTAATGTTCCCCCCTCTCCCCCAAGCAGTTATCGTGAGACTGAAAGTCTCAAGTTATCCAGGGAGGCGGGGCAAAGGCGAGCTGAGCCGCTGAAGCTTGGCTCAGCAGTGGCTCAAGCATTTTTTAAAAAGCTACAGCAATTCAAAGGTGCTGCAAAAATGTGTTATTGAATAAATTACTTGGAATTAGACTCACAACCCAAATAGCCTATAGATAGAAAGATTATGAAGAACCCATTCAAAAAAAATGTAGGCTAATCTAATCAGACCCACGGACAATAATAGGACTGCATTAAATGTAGAGAAGGGTTCCTCAAAAATGGCTATCAAATTATTCAACCTTTTTGGATATCTCAATACTACGTAATTACTCTTGAGCAGTCTTTGCAAAAACTGTGATGTAGATGTGGCAATTGTTTTAATGTAAATGCTAACATTTGATATGGTGTTTGGCCTATGGGCTACTAAACCTAAATGATCTTGAAACTTGAATGGGACTGAAGTTACTCACAGCTAAATCCTTTTGATCTAAGTATGGCCAAAGTATGACTAATTCTAGATCAAGCCTACTAAATTCAGATTGGATGAATTTTGAATATTGCAGCTTTTAAACACCTGATGAGTTAAAGGATTATTCTGTGTTTTGGCTGTCAGGGTAGTCTTTTAGACTCTCTCCACATCCTGTGTCTAGTTATGATAACTTCAGCATTGACTTTCAGTAATGAAAGCCATTTGAAGTTGCCAGCCTTCATCCAGGAGGGAGATTCACATTCATCACACATTGGGAAGCAATTATACCCACCTTTAATGACCTCTATTATAAGATTCACATACAACAACCTGCAAAAATGAAACTAGGGATGAAATTTAAACAAAAGATAATGGCTTGGAGCCAACGGTATGTTTGGACAGCATACATTTGCACGTGCATTTCCTCTCCAGCCTATTGAACCTAACTGGATTGAGGTGAGAGTCTCTTGTGGCTTTAAAAAGGATCTAATTATGGAGATACATGCTTCATATGGTAAAGGAGAAATACAGGTTGCAGTAAGGAATGGAATCTGGATTCCTGCTTTACCAATATAAGGCAAGCAACCAAAACTCATGTCTTATAATTTAATTAAATCTCTTTAATCATGATTGGGTTGATAGTTTTAAGCTGCTGCTACTGATTTTGACATTTGCAGAAATTTCTATTTACATTTTTTTAAAATATATATATATTTATTTATTTTAAAAAGAGGGAAAAAAATATATCCAGCTTTGCAAATGTTAGGATATCACAGTGAAGGTAAAAAGAAACATTATGAAATTGTCAAAGATGAACAGCTTGTCTTTGGCTAATGTGAGCATGAAACAACTGAGTATGCTTCCCGCCTTCTCATAAGGTGTCTTGATAGGAAGCACATGTGGCTCCTTTATGCTGCAATATATTTTGTGTATAGGTTTGTATTGTCATGCATGATAGATATCTGAAGTTTGAGTGATAGTTGCAGGTTGGAGGTGTGCCTACAAAGAAGTTGAAACAGTCAAGAAGTGTGGAAGAAAAAATTTAACCCCAAACTTAAGAGTCAGGGGTTTGGGATGACTGTCTTTTCAGTAACAGTACCCTTGGGAAGTGAATGTGTGTGAGTGCCACAGTGCAGCCAGTGATTCAAGACATTTGGAAGTTGTTACTATAACAATACACTTTTGAGGTTCTTCTTTTCATTGCATGGTAGTGGGTGAAAAAAGCTGGTACTGAGCCAAATGTGACTGAATCACAACCCAACCCAAGGTGTGATTATAGAAGAATGCAGATTTTTCTACTTTTTCTTTCAAAAAAGGGCTTGTGGTTCCAGTCACTGATATCTCAGTTGCCTTCTGTCTTGTGTATTTTTCCCCAAGGTCTCAAGTAATCTGGATGGATCCTTTCCCACTCCGTCTGCATTTCTTCTGTTCAATTTTGCAAGCTGGCTTCCTGTATAATCCTTTCATTTAACAAGAGACATTGTCCTAAATAATGATCATGTCACAGCTGAGAATAGTTGAGGCGCTGCTGAGCCAAACTTCAGCAGCGTGGCTCACCTTTGCCTCCCTCCCTGGATAGTGCAAGACTTCATTCAACTTACGACAATGACGTAGGAGGAGAGGGGGGAACACTAGGTTATTTAAGGGATGTTCCCCCTCTCCTCTTCCTCTTTCTTTGCTGGCATCGGTTCAGGATAGAGCTCCGCTGCTCAGTGTCTTTGTGAGCTGCGTCACCAAGTGAGAGGCTTCTGAGGATCAACTTAGGAGTTGGGGGGGTTAGCATCAGCTCACTCACGTGGTGTGACTGTCCACATTGTTCACTTTGGGTTTAATCTAATTGATTTTTGTGATCATCGTTTGTTGTTAAGCCATATAGTAGTGAGGGGGGGGTCGAGAGCACACACGTTGTGCAGGTCGCACTGCTGTGTGATTGGAGCTCAAGAAATCATTTTGGTCTGAGTTCTCAGCAGAAAAACAGGTTATTTAATGGAGTCAGGGGGAGGGCTGCCACATTTGGGTGCCAGCCCATCACCTTACCTTTGGCAAGGGCTGGATAGGCATGGGGTGGCTGCGGCGTAGTGCAGCTGCCTGACTTCTCAGCCACTTGGGTGCTCCAGTCTCTTACATTTACATCCTCACCCCCCACCTTCTAAAGTAGGTGTTTGGAGCTCCCTGGTGGAGCTTCGTTTTTGAATCCTGCCACGTGCTTTGCAGTTTGGAGACGCATGTAGGGTGGCGATGCCATTTTAAAGTGGCATACACGGTGTTTGCCGGTATACTCAAATTAGCGGCCTATCATATAAATAAATAATATTATAATAATAAATAATCAATTAATAAGGATATCAACTGAGAGAATTAATTACATTTTAAGTTAATATTGTAATCATTGATTACTAGTACTGTAGATTAAAATTATTTATAATCACATAAATTGGTAATTCAGCGGAGACTTGATTAATTAATAGGATATCAATTGGAAGAATTAATTACACTTTAAACTAATATTGTAATCATTGATTGCTAGTATTATAGGTTAATTTTAAAATTATTTTATAGTCACAAAAATTGGTAGGTCAGTAGGGCTTGATTAATTAGAACTGATTAACTGAATTGGTTTCATTATTTATATCGCTTGAATAAATAAATCTAATTACAAGACCTAGCATAAGGAATTGATTGTTAGAATCAGTCCATAGATAATTATAGACAAATGATAATAACAGTAAGTGAATAAATAAGTGCTCCTTTACAAGATAAATATATGGGCACTGGTTTGTAGGAGGCATATTTGCATAGTATAAATAAATTGCTGTAAAGGTACGGTTGCATTTCTGTGCAGCAGGTTACAGTTGAGAGTTATCTGCAGGTGCCCCTCATGGCAGTTATCATGTGGGATTTAATCTGATAGCACCACGGCTGAGCAACAGATGGAGGGGACGTATAGGTGTGAGGCAGGTGAGGCTGCTGCAATGCCACGGCAGAGGTGTCCGGCTAAAGGTAGAGGGTCACAGACATCGGCAACATCTGGTTCGACACTAACAACTCTCAACAGGTGGCAAGATAGGGACGAGACCAGCTTGGAATGTTTTGTATGGTGGGGAGGAACCTGGTGCAGTGCTTTGTCAGAGGCAGAACAACAGGCTGCGGGGATGCCCAGAAGTGAAGCAGATGGGGCAGCAGTCACACTGCTGTGGCAGTGCATGGTGGAAAAAAAATTGACCCCAATCCATGCAGCAACTGGCACAGTGGCAATTACGGTGAGCAGGCATGGGGATGGTGGGTGAGGCAGGAACAGACCACCAGTATGGAAGGGGGGATCCAGTCACACTACCGCCATTATCAAGGGCAGAACATGCGGGCTGTTGGGAGGTCCAGGTGGGAAGCAGATGGGGGCAGCAATAACACCACTACAGCAGTGCGCCGAGGAAGGGAGACCAGCCCTGATCATGACAGCAATTGGTACAGTGGTGTTTAGCAGGCAGGAGGTGATGGTCAAGGTTGGTCCAGACTCCATGTACAGCAGTGAGGAGCCAGTTGCGAAGACACCTCTGTCCAGTGAGTTGACTGCTGCACCAGACACTTCTCCACTGTCACCTGCTTGGCCTTGGCCAGGCAATGGACAATTTAATTCCCCAGTTTACTCAGCATATAATTTAATTCCCCGATTTACTCAGAGTTAGGGCTCCAAATACTCTATGGCCTAGTACGAGTGTGCAGTCTGGCGGCTGGACCACTCCAGACCCATTAGTGACATCTCCAGCCCCAATAAATACAATGGTGAGTGTAGGGGTTTGGCCATAACCATTGGTCTTGGACACGAGTTATAACACCATGCCATTGCAAGCCTTGCCATTTGGGGATCATGCTATGCCCCTGGGTGGTCACCTCAACCCAACGTCTAAAGAAAAGATTTGAAATGAAAAATAGATAGATTTATTTGAATTTCTGAACAGAAATGTGGAAAAGAAGGGCTTGGATGAGGAGGACGATAAGGACAAAGACAAACACAGGGGGCAGAGACCAGGCAGTACACGGGCGAATCGGCTGCCCAGGTTCTTAATATACACAGGGGTTGTGGTAAATGCCCAGCCTTGATGGGCGCAATATTTATTCCAATACGTATACTTGATCTAGAAGGCATTTGTGGACTTTGTAGGACAACTATGGCTTGTCTATGATGGATCATTCCGCAGGAGGGGGCGATTAACCCAAATTTACATTGGGATGAGCCCCTGCCAGGCCTCTGGCTGCAGTCTATGACCCCAGCCAGGCTCTGTCTAGGTGATAGGACTGATAGTGGACACCTTACTTGAAAGACTGCCCTGAATCAGAATCCCGGAGTAGGAGTGGGAGAAGTTATTTACTGGAGGGTTTTTACGGAAAGATTCTAGGTTACAGGCAGTTGGGGAGCACAAGGCATTCCTTGCCCAAAACCTTAAATCTGTACATGGAATGGAGGTTGAAGTTGAGAAAAGATGGCCAAAGTAGCAAAGGAAGGAGAGTGCTGGGACCATTTGCAACAGCTCCACTGCAGACCCGGTGGGTCTCACCATTGGAAGTGATAACAAAGAAAGTACAGGGTGAGTTTAGAAAGATACATCATCTGTCCTACCCTGAAGGGGAGTCGGTTAATGATGCCATCCCTCAGGAACTTCTTGAGTGGAAACTTAGGTGTAGAGTGGGATGTAACTGCAGCCCATTATTGGGATGTTTAATCTTTTGTGGTGAAAGGAATATGGGAAGGTGTAAAGTTATAATAGATACCTTTCATTCAATGGCAGAAGAGTTAGGCGGATCTCTGCTTGAGGACAAACGGAGGGACCAACCACATCCCTGATGCTCTTGGGCATTGAAGTGGACATCAGCAGGCATCAAGGCTGCCAGACGTCATGTTGGCTGACCTTAAGCAGAGTAGCCTCGATGTTGCAAAGGAGAAAAGTGTCCCTGAGGGAGCTTCAGGACATGGTAGGACATTTACATTTTGCTTGTAAAGTTGGGTCACACCTTTCTGCGTGGCTTTGCAAGGTGAAAGGTGTCCATTGCCCGTTTCACAGGACTAGAGTTACATGTGGTATGAGAGAGGATTTGAAGGTTTGAAGGGTTAGTTCTTAGCTGAGTGCAATGACATTTCCTTTTGGAGAGGAGACAAGACACTTGAGGCTGAATCTCAGGTCCAGTCGGACACTGCAGGCTCCTTAGGGTTCGACATTTACTTTAGCCGCAGATGGTGCACAGACAAATGGCCAGCGGAATGGCATGTGGAAATCACCAGAGATTTGACAGTTCTGAGTTCTTCCCAGTAGTTGGTGCATTGTGGCTTTGGGCGGAGGAATGTGCGAACTCTGTAGTTGCTCCTGATGGTGTTGGACCTGGAGAATGACCAGATGGGTTTTCTGGGTCACTGGGCCAGAGCGGAGGAGAGGCCCGTCTATGGACTCAACTAGGGTCGGGGTCTCTTTATCCTGTATGGGGGTCTGGTGCTGTTTTACAAAGGCCATGTCAATGAAACAGCGGCCAGCTCCAGAATTGACCATGGCATAAATAAACAGCCAGCATCCATCTGGTGAGATTGATGGTGGGCATTAGACTTAGCTTGGCTAGTCCTTATGCTGTGGCTGGTAGTGCAGATATAACAGGTTTTGTTGGTGAGTCCCATTGCAAAATCAGGTAAGCTATAGCCCATCTGACCTCCCGTGCTGTGGATTGTGTGATTACAGTACTTGGGGGGAAAGATGCACTGTGACCACACCCGAACCAACAGTCAACAAGGAGAAGCTGGCTTGAGGCCCAGGGGTGGTCATATTGGGGCTGGCTGGGTTCTCGCTGTCTTTAAGACTGTGAGAACTTGGGGTCAGGGACTCACCCATTTGTTGCTTAAGGGGTCCTTTGAGACCTTTGTGCTTAAACCTGATTCCACACTATGGCAGGAACGGAGAATGGCAAGATGGATTTTGTTTAATAAAGTGTGGCCTATGATTAACCCATAATTCTTGTCTCACGTCTTCATTCTGAGGTTGGGAAGGCAGAGTCTGCCACTGCAGTGACTGAAGTGGTATAGTAGGCTATAGAGAGGTGTAAGTTGTAAACTGATTATAATTAATTAACACATTTTTTTTTTAAAAAAACCTAACATCTATATAGTTTTCTTGTTATGCATGCAACATTTCATATACTAGCCTTCACAATTCTGAAGTTATGGCAGGCAGTCATGAATACATATTTCCTTTTATATTATTCTGGAGAGGCAGTAGATCTACCAGGCTTCAGAAGAATTAGAAACCCGCCACATTGTTTTTCTTGTTTCTCCTCTTCAATACTGTTCTTTTCTCTCACTGGCCTTTCTGTATTCTCCTGTGCTTGCTCAGTTCTTCCCTCTGCACACTCTCCTTTTGACTTGATGCTCTATTTCAGGCTGGGCAGGTTGCAGTGGCAATATCTAAGTTTACAGGACTCGAGCAAACCATACCAATTTAGAAAAGGGTGCTTTATACAGTCAGAAGAGTACGAGGTTCCAGACAGCAGAAGATACCAGATAGTAACTGAATGATTAAAATACAATCTCAGGGAGTTCTATTGTTTAAAAAGCAGATACCAAGTAAATCAGACAAGAGCAGAAGGGCCAAATGCTCCCCATGTTTAGATACAAAGAAGACCCAACAGAGGAGAAATCAAGGGATTGGCATATATAGAAATCTTTCCATGCAAGCACTTTATAAAGGAACAAAAAGGCTTGACCATTTTCTTGAAAGCTGGGCATGACTTTGCCTTGTTTTCCAATTCTCAGCTAGGTTCTTCATCTCTTCAAAACAGGATTGAAGCGATGTTTTGCCCAGAGGTCCATGTTCTTCAATTATAGTCTTTTCTTTGGTGGCATATGGCCCAAGACACTCTGGACCTTCTTCAAAAGAAGATTCCTTCAGTGTTACAAAAGACCTCATTTGGAAGCAGCAGCATTTCTTTGACAAGTTTGTTGACCTTATCAAGGGATGCATCATTGAAAGAACTCCTTATTGACTGTATAGAAAAATGAATACAGTTTGTTTTCAGCTTTGTCTCTTCAGAAGGTTAGTGCTCTTTCTCTCATCTCTTTCCCTCTTTTTCTTTCTTCTGGATGTCTTCTCCTTTGAATCCAATTCTTTTTTAGTATCTCTCTCTCTCTCTCTCTCTGCCTGTCTTGCAGATAACCAGACAGAAACCATCTCTCCCTCTATCTTTGAACCATAATAGTTCGGGAGCCTCACATTGAGATGCCTATATGTTCTCTGAAGACAGGAAGCAGCTCTATCTCTTCTGACAAAGGAATGCTGGCACCCAATGACCCAAGATGATATGACAGGCTACTAATAGTTTTCAATGAAACCATTCAAATTTTTGAGGATCCTTGTTTTACAAAGATGTAGCCAGCTTTCCAAAAATGCTTCTAAGTACATAAAGCCAAGATTTATCTCCCCATCATTCTTTTATCAACTTTGACTGATGTCTGTACTCTTTGTTTCCACATATATCTAACAGAGGAAAGAGGCTTCCTTGTGCCCCATTCAGATGATCCACTCTCTTTCTCCATCTACATGGAGTTAGGAACAGGCAAAGTTTACTAGACATCTTGATTACATGATGTATCTTGGCACAGAGAAATGAGATGTGAAGATACAAGTAATCTTGTCCTCGGAAAGTAAAGGTAAAGGTTCCCCTTGTCAATTTTTGTCCAGTCATGTTCGACTCTAAGGGGCGGTGCTCATCCCCGTTTCCAAGCCATAGAGACATTTTGTCCGAAGACAATCTTCCGCGGTCACATGGCCAGTGCGACTTAGACACGGAACGCTGTTACCTTCCCACCGAGGTCGTCCCTATTTATCTACTCGCATTTGCATGCTTTCGAACCACTAGGTTGGCGGGAGCTGGGACAAGTGACAGGCACTCACTCCGTCGTGTGGATTCGATCTTACGACTGCTGGTCTTCTGACCCTACAGCACAGGCTTCTGCGGTTTAGCCCGCAGCGCCATCACGTCTCTGTCCTCGGAAGTTCAATGCAAAACCATTTGCAAGCATGCAGATGGTGGCTCAAGACTTCTTGATCTTGATGCAATCCCTACTCTTCAAAGGCTCCTTTATTTCTCAGAATTCATCATATTTCCAAGGACCCTGGTTTCTACTACCGAATGGTGCAACATTGTTCTGCAGGTTACAGACACATTTACAGTAAACCGCAAATAATCCAAGGTATGCATGAATTAATGCCATGTATTTGCCCTGGTGATCTCTATTTTGTACCAAGACTAGCTGAAAATCAATCTGTTGAAAACAACAGGCCTTTCCACTTGCCCAAGGAATTCATAGCTTCTGTCATGTGTGAGCAGAGTTAAAAGAGGAATGGTTCAAGGGAGAGACCAGTCTGCACATAGTTTACAATGAGCAGGATACTGTTCATTGTCTGGGAAAACAAATCAAAAGTATTACAAACTACGGCATAACCCGAAAGCAGCTGCAGGATAATACAACTTGTAATTTGCTTTGTGGTGCTGTTGTTTTAAAGCATTTGGAAGCTGCCCAGGGATTTTTACCGGAGGAAAATAATGTAAAAACAGCAAATACTGACTTTAAAATAACATTATTCAGTTAGTTGTGTTCCTTCCAATTAATCCACAACCCCAGCACACTGTGGCGTACATGAAAAGCGCTACATAATATTTGTATGCTGGCCTATTCATTTCAATAAAGGCTTGCCTAAGAGCAGTACTTGATGGATTGCAACCTAGAGCTCTCTTCATATTGAGGCGGTGATAATTATTGATTTTCACCCTCTTGGCATAGAGTGAAACACAGTATTTTTTTTTTAATTTTATTTTTTTCCTTGCAAAAAAATGTGGCATTTGAATGTGAGGCCTGAATAACATAGCATGCAATGTCAAGGTTAATGTATCAGGCTCAGGTACTTGGTTGGCTGAATTTTGTCAAATATTCCAGAGCTGCACGAATCCTTCAAGACTATAGAGAGACTAAAATGGAAAGGAATTTAATTAGAGTGTGCTGAGAATGTAATGTGGGACATTATGCATTTATTAAACAAAGCTGTTTCTGAACCTTTCAAATTACTCATTAGGAAATCTTCATCAACAACCAACAATAATCTTGTGTGTACACCTGAGAAGATCAAATATGATGACAATACATTATGTATTGTATCAGATGCTGATTACCTGAGTTTTTACAAGAATATTTTAAGCAAAGCAAATACTCCAAGATAGTTGATTCTAGAGCAAATGTGTTGTGTTGTGTTGTTGTGTAGCCTATTCCCCTACTGAATGTTCATTTTAAAAACTTACCATGAAACACATTTTTGTTGCCAGGCTAGTTATAATCATTGGAATGCAGAACAACTCTCATTAATTCCAAAGGCACATTGGTCGAGGGTTATTATTAGGTTAGTTTGTTAATGCACAATCTGTCACAAAAGCCTTGAAGTGGAAATATAGCAGATGCACAACAAGTTCTGGTTTGAAATTCCTTAAAGCACCAAAGGCATGAAGAATTTTGCTTCAGTTTCTATGCAGAGAGAAAACGGTGTGGAATGAATGTTGCTTTTTCATTATAAAAATGAAAAAGTTGTTTTCATACCCATTTCCTGCTAATTCTGTGTGGTTTCCTAAATCAAGTTTGCGAGGTCTGCATTAGGATCCGTTCCCTGCTAATCTCTATGAATTCTTAACAGCTGCATCTGGAGCCATATCACATACTGGGCAAATTTCTTTCACACAGGTGTAACATAAAGTTATGCCTGCATAAATGGCAGCAAGAAATAGCACAACTCTATTGTACTATTGGTCTCTTGTCTCCAGTGCAATCAACAGCACAACACACTGGCAGAAGTGCTTTATGGACAGCATTTCCTCCTTGAGCCATTCCTATCGACTTGTGCAATTAATTTTGCCTATTATGGCATGGACAGGTTCCTGGATAAAAAAGCTACATATGAATAATTTAATATTAGATGCACAAATAAACTTCAATAAAAAAAGCATACTAGATATGGGCTCAGACCAACTGAAAAACCAAACTGGTTTGTGGTTTGGTTTTTGGTTCGTGCCTGGGGGTGGCTACTTGCTCTTGGCACACCACTGCACTGCCACCACTGCTGCCATCACACTGCCACCACCATGTCGCTGCCACTGCTGCTGGGAGCACAATGACAAGAAGCCCAGGCATTGCTTCTTCACTGGTGCCTGACCCCCAGCTAATCACCCCAATCAGCTGGAAATTGGGTGCATGTGCAGAAGACAGAAACCAACTTCCTTTCCAGAAGTGTGGGCATTTCTTCTGTACAGGTGCCCAACCTCCTGCTTATCGCCCTGATCAGCTGGGCTGTGGGTATATGCACAGAGGCAGTAGGCCCAGCTCCTGGAACGGAAGCCAGCCCACTATCTCTAATGAAGGAGGTGGCAGCAGTAGCAGGGCCAGGAAGGGAGGCCACAGAAGCAGTGGAAAGAAAGCAGGCATCCATTTTGCCAAAGCAAAGCAAAGCAAAGCACCAAGGGGGAAACCATTTTGGGAAAACAGGATCCCTTAGCTAGGTCTTGAACCAGACCATGATCCAGCCTGATTTGTGGGTTTTTCTGGTCTGTAAGTTCAGTTCATGTCCACCCCTACATTCGACATTATTTTCACAACTTCAGTAGTAACATAAGCAGATGTCCACACTATCTTTGTACCAATTCGTAAATACAACTTCAATCAGAGGTATTTGTGAATTTCCAGGGCAAATCACAGAACGGAACAAAAGAATTAATGGTGTGGAGCTGCATCCCCAGAGATACTTTGTGTTAAATCCAGTTTTCAAACATTATGATTAGAAGCTGAGTAAGGAAAAGGAAAATCATGATAGAGGTTTATAAGAATGATGAATAAGATTGCAAAAGTCCATAGACAGAAATTTATTTTTCTGTGTTCAGGGCTGACACGATGAGATTGACTGGCAGTAAACTTTAGAGAGAGAAGATGAAGAGTATACAATTCGCAAGTACACAATTAATTCTGGAATTTGCCTGAACAAAAATTGAAAGCATTTATGCTTTGCTTTCATTTTTGCATTTAATTGGCATTGCATGCAAGATGGATCTGTTAGCATAGAACTAGACAATAAAATATTAGAAAGGAATGTTTCAGTGAATTTTCTTAGAGTTTTGTTTTTTACGTTTTATTCAAAGAAATTGTAGAACTTTAGGTTACCCTTACTGGGAGAAAGGTAGCATATGAATAAAGCTACCTACCTACCTACCTACCTACCTACCTACCTACCTACCTACCTACCTACCTACCTACCTACCTACCTACCTACCTACCTACCTACCTACATACATACATACATACATACATACCTACATACATACATACATACATACATACAGACGGAACTGTGGCTCATGTTTTAATACTTTTTAGAATTATTTAATATTCTCGGAAGTAATTGGTCCCTAGTTCTTCTTTCTAAGTTCATTACTTCATGTATCTGCCAGTATAACTACAGTTCTATTCAGAGGAGAAATTTTCTAAGTTTTCCCCCCAAGTAGGCCCCCCTCAGGGACGTGGTGGTGCTGTGGGCTAAACCGCAGAAGCCTGTGCTGCAGGGTCAGAAGATCCGGCAGTCGTAAGATCGAATCCACACAACAGAATGAGCACCCGTCGCTTGTCCCAGCTCCCGCCAACCTAGCGGTTCGAAAGCATGCAAATGCGAGTAGATAAATAGGGACCACCTCGGTGGGAAGGTAAACAGCGTTCTGTGTCTAAATCACACTGGCCATGTGACCACGGAAAGATTGTCTTCGGACAAACGCTGGCTCTATGGCTTGAAGAGCGGGATGAGCGCTGCCCCCTAGAGTCGGACACGACTGGACAAAAATTGTCAAGGGGAACCTTTACCTTTACCTTTTAGCCCCCCCTTATAGTCACTGAATTATTGACCTACTTTTTCCCTTGAAAATTATTTCACGAAATGCCTCCCTTCTTTTGATACCTGCAAATAAAATGGAGAAATTGGAGAAGACTGGCTTCTGACAGGAGGCCATTTTCACTTAGCCCTATCTCAGTGGAACTAGTCTGCAGGTTCCAAACAACTTGTTGGCCTAGTGCTAAGCAGGCCACAGGCTCTCTACACCTATATACCAAGAAGACAACACACGCTTTGGGAGAAGAGAAGGCCACAAATATATTGGCTACAAAACAGCAACAAAAGCCAGCATCGACAATTGGATCCAATGCATTGAGAAATCTGATGACCACAAACAGGCCCCAAGCTAGGCCACAATGATCCTGCCCCAGATCCCTGTACAGGAATCATTTAACAATCCAGGTACACAAGCTCCTGCTAGCCAACTTCATACTGTCCAGATTCAACCCCAAAGCCCCAAACTGTCAACAAAATTGTGACAAAGAAAACACTATGTGTCATACCTGTAACCACTGACCAATAACCATAACACCCAAGAAATACAGTACGACTCCATATCTGCTGGGAATTGCTTCCAAGCCCCACCACGAATACTGCAAACCATGGATAATAGTGAACATGATATATATTACATGGTAGAAGGGGAAAGAAACAGAAAAAAAAATGTTCACATGCATTACCAGGACTGGCCACTAGAGGGTGATGGAGACCATTTTATGTATTTTTCATTAACAAGTATCCACAGCATGGTCCCTCTGGCTTCCTCTAGTGGCTGGCTCTGATAATACATGTGAAAATACTTTTTTTCTGGCTTTTTTTTTCTTTTAATATTTTTAATACTTTTCGACTGGGGATAAGTGAAACCAGAAATACTGATACCACGGATACAGGAATCCTACTGGAAACCTTAGGTTGTATAAAACAGGGAGAGAGGGAAGGGGAAAACAGCAAGCTGAAAAGGAGGACCCTCCTGGCTCTTGTTATATGTCTGGCAGGTGGACAGAATTGGAGCCTGATGTTTTCCAGTCTGCCTGCCTGCAATCAAATTCAAGTTTTCCATCAGCCAATGAAAGGCTGATAGTGGAATATGTTCCTAATGGCCAATAGGAAGCCAGTAGAGGAGATAATTCACTCACCATCATCCCGCCACAGTGGAAGCCTCAATGCTAGTTCCAGTCCCTTTTTGCCTTGTAGCCAAACTGACGTTCCCACTCTGGCAAAAAGTAGGGTTCCCCAGGTAAGTCTGGGTCTCCATTTTTAGTACATGCTAGCAGGAAATCAGTGGAATTGGTCACCACATCCTCTTGCTATTCAGTTTCTAAAATGTTTGTCTGGATACAACTAGAACATAAATCCTTGACTTATTTGTGACTTTTTGTCTAGTTTAACAAGGAAATTCTGCTTACACTCTTATGACTGCACATTCAGAAGACAGCAAGAAAATGCACAGTCATTAAGCTTTTTGTTGATTGTGGCACTGTAATTAAATGTTCATATTAAGGCTTTTACACCAAATGTTATGGATGAGAATTTTTTTAAAAAAGAGAAAGTGGCGGGGAAATAAATAGCAAGTCATAACAGTTGTATTATTAGACTAGTTTATAGTTGTGGAACTTCATTAGTCTGAACAATGCAGACTATGAGACAGGAAATAATTGCTAGAAATAACATATTGAAGCTGAAGAGTCACAGCATTATATGGCTCATTCATAGCCTAGAGGCATGCTTTAACCCATTTGGCAAGGAGTGGGACAGCCGTAGGTTTGTGCATCCAGCTGCACCTCATAAGCTCCACTTGTAATGACATGGGGGAAGGGGGCGAACTGGATTTGTTGTTGAATGTGTGCATTTGGCCAAAATAAAATGCATACAGAATGAGTGTCTTAAGAGCAAAACTCATGAAAATGTGTGCATATTTTGCACTTTAAAAAAATCTGTGAAATAATGCAGAAATACGAATGAACAGATTTAAAATTCACTCAAAGTTAAACATTCAGATGGGCATAATACACCTATACTTCTCCCTCTCATTATATATAATTGCATGCATGATTTACACAGGTTCATGTTTATAAGGAGATAACTTACATATGAAACCCATTTCAGTGGAGTTATTTGCTAACACAGTGCTCTCCAAAACATCCATGCTTTGCCTCCCAGAAGGTAGCTAAAAATACAGCTTTAAAACAAAGTTGAAGATACATGAATAAGAATTCTGCTAAAATATCATACTGATTTTGGAATCACAGCACAGCAGAAAAAGAAACCTTATCCCACAGTCAAGGAAACTCTAGGATTTCTGTGTAGAGAGTATTCTCAGAAGTGATTTACCAGTCCCTTCTTCTATGAGTCACCATGAAACACTTCTGTCATTTTAAATCTCAATATTTCAATGAAATGGTTTCCAAACTTTTCAGACTGAGGGCCACAACATATATGTTCCAGATTTTCAAGGGCCACAGGAAGACACATGCATATGCATACGCCTGCCTGCACACACTCCTGCACGCCTTGCAGACATGCAGGCCCACATGCATGCACTCCCACACAGACATGCATACACACATGCCTGGGTCGGATAAAAAGGCAGAGCTATGCAGACCGTAGTTTGGAGACCCCTATTTTAATGCATATGGAAGTGACGTGCATTGAACATGAAACTTGGGAGCCAAAATCTCAGTCTCATAAGCTCTGCAGATGTGCTAGAACTGACAGCGGGGAGGTTTTCCTCCAGTTTTAGAAAGCCATATTATATGTTCCTTTAGGTGAAAACTAGAGATGAGCATGAACTTGACAAATGGTGGTTTGTTATGGTTTGTGGTTCATGGTTAGCTATGAACCATGAACCACGACTCACCATGAACCAACCAGAAAACCAACTGAGTTCATGGTTTGGTTTTTGGTTTGTGCCTGGGGGGAATATCTGCTGATGTTGCTCAACTGCTACTATTATGCCACCACCAGTGCCACTGTCCCACCACTGCTGCCTATCAACTGGGTGGTGGGCATATGTGCAGAGGTAGCAGCCAGCTCTGGGAAGCTGGGTCCATTGCCTCTGCACATGCACCACCACTGCCCAGTGGATAGATGGGTGCTTTTGTAGAAGCAGTAAGCTTGGCTCCTGGCTGGGAAGCTGGGCCCACTGACTCTCAGGATGGCAGTGGCAGCAGAAGAGGCAGCAGGACCACGTAGGGAGGTGATGGGGGAAGGAGGTGAGCAGGCGTCCCTTTTGATGAAGCAAAACAAAGTGCTGAGGAGAAACAAAAAGTTTGGTGCATCATTTTTCTTCAGCAAAATGGAATCCCCGAACTGAGCCAGTCCGGTTCTTTTCTCTCTTTTTTTTTTTGTATGTTTGTTTGTTTTTGGTTTGTGGGTTTTCCTCTAGAGAAAACTACTGAAAAGCTTAACTACTGAAAAGCTTAATTTACTTGGTGAAGTCCTGAGTTATTAAAATATTTGTGTTTCCATAAGTTATTAAAAGTTATTAAAATATTTGTGTTTCCATAATTCTGATGGGATGAGCTACTGAGAAAATTACCAATGCAGTTTCAGTCCTTCAATATGAATCTTGATTTTTTGTTTCCAGTTTTCCCACTGATTATTATTGGGATGATCTGTTCAAACACTGCAGCCAATTGTGAGAGGATGATGCCTACCAGAAAAATAGGTCCCTTTGATACCCTTTTATTTGTTGCCCTTATAAATTATGTTAAAATATTTTAAGCATTTTTAAACAGAATTGAATGTCATTTGGAGGGATGGTTAACCCTTTAGGGGGACCAGGTAGGCCTGCCAGGTCTGAATATGCATAAGGAGCAACAAATAGGCCTGGGCTAGTCCAAAGGAGGACTCCTCTAGTTAATACAGTATGGCTTTGATGATTTGTAAGAAAAGACTGGACCTCTTCAAGGCACAGCATCTTTGCTGATTACAGGCATTCCACTTGGTTTTGGGCCAGAAAAACCAATCCAAAACATGGGTGAATGAATGATTCATTGTAAGAAAGCAGCATTTGTGACACGAAACAGCATCATTCCTGATCACAGAGTATGTTTGTTACGGCATCAGCATTAGTTCTGAATCATCTAGCTTTATTGAACATGATCCAATATGGGACATCCTTTATTTTGGTTTTAAATCATCAGGAGATTATTCAAATCATTGAAGGCATCCTATATCCTGAGGCACATGACAGTTTGTTTTTCTGAGCAGAGGAACAATTTTTTTTCCTGAAATTGCTAAAGAAAATGCTCCCCTTCATTGGTCCATGTATGCTTCAGACTGTAAATTATAAAGTTAATATTTGTCTCCTATGATAAGCCACATGTACAATTTCACAACTACCATGGGGGATAAATATATAGAGCCTAATAATCTTTATTTGCTTTTGATAGCGAGAGCTGAATCTGTGTGAAGATCCTGGTAGTCGCATAATCCCAAACAAGAGAGAATGTGAAAGCATTTACATAAGGCAGTGAGCGGAAACCTTATAGCCAGTTTTGTAAAGAAGTTTAGGTTAAAGATACTAGCTCCATGGAAAAAGTGAGGTAATGGCATAACCAGTACCTGCACTTCAACATTTGCCTCTACATTATTGGTGTGGAGCAAGCCAAGATCTACTGAATGTTCCAAATCATGTATACATAACAGTGATAAAAATTGTAGCCAAAGGGCAAATGCATTATCCTATTTGCCTGAAGTGCTAGCACATATCTGAACCTCTAAGAACAGTTATAGGCCAGTTATTGTTACAAGATCAGCACAGAAGTAGCCCCATACTGAGACAATCTTCAACTTGATTTCTCCACATGAAACCATGTTTTAATCCACAATTTAATTCATAGCTTCTCTCACATTAATTTTAATCCATTTGGCATTTCCTTTTTCTAGAAAAATAAAAGTCTAGATGTGCTTGAAATGGAAATAAAAATGCATTAATGCATCGAATGTGAGAGGATATTGACCTTTTACAAGGTTAAAATGCATCACATCTACATGGCTACACAACCAGAGAAAAGCATTTAATCTGATGTACTTTAGTGCTTTCTTAACAACATAGCTTAAGTGAAACAAAGGTCAACATCCCTGGAAATTATTTAATATGCTTTGCATTCAAGGGCTTGCTTTTCAAAACTCTTGAGTTAAAATGTTTAAACCTTTCAATGGCTTTAACTTTAGTGCATTGCTCAGCCCCTGAAGAGTTAGCTTATCGCTATAAACCACACATGGTTGCTAGCTGTACCTCAAAGAAAATGTAAAATGTATTCAGACTCTTTGATAGTTCAATGTGGATCCTATAAAATGTATGAAAGACTGGAAAACTCATGCATCATGTTGAATGTTATGCTTAATGCTATCAGCACTGATAATCCTAGTTTTATAAAACTAGGAATGCAGTTTTTTAAAAATTAGAAATATGTAGCTAGAGATTGCTGAAAGGTATGGACTGCAGATGTTTAGTAAGAAAATAACATTGTTACTGATATAAAACTCTATAAATGATTGATCAGATATGGACAAGAATGTGAATTTTCTTTTTGAGACTGCAATGTTATATTCACTCACCTGGGAATAAGGCCTGCTGAACTCAGCAGTCTTACTTTTGATATACAATTGTGCTGATGGTTAGCATGAAGTTATTCATATTGTCAGGTTAGACATGATTTATAATGAAGGGACTAGCCACAGATTCCATCATATTATTTCAGTCTGTTCAACTGAAGGACTTCAGTATCTGTTCTGAATTTACTGAAATCAAGACAATCACACAGACTTTTCTTCCCCCATCTTGAACCCCATTCTAATATTCATGTTATGGTATAAAATCTCATGAAAGACTGCATATTTCCCAACAGTTGAAATCCTCATGAAATACTGATCAAGCAACTGAATTAAGTAGATTTGTCTGTGGTGGCACTGCTTAACTTTTTGGGATTGCCAACTCTGTCATGAGATGTAAGCCCACTCTGGATGTCTGTCTTACAAACGCAGGCTTCCCATATTATGTTTGTGAAGTAGAAACAATTAATATCAAGTATATTATTCCTTGAAAATGATAACAATGTATATATTTGGATAATTTTACGTTCCGCCCACCTTGCCGAAATATAAAGAATTTATCTCGGTATATCAGTTCAGTCAACTGTCAGAAAATGTCTGAGCAGGGCTGGAGAACCTCAAGAGTTCTGGAGCCTTCACACACCCCAGCTCCTTTTATTTATTTAATTAATTTTTTTTTTATTTATACCACGCCCATCTGATCTTCCGACCACTCTAGGCGGCTCCTCTATATGTTCTCCCTAACGAACAGATTTGCCTTCGGGCATGACAATTTCTCTTGTCTCCACTTCTGCTGCCACCAGAGGAAATCCTTCCTCAATTACCAATCAGGACGTCAGAATCAGTCGTGTCAAATATAATGTTGTTTATTAACAGATTAACATATTTAACACTCAAGGAAATCATAGATGGTATTGTATTTGATATTCATTAAACTTCATTTAACTTGGAAATATGCTGGTTACTTTATATTTAGTTTCAATCACTTTAAAACAATTTATTTATTTCTTATAGTTTTCATTGCATTCAGTTTTCTTATACGTTTCTTTCCAAAGCAGTTCTTACAACTACCTCTTTCCCTAACTCCTAACTAACTGTCCTATATTATCACTAACTGAAACCCCTAACTCCTGTCCAACTGAAACTCTAACTGATTATAACTGTCCTCCATTCACTTCTTATATTCCTTGGTTCCGCCCTCCTGCACAACCATTGGCTACTGAATCAGTGTTCCATTGTGATGGACAGGTGTGGTTTCTGGCCTCTCCATCACACCTTCAAATGCCCATTCCTGGACCTTTGAGAGTTGTAGCACTTCCAGAAACCTTTCACTCCCCATCACTGCACCCCAAGCACTGTGGGGGATTTGGGCCACTAGAGAGCACAAAGGAGATTTTTCAGTTTTCAAAAAAAAAAAAAAAAGCTACTTTATGCCTTGAGATGGCCAAAAACACTTTTTTAAAAAAATTATCTAGGTATGTGGGATAATTAGAAGTGCTGGGGGACACTAAAGACTCATTAGAAATGTCTAAGAGAACACAAAGGGCATTTCTGGACAGAATATTTTTTAAAAATATATATCTGGGGGATTTAATGTGGGGGTGCTAATTTACCTATATTTACCTAATGTTTTATCCACCAACTGAAGTCAATGCATATTCTCTAGAGATGTAAACTACATTATTTTTTCTCATTGATTGCTGTCTTGACTTGGTGAGTGGTCTGAAATGGAATTTCCTACCCCCATGTTATCATTCTATTTGAGTCAAATAGGTAATGAGACAAAGGCTTCTGCATTTCTCATGCTTATTCATGCAGAGGAGCTAACCTAGGATTTACTCCCCAAGATGGTTTTCTGTAATTTTTTTCTCTTCTGTGCTTCTTAGCCATTCATATGCAATGTGTGTGCGTGTGTTTCATTTATCTGAAATGCCTGAGCCCTGAAAATGTACTTGTATAGGAGGTGTGTTTCTTCTACCCATGAGTTTTGAAAGATGCAAAATTACTAATTTCACTGAGACTACATAAATCAAGTAAAATGACTTTCCCACCCAATTTCCAGACTTACTGACCTTTATAAACCATGTTCACCCGATCACAGTTACAATTCGTTTATCTATGTTCTTGACAGCACAGGTGGACTGGGAGTGGAGGAAGCATGGTTTGGCCTTTAATTTCCCTGTTTTCTCTACACTATTAGAGAAAAAGATACCTTACTATATCCATGCTTTTTTATTGGAACAAACCAACTAGATGGGTAATGAAGCAAACTGCCTAGAGTGGTGGGCACGTAGTTTCCTTTTGCCTACCCCATCTAATACCCCTTTCCCTGCCAACTGCACAGCAGCAACAACTCATAAATCTATTACTGTACATATTTTTTCTTCCATTCTTCCCATGTTGTGATTGTGCCTGCCCCTCTTTTAGATTTTTTAATATGTTTCACTCGGCTAAAGTAAGTTTGCCACCTGAATGCAGTGCTCAATTAATCTGGTTAATTAAAATCAGTGGCCAAACTCCTATTGCAAGGAACCATGCCCACAAGCACAGATACACAACTGGTTTTTGCCAACTGTCAATTGCATACCCAGTAGTGTGCCTCATCAAATCATGGCCTGCTTGACCAAAAGATGACAGGGCATGCAACAGCCAGCCAGTAAAATGTCCCCCATTGGCTTGCACAAATACTTAGTTGTGTAGGTAATATGATTCTAGCCACTGGAAGTACAGTAAATCTAGTTTCCTGTGCTATTGCAACTGACCTGTGAAGAACACCCAGGAACAATGTGGTGAAAATAGAAGTAGTGGCTGGTACAATTTCTCCATTCTACGTAACTCTTAAGGCATATGGATTTGAGGGCAGATATGGGAACTCTGCTCTACTTTTAACTCACTAGCTTACATAGATGTCATCTGCCTCAGCCACTTTTCCTTTATGTCTTTGTATCATATTTTACTGGCTTCTTTAATTTATCTTCTGAGACAGATAAATTTGGGGTTTTGGGGTTTTTTTACTTTAAATTTCCTACCTACTCAAGTTTCTTCATAACAGCTTCCTTTTTCTTAGTTTGTCTCATATGTTCTCCACATGACTTTAAGAGGCTTTCATTCCAACAATTTTTTTTCTCCTCAAAGAATCAAGGTGTTGACTGCCTTGTTGCTACTAGATGAATATCCAGTCCCCAAGTGGTAGGAATGTTCTCTGGGATATCCACTAGGGTTTGTGGGGGGTTACATTAAATCTGACCTGCAGAATAACTTAAACATCACTGCTTCAGGACTTCTCACAAGCTTTCTTGATCACAATGATTTTTGGGAGTATCTGAGACATTTTGGTCTGAAAGAATTGTTACAGAATTCACGCAGATTTGGACCTACAACATAGGCATCTGCACAATTATAAACAAATTTCAACCCCATGTCATCTCCAGATCTCCCACCACCACAAGGCAAAACACCTCTGAGATTAAAAAAAAAGTACCCCAACAAATTTGCTCCTTTTTGGTTCTTGTGTAGTTCCCTGCCTCAAACAATAAGAGGTATTGGGAAAGAAAAAATGTCCTGTGTCACTTCTGGTAGAACCAAAATGGGAAGATCCTAGAAGCAGTGTCTATCCAGTCTGGTGTAATGGATAGAAAAGTGATGGACTAGAACTCTGGAAATCCAAGTTTGAATTCCCATGAAAACTCACTGGGTAATGTTACTGATAGAAAAAAACTCCTTCAATACTTTAATTACTTTAAGAATCCTATTAGGCATATCAAAACAGCAACCAGAAGCAGAAGTGATTTATTCTAGTTGTCAGTGGTTGGCCTCATTGAGGGAGGGAATATAATTATCTGTCAGTTCAAGAAATAGAAGCATGTACATGTTACTGAACTCTGTCCCTAACTCCAACTGTAACCATAACTTTACCACTAACCTTTATAGATTGGTTTTCAGTGGGTTAGAAAGTACTTCAAGAATCACACCTCAGTAAATGTGAAGGTTTTTGTTTTCACAGTGTCTGTGAATGAGGGTTAAGATTACAGAATCTACTATCGAGAAGCCTAAATATGTATATCTTTTTGAGTACAGCTGATATAAAATGTGGGGACACTTTACAGGGAGGAGATCTCAAATATTTCTCTCATTTCTAGAGGCAGAATCTGAAACTAATCCTAACTCCCACAAACCTAGAGGGCTTCCATCCTCTGCATCCAAGATGAATGTGAGGAATCACTTTTGACAAACCCTAAACATACAGTTTAATGATGGAAAAAATTATATAGGAAACAAGGTGCTTCATAAAAGATAAAAGAAACCAGACCCAGGCCCAAAGCAATTTGACTGCATAAACAACCAATGAAATCATAAAGTGAAGGAGAAAACAGAGAAAAAAATATGCAATAGAGATGGGCACAAGGGACTAGTCAGCAGGGTTTGTTTCCCAGCTAATCAGCTGATCCACAGGACAGTGCCATGCCCCCTCCAGCAGGTGTCCCCTCAGCAGCAGTGGTCAGAGGAGGCAGGGTGGGGCTCTGCTGCTGAGGGGTCACCTATTGAAGGTGGTGGGCACTAAATTGCAGATCAGCTGTTCACCTGGGAAACTAATTGTTACCAGTGTCTCATGCCCATTTCTAATGCAAATCATACAATTTGTTGTGTTGTTGTTTTTTCAAACATGTGTAGCTGCTGAGATTCAAAGAACAAAAATGGGCTAGAAGTTTCTTAAAATTACGAGCATGTGAAGGAGTAACAGTTGATTCTATTCCAAGCTCATAGTGAAATTAAAATTTTGAACTAGAGATGGATGACACTTCCATTTGAGTTCTATTTGACCAGAATTTACTAAAATTCATAAAATTAGAATGTGAGAGAAAATGAAGCTGACAAACTTGCCCATCTTCAAGGGATGAGTTAGACTGTCTTTGTGGCTTGCTTTGGATCAGAATTTGCCAACATTTACAAAATCTGATCATGTGAGAAAGCAAACAAATAGATGTACTATGTTGATTTTAAACTTCCTGTGTCAAAGACCTACCTTCCTTCCAACAGTCTGTATATCACCATTAACACTGAGAGGGCTGCACAAATTACAGTTTCAAGTTTTGAGATCCAACTAGTGAAAATTCAAACAACGATCCTGTATGAAAATGCAAATATAGCCACAAGAGACACCAGAATTGAGCCACCATGAGCCCAACTATCTTTCTTTGGATACTATTAATAAAAAGGGTCACTACATGTTGTGGTTTCAATGTTCAAAGCATAACCTGCACTGCCAACATTTGAGAGTAATTATATTATTAGTAACATAAAGATCGAGGTAAAGGTTCCCTTTGACATTTTTAGTAGAGTCGTGTCCGATTCTAGGGGGCGGTGCTCATCCCGTTTTTCAAGCCATAGAGCCAGCGCTTGTCCGAAGACAGTTTTCGTTGTCACGTGGCCAGTGTGACTAGGGAGCACCGTTTTTTCCTTCCCACCGAGGTGGTACTTGCGAGCAAACACGGGGCTCGAAAGCACGCGTGAATGCCTGGACAGAGAGTAATCAGGAGTTTGCACACGCTAAAATAAGCTGAGTGAAGTCCTGGAACTCAGCTAGCCGAGCTACAAGCCTCCTTCTTACAAGTCTGCCCACATAAGAACACCCTTGTACTCTCAGATATTACTGAAAGAAAAACATGTGGGCTTTGTAGTCCTTAGACTTAACTAGCACCACAGGCAGGACTCCTTAAGTATGCTAGGCTGACGCAGCACTCTCAGATGACCCTAAGACAAGTCTTACTGTTCAGGAAACCAATTGATTTTTATAATCATTATTTTATTAAAAAATAAGCATGTTTCTAGGTATCAAAACCAAACTAAGCCAAGGCAAGTAAATAAGCATTGAGTTAGTTATTTACAACTCTGTAGTGAGGCAAAGAAAACATGAAAAATAGAAAAGTGTTCAAAAACCTTACAAGAATATAAAAAGCCATTAAAAAGAATAACAACAGTTCCAGTCTAGTAATTCATCAGGAAGAACAAAATAATCCAAACATGTTATAAAAAGGCTATAGTCCTCAGTGATCCTGTAGAATAAAAATCCTGTACCAAAAAGAAAAATTCAGTAAATGTCCCATTGTCCTTAGAAAAGAAAAATCCAGTAAATGTCCCATTGTGCTTAGAAAATTACAAGAGCATAGTCCATATGAAGTATTCCAAACATAAAAGACCATAGAGAAATAATCCATAGGAAATAGTCTTAAAGAAATAGTCTTTAGGAAATAGTCCATAGGTCCAAGGGTAATCCAGTATAGCATAAGAATCAGTCCATGTATAGTTCATGTGTGTAGGCCACAATTAAGTCTTGTAAGACATTAGGGTGAGTCACGAATGACTGAAGAGTCGGTCTTGAAAGACAATGTCCATAGGCAAAAAGTTCCTTTTTCAAGAGTAACTGGCAAGGGCTTATTTTACCTTCCCACGATGTCATCCAATCAGAGTCTGTTACTAGGCAAACAGTCCTGTTGCACCACATGACTTCTTTCCCATACTCACCAGATGTTATTTGGGTACTGTGGTTTAGCAAAGAGTCACAACAATTTCCATCTATCTAATCACCCCGAGTTCTTTCTCAGGCTCTCAGAATAACATTCTCTCTGCTCGCCTAGAAAACAACATGTCAGCATAGCATAGATACTTTATACAAAGAACAAGATGGAACCTCTCCTGCTCATTTCTTAATTACAAAACCCATATTCCTTACAAATTTTTAACTCAAAAACCCATCTCATCTACTCGCATTTACATGCTTTCGAACTGCTAGGTTGGCGAGGAGCTGGGACAAAGCAATGGGAGCTCACTCCATCGCATGGATTCGATCTTACGACTGCTGGTCTTCTGACCCTGCAGCACAGGCTTCTGCAGTTTAGCCCACAGCGCTACCACGTCCCCATTATTAGTAACATAAGAATGATGTAAATCTATCATCATCTTTACAGTAGCTAGTCTTTCTCTGCCCTCTTACCACAGGTTGCTCTACTGATATTTAATCTATTGCCAAAAAACTGGCAGGTGACTTTGCTTGGTGAATCAGGTGATGGGGCCATATTCACAGGCAGACAGCTGTCATTGTGCCTCAAGAGACTGACTATGCCACCTGAGCAAATTATTCAGCATCCACTGGCCTCAGACCAGATAATTGCCCAATCTGCTTCTCACAATTAGAGACACATCATATACTTCACAGCTCATTTTTTAAAATCATTGCATGAGCTGAATCAGAACTCAAATAGTTAAGATACCATTCAATGTTCACAAACTGGTGCCTAAAACATTCTCCATGCCTTTAGGCCAGTTCTGACTCCTTGTGATGATTGTTAAGCTTGTCTTGTGCTGCTGAAATTTGAAGCAGATCCCGCTTCATATTCTGAATCTGGATACTTTTTTGTGTGTCGAGGCGTACTATGTCATGTTCTATGGGGATTGGAGAAACATGCGGGGAGAGAAATAGTTAAAGCTGTAGCTTAAAAGTGTTGGCTTTTTGTTCTTTTTGTAGATTATCTTCAAAGACTGGCCACCTACAAGGAAATCTGCTGTATCTCTGAAGAAGAAAATCTCCTTCTGGAGTCCAGTCCACAGGAGAATTCTGAAAACTTGGTCCTATTCCTGCTTCCTGTCCAGAGCTCCAAAGCTGGTTAAAGGTATTATCCATGCTGGTGAGAAGATTTGAGTCTGCTGGCAATTTTCTGTCTTAAATAAATATTTCAGTACTAGGGATTATACCCTTCAATAAAAGTCTTTTCTACAGTAAACAACAGCACCTTGGCCTGTTGCCTTACACAGTTATTATAGTTGACCTTTCTTCTTGCTACAGAAATCACAAAAGTACCTTCACAAAAGCTACACATGTCTACATTTTATGGTATATTTTGAGCATAAAGGAAATGTACATGTTAAATAATGGGACAGAAATGTAAGTGGAATGCAAAGAATGTGGACAGCAAGCAGACGGAAAGCAAGTATGCATGAAGACTAGAAATCTGTTCCAGTGCCAAGGTAGCTCTAGTAATAAGGTCTAACAGTGCTGAAGTCTTGCTATTAGAGCCTTCTTGATGCAATGACAACATTTTAAGAGCAACACCACAACAGACAGTCCCCACAGTTGGAGTAATCTCGCTGCAGGATTAGTAGTCAAATTGAAGTTAAAAAAACCTGTCTTACTAGGTGGTAAATCAGTAGAAAGAACAGTAGTTAACAAAGAAATGGTCAAGTGGTTTGAATTCAAAGCATGAGGGCAGAAATGACAATAAGTAAGGTTTCCACAACAGAAATAAAGCACAACCCAAGCCAGGTTCTAAACAAGAAACAAATGATAAAGTCCCAATATTAATGTTGTTTCTGGATGTTAGTCCCAATCTGGAACTGAGACTGTAGTAACAGAGCTGGATTAGACCTTCTCCCCTGCACAAGGTTCAGCTTTAGGTAGTTTTATTGAGGAACCTCTAGTTTTGGTGTTGACGCATATGGAAATAGCTTGTCTTCCTCGATGAGCACAGCAAAAGCAACCAGGTTTGGCATGCACTATTTGATTTATGATCCTAATGAAGAAGTTGATATTGAGAATTAAGGGGGGGCTTCAACACGGTATTAAGTATGATAACAAACACTGACAGTTTGAAGTGGATTCCACAAATCACTGATAATTCATACTACAGTGGGGTCTTGACTTAAGAACGGCCCGAGTTAAGAACATTTTGACTTAAGAACCACTCTCATAGGAAAATATTGACTTGACTTACATACTTAGATTTGAGTTACGAACTGAAAAAAACCCACGTGGGAGGCAGGGAAAGTGCAAAATTTGAACTTTCAGTTAACTGTTGGCCAGTGAAAAGGGTGCCTGTCTGCTTCCTCACTCCTTCCAGCGTTTAGAGAGTGGATTGGGAGACAGTCTTCGGACTGCCTGGTACTGCCTGGAGTGTATTTTCCCTGCCTTCCCTGAACCTTTCTTGACCTAAGAAAAAAAGAAACAAAATATCCCCCTCTAGTGGTCGAAGGCGGAATAGCAGCTTCCCATTAGTTTCTATGGACGGAAAAGAGCAGATACGGATCAAATGGTTCTCAATGCATTCCTATGGGAAATGCAGATTTGACCTGAGAACTTCCAATACGGATTAAGTTCTCAAGTCAAGACCCCACTGCACTCAGGTGTATTTCTGAGTGCAGTTTTAATTTCGTTTGGAATATCTTATTACCTGAGATTTTCCTCTGATGCTATTTGACTGTTATCATGAGAAGTGCCTTTTTCAATACTCCACCAACTCTTGAAATTACAAATATTAATATTTTTTAAAGAAATAACCAAAGGACTGAGAAATACATTGAACTTCCATCAACTTATAGAGTTTTGTGTCATTTATAGGTACCAATTCTTAACATGTTGTGAATATTTAGAAGCCAGCAGAGAAGTTTCCAAGGTGTTTGTTTTTTATACACAAAAAACCAAAATGAAACATGAAATTGCAACTGACAGATTTATATATAGTCCGTGTCTGAAAGTTGCTCATGTTTTTGGATAGTCATGGAGACTATCAATTTGTCTAGTGTAATAAGAAATAAAATAGTTCATCAATAAACCAAATAAAGTATATTTCCAGGGAGAAGTTATGATATAGTGTAAATTGTTTCTGGATTTCTGGACAGTTGAAGAGATTGATGTATGAAGTAAAGGCAAATGCATTACTGGACCAAACTGCCTGGAAACTCAGTGTTTAAAATCTCCCAGAAGTAATCAATCAGCAGTATTTCAAGGCATAAACACTATCCTCTTAAGAGGAAATATGTTGTGATGGACAGTGCCGGATAACTAAGCTCCTTCTCAAAATGTGTTTGGTTGTCTGCTGAAGGGATAATTTAAACATTTGTGCACGAACACATGTATTAATCATAAAGTGTGAGATTTAAAAAACTGTAATATTCACATTAATCATTGATAGTTGCATCCCACTGGTATTGAGAAAGAAACAACTGCTGGAACTGAAGATAAAGTCAAAGGGAACTTTCTGCTTCCATAGAGAAGAATGTTCAATAGCGTCTGAAGCAGCTGAGCACAAATTCTGAAGGAAGAGAAAGCAATATAAGAAGGAAACACTGATTTCTTCAATGCTTATTTAATACTAAGAATCTATTTTGTTGGAGCAAATATGAGTGGATAGACAAGAAAATAGATACTCAGTAAAATCCAGCACATGTGTGGGTCCATATAAGAATTCTTACCTTCAGCCTTCATGCACTCCAGGTGTCCTTCTGCACCAGGTAATGTCATTATTTTCCAGTACTTGCCAGGTAGTACTGTGAACCAACCTACTTCATGATGAATGGGGTAGACAGATAAAGGCAAGAACTGGTGTCACACGAGCTATAACACATTGGGTGTATGTATGTGAGAGCAGATGAAGTAGCAAGCAAGTGGGTGGGGGAAGATCATTTGGCCTCCACATCAAACAGCAAAACATCTTATGCAGAAACTGACCTAATTGTTTTATGGCTGGTTAGCCTTTTGACATGCATTTCTATTAGATTCCTTCTAATAGGATGTAGCCAAGATACATATGATCTAAACAGAAACAGTGCAGTCCTGTGCATGTCTGCTCAGAAGTAAGTCTCAGAGACCAGCATCCTCCTGAGCTTCCCCTGAATGGTAAATCCCGCCAGCCCAGTGGTGCAGGATTGTGCCACCTCTGCTTGTGTTGCCATTGTGCAAACAGTTGTCTGTTGAGAATTTTGGTTAAATGTGTATTCTCAGAACATTGGCAGTTAGGAGATTTTAGTGTGCATAGACACTATGACACTGAGAGACTAAAATATCAGCTTAGTCTATTAACATATATACAGAGAAAATACTGTAGACATTCATTTGGCAGCATAACATGACATGATACAACACATAGCATAGAAAAATGTGATCTGACTTACAGCAGATGATATGTTCTGTTTACACATGACTTATATACAGTTCTGGGACTTCATTTTTCAGTTACATAAAGTTTCATCATGTACCACAGCTGTACATCATTAAGTCTCAAACCTGGATATCCACACCTAAATACAATCTGTACATGACTCAGGTAAAATCAGCCATTTTACTTTCAACTATACAAAGTTTATATTTAATGCATATTCATATCAAAATCTGAACATTGTCTCCATGAGGAAAGCTAGTACTAATGAGATTCTGCTGAGTGGATACTCCTGGCACCACTGTAACGCCAGGAATTTCCACTCAGCAGAATTTCTTTAGGATGCAGAATAGGCCATGGAATGTGAGGGGACATGGAAATAAAGATAGGACTGCTGCCTTTCAAACCAATGATGAATTCAAATTAAATGGGATCCAAGATAACCCTCCATTGTGTCAGAGGAACAACTGCCATATTCGATGCACACTTCAAGACACAGCTATGAGACAATAAGGAAGACACACTATAGAAGTTGCTGAAGTAGTGTAAAAACAATCACCATATCCATCCACAGCATGTTCCGTTTGTATTGGCCAGCATGCAGCTAATGCATACAGACCTACAAATGTACAAATGTAGACACAAAATGTCAGTACATGGCTTCCTTTCTGTCTCTCCCTCACTCTGTTACGCGTATATACACCAGATAATAAATTTTACTGCTGAATGTATCTTGAATAGCAAATGTTCTATGAGGAATATATAGCTAGATCTATTGTAAAGTCATCTATTTTATTAAACATTGTTAATTCTTTTTCAAAATGTCAACAATGATGAATGTATTAACTCAGCCTGCTTCAAAAAATGGGTGCTGCACAGTGCTATCTTGTTGGGGGTCAAGGTCAGATGAAGCCTCCATTCACAAAATAAAGATGTTTCAGGGTGCTCATCGTATTTTAGCCTCTATTTTTTGCACATTAATCCACATTCTGTTTGGGTGTACCCCATCATAAATTATAATCAACTTGTCAGGTTGCAAATCCCGTATTATGAATTTTCACACATGGCACTAAACCATATAATCAGAACATGAAGCATAAATGTCAGGATGCATCATTGTTAGCATGATCGTAATTACACATGATCTTTTTTCCAGTACTATACTACAAGAACAATATAGTGCTGGAAACACAGGTGAAGGTAGTAGCTATGAACAAAAATGGCTACCAGGGTCTCTGTAGGAACAGTGGTGTAATGTAGCCAGGGCTCCCAAGGTCAAAGTCCCTGGATCTTTTATGCAGCAGGAATGGTGATACCATCCACCCCTAAGGTTTTCTTGTTCCTTCTGAACTGAGGTGCAAGCTTCATTGTAGCTAGGAGAGAAACAGATTTTCCCTGAAACATTATATAAGTTGGAAGCTCTGCCTGTTCCAGTATAAAGTGTTTGAGGATGGTTGGATCTTCAATGGAAAACTAAGAGTCATTATTTTTACTAAAGGCTTCTCCTCATTTGTTGATATGCAGCAGTCCAGCTGTCTGCATTTTTAGAGCCTCCTTACTGGGAAATGATTCTGGGAAGTAACATGAAAAGGACCTGCACTTCCAGTTTTACCACTAAACCACTGCACAGGAGCTGGCACGTTGCTTACGTTGCTAATTCTGATGCTGTCAAGGTGGAAAAAGCACTTGTATGTTGCAGAGTTGGACCTTTTTATTTCCTCTGGTAGGTAAAGGGCTAATAGCAATGAACATTTGAGCATATGCAATGATTTCAGAATATGGATACTTAGACATGTTGAATATGAATGCATAGAATAATTTTCCAATTATCACAGTTTGAATTATGAAAAATATTGGCATGCTTGGGATCAAAGCCATAGATTTGAAATAATGAACTACAAGATTTAACCTATGAATCAAAATATTTTGAATTTTGGTGGCACCGTATACATTTTAAACATTTAGAATATCCCTAAGAAGTTAGATTTGCAGTCCACAACACTTTAATTTTATGTTCTAAAAATTTCTTTTTTGATTTTTATTTAAAATGTATTTATACAAAACCCAAAAACAAACAGAAAAAGTAAAAAAAAAATCTATTAAAGAAATATCTCAATAGACAGTGTTCCCCGCCCCCCTCATACCATTTGGGAGTAACAGCCTGTACTATTTACACTTCTGGAGCCCCATCTCCCTTCCAGAATTGCATTGACTCTTGCCACTTCCTTTTTGATAATACAAAATTGATACATTCTCCCCATATATCTACTAGAGCAGGGAGAAATGTAGACAAATAAGGGCAGCTATAGGAAAGAAAAATAAGACTATTAAGCTAAGTACTAAGTGGTTGTTGTGGGTTTTTCGGGCTCTTTGGCCGTGTTCTGAAGGTTGTTCTTCCTAACGTTTCGCCATTCTCTGTGGCCGGCATCTTCAGAGGACAGCACTCTGTCCTAAGTACTAAGTGCTAAGCAGACCAAACAGTCTAGGGTACAAGAGTGCTAATTAACACAGATGTTCAGAGAGGTGAATGTTTGAGGGCTTAAGGTGTTTGAATGTGTCTAAAAATTAGACAGTCATTTGTATGGACTCCAATAAAGTCTTTCTCTATTACTTCTGACTCCAGTTTCTGTTGACTGAAAAACAAGTTGAGTAAAAAAAAGTTTTGATTAGTTATTGAAACTTAAGTTGATACTAACACTTGGTCTGAACTTTTTAGATTGCTTGTGGAAAAATGTTCTAATGTTGATTAATGAACATGTCCAAGTCTTTCAGAAACATATTCAGTACACAAACTCTCACCATCTCATATACCAACATCATACATGCACATGAGCACACATGCACACAGTCAATTGTGTCTGCTAAACGAATATGTCTTCTTCTTGCATGCTTTTGCTGCTTCTCTTGAGATCAAGGTCTGGACTATATGAACCCCAGTTTTCTCCCCAGAAAGATCAAACTTTTTTGTGTTTCCTTGGTATCTCTTCTTCTAGGAATCCACCGCTACTTTCTACCTATCTGTTTCAAGAGACTCCGTGTACAGGTGAGGCAAAAGTTCTTATTTTGGTAGCTGCTGTTAGATAAAGAAATATTTTCACCATTAAAAGAGCTGGGAAATAGAAGAGGATATTTATCTTCTTTAGCCTTAGTCTTATGATGCAGGGGAGAAGAAAGGAATTCAAATGTGTAGTACAATGCTTTATGGAAAAGACAGGAACAGCCTTCGTTCCCAGTGAATTGCTCTATTATTTATACGAAATCATACTTGTTTGGGGATTTGACGTCTCCATAATTTATACACTAAAATTTTTAGCTGCTCCTGGCAATAGAACAATGGCTTGGGAACCAATATACTGAGGTGCTGAACACTGTAAACCAAAATGAGCTGTGTGGATATTCAATGCTGGTAGAAATCACATCTTGCATATTTATGGAAAGGGTGAAACTCTTTAAAGTTTCAAAAGAAGGTATTATTTTTTCAAATGAATTGTTGATGCTGGAGTGCATTGTCAGATGTCAATTCTTTCCCTCTGTGAAAAACAAGGAAAGGAACTCTTTAGAGGTAGCTGTAGTGTGTTCCTCTTCAATTATTGCACCATTAAATGGGCTCTCAAATCCCCTTCAAACACCCCGAGAGAAGCAATTTAAGACAACAGAAATGTAAAGGGAGAAGTTAAGTGAACTTGCCATTTTGTCTCTGCTGCGTCTCATATTAATATAGTATAAATGCAGTATATTTGAAACTTATGGCCTTCTCAGCCTTGTTCAAAAATGCACTTTTCACCAGTTACAACTGAATGAAGAAAAATGGGCCTTTGTCCACAGACCATGACTGTGCTGTCTATATTCCTGTGGATTCCCTGATGCCCATATTCTTGCTGTACTACCTCCCATGCTGAGCATCTTTCTGCTGACTTTCTGCTGCCCATGTTCATGTTTGTGAAGAGTAGGGAGTCTATGTAGAAGAATCTGCTACATATGGGGTGCTCCCTTTGCATTCTGGAATTATAATTCTCAAATTAGAGCAAAACAGTAGATTTTATAGATTTCTCCCACTAACACCAGGGATGGGCTAAGCACATGGCCACACTCTCTTCTTCCATATACAGTGGGATCTTGACTTGAGAACTTAATCCGTATTGGAAAGCGGTTCTCAAGTCAAAAAGTCTGTAAGTCAAGTCTCCATTGACCTACAGTGCATTGAAAACCGATTAATCCCTTAACAGGCCGTTTTTGTTCCATTTTGGTTTTTTTCTGGTCTATAAGTCAAATCTCAGTCTGCAAGTCAAACCTAAATTTTGCGGCCAGAGAAGTCTGTAACTCAAAAAGTCTGTAAGTCAAGCCGTCTGTAAGTCAAGGGTCTACTGTAATTGCTAACTACAGGGGGTGAATACCCAGTATAGCCTCTAATAACTATTAAGTTTATTCTTCTAGTAAGCTAGGCTGTCAATTATCTGGAGGCTTTTTAAATGTTTTAGAAATTGGTCCTAGACATATTTACCACTTTAGGTAAGAGTAATATGAACAACAACAACAACAAAAAAAACTGGCAAATGATCTAGAAATTTCCCCTGATATTGCACATTTACTAATAAAAAATAGTTCTGGCCAGTCTGGAAGTCCAATTCACCTTTAAAGGATGCAAAAGAAGCAAAATAAAACCATACATCATTTTAATCATCATAATTGCTACTAGTGCTGATGCATTAATATTTGGCATGAAAGAATAGCATGAATGAATGTATCCTAAAGATAACCATTGGCTTGCTCTTTACAATTTGGAGTAAGCCTCCTCCCACCCAAACAAGATAGAAGCACTCCTGGTCAATCAAAAGGCAGATAAGGGAACAGGAAATGTAACCAGTGCTGAATGAGGCTACACTCCTCCTGAAAACTCAATCCTGCAGCTTGGCTATACTCCTGGCTTCATCTGTGAGCCTGGATGCTAGGTTTTGGTAACCTAGCCTTGATTACATTTGTATAGTTAAACAGGTGTACCACCTCCGCCTGTTCCTTGAGATGTCTAATCTGGCCACAGTTTGGAAAAGTCAGCTGGTTCACCATGAAGCTGTCAGGCTGCTGACTAGGGCCAGTTCATCATAGGCATCCTTCAGTCTTGAGAGACTATGGTAATGTGCCCTGTATGAAGAACTCTGACACTATATGTGAAGCTGGAGTGTCCTCTCTAGAGCACGAAGCCTGGATAAAATAATATGGAGGATAGGCTGTTACCCAAGCAGCAAATCCCCCCTCTCCACATCACTGAAATAGTCCAATGGAAAGTCAAAAGCCAATACAACTGGTTCCAACAATGTCACAGGAGTTGACAGAATGACATGAAGGGCCTCCAGGACTCCGGCTCTGGATTTTGCCTCGAGATTAACTCCTGAAGCCTTTTCCATCAGTGGATATAGCCACAAGGCAGTGGAGGTTTGAAATTGGAGTTTCATTCATACAAATGCGGCTTACAAATGATGCTAAATAATGAATGGATATGTGAGTGAGTGAATGAATTATGTAGTGAGGACAGATATAAAGTTAACTGGGTTTGAAAATATTATATTTATTTAGATTGTCAATAAGTTCTGTGAACAGTCTTTGTGTGGACATCCTAATTGTAAACCTAGGAAACTAGCCTTTAGGGATGAGATCACCCACATCTTGTGGAATGGTGACTCTCTGATAATCCATTTTCAAGCCTCACATATTCAAATGTTAAGACAGCTTCCTGTGTTATTCCTTCTCCAGATCTCACAACCTCCAATCAGGTGAGGTGGGTTAGCTAAAGCCAATCCATTTTCTAGTCTTGGTTCTACAGTCCTGAGGAAAAGCTCTTGGGAATTACCAGATACCTTAAAAGTGCCTTGCAGTCCTCACCAATCCTCATTAATAATTCCAGAACTCATATGCCAAGCAAAAGCTGACCAAACTAACCCAACCAAGTTTCCATGCAATAAACCCATCCCACAGTTCAATGTCAATATAGAATAAGCATAAAGAGCTGGTCCAATCTGTTGGCAAGCTAAACAATTCAGTTCCAATTTCTGCACTGAAAACAGGGTGTGTGGACAATAGACAGAAATATAAAAAGTCCTACAGAATGGCCTGCAGGCTTTATAACCCTTTGACACCAAACACGGAGCTGCCATATCACATAACACATAAGGTCGTTAAGGTTTTCATTAAGGCAAATCTGCATTTCTTTAGACATGTCTAAACTGAGCAGATCTCATTTTCTTTCTCATATGCAAAACATAAATTAAAATGTTTTGAAACTGTGCTGTGAAAGGATGGTCATTGAGAGTTGAAGAAAGGACAGCAAGAAACAATTCAAAACAATGAAATACTACAGGCTCTCTGTGAGACCAAAATACCCACTTGTGTATGGTTTACTTTTGTGAACCATCTTCCAAGCAGCCTTTCTGAAGGAGGACAATCCTGCTTTGTCATCTTATTGTGTAGAATGCAAATACTGTATCTAGTGGCTTACAATGTAGCAGAACTGTGTATCCTCAGATGAGCACATTTGGAACTGAGGTTTACAGGAATATAGCAGATGGCTACCTCTGTGGGCAGCTACAACTTTCTTTTATAGCTGAACTATATATTGGCCAAAAGCTTCTTATGTACCAATGTCTATGGCACAACTTCTGAGGCAAATTGTCCCAACTGTAGAAACCATCTTAGAAATCATCAGTTGCATGCCAAGTCATACAACTATATATTGGCCCAGACTTTGTCAATGTCTTAATTTAAGGCAATTTGTCTCCAAAGGTTATGTCATTTGTCTTAATGTCAGTGAAATTAGACAAGAAGATTCCAGCCACTAGGTTGGAGCGAGTCCTTTCTCTCTCTTTCTCTCTCTCTTAAACCAACTGGTTAATGGTTAACCAACTGCTAGGGAGTGTATTTTGTATCAGGAGCTAGTGGGTCTGTTTCTTTCTTTTGCATCCTATTTGTGACCTAGAGAAACTTGACCCATTATGGAATTTCTATTGGCTGTAGAAAGGAAAATGTGTGGTTTTAATTGCAGCTTAGAAATATGCCTCTCAACCAATAGTAGGAACTCAGAGATGGCTGTGCATTATCTCCTAACACCTGCATTTACAAAAGCAGATTTATGTTGGCAGCTCTAATCCTGGAGTTTCAGCATAGTATTTAGATTGGGTCTCACCCATTCTGAAGGTAAGCAATTGCAGGTCTATGTTTGCATAGATTTTAATTTTAATTCTGGGGAATGTGTGCATTCACTACCAGAATGTTGAGGAATGGTACATTAAGCAGTACCTCAGAGTGATGGATTGGATAATAAAGAGACTGGTCTTCAGCCACATGTCATTTGCTAGGCATTCAATGTGTTTTTCACATGAAGTAGTATGCTTACCATGCCAGTGGTTTTACCTTTGTATCTGAAAGGGCCATACACTCCAGGGAATTTAAGAGCAGAGCACTGTGTGCTAAAATAGTGATGATTCCCTTTGGCGTGCTGTCTGCCAGCCAACCATATTGTGCTGAATTGTGTAAACCTATGCCAAACCGTGTGCATCTGCTTTCAAAGCAAGCTGTTCATTAGCAAGATAAGCAGGAGCATACATTTCATACAGCAAGTACAAATCGTCAGCTAAAGCAGCACGGAAGCAGTTGCCTGGTTCAAAAAAAAGTTGAGGATTTGTGAATTGCCAAGGTTCAAGGTATATGTTTATTTCTGGCAGAATTGTAATACAGTATCAATATGTCCACTGTTACTGCATTTGAAAAACATGTCCCCCACCCCAGAAAGGCTTAGTGTTGTCTTGCTTCCTTTTAGAGATTGTTGATTTTAATGTGACTTAAATGACATTTGTTGATCTAACCATATAATATGGGCCATGTTAGATTAGAATAAAGACCTACTGTTACATAGTCCAGCATTCTGTTATCCTAATGGTCAAATAGATCCCTTCATGGAACCTACAAGAGGTCATAAGGTGGCCACAGGTCCTTATTTATGGAAGATAATATCCCTTTAAAAAGTAGGCATAGGGGACTACTACTCTTGAAGGTGTCCTCTGTTTTAAAGAATGTCTAATTCATCTATGATTTTAAGATAAATAACCATAAGAGAGAAGATCAGGAATCTTGAAATTGCTCATACACAATTACAAGCAGACTTTGTAGGCACATGTGAGTTGGTTACTGTCTGTACTAAATGGTGTCCTCTCTTGTCTTAATTTTTGCATATCTTTCTTTTCAGTAAAGTGCAAGTATCCGATATAGCAAGATACAGTAGCACTTTTCTTTTCATGTTTCCAAGCTAGTGGTGTTGAGATAAAAACAAAAACTGGCAAATTTTAAGAGCCATACCTTACAAGTGAATGGAAATAGAGTAACATTCCACCTAATGATCAACAACATGTAAGAACTGTCCAAAATCCTCTTGCTTAGTATAGAAAATCATATTAGAGTATGCTCGGTGAATCAACTGGGATTTGTTGAATCATTTCCTCCACAGGTTCCATTGGTTGATATGAGCCTACGGTAGCTGACTTACTTTATTTAGCATAGTAAATTACAGTTAGAGTAGGCCCATTTAAATCAATGGAATCTATGGAGGAGTTTACTCATTAAAGCAGCATATATTAAATCACCACTGATTCAATGGGCCCACTGTATTGCAATTTACTACACGGAACATGCTTTTGGCCATTGTTTACCTTTTGTATGGGATTAAAGGACCTAACCAGAAATTTGTGATTAACAAATTTTGGAAGTGTCAGAGAAACAGGGTATTTAAAATGAACGATTTACTATCACCTCTTCTACACTACAGTTTATTTATTTATTATTTATTTATTTAATTTATATGCCGCCCACACTACCCAAAGGTCTCTGAGCGGCTTGTACACAAATAGCCTTTCAAAATTCTCCATGCCACTTATAGGAAAAGAAATTGAGGGAGGGAACCAAATTACTCCAGGAGAAGAAGAAATTACCTCCTAATTTTTTTTCAGAGGCGGGGCTCACCATTAACAGTGGTTACAGTGTTGTTGTTTAGTCGTTAAGTCATGTCCGACTCTTTGTGACTCCATGAACCAGAGCGCACCAGGCCCTTCTGCCCTCCAATGCCTCCCTATTGTGGTTACAGTAGAGTTCTGTAATTCTTTCTGCTAATGATTGTAGATTTTTGCACTGACACTGCAAGTGGCAAAAAGACTATCAGGAGCCTGCTACTCACAGTGCCCTTTAATAGTGTCATTCTAGTGATGGGCATGCTGGGAGACCGCCTCAGAAACAAAAGAAAACAGAACTAGAGCTGGAGAAATTTTGAAAATAATTTTCTACAGTGTTTACTATTTTTAAGGTGTGGGGGAAAAAATTGATGATGTTTCTCAGAAAAGTCCTCTGAAAAAAATTTGGCTCAGCACTCGTTCTTCAGCACTTAGCACTTTCCCCAGGTCTTCCAAATGCCACATGTTGGAGAGAACATGGTAAATAAATTTCCTGTTGCTTGTAATACAAGACCTTTCCTGGGAGCTCTGTGTTAAATGGTGGAAGGTATTTCCAGGAAAAATGAGATGCTAGTGTCATCTTATAGTTCATTACCCAATTTCCCAAAAGTTTTATTTTGCCATGAAAGGAACTTCCTTTTTTTCTCCTCGGCTTCCACCTCCACTTTGGTAATTTAGCCAGCAAAATTATTTTGATTTTTTTTTTCTACCTCACTATAACACACTAGAATAATGTAGTGGTCTTTTTCTTTCTATTACATCAGTGGTTCTTAACCTTGGGCTACTCAGGTGTTTTTGAACTGCAACTCCCAGAAACCCCAGCCAGCACAGCTGGGGGTGAAGGCTTCTGGGAGTTGCAGTCCAAAAACACCTAAATAACCCAAGGTTAAGAACCACTGTATTACATAACTCTTCATCCTTCTGCAATTTCACTGGCTGTTAATCACAGTTCGTGATCTGAAAAAGCCCTGTGGAACAAGTTACCTTATGACATCTTCCCTGAGCTGTACTGAACAGTGAGAAGTTCTGGGGTGCGAGAGTGAGGTTGGTTGCCACAGAGATGAATGGCAAGGCACACATACTTCTCGGCCACATATGTAAACATTTTTTTTTAAAAAAATTCTCCTTTTCTTATTCTACACACCCCAAAAGAAATCTCTTTTCCATTAAATTGACTGAGAATGGTCAGCCTTTTCCAACTGTTCAATGTACCTGCCTAGGTTCAATCTCAGAGTTCAGTCAGAAGAAACTCTAATTCTAATTGAAGCAAATCAGGATCCTGTAAATTCTTGAACCTACAAATAATCCCTGCCATGTCTTAATTCTTTTAACAAGCTGATCAGGGATTAAGAAAACTTTTAAATGCACACCTTCATTGAATATCTGCTTTTACTCCCTTAATAAGATCAGCTATAGGCAGAAACAAGCAGAATCCAATCAGCAATGCATGGGAAGGGGTGGTCTACTGCTTCCGAATTCTCTTTGATACGAATTGCAGTTTAGCCAAAAGGAAATCTTCCACTATATGTTTTCACATTTGTTCCATGCACCTCTGAGGTTTGAACTTGAATTTATTTGGATCCAATTGTCCAAATTAGGGAATCTCTATTACTACACCCCTTTTACATTGCACACATTTTCCTAATTTTACTTAATGGATGATATTTCTTATTGCATGGTATGGTATATGGCAAACCACTCTGAATGGTATGGGAATAAAGGCTTTTTTCTTTTTTTCAGAAGTGACATTAATCAAGTCACCAATACAAGGTTTTGAGGACATCTCCTTTGTCTATTTGGATTCCTTTCTCTTGTGGGGCATCATCCTTTATCTATTCATTCACACAGTACATCACTGTCTCAATTTATAGCAGATTTACTAAGTGACCAACGAGGATCATTCAACCATAACAGGAAATTAACATGTCTTCTGTGGTTGCCGTTGTTCCCACAAATATTTTTTATATGGAGATGATGGAGGAGATGTTTGAATGTTGCTTGGCAAAGCAGGTGCTGCTGCATCACATCAATGCAAAAAGCAGAGATGGGGGGGGAAACCTTCCTACAAAAGTTACTCTATGTTCAGCAGTAAAACTGTATGAAAGAACACCTTGTTCCAGCATTATTAAATTATTAGTAGCAACTTTAGCAATTGTAAAACACATAAACTCTATTGGCAATAATCCAGCATGGAAATCTAAGAGTGCTTCAAAACAGGCACTCCAATTTATTTGAATATGCACTTTCTGGGCCAGGGCATTTGGGTATTAGGAAATACTCTTGTTTTCACAGCTAGGAACTCTCCTGTGCATTAAAAAAAACAGTTTTAATGGCGGTACACAGTTTTTTTGTTTTTTTGTTTGTTTGTTTGTTTACTAACTATCCTGACTATCTGGTCTTGGAAACTCTAGGCGGTTTCCAAGTTCATACATAAAATGATATATATTATTAGCACTAGGAAATTATTACATCAGATAATAGATTCTTCAAGGGAAAAAGAAGAGAAAAGAAAAAAGAAATAAAAATCAAATATTAGCTGGAGGGAAGGCCTGCATGAACACCCAAGTTTTTAATTGGTTTTTAAAGATACCCAGCGAAGGGGCCGCACAAATGTCCAGAGGGAGATTGTTCCAGAGGCGAGGAGCCACCGCCGAGAAGGCCCAGTTTCTTGTTTTCTCCTTCTGGGCCTCCCTTGGCTTCAAGATCCTCAGCCTCACCTACTGACTCGCTCAGGTGATATGGGTAGACCTTGGTGGGAGTAGGCGTTCCACCAAATATTGAGGCCCTAAACCATTTAGGGCCTTATAGGTAAGCATTAAGACTTTGAAGACAATGTGGAACCAAATGGGCAGCCACTGCAATGCAGCCAGAATAGGAGAAATATGCTGGTATTCTTGTGCTCCACTAGGGAGTCTGGCCACAACATTTTGCACCACTTGGAGTTTCCACATCAACCTCAAAGGCAGCCCCACGTAGAGCGCATTACAGTGGTCTAATCTTGAGATTATGAGTGCATGTATCAAGGTAGTGAGCGCCCCCATATCGAGATAGGGTCGCAGCCGGGCTATCTGCCAAAGGTGGAAAAAGGCAGTGCGGACCACCGACACCAGCTGTGTTTCCATGGTGAGCGCCGGGTCCAGATGGATCCCCAAGCTACGGACCCCACTCTTTGCAGCAAGAGTCACCCCCCCAAACGAGAGGGAGTCACCCAAACTGCCCACCATGGGGCCACCCACCCTCAGAACTTCCGTTTTGTCCGGGTTCAGTCTCAGCCCATTTTCCTGCATCCATTACAGTACAGCCCCCAGGCAGCGCTGAAGGGACAGAATGGCATCTCCTGCAGTTGGTGAAAAGGAGATGTAGAGCTGAGTGTCATCAGCATATTGATGACACCATGCCCCACACCCCGTGATGACCCCACCCAGCGGCCTCATATAGATGTTAAACAACATTGGGGAGATGATCGAGCCCTGCAAAACCCCACAACTGAGGGTCCACGGGGCTGATGACCTCTCCCCAAGCTGAACTCTCTGAGGCCGCTCCCCGAAGAAGGATCAGAGCCATGCAAGCACCTGGCCACCAATTCCCAACTCTCTCAGCCTCCGCAGGAGGATACCATGGTCGACAGTATCGAAGGCCGCCAAGATGTCAAGAAGGACCAACAGAGATGTTTTACCCCTGTCAGCCTCCCTCAACAGGTCATCATACAGGGCGACCAATGCCGTTTCTGTACCATGGCGAGGCCTGAAGACCAACTTTAATGGATCCAGGGCATCTGTTTCATCCAAATGAGCCTGAAGCTGGTGAGCCACCACCCTCTCAACCACCTTGCTGATGAAAGAAACATTGGCAATGGGCCTAAAATTGCCAATTTCATCCGCCGCTAAATTAGATTTCTTCCTGATGGGCCTAATGAGTGTCTCCTTGAGGGCAGAAGGAAACCTACCCTCAAGAAAAGACCCATTAATTATTGCTGTAGCCCATTCCGTTGTTATCGGCCTGTCTACTTTGATTAGCCAGGCCAGACAAGGGTCAAGGGAGGGAAGTGGTGGTGCGACAGCAATCAAGCGCTTTGTCGATAGCATCTGGTGTCACAGGCTGAAAGAGATCAAGAGTCACCGGGCAAGATGGAGCGCTGGACATCTCTGCTCGACTCACTGTATTCAAAAAAGGAGAGAGCTCCCAGCGGATGGCGTCCACTTTAGATTTTTAAAAATGCTGCAAATTGGTCCAGCAAAAAACTAGGGGGAGGCCCATCACTCAGACCAATTCCGAATAGGTTGTGCACTATATGGAACAACTCCGCCTGCTGATTTGAAGCTTCTCTTATCCGGTTAGCGAAGTATGCACGACTAGCAGCCTTTACCTTAATTAGGTAAAGGTTAGTTGCGACCCTGACAGCTATCCAATTATAATCCGTCGGGTTCTTTCTCCATTTGCGCTCTAGCCTTCTCCTAAGCTGCTTCATCACTTGAAGGTCCTGATTAAACCAGGGCGCAGGCCGAGCTCTACATTGGAGAGGATGTTTAGGTGTGATCGTGTCTATAGCCCTGGTGATGGTGGTAAACCAGCCATCGACCAGAGCCTCGACAGGAGCACCATCCAGGTTAGCCGAAACACCTCTCATGGCGTCCTGGAATCCAACCGGATCCAGTAGGGCGGACCATAGAAATAGGGCCCTGCTCCCTGTGAGGGGGGAGAGCTACTGTGGTGTTACATTTTATTAGGTGGTGATCTTAGCATGACAAGGGGACTGACACAAGGCCAGTCACCATCAGACCACACTCACTCTAATTGGTGGAAAAAAAACAGGTCTAACGTATGACCACCCACGTGGGTGGGGCCGTTGACATGCTGGGACATGTTCAAGGAAGCCAGGGTTTCCAAGAACTCAAGAGCTGGCCCAGGGGTCTCTGCCTCCATGTGAACATTGAAATCAACCAAAACTAAGAGCTTCGGGGATCTCAACAATGTCACGGAGACAAAGTCCACCAGCTCCGGTAGGGAAATGGCTGGGTCGTGGAGAACGCAGTAACCCAATGACATTGTTACATAGACTTGATTCAGAAATTCAGATGAATTGCTCACAGGTTTGTGAGGCCTCAAATGGACTGAGCCAGCCACGAATATTTGCTAGCTGGCTTCTCCCCAGGCCTAAGTGTTATTTGGAAGCAGATACTATTGTGTCATTGTGTATTCAAGTGTGCTTTGAACGGTGACATTGCCCAGTTTTTCCAGAACAGTGAATTTTTCCGTCTTCATGGCAGTGAGCCAGATCTATTCACCTTCACAACTGTTAAAAAGAAACAACAAATAAAAGCAGACCACTATTATAAGTAATAGCTAAACAATGTTCCTCTTAAGATAATGAGACTATTTCTCATAAATAAGATTTATGGTGTTATCAAACAATGTGCTGTCATAGCCCACATTCAGCTCTCAGAATACACAGACTTCATGGGATGATTTACTACCCAAGAGACTTCAGCTAATTAGATCATGCAGCTATATTTTAATTTTAAAATAAAACTAGAAACCTTTTCTTGTTGTGGTTGATTCCTGGAATTTGCCAGAGGGTTAAAAGTCCTCACATTTTGTCAGGCTGGTGACTGCAGATTATGAAATGAATTCTAACTTTATATTATTTTTTGCCAGGATAGGTAGTCTTGTTACAGGTAGTGTTCCCTAGGGTTCTGGTCTTGGGTCATCACTGGTCATGCTGAAAAGCAGTGAGGTAGTAATTTTCTGAAAAGGGCAGAGACCTGCATGTATGGGAATGACATCTGGTTTCATAATGCAAATGATCCATCCCCTTGTGCTCGAAAACCAAAAAAAATTGCATGGCTCATTATAAAGCTCTCTGAAACTCTGGGAATTCATTATAATTGTGCTGTGGAAGAGCTAAGCACCAAATGCAGTTATCTGCTTTTCAAAAACCCAAAAAGCAAAGAACACAATTTTTAAAAAAATACTTTTTAAGTATTCACTTCATCGTTTGATAGCAGGTCATGTTAGTTTCATCACAAATGTTTGAAGTCATAATATTTTGGGAAGATAAATCCATAGGTCCCTCAGAGTCACCATCTTAGTTATTTTCCACAAATGCTGACATTTATTCCTTCTGAAAATCAGTTGATCTGAGATGGCATCAGTAAGAGAACATGCCACAAGATAGGCATTTTATTCATTGCCCTAGGCAACTGGCTGGACACAGACTATATTAGTACCATGAACTGTGCAGGACATCAGAATCAGCATTTATCAGCCATTCAGCAAGGAGCCTGCTATACATGATTATAAGTTGAAGGAGAGAAAAGATTATAAATCAAAGATGGGATGTCTTCAAAAGAACAAAGAGACAATGAGCGTATATAATGCCAGGGAAGCAAAGAAGCCCCAGCAATCTCACTCCATGTGATCTTGGAGTTGTTCAACCACAACTTGATATCATATGTTCCAGTACCTATAAAACTGGTTAGAAGATTCTGTCACTTCCTCCTTCATCTTGGAGTGGAGGAGCTGTGGCTAGTAAAATGGATGTCTTGTGCATGGAGGCATCTGAGTTCCATTTGTGCAAGCTCCAAAAAGACAAAAATTGCTTGTGAAACAAGGGTCTGTACAACCCTAATGCCTGGAAGTTGAGTTATGGCAACTGGACTTCCTTCTTTTTAGGTTGAAACGTTTCACTACTCATCCAAGTAGCTTCTTCAGTCTGAGGACAGTGGTAGGAAATCCCTGATATATCCGCCATGTTGGTTTCACTTCCTCTTGGTCTGAATAGGCTTCTTAGGAGGACAAAGGACTGGAATTGAGGGATAATCCCACTTCTACAATCCTTCTCCACCTATTGTTGTGGGTAATTAAAGGTCGTTAACAGTAGTCATTCTGGTATGTGTGGTCCTAATCTTTCTGGGAACAGATGAAAGTGCAACATGGTAAATAGGAGACAGATTATACCTAAGGATGTATCAGGGATATATCCCTGGAGGAGATATCAGGGATCTCCTATCAACTTTCCTCAGACTGAAGAAGCTACTTGGATGAGTAGCAAAACATTTCAACCTAACAAAAAAGAAGTCCAGTTGCCATGATTCAACTTCCAGATAACCTCACCTGGATGACTGAGAATCTTCACAGATATAACACTAATTTCTGTATTGGATCACGCTCATTGTCCTCAATTTGTAAACCTTGCATGGCCAAAATGGAGATTGTTGTTTAACAGTGGGTCAGTGGTCAATTCTTGGTACAGCATCAAGAGCCTGATGGTTGCTTGGATTTTTTCAAAGCATGATATAGTTAATAGAACATAATCCAATCCAGAAAATCATGCTTTACATTCTTAATTTTAAGTAAGAGTCAATGTTCAGAAGCACTTAACAAAGTTAACTCTGATTATATATTGGTTGGAACATTAGAAATTACAGAAATGGAGATTCATTTGTAAGAAGATTGTGTGTAAGAAGGTAAAACAAGGGCTTGTAGTGGCATAACGCTTTGATTGGATACTGACCACAGTCTTCAGTCTGTAAAGCAAGGGTGGTCAAAGGAGATAACTGTTTTAATGGTAAACCATTGGTCAGTTTCTGGTGCACCAAAAAGCAGCTTTATTGCTCAGATTCTTTCAAAGAATGCTGGAGTGTATTGAACATAATCCAATCCCCCCAAAAAGCATCCCTGTGTGCTGACGTTATTAGGAATGACTGGCTGTTCAGAATCAATTGATGCAATTAGTTGTGCTACATCTGTTGCTTCTATGCATTGTTGATTTCAACTTTAAAATATACTGATAATCTAATTTTATTTTGTATTAAATAGACCACACAATTAGTCTGGGTAAATCTGTCCCTAGCCTAGAGGTTCAACACTATCTCCAGAAATGAGGGACACTCCTGGTATTCCCAGAGTTAATGACATCAAAACCTCTTTTTTCTCAAAAGATTTTCAGAGAAGAGGTTTTTCTGGTGTAACAGCAGTTCTAAAATGGGAATGGAGCAGAATATTTTATGGGCTACCAGACTACAAACGAAGCAGAAGAAAGCTGTAGGAAAGATGAAACTGAGGCTTTGCAAGGGTAAGATTAGAATGCGCTGTGTCAGTGTTCATGAAGCAACTTGAATCCAAAATGATCACAGATCATGAGCAGGAGCAAAAATGTGAACAGTCATTTGTACATAAAGTGTTTTTCAACATACTGTATGAAGAGAAGACCAAACAGGTTTATTCTTCAGATATTTAGCTACAAAAAAGTGTAACGGTTATATATGGTTTTAAAAAGGAATTTAAATTAGTTTCACACAAGTTCATTTTAGTAAGCAAATCAACAAAAGGAAAGTCCACATATTGTTTGAAAAACACAGTATTAAGTGATGACCTGTATGTGTGAAAGGGACATTGTAGGTCACATCAAATGCAATGTTTTTAAACCAAGTCAGCTATTTACCACTTGGTTGATGTATAAATGTGCACTTTCGTTTCTCTGCAATTGATTATAGCTAAATGTGGAAGCTGGCTCATGCAAAAGTGTTATCTGTATGCTTACTATATTTATTTACTAGAACAAGCATGAAGACCCACAAAGGTAATAAAGCACTTAGAATCCTCACTGGGATGTGTATTCCCATTTATCTGGTCCTTGCCAGCAAGAACGAGGAATTACAGTACTCTTCTCCTCAACAGTGCAGATAGCAAGGAATTTTGTACACACTCAATGGCATCCATACATTGCCTAGAATATGTTGCATGAAAAAGTACCTCTTTTTGAACAAACTTGTGCAAATTTGCAAATTGCCCAAATTTTGTGAATTATCCAAATTAGGATTGCTCCATTTTTAATGAATCTGAAATGCCCTTTGTATCACTTGTAGTTATAGACAAGGAATCCTTCAGGGCTTCCAAATTAATGTCAAAGTGTCTTAGTGTGACAATATCCTAAAGAAAGAAAGAATTTAATAAGTATTGCTTTCATTCATAATGCCTAATGTTCTCAGTGTTCTTTGGGTTTCCTTATGTTCTATCTCTTTTTTCATCCCCTCTTCCCTTGTTGCTACTCTTTTATTTCCCTCTGCAAACCCAGCCACTTTCAACAACATAGAAGACCTGCTCAATCAAGTCTCACTCTTCCTGTTAATTGTTTTGCATGCTTGGGGTTGCTGTTGAGCAACTGAAGCTGCCTAGAGGTCCTTTAGAGAAATTAATATCCCATGCCTGAGCAAAGCTTATTTCTTGTTAGTTATGGAAGGTTAGGGAAACTGATACCTATTGTCAGAAAAAATTATTGCAAACAACGGATAGATGTTAAGTAACTAGAATTAATAAATACATTTTTAAAAAATCCCCAGTGGTGCAACTGCGATTTATTTCTCACTCACCTGGAGACTTCTGTTACAGTAGCAGCTCAGTTTATGAATTTAATGTGTTCTACGGGATGTAGTCATCGAAGCTACCAACATGAATTTGATCAAACTCTGGGAGGCAGTGGAAGACAAGAGGGCCTGGTGTGCTCTGGTCCATGGGGTCACGAAGAATCGGACACGACTTAATGACTAAACAACAACAACACGGGATGTTATACAAAGCAAACAATTCATAAACCAAAACGCAGATTGCCATAGGAACGGGGGTGGCGCTATAAACCTCCAGGTACAATGCATCCTGGGGAAACTTCCTGTGTACTGCAGAAAAAGAATATAAACCGAGGCATTATTTTCTAGGGATTTCCATTCGTAAACCTAAAATTACATTAACCGAGCCGTTCATAAACTGAGGTTTTTATATATTTTGCTCCAATGGCATGTTGATATATTCCCTAGTGGTAAGACATGTGTGCATGACCCTATCAATTCTTTTCTGAAGCCAAGTCACCAGAGAAGGCAATCACCATTATTGCCACACAGCTGCCCTGCTATTAATTTTTTTTAAATTCTATTCACGGCTGGTATATCATATGTATGTAAACATATGTCAAGAGCGTTAAAGTGATAACACTTCACCTACTGTCTAGCAAGTGACATCTGTCTAGCCTTACATGAGGGGGCAGGTCCATGGTGGACAATGAATTTCTTCAAGAGGCCAGGGTGCAACAGATGAAATGTTACTGAACAGGATCGCACTGCCCCAGGAAATAAGAGAGAAAACTGATGGTTTCCATGGTGTAGCTGCACATGACACTACAGAAATGAATAGGTAATGTTCTAACAAATGGGAACATTGTCCAGTATATATACCATGTGATAGCGATTCAGTACAACACAGATATGGAAAGTATTGTTGGAAGTGGGGAACATTTGCCTTGTGTGATCAGACTCTAAGCTTGCATACATGTATATGTCTGTGGTGTATCTGTCACAAATACATCAGATATGTATACACTTTTATGCCATGTATTAACAATAAGTTCTCTAGGTAGTATATAAAGATTTATTTATTTGTTTGTTTGTTTGTTTGTTTGTTTGTTTAAAACCCCTTTCACATGTTGCAAAGATCAAGTGATGAAGCACGTGTGAACTATTTTAAGTGGGTGGTTATGAAAACCCTCTGCTTTGTTTTGATCCAAATTATTTGTCTTATATACCTTGCAACCAATTTACTTAAAGCCAATATGTGTCCCACCCAATTCAATTTGTATACAAATATTTCAAATTATTTGTATATGTTTGTATATTTGTCCTAATAATGAAAAAACAAACAAGGAAGTGGAGAAAATGAAGGGCTCACACTTAGGATGTGAGGGATAGAGCTCAATGCCACCAGCTGCTACTCAACCTCCAGTGGGCTTACAAAGTCCCTCCAGTTTCCTTCCTTCCCTATTTCCTTCATCCCCCTTCCCACAGGAGCCATGGAATTTACTCACATTTACCCATGAAAAGTGTTTGTTAAGGTGAGTTGAATATGCTCTCACTGTAGAATACTGGACCGCTGCCTTGTGTATCACATGTGCCACCACCTCATCTGAAACACAGGCCTGCACATTGAGAAAAGAAGAAGGCAAAGTGCTACAAAAATAAAAATTAGCACTAGGGACTTAAAATGTAGGAAATGCAGGGATGAGGGATAGCACAGTTCTTGTTCATAATGCTACTGTTACAGTGCCCACCCCACTCATATCCTGAGATTCAAGCTATCTTTGGCACAGTCATACACAGAGGCACTCAATTTTGAATTCTAAAGTATAATGAGATCTGCAGCTGCCTAAAGAAAAGGAAAAAAAATCCAATGCACATGCACCCTACTGAAGTGAAAAGCTATGAGAATAACAATTTTATTTAATACACTTCACTTATCCTGCCAAGACATAAAATAACTGCCAGTCACAGGGACCAGGACATTTATTTGATCTATCTGAGCCCTGCCAAGGGCTTTGGAATTGAGGTTTCCAGAGCTTGGGCTTTTCATTTGTACTTGAGCTACCAGCCTCCTTCTGCTTTGGACTCCCTGTTTCTGTTAAAGTATTACTTTCTTTTTCCAAATAAGACTCAGTGACATTAAGCCACCCCACTCATTTTTCAGCTTTTTAAACTTCCAAAGTGATGAAGCTATTTTCAGCACATCAAAGAGCCCTGATTGATCTGAACAACATTTTGGCCTTCCTTGATTTGCTTCAGAACCATTCAGAAGCTGACATATACCTCTGCTTCTGTTTTTCCCAAATAAAATCTGAATCTGATGAACATCCCTAATTTTGACATACACAGTTTAAAGTTCCCAACTTACTAGAAAAAGCCTGATGGCCTTTAACAGCAGCTTGGGCTGCAGTACAGGGGGAAACAACATTGCCTGCTAATTTCTGCAGATCAGGGCATAAGAAAGTACAGTGAAACATTGCCAGTTCTACTAGATCTGTCAATAAAGTGATATACATGCATACCTGAGCCAGCTCTGAAATGAAATGAGACAGAGACCACCTTCAAATTAGCAAGATTTTAAGACTTTTGTTATGCAGGGAGATATTCTAGTTCAGCTCAGCTATAATGAGGCAAAGGGGCTAGGGGATTTCTTACTCTTCTTGAAAGCAATGCAATAAGATCTGAAGTTAATGAATAATTACCAATTATTTGCCCAGCACTAACCTCGTTTCTAAATTTGCAATGTGGCTATCTCTCTGAAACCTGAAATAGAATCTCTGATTTTATATCCCTATTCAGTGGCAAAGTTATTTGTTCTGTAAGCAGAACAGCTAGGAATATGAAATTAAGCCTCACAGGGGAGTATTCATGAGAGAGATGTGGAAACACAAAATTATCCACAGTCTTAAACTACCCAATAGTCATCCCTGGAAGGAATCTATCCATCGTGCATTTGACTCCAAATCCTATCATTTGAATGATAAATAGTCAAAATAAAAAGCACAGGAGATAGATTTTGGCTGTTACCTTGCAGTAACAGGAAGGATTCGTGCAGGTTTCAAATGATGTCTTTTACTCGATATGGAGGGAAAGGAAGTAAATGTGGAAAGCAGCAATCACAGGGAGCTGTTAAAATACTTAGAGTAAGAAACAGCATAAAGAATAAGAGATTCATTAGACTGTGTGAAACACATTATGCTATAGATCAGCCATCTAATTAGTTTTTAAGGTAGTATGAAATGTAGCATCCATGCTGTGGCTGTGACATCCAAGTTATATAACTCTTGCAGGCTTACTAAAGACAGCCTGCTAGAGATATCTTTGGTGGTTATTTCCACAAGCTGGAATCCCCATGGGCAAAGTACTCCCACAAATATACATGGATTTTCCAAAAAACATACCCACACATCAGTCACATATAGGATGATATAGACAAAAGTTTATTTTTCATCTTCTCTCTAATGAGCAATATTAACTATAAAAGGATTGTTTTTCCTTATAAAGGAATGCTCACTGGGGCAAATTTCAATCCAAAATGTAAGTACTTCTTTTGTTGTCTGTAAGAATGAGGACATTGGAACAAGGCATTCATGCATGCAAATGAATACTTCTGCATGACCTAGCCACCTCTGAGATCCCCAAGCCACTGAAGACCTGAGATGCTAGAGACAACGTAAATCAGCACTGTGACCCTGAGGTGTCCATGACTGCAGCAATTTCATCTCTCTTGGTGATGTTCCCTGCACTGGGGCAAGCCACATATTGCCAAAAGCACTATTATTCTGGGACCTAATACGCTAGTGCCAGTGGAATGTCCATGAAGAACATATGGAGCAGCAATAAAGTCCCCAGTTGCAGTCCATCCAGCTGTGTCTTTAAAGATTCATTCTTGGAGAAAAGGGAGACAGAGCCTGGAGGGAGTATTACCTGCCTACCCTGGAAATAAAGAGACTGAGAGGTTTAACAAGGGCCACACTTCATTAACTTGTTAAACTTTTAACTTCCCTCAATTTGGCAGATGGGGCCAACTGTAGTGTGGATTCCTGAGGCAGGCACCAGGGATTCCTGTTTACTGCAAACCTACCCCATCCGGTGAATCCCATGCCCCAGGTTCATGATGTCATGTCAACATCCAGTTCCTGGACAGTTAACACCTAAATGACCTTTCCCACCACCAGCCACCCAAGTCTTGTAACTTTAGGCTGCCAGCAGCCATGGCTGGCCACCCATGCATCACGCCATCCCAACAACAGAATCTCGAGATCCTCAGTGCTGAGATGTTGGTAGCAACATATAACAGATGTAACCTTTGGAACTCACAGCTATTCCATTCACCATCTGCACTAGCCATCAATGTGACCTATTTAACCGTAACACCACCCCAATCAGCCTATTGTTGCCCCATAAGGCCTTCAGTATGGGATAGGCAAAAATTACCTGCACACCTTTTGTTCAAAATGCCAATAAGGCAATATGGGTCCAAAATTCTATCTGGCCCTGAAGTGACAAGCTTGTCTCACACCAAGCCCTGAGGGCGGATGGGTGGATTGGCACGCCTTCAGCAGAGGCATGAGCAAGAGTGGGGTCACCTTATTCAGTCCCTTTTCCTGCCCTGCTCAGGCGAGCCCAGACAGCTAACAGGCGCCCAAGGCTGCTTGTCTCCCCATCCAGGCTAGGCAGGCAAATCTGCCCTGCCTGCACAGTCATTCGGTGTGTGCCTGGAACAAGGCATTTCTGAGCAAACAGCAGAAGAAGTCCCTATGCAGCTCCAGTCACAGAGCTACACCAGTTGCTGAATCTGCCCTTCCCTGCCTGTTTCCAGATCTACCAACATGGCATCCATAAAAATGTGGATATATATCACAAAGTTTGCCTCTCCTAGGACAAAACAAATGCTCAACAAACAAAAGCATCAGTGACTCAATCTTTCATTTTCACTCAATTTCAGCATAATGTGCAAGCTCTCCCTTTTGCATTTTTACTGTGCATGTAATCCAAATTCAAGCCAGCTCAGACACTTCCTCTCGAGAGGTGATCTAGACTCCTCTTTCAAGCACTGAAAGCATAAGCACAGAGATAAGGAAGCCAGACACCCTCCCTCTGTTGGCATTTCTGAGCATAAGAGATGAAGCTGCACGAGGACAGAAATATATTGGCTGTCTAGTGTGGGAAAGAAGACTTTGGAACAGATAGACCCTTCATCTGATCTAGCATAGTTCTGTGCATTCAGCCACAGACAATACTTTATCTGATTCTTCCCTCTCCATTTCATATTGTAAACAGCAAGAACACCAATCTCCAACTATTTTTTTTTCGCTGTGTCTGCTCCTTTGTATTTAAAGATCAAAATTAGGCATATGATTCTTTTCCTGACCTGGAGCTCATTGGCACAACAGCTTCATCTAATAAATGCTTGTGTATTGGGCCATTAAAGGCAGGGAAGCAAGGACAGTTAAGAATAATATTGGCAATCCTACAACAGCTTCTGCACTGCACAGGACTCAAAGAAACATGTGACAAAACCTACACAAGTTATGGAAATCCACAATATCTTTGTAATGTGGCTTATGTGTTGATTCCACAGATTGAAGAAGAAGAAGAAGAAGAAGAAGAAGAAGAAGAAGAAGAAGAAGAAGAAGAAGAAGAAGAAGAAGAAGAAGAAGAAGAAGAAGAAGAAGAAGAAGAAGAAGAAGAAGAAGAAGAAGAAGAAGGGGATTTTGAGAAACAAACCACCAAAGGCAGCTTTAACATTGAATGTAGAACTGCTCTGAGTTGAACTGGTGATGTCTGATAAGCTTTGTTCCATAACAAAATCTCGGAAACCAATTCTATTGTCAAATTTGACTTTCCAAAGTGATACACACATTTTTTATTACAAAACTCCATGGACTATGGTTTTAGATGACTTGAAAGTTGTTCCAGTATTGCAAGATAATAAACACAAATGGCAAGTCAGTTTATTATTCTGGATGGAAAACAGGGGAGGTTGAGTACTGATCTGCTGCTGCTATAAAGCAAAAGAGGTATCCCACTTCTTGGCCATCATGATTATTTTCTGACAATTTGGTATATGCTTTCTTTCAAATCCCATAGCTGGCACAACTTTATATTGCTGCTTCACTGTTGTCTGCTGTCACTCATCACTACCTGCATCGGGGGGAAATAGAAGGACCTTCAGTGAAATTACTTAAACAACACTGGGACTAGATCTTGTTGCTTCCTATATTTACTTCAAAATATTACAAAAAATACTTCGTCATTTTTTCTGTTCTTATTCTCCAATTGGCTAGAATCCTACTGGTATCCATGTAAGGTTTGCATAATATGCTGTCATCAATAGTGGCAAATTGATGAGGTACAGGGTCATGCATCTGATTGTGCAACTGATATGCTCCTTTGTGTATCCATGTGCAGCTATACGTGTATTGTGTGTATGCAACCTCGGGACAATACTTCCTATCAATATTCCTCCCTCTCTCATTACATTAGAATATCTACCATAGGAGGAAATTGAATGGTAGTAGATTCTGTGCTGATAAAAAAATACTTTTTTCCTATAGATACCAAACTGTGAAATTCTCTACCAGTCAAGGATAATGGCCACCAACAGGGATGACTTTTAAAAAAGAAGCAGATCAATTTCAATGGACAATAAGGTTGTCAGCGGCTACTGCTTAATGATGATTTCCAAATGTTGCAGCAGAAACAACAGACTCATGCGGCACCTAACAAATTATGTAGTATGTGTTTTTGTGGATGACATGCTTAGAGGCTGCAATGGCCTTCTGAATACCAGTTTCTTCTTGGAAATAACAGTAGGAGGCTGATGTTACCATTGCATCTTGCATCTGGGATCACTATCTGTGTTCACAGAAAATTCTTTTTTGCAATTGTGTCCATGTGAAGTTCTAAAGAGAACAGAATCACGCGGGAACACTGATTTCAACCCTCATCTAAAGTGATACCTTGGATTTTAAAAAAAAATATTGGATAAAATCTCGGAGGATCTACATCTATAAATTTGAAAAGGACAGCTTAACTAGAAGGGACAGTGTGGTATATTGGATAGAGTGCCGGACTGGGATTCATGAGGTCCGGGTTCAAGTGCATGTTTGGGCACAGAAACTCACTGGAGGAGTGGGACTGCTAAACCATCCCCCTAGTGGCACATTTGTTTAGCTCACTTCATCTGCAAAAGTCTGGCTGTCCATTGCACAATGTGTCAGTAGAAGTGCTTCATGAACAGCATTCTCATCATGGCATGATTAAAGCTACCATTTCTCTGGCACTGAGTAACACAGCTGTAGCTGTGCAACAGGATTTCAACCAATGTCTGGCAATTACATCTTCCTTCAGCAATGACATAGCATCCTCCTCCCTTACAGCTGAAGGCAATGGACTCACTTAGGTGTCAAAAACCAGTCCTCATGGCATGCTGCTCTCTCCACTAGCATTTTTTTTGGGGGGGGGGCATCTCTTAGTATCTGTAAGCTGATCTGAAATTCTCATTTGTCTAATGACATTGGGTTGGTATTATTTAGGCAGACATTCTGATGAAGTGGATACAGTGATGGACTAGGATCCAGGAGATGTGGGATCAAGTAGATGTTTAGACATGGAAACTGACTGGGGAGTGGCAATGGCAGAATTCTAGGCACAATTTAAAATGCTGGCTTTAACTGATAAAGCCCTAAACAGCTTGGATTCAAATTATCTCAAAGACTTTATCTCCCTCCATGAGCCTGCCCAGGCATTTAAAAAAAAATCAGGAGAGGCCTTTCTCTCAGTCCCAGCACCTTCACAGGTGCACTTGATGGGGACACAGGAGAGGGACTTCTCTGTTGCTGCTCCCAGACTCTGGAACTCCCTCCCACAGGAAGTCAGGCTGGCTCCATCCTTGCTGTTCTTGCACAAGCAGGCAAATACATTTTTCTTTGGCAGGCTTTCCCTTAGTGACTAGCTGTCTGAGAGAGGGCTTTGAATGGAATGTTGTGCTTTTTTGCTTTTCAATGTGTTTTCCGTATTGATTACCATTTTTAATTTAATACTTGTTTTATTCTTTTTTATATGTCCATACTTACTGTTTTCAGCATTTAAATATTGTCTTTTTAATAATGTAAACTGCCTTGGGTCCTTTTAAGAAGAAAGGCAGAGTAAAAACCAACCAACCAACCAACCTTTCTCCAGTATCTCAAATACCTTGAAAATCCTATTTGGGTCACCATATGTTGGATGTGATTTGATGGCACATAGTTTTATAACAGTTATTTTTATTTGATGTATATAGGTCATCCACATAAAAAGAAAGAGGAAATGTATTTGTTTGTTTGTTGACAGAATTTGTTAATCACCACTTTTATGATCCAAAACGATGTACAATGAAACAGATACATAAAAAAAACACAGAGATGAGTAAAGCTTTTTAAAAGGTTGTATCTACACTATATATATTTATAGTATATAGTGTATAATGTATACTGTAAGTGTATATATACACACACACACACACATATACGTATACACACATATACATATACATATACATATACATACATACATACATATATATACATACATACATATATACATATACATACACACACACACACACATATAAACATATACACATATACACATATACACATATACATATACATATACATATACATATACATATACATATACATACATACATACATACATACATACATACATACATACATACATACATACATACATACATACATACATACATACATACATACACAGTGGTGCCTCCCTTAACGATTGCCTCGTTTAGTGATGAATTCGCATAACAATGTGTTTTTTTAGAAAATAATATGCACCGTATAACGATGTTTCCTATGGGCAATTTTTGCTTAGCGAAGTTTGGGATCATGCTTCGCATAACGAATGCGATTTTAGGTCCCCTGCTTCACTTAACGATGTTTCTTTTTTCAATTAAAAAAGTGTCTTATAAGGGTCAAAAACGGTTCTAAATGCTTGGATTCGTTAGAGGACCCCCTAAGTCATGTGCAAACCTGATTTGGCTTTGATCTGACTTTTCGTTAATTTATGGTGATTTTTTTTTTCAGCCCATAGGAACTAATGGACCTGTCAAAATCTGACAGCTCCATGCTTTCCTATGGGGGAGAAAACAATTCACCATAAATTAACGAAAGTTCAGATCAAAGCCAATCAGGTTTGCACACGACTTAGGGGGTCCTCTAACAAACCCAAGCATTTAGAACAGTTGCTGAGTCTTCGTTAATTTTTCTGTGAATTTTTTCTTCCCCCATAGGAAATAATGGAGCTGTCAGATTTTGACAGCTGTCAAAAGTTGGGGGGGAAAATTCACCATAAATTAACGAAAAGTCAGATCAAAGCCAAATTAACTTTTGCATCCGTTTTAGAGGGTGCAGAAGCTAATCCAAGCATTTAAAACCATTTTTGACCCTTTTATGACACACTTAATTTTGCAAAAATTGACTTCGCAAAGCCATTGAAATGTATTGAGTCAGCTTCAATACATTCCAATGGAGGAAACATTGTATCGTTTAACGATGTTTCCTATGGGTTTTTCCGCTTAAGGATGGCAATCCGTGCCTATTGGAACGGATTAACCCGTTTCCAATGCATTTCTATGGAAAATGGTGTTTCGCATAACGATGTTTCACATAACATTTTTTTTAACCAATTAAAATCGTTATGCGAGGCACCACTGTGTGTGTGTGTGTGTGTCTGTGTGTGTGTATATATATATATATATATATATATATATATATATATATATATATATATATATATATATATATATACATATATATATATATATATATATATATATATATATATATATATATACACACACACACACACATACACATATATACATATATACATACGTATATACATACATATATATACATATATACATATACATTTATACATATATTCATATACATATATACACACACATATATATATGTATGTATGTATGTATGTATGCATGTATATGTATATGTATATGTGTGTATATATATGTGTGTGTGTGTATGTATATGTATATGTATATGTGTGTGTGTATATATATACTATATATATATTTACAGTATATCAGCTGGATTCCATTTTAACTGTTGTGGATCCATTGTATGGTGTCGTGGAATCTGTAGTTGGGTAAGGTTCTTAGAACCGTAGGCCAGAGAGCCGCAGTATCCTCCACTGAATTGCAGCAGAGAATTCTAAGAACCTCACCAAAGTGCAGATCCCAGGACTCCATCAGATGGAGGCGCAGCAGAAATGTGGAATCAAAGTGATGTAATTGCATCATGCAGAAACACTTTCAGTCTCCACTAAAATCAGAAGCCAAGGCTTCATGGTGATGCTGTTTCTTCATATCCCTGTATAAAAGCCAAGTCTTTTTCATACACACATCAAAACAGGCAAGAGATCTGTCTCCCTCTGCATTTGAAGACTGTTGGGATGCAATGGAACATGTATTTGCCTGAGAGTGAATACCTCGGAGCTCAGTAGGGGCACTATTTTGAGGAAGCATACATTGTGTGTTGCAGTATGATAGCACCTGTGTTTGAGACACAAGGCACCTTGTGTCTTATAAGATCACACATGAACCTTTTAAATTATGGAATGGAAAACAGGCAGGTTGCATTGAACAAGGAATGAGGTATGTCAGGAAAGAACGAAAAGATTAGGCTCGTATCTTAGTCTAAGCAGCATTATCAGGTGTGACTATATTTTGAAAACAGAAAAAAAACTATTCCAGCAAAGCATGATAAGAGCAGGGTTGTGGGTATGTTTTTCCCCTAGTTTGCAGTGGGCCACTAGATAGCAAGAAATACAGTAGTAGCATCACAAATTCAGGGCACATTGTGAAATGGGTGTTGGGGGTGGATCAATGGTTTTGCTTGATGGTACTATGTGGGGGCAAATATCTAAATCCCTTAAGAGACAGAATGTTCATTCTGCCACGGTGCTCTCCTGCCATGGTGGGGATGCTTTGCCCTCCCACTTGGGAAGTGGTGCTGCACAAGTGACGCTGCTCTTGAAGGGGATGGAGGACGGAGCTTTCAAAAAGGCTCAGTTACCCTAGCTCAGCCTCTTTTGCAGGTTGAGCCAGCAAAGGAGTGAGCGTACAGCCAAGCGAGAGCGAGGTTTCTATTTCGCATGCGGCTGCTTTCCCAGAAAATGAGCCCCCCCCCCAATTTTTCGCTGTTTCATCGGAGCTCTGAGTTGCTTTAGTCCTTTCCTTTCTGATTTGTTTGTCTCTACTTGTTAAAATGTTATTCTACTTATAGTTCCCTTCGGGGTGTAAGGGGGTTTTGCGGAAGTTTTCTCTACTCCCCCACAGGCTTCGCAGCCGGGGGGGGGGGGAGTTTGGTTGTTTTATCATTTTGGGTTATTGCTGTGTGTTTGTTGGGTGGCTTGTTGCACAATTATTGTTTTATATATAAAAAACAATAAATAAATATAAGAATAAAGATAAAATAGAAAATAAAAGGAAGGGTGACCTAAGCAAGGTGGTAAGGATTGTTAGTATATTGGCTCTATTAATTGTTCTTTCATAGTTTTGGTTGTGGTGCGATATCTGTGAACCCCCCTGCATCTCACCCTCTTTATCCTACCTTACAATTGTTAATTGGGCTGGTGGTTTTTCAATTTATTGCTTCCTTCCTTTTTTTATTGGTATTTGAGGGTCAGTAGTTTTCAATTAGGTAGCAGTAACACCTGCTGGTCATTTTAGGGTTTTACAGTTCAAGGCGAGAGAGAGTTACACAGAGCAGGGGGAGGTGTGATGGCACCTACTGGTCACTCGATAGGTACTGCAACTTGAGTTTTTAAAAAAACCAGCTAGGTTGGTGCTGTGCCTCCTGCTGGCCTGTAGTTTGGCTGCACTTTTAAGTATTGTATATTCCAGTAGGAAATTCAAATAAAAAATAAAATAATAATAATAGTAATAATAAAGAAAGAAAGAATTTTTAAAAAAGGAATTAAGGAGGAGTGCAGAAAGATAAAACACTTGGAATTAGATTGATATTTGGTACCAAGATTTAAAACAATAATAATGATAATAAATAAAATAGAATAAAATAAAAGGGGGAGGTAATCGGTGTTATTAGACTGATCCGCTGGGAGTTTATTTCTTTGCAATTCAGTAGCCAACCACGCTATTATGGGGCCCAAGAAGGGGCAAGGTAAAAATAAAGATAAACAACCTCCAAATGCAAGGCTCCACCTAGGGCAGCTCCTGCCATTTCCTCTTCAGACGAAGAGGAATGGCCTGATTATAATGCCATTTTGGCCAGGTTAAGTGAGCTTGAGAGGAAAAGAGGCCTTGTCAAGGGCCATTACCCCTAAGAGATCGAGCAGGGGGTCTAAAGCCTGTAAGATAGAAGAGCTGAAGCAATTGGGTGAGGTGATGATGTCTCGAATTGCCCTTTTGGAAAAGGAGTGTTCTGTAGGTACCAAGCTGACTGAAGTGAATGCTGATGAGGGCGATTCTTCGAATGTGGCTATTAGAACACAAGTGGAAGGTGCACAGGAAGGGAGGCTGATGGTACCAGACAAGTCCCAAAATCAACCTCCGAGTGGGGCTACTGACACGGGAATGGGTGTTATGATCAAGACGCAGTAGAGCCCTGGTGATGTTGTTCCAGACAACCAGCCAGGAAGCATCTGCATTGCCTTCGGCTGCTTCAGCAATTCAGGTAACAGTAACTCAAGGTGAGTGCACAACTGCACAACATACACGTCACATAGGACGGGTTTGGCTTTGGGGTAGTGTTAATTCCCCAGGTTGCTTTGCAATCGATCCTAGGGTGATGCCTGTTAGTCCAGATCCTAGTCCTTCCACTTCGGGTGGCCCTCCTTCAGCTTCGAAGCTGTGGATGGTGCTGTACCCACAGTGGTCCCCTATGTTTCAGTTATTCAGTCTTCCAGAGAGCTGGCAGATGAGGGGTTACCCTGCAATTCTGAACAGTGCACTACCATTGGGTGATTCATCATTACCATTAGGGGACCACCTGCTGCCATCCACAATAGAAAAAAAATTGACTAGGCACATATGTAGAGGTTTTTCACCTGCTAAATAGAAAAATCGAGGAAAAGAAGGGCAGCAAGGAAGAAGAAAAAGAAAAGGATAAATTTCAGAAAAAGAACGCCAAGAAGTGTTGGGCAAATTGGTTACTGGGTTTTTTTATTTATGTGGGTACGGTGGTAAAAACATACCTCTCATGGGCCCTTGAATTACTGCAATACATTGATCTTATTTACAGGGCCTATATTGACTTTCGGGGCCCCTCATGGTTACTTTACAACCAGGGGTTCCGTATGAGAGTAGCGTTAAACCCCCAGATGCAATGGGATGTTCATAATCCCAGTTTGTGGCTACAGCTAATGACCCTGTCCCGCCCCATGTCTGCCGAGCGATTTGACAGTGGACATCTAATGCAAACAGCTACTTTAGCTAATGCTTCCCACACTGCAGCAGGCCAGGGGGTTCAACCCCACCTGGTTTACTGGTAATTTAATGCAAAGTGTTTCTGCACTCATAGGCCATGTAAATACCGGCACCAGTGTTCCATATGCAGGGGTCGCTTGGGAGCCAGCAGTGGGAAGGACGGTGGAGGACCAAAGAAGCCTCCAGCAAGAGCTGCCAACCCTGTAAAAGGCCCCCAGTCCAATTAACTTATTGGTACTGGCAGAGTTTTTGCTGCAATACCCAGACAAAGAAGTGGCAGGTTATTTTTTAAATGATTTTAAGGAAGGTGCCAGCTGCCCATTTATCATCATGAGGCTCGATGGGAAGAGCTGGTTAGTGGGGGGTACCATTTCATAGAGCAACTGAAGGCGTGCTGTTCAGAGGACAGCATGATTCAGTAATAGGACCTTGCCCTGATCTAGGAATCGTTCAGAGATCTAGGATTGTCCAGACATAAAAGGAACTCACCCCCTTGTATTTTGGGGGATACAATTTAATTAGCTAATAAAGTTGTGGCCCAAGATTTAACCCAACAATCTGTGTCTCGCCTTGTTATTTCCAGGCTGGAAGGACAATATCCGCTCTGCCATGGCGCTCTCGTGCCATGGCAGGGACGCTTTGCCCTCCCGCTCAGAAAGTGGCATTGCATAGGTGATGCTGCTTTTGGAGGGGAGGGAGGACAGAGCTTTCAAAAAGGCTCCGTTCCCCAGCTCAGCCTCTTTTGCAGGTTGAGCCAGCAATCCCTCCTGGCCACTCTTTTAAGACTGAGACTAGCTGGCTGCCTCTGGAGCTGGATGGGAATTCTTAACCCACATCCTAATTGGACTAAGGTTGTAGATGTGTTTTCACCCATCCCATTCTTAACCATAGGGTGTGGCATTATAATATTGGATGTAAATAGTGTTTAGTTAATGTCATTGGCAATCATAGCCTCGGGTAGTGCGATGGAAAAAGTCGGGTGAGTTCATGTTGGCACGGGGTTGCCAAAAGTTAGGACATCTCGCTGGCAGGTCGAGCCTATTGGCTAGCAGGTGAGAGGTGTCTTATATGGAAGGACCTCCCTGCCAGCTGCCCATTTAGGGTCACAAGACTTGATGGGAGAGGCTGGTTAGGGGTAGCATTTCATAGAGCAACTGAAGGCATGCTGTGCAGAGGACAGCACAATTCAGTAATAGGAGCTCGCCCTGCTTTAGGAAGCATCTGGAGATCTAGGATTATCCAGACATAAAAGGAACTCACACTATAGTAGGCCCCCTTCTATTTTAGGGGATACAATTTAAATAGTTAATAAAGTTGTGGCCCAAGTTTTAACCCAACGATCTGTGTCTTGCCTCGTTATTTCTGGGCTGGGAGGGCAAAGACAGAATTTTCTATTTATATGTATATCTTTTTTTGGGCGGAGGGGGATATGCTTGGTTTTAGCAGGAGATGCAAGAAGGAATATTCCCCTTACTAGACTATTACACAGATTCTCTTACCTATTTATTAGTCTGTTTCTCTATCTATGTGCAGATAATGAACCTGTCAGTGTCAGAAATTGGGAAGAAACAACATTAGAATAAGAACAAAAGCTTGTCTGTTTTACAACATAAATTTCAGGCAGCCTGGGTTCGATCTGTCAGCTATCAATCAACCATGCTGCAGTATGCACTACCAGGCCCATCTGAGAAGAAAAGTTTGCCAGAGAGACTAGCTATTTATTTATTTAAGAGAAGAATGAATATCCTGCCCTTTGGAGAAGTCCATACTATTGAGACAAGCTAAACAGTATAAACCAATCATACAATGCAGTAACAACAACAAAACAAAAGAAAAAATAAAAATAAAATCTTACGTAAAACTCAAGAAGTAAGCACCTGCCTGAACTAAAATGCTGAGATGCCATATAGCTAAATCTAGTAAAAAAGGATCCCAAATTAGATTACCAGGGTAAGGAATTTCAGAGCTTAGATGTGGCAACTGAGAAGTCGCTTTCTTTTGTCCCATCCGTCAGTCTGGTATGAATGGTCCTGACACTGTCTTGGATCTAAGCCATTTAAGGCTTTGAAAGTCATCGCCAACATTTGGAACTATACTTGGAATCAAATTAGGAGCAAATGGGTAGCCAGTGCTGATCTTGCAAGAGAAACGTAATGTGATCCTTCAATCAATCACCTACCAGCATTCTCAGGGCTACATTCTAATCAACTACAGTTTCCAAATATGCTTTAAAGATACCCCCAGCTACTTGCCAGCAGTTACACAGTCTAGGCACAGCTAAGGCAAGTGTCATTATGACCAGGTCTTATTCAAAATAGGCACAAATATTTGTTGAAACTCTTGCCAGTGAGAGATGCAGTTGGTAAATCAAGCTATGTCAAGCAAAGGCAGTCTTGGCTACAGCTATCACTTGAAGAAAGTGGAGTCCTGAAATACCTTCAGACTCCTATTCCCAAATGTGAGTCTATCTAACCCTATCCAGTCATTAAGATGCAGTGTGGAACCCCCATAAATTGAAAGGAGCACGCCCCCATTGTAACATTGAATAGGGAAACACAACTGTGTGAAAAAAGGGATGTTGTACTCATGTCAGCCAAATCTTTGCCAAATTGGGATTCTGGCTTACATGGAGATTCTATTCAGACAGAGCAGTGTCGCCTTCTTCAGACAATCATATTTCCCTGTTCACTGCAATGACAGGAGAGCAGAGTTAGCATGCTGCCCTCCTCACATGTGAATTCTACAACTCTCTTTAAGAAATGAACACTTTTTAAACCTCCGCATTGAGATAATTCTGTCTTATTTGGAGTAAATCTCAGGTTATTATCCCTAATACTTAATTCTTGGGGAAAATACTCATTTCATGTTATATCCTACCTCTTCCACCAAGAACTTGGGGCATTTTTTCTCCTACTACCATTTTATCTACGAAACAACTCTATGAGATAGTATATGCTAAGACAACATGAGGAGCAGAAAGTCACCCTAGGTAAAGGTTCCTGTCGTGTCTGACTCTAGGGCACGGTGCTCATCCCCATCTCCAAGCCATAGAGCCAGTGTTTGTCTGTAGACAGTTTCTGTGGTCACATGGCCAGCGTGACTAGACATGGAAGGCCGTTACCTTCCCACCGTGGTGGTACCTGTTACATAACAGCACTGATGTTACCTGTCTGTCATGGGTTTGGAGGGAAAGTTCCATCCTATGGGGAGTGGAAGGCGGGACATCAGGAGGAGGGGCTGTACTGTATAAATATGTGATGCCTGTGTGGTGAGAGTGAGTTGCTGAGACAGACTGTGAGACACTGGGTTGGGACGAAGCAGCAGCTGGGGAAGAAGAAGCTGTTGTGGGAGTCTGGGTGTCTGACAGGGTACTACTGTGTGTCAGAGTACCAGCCTGAAAGGTTCAGGGGTCTGTTGGTTAGCCAGAACTGATGGGTTCAGGGTCTGTGCTTTAAGTTAAAGGTTCTAGGTGAACCAACCTGTATGCTTGTGTGTGTGAGAATAAGCCACGTTACTTTATTTTATTCACCTGATTGTTTTATTTACCCTGTTTGTATTTAAAATAAACCTTATTCTTTTATTGTTTAAAAATCCATCCCTGGTCTGTGTGACTTATTATAGGGAATGGTTGGTGGCAGCTTAGTAACTGTGTGATAGATCCCAGTAGGTCTGGGTTTGTCACATTGATTGGTGTCCAGCGTGTGGGATACGACTGGTCCAGGTGTCCAGTGGTCCAGCAAAGCCTTGGCAAGTGTGCCCAGAGCAAGGGGGGTCTAGTCAGGGACAGTTTAGGCGCGTAGGTAATCTTCTAGGTGTACCTCACGGGGAGGTGCGCTAGTAGAAGAACGTGCCAACTGGGGAGACTTAGATTAAGGTGCTCTGAGGCAGCCTAGTTTTGGCGGGAAAAAGCTGAGGAAAAACTGCGTAGCAACAGCGAGCTAGCTTGCCAGCTGAGAGGCCCAGCAGAGGGGGGTAGGCTCTGACTTGATACTGTTGCAAGTTAGTGCTGAAGAACAGCAGCAATCTCTAGGGAGAGCTGGTTCTGAGGCAAGAAGGAAAAAAAGTGGTCGTTTTATTTTGAGGCTTGACTTTTTAAAGCAGCCTGTTCTGAGGGGGGGTATGCCCTTGACTCGAAGCCAAGTAGCAGACATGAGTGAAGTGAAAGACCCCCAGATTGACCAAGGTTCTGAGGATGAATTTGGCTCAGTGCAAGGTGACAGCACAGGAGAGCAGAACCCAGAACTTAGAAAATTGATCCTAGCCCAACAGCATGAACTGAGGGTGAGGGAAATGGAGGAAAGATTAGAGAGAGAGAAAATGGCATTTGAATTAGAGCGAGAGAGAGAGAGAATGGAGAGGGAAGAAAGAATGGAGAGAGAGAAAATTGCTCTGGAAAAAGAAAGGATGGCGTATGAGTTAAGAAAACTGGAAATGATGAACCAGAACAATAATAATAATAGGGATTCTGAGGGAGGCCAACTGTCTAAGGCTGACCTGAAGAAATTCCCTGTGTACCACAAGGGAGATTGTCCTGAGGTGTTCTTTTCCTTAGTGGAAAGAGCGTTTGTGGACTTCTCAGTGAGGGAAACTGAGAAGATGACCATCATGCGGTCTTTAATCAGTGGTAGCCTGGCTGAGGTTTATGCCGAGATGCCTGAGGAATTGATGAAAGATTTTGCAGAGTTTAAAAAACTGGTGTTTGCAAGACATGGGATAAATGCAGAGCAGCTGAGACAAAGATTCAGGTCCCTTACCAAGAAGCCAGAACAGACTTTTACCCAAGTGGGGGCCCAATTGGTGAGGCTGCTTGAGAAATGGCTATCGCAGGAGGGAATAGAGACCTATGAGCAGCTTAAAGACTTGATAGCCCTGGAACAGTTCTATTCAGTCCTGCAGGGGGAATTGAAATTCCAGGTGAGGGAAAGGAAACCGAAATCTGTGGCAGCAGCCGCAGAGATCGCAGATTTTATCTCCCAAATAAGAAAGCCCTTGGGTGAGGGGAAATCTGTAGGTAAACCCAAAGAAACCTACAGCAAGTACTCTCAGGGACCAGGGAAAAGCCAGCAAGGGGGAGGGGCCCATGGTGAAGGGAAGCCCTCAGACATGAAACCAAGACCTCAGATTTTGGAGGGAAAACCAAAACAAGATGAGAGAGAATCAAAATATACCAGAAAATGCTATTTCTGTCAGGGAAAGGGTCATCTAATCTCAGAGTGTGAGAAATTAAAGCAGCTAAAAGGAATGGTGCCTCAGAATTCTAGTGGGACCAAGCCAAAAGCTGTGTTCTGTGTCCAGAAAGAGCAAAGCTCATTGTCACAGAGGGAGCCTGTTGCCATGACTACTCAGTCTGGAACAGCTACCTCTGCTGATCAGGCTGAGGAAAATGGTCCTCTTGGGGAGGTAAAGCGCTGCTTGCTGGTAAAAACAGATTCTCAGTTGTTTGAGACAGCCGGGGTGGACGTAGGAATACTTGACCGTCAGTATAGGGGGCTGCGGGACACTTGTTCCCAGGTAACCCTGTGCCATCCAGATATCATCCCTAGGGAGTTTATAATCCCAAATGAGAGCATGAAGGTGGCAGGGATTGAGGGGCAGATAATCTCTCTGCCAGTAGCAGAGGTACCTGTCAACTTTCAAGGCTGGAGGGGAGATTGGCGGATAGCGATTTCATCGACTCTGCCAGCAGCCGTGCTCGTGGGAAATGACCTGGCTGAACATGTGAAACGGGTGCTAGTGATTACACGCTCACAAGCCACCACAGGGACAGTTCAGGGGGGTAATGATGAGCCAGAGACGGAAGCAGGTGGGGGAAGTTCAGAAGCTGTGGTGGAAACCTTAACCACAGACAGCAGATTTGGACAGGAGCAAAAGGCAGACGCCACTCTCCAAAAGTGTTTTGAACAGGTGACTGACGCCCAGCTAACACCTGAGACCCCAGTGAGATTTCTGGAGAAAAAGGGGATTTTATATAGAGAAACCCTGAGGAATATCTCAAAAGGGGGAGATGGGATCAGAAGTCAGCTGGTGGTACCTGAAAAGTATCGCCCCATGATCTTACAAAGGGGGCACTCTGACATGTTTGCTGCACACTTAGGGGTCAACAAAACACAGCAGAGAATCACACAGAATTTCTACTGGCCTGACATAGGGAAGCAGATCAGGGAGTTCTGTAAACAATGCGATGTGTGTCAAAGGCAGGGGAATAACCGCGATAGGACCAAAGCAAAGTTGTGCCCTTTGCCTGTGATTGACACTCCGTTTAAATGCATAGGGGTGGATATTGTGGGACCTTTGCCCAAGGCCACAAAGAGGGGGAACAGGTTCATCCTAACAATTGTGGACCATGCCACAAGGTATCCTGAAGCCATACCCCTGACTAACATTGAAACTAACACAGTGGCCGATGCTTTGGTGGGGTATATGTCCAGGATGGGATTTGCCTCAGAGATAATCACAGATTTGGGCGCATCGTTCACATCAAAGCTCATGAAACGCTTATGGCAGATCTGTGGAATTAAGCACAAGGAAACCACTGCTTATCATCCGGAAAGCAATGGGTTAACTGAGAAGTTCAATGGGACTCTAATGCGCATGATTAGGGCTTACTTGGCAGAGAATCCAAACAATTGGGACCAGAAGCTGCAATCCCTTTTGTTTGCTTATCGATCAGTGCCACAAGCCAGTACCGGGTTTAGTCCATTTGAACTTCTATTTGGGAGACGGGTGAAAGGGCCCCTTGATTTGATCAAACAAAATTGGGAGCAGATCACCCAGGATGACCCACAAGACGTTGTGACATACATAGACACCTTGATGAATGACCTAAGGAGAAATCTAGAGCTGGCAGCAGAAAACCTGCAAGCTCAGAAGGTCAGACAGAAAACATGGTATGACCACAAAGCTAGAGAGAGACACTTTGACCCAGGGGAGGAAGTGCTCTGGCTTAGGCCCTGCAGAGAGAATAAACTGCAGCTCAAATGGGCAGGACCATATAGGGTCATTTCCAAGATGTCAGACCTGAACTACCTAATAGAGCAGGAGGAGAACCAAGCAAGGAGGGTGGTTCATGTGAATGCCCTAAAACCCTACTACAGAGGGGAACAGAGGGTTTTATTCGCGATAAAAGCAGCTGAGAGTGAGGAAGCTGAATTACCCTTCTGGGAGGGTAGAGGGGAAGTAAAATACAACCCAGAGGAGGTAAAGATCAGTCCTGCACTCACCCAAGACCAGCAGCAAGAACTAAAAATGCTGCTTAGTAAATATCAACAGGTGTTTTCCAACAAGCCGGGGATAGTGAAGGGAGTGATGCATCGGATCCATACAGGGGATGCACCCCCGCAGGCAGTATCCCCATACCGAGTAACGGGACCCTATAGGGACAAGGTGCGGAAGGAGCTGGACGAGATGCTGAGGGAGAACATAATCGTCCCCTCTTCTAGCCCTTGGTCCTCTCCGATAGTCCTTGTGGACAAGCCTGATGGGAGCATTAGGTTTTGTGTTGATTACAGGAAATTAAACCGTGTAACCACTCCTGATGCCTACCCAATGCCCAGGCTAGACAACCTGATTGAAACCATAGGGGGTTGTCGGTTCATCTCATCATTGGACCTGGTAAAGGGATATTGGCAATTAAGAATTGATCCCAGGGATCAAGAAAAGACTGCCTTTTGCAGCCCTTTTGGTCTCTATGAGTTTCGAGTCCTGAGCTTTGGTCTCAGAAATGCACCAGCCACATTCCAAAGGCTGATGGACCAGACCTTGGCAGGGCTCAGTGACTTTACAGTGGCCTACATTGACGACATAGGGATCTTCAGTAATACCTGGGAAGATCACCTGATACACCTGGAGCTAGTGCTGCAGAGGTTAAGTGCAGCAGGGCTAACGGTAAAGGCCAGCAAGTGTCAGCTGGGTAGCCCAGAAATAAAATATTTGGGTCATATGGTAGGGGGAGGAATGATAAAACCCCTGGAGGCCAAAATAGAAGCTGTTCGTGATTGGCCTAGACCCAACACCAAGAAAAAAGTCAAATCATTTCTTGGGTTGGTGGGCTACTACAGAAAGTTCATCCCGAGGTTTAGCGAGATTGCGGCTCCGCTGACCGATCTGACGAGGAAGAAGGCTGATGACCGCATCCCGTGGACCAGCGACTGTGAGGCGGCGTTCCAGAGGTTGAAGGAGGCGTTAATCAACTATCCTGTCCTGCGTGCTCCAGACTTCGACCGGGAGTTCATCATCTACACCGATGCGTCTAACAGCGGGGTAGGAGCAGTTCTGTGCCAAGAGGATGAGAATGGTGACCAGCATCCAGTGTCCTACCTGAGTAGGAAACTTCAAAAAGGTGAGAGACATTTGGCAACCGTGGAGAAGGAGTGTTTGGCCATAGTCTACGCGATCCAGAAGGCCAAGCCTTACATCTGGGGAAGACATTTTATTCTGTGTACTGACCATTCACCATTGCAATGGTTAAAGACGATGAAAACCCACAATAGCAAACTTATGAGGTGGGCTTTGAACTTACAGGACTATGACTTTGAAGTGAAGGTGGTCAGAGGGTCAGTGAACTGTGTTGCTGACGCCTTATCAAGAAGACCTGAAGACTGAAGACGGCGAAAGAACATGGACTATATGTATATAATGAAAACAAAAAGTTAAAATGTACCTGGTTTTAAATTGGTTTGTATTAATAAAGGTAAATTGATGTAATGTATATGGTAAATGTTTAAATGCCTATTTGAAATGTTTAACTTAGAATGTAAGTAAGTATAATATGGTAGGTATAATTGGTGTTGTGTGTTTTATACAGGTTGTTTTTTGGGAAAAAGCACCTTAGCTTTCCCCCTACAAAACAACTTATAAAGAGGGGAGGTGTTACATAACAGCACTGATGTTACCTGTCTGTCATGGGTTTGGAGGGAAAGTTCCATCCTATGGGGAGTGGAAGGCGGGACATCAGGAGGAGGGGCTGTACTGTATAAATATGTGATGCCTGTGTGGTGAGAGTGAGTTGCTGAGACAGACTGTGAGACACTGGGTTGGGACGAAGCAGCAGCTGGGGAAGAAGAAGCTGTTGTGGGAGTCTGGGTGTCTGACAGGGTACTACTGTGTGTCAGAGTACCAGCCTGAAAGGTTCAGGGGTCTGTTGGTTAGCCAGAACTGATGGGTTCAGGGTCTGTGCTTTAAGTTAAAGGTTCTAGGTGAACCAACCTGTATGCTTGTGTGTGTGAGAATAAGCCACGTTACTTTATTTTATTCACCTGATTGTTTTATTTACCCTGTTTGTATTTAAAATAAACCTTATTCTTTTATTGTTTAAAAATCCA